>NC_090447.1:390949385-392182516 GCF_031143425.1 Pleurodeles waltl | reverse complement strand
TTACCCTGACTAGATGAGGGTCCTTGTTTGGACAGGGGGTAAACTGACTGCCAACCAAAGACCCCGTTTCTAACAATATTTATAAATGTGGTCAATAGTTTTTAATTTCAGGGGGTCTCTACCATATTTTTGTATTATGACTATTGTCACCTTAGAGGCAGAGTGCCGGATGCTTCTGTGTTTGGTGAAGTTTTGGAAGGATTTTGTAATGTATTAGAAGAGCAGAGGTATACGCCTTGTAAAACTTGCTGTGAACCCATCTGGGCTGGGCACCTTCCTAGTTTCAAATCATAAATGACCATTATTATTTCAGTTTGACAGATAGGCTCTTGAGATTGTCCTTTGTTTGTTTGTTAAATTTAGGAGAGTGAGTTTGTCGAGAAAGACTTCATATCTTTTAAAGTCAATAGCTTCATCTAGTTGGTACAAGTTTTTATAGAAGTTTTTAAAAGCTCTAGAATTTCTTTCCTGGGGGAAGGGTAATATTTAAACCTGTGTAGTCCTGGAAAGGGGGGATGCCAGTTTACTTTTCACAAATTTTAAATAATTAGCAAGGTATCTTTGTTTTTTTTCAACCATTTTATCTTCTTTTTTCATTGAAATCCATGTATGTGCTTTACTGCCTAAGTTTTTGTTAAATTTGTATTTAAGACTTTAAATCACGGAGAACTGCAGAGCCTTTGGTGTGTTTAAGAGTAAATTCTAGATTTTTGATCTTGAGATCTGATTAGTTTAGGCACTGTTCATCTTCGTAAATTTGTCAGTCATAAAATTAATCATACAGCCTCAATTGATGATTTTAAGTGCATCCGAAAAAGATGTAGGGTAAGTGTTCCCTATGTCATTACTATTTATATATGATTGATATCCAGCTGTATTGTCTGTCAATTCCTCATTATGGAGATACTGTCATTCATTCTCCTTCAAAGGGGGTAGGAGAGTACCTCATCTCAGCTCTGGTAAAATACATGCATGATCAGATATTAATATTGATTCAAATTGGGGGAAAGAGCTTGTTGGAGGAGTCAGTCCTGTACTAAGAAATAGTCAATCATTGAGTTAAATTCATTGGGTTGTGACTAAAGGTGTAGTAATTTCTGGTTGAGTTATAGGTTCTCTACACATCTATAAGATTGCGTGATTTGCACAGGCGTAGATGTTGGGCATGGATTTAGTGGGTTTGAAGTTTACATTTGACAGTCAATATAGGTTCCCATCCATTGGGAGAATACCCCCTACCCCCAATAATATGCAATGTTGTGTGGTAAGTCTTACTTTGTTTATAGAAGACATAATTGTCTGGTACATAGATATTAACCAATATAGAATTCAGTGTCACTCTTCTCCAGACTGGACAAGCATGGAATAAAGTTCTCGATTTTCAGAAACTTGCTGAGCTCTAGTTATAACTGATAATGATAAGGAAGCCATTTAATAATGAGGAAGAGGTTGACCCAAAGATGCTCTTTCTACTGTATTTTTCATAACAGTGCTTCGACAACCAGACTAGTAAAGCTGTCAGAAGTGTGTAAGGTCTACAATCTGGCAATGTTAAAGGTTTTCAATTACATAGATCTCTAACATTTACTTGAACCATGGTAAAGTGAAAAAGAGGGTTAACTAATAGTGTTTGAATGTTCTTTTAAGAATCCAGCCACCAACACATATTTTGTTCCTTGAGTGGCGCACAGGCTACTCAAGGAACAAAGGCTAAGGCTAATGAACAAAACAGTCTGTTAGAAATGGGGTCTCTGGTTGTCAGAGTATGCACCCTGGACAAGTAAGAACCACCACTCTTTTCAGTCAGCTAGATGCATACTTAGAGATAAACAGTGCTCACCCTCTGGTAGTTTGAAACAGAGCAGTCATGGTTACCTAATGAGGCAATGTGTAAAGTATTTGTGCAACTCATACACACACAGTAACACAATAAAAAACACAAAACACCTCCACATTAGATTAGAACAACAGAGAATATATATCTGAGTAAAATGAGATGAAAACAACAAAAATCCAATTAGTAGAAGTCAAAATTAGGACATTTTCAAGAATAAACCAAAAATAGTGCTTAGAACTCAATAGTGCTAAAAGGTTACTTGAGGTTGCACTAGACTGGGATAAATCGAAAGTTCAAGCCGACTGCGATGAAAAGCCTGATGAAAGAATACCTTGATGGAACCGTGCAGTCAAGTAGATGAGTCACTGTTGAGCCTAGCACTCGGTCCTGATTTAGTGGCAACCTCCATTGAGATTAATGCAATGCGTCACCACTGAAACTCGCAGTCAGATCCCGTGTCATAGTTGAATAGGGCAATGGTTGGCATCGGAGGGCACTACGTCAGTTCCAAGGGAAGGCAAAGACTCTAATGCATCAGTTTTGTGAAAAGGCAGCTGCAATGCACTTCCAAAGAACAGGACTGATTGGCACGTCAGGGAAGGTTAGGACTAACAGATGACAGAGTCCAGCAACAAAAGCAGAACTACAGGCAGTAGTTGATGTCCCGTAGATGGCAGTAAATGAGGGAGCAAGCCAGCAAGCTTGGAGTCACTCAGGGTCTAATGAGAGGGTTCAGTCCTTCTCAGCTGGCAAAGAGCAGCAGGCAGCAGGGTAGCTCAAGGCAGAGAGAAGTCCTTCTTTGAAAGCAGTCCAGCAGTGCGGCACTCCTTGTAGCCACAACAGTCCTTACTCCAGCAGAGTTATTTTCAGATCGAGTAGTGCACTGATTTGGTAGTGGTCAAAGACCCAATTTCTTATACCCAAATGTACCTTTGAAGGGGGTGTCTTCAAAGAAGGGTCTTTGAAGTGTACAGAGGTCCATTCTTCCTAGTGTGGGATCCAGGTTACCAGTAGGGTGCAATCCGCCCTTTGTGTGGGGACAGGCACTTCCCTACTCAAGTGTAAGGATCAGCTTCCCACTACCCTTCCTACTCAGGAAGGCCTATCAGAATGCGGTGGATTGCAGATGAGTGCTCAGACACAACTAACCTTCCTGTGCTTGTGGTTGTCTAGAGGGAATGCACAAAGTGTAGCTGTCACCCACCCCAGATGTATATTGGAGGCAGGCTGTAAGACACACAGAGTAGTAAGAGCAGAGAATTGTCCACTTTCTAAAAGTGGCAGCTCTAAAATAGTAATGTTAAATCTGACTTTACCAGTAAGAGGATTTACTACTTTCATTCCAATGATATAAAACTTTAGGTAGCTACTCCATTCTGGTATGGAATTCAGCCTAAATGTAGATTAAGGCTTTCCCAATGCTAGCCTTTGAGAGAAGTAGGCCTCACAGTAGCGAATAATGACTTTGGAAGATTTTCACTAGCAGGATATGTAGAATTTACAAGGACATGTCCTACTTTAACTCACATTGTACCCAGCCCTGTGGGCTACGAAGTGCCTAACTTAGGGGTGACGTATGTTATAAAAGGGGAGTTTAAGGCTTGTTAAGGGGTTTTAAATGCCAAGTCAAACTGATAGTGAAACCACACACACACACACACTCTGCAATGGCAGGCCTGAGAATGGTTTGAAAGTCTACTTGTGTGGGTGGCACAGTAAGTGCTGCAGACCCACTCATAGCATTTCATTTACAGGCCTGGGTTTATGGTATAACCACTTTACATGGACTTATAAGTAAATTATACATGCCAATTGTGCATACACCAATCTTACCATCTTTAGGGGAGAAGAACATGCACTTTAGCAGTGGTAAAGTGCTCAGTGTCCTACGACCTACAAAAGATACAGAAAATATGTGAGGCAAACAGGCAAAACGTTTGGGGAAAGACACCCTAAGGATGATAGGTCCAATAGTCCAAAAAAGTCATCATGATCTAAAGAGGCCAATCTTAGGCTTTTGTCTGGCAAAGTAAGTTTTACATATTCATTGAATGCACCTTGCAAGTCTTCTCAATGCTTTACATCCATGGAAAAAACAATTCAAAAAGCCTGTGTAATAGAAGTCAACCTGAGATTACTTTTGGACAAGTTGCCTAAAAATGATGAATCTGCCTATAAATTATGTTTCAAAAACACAATAAATGTTTTAGCCTTTAAAAGTAAGGTGAGTTAATCAGTACAGAAATCCCATTAATTGTATACTCTTGGGGTAGAATTTCACACTACTTTCAAATACCAGACACTTGGGGTACAGCATGCTCAGATGTTCACCAGCAGAGCACCACAATAAAAGCTCTGCTCCAACGAGATTACACCACATCCCTGGCCAACAAAAGTATTTAATTTCCCTCATATAAGATCTCAGAATTACAAGAAACCCTCTTCAAGCCAGATTGCGAAGGTTATCAGAAAACCTTTTAAGCAAGCTCCACATTTCATGATATATGGTTTCATCTCTCCAAGACTGAATATACCAGCACCAGTGCATGGCATGTAGTATTTCAAGCTTATTGAGTCACCGTTTTAGTAATTTGCTGGGGGTCTCATGTTCTGCTTAATTAAACAGTAATGATAGGTACAGAGAAAAGGCTTTCAGGTCTGTTGCTAATAATTTATGTTACAGTAATGACTCATACAGAACTCACAAACTCACGAGCTAGTTCTACTATCTACAAATGCGTCCAGTGGCATAACATAAAATGATTGGGCCCCTACAAAATTTGATGAGCCCCTCCTGAGTTTCCCATATCTTACAGCTATTTTCTGCCCTTGGGATGAATGGACGCTGCTTTCAAGTGTTCGGGACCTCTGGAGGGCTTGCCCCCCCACCGCAGGGACTGCAGGGGTCTTTTTTATGCCCCTGAAGTGGATGAAGAAAATCCTGAATATACCCTGAGGGCGTTTAAGAGGCTACAATTTTGGGGGAAATCCAGGCCAAAATTGGGCTCCGAAATGTGACCCAGTTTTTAAAACTTTTCTCAGGGGGAGAGTCCATCTTGAGGAAGGAAGGCTTCCTCGCTAATCGCAGTCTGATATTGCACATGAAGGCAGCGAGTAGCGCCAGTGGTAGAAGATGGCGGTGGAACCAATGAAAGTAAGTAGTCCCATTGGAGTAAGTGGACGGGGGCTCCCAAGAAACATTTTCAGCCTGCAATTATATATTTTACAAAGTAGTCACTGCTCTTTAGCTGCGTTCAGAGCACATTTTTTTTAAAGTGATATGGTACACAAAAACCCCCTCAATACTATATGAATATAAGTAAAATATATAGTTAAAAAATAAACAACAAAATGACAAATTCAAAATGTGGACTGCAAAAATAAAGCCCACTAAAAACCTCCATCTTAAAAAATTAAGCAGGTTAAAATTTCCCATACACAGCTACGCTCCTTACACATATATTGTACAGATGGGTTAAATTACACTTGAAAATCTACTCTTCACACATTCTTTGAAAACTGCTGGCTGATGCAAAGAGATGCTGGTGACAATTTTGGTAGGTCAATATTTCTGTATACTATTTATTTTAATCTGCATTTTCAGTTCTGGGAGACTTTATTTTAGTTTACATTTGTATACACTGTCCTTTATAAGGTTCTCCCATATTTCTTAAATATACTACAGAGAGAAAGTGGAGTATTAGTTGGGGTGGATGGTAGTCCATGACAAATAATAATATGATTAATCTTGGTAGGTTCTGTAAAGCTTTCAATATTTAGACCTAATTTCATGCCCTGGTAGCTATGACACAGACTGCACTGAAGAATAGGTGTTAAGCGCCTAGAAGTACCAAAACAGTTGAAAAGTTGAAAACACAACACAACAAACATCACACTTCAATTTATGAGTAATGAGTAATGAGTAATGAAATATTTGAGGAACAAAGTGCAACCAAAATTTCAAAAATCCAATAAGGGGAACCAGTGATATGATTTTTAAAAGTTTTATGTAAAAATAGCGCCTCAAAGCTTTAACTGACAACAGTGGTCAATGTTCTCAACTGGTAACAAGGCGCAATTTAATGCCTACCACAATTGAATGCAGGTTGGATACAGAAACAGGGTTTGTCCAGGTTGGAATTTTTACCTTCTGACTTGGGGCCTGCTTTAGATGTAAGCAGATGGGATAATTTATCACAAACATGACATACATTCCATATGTTGTATTACGATCTCCATAGGATATAATGGGATCATAGTACCGTGGACGGGATATCAGTCACATTTGTGATGGAATATTCCCCTTCACTAAGATCTAAATCAGGCCCTTAGTCTCTGAAATAGAATTTAAACATCCTCAGTGGGGCATGGCAGCAGACTGGGCCACAAAGGGCTTCACGATGCTGGGTAGCTGTCTCACAGGGTTTCATTGAACTTGTTGACTTCTGGCAGGAAAGCTCAGAGTGGGAAAACATTTCAAATCACACCCAAATCATGCCAAAGAAGGCCCCTTGCCGGTCAGATGCTTTTGGTGCGTTTGTCCAGTGAGGATTTCTACATTCAGACGTAGCCACTGTTTTGTAGCTCAGATTCCTCCAGTGGGACAAGGCTACAAGCTGTAGCTGAATAGGGCTCCGCGATGCTCGATACCCTCTCTGTGACGTTTATCTGAAACGGATTTGGTGCTTCAGAAAAACTCTGAGTAGGAATGTTAGACCTGTCAGCATTAGTTTGGACCCCCCCCCCCTGATTTTTTGCCTTCCTCCTCCAGGTTTCAGATATAGTTTTTGTTGGCATTAGTGGTAAAGTGCCTGTCCTCAATCTTTGAAAAATGGTAATGTTGGCTTATCCCCAATTGGCAAATTTAATTGATACTACATGTACCCAAGGTGTGTAAATTAAATGCTAATAGTAATCTGCAATACCGATTGTGCCATCCACTTACGTAGCTCTTTAAACATGTCTCAGGCATGCTATTGTAGAGCCTTGTGTGCACAGTTTTAATCTGCCATGTCGATCTGACAAAATAAACTCTATGTCAGGTCTAACTACCTTTTTGATACACTTAAAGCACCCCAGGGTAGGCACTGGACAGCCCAGAGGGCAGAGTATAATGTATTTAAAAAGGAGGACATGCAAGTAGGACAAGTTGTACTTGTCTTGGTAGTGAAAAACTCTTACATTGTTTTTTCACTACTGCAAGGCCTCTCTCTCCAGTAGAATAACATTGGAAGTGTCTCATTACTTTTTATAAGTGCACTTTCCAAATAGGAAGTGATAACCAGTATATGTTTGGGATCTCTGGAATCACAATTTAAAAGCCAGATTCTAGATTATGTTTTTGGAAAGGCCACTCTTAGAAAGTTGGCAGTTTCTTGACTTACCCGTTTAATGCCTGCAGCCTGCCAGGGTCACATGACTGGGTGTATTTGACAGTTGGACTTTGTGTATTCATCCTAGGCAGCCTAGCACAATGGGAGCTTAAGTGTGACCGGATGGACCATATCTGCCAGGATGGAAGGGAGGAGCTAGGCAAGCCCCACTTAACTTGAATAGGATGCATCCTATCTCCACACAAAGGGCCTACCAACCTTGCATTGTCACATCAGCCAGGTTGGACCAAGGGGAGCCGGGGAATTCTATGCACTTCATAGCCAGTATGTAGAATCTTCTCCCGCCTTCCAGAATCAGGTCACCAGGGTATAAAAAAAGTACCTAGGCACCAACTCTTCAATACACTTCTGGACCTGTGGATACTCTGCCAGGAACAAGGACTGCTGGGCTGCTACAAGGACTGCCACTGTGCTGCACTGCTACTTTGAAGAAACTGATACCCTGTTGTGCTGACCTGCTGCCTGCTGCTCTCTTGGCTGGGACCTACAACCTCTATTGAACCCATAACCCCATATGGGCACAAAAGGCTAGTCTGCTTGCCTCCTGATCTGAGCCTTAGGGGCATAAAAGGTTCCCCAACAGCTCTTGATCTTGTCTTCAGGCAGCTCCTGACCCCTAAGTGGTGTACCTCAAGCCCTGTACTCTTGGTGTGGTTAGGCGGGCTCTTAAATCAAGCTTTTGGGCTCTTTTCGACTGTGAATGGGCCCATTTGCATTGGAACTGCGCTGCTCACACTGAAATTCAGCACAAGCCACCACCAGCCCATCTCCTTGCACAGAAAGCATTGCCGCCACTGAGGACTACCACTGTGAAGCTCTAGCCCGCCCATCTGCAAAACCTTCCCATGTCTTCGCGCCATGCTGACCACCAACTACAATACTCTCCTTGCTCCCAGCAGCTCTCGCCAATGTGAATGAGCCATTACCGCGGTTAAAACTTCAGTAAGACTAATCTAAGACTATATCTGACATGCGCTCCATCACAGTCAGCCTGAATGTTTCACTTAAAATGTCATAACTCTGGTTCTACTGATTAGAGTTTTGTTGAGTTGGTGTTGCTTTATTTAATGAAGCTCTATTTCTCTAACCTGGAGTGGAGTTTTCACTGTTCTACTGTGTAAAGTGTTGCACTTATACTTTACATATCACCTCTTAGTTAAGCCTAATTGCTCTGTGCTGAGCTACTAGGGGGTTGAGCATAGGTTAATTTGGTGTTTGCTTGTGCCTTACCCTGACGAGGTTTGTTGTTGCTCCTTAACTAAGGCTCAGACCCCAGTCAACCACTGTGAGGAAGACATCCTTTTTGCCCTGATTACTCCCATTGTTTAACTGATACTAGGGTTAATGACTCTGACTGTGCCCTGGGCTCTGCTAACCAGGCCTAGAGTTAGTTCTCTGTTTAAAAGGTATATGTAATTAGGCATAATTATAATTGCCTTTGACAACCTACCTGTGAGTCCCTAGTATATGGTAGAGCATGTAGGTTTAGCGACCTCAGTGGAGTTAAGGCACTTATGGGTGCACTGCTCTGGGGTCTGCTGTCATTTTAAAGGCAGCCCTGCATGCATTTAAACAAAAATTAAGCCCAAATTTGATTTTGGAATTAAAAGTACTTCCAAAGTCTCAAACTACCTTATTTTTACATATAGGTCACCGCTGAGGTATGCTCTGGGTGACCCAACTGTAGAGTGCATCATAATTATAAGGAGGGGCATTATAAGAAACGTTTTACATACCCCGGAGAGGGAAAAACTGACAATGAATACATTAACTCTATAGGCTAAAATGGGAAGGCTTTATTTAACACTAATAAAGTCTATATTTTGATATAATGTAAAGTATAAAAATAATAGTTAATATAAACCCAACAACTCGCCAATGTAGGATTGAACATAACCATTACAGGGAAAGAGTTTTATAACTTCTTCCTAAAGTTACCAAAAGATATCCCTGTAGCAGCCTCTCCTGATTAGTCGGCCTTTGACAGGCTGGGCAGGCTGCTCTGATGAGGTTTGAAGTGGCCTAGGCTGAGACAGAGGGACCATCTTGTGGGAGGAAAACTGCAACAGCAGATGCCAGAGTAGGATGGGGGCTGGGTGGCCAAACAGGTCTCCAAAGGGGGAAAGACATTTGGGACAGAAACCAGACCTTCCCCATTTCCTGCACCCCCAGCCAGGCAGGACCCCCTCTAATTAGATTAGGAGAGGAGTATAGGAAAACGTTAGCAACATGTCTGGGTGTAATGAGCCAGACTTGTACCTCCAGGAGAGGTTTTCTCCATTTTGTATTTTTAAGAAACAATGCTTTCTGGGACAAAAATGTGTCACACTTCTAAGGAAGTGGTCATCAGAGAGGGTGGCACCCATTGGTCAGGGGTACCCTCCTTGCTTTTCATCCCAGAAACATGCATAAATATGGAAGAGCTGCCCAGCAACGCTGATCCATGCTGGAAGAAGTTAGTAGAAGAAGGACTGCCCTCTGATCCCCCGGTCTGCACCCAAAAGGACTGCTCTCTGCAGGAGTGAACCTGCTGCACACTCTAAGCATCACCACAAGGAGGACTTTGCCTTGCTTCAAAGATCCAGGAGTGAATTCCTTGCAAGCAACAAGTATATAGGTGCTACCAAGAGTCCCCTGCATCAACTCTTGCAAGAAGAGCCCACCTGACCAACGTCCAATGGACATTTAATGATTTGACTAGATGCACTGTGTGAATTGCAGTCGCAACTCTCCAAGGAGCAACTCAGAGCTTTTTGCACCTTGGTTGGTGTAGTGGACACTTCAAGACCCCCGAAAGAACCTATGGCAGAAGAGTCAGAGGTTTGGAAACATTTGGATCATTTTTTGAAAAAAGCTCCATAAGATGACTGACCTGTCGCCAAAAGCCAAGTCGCCATTGTTGAACTGCAACCCAGCCAGGATTTCAGGTTTGTATGATTGAAAGCTCCAGAGCTCCAGGACCTCCAAGACTTCACCAAGGACACACACTGAAGCAAGCCACAATCGTCGACTCGAAAGCCAGCCTGCTGAGTCGACCCTCTTGACGACAAGGAAAAAGAACCAAAAAAGTGACTACGTGCAAAGGTAACATTTTGACCGAAGCCTACTGCTCAGCGTATCTGACTTGGACTCCATTGTGGTTGGCCTCAAACTTTGACTTTGACCTGGTCAGATGTGACCAGATAGCCGAGGTTGGTGCTTTTCACTTTTAGGCACTAGAAAGTAGATTTTTCAATGTTTTCTTTCATAATACATATCTCCAGTTCCCTACATTAGATTTTTGTTGTTTTGGTGTCATTTTGAAGATAAAAATATTTCCTATTTGTATAAATGGAGTTTTAATGTGTGTAGTGTTTTACTTACTTGCTGTTTTGTTGTTATTACATGTTTTTAACACTAGTCTCCTAAATTAAGCCTAACTTCTCATGGGCTGGGCTAACAAGGGTTGAGCTAGGATTACTTTATTAAGACCTTGGCTGGACCTTATTTGTGATTGTGGTGTTATTACTAAGTGAAGGAACCTACCTGCCCTTACTAATAAACCACTTTCCAAAAACCAGTAACCCAATTTCTAATAGGCTGGATTGACTTGGCAGGTTTATCCTGGTCCTCCAGAGATCTTTAGAACCCAAAATCTTCTGAGTTCCATGTTTTTCAAGATGTTAGAAGGAGTACACTTTGACACAACCAAGGGTCCCAAGACCTCAGAAACAGCACTTTGGGGGTCGCTTACTCCAGCTGAAGCAACCAGCATGGTCAAGGGTAGGTCCAGTTTGAAATGGTCTGCTGGGATCTTCAGGATAATGGCTTCTAGCAGCTGTTGTGTCCTTGAGCTCAACAGGATGCCAATCATCTTACTTTTGGAGTTCACTTCTTTGATGTGGGTACAAGTGTGAACAGATTGAGCCTTTCGGGCCTCCTCAGGGGTCTCAAAAGCAGGTGCAGTTCTTCTGTCTTCTGCAGGTCCAGTTGTCTTCTGAAGAGTGTGCCCGGGGGTGCTAAACTCATGCCTGGCACTATTCTGTGTGTAATGGTGACTCCTGGCCACCATTACCGATACAGAAAAAGTTCAGAGTGGTAACCTTATCCACTTTTACAATAATTCTGGTGTACTGTACTAGAAAGAATCCCACAATGCTCTGTCTACCTCAATCCAGCATGGCAGAAACCTTTCTTCCCCTGTGCAGATCTTCTGTGCCCACTTCACAGGTCTGGATATGGGAATGAGCAACCCTCCTTCTATGGTCACCTCAAGCCAGTGCTAGACACAGCATTTCTGCCACTTAGATTGGTTTTTGGCTGACTGGGTGGAAAACAGAAGGCCCCTCTCCTGGTGTCAGCTAATATTTGCCTGTGAGATGGTAGTTTTTTTTTAAAGTCAGTTAAGTTCCTGGGCATATTCCAGATGATCCATTTGCCAGAAGAACAGACTACCTCCTCATACCTAAGGCCTTTGTCTCAGCTCTGGGAGATGTTCACACCTCATCAAGGGAGGTCCTGGATTACAGTTGGGAAGCTCATACAATTCTGATTTTAGAGGCTTTAGCCAGGGAACATGTGAATTGTTGACATCCTTGTTTAAAATATGTATTCCAAATGTAATTTCACTAGTGAATTGGGATTATAATAAATATTTTTAAAAGTCCAAGAATTACCTCTCCTGGGTGGAGATAACATATTTACATGTACTATTGTATGCCAGTGCTTTCCTATGAAACAGCTAAGTCTGCTACAGTGAAAATAGCTTTTGGGACCCTGTCAGTGTAGGCATATGGTTAACATTAACATTTTACATATCCTAATTTTCAATACCGTGCACCCTGCTCAGTGGGCATTAGGGCTTATTTATGGGTGATCTATTGATATTTAAAAGGTTGTTTAGGCTTTTCAAAAGAAGTTGTTCTGCAAGGTGGAATTTGTAGTTTAAAACCATTTTTAGGACTCAGCACATACACTGGAGGCCTGCTAAGCAGAGTCAAAAAACAGCAGCATTGGTCCAAAAAATTAGGATGAGTATGCAAAAATAGTCATTTTCCTACAACTACAACAATTTTCCTATTAAGAAAGTTAAATTGAGGTAAACAACTATATGGCAACAAAAACTTTTTTTCACAATGCAGACTGCATTGTAGATGTACTGTGGAAGGAAAAAGACTTGTGAATGTTGGCAGGAAAACTTAACTGAGAGTTGTTATGAATGAGAATTTCTCATGGACCCATCTAATCAATGAGAAAATCCATGTTGCTCTTGCCTTTCTTTACTTGCTAGATTAATTAGCAGCTATCGTGGTCTGTTCAGCTCCCCCTTGTAACTGTCCTTTGGAATCGAACTGTTGCTGTGTGTACTCTAAAGGACTAAGGGCTGGTTGCTACTCTTAGCTTGAGAACCCAGCAATCAATATGAATGAAAACTCATAATATAAAGCACAACCACTGGAGACACTTAACCTGGAGATGGTTACTCAGACCTTAAAAAGCGTGCCTTTCTGACTGTCTCTCAAACTTGCCATGAATCAGTGATGGATTATTGATATATTCCTTTTGGAGGATCACCACCCTTAAGTAGTTGAGGGGCTTGTGTGTCTCCGTAACCTGGAGAGTTATGCAGGTGAGAGCTTACTGTCTTGGCAGAGTTGCCAAACCTTGAAAAGTCAAAGGGCAGAGACAAGTTTGTGAGTGTTGAACTGGGTTCTGCCCCAGCAGTACAGGCAGATTTTTTTGCTTTTTAGATCACTTGATTTTCAGACTTATTACTGTGGGTGAGCCTTACTACTGGTGTCTCATTCATAGTAATCACATGGTAAATGCACTGTGCATGTGTGCCACCAGTGTCTGCCATTTAAGGTAAGGGTGTTGTGATGCAGGGTAAGGGGGCCTTGGCTAGCTACATGCAAACAGATGTGCACATGCATGTACACAAGTGTGCTGGCTGCGTGTGAGAGACTACTGTCAAACTATGCACAGGTGGCTTGGTGCAATGGGGACTCTGCAGGGATAGGTATTCACTGCGATAGTCCTCATGAGGGTAGAGTACACTTTTAGGCAAAGTCAGTGTGCTTTACTGTTTTAATTGATGTCCTGTCCTGTCCTGAATTAGAGTGTACCCTGTGCGAGAAAACCAAATTTGCAACTTCTAAAATGATAACTGCACATCTTGTGGGTCATTCAGAATTTTCATATTTTCCTAGCTCAGTTCAGGATCAGAACCCAGGCCTGTTGCCACCCTGCTGTGTCCAGTAGTTACATGTTCTCCAACAGCAGGAGCAAATATCAGCCCCACACAAAAGGAGCAATTACACTCGTTCTCCTTGCTCCTGAGGAGGGCAGGGAAGGGCAAAATGCTCTGTATTAATCACCCAGCTGCCACACTGCACCAGGGATGGGGCTGCCCAAGACTACTAATGTGGTGCTAGAATGCCAAAAACTCTGCAACATGTTTACAAAGTGGCACGATGCATGCATTGCACCACTTTGTAACCATTTGGGCTACATTATGCCTGAGCCAGGCATTATGTATGCAAAGGGGGTGTTCCCCTGTTAGGGTGGGCCAAAATAATGGTGCAAAGAAATCTAACAGATTTCCTTGTGCAATTTTTTTCAGCATTTTTAACGCCTGCTCAGAGCAGGCATTAAAAGGGGGCATGCCTGCAGAGTACATCAGTAGCATCAATAAAAGTGACTTTATTGCTCCGTACTGTGTGCCATGATGGGCCGTATTTTAAATACAGTGCACACATGGTGTCGGTAGCGGGAGCTAAAGGGTGAAAGAAAAGTGGAGCTGCACTGTGTACAGCACCACTTTTCTTAAATATCCCCCATAGTTTCTCTATTGTGTGGATATCTGGGAGGATACACAAAAGCCAACTGCCAACTACACCTGGTCATGTGATCCATGAAATGGGCTGCAGGCACCAGATGGTTAGGACAAGGTAATGTCAAATTTGTGACTTAAAATCGACTTAACCATTAAAAAGGATTTTCAATTACAGTTCCGTGGATACCAATCATGACAATTCTACAAGCTCCTAATCCAAATTTATCACTTAATAAATATAGCAAAGTAACCCAATGCTATCCCATGGGAGAGGTAGGCCTCACAGTAGTGGAAATACATTTAGGAGTTTTTCGCTACCAAGACATGTAAAATTTAAAAGCACATGTCAATTTTTTTAAATGCAATGCACCCTGCCCTCTGTGCTGTGTATGGCCTATCTAATGAGAGGACTTACGTAACAAAAAAGGAGTGTTATGCCCGACTAGGGCTCCATCTTGTGAAGTCAAATTGACAAGATAAAACCACATAGTATGCCTGAGACATGCTTAAGAGGCTTCTTAAGTGGGTGGCATAATAAGTGCTGCGGGTCCACAAGTAGCATTTAATTTACCAGCCCTGGGTATATGGTTTACCACTTTACTAGGGGTTTATAAGGTGGAAGCACTTTTACCATGATGGAGAGAGGGAGTACACACATGTGAGCACTGGTTAGCTGTGGTAAAGTGCACAAATTCCTCAGGCTAATAAAAAATTCATAAGAATAAAAGGAGAGTAGGCAAAATATTCGGGGGAAGATGGTCCTAAGGCTGACAGGTCTAACAGAGATGTTGCTCAATTCACAATTGTTTTGGTTTGAGGGGTTGGGAACAAGGCTAGCAACCTTGCCATCAAAATGCTTTTGCAGTAGAAAGAGCACCAGAACCGCTAAATCTTCTGGGAATGAGAGACTTACAAAGTCTCTGCAGGAGACATGCATGATTGACATTAGTCAAAATGCAAGGAAGCTGCTAACAGAATGAAGGAATCTGTAAGTGACAAGTGCAAGTCCAGATTTTGAATCTCAAATGTACGGGCTCTTTATGACATTGGATTGTGGCTTCAAGTAACATATGAGATGTGGCCAAAGAACACCTGGAGGTAAAGTGTAGAAACAGAAATGAAGGCCCTGAATAACAGTTGTGGTACCATAAAGAAGCTTGCTAAAACTAAGCAGAAGTGAAGGTTCTTCATTGCTTCCCTACATGCTAGCCTCCATAACAGGCAGTAGTAGTAGTATTTAAATATTGTTTGTGCACTAACACATGAACAAGTATGCTTCAATTATTCCCTGAAAACAAAGTTAAAGATTCGTCACATTAGAACTTCCTATGTGAGCCCCCTACCAAGATCTTTTTTGTGAGTTGCTTAAAGGAGCAGCAGGATTATAGTCAAATAGGTTAAGGTGTTCAATACAGTTTCATTCCCTGGAGTTATCAATTTATGAAATCCTGTCTCTGCTAGAATCCAGGTGTGACAGCACAGAGGGTGTGACTAGAGATTGAGAGTGAACATAGGCTATGCAATGTACATTCAAGAAAGTTGAACGTTGTATTTATTCATTTGATATAAAAGTACCAAGCTTCAAAACACATTTTAGAGTATTAATCACACCTCAAGAATAAGGTACTACAAATATACTACAGACAGAGAGCCATATTTAGAAGGAGCTTAGGCCACTGCTGCATCGTTTGTTTTGATGCAGCAGCGACGCATTCAGTGCTTCATAGTTACAAAAGGATGCATTCTGCTCAATGCATAATTTTTCTCTGTCCTGAGTTGTATTTTACCTGACCTACAACCGACTGTGTCAGGTTACGTTAATCAAATGAAAGATAGGCATTCCCACTTAAATTCGCATGCAGAACTGATGCATCCATATTTATAATTTTTTTAGGAAACTGATGCATCACTAGTAAATGAAGCAAAAGCTTAATCACCCTCAAATGATAGCACTGCCAACATAAGAGGCTCAGGGCTATTCCTCCTTGTTGAAGGGCTGCACTTACTTTTGCTGTCTCTTAAGCACTGGCAAGCTACATATGCAGTTGCAGCTTTCCACTCGGGCCAGAGCCCTCCTTTTGCCTCAAGGCACTTCAGGGACACCATGGCTTTCTTAGGGGTCCAACAACATTTCTCTTCCCCCTACCACCCCAAGGGTAACAGTATATGGGAGCAGAGGAATCAAGACTTAAAATAATCCTTAACATCAAGAGTATTAGGCATGGGTCGTAGTTGGCTTATTCACCTTTATGGAATCCAGACAGCACTTAATAATCTTCCCAGAAGGTCCTTGGGTGAGTGCACCCCATATGAGGTGCTGTTCGGTAAGCAAATGTATGTTCCAGATCGTGATGGCTCTAATGCAAAGGCGGCAGACACACCTTTTGACATAAATGAATGTGTCACTGTCTTGCAGGAATTACAACAGTTCTGTGACAAAAATGCATCTGCTTGTGCCGCTTCCTTAGGACTAAGGGACGCTCTAATAACATAAATTGGCTGGAGTCCAAAAGTTGGGAATCTAGGGCCCGGTTTATACTGTTTTAGCGCTGCATTTCCGTCATTTTTTGACGCAAATGTAAAAAATGTAATTGGATTTTGTATGTTTACTCCGCTTTTGCGTCAAAAAATGACGCAAATGCGGCGCTAAAAAAGTATAAATCAGGCCCCTAGTGTGAAAAACGATTGCTGTTAAAAAGGAGTTTGGTCCATCATAACGTGCAATGGATCCAGTGCTGAAAATCCACGGTACAAGAACTGTTATTCTACTACTGCTACCTGTATCAAAAGAAAAAGAAAATTGTTTATCAACAATGATAATGTCAAATTGCAATAGGTGGCCGATCCTACATAGCAGACCTAGTGGACTCCTGGGTAGTGCCAGAATCCCTCCCATTTCCAACCAGAAAGTTCTGCTACAGGTTTTGAGCAGCAATGCTGACACTTCTGCAGGCTTGGGGAGGGTGGAAAATGATCTTTCCTTAATACCACTGTCTTCATCTACAACAAGACATAACAGAAATAATGAAGACTATACAAATGGAACTCAAACTAAGGAAATCGTCTATTGCGAACCACTGAGGAAGACTTCTGTCGATTCTCCAATTTCTAACATGGCTCCAGTTTTTGCTTCTGTATATTTTGCCATTCAAGATGATTCCTTCTCTGACTCATCCACCTCTTCTGCAACACTACTGTCAAGAGCACATACCATGGAGCAATCTGTGGCCTTAACTAACTGTACTTGCCTTCCTTCTTTGGATTGGTTTTGTAATCGTCTTTTTCTTACTGAATGCTCTGCAGTTGAATTGGTGGATGAGGTCCGAAAACCACATTTCACCTCACACAAGGTCCATTTAGACTTGTCACTCGTGAACATTTCAGTTATGCCAATTCCTGATGGGATTATTTGGGATAAAGTATCTTTTGAGATATTTGGTCCAACAGAGGTTCTTCAAATTACATATGTTTTCAAACTTTCTTTAAATTATGTTATAACACGTGGGGTTCTTTTTGATGACTGGGATGTTAAAACATTTGATTCTATGCTATCTGAGCTAGAGTACTTTACTGTATTCATAAGTGAAGATAGTTACCAAACAAAAGAAAATGATGGTGATATGTTCTGTTACAATTATTATGGACATCATTTCATTCGTAGAGCAAGTACCCGAACAACTATTTGAATTATACTCTATGGGAACATTGTTCTACCCTGCCAGTGGGAGTTCTAAAATATATATGAATACGTTTACATATTTTTCGGGGCATAATGATAAAGATGCTGTGTCCTATTATTTTAAATTTCCTCTAATGAAAATGCACAATGTATTGTTGACCAATGCAAATTTGATTTATTCTGATTCCTTTGTTTCCTGGTTGGCCATCAAAGGCGATGGATAGTGGGAGACGTCGATTGACTAAAAGACTGTTTGGGGAACTAAAAATTGTCAAATACAGGGAAGGAAAGCTTTATTTAGAGCATGCCTGATACCTTTATAAATAATATTTTTAAATGACAGTGCAGCAGACAAGCTGATTAGGCGTGGCTAAAATTAGAGAATTAAATGTGCCCAGGATCCCCACTACCACAACATTTTACAAATGGTAAAATGACATTAACGCAACCGAAGGACAGCTCGATCGGTGGGTCCAAATTCAAACTTTTAACTCAAAACTTTAAATTCTATTGGGTAGCTTTTTTGGCCAGTGGACACAAATGGTTGTCATGTGCATTTTCGTAAAATCCACAGGGGGATTTAGAGCAAACCAACCAGACTCTTGTTACGTGTCATCAGAACATTCGGGTATTGTGACAACATACAACATAGGAAAATTATGCCAGCAATAGCTAAACATTTCCTCACTGGATACTGTAAAAGAACACCTTAATCTCTTGGCAAACAACACAGACTTGCAAGATTTTCTGTTAGACCCCAGAAGACAATGTAAAAAGCGCTTCTTGAATACAATTTTCAATTAAATTTGGAAACTTTTACAACAATTTAGACGCAGCCAAGATCAAGAAAACTTACAGAAAGCATTAGTCACCGTAGATAATGAGATTAACACCTTGTCCGACCGCATTCACACTCTTAACAACATAATTTCTTCTCCAATTGACATTTCGCCAACTGACATGTCATCTTTACACCATGGACAGAGTCATCTTAGATCCATTATGCAGTTAGGACACTACAGACATTAAAAAATGGTTCCATTCCATGGCATTACGTCAGGGCTAAGGATCTGCCACATTCATTTTGAGGCAACAACAACAGATAACGGCTACAGAAGAAGCGACTTCTATTATGCTGAAAATTGAAAAATGGGAAAAATTGCCTTTCACTGTTGCAGAATTACCACCGTCTGTCTGGCTAATTCATGGGGTTATCAATCTCTGTGTTTCAACATTCCAATTTGCATCTTATTAGAAATAAATTTCTGTAGGTAGATTTGAAAGGCTGAGCGATAGTTATGTTCATGAGGTGTGGAAGCTACCCTTCTCGTATAAATGTTTCAATGGCATGAAAGAGGTCTTTCTTAGCAGCAGTGTTGGCAGGACTTCTGTGAGCCATTCAATGGTTTGCAAACAGCTTTCCTTGCATGGAGCATGTAAATCTTCTGCAGCAAATTTGTCTTGTTAGGGAGTTCCTGTACCCTTGATTCGACTAGCATTCCAGGTGCTCTCAAATGGAAGCAATGAACTCCTAAACAGGGAGAGTTGTGGAATGCAAACTGGAATTCCCTATGTAGTTTCTGTCTCCCAAATTGTAGCTTGCTTCCCTCCAAGCAACAGACAAAAGTAGCAGGCATGTGGCCTCATATTGCTACTTCTAATACAAATTTTGACAAGCTGAGCAGACTAAAATCTCTTTTGTTTCAGGAACATGTAGCACTGGAATCTTCCCATGAGACCTACACGCTCCAAGTTGCAAGGTCATCCGCAAAAATACAGCCCCTTTTAAATACAAACTTTCAGAGAAACTTTGGTGAACTCATTGGAGGAATATTTAATGTGTCCAATACTGCCAGGATTGTGCACTTTTTAAGGCTATTGATTCTGGGTTTATCAGCAGTTTATCATCTGTATTTTGCATAGTACTTTCAGCCATACACTCAATATTTTCAGGTGTATTCGGGGGAGTTTCAATTACTTTGGCCTTGGATGGTGGCATTCTGCTGTTACTACTTATAATTTGCAGTGGCTGCTCTGTCTCAACAAGGAGGACTGATGGTGCTTCCACCAGCACAACTGTATTGTGAACACATGATGCCATATTATGGGACACCACTCCTTGAGGAACTGGAGTGCAACTGGTCTCTATCATTTAGACTGATACGGACTGTGTGCAGCCCTTTTTTCATTGCCTTTGGCGCCTTTTCAAATGTGTACTACAACTGTGTCTTTCTCTGCAGCTTATTTTACCTGGATGCTGATCTGTTGATGTTCTCCATGAGGGCTCATTACCAGACATGTGCATAGAGGGTCTATTTACTACAGGAAGCCTTCTATGAGCTACACTCTGTGGATCAAGTGGTTCTTGGCACTTCAACATCGGGCGCTACATGGATTACTGCCGCCTTGGCTGGCATTGAGGCCTTGGAACATGAATACTCTTTGATTTTCCTTGGCACCTATTTGGTTGGTTTAACACCTACCGAAGTGGGATCTTTTCTTGATTCAATTGTCTTGGATATAATTGGCAATTTTCGAAATGACAATGACTTTTAAATATGATATTCGGCTTTGAACGACAAAAATAGTTGTGCTTGTCAACTTGGACATTTATATATTTGCTTCTTTTTAATGTAGTAACTGATTGGATTTTCCTCCACACTTTGAACCGACAAGGGGAGGGTGTGGTAAGGTTATTTTGGTCACCTTTACAGGCAAATTATTTTAGCCATAGGCCTGAAGATGTATCCTTTCGCTTAGCAACAACTCATTTTATTTTTCATTTTATTTCTTGAGCTTCATTTTGAAGTGATGTTTCTATTTCTTTTTATCTCATATGCTTTTAGCCCAGAAAATGTTTTTATTCCTTTTAGTATAACATTCCCATCGTGTGCTCTACACAAGGTTGTACCCAATATTGTTGTCAATACAAAGAGGAAGACCACAATCTTTGTCACTTCACAAGAAACATATGTTTTCTTACGTTAGGGCAGTTTTCTCATAACACAAGCTGTTCTATTCTAAAACATTCCTTTGCCCCCTGTACTTTAGAGGGAGAGTTCCAGTCTTAAATTTCCCACTGCATGCTGTTGCTTCATTGCAGCTGTCTGCTGAGACTTGACATCTTTCCCACCTACCTGGGAGAGTATTTTAGTAGACCAACAGAACTCTTTGCTACTACCATATTCAGGTATGTGGGGTGGTGTCTTCCTAGAAATCCCAAAGGGTGGATTAGGGCTAACACTGCTGTGTTCTAGTAATACTTTAGTGGCTTAGGTACGAATTCCAACTCATAGCATTCTGACACTATGGTGGGACCTTTATTATGTTTCACTTTCTTTGTCACCGCTGTGTTGTTAATATGTTTCTTTATCCTAATCATTGCAGTACATGACATTTTACCTAGAACGCACTTGATTTAATAAAATACATTTAACCATTTCCTGCCTCGGTTTGGCTTTGCATGTGTGAGACGTTTGTAATTGAGAGAAAAGGATCGGATCTGTTACACCACAATTTCCTCTGATAAATCAGAATGTCATGCACACAGCTGCCACAAATCACCTCCACTTTCAGGTGCTGGTGAGGTACTGTTCATTGGCCGAAAGGGTTAGGCTTGTAGTGTGGTTAGTTTTACGTACAAATACACAAAAGGAGAGCAATGGGAGTGTAACTCGCCCACACCACCTCCCAGACGAAATCTATATAAACACTAAAGGTGTGGGATAGTGGGAACTGAGGGTGGAACTGGTTTAGTCTCTGTTCAGTGCCCGATGTCGGTTGGAATGCTAAAATCCTGAGATGGGATAGTAATGGTTGGAGACTGTCCAATCCTGGGGGTGCTGTGTAGTCCTGCTGGGGAAGGGGGAAATTTCCTTTACGGACTAGGTGGTCTCACACACATAATAGTGTCTTGCTTCATCATTTGACCACCTAGCCCCACCCAAGTAAGATGATACTGCTTGGGCGGACTCAACCTCTTTGTTAAAAGAACCAGAGGGAGTGCTGAAATTAGATTGCCTGGATAATTTACAGGGATCCAGAATGGGTGAATAATAAAGTAAAATTACCGAACATGTCACCAGTGATTGCTACTCATTTTAATGGTGGTGCATGCTGGTAAGACTAAAAATAAGGGGGAGAGGCTCATTCAGAGAATAATGTCTCTTTGAGTCTATAAAAGAAGTGTATCAGACCAACATGTTTCTGCCCTCACTGAGTGCTGGTAGGTCAGGGGCATTCGTCAGGGTCGGAGCACACGTACGAAGTGGGGTGCTCAAAGTGGATAAAATATGGCCTACCTGAACAGGTAGTTCGCGGTGGGGTAGGCCCCGGAGTCGGGGGCGATTGGCCTCTGGTCTGGCTAGTGCCGGGGGGGGGTTTCCCTTGTAGTCACACTCACTCCAAAGGGAATACCATGGGGGGTACCTACATGCCGGAGCCAGGCCGCTCTAGTTTTACGTATTCATTGCGCTTTAGCTTCAGGCTTTAGGCCTTACCAGTTTAGAGATAATCATGGTGACATGTTTTGTTATAACTATTATGGACACCACTTTATTCATAAAGCTAGTAGCCTTAAGCCTTTAGCGACAATTAAGGAGTTGACTTTGCCTAGTATACCTGTCCCTTCTAAATTAACAAATTGGCAGCACTATGTAAATGCTACTTTTAGTGACGTTACTCATTGGGTCCAAAATGGTATGCTTAACACTTCATCGTTACATCCAGGCGGGTGGTTATTATGGCCTGTAGACACTAATGTGTGTCATCAACGTTTTGTCACCTCTTCAGGGGGGTTCAGGACTAGTAGGGCAGACCCTCGATATGTATCACCAGAACATGTTGATATTATAACTACATACAGTGTGGGGAAGCTTTGTCAGCAATGGTTGAAGTCATCCACGCTGGATGCAGTTAAGTCACATCTCACGTTACTGTCCAATGATACTGACTTACAAGATTTTTTGTCATGTCCCAAAGTACCACGGAAGAAAAGGTTCTTATATGAGGTTTATAATGAGATTTGGAAGCTTTCACAACAAGAGGCTGCAGCTCGGTTGAGGCAGATTGATCATGAAAATCTGATGCAGACTTTGTCTGTTGTTGATAATGGCATGCATACCCTTTCTGACCGTGTTTACACGATTGACAGCATTGTTTCCTCTGCCATTGACATTATTAAATTGGATATGTCTTCTTTATATCATGGGCAGAGTCAGACGCGGTCCATCATGCAGCTGGGTTGGACTCTTCAGACCTTGAAGGCGGGTCGCGTTCCATGGCAGCACATTCGTGCCAGAGAGATCTTTATCTCTTTTAATTTGACTCGTCAACAACAACTGATGGCTAAAAAGGAAGGGACATATGTTATGTTAAATATTGAGAAATTAGAGAAACTGCCTTTCACGGTAGCTGAGATTCCGTCAGCTGAATGGTTGATTCATGGGGTTATTAATTTGCCTATCTCTACTTTGCAATTTACTTCGTGTTTGAAGCACATTCCGGTGGGTAGATGTGAACTATTGGGAGACAGTTACATACACGAGGTGTGGGACCTTCCCTTTCAGTACAGATGTGTTAATGATTTGAAGGAGGTTTTTCTTAGCGGCAGCGAATGCGAAGCTTCTGTCAGCCATTCAATGGTTTGTAAACAGCTGTCCTTACACGGGGTGTGTAACGCTTCGATTGCTAACTTAGCTTGTTATCTGAAGGGAGTTCCAGTCCCGGTTATTAAAAACACTTTCCAGTTGCTTTATAACGGCAGTTACATTGTTCTTAACAGCGAACGCTGCTGTGGCATGCGTGCTGGAATAGTTTACATCGTCGTTGTCAACAAGGCCGTTACGTGCTGCGGGAATGTGTTGTTTCCCCCCACTCAATTTAGGGAGGTAGCGGACATCTGGCCTCATTTTGCTACTTCCAAGGTTGATTTCGACAAGTTGAGTCGGCTAAAAGCTTTATTGTTTCAAAAGCATGTGGCCCTTACATCTGCTAGCGAGACCTACGCACTTCAGGTGGCAAGGTCATCGGCGGAGATACAGTCCCTTTTGAATACTAACTTTCCGAATCACTTCGGTGAACTTGTGGGACGTATATTTAATGCATCCAGCACTGCTGGTATTGCACATTTTTTCAAATTCGTTGGTGTTGGTTTTGCTCATACCTTCTCTTCCATATTCGGTTTGATACCTTCGGCTATACATTCTATTTTCGGAAGCATTTTTGGGGGTTTCCCGATTACTTTGGCTTTATTGGCTGGAGTCTTGCTGTTGTTGCTATTTTTTCGCAATGGCTGTCCCGTCACGACGAGATCCTGTATTGCTGCTCCCGTCAGCGCAGCTGTGTCGTGAACGCATGCTGCAGCATTTTGGAGCGACACTCCTGGGACATTTGGAGTGCAACTGGTCTCTGTCATTCAGACCGGTTTTGGATTGTGTGCAACCCGTGTTTCGATGCCTTTGGTGCTCGTTTGAACATGCACTGGCTCTCTGTCTCTCATTGCAGCGCCCTCCAATGGTCGATACTGATCTGTTGATGTTCCCGATTAGGGCTCATTCCCAGATACTACCCATATTCTGAGTATTCTGAATGATATTGAGTGGGACAATAACATGCTGTTAGTGACACTGGATGTAGTATCTCTATACACATGCATCAAACACGATTTGGGACTAGAAGCCACTCGGTTCTTTCTGACCAAAAGATCAGCAAGCCTCTGGCAGCACACTACAATGTTACTAGAAATGATTCACATAATTCTTGACAATAACTTTTTCTTATTTAATAATGGTTGGTACAGACAGAAACGGGGCGTTGCAATGGGCTCCAAATTCTCGCCCTCTTATGCTAATCTTTTTATGGGCTGGTTCGAGTACAAATGGGTTTGGGGCACGGAGTCCACTCATTGGCAAACTGATATTCTCTTTTGGGGTAGATTTATAGATGACTGTTTTCTGATCTGGACTGGGGGAGAACAAAGGCTATTGGAATTTTGTACCTTCCTGAATTCAAACACTATGAATGTGGAATTTACATATCAATATAGTGCAGAGAAGATTGTCTTCTTGGACGTTGAGATCTTTATTTTAGACAACAAGATCCAAAGTAGACTTTTTAGAAAGGCTACAGCCTGTAACTCAATTCTGCATGCTGGAAGTGCACACCCGAAGCATCAAATTGCGTCTATTCCTTTTGGTGAAATGGTAAGGGCACGACGTAATTGTAGTTTGGACAATGAATTTTTGTTTCATTTGAATGACATGGGTAACAGGTTTAGAGCGCGTGGCTACTCTAATAAGGTGATCAAGAAGGCGCAACGAAGGAGTAAAAATGTTATTAGGTGTGACACTTTGAAAACCAATAAATCTAGAAAAGTGGTAGATGAATCCAATAGGGTGCGTCTAATAACAGATTTCAATGATGCATCCTTGATTATGGTAAAGTTTATGGCAAAACATTGGCATTTATTAACACAGGATAAGTCGATCAGCAATGTGATACCAGTAAGAGTGCCCACCACATACCGGAGAGGTAAAACCTTAAAGAATATATTGAGTCCTAGTTTTACAACTGTACCTCAAAATAAAACCTGGCTATCTACACAGATTGTGGGTTTCTTCAAATGTGGTAATTGTGGAGTATGCCGATGGGCTTGTCATAGGATCAAAGAATTTTCACTGGAAGGGAAAGTTTACAAAATTTGTACCATGATGAATTGCAACACCACTCATGTTGTTTACATAATAAAGTGTAACTGTAATCGTATCTATGTAGGGAGTACAATACGGCCATTGAAAATAAGGATTGGAGAACACATGCGCAGCCTTAAAAATTGTGATGTAAGGTATCCATTAGTTGCTCACATTTTATCATGTAATTCACAATCAATGTATAAAAACTTTAAATTCTTTGGATTGGAACACATTCCCCGTGATCCAAGGGGGGGTAACCGTGAATTGATGTTACGTAAAAAAGAGGCAATGTGGATAATGAGACTTAAGGCTGTAGAATTAGGCCTCAACTCTGACAGAGAGTTAGAGTTCTTTTTAGGTGAGCGTTAATTACATAAATATGTCATAATAGGAGTTTTGGGAAGGGTGTATTTTGTGTCTCTTGATTCATTGTATTCACCTTGATATTGTCACCGTTAACCAAAATTCTCAAACTGTTATCCTTTTAGTGGACATGTTATGGGGAGTCCTAGGGTACTTTTTCTTTGATCTAATTAAGACCTGTCCGCCATATTTCTCTCGACTTCAATTTCTGTTTTCTTTTATTTACCTGGCTCTAAGATATTAATTCTGATTAGGATTTTGATAATGCTGAGGATTTGGTTGATTACTTTGTAATTATCTACTATGGAATAGCGGCTGACTAATGTTCTACTTTTAGATGGGGCTATGTTCTGATTAACCCCCCGAAATGAGAAATTGTTGTTTCTTTTGTGTTATATTTGGTTATATATGGGTAAAATCTATAGCTGTATTTTTGCTACAATTCTTGTGCTTGCACTTATAATATAATTGACTTTCCATATAAAATATCGCATTCGTAATTTCTTGAGGCAGTATTCTGCAGTCTGTCTTCTATGTTGATGGACGCGGTAAACTCGCGTCCCGGAAACTCGTTTGATTTGATGTCGAACACCAAACGTGTTGATGCGTATCCGCAACGTAGCGTTTGTCAACAGGAAAACACGTAATCAGTTCACCTCTGACTTCGCGCTCTGTAAAGGCATTTAATCTCAGCCGATGCAGAACGCGCTGTAGCGCACTCGCAACCAAAGGTTGCCTACACACAGGGACGGAATACTCGGTTTCTTTGAAAATACTAGTAGGTAAGGTCTGTGTAGATGTTAATTTGGACTCTGTGAGGTTGTGCAAATCAAGGAAATTATTGAATGGAGATTACAAATTTTGTAATCCTATTTGTCTTTTAGCTTGGGAATATACGGTTATCAAATCATGAGCATTGGGAATCAAGGATTTTGATGTAAGACTCACATTTTTTTCTTGAATTAATTCGAGGTTTTAGTTGGGATTGTTAGACACGTTTAGAGTAACATATGGTGTTATTCATTTAGGTGCGAATTCTTGATGTACTACACAGTCATAATAAGGACATTAATTTTGAAGTAACTCTAACATTATATGAGAATGTAAGTACTTGAGGGAGTATATATGAAGATTAACTTTAATAACATGTAAACAAAAAATAGTAGAATTGGATATTTTGTTATAGTTAACTAGGGTGTGATGGTTTTTTACACTTGGCTAATTCTATAATTTTATATGTTGTATGGTGCCTTACTTGGTGATTGATGACACGGAGACCATTTTTATGGTTTAACTTGATTGGGAATTATGAGGGTGTGCCTCAGTTGGTTTTGTTCATTTGCTATATATCCACTTGATTCTTTGCTAGGAGATGCACTACTCCTCTCACATCACTGGGTTCTTTCGATCTTACTTTACTTTTAAGGTTTCTTCAGTTTGTATATTACACAATATGTAGTTTGAGCATTTTGGTTCTAATACGCATTATGTATTTACAATTTAGAGCCCTGAGGAAGTCGTTGGGGAACATAGGACTTTCCCCTGACGAAACACGTGTTGGCTCAATGTTTATCCTTATGAAGCATGCTGAAAATCTGAAGATCGGATCCAATAAACCTTGGATATGATTGGACTTTTAAAGACTGGCGTGATATTTGGGATTGCGTTCATTTGAAATTTACTCACTTGTGATTTGACCTATTCATATAACTTTTTGAACAAAGAAGGGAAAAAACCTCCCATTATGTCACTTATTGTTGGGTTCCCCAATATGGAATAATATAAATTCACTCACTAAGATTAGCGATGTATTCAAGATTACTTTGACTTTGAATTTCACTTACTTGAGATTTGACTCATTGAATTTAAATAGGTAAACTTTGAGAAATAACAATAAGAAAGAAAATGGTATAAGAAAAAGGAGGGCGCCTCACATTGTGTAAAAACTCATTCCCAGACTTGTGTACTACGGATGCGCTTGCTTCGTGAGGCAGTTTATGAGATTCCCTTCCTGGAGGAAGATGGTATTGTCTCTTTCATAGGCCCTGCACGGGGTGCCGCCCTGAATGGTTTATGGGCTTTGGATCACACCTGCTCCATGGTACTTTGTGGCATGGATCTTCCGATATTGACATATATCGAAGTGGAGGAACTCCTGCGTTCTATTGCTTCTATCTGACGATTGGATTTTTACGAAATTGACACTATATTGAATTTGGTTTTATGATCACATGTTACCTAAATGTATGACTTTGTTGTCTTCTCACCTTGTCAAAATAATTGTTTTAGGTATTGTTTATATTTAGGGCATCCTTTTATATTATTGGAACCACTTGCTACCGACAAGGGGAGGGTGTAGTGTGGTTAGTTTTACTTATTCATTGCGCTTTAGCTTCAGGCTTTAGGCCTTTGTGCACTTTGCCCTGAATATATTTTATTCATTTGCTGACAGCTTAGAGCCTCTGTGCACTTTGCTTTATATGCTTTTTATTAGGCTTCGGACTGTTATTTTTCAAATAGCCAGTTCTACGGTGTTGTTTTTTATTCATATCACACTGTTTTGCCTACTTCAGCACTGGAGTTCTCCATAACATATTTACTCTGTGCTTCAGTCAAGGATACAGTCTGGTACATTGCCGATAGACGTGGTAGGAGTTTAGACTTGGCATTCCTGCGTAGGGACATTTTGTGATCACAATGACATGTTAGTTATAAAATCACTTCCTTGTCCCAATACACGCAAGAGGGAGATTCCGACCAGAGAACCACAACTAGACGCTGACTGCCTCGTTGCAGATGCTGAACCAAGATCACAGGTCTTTGCTCAGGTATGAGGGCTGATGTCTCCACAGTGATTCTAATAGGCAAGCTAGAAGCTTAACATGCTGTGCTCTAAATAGAACAAGCAGAGGGAGAGTAGCAACTGTTAAACAATATGATAGCTTTGTTCTTATGTTTTACTCTCCTGGTGACTATTTCAATCCTACTGTGTTGTATCGTTCTGGTTATTGCGGCTCACGCCTTAATATCTAAAATACAGTCGTTTTATTAAAACATTATATAAAACGTATACTGTCTTTGTCATTTGTATATGAGATCATATTGGAAATAAGAGAGTTGGTTTGGATCTGAGTAACCACGACTTCCCTGAGAAGTTCCAAAGATGTCATGCGCTCGGCTGCCAAATCATTCCTTCCACATGGGAGAAATGAGGCACTGCTAGTTAGCCGGAGCAAAAACCGGATTTAGGGTGACAGAGTTCTTTACACGTGGGTCAGACTCAGTCCCCCCACACCGTTATAGATCCTGCTACCTAGAAATCCAGTAGTCTCATTTAGAAAAATGAGAGCCCACGCGACAGGCTAACAGTCATCACATAGTGTGGAATTGGACTTAATTCCCCACAACCTGGTGGTGCTGCCACCTGAATCCAGCAGTCTGATTGGTAGAATGAGAGCCAACAGTATGATATGATGCACCCACCCAGGAAATGATGTCATGGTTCTGTCATGCTGCAAACCAGGAAGTGTAAAGTGGCTCACAGTCTGTCTGTGCTTGGTAGAGGTTGTGTGTTGTGGTTGCTGGAGAGTGTGTTGGTGTAATTTGGTATTGTTGTATTGTGTGCTGTCCCTGTTGTGTCCCAAAAGTTTTAATAGTGTTCTGTAGTTGTTTATTGTACTGTTTTTCCTGTGCTTTGTTGCCTTTCTGTCTTCTGGGGGTATATTATTGTTAGGAGTAGTTGTGGGATTGTTTGATATTATTAGATATTTTAGGTGTGAGATTGTGTTTCGGAAGAGAGCTGTCTGGGAAGGGCATGAAACATAAATGAGCAGGAGTTTGGTGGCATCTTATGTCTCACCACACACTACCTCCCGAATATGATAGCTAGTGGTGACTGGGTCATACAGGGATACCAAACAAAGGAGGTGGAAACCAGATGGGAGTAGATGTGGGTCACATGATTCATCTTTTCAAAATGGAGGGGATGATCGCACCAACTGAAGCATGGCTGGGTGGATGTAGTGAGCCGGTCAGGTGACCTCCTGAGTTTTTCCTTGTGTCTCATTTGCCCCTTAGATAAGTTGTGTTCAATGCATCTGTGGTTCACATATGTTTTAGGGTCAAAGTGCCATGCTCCCACTAAACTATGTATCAAAGAGGAAGCATGCCAAAGAAGCATTAAGACAGTGGGCTGTCTTTAGACCACACAGACCTGTATTCCTATTATACATAGTGCATATTTTCTGTGTTTTGCACCACGGGGAACATAAAAACAGTTGAATCAAACAGATAAAGTATGCCCTAATAAGTGTAATGTGCAGCCCTGGGGGCAGCCACAAACCTGAGCTGCCCTGTAAGTGCTGTTGTTTCACTGTGTAGGCAATAAACTGCCTGCACTTTAAAGAGGTTTTAAGTTCCCTTTGCAGGGGGTGCAGTGAGTGACTTCACATGCCTGCAAGGAAATGACAGGGGGTCCAGAGGACCCCTCTAGAGTCTTGCCATCGGGGGCGCACTGAGAGTGTGCCCCCTATTAGAAGATGCATTGTCAGTGTGCCTCATGACAGCTTGTTTTCCTCTGCACCTGCATCTACACAACGGTGCTGAGGCAGAGGCAAAGGGATTCCCTCATTTGCATGTTTGCACACCCATGCAAATAAGGGAACATGCTCTGTTGATACCGCTGGAGCTATAGGTACACCAGCACTATCTGTATTACAGAATGAGACGCACATATTGTCTGTGGCTCTTTCTGTAATACAAAAGTGTTTCTTGGTCGTACGAAGTGGCTTCACGTGCCCACTCTGACCCCAGGCCACTTCTATTATACGGACCCAGAGGTGCTTCTTGCACCACAATCATTTGGCAGGTAGTCTTGTCGCCGGGCATTACAGATCATAACTCACACAAATGTTTCTACAAAACTATGTGGGAGCTTAATTCACTAGTTATGGTGCTGGGCGGTTCAACAAGGCCTCTGGCTGAGCTGACCAGCACCAAACTGAAAGTGGGGCATTGGCCTGTAGTCATGAAATATGAGGCATTCCATTCTTTTCTGACAGCACAGGTGCCCTAATTGGTGCTTTTAGCAAACACAGGCATCCTTCACATAAACATTCAGTGGAGGTGTTTTCCTTGTTCAATGTGTGCAATGGAATGCACATATACAATACTGAAAAACACAAAGATAATTACAGATGATCCACCTTGTTATGCAGGTAATGATGCCTTCCCTAGTTTACATAGTCTTGCTAATCTGGGAAGGTGTCAAAACACATTTTTTTTGTTTTTGGGCAGTAATCGCAATGCACATGCAATCTCTCTTTGACGTTGAGTATAGCTATGCTGTGCTTTGCTCTGGCTTGCCTTACTCCATACCTATGAAGTCATGACAAGCCAGGCTAGGTACCTTTGCATGGCCTCATGGATATGATTGAGAGGGCTATGCCACTGAAGTGGTAATTATAAATGACACTCCAGTTGTTCAAGCCTCTTGTAAATGAGACACAATGTTTGTTACAGTAGAACCCATTCACACATAATTATCACCAAATGTCTTGCTGTCTGATCACATCAGATCATATCTCATACATGGTGTTGTGCAAATTCTCCCATCTCTTTATTGGGTCTCTACAAGACTTGGATGGACAATATCTGTAATGCAGCACTGTCAGGAACAGATCTGTGCTAAATCAAGAGACAAGGATGGCCACTGTCTGACATGCACAGCATTGTCATGGACATGTAAAGTTGTGAGAAAGGCACGAGAAGTGTAATACCTTGCAGACTGTGGTATGTAAATCCATTAGGTACACAGAGCCATGAAACTTAGGTACCTTTATGGCAGTTTGTAGTGGTGAGGTATTTGAATTGGTTCTGCAATCTGTCCACCAGATTCATGATTAAGCTCATCATTTTCATCAAGCTTCATCCTGTCTTCCCTATGTGGATCATTAAGGCATTTCAACTGTGCCATTTGATTCATTACAACCTGAAGACTCACATAACCAATTGCTAATCATGTGTACTATGCTTCTCTTGTCCACAGTTTATGTGTGCTACATTCACACTGCAATGAATCATGTTTTCTCTTGTCAGTGGACTGGAACCATACACAATGGGTGAGGCGGAGAGCTTCAAAGATCTGAATATGACCAGTGAGTGTCATCCTGAATGCTTATTGTGTAATGCAAGGTTTGGGTGTGATGTATAATGATGTTTGCAATGCATTGTTTAATATGCCTTCATGACCCAAAGATATCATATCTGATTGAAAGGATACTCAAAAAACAAAAAATAACTTGTTGCATGTGCCTTCACATCTCACTATTGTCAATGTGAATACCTTGCCAATCCCTGCCATAGTCTGTGAAACTATATGGTAGTACATTCATAGGTGAACTAATCTGGGGATGGTTATCCTCCCAAATGCATGTCAAATGCACAATACTACTGTAGTTGCTCACATTGCATTCTCTGTCCAGTTTGTATGGCTAGTCCACACCAGATTTGTGGAGTCACACCACAGTGAAAACAGAAAGAGTAAGGGGCATGACTGTATGTTTTTAGCCCTGGGTTGCAAGGCTTCTTGCTGCACTGCCCTGTGTCAAAATGAAAGGCCAGGAATGTGCAGTATTTATAAGATGCATTACTCTCCTTTTCCCCTGAGCTGGGTCACAATGGGCTTCCATGTGCCCACACAGGCAACCTTGCACAATGATGCAAGGATGTCTGCATTGCAGGAATGATTGTTAATGTGCAGGATGGGGCACCTTCTAGTACAAAAATAATCACAATATGTGTTTTCCTCTTTGTGTGTAGAAAGCAGCACACATGGAAGAAGGTGAAACAGGGATGAAAAAGGTATTTCTTCTCATTGCGGCACACTTATGCTTCCCATGGGGAGGTGTAGACTTTGGACGCATTCCTAGTTTTACAAACTCTTGCAAATCTGGGAATGTGTCAAATGCCATGGGCATTACATGGGAATATCCACCATAATGCCCATGGCATGCCTCCCTGTCACAGGGTGGGAAACACAGCTACTTGTGCTGCATTGCCTCGAGCCCTATATTACAAGGTCATGAAAAGCCATGCAGGGTGGCCTTCCATGGCCTTGTCAATATGATCCTGAAGTGTGTGCTGCTGGACCATCACTAAAAGTGACATTTTGGCGGCACAGAGGTGTCACCCTTCCACATGTGATAATGCATTTGAGTGCCTCATTAATGTTGTCTAATGCCCCATGCTCAATAGTGGAAACATAAACATACCTTTGCCTTCTTAACAGTTATGCCAGGATGTGTTTGTCCAGAGGCATGTCTGCAGAGCATAGTCCTGTTACAGGCCATTTCTCAATCCGCTTCTGTTACCCATGACAGTCTTCCAAAATGTCCTGATCCAGGTTTACACTTTGGACAACAATTGCTAATTACATCACAAGATACCTAGGTGGATGAGATGTAGAGCACGCATGAACACGCCCATCACATGTATGTGCTGAGTTCTGATGTGCAGCAAGGTGACATTATTATCTGATATGTAGGGTCAGACACTAGGCTGTGTAGAGGGGCACATGCTATTACACTGACTGCATGTAATGAGCCATGACATGGTCCACCATGAAATGATATCAGTTCATATATGATATGTTTCATACATCTCTGTTTGATGCTCTTGAGGGAGAACATGGCGGCCATCGAACAGCAGCTGAGCGGCTGAATGGGTTGCATCTGTTTGGCTCTGCAGTGTAGTGGAGGAGTTGGAAATCGGAGGAGCATGGGGAAGGGAGACCCCCCTGGTCTTCCTTCTGCCACTCTCAGGCGGGAACAAATGCGGGTCCGTGATCTCATCCTGACTCGAAGGGTTTCCCGGTTTGGGATGCTGGAATCGGGGTGGAGATGACCGGGAAAAAGGTGGCTGCTGGACGAGAGCCGCCAGGAGCTGAGGAAGGTCAGGAACCTCACATCCAGGGTCACGCTGCGAGGAGTCAGCGGGGGCAACACTGACAGAGGCGACATGAGGCAAGCACAAGGGTTTGGTTGCAGTAACTGAAGGAGGAGGGAAACCTTCCCCTTCTCATTCCTTGAATATATCTACATCTAAAGATAAGTCCCTTAAAGGTTTTTAGGGGGGGGGAGAACAACTTTAAAAACTGCTGGGTTAGATAGTTTAAAGGGGCGCCCCCCCACCCCACCAGGCGGTGGTAGAAATAGGGGGGCTTTTCGGTGAGGCGAGTGATTTAGCTCACCAGCGTGAGCTTCGGGAAGATCTCTCCAAGGAAGTTAAAATTATTTCAGGTCAGAGGAGACCTCAAATCCAGGTAGCACCGCGGGGAGGAGAATTTTTTTTTATACAGACACCTCCCAAGTGGCAACAGAAATTCCCCCCTCGCTTAGGTCCTATTTTAAAGCACAAAATTCAGTAGAGTCCCTGATCAAACCCCTTTCAGCCCCCACATTGTGGTGAATGTTTGAACGGTGGGATGGAGGACTTCGGTAAGGTGCAAGAGGATACAATATTAAACCCACCGATGTCGGTGACACCCCAATACCCTGTGGGTGCAGGAGGGGGGCTCAGAGAAGCTGGCTCAGAAGCAATGAATGATGGTTTGGGCCACACTGAGGGCCAAAACCTCCCGGATGAGGAATTAAGTAGCCCCTCAGAATGCTTAGGTGAAATAAGCCCTGGAGCTTTGTTTTCGATGGAGTATAAAGGACCTCAGAGGTGGGGATAATGCAGAGGCCTCACAGGCAGGCCCGTTAGAAACTCTGCTTCACTTTCTAACAAATGAGATTAGGCAAGGCTTTTTGGTGTCCCAAGCCAACCAGAAGGAGACCCCAGAAGTCTGCGCAGGTTTAGCAAATAAATTGGATCTACTGGCTCAAAGAACTCAGGCCCTGGAAACTCAAGTAGAACAGTTAAAAGAGATCTCTGTGAAGAGTGGACAAGAGATAGATGAATTGAAGGTTAAGAATAAAGAGAGCTTTGACAAATTGGAATCCTTAGAGAATAATGCAAGAAGAAAAAATGTTAAGCTAATGAATGTCCCTGAATATCAAGGCATTTATGGTGGATCTTCTGATACAAAGTGGTGCCTGGGAAGGGCCAGAGTCAGCATTAATTAGTGATATCCAGCATGTGCATCGAGACCCATTCCGGCAAGCTGTAAACAGAGTAAAACCCAGGAGGATCTTGGTGAACTTTCTCACTTACACTGTTAAAGACAAAATATGGTCAAAGGGCTTAAAATGGGAAACTTCAAGTGTGAAAGACTGCTCCTTCGAGGTTAGATCGGACGTCTAATGTACTTCTTCAAATAGGCAGTGGGAGTTAGGCAAAAGGATGGAGGATTTTAAAAAATTGGGAGCCACAGTTCAGATGAAATGTCCTGCAACTCTGAGGGTTATGGGGAATAATAAAATGTATAATCTAAGAAACTTGGAGGAAGCAGATAGTCTTTTGGAGGAATTTAGGGGTACATAGTGTGGGCTCTCGCCTCTACCTCGTGACCCTTGTTTTTTTCAAATGTGAAAATTGTCCTCCATTTCTCTTCTTAACTAGGTGAATGTATTCTGGCCCAACATCGCTCAACGGCTTCAGTGGCCAGTTTGAAGAAGAGTAGGGTTTTCCACAGTAGGGAGGTCACAGGGACAAGGGGGGTGGAGGGGAGCACCAGGGGAGGAGTGTTATGGGTAAGGAAGGAGCATGGGGCAAAAAAAGATGTGTGCCTCACTACAAAGGAGTCCCAATGGCAGTCCATAATTTGAAGAAATTCATAAAGATCAATATAGACAAAGGGAATGGCCAGTAAGAGGGTTCAGTTCCTCTCCTGGAACGTGAATGGTCTCCGGGTAAAACCTAGGAGGGACTATATTTTTCAGTATATAAGAGACTACCTGGCTCAGATAATAATGTTCCAGGAGTCACACCTTACAAGTACAGAGGCTCATGTAATTGTTAAATCCCAGATGTGGGTGAAATATATGGTCTGCTCAGATAATATGTCCCATTCTAGGGGGGTCCTGATCCTGACTAAGGTCCAGTCAATTGCCTCAATTTTGTGCCACAAATCAGACGGGAAGGGCAGGGGGGTAATTGCGGATATTAAAATCAATGGAAACATTTATACATTAGCCTGCTTCTATGGCCCTAACACAGATGATATAGGCCCCCAATAGGATTTATGCTGGGAACTGTTAGACGCCCAGTATCCGATCATAATGTCAGCTGACTTTAATGTTGTGTTAAATGACTCACTGGATAAATCAGCTGGAAGTAGATATTTGGAGTGTCAAAAGTCCCAGACATACAGTAGGGCAATAATGAAACAATTTACACTGGTGGATATATGGAGAGAAACTCACGGTCGATCTTGAGGTTTTACACATCATAATAGGAAATACAAACATCATTCCAGGATAGATTATTTTCTAACAGATAGGTTACTTAAAAGGGCTATTTTGGACATTCAGCATATTACAGCACATTTGTCCGGCCATGCAGCAGTGGTTTTAACATTGGAGTGGGAAGCAGAGCATTATTCAAGAAGATGGACGTTAGACCGATCACTTCTAAATGATCCGTGAGTGGTAGAGATTTTGAAAATCGAGACTAGGGATTTTTTTGAGTTTAACATGAACTCAGCAGCTCCTCATGTGGTAGGGGACACTTATAAGGCTTTTTTATGAGGTTTCTGATAAGTATTTCCGCTTGGAAAATTAGGGATTACATGAAGATAACACAGAACCTTGAACATGATATCACCCGCTTAGAACAAGAATTATTAGAATCACAGAAGGAAGGAAAGGATGGTGAATTTATATGGACTGAACTGCTATCCAAACAGGCTTCTTTGGCAGCCGTGATAGAAGCCAGAGTGAAAGGCAGGTGGGAAGCAAGCAAATTAGCAAATTTCGAGTATGGTGAAAGTGCAGGTAATTGCTGGTATGGAAGGTCAAGTCAGATCTGTCAAGAAATGAAGTAAGAGAGATAAGATGCATCTTCACCGGGAAAATGCTGAGAGAGGTTTCTTAGGTGCAGAGGATGTTTGTGAGTTTTTTTGAGTCTGTATACTCTAAAGTCTTACCAAAAACAGCATTAGCCAGGCTAGAAGAGTTTGAGCATTTACAGATGGGGAAACTTGATGACATAGACAAGGTAGCCCTGGAGGAGGATATTTTATTGGGGGAGGTTGCTCAGGCTATTTCCAAGGGCAAAAAGGGGAAGGCGGAAGGGCCTAATGGTTTACCAATTGAATTCTATTTGGAGATGCAAGAAGTAGTACATTTGGTTCTAACAAAGCTCTTAAATTTTATTCTTAGAGGAGAGACCTCCCTTCCAAAATCATGGGATGAAGCAGTGATTACACTTATATTAAAACCTAGGAAGGACCCCCTATCTTGTGAATCTTACAGACCAATTTCCTTACTGAATAATGATTATAAATGATTTGCTAACATCTTGGCTAATAGGCTGAGTAGGGTGATGGGGGACTGATTCAGGGTGACCAGAACGGCTTTTTAAAGGGTAGATATATGCATGAGCTGTCTCATGAGCTGATCGGAGCAATAGATCTGGCAAAAGCAAATAAACCTCCCCTGGCAGGTATAACATTAGACTCCACTAAGGCCTTTGATAGAGTAAACTGGGGATACCTTAATACTTTTTTAGAACACCTCACTTTCAGGGTGAACCTCTGTATGGACAAAACTATGCTAACAAGGAAGATAATCATAGGATTAGGGCTCTCACAGTAAGTCCACAAAGTAATGATACAATTTATTCATGGCACGGTGCTCCTGGCAAGAGGATCTTCCTTAATCCTCCAATGTTTCAAGGGAAACTAACAGTGAAAAAACAGATGTCAGGGCACTCATGAAATCATAATTAGAAGTTAGTAATGTATCCAATCTTCTTAGTGTATTGACAACAACCTCGTGTTAATCTCAGAGTCCAATTTTATTCATAATGTTCTTATATCCTCCACAAACACAGCCAACACATGTTTCATCCTATGAGAAATTGTTCTCTTAAGGACTTCATCAGGGCTTGACTTCAGTTTACAATGTTAAGTGAAAAAAGTCCTCTAATGCTAAATGCAATACCTTTGCACAATATAATCAATCCAAACAATAATGACTCGAAGTAGTCTCCATTCGTATCTATCTAATAATGGCTATCAAAATGCAAATAGGGAACCACAACGCGGTCAATTCATCCCGCAGCGTCCCAGTAACACTGAACAGCGTCGTAGAGGACTTTTTTTAGCTGTGTTTGTGGAGGATATAAGAACATTATGAATAAAATTGGACTCTGAGATTAACACGAGGTTGTTGTCAATACACTAAGAAGATTGGATACATTACTAACTTCTAATTATGATTTCATGAGTGCCCTGACATCTGTTTGAACCTCTGTAGGGTTTTGAAAAATATTTATAAAAACCCATCAGTCAGATTAGTGGTAAATGGCAAATTAACTATGGCATTTCCCATCACGAAGGGAACTAGGCAGGGCTCTCCCCATTTTTATTCAATCTTTATATTGAACCGCTGGTTCTTATGATTAAGAGGGATTGTAGGAAAATACCACTGTTGGCAATTGTCTAACTTTTTGCTTTTTGTTGATGCTAGTTATGATTGAAAGTGTGCCTGGACCCTGCTAACCAGACCCCAGCACCAGTGTTCTTTCCCTAAAAATGTACCTTTGTCTCCACAATTGGCACAGCCTTGGCACACAGATAAGTCCCTTGGAAATTGTAGCCCTAGTACCAAGGGCCATGTGGCCAGGGAAGGTCTTTAAGGGCTGCAGCATGTATTATGCCACCCCTAACTCAGCACATGCACACTGCCTCACAGCTTGTGTGTGCTGGTGGGGAGAAAAAGACAAAGTTGGCATGGCAGTCCCCTCAGGGTGCCATGTCTACAACCCACTACCTGTGGCATAGGTAAGTCACCCCTGTAGCAAGCCTTACAGCGCTAATGCAGGGTGCACTATAACACAGGTGAGGGCATAGCTGCATGAACACTATGCCCCTACAGTGTCTAAGCCAATTCTTACACATTGTAAGTACAGGGTAGCCATAATGAGTATATGGTCTGGGAGTTTGTCAAACACAAACTCCACAGTTCCATTATGGCTACACTGAATACTAGGAAGTTTGGTATCAAACTTCTCAGCACAATACATCCACACTGATGCCAGTGTGGGATTCATTGAGAAATGCACACAGAAGGCATCTTAGAGATGTCCCCTGCATACCAGCCCAACTACTAGTGCTAGGCTGACCAGTTTCTGCCAGCCTGCCACATCCAGACAGGTTTCTTGCCACATGGGGTGAGTGCCTTTGTGCACTCTGTGACCAGGAACAAAGCATGTCCTGGGTAGAGGTGCTTCACACCTCCTCCTGCAGGAACTGTAACACCTGGCGGTGAGCCTCAAACGCTCAAGTCTGGTGTTACAGTGCCAAGGCCACTCCAGCTAGTGGAGATGCCCGTCCACCGCACACAGCCCACACTTTTGACGGCAAGTCCGGAGGAGATAATGAGAAAAACAAGGAGGAGCCACCCTCCAGCCAGGACAGCCCCTGAGGTGTCCTGAGCTGAGGTGACCCCTGCCTTAGGAAATCCTACATCTTGCTTTGGAGGATTCCCCCCAATAGGATTAGGGATGTGTCCCCTTCCCCACAGGGAAGAGGCACAAGGAGGGTGTAGCCACCTCACAGACAGTAGCCATTGGCTACTGCCCTCCAGCCTAAACACACCCCTAAATTGAGTATTTAGGGGTGACCCTGTACCCAGGAAAACAGATTTCCTGATGATCTAAAGAAGAAGAAGGACTGCTGACCTAAAAGCCCCACAGAGATGACAGAGCCAACAACTGACTTGGCCCCAGCCCTACCGGCCTGTCTCCAGACTCAAAGAACCTGCAACAGTGACGCATCCAGCAGGACCAGCAATCTCTGCCGACTCAGAGGACTGCCCTGCAACCCAAAGGACCAAGAAACTCCTGTGCACAGTGGCTCTGTCCAAGCAACAAAGAAGAAACCAACTTTAAAGGGACTCCAGCCTCACTCCGGAAGCGTGAGTCCCCAACACTCTGCACCCAATGCCCCCGGCTCGTGTCCAGAGAAACCAACACTGCAGCGAGGACCCCCAGGCAACTCCCACAACGTGGACACCCTGAGACAACCTCCCTGCACCCCCACGGCGACGCCTGCAGAGAGAATCCAGAGGCTCCCCTGACCGCAACTGCCTGGTAACAAAGAACACGACGCCTGGAAGAAGCACTACACCCGCAGCCCCCAGGCCCGGAAGAAATCAACTACCAGTGCAAGAGTGACCAGCAGGCAGCCCTCATCATTGTCCAGTCAGTGGCTGGCCTAAGAAGCCCCCGTGTCCTGCTGGCATCGCCAGAGTGACCCCCGGGTCCCTCCATTGCTTTCAATGCAAAACCCGACACCTACTTCGCACACTGCACCCGGCCACTCCTGTGCTGAGGGTATATCTTGTGTGCCTGTTTGTGACCCCCTCCAGTGCTCTACAAAACCCCCTGGTCTACGCCCCGAGGACACAGGTACTTACCTGCTAGCAGACTGGAACCGGAGCACCTCTAGTCTCCAAAGGCGCCTATGATTTTTGGGCCCTACTTCAACCCCTGCACCTGACCGGCCCTGTGTTGCTGGTGCTGGGTGTTTGGGGATGACTTGAACCACCAACAGTGGGCTGCCTATGACCTGGAGACTGAACTTGTAAATGCTTTACTTACCTGCTAAACTAACTTGTTCTTACCTCCCCCAGGAACAGTTTATTTTTGCATTGTCCACTTTTAAGATAGGTTATTGCCATTTTGCCAAACTGTGTACCTTATTATTTTACTTCAAAGTTCCATACTTAACTATGCCAAGTACCTTACAATTTATGGATTTACTTGAATTCTGAATCTTGTGGTTCTAAAATAAATTAAGAAAAGAATATTTTTCTACATAAAAACCTATTGGCCTGGAGTTAAGTCTTTGAGTGTGCGTTCTCATTTATTGCCTATGTGTGTACGACAAATGCTTAACACGACCCTCTGATAAGCCTACTGCTCGACCACACTACCACAAATAGAGCATTAGTATTATCTATTATGGCCGCTATCAACCTCTAAGGGGAACCGTTGGACTCTGTGCACACTATCTCTCACTTTGAGATAGTATATACAGAGCCAACTTCCTACAGGGATCCTCTAATTAAGCCATTTGCTTATATGGGCTGGGAAAAGAAAATCCCATTAAACTCAGTTGATATCATGATCTATACTGGAAATCTGTGCACCACGCTAGATAGGCATGAGTCTTTAACATTAGAATTTGGCCAGTTAATTTGTCCAAAACATAAATCATGACATGGAATATGAATGAAGAACATAGATTAATAAGAAATCAGATACAGTTCTTTAGGTGTTCAGATTTGCAATGATTTGGAGGATATTCCAGTAGAAAACTTGAAATGTGTGACACAAGAGATAAATAAACTTCTGATGAGCTGGTCGCATCTTCTGTTAACTTTATATGGGAGAGTAAATTTAATAAAAATGTCCATTCACCCCCAGCTTACTTTTCTTTTTATTATAATCCCATTACATTTTAGGAAGACAGGGATACAAAAACTCCAAGCTAAATTTGATAGCTTTATTTGGGCCTCTAAGGGAATCAGAACTGCAATGAAGAAGCTTGGAAGGAAGTATGATAAAGGAGGGAAAGCTCTGCCTGATATCCAGCTATATGCTTGGGCCTTTCAGTTAAAGAACGCAAAAGACCTGCTATCAGGGAACGGGGGCAACCAGTTAAAGAAGGTTATGTCAAAAGGTGAGGGAGGAGATGGACAAACAATTTTGGATAAATTTGGTCACCCCAAATTTGACAAAAGAGTAAGACTGAAAGTTCTACATGCTGCTGCTCTGTTATGGGCACAGATAAGGAATATTACAAATGTATCTTATTATAGTGTTTATTCCCCCATATGGGACTGGCCGAGTACACCAGAATGCCTTAAGGACTCCTTATCTCGACCTCTGAAGGAAGCAGGCATTGTGGAATGGGGTCAGGTATTTCAAGAAGGGAAAGTAGATTCTTGGGAGGAATTTGTGCTAACGACGCGGGGATCTCTATCAAGGTTTAAGTATTATCAACTACAAAGTTGGGCCTACTCCCTGCGAGAAGCGGGAGCTGATACAAATGACCTGGAGGAGCTGTTGATTAAAGGTCCATTGGGTAGGAAAAAAGTAGCAGCCTACTACAGCTTATTTTTAGGTAGTCTGGATCAAGACAAGGATTTCCCTGGTTCCTTATGGGCTGATCTTGCTCTGAGCAAAGGGGTTTCTAGATTATGGTTAGTTTGATGGCGTCTCCTCTATCAGGTGGTGAAACCTGCGTACCTGCGGAGGAACCACCTTTTTGTTCTTCATAGGGCATATTACACTCCCAAGAAAATAGCCATATTTACTCCCAAAGAGAACACGGCCTGTAGGAAGTCTGACCTCTCTGGGGCTGATGACATTCATATGTTTGTACTTTGCCCCCACATTGTAGGCTTTTGGGCAGAGGTTTCTGGAGTACTAAGTGCAGTACTACATTTACAGTTAGTGTGTACCCCAATATTAATTCTCTTTGGTTGGTCCCTTAAGATAGTCAATCTGTACGGTTATAAAAGGAGTTTGCTGTTTTTTTTATATTGTTTGGTAGAAGGGAGATCTGCAGACAATGGACATCTCCAACCACCCCTCTCGATCAGAATGGTTGACTGATATGGCTACCACATGTAACTTAGACCTGAGCTGGTCCTGTGCAAAAGATGTGGTAAATTTGCGGAGACCTTGGTTAAGGTGGGTGGATCAGGGTGCTCTTCTTATATAAAAAATCTTCTGTTTACGGGTCAGCAGTTGTCCGATGATTAAGTTATATGGGACTTTGACACAATGGTGGATGCGTTCACATATAGGCATGTCTCTTATTTCCCGGACTTCCCGTTATGAATATCTGGATCCTTTCAGGGGCGAAAGAATGGAATATGGGTCTTGATTTCAGAAGGGAAGTATATAAACTAAATGAGGACACATCAAAGAAAAAATATACATCTCTGTTTGATGTGAGTTAGATATCCAACCTTCATTCTTAATTCTAATACCTGGGACATGGTAAGTCTATGCAGCAATATGTACAGATAAGTGTCCTTGTCATTTTAGGAACCCAATGTTGTAACTCAGTACATGTACTTTGCAGACATTGCTCATCTTACTTTGGCTAATCTCAATGGACTCAAGCCTATTGCAAGCTGCAGAAGGTACTCTTAAGTTCAGAACTATTAATATGTGTACCATACCATGTGTACACAACAGCTTGTCCCTAAGGAAACTTTGTATTGACATGGTTATACTTAGATGTGCCCAGACTGTGGAATTTCAGTGGGCAACATTTGTTAAGCCTTGGTACTTTGGCCTTAGTAAATTTGGAAATGAAAAATATTAAGTAGATGGATACTCACTTTATCCTTACAGGTAACTTTTGGGGTTTGCCAATGCCACATCTTATGTTTGATACTATATTATCATGATGATTAAACCAGTTCCTAGTTACCCTTTATCTGACAGATTTTCATTCTGCTTCAACAGACAATACGACCCTGGACCCAAAGAGGGCCTCATCCATGCAGAGCAGTATATCCACATCCTTAAAGTTGCCAAGGCATACAAGGCAATGGAATAACGCTTTTTGGAAGAGAGGACAGCTATAACATAACACATCACACAGTAGGGTCCATCTAAACCTGGCAAGCCAAGTAGAGCTCAGATTGTTGCTTTGGACCAGGGTGGTTCTGCAGAACCTATTGATAGTACCTCCAACAGCCAGCCCACAGGACCAGCATTGCCCCTGGCATGGCCCGTAGGGCTGGTTAGCTAATTTGAGCAGACGATGTTCAGAGACATGTTGGACCGCCAGTTCCGGGTGACAGGGCTTGAGTACAATATGGACACAGCAATTCAACTACTCCAGAATTTGCAGCAGGCTGTGGACTGACTTTCCCCCCAAAATTAACCATAGGGACCCTTTCTGCCCTTCCCCATTGTTATAGTTGTTTTGAGAATACTGTTTTATAGCATAGTTTAGGGTATAGTACTTTTAACATTTCAGGTTGAGTGGGTAAATATTTTAGGGCTATAGGTGTTTATATATTTTTGTGGGTAGGGAGTTGATGTGCTCGATATGTGTTTTATGAAAAAATAAACAAAACATCTAAAAAAGATAAAAAAATACATATTTGTTTAGGAATATATGTGCAGGTAGTTTTTGTATAGGTGTAGTGTAAGTAGTTTCTGTATGAAGATGTGTATTAAGGGGGGGTCAATGTTTAACCATTGCCTTATATTTTTAGAGTAGGTAAAGTTAAGATAAGGCAGTTGTGGGTGTTTTTAGGATAAGATAATGTAGTTTAGATAGCACATTTTAGAGTATGTGTAGTTTTGTTTATGTAGGTTAAGATAGTGTAGATTAGTTAATTTATGTAGTCCAAGGTTTATATTTGCATTAAATATGTTTTAATACCACATACACTTCTACCTCATGTTTACTTTGTGGGTGTTATCCTACATGCCTACATAATTTCAACTGCATGCATTTGTCTTTGCTAGCAGTGTTTTTAGATTTGTGTGACTCTGTGAAAGGTCTATGGAGAGGAATCTGTCAGGTTGGGCATAGAATGACATTAAGATCGACAAACATGGTTGTGCTCTGAAAGTGGCACTCTTAATGTGAAAGGGGAGACAGGCCAAAACAGGTTTACCCATGTTGTTGTTCTTTTTGTGTGTGTCATGCCACCATTGTCATTAATCTAGGATCTCTCTGGTCACATACTGATTGGCAGGCTCTTACACACCAAGCCTTTCATCATTTGCTTTCCATGGCAGTGTAGATTGCTGTCTAGTATCCATGGATAGACTCCCCATCAGTGCTGTTACTTAATTCACCTTCAACATTGACTGCATGCTTCATGTTGCACTTCATATTTGGAACTGTGAATGAGTACTTGCTAGTCTAAATACACACATGGTTCACATGATCTATTTCCCTCAGCCTGTGGAGCTTTGTCCGTCGCACGTTTACATACGTGTCCCTTTGAGAAGTATGTTTATTTTTTTTCCTCACACAATCGACCAGGTTCTATTTAGTCCATACTCCTACACACATACAACACACAGATTTGAGGCAGTGCATTTATTTACATGTGCAAGATTTGTAGGAACACAGGCACAGTTCTTACAGCAACAACCCGATACAGTTTTTACTTTGCCATTGAATGTCCGGACAAAGTCCATGGGTGAACCACTGCATGTAACATATGGAGGAGAGGGGTGGGGTGTTTCAGTGATGAGGAGAATAAACACATTGCCAATAGGGAACATAGGCCACCTTGACAGTACACAAATGGGTGTGGGTGGAACAGAAAATTGAGCAAATTACCAGTTGTGAGGTTTACCAGCATAGTCATCAGCAGTGGGAAAAGGGGGATGTGGAATTCTGGCACAGAGAAATGCTACTGAGCAGTTTTATGTTGGAAAGAGATGAAGTCAACATCTTACTTCTGTGATGTATGTGGTGTTTCATGCAAGGGGGTGCAGGTGACACCAAAGAAGGCACAAACACATCAGGGCAGAAGATGTGTATCCCCAGTCCAGAGCAGCATTTCTCTGTGCCAACAAGTGAGACAGCACTGCACTGTACTGAGATGGGATTGCTGGTTTGCCAGCACAGCACTGAGGTCACAAGGATCATAGGCACCCATTGCGGCAATGTATGTGTCCCACTTCTGCTCCATGTAATCCAAGATCTTGCATAAAGCCCCAAGATGTGTGGCACTTTGTCAGGGCAGTTGTTCATGCCTCTGCCTCATGACACCAGCAATTTCAGCCAGGGACTATTGGAGTCTACAGAGCGGAGTGTAGGTGCCTTGTGTAGCAGACAAGGTGTCCTTATTTGGACACCTATGGACTGGCTCTAAGTGCCCGTCATGGTCTCTGTCCCCACCCGTGCAACATTTAGAATCTCTATCTGGACTCCTACCACCCGGGTTAGAGGTGGTGTTTGTTGTGTGCTGGGTGGACCCTCTGGAGACCCCTGTAACACTGTGGGCCCTTTCTACAACTGGAGACGGTGTGTCAAAGGAACCCATGATTTCACTGAGGATGTCTTAATCAATGATTGACAGGCTGTCACCTTCTGGCAAATGTTCACCCCAGACAGGCAGCTGCTCAGGAGGTGTGGGTGTATCCTCTGCATTGAGAGAGAGAGCAATTTTAAGGATGCCCCTTGTGAGATGTTGGCCTGGGGAAACTGTTTGACAATCTGACTTGCTAATGTTTGACTCTCAATGCAACATTAATTCATAGGATGTCTCTGTTACACAGAGTTTTTTAGTCCATGTTGCCCTGCAATTGCATTTCACATTGCAGTATCTCTGCTTTATCACTACAACCACTGTGACCTGACAGACGTTTGGACCCAATGCACATATTTCAACACTCTTACAAGGTTCACTGGGCCTACCATTCCTGGATGTATGAAAATAGATCATGTACACATCTGTTAAGGTGATTTGCAGTGGTTTTCATGATGCCTAGAGTGACTGTTTTCTAACATGTTAACTCCAATACTGTTCATATTGCACCTAAATCCAAGGGTGGTTGCATTCCCTGTGCCAGTATTCAGACAACTGCTCCTGTGCATGTGATGTTGCTGTGCTCATGATTGTGTTATGATCTTGCCTTCTAGGTTTCCCACTGGACATTATGGCACTTTGCCTTGTTATGCTGTCTACCATGCTCATTGTTCATTCATGTGTTCAAGTGTTGATTTTGTTACATTATCCTGCACAACCCTACACACAGAAAAACATCTTGATAGACTGCAGGTATTTTGGGGTCATGTAATTTCCATGCAGTTTCCAATTTCTGTCTCTTCATTTGTAATGATTGAATACACTTTTGGGTCTGTCATTTTTGACAGTGGACACTTTATACCAAATCTGAGGCTATGGTAATTGTCACATTAAGTAGTTTGCTAGCACTGACACTCACTCCAGTTCATACTTGCCAGATTTGAGCATCCCCATAGGGTGACACATCCTTCGATTTAGGGCTGCTCACTTGTACATGTACATGCCTCCTCTTCCATTCCTCATTTAGGCCCAGTGACACCACTTACTGCCACACAGTGATGTAACCCAGGTCATACTTTGACTCTCATGTGCCTACCTGATCAATAATATGCGTGACCATGTCCAATGTACTGACATGCCTGGCTGTTATTACGGGATATGGGTCAAGCTTTGTGTGAGGTGCAGTTCCAGTCCTTTGGCTTATGTTGATGTAGCTTCCACCGCTGCCACATCACTTTTTGTGATACACCAGCAGTGCAAACTGCAACCCATTTCTACAAGGACACAAAAGGTGATACAAGGACCCAAGAGGTGACTTTGCATGGCTTTCCCTGGGGTTGGAGATTTAGAGTGAGGCAAGACAGCATAAATCATTGAGTTGCCTTAATCTGCATCAGGAGGGCAAAGCATGGGCATTGTGATGAGTTTTCAGATGCAGCACACATGGGTTTAGTTGTTTTCCCTGATTTCCCAGGTTTTGTGTCCCAGGTTATGCAAACATGTGTTGTACCTCACCAGGGGAGTCATAACAAGGAGTGGCATTTTTTTATTATCCTATGTTGGTTCACATTAACTATGTGCGCTGCATTCTGCCCCTCCCATAGGAAGGTGTCCCTTCCTGCACAGGGACAATCCTCAGCAGCCCAGAGCAGGGGGATAAGACAAGAATACAAGTCATATTGTTGATACAAGACATTCATTCCCTTTCAATGTGGCACAGGACAGTGCAGCAAGTTGTCCTGCATTGATGCTCTGCACCACTTAGCTTGTGATTGGAACCCCATGATTTTTTTTTTATTCGTATTGTGTGACTTGTAGTTCTGGTGACTCATGTTGTCCATTGCACTATCCATGCCAGTATATCCAGGTTTAGCTGGACTGGTGCTGCACTTCACACATGAAAAGAAAACATATGACAAAGCCTGACTGAACTGTGTGACATATTACTGGGCAGTGTAAGTAACATTTCAATGGCATTTGACAGGACATGATCCAGACTCCTGCCCTATGCCCTGCAGAGAGTCCAGTGTAGCACTGGGGCATAGCTACCTGAACTGCACAACGTGCCATTATTTGCCCCCATTGCCACTTGTTGATACTTATCTGTTTCTATGGTGGTTCCTTGAGTGCTGCACTGTCTTGTCAGGGGACTCCAGCACCAACTCAACTGGGATGACAGCTGCAACCCGCTCCTCCAAGACATCCAGCTTCCCCTGGTGTGCAGGGCTCCCTCCTTCGGTCTACATTGCTGCCTTCAAGTTCTTAGCCAGTTTCTCCTTTGCCCTGTGCTTTTAATCATGCCAGTGCTTCTTGCAGTCAGTAACTATCATCTTAGCTTGTCCCAAACTGTTGACTTTCTCCACAGTGAACTCTCATATGGCCTCTTTCCTTCCGAGTGGCAATTTGGAGGTGACAAAGAGCTGATGTTGGTGCTCTGCCACCTCAGTGATCAAGATATCATTCTCCTCATCACCGAAGTTACACTTCCTTTTCCTCTCTCCTGAGTCTGTCTTAACATCCTGGCTGGTGCTGGGGTTGTTGTCTCTGCTGCTACTGCCTGCTGCCTGATCCATGGCTGCCTTCTGTGAAGTGTGCCATTTTTTTCTATGAAGCACATCTTTTTGTATTTTTTATGCATTCTGCACTCAAAGGGATGCAGGGTCAATTTGTGTCACTTTATGTGGTGCAAGTTAGCCCTGTGTCACTTTTGCAGCAGTAGCATCAGATTTCACTATGACATGGCGTACACGGGAGTGTCATTTTTTTCACTTAGGCAGGATCCTTATGCCATGGTGCGCCATATTGTAGGTATGATGATTCCATGGCATAGGATTCTGAAGCGCAAATTATTTTGACGCATCTCTGCTTTGGGTCAGTTCTTGTAAATGTGGCCCAGAATATTTTGGTGTAAGCTCTAGCCAACTCTTGCATTGTCACTGAATACCCGAGAATGACTTGGTGTTCAAACAAATCATTGAGTTCATTGAAATCATGAGTTGTGTGAGCATCATTTGATGCAGTATACCTTTGATCATGCAGAAACCAAGGGAAGACAGGCAGACAATGATGTCTCTGGTGAGGTATAAGTCTGCCCTGCAGCAGGAACACCTCCACCATTGGCATTGATGTGAGTGCATGACACACAGAGTTGATTGATCTGAGGCAGAGTCAATCAGAAGTTCCTTTGTTAGCACCTCTACAGACAGATAACAATGTTTACCCTTTCATAGGTTTTGCCCAGTACAGAAAATTAGGCTGCCTGGGGTGCTTTATGTGATTGCTCTGTTTATAAGTTGATTCGATTAAAGCTGCTGGGGCAAGCAGGAAATGAAAAGGAAATACCCTACCTTTCTAAAATGCCAAGTATTAAAGAATGCTGCTTGTTTTTAAATAAAGGGTTATCTACTGCAGATGTTGCTTTTTCTTACACTTTGTGTTGTTACAAGTAATATTTAACATTGAATGTGAACTATTTGTGTATGTTTGCCCACTTCATGTTTAGGCATGCACAATCACTTATATACAAAATATCTGTTTCTAAAAGAAGTATTGTTACTGTCCCATTGAAAATAACCATCTACTATATATTACTAAAGAGCACAGCATGGGAACAAAGTGCGGTGATTGCCCTTCCCTCTGATTGTTTGCAATGCTCATCGCACATTCTTCTGTCAGTGGTGCAATAGGGTGCCTTGGGCCCTAGAGCAAACAAAGAAAATTAGCTTCACATCCCCTGTAACAGCTATAGCTAGTGTACAGCAGAGATGTTACACCCCTAGGGCCCTGCTGGTACTGCACCTATTGCTCTCTTGATAGCTACACCCCTGCCCTCTGTACGCATGTGAACATTAATTTATTTAAAAACCCACTGTTTCCAGGAAGGTCTCTTTTCCTAAATTCATCCTAGCATATTTGTGGTGACAAATTGTGCTTTGCTACCATTGTACACCACACTTATAGACATGTGCTGTTCAAGACTAGAAAAAAAAAACACAATGGGGCTGTGAGAAAGTGGATTATTATTTAAAGTGGATGGTAGGCCTCTCCAAATAATGATGGCACTATTCCTGACTAGGTTCAGTTAGGCCTCCATTTTTTAAACATGAATTCAACGCCTAGTAGGTGTAGCACTAACTGAGGAGAAATGTGTAAAGCATATATCAGTAACAAAACAGTGAAAAAGGAACACACACAACCCACTAAAGATACCACTCCAATTTATAAAAGTAGGGAAAAATGTAATGGTCAAACAGACACCAAAACGAAAAAAAAGACGAAGGAAACCGAGATTTGATTTTTCAAAGTTTTAGATTTTTCTAGCACCAAAAAGTGCAAAGTCCCTATTACGGGTATCTGATCACACTAGACCCAGTCAAGGTCAATATTGGGCCTGGCCCTTTTTGCAGGGTCATCCCCAAAGTTTTTGCCTCCTTTCTTCTAATTTTTCTTGACCAGTTTTTGTTGGCTATAGGACACTGGGCACTTTACCACTGCTAACCAGTGCTAAAGTGCACATGCTCTTTGTGTAAATTGTATTGGTGATTGGTTTATACCTGAATAGCATATTTGATTTACTAGTAAGTCCCTGGAAAAGTGCACTAGAAGTGCCCAGGGCCTGTAAATCAAATGCTACTAGTGGGCCTGCAGCACTGGTCGTGCCACCCACATGGATAGCCCTATAAACATGGCTCCGACCTGCCACTGCAGTGTCTGTGCATGCAGTTTTAACATGCCAATTTGACCTGGCAAGTAGGTTTCCAAACCTTCTTTTTTTATACATGTAAGGCACCTTTAAAGTAAGCCCTAGGTAGCCCCATGGGCAGGGTGCAGTATATGTTAAGGGTGTGACATGTACTGGTGTGTTTTACATGTCCCAACAGTGAAATACTGTGTTCACTGTTGCAAGGCCTATCTCTCTCACAGGTTAGCATGGGGACTGCCTTTACATATCTTTTAAGTGCAGTTTCCCTTTGGGAGCAGATGGAGATGTTGAATGTTGTGTTTCTGAACTCACAAGTTAAAAATACATCTTTTGGTAAAGTTGTTTTTTTAAATTGTCAGATTGAAAATGCACTGTGACTCAGCCTGCTTATATATTCCCTGTCTGAGTCAGACTGACAGTTGGACTGTTTGCGAATCTCCTCTAGACTGGAGTGTATTCTGCATATCCTGATGAGCCATCTGAGCTAGAGTGGAGGGAGAAGTGGTCACTTACACTTGAATAGGCTGTGCCTGCCCTCACACAATGCAGCCTCCAACTCCCTGGTGTGTGTCTAGAGCCAGGCCCGGGCAAAGCAGGTTCTAGTGAACAAATTAATTTCCAATGAAATTCGCCTACTTCAAAGGCAGAAAGAGGTATAAGTAGTGGACCCAAACCCCCAGATTTTCAGATTACTTCTGGAACCAGGAAGAACCTCTGCCAAAGAGGTGGAAGAGGAGTACTACTCCTTTGCCTGTGACTGTGCTTTGCTGGTTTGGCCTGCAGTTGCTGCTTCTGCCTGAAGGAGGACAAAGACTAGACTTTGTGGTATATTCCTGCTTTTAAAGAATCAGCAAGGTCTTGGACTGAGCTTGCTTCCTGTTTTGAAGTCTCGGTGCATCCACTGCCAGCACCTGGACTCTCTGCTGAGACTCCTGCCCTGGCAAGTGGTGCCCTATCCTGTCCCTGGGCCCTTGAAAGGTGAAGCTGGTAGAACAAGGACTGAAATCCATGCACAGGAAGCCATGCAGGAAAATTTGATGCACCACCTGCAATTTGGCTGTAACAATGATGGGCCAACCGCCTCGCAGCTGAAATCGAAGCACCACCTGCATCGCTGCTGTGAAATCGAGGCATCACCTGCATCGCGGCTGGAGAAACACCCACTTGCACCTGCTGAAAACGATGCAAACCCCACACAGTGCGGCTTTCTATCACCGTGCAGCCAGATTTCTTAAGCATCATTGCTGGGCATCAAAATCATTGTGAACCTGCGCGGATCCAAGGTGCCCTGTCCGGAAATTGATGCATCTCTCTCTTGCAGGAGAGAAACACGACACATCACCTACCCAACCAGAGAAGAAAACGACCCATGGCCCCACTTGCGAGTAAGGAATCGATGCTTTGCTGACTTTTACTGATGCACACTCACCAGTGTGCCTTTATTTTTTATGCAAACCAGGTACTTTGTGTAACAACAAAATTACCATTGTTTTGTATGGAATAAGACTCTTTTTTACTAAAAATTCATAACGTTACTTGTGTATGTTGGATTTTTGACATTTTGGTCTTGTTTGATTTAGATAAATATTGCCTATTTTGCTAAACTGGTGTAGTGTCAATTTTGCACTGTTTTCACTGTATTGCTGTGTATTTTGATACAAATACTTTACTCATTGCCTTTGAGATAAGCCTGACTGCTTGTGGCAAGCTACCGAGGAGGGGAGAGGGGGTTATCTTAAGTGTGTATCTCCTTTGCCCTGACTAGTGAGGGTCCCTGCTTGGACAGAGTGCCAACTGACTGCGAAGCAAAGACCCAATTTCCTATCACCTAGATCTTGGCCTTAAACAATCCCACAGTGCCTTGCTTTTTCAAAATCCTACATGGCAGAATCCTTCTTTCCCAGTCAGAGCTCTGAGCACCCCTAAGGTGAGGTGTGCTAGAAAGAAGAGGAAATTCCACTGCAAAACCAGTTCAGGGACAGTTTTTTTTCCCAGTGTGATTAGTGCCACTGTGGATACTTGGACAATGTCAGGGGCAGCCCTAAGGTGTGAGCTGCATATGCCTGAGACAAGGGCTACAACTTTGAAACTTGTACAGTTGGTGGCCATCCTGTCAGGAGGAGGTCACATCTTCTCACAGCCAAGGCCCGCCTGTTCCCTTTCCTGAGAGCAATTCACACCTCCTAGTGGATTTCCATATGACAGTTGCAAGATTATCTCAGAAAGGACTACTAGAGGCTTTAGGCAGGAAATTATCAACTTTCTGAAAGTGGCATTATCAAAACATTAATTTACAATTCGACTCTCTCAATTTGCATCCGTAAATTATGGGTCTAGCCATTCCCATACTGAAGTTATACATGACATGTTGTTATAAGCTAGTGCTCCTCTTTGAGAGACCGAATGTCCAGCTTTTAAAATACTATGGCCCAGATTTACAAGGGCCTAGTGTCTTTCCAAAGCCGCATAATGTCATTTTGTTTTATGCTAAAGTGATGTTGGAAGGCCAAAAATGCTGTGCCATATCTACAAAGTGGTGCAATGCTTGCATTGCGCTACTTTGTAACTCCTTGCACCACATTATGCCTGCACCAGGCATAATGTTTGCAAGCAGGGCATTCCAGCACTAGGGGCCAAAAAAAATGGTGCAAAGAAATCTATTAGTCATTTTTATCAGCATTTTTAATGCCTGCTAAGAGCTGGCGTGAAAGGGAGAATAACTTTGTTTTCAATGGGCCTCTGGGTGCTTTGCAGGATTAGCGTTCAATTTTTTATGGTAATCCTGCAAAGCGCGGGCATAGCGTAAAAAAAATATGACACTAGTATCCCTGACTACCGCCATGGTGTGCCGTATTTTAAATACTGTGCACACATGGAGGCATTAGGGTGGCGCTAAGGGCCGCAAGAAAAGTGGTGCTGAACTAGGTGCAGCACCACTTTTCATAAATCTGCCCCTATGCACTCTACCCACAAGTACCTAAGGCCTACCTCATTGGTGATTTACATGTATTAAAAAGGAACATGTATTTTGCCAGACAAGCAGGCCAAGAGTCATGTTTTCACTTGCCACTTTAGTCGTGGTACAGTAAGTGCTGCAGTTCATTGTTAACTTCCAAACCCTGAGGACACAGAGGCCCATATTTATACTTTTTTAGCACCGCATTTGCGTCATGTTTTGATGGAAAAGCGGCGCAAACTTACAAAATACAATTGTATTTTGTAAGTTTGCGCCGCTTTTGCGTTAAAAAGTGGCACAAATGCAGCACTCAAAAAGTATAAATATGGGCCAGAATACCATGTTCTAGGACATACAGGTAGGTTAAATATGCGAATCAGGAATTAGCCAATTCTATATGTTTTTAGGGGTCAGGGCACAAACATAAGGTCCTGGAAAGCAGCTCTCCAGTATTTAAAAAGTCCTTACCCCAGCAGCATTAGTCCAACAATTAGGGGGTGAACATACAAAACAGTGGCCTTTCCTTACTTGGGGCCATTCACAAACTGCATTTCAAAGTACGTTTTGTAGAACTACAAAAGTCATACAAACATACTAAAAATGCTATTCACAAGCTTGCTTGTGGAGGTTCAGACGAACTATTTCTGTATGGAGATCTCCGCTACGACCACAGAGTTTCTGCACATGCAAAAATACATTTGTTGGAAATTGGGTTACCGGTTGGCAGAGATATGAACCCTGTCCAAGCAGGAACCACTATCCTAGTTAGGGTAAGTTACAAACACACCCTAAATTAACCTGTGCTCAACCCCTTGTAGCTTGGCAAAAAGCAATCAGGTTTAACTTAAGAGGCAATGTGTAAAATATTTGTGCAACACTACAAACAGTAAACCAGTGAAAAAAACAGCACAAAAAGATACCACACTTTGTTAGGAAAATAGAGCCTAATTGAATAAATGAAAGATGAACAAAATAACAAAATTCAACAAGTAGATGTTGAGACATATTTTTTTATCAATAAATCTAGTTGTAGGGCTTAGAAGCGTAAAGCCCCAAATGAGGCTATCTGGTAGTGCTAGACTGGGTCAAATCTGAAAAGTCAGGCTGACCAGAACGGAGTACTGCAAGGAGAAAAGGAGGTGATGCATTGACATTGATCCTGAAGATGTAGGTGATGTGTTGGCTCCGAGCTGTGCAAAGTCGGATGTGTTGGGAATGAAGGCAAGGCATTGCGCAGTCAGCAATGTGGTATTCCCGATCCTCACAGCAGCAGTGATGGACCAGTGTAATCAGTGCCAATTTTTTGTATGAGGTAATTGCTCACTTCCGTATTTGTTTTTCTGTGTGTGGCAAATTTATTTCAATTAAAATAGTTTTTCTGACATGTTATGAATTGATGCTAGCGGGAGAGGGGGAGATTATTAGTTTTGCCCTCTCATTGTGAATAATGCTTTTTTCCAAGTAACTACAGTGTTGGCTCATATTTCCTTTGAATAGTTTGATTGGTATAGCCTCACTGTTTTAAAGGTTATACCCCTTTTTTACTACAGTAACTTTCTAAAAGTGGCATTTTCAGAATCACAATGTAAAATCTGACTTCACCATAAGTTATGATTTCAAATTGTGATTCCAGAGACACAAAACATTCCCATCCCTTACCAGTTGAAAATGACACTTACAAAATGTAATAAGGCAATTCCAGTGTTATACAATGGGAAAGATAGGCCTTGCAGTGTTGAAAAAAGAATTTGAGAATGTTTCACTACCTACTAGGACATGTAAAATTTGAATGTACATGTCCTACTTTTTAAATACACTGTACCCTGCTCTTGGGCTGTTTAGGGCCTACTTTAGGGGTGATTTATATGTAATAAAAAGGAAGGTTTGGGTCTGGCAAGTAGGTTGACTAGTTAGGTCCAAATGGCAGTTTACAACTGTGCACAGGCTCTGCAGTGGCAGACTTGAAACATGTTGAAGGGCTACTTACGTTGACGGCAAAATCAGTGCTGCTGGCCCACTAATAGCATTTAATTTACAGGCCCTGAGCACAGGGACTTATAAATAAATAAATATACCATTTGTGGATATGTAAAAGTTACCTGGTCCTAAGCAGAGAGCACATGCACTTTAGCACTGGTTAACCGTGGTAAAGTAGCCGGAGTCCTAAAGCCAGCAAAAACGAGGTCAGCAAAACAGGTTGTCTATATGCAAAAAAGTCAGGGGAAACCACAGCAAGGATTCATGGTTTAACAACATTTTAGTAAGAAATCTGAGAGACACTGAGGGGAATGGTTATTAATTGGAGAATAGTAAATTAGAGGGGATAAGGGAGGCATAAGGAGGTATTAAAGGAAGGTCAGAGAGAGGTTAGGTGTAAGCCCACTGCTATTCACAAACTGCACTTCTATAGTTAATACGGCCAAAAAGAGACCAAAAACAGTACTCTAACTTTATTTCATTAAAATGTATATTTGTTTTTAAAAAGTTGTGAAAATATTTTATTATTAAATAATAAATATTTAAAACATTTTAATATTAAATTGTATTTATTTATATTTTTAATTATTTTAAAATATTTATTTTAACATTACTTCTGATATAATTTTTAATCCCTGTCTATCTTATTTTCTATGGAAGGCTAATGCAGTAATAGTGGTTGGCCATGTGTGGTGCTTGACTTACTACTATTTCATTTTTGGCAGTAGCAACTCACACATGTAAGTTAGGCCCCTCCATGTCTACACTTTTGAGTAACTTTACAATCAGATTTTAAGAATAGCTATATCCACTGAAGTTTTTCAAAATGTAAATGTAAATTACTGACAAATTACTTATCTTTGAGAATAGCCCCGAAAGTATGAAAAACATGACACAACAAATATTCACCAGAATACGTGTATCCCTAGCCCTACCAATGTTTTGATCCTTTCAGTGCTTTTGTTTTTCTGCCTTCAACTATGTTCATTGTATTTTATTTTTATTCCTGATGTATTAAGTGCTTGGTTCAGATGCTCATATTTAATGACCAATTTGTCTGAAGCCGTAATTGGCAATAAAATACCTAACAATGTAGCTCTTCAAGATGCTTAGGTTTTATCTAATTAACTACCAGCACGTCCGGAGAGCGAGGAAGAGCGAACTTTGTGAAGCATCCATGTTTTTTGGAAGACCAGCTGAATAATTGGACTCCCATTATAGGCAGTTTAGTTCCATCAACGTCTTCAAGTATAATTAAATTCAATTGGTTGTTACAGCATCTATTTTTATGACGGCACTTACAAGGTTTGTCAAACACGCTGTGACTTTGTACCTCAGCCAATCAATAATTAGATATTTCTCTTTTATATGGAAATTCAGCAGATTAGTCAGCTCTCCAACAATTCTCCAGTCCAAAAGACCTGTCTGCTATACACAGTACAGATGAAAAAAGGAACTTTTAAGAGGTTTTTGTTCTACATACGTTCAGCTTAATTGCAGGTTTCTCTGCATAAAACATACTGTACTAGGCAGATCAATTGTTTCATTTGAAGATTATTCTCATCTCATGTTTTTACTAGATTTTTTAATAAACTCATAAATATGCAGTAGACTGCTTGAAAAGGACTCATCGCTTATACTGATATTCAGTTAACACTTTCTGCTTTATTGCAAAAGATACCTCTGCTGTAACAATGATCATGATTTATTATTGTCATAGCAGATTGCTTCCCAATTTTATTTGAAGAACCTCTATGTTTAAATAGGCAATACAGAAGAACAAAGTAACATAAAATAGCCAGGAGTCCAGTTTCAGAGTAATCAATTTGTGTGTTGACACTCACTGCTTGGATCTGTAAATGAACTGGAAGCAACTCGTTCGAATTGAGATATAGTAAATTCAGCTTTTTACCCTAACAAGGTCAATGACAGGAATACCATGTTAAAATGGGCACATTACCTGTATAAACTAAGGGCCTCATTACAACTTTGATGGTGCTAGGACACCACCAACAGGCTGGCAGAGACTGCCAAATAATGACTTAGTCGGTCTTTCCTAAGTAATACAGCCAAAGCACTGCCGGCACTGCAACTGTGGTCAGACCACCACAGATGACTGAAGGCACCTGCTGGCCGGCGGAGACCATGTTTCTGTCAGACATATTAGGAGGCTGCACACCGCTAAGATTTCTGCTGTGGTCACACCACCACGGAAAGACTGGCAGAAACAAACTCTATAAAAGGAGACAATTACCTTCAGGAAGCCATACACGTCCAGAGCCGACATGGAACCACAACTAGATGTCATCCTGCTGCTTCTGCTCGCCAAAAGACTTTGGAATCTTTGTCACCGCTGACGACAGCAACCGTAAGTACGCACACTTACCAGTTACTGTTGTGTATAGTTAATATTTTTACACTCACACAACATACCATCGGGAAGGAGGTGAGAGGGCAACCCTCACATGTAACAGTACACTGACACACTCACTCACATACAGCCACAAAGACAATCACACTTACATAGTACAAACACTACAGTCAGCATCAACACATGCCAAAAACATACATTTATGCATAGAAACACAGCACAGACCCAATCTCACACAATAAGACACAACCCCCTAACCCGTCACAACAACACCACACCGCACCATTGTCAACACATTGGCAAGCACTCAAAATAGAAACTACCCATGAGCACATCACCCATAAGGAGAAACCTACAACCAACATGGAAAAAAACACACACAATTACACAATCAGACAGCTTACCAATCGCCGCACACATCAAACACACACACAGCACATCGTACCTATCATCACATACACAAAACACGCGCTCACAGTCAAAGCACACAAAGCCATACAACACAGCAACAAACACATGTCAACACAAACACAACACAATACCGTGACAACAAAATGTCTCCTACATACACATGCCCATCTCACAACACACTCACTATCCCTGGGGGACATAAACACTACACACACCCACACATACTGGCCATACAATACAGGAAGCACCAGCACCACACACACACACAAATACTGACATACAACCAATGTCAGTCAAGAACAACTCTCACCTAGTAAAAGAAATGCTGGACAAAGATGTAACCAGGAAACCAACAAATGGTTGGTCTGAATATATAATTTTACCATAAATGGGAAGAAAATAAACGCTATAGGCAGTCCATAGTCACAATAATGTGCTCCAAAGACACATACTGTTGCCCCAAACTTGACTTCTGGCTGCCATGTAACCTCCACAGGTAGGGGCATCAAGGGGGGAGGCAGGCACCTCAGGGAGTATCTGGGGAGTGGTGGCAGAGGGGGAGTTTGGGCATAGGCTTGGGATGCTGGCTTCTGAATTTTGCTTGTGGGATTTAGGTTTAGGCTTAGGGGAGAGGGTGGGTCTTTATGGGAGGGGTAGACTTCTTGGTGGAGGAGGGGCATGAGTACTTGCGGGGGTTGGAGAGGCCTTGGAGGTGAAAGGGATGGACTTGGGGAGGATAACAGCAATTTTAGGGGTTTCACAGGAGAGAGAAGTAGGGAAAAGAGCTAACTCATAAAGGACAGCTTTTTTACACGCACAGGTACGGTCATCGCAAAAGGGTTTTGGGTGTGGAGGGACAGGGAGTGGGTGTATGAGGTGTTGGTGTGGATGTCTTGGGTACATGTTTGTGGGAGGTATGCTTGTGGGTGGTGGGTGTCTGTTGGGTGGGCAAGTGAGGGCATTTATGTGTTTTGGGCTGAGGGGCTGTGGAGATGATGGGAGATGCCATGGTAGGTGCATGGCTGTCTGTTGGGGTGGTAACTGCATATATGATGGACATGCTGCATGGAGGAGTGTCAGTGATTGTTGTGTCTGTAGGTGTGGTGACGGGGATGGATGTCTGAGGGTCTGCTGTGGCGCTTTCTGTGGGTAGGATTAGTGTAGTGACTGGAACTGTGAATGTTGGTGTGGTGTCTGCAGTCGTGTCTGATGTGCTGTCTGCGATGCTGGGGTGGTGGGGATGTCAGGGCAGGTTGTGACTGTTGTTGTGTGTGCATCTGAATTTTGCTTGTGTGTATGCCGGTGGTGTGTTCTGTGGTCCTTATGTTTGTCTGAGCTACATTTTGATGTTGAGGTGGATGAATGACTATCTGTTTGTGTGCTTTGGCTGGGTCAGGGAAGAGGTGTTTGGGATTGGGAAGAGGAAGGTGGATGGGGGCAGTAGACAAAGGTTGACTGGCTGCCGTCAGTGTGGAGGCCAGAGCCTGAAAGGATCTCTGTAGATCAGCCAGTGCACTGCGAATGCCCTCAAGGAATGCATTACTATGTTGGATTTGAGTTGCCATTTCCTGGATGGCATTTACTACGTTCGACTGACCCACATAGTTGACCTCAGGAGGTCAATAGGGTCCTCATTGAGGGCAGCAGGGCTAACAGGGGCTAGGGCAGAGGTACCTGCGGCAAAAGAGATGCCCAACCTCTTGGGTGAGCAGGCAGAGCCAACTGGGTAGGGAGATACAGGGAGGGCGGTGGTAGAAAGGGGGCTAGCAGACAGAGAAGGTGCTGAGGTGATCCCAGATGGGTCCGCCACTGCCAAGGAGTGTCCACTGGAGAAGGATTCAGAAGATGATGAGGTGGATCCTGTCCCCCCCGCGGCACTCCCCTTGCCCTCCAGGCCACTGGGTCCATGGGTGTCAGTGGTATCATGACTTGAGGTCCCATGGCCAGCAGCTTCCCCACTCAGTTGTGCCCCCTCTCCTTCACCTGCCGATGCTGATGCTGGAAGAGAGGTAGGGTCATCACATTCTTTTCAGACACTAACATCACACTGTACACATCATTCACATAACATCCAGTTGTACTACACCCAGGTAGAACCAGGTTAGTGCCAACATCATGTCACAACAAGATATTATCTACACCCCTACATTACAACAAGCTAAGCCACCTATCACACACCTACTATACCATCATATCAGTATAGCTACCACACGTACCATTCCATTGCAACCTGACTTGGCAGCATGATTCTTAGTCCCACTCCATAGCAACATAGTCAACCAACAACCAAAACAATGGGAAATAGTAGTAACGTTCATTTCCACAGATCACATATACAAAATCCACACATACCTACAATATTAGCTGATGTCATGTACCAGCAAAGGAACCGTATCATATACCAAACACAAGACTGCATGTTGCATACAAGCCATAAGCATTTCATGTCACATAGTCCACAACCTTCACAATTGAAATTTGCAAACATGCAACCACTATATTTGGTTTTTCCTAATTTGGAGTATGATAGAGTCTAAACACATGCCACTAACACATGTACCAATATTTATGTAGGAAAGGATATACAAACTTTGTTGGCCTACTGATCTTAGTTATTCTCCACCTGTAAACAAAGTCTTGCACACTCATAGGGGCCGAATTAGCCCATAGCATTTACTCACAGACAACCAGAGGTACCATAACTACTACTTAAATATAATGGACACCCTGTCATGTGCATGAAGGCCACATACAGTACAACATATCACGATGAGAAGTAACAACAATAACCCAATGTTTGAGTGGCAACATCACTATCCACACTTCAGACATGAGTAGTCTTACATCTGTATAGGAATTTCTCAATGACATATAACCATATTTGAGGATACCATGATGGAGATATACACCTTGAGGGTAGCCAAATGACAGACTACACATACCATTCCACCCACATATGAATGTGAACTGCAACACCTGCACCACAATGTAGTCAGTGCAAACACTAAGGGGGTCATTCCAACCCTGGCGGTCGGTGTTAAAGCGGCGGTCAAACCGGCAACAGGCTGGCGGTAAAAAAAATGCAATTCCGACCCTGGCAGAAACCGCCAACAGAGACCGCCACTTTAACACACCGCCCGCCACGGCGGGACAAACAAACAGTGCGGCGGTCACCGCCAACAGACAGGCGGGAGACAATGTACCGCCCACCCTATCACAACCCACCAATCCACCACCTTTTCCGGGGCGGTAGCCCCGCCGATAAAAACATGGCGGAAACAGACATTTCAAACGGAAAACGCTCACCTCCATACACCCCACGAGGAATCTGGACAGCATGGAACCCGAACTCCACATCCTACCAGCCATTATCTTCCTGCTCCTCTACCAGGAGCATGAACGCCGACGCAGAAGACAACGGTGAGTACTGCACCTACGACACAGGGGAGGGGGGAGGAGAAAATATTACGGGGAAACACATACGCGACACACACACCCCCACCCTCACCCACTACAACACACACATCAATGCATAGCAACACATCACAGTTACCCCCCAAACCCCCCCGGAAGAATGCAAAGGGAAAAGGAAATGATTATAAATATAGAATTATATTGTAAGACTGAGTATAAAATATATCACACATCTATAACTTTATATACATAAATTGTCCAGTCCGATATGTCCATCAGCCATTGTTCGTGGGCCACTGGGCCAAAACACATGGGCAAAGCCCACACAGGATACCTGCCTCCAACGGAGAGAACACTGCAGGGGCATCAGATAGGAAAACTACAGGCACCTCAGGGAGAAGGGAAGGGGGGGCACCTCAGCCAGAGGAGTCCACGACGCCAGATCCACGAGGGGCCTCCATGGCCACTGTGCCATCCTGGGGAGTGCAAAGCCACAGTCTCACAAGTCTCTACAGTGGGTGGGTTGCCCACGGTTCCATCCTGGGGAGTGCAAAGCCACAGTCTCTCAAGTCTCTCCAGTGGGTGGGTTGCCCACTGTTCAATCCTGGGGAGTGCAAAGCCACAGTCTCTCAAGTCTCTACAGTGGGTGATTTGCCCACTGTGCCATCCTGGGGAGTGCAAAGCCACAGTCTCTCAAGTCTCTACAGTGGGTGGCTTGCCCACTGTGCCATCCTGGGGAGTGCAAAGCCACAGTCTCTCAAGTCTCTACAGTGGGTGGCTTGCCCACTGTGCCATCCTGGGGAGTGCAATGCCACAGTCTCTCAAGTGGATAACAGTCTCCACTGGTACTGGAGGGGGACTAGTGCCCAGAGTGCTTCGTGCAGCCCTGCCCGACACAGATGCGGGCCTGCCCCTTCCGCCAATGGGCCAGCGGTTCTTGAGATGAAGGGCCCTGTTCAGCGGTGCTTGAGACGGCGGTGCCCTGTTCAGCGGTGCTTGAGATGAAGGGCCCTGTTCAGCGGTGCTTGAGACGGTGGTGCCCAGCGGAGCAGTGCTTGAGATGAAGGGCCCAGTTCAGCGGTGCTTGAGACGGCGGTGCCCAGCGGAGCAGTGCTTGAGACGGCAGTGCCCTGTTCAGCGGTGCTTGAGACGGCGGTGCCCTGTTCAGCGGTGCTTGAGATGAAGGGTCCTGTTCAGCGGTGCTTGAGACGGCGGTGCCCAGCGGAGCAGTGCTTGAGATGAAGGGCCCAGTTCAGTGGTGCTTGAGACGGCGGTGCCCAGCGGAGCAGTGCTTGAGACGGCGGTGCCCTGTTCAGCAGTGCTTGAGATGAAGGGCCCTGTTCAGCGGTGCTTGAGACGGCGGTGCCCAGCGGAGCAGTGCTTGAGATGGCGGTGCCCTGTTCAGCGGTGCTTGAGACGGCGGTGCCCAGCGGAGCAGTGCTTGAGATGAAGGGCCCTGTTCAGCGGTGCTTGAAACGGCAGTGCCCTGTTAAGCGGTGCTTGAGATGAAGGGCCCTATTCAGCGGTGCTTGAGACGGCGGTGCCCAGCGGAGCAGTGCTTGAGATGAAGGGCCCAGTTCAGCAGTGCTTGAGACGGCGGTGCCCAGCGGAGCAGTGCTTGAGACGGCGGTGCCCTGTTCAGCGGTGCTTGAGACGGCGGTGCCCTGTTCAGCGGTGCTTCAGATGAAGGGCCCAGCGGACCAGTGCTTGAGACGGCGGTGCCCAGCGGAGCAGTGCTTGAGACGGCGGTGCCCTGTTCAGCGGTGCTTGAGACGGCGGTGCACTGTTCAGCGGTGCTTGAGATGAAGGGCCCTGTTCAGCGGTGCTTGAGACGGCGGTGCCCTGTGGAGCAGTGCTTGAGACGGCGGTGCCCTGTTCAGCGGTGCTTGAGACGGCGGTGCCCTGTTCAGCGGTGCTTGAGATGAAGGGCCCTGTTCAGCGGTGCTTGAGACGGCGGTGCCCAGCGGAGCAGTGCTTGAGATGAAGGGCCCAGTTCAGCGGTGCTTGAGACGGCGGTGCCCAGCGGAGCAGTGCTTGAGACGGCGGTGCCCTGTTCAGCAGTGCTTGAGATGAAGGGCCCTGTTCAGCGGTGCTTGAGACGGCGGTGCCCAGCGGAGCGGTGCTTGAGATCAGTGTCCTGGTCAGCGGATCCGGCCCAGGCATGGATGTCACTCGCCACCTGACATGTGGCTGGCGGGGCCTTCCTGCCCATCTGTCTGGTGGCTTGCGGGGCCCTCCTGGGCTGCAGTACCTGGCCTGTGGGTGTCCTCCTGCCCACCTGAGATGTGGCTTGCGGGGCCCTCCTGGGCTGCAGTACCGGGCCTGTGGGTGTCCTCCTGCACACCTGGGATGTGGCTGGTGGGGCCCTCCTGGCCAGCTGGCCTGCTGCCGGACTTGTCGGGCGTGCTGCCCTTCCCACCCTTCCCTGTACGCTTATGGCCCTTTCCCACCTTTGGCGGTGTGCCAGGTGGCACACGACTTCCTGCCATAGCCAATGTAGGGATTTTGGTCCCTGGGGTCTTTGGTCTCTCGCGCCGGGCACTGGCAATCTTTGGATGCTTTTCCGGGGGTGGGCTGGCTGTGCCTTGGCTCCTAGCTGAACTGGATGCCCTTGAGGGTGGGGGACTCCACAGTCCATGGACAACAGTCTTTACAGGTCCCGGTTTTGTGGTGGCTGAGGTGCTGATTGGAGTCTTATGAGATGGACGGGGTGGGGGAGTTGTAGGAAAGAGGTCAAGTTTGGAAAAGAAAAGCAATTTGGAAAGAGAGGGACGGGTAGGTGTAGTGGGTATGGGAGTGGAGGAAGAGGATGTGGTTGTAGGAGTGTGAAGTCTGGTGTCTTTGGGTGCAGGTGCTTGGGCTGGAGGCTGTCGTGAGGTGGATGGCTGTTGGGTGGGTGGCTGCCTGCGTTTGTGTAGTTTGGAAGAGGGGGTGACAGACACACTGGGAGAGGACACAGGGGACGTGTAAATGGTAGTGGGGGTGGTGACTGCACGTGTGCGGAGTGTTCTGGTGGGTGTGCTGGTGATATACGTAGTGGCTGAAGATGTTGTGCATGCAAGTGTGAGTGGAGACGTCACAGGGAGGGAGGAGGGAGACGAGGAGGAGGGGGACACAGTGGAGGCAGTGGCTGTTGGTATGTCTGCATGTGGATGTTGCTTGTGTGAATGCTTGTGCGATGTGTGGTGCTTATGTCTGGATGAGCTACCCTTGGGTGTTGAGGTGTGTGCAGGCTGGTCTGATGGTGTGTCTGGGATAGGCAGGGGTACAGGGGATTGGGTCTGGGTGGAGGAAGTTGGAGGGGGGAGGCTAGAGACAGGGACAATTTCTGCCGTCAGTGCTGAGGCCAGAGCGTTGAACGATCGCTGATGGGCAGCCTGACCCGAATGAATGCCCTCCAGGTATGCATTACTCTGGTGCACCTCCCTTTGTACACCCTGGATGGCATTCAAAAGGGTAGACTGCCCAACAATGATGGTCCTCAGGAGGTCAATGACCTCCTCACTGAGGGCAGCAGGGGCGACAGGGGCAGGGCCTGAGGTGCCTGGGGCGAAGAAGATGCCCACCTTCCTGGGTGAGCGGGCATGGGGCAAACGCTGAGGGGCTGCTGGGAGGGCGGTGCTGGTGTGCTGGGTGGCGGCTGTACCTGTTGTTGCGGGGGGCACGGATGTTGCCGCCACCACAAGGGAGCTCCCTTCCAAGGACGAGTCGCTGTCACTGACATCAGCACGAGTCCCCGCTGTGGAGCTCCCCTCGCCCTCCGTCCCACTGGTCTATTCGGACTCTGTTGCATGGCCCTCCAGGGCCATGTGGGATTCAGCTCCCTCGTGCTCCGATGCCACTTCTCCTCCACCTGATGATGCTAATGTACACATGAACAGGAAGACCACAAAAAAGGGGGAGGGGAGAAATAAAGACATGTTGAGTGCATGGATTACCACTACTGTTGGCGGACAAGACAGACATAGAATCCCCCTGCACTACGCCGCGCACTTGGGGTCCACTACGCAATCCGTGGGACATGGCCTACAAGCCTATGGACGACAACTGCACACATAGATGACACAGGGCCATGGATACCTGTACTTGGCACCCTACAGAGGTGGGGGCACAGGGCCATGCCTTACGGAGGGGCCTAGCCTACAGAAATCGCCCTGGCCTAGGGATACCCACAGCCCTCTCCCCCACCTAAAAACCTCCACTGCGCGCAAAGTCAGCAGAATGTATTTGTACTCACCCCCTTATGTCTGCTGTGATGTCCTCACGCGCCCATCCAAATCGGGGTAGGCCACCGCCAGGATCCGGGACATCAGGGGGGTCAAATGACGACTGGCACCCCTCCTACGTTGGGAGGCCATCCCCAGCTGAGCCTCCGCCGTCTTCCTGCTCCAGCGTCGGATGTCCTCCCACCTCTTCCGGCAGTGGGTGCCCCGTCTGTTGTGGACCCCCAGGGTCTGGACGTCCTTGGCGATGGCACGCCAAATCGCGACTTTCTGGTGGGCGCTGACCTATGTGACATGTACAGGGAGAGAAAAATTGTCATCACCTTCTGCATGCTCGATGTGAGTGGCCCCACATCCCCACCCTTGCCATGTGGCACATGCTCTCATCTGTCATTTGATGCATGCCTCAATCGCTCCCCTCCCCACCATCTTTCATCCACCCCACTCAACCCAGGCATTGCCCACTAAGCATGGTCCCAGTGTACTTACCTCTTGGTCTGGAGGACCGTAGAGTAGCGCATACTGGGGGAGGATCCCATCCACAAGTTTCTCCAACTCCTCCGCAGTGAAGGCAGGGGCCCTTTCCCCAGTCGCATGAGCCATTGTCTCTTCCAGACCGAGGTCACAGCAGCACTTGCAGTGTAGGTCCTCTCCTGTCGAAGATCAGGTATCGAGTGATTAAGCAGATAGAAAATGGCGGTCACGCCCGCGGCGGTGCGTACCGCGGCGATGCGTACCGCGACCGCCGGCGCACATCGTCATTGGCTCCTGAAACCCATAGGGTTCAATGTTAACCAATGCGGCTTTGCGCCACGGTCTTCGACCGCCTACCGCTGCGGTGAGCCACGCCAGCGCATTGACCTCACATCCCACTGTCGCACTTCACAGGTCAGGCAGCCGCCATTTCAAGGGCCCACATGGCCTAATTACCAACTGCGTCACACATACCTAGGCCTTGCACCAACACTCATACAAGCCATTCAATGCATTGGGAATCGTGTTATGTGCAAGCTGTGGTTACGTACCTGTGGGTTGCTTGACTCTGTGCTCGCTGTTGTCCTTCATAGGCACCGTCCACTGGGACATGCGAGGAGATGGAGGAATCTTCCCGTGTGCAAACCGCTGGTGGACCTGTCGACAATGGAGGAACGACATGTCATAATGACATACAGGCTTGACCGAGCCACTATACAGGAACTGTGTGCCCAGCTGGAGCCAGACCTGATATCACCCATCCGCCATCCCACAGGGATCCCCCCTCTAGTGCAGGTGCTGTCAGTACTCCATTTCTTAGCAAGTGGGTAATTTCAAACAACAGTGGCCATATCATCAGGGATGTCCCAGCCTATGTTTTCCAAGGTGTTGTCCAGAGTGTTGTCTGCCCTGCTGAAACACATGCGGAGCTACATCGTTTTCCCTGAGGTGGGGGATTTGCCTACAGTGAAGGGTGATTTCTATGCCCTTGGACATATCCCCAACATCATAGGTGCCACTGATGGGACACATGTTGCTTTGGTCCCCCCCAGCAGAGTGAACAGGTGTACAGGAACCGGAAGAGTTATCATTCCATGAATGTACAGATGGTGTGTTTGGCTGACCAGTACATCTCCCATGTTAATGCCAAGTTCCCTGGGTCAGTGCATGACGCGTACATCCTGCGGAATAGCAGCATCCTGTATGTGATGGGTCAACTCCAGAGGCACCGGGTGTGGCTATTAGGGGACTCTGGTTACCCCAACCTGTCATGGCTACTGACCCCAGTGAGGAATCCCAGGACAAGGGCAGAGGAACGCTACAATGAGGCCCATGGGCGGACTAGGAGGGTGATCGAGCGAACCTTTGGCCTCCTGAAGGCCAGGTTCAGGTGCCTCCATATGACAGGTGGATCCCTAATGTACTCACCAAAGAAGGTGTGCCAGATCATCGTGGCCTGCTGTATGCTTCACAACCTGGCTTTGCGCCGCCAGGTGCCTTTTCTGCATGAGGATGGTCCAGATGGTGGTGTTGTAGCAGCTGTGGAGCCTGTGGAGAGTGAAGAGGAGGAAGGAGAAGAGGACGACATAGAGAACAGGAACACAGTAATACAGCAGTATTTTCAGTGACACACAGGTAAGAGTACACATCGGAATATTACATTTACTTAAAGACTCCTACCTCTCTACTGTCTGACTTTTTCCCCCAGTGTATGGTAACTGTGTTGTGACTTTCCCTTCCGTTTTCAGAGATGTGGGCTCCACTGCGTGACATCTGCTTTGTTTCCCCATGGACTACAGCTGTGGGACAGCGGTTTGTTGGCATCACAATGTGAATGAACATTTTGGCACGGTCATGTCTAATAGATTTGTTCTAAATCACAGCCAGATTCCAGATTGTTTTGTGCAAAAAGTGTTTTTATTCAAGTGCTCTAAATTGGATGGGTGGTTGCAAATCGGTGAGGGGTGATGGTGGAGGATTGTCCATGGCAGAGTCCAGACTATCAGTTTCACAGGTGCATTGTCCAAATGCCTGTGGGAAGTGGAGCAGGGGCAGTTTAAGGTTGGACAGGGTGACAATGTGGGACAGTGGGATGACAATCAGGGCGGTATCCTTTGCTGGCGGGGGTCTTGACATCTTACTCTGTCTTCTTCCTGGATCTCAGGGCCCGCATGCGGGGTGGTTCTCCTTCTGCAAGGGGTGGGGTTCTGGTGGCCTGTTGGTCTTGTGTCGGGGCCTCCTGTCCACTAGCGCCGGCGGAGGTGGTAGGCAGTTCTTGGTGCATGCTAGTGTCAGGGGCCCTTTGAGGTGCCACAGTGTCCCGCAATGTGGTGACTACCTCATTCAGGGCCACTACGATGGTACCCATGGCGGAGCTTATGTTTCTTAGTTCCTCCCTGAACCCCATATACTGTTGCTCCTGCAGAAGCTGGATCTCCTGAAACCTGGCAAGGAACGTCGCCATCGTCTCCAGGGAGCGGTGGTATGCTCCCATGATGGAGGAGAGGGCCTCGTGGAGAGTGGGTTCCCTGAGCCTGTCCCCCCCGTCGCACAGCAGCCCTCCCAGTTCCCCTGTTTCCCTGGGCCTCTGTCCCCTGGACCTTGTGCCCACTACCACTGCCCCCAGGTCCCTGTTGTTGTTGGGGTGTTGGGTTAGCCTGGGTTCCCTGTAGTGGTGGACACACCGCTGATTGACGTGTCCTGGGGACAGAGGTATGGGCCCGCTAGGTGGGTGCTGTGCTGGTGTTTCCAGAGTGGGGAAGGTCTGCTGTGGCCTGTGGCTGTGTGAGGGGAACCGACTGTCCCGAGGTCCCCGATGGACCGGGCTGGTCATCTAGATCCAGGGAGACAGAGCTGCTGTCCTCACTGTGGGCCTCTTCTGGGGGTGGAGTGGACATATGTGTACCCTCCTGCGCGGTGACGTGGCGTTCGGGTCCTGCAGGGGTATAAAAGTATGGTTATTGCTTCTATGTGTGCCGTAGCGTGCAATGGGTGGGTGCCCGTGTACCCCAGTGCTGGCATTCCTTTGTGGGGGCTGTTGTGACGGTGGTTGGGGGGGTTGTATGTGTATGTGCAGTGGGCATGCTTAGGTGATGGGTGTCCATGCTTTGTGGACGCATGCAGGGCGAGGTGTTGGGATGGGTGGGTTGTGATGGAGAGACATTTGCAAGGAGTAGGTGTGATGGGGGTAGGGGTGAGGGTGGGGGTATGAGTTGGCATGCAGGTGGGGTGGGGTAAGAAGTAGTGAAGATTTGACTTACCAGAGTCCATTCCTCCGCCTACTCCTGCGAGGCCCTCAGGATGCAGGATGTTCAAGACTTGCTCCTCCCATGTTGTAAATTCTGGGGGAGGAGGTGGGGGTCCGCCGCCAGTCCGCTGCACCGCGATGTTGTGCCTGGATACCATGGAACGCACCTTCCCCGTAGGTCGTTTCACCTCTTCCTGATGTCGTCCCGATTTCTTGAGTGCTGTCCCACAGCGTTGACCCTGTCCACTATTCTGCTCCATAGCTCCATCTTCCTGGCAATGGTGGTGTGCTGCACCTGTGCCCCGAACAGCTGTGGCTCTACTCGTACAATTTCCTCCACCATGACCCTGAGTTCATCATCAGAGAACCTGGGGTGTCTTTGTGGTGCCATGGGGTGGTGTGGGTGATGTGTAGGGTGATTGTGTGGTGCTAAGTGTGGTGATGTGTATTGTTGTGTTGTGTGAAGTGCGTGCAAATATTGCTGGGTGACAGTGAATTGGGAGTCTGGGTGCTCGGATGTCTTTTCTCTGTGCGTGTTCACGAATCTCTAGGAGTGGAGGTTTGTGGGTGATGTGGGTGTGTGTTTTATATTGTATTGGGTGTGTGGGAGTGGTGTGTGTATGTGTATCAGGTGTGTGTATTTTAAATTGTCCAATGTGGTTGTATTTTGTAAGTGTGTGTGTATTTTGAGCGCGGCGGTGTGTACCGCCAATGGAATACCGCGGTTGAAAGACCGCCGCGTGGATTCGTGTGTCGTGGTAGTGTGGGTGTATTTCTGTTGGCGTGACGGTGGAGGTTTGGTCATCGCCAGTTTCTCGCTGCCCTTTGGTGTGGCGGACTTTTGTGGATGTCTGTATTTTGGCGGTTTGACTGTTGTGGGTCAGAATGACCGTGGCGGTTTTCCACGGCGGTGTTATGGCGGTCTTCTGAACGGCGGTAAGCGCCTTTTACCGCCGAGGTTGGAATGACCACCTAAGTTTCCATACTAAAAGCATTCAAAATATATCCAAAATAGCAAAAGAAAGTATGTTTATGATACATTACAATGTGTATTTATGACAGAACCGTACAATGTACACATGATGTTGGCAAAAACCAGTACTAGAAATGAATGTAACTGTTAATAAGATGTCTTGGCCTATTTAGCATGCCCACAATGCAATGACTAAGGAAATAGCAGTGTAGCCACTTACCATCTAAAGAATATGTACACAGTACTAACATTCAGAACGCTGATATTGATGTATGTGTTGCAAAAGTAGTCTAGCAATACCTCCATGGTTTCCAATATGTAAGATGTCCACTTAGATGAGACATTGAAGGGGCCAATGTACAGGCCTCACTTAACAAATGGGTTCACCTCCTAACAGCTCTGAGTAAGTTTAGCAAGTTTGGCATGTGAAATGTCAGATGGACACCAGAGCCTCACATGAAGTTACCACTGATCGAAAACCTCATGAAACATAGGAATGACTTAAACTTGTCATACTCTATGTTGGACATGTACATGGATTGGAATTGGCATTGGAATGGACAGAGGGCAAAGACCTGAACAACGTACCATCATGACATTGGGAGTATGTGTAGGTGGCAAGGAACAACCAGCAGGATATATAAAGCAGTATAGTGGTACACATATGACACAGTCACATGTGTATCATTATATGCTTTTGAAGAGAAGGGATAACATAGGAGAGCAATATGTCTCTATACACAATAGAATGTGCACACCTGTGCACCAATGATGAGGACTGTACACCTATGTGTTCCTTGGAGATCTTTGACCCTTTGCACTAACCATATTGTCATAGCTTAGATACAATACCTTCATACATTGACCTGGCATAAGGATGAAAATATGTTGTCAATAGTTACTCCCTTGTGGCTGCTCTGCTGCCCTCAAATGCCCATCCAATTCAGGGTAGGTCACCGCCACTATACAGGCCATCGGGGGGGGTCAAGGTCCAATGGGCACCCCTTACTCCTTGGGAGGACATCCCCATCTGGGCTGCTGCGGTCTTCCGGGCCCAGAATCTGAAGTCCTCCCATTGCTTCCTACAATGGGTGCTTCGCTGACCCCAGGGTCTGCATATTCTTGGCGATGGCACTTCAGATCCCCTTTTTCTGGTGGACATTGATCTGCATGGATGACACAGATAAGAGGAGAAAGTTATCTCCACATGCTCCATCCCAAAACAAGAACGGTGAAACAAAAGTTTGTGCAAGTAACCATACATACACTTCCTCCAACATCCTCTTCTATGTGGAATGACCATCTGCAGACAGGCCATGTGTGAAGTGGAGTTGGGCATGCAACATGCATATACAGTACCAGGTCATGGCTAGAAACACTAGAAACATATGACCAGACCACAAGCATGTTTTTAAACATGGTATAAGTATTCAAATATTTCAAATACTACCCTCCTTTATCATGCTATAAAGTTTTTCTGTGGGTCAGGGTACATATATCACACCCCCCCTACTATGTATCAGGGATCAAAACCATCTATGGACATGTGCACATGTCCATCAACCCACACATATCATCCCAATCCTTTACTCAACCACATTTCATCAACATCATTATACACTCAACATTTCCGACAATGGTATTGCAGTTCACATACCTGCTCCTCTGGTGCACCAAAGAGCTGTTCATACAGGAGTAGGACCTCCTCCACAAGCTTGTCTAGCTCATCAGCCGATAAGGCAGGGACCATATTACCTGTGGGACATAGAATGATTGATTCCAGAGGCAGTACACAGCTCCTCAGGTTGTTGGGGTCTTGCTGGCAGCAGTGCCAGGAGTGAAGTGAGGCATGAAGTTTGAGATGGCGGTCACATCTGCCACGTACAGGACGGCCACCACAGGTGGACGTGGCCATTGGGCCAAGTCCGCCAAAGGCAGCAATGTGTACCAATGGCAATGTCCACCGCGGTTGAGACAGCCTACCACCATGATGACATTTGACATTTTGAGGCTCATATATGTATGCTAAGGTTATGAAAGTTGCGTCATTGACTAAGATTTGTATTTGTGTTAATGTGCTAACTTCTGGCTTAATGCAAACATGTAGCAATATGCATGTAACATGTACAAGAGTTTATAATGAAGTATCCCGTGTTATTATCATGAAACAGTATCGTCAGGAGAGTAATGACAATCTGAACATAGTATAGGTGTTCCAATTATGTTACACATGTTAAGTAAGTGGATGCCACTTTTACAGTCAGTGACATGTTTCTCCGTACAAAGAGCATGCTGGGAGAAAGGGGATCTGATTACAGTATTTCGACAAATGTCCCCTAAGTATGTGCTGAGTACAACATTTTCACTTTTTCATGTGACATAATCTAGCTTTATTAGTGACGGTGGTGTGATCATACTTATTTTGTATAGATTGAGTCATACACATGCTTTCTGGTTTTGTCCCACATAGTTACCCTGGCATGAGAAGAGCAAGTCAACCTCCAGTGTACCGTCCACTAGCAGACCTACACATGATGGAGGAGCGACATATCATCCAAATATACCACCTGGATAGGTGGACAATCATAGATCTCTGTCGTCAGTCGGAGCCAGATCTGATGCCTGCCATACATAATCCCAATTGCATACCTCCCATTGTCCAAGTCATGTCAGTGCTCCACATCCTGGCCACTAGGCCCTTTCACAGTACCGTGGCCCTAACTGTAGGGATGTCAGCCCATGTTCAGTTTGGTTCTGAAGGCTGTACTCTCTGATTGTTGAACACCTGGACAGCAACATCAGATTTCTCCAGCATTAGGATATGGCCCATTTAAAGACTGCTTTTTATGCTTTGAGACACATTCCACATTTGGTTGGAGCCATAGATGGCACCCATGTTGCATTGGTTCCCACAAGTGCCCATGAACAGGTATATAGGAACAGAAAAAACGTCCACTCCATTAACATCCAAGTGGTCTGTTTGGCTGACCTCTGCATTTGATAAGTTTGTGCTAAGTGTCCTGGGTCAGTCCATGATTCCTTCATCATGTGGAACAGAAATATCGCCCTGCTAATGACACAACTATAAACAGAGAGGGCCTGGCTGGTTGATAAGACATATATGTAATGTGTGTCTGTACCTTTTATCTGCTACCATATATGTGTATGTCCAAGATTTAGGTTTGGATTGTTGGAATCATACCTTACAGGGGATCCTGGCTACCCAAACTATCCTTGGTTGTTGACACCAGTGAGGTACCCAAATACACCAAGTGAAGTACGCATCAATGAGGCCCACGAAAGGAGTAGGAGTGTCATGAAACATACTTTTGGGCTCCTGAAGGCAAGAATTTGCCGGCATTCATAAGTCTGGAGGAGCCCTCCTCAACTCACCCAACAAGGTTTGTAAAATTGTTGTTGCCTGCTGCATGCTCCACAACCTCTCTCTGAGATGTCAGCCATTACTCATACCAGCTGAGGGGGAGACAGCAGATCCTGTGGGTGGAAACACAGGTTTGCTGAGTTCGGATGAGCATGATGAGGATGGAGCTGGAAACATCAGGGCTGATCTCATCAATCAGTACTTCAACTGAATCGAGGTATGTCATGTAATAAAAGTGACTAAGTGGGGTATTGGTGAGGTTAGGAATGCCAAATAAGATTTTTATTGTGACCCTCAGATAGGGCATAAGTGGCTCCAAAGACGGTGACTCAGATATACATGCAGATTGTTACTTGGAGCTGTGTACAGAACTGTTATGTACATAGTCTAATGTTTTCACAATGCACAATCAAAGTAACATATGGACATATGATTTTGAAGTGTAATGTACATGTACATGTATCAATGTGACCTATACCTCATGTTTGTCAATTCCAGATTGTAGATTGACTGTTTGGGTCATTCTCATTTGGCAATTCCAGACAGTGTCATAGGCAGATGTGATTTGAAGATTGATATGTGATGTTAAAATGGATTAAAACAGGTACTGTGTGGCATGAGATTTGTGGTGTGTGTGTTCTATGTCCAGACTGTCAGCACTATGGGATGGTAGTGCCCTTTTCCACACTAAAGACCTGTTTGGTATTGGAGGTGGGGCCAATGTTGCCTTGTGTGTGTTCATTGGTATCTGACACATGTCATACGCCCTCATTATGACTTTGGCGGTAAATCCTGCTTACCACTGCGGTGACGGCCGGCAACATACCGTCGTGGAGGCGAACATCCGTTTGCCATTTTATGACACACACACACACACACACACACTAAACCGAAAGAATACTGCCATAAACACATATCGGCCAGGCCAAAGGTTAGTGTTAAACTGTTGGTACGAACACCCATACAGTTATGCCAACAAAACAACGCCCTCCACATTATGAACCACAAATCACCACAGAAGACATTCAACGGCAGTAAACCATTGGTGGTAGACACCGACGCGGTCAGAATGACCACCCAAATATAAGACAACACAACTTTAGCAAACACTAAAAACACACACCTGACACTGACAGACACACCACACCCACCCACCCACAGCATTATAAAACACACACACATTACCCGCAAACCTTTCCGAACATGAAAAATAGCCAAGAGATAGCCATGCAAATCATAGATACAACTACACTCACACCACAAACACCCCATTCATCTGTCAGGCACCCAACACCCCACCACATTACTCAACAACCACTGCACAACACACACAACACCACACCCATGTCCCCACAAAGGCACCACCGTTTCACTGATGGGGAGTTGCTGGTCATGGTGGAGGAAATAGTCAGGGTAGAACCACAACTGTTTGGAGCACAGGTACAGCAAATATCCATTGCAAGGAAAATGTAGCTATGGCCGAAAATCGTGGACCGGGTGAACGCAGTGGGACAGCACCCATGAACAAGGGGCAACATCAGGAAGAGGTGAAACAACATACGGGGAGACTATGTTCCATGGCAGCAAGGCACCAGCTTGCCATCCAGAGGACCGGCGGTGGACCCCCACCTCCTCGCCCACAGCTGACAGCATGGGAGAAGCAAGTCTTGGCAATACTGCATCCTGAGGGACTCACTGGAGTTGCCAGAGGACTGGACACTGATGAGTCAATATTTACAACCTATCCCCCCACATACCTGCATGCCACCATCACCCCTCACCCCGACACCCATAACTCCACTCCAATCTCCCACACAGTGCACCATCACAATATACTAACCTGAATGCCAAGCCCTGCATGCCATACCCACTACATGAACATCCCTCCCAGCTCTGCATGTACACCCTCCACCAATGCATGCACAGCATGGAGAACTAACAATCCCACAATACATCACCAGACACAAACAAAGGGGGCTGGGCACCAGCAACGATATAGGGGAAGCTAGGAATATAGAATATGTCACAGACATGTGGCATAATACACCACTTACATCCCCACAGGTGCCCTAGCCAATCGCAGCAGTGAGGAGCTGCCACGGCTACCCAGTCCCCCACCAGAAGATGCCCCCAGTGAAGACAGAAATCTGGATGAACTCCCTGGCCCATCAGGGACCACTTATCAGTCGGATACCCCAGCCCACACCCATGCCACCACAAAACCTCCCCATCAGTATCCAACACCACAGCAGCCACCCAACGTCCCCACACCTCTGTCTCCAGGACATGTCAATCAGGAGTGTGCCCACCTGTACAGGAACTCCAGTCCACACCTCACAGCCAAGACAATCAGGGTCCTGGGGTCAGTGGCAGTGGGAACACTGTTCAGGGGACACAGGCACAGGGGGACATGGACTCACGGAGGACAGCTGTGCACCAGGGGGAGGACAGGCCCAGGGACCCGACTGCTCAGGAGGCACTCACCAATGTCCTGGGGACTTACCAACAATCCCAAGACAAGATGGGCCAAGTGATAGACATCATGCAGGAAAACCAGCAGCTGCAGGAGGAAAACCACCAAGAGATCAGTAAATAATTTCAGGCCCTGAACCCCGCCATGATCTCCATAGCAGGGGGGCTGGGTGAGATGGCCAATATCTTGAGGGACTATACAGCACACCAGCTGGACCCTACCACTAGTCAGTTAACTCAACAGCCCTCCGCATCTGCTGCAGCTAGTGGACAGGAGGCCCTGCCACAGGACCCACAGGCCACCAGCACTCCTCCTCCTGCAGAAGGTGAACCACCCCACAAACGTTCCCTGTGACCCAGACTGACACCAAAGATACTTGCCAAGACCAAGACCAAGGCCAGGAAATGAGACCCTCTTGAATGTTCCCCTTGTGTTCCACTCTGTCACCTTGTCCACTTTGAACTGCCATTTGCTCCCCTTGATATGTCCCCTTGGATACTGGACCTGTGCTACAAACAGACTGGACCAATATCCTGGACTTACCTCTACCATCACCCCATTCCATTGTACTATTCCTACTATATTTTTCACATCAATAAACATCCTTGAACACAACTTGAGTGATAGTGCTTTACGTGACAAAAATGTGCAATAATTTTAACTGTTTCATCTTGTACAATTGTCCTGAACTTTGTGATTCCATCCCAAAAAATGGCTTGTAGCAGTTTGCAGTCATCACATCAGTACACAGTTGTAACCACACCAACATCTATAAAATGGGAAGGCATAGGTGGCAGTCAGTTGGAATGCTAAGGAAGTGACTGCCGATCATGCTACAGCCACACAGAAAAATAAATAATCGGAGGAATGGTCAGTTCCACTGTCTAACCTGTATGTCATTGGAGGTACTGCCATATGACTGATGTCCTGTTGTCCACATCCTCAATCTCTGCCTCCTCATCCTCACAGTCCTCAGGGTCCGTCCACTGCTGCCACAGGAGCATTTTCACCCTCCTCCTCCTGATAGGGTACATGTCATCTGATGGCCAGGTCGTGCAATATGCATCATACAACAGCTATCTGGCAGACCTTGTCAGAGGAATAGAAGAGGGGTCCACCTGTCAAATGGAGCAAGTTTAACTGGGCTTTCAGGAGATTGAAGGTCCTCTCAATTATTTTCCTGGTTCTCCCATGAGCATCATTATACCTATTCTCATCCCCTGTCCTGTCATTCCTTACAGGGGTCAAACGCCACAACAGGTTTGGGTAGCAAGAGTCACCTGCAAGAAGTGAGGGACAAATATTAGCTTTGCACAATGGTATGGGGATAACTCCTGAAGCCATAAGACTGACATGCATTGGGATTGGACTCAGGCTCACCTATTACTCACACTGTGAGCCTCTGTAGTTGTGTCATTACATGTGGGATGCTGCTATTCCTCAAGACGAAGGCGTCATGCACCGATCCAGGATAGTGGCAGTGACGTGGGTGATGTACTGGTCAGAAAGGCACACCATTTGCACATTGAGTGAGTGGAAACTCTTCTGATTCCTGAACACCTGTTCATTGGCCCGGGGGGTACAAATGCAATATGTATTCTGTCAGTCGCCCCAATACTATTTGGTATATGTCCTGCTGCATAGAGTCCTGCCTTCACAGTGGCCAAATCTTCCACCTGGGGGAAAGCGATGTTGCTGCACGTGTGTTTGACCAAGGCAAACAAAACCCTTGCCAGCACAATTGAGAACATTGGCTGTGACATTCCTGCTGCCAAACCCACTGTCACGTGGAAAGAACCAGTTGCCAGGAAATGGAGCACAGATAGAACTTACACAAGACGGGGGATCCCAGTGGGATGACGGATAGCTGATATAATATCAGGCTCCAATTGTGTCCACAACTCTGTGATTGTGGCCCTGTCCAGTCTATAGGTCAGTATTATGTACCTGTCCTCCAGTGTAGCCAAGTCCACAAGGGGTCTGTACACAGGGTCTTGTCTCCTCCTCCTATCCCTCTACAGTGGTAGGTATCTAAGGGACACAAGAGTGAGTAGGGTGTCACAAATTGAACAATGGAACCACCACCTCAGTATACATAGAGCATTTATGTGATGGGACAATGTGAGTGACAATGTATGTGCAATTTACAGCAATGACACAGTTCTCAATTTTCTGAATGCTGTCCCGCACCATAAATTGGAGACCACCTTTCCTGTCTGTAGGGACAGGTGGAAGTGATGTAAGTCCGCCGGTGTTGGGCATCATGGCGGAAGGTGGTCTTGCACCGCTATGCTATTCCTCATTGGCTTACATGGGGCTTTATGGAGTACAGTGTCCAATAGGATCAATGGCGGCATGGACGTGACCGCCATTTTCTGACTATAACCTCACTTGATTCCTGACTTTCCACAGGACAACACCTCCAATGCGTGTGCTGCTGTGACCTGAGTCTGGAACCTGCAATGGCTTTGTGACAGGGGAAAGGGCCCCTGCCTTCACTTCAGAGGAGTTGGAGCTCCTGGTGGATGGGGTCCCACCCCTGTATGGGCCTCCAGACCAACAGGTGAGTACACCATGGGGACGATTCATGCAGCAAGGTTGCATGGAGATGCGTGTGTGCTGGCAGTGAGTCATTTGGATGGGGGGTATGGTTAGTGGTAGTGTACATGCAGGACTCCGGTGATGTGTGTGCCACTTGAGGGGAAATGGTTTTTGTGGGCCATATGTGTGACAGGCTAGATTGTATGAGTAATGGTGTCCTCCTGTCTCTGTTTCTTCTGCAGGTCAGTACCCATCAGAAGAAGGGATTGTGGCGTGCCATCTCCAAGGACGTGCAGACCCTGGGGGCCTACAGCAGGCAGAGCACCCACTGCAGGAAATGGTGGGAGTACCTGAGACGCTGGGCCCAGAAGACTGCAGAGGCCCAGCTGGGGATGGCGTCCCAATGAGGGAGGGGTAACCGTTGGAACCTGACCCCCTGATGGCCCACATACTGTTGGTGGCCTACCCAGAGCTAGATGGGCGCTTGAGGGCAGCACAGCAGCCAGAATGGGGTAAGTACAGTGTGTGTAACACCCATCTTTGTTGCCTGGTATAGGATGTTGGTGGTGGATTTCAGTAAGTGGGTGCCCCTTAATGCCAGCTCATACATTGCTGCGTGGTCTACTGTATCTCAGGGTAAATGGGTGAATAGCAAAATCTTGTTAGCTAGCTAGGTGACATTCCATGTCAGATAGGGCATAGTAGGTCACAGGAGGGGTGCAAAAGGCGGTGGTTGGCTCTCATCTTGCTGTGGTACCTCGCTAATGGAATGTCAGTGCGGTGCATAGTGCTCAATCTTGGTCCCTGTGTGTGATGGTAATGTGTATGCCATCTGTGGTGTTCGTGCTGTAATTGACCCAGTGCTCCCTTTCTCTCCCCCCATTTTCTTCTGTCATCCTGTCCATGTGTGCATTAGCATCATCTGGCTGAGGAGAAGGGGCACCTGTGAGTGAGGGAGCTGCAGCCCACGGGACCCAGGAGGCACAGTCCACTGACACCGAGGGGACCAGTGGGACAGAGGGGGAGGGGAGCACCACGGCGGGGATAGGAGGTGGCAAACCTGACTCTGAATCCTCCTCTAATGGGAGCTCCCAGGTGGTGGGTGACACCTTTAGAACCACCCCAGCTGCAGGTACAGCTGCACCCCGTACCAGCACCGCCCTCCAGTAGCCCTCACCAAGTTGGCCGTGCCCGCTCACCCAGGAGGGTGGGCATCTCCTTCGACTCAGGCACCTCAGGCACTGCCCCAGTGAGCCCTGCTCCCCTCAGTGAGGAGGCTATTGACCTCCTGAGATCCATCTTTGTAGGGTAGTCAACCATAGTGAATGCCATCCAGGGGCTGGCATCCCAAATGCAGCAATGCAATTCCTACCTGGAGGGAATATTCAGTGGGTTGGCGGCCCTACAGAGATCGTTGTAGGCTTCGGCCTCTTCTCTGATGGCAGCCAGTGTCCCTGGTCCTACCGTCCCCCCTCCAACTACCACGTCCCAGTCCTCAACCACAGCCCATCCCATGCACACATATAGACCAGCATACACACAAAAACATCACACAAGAGTGGCACACACAAGCGCAGGCTGCAAACCTCAAGCCACAAGCACTCACACAAACAACAGACACTACCTCCACTGTCTGCCCCTCCTCCTCCCCCTCATGGTCAAATCCACTCTCACACCTGCATGGACTGCATCAACAGCAACCACCACCATCACCACATCATGCAGCACACACACTTCACTAGCAGACACCTCCACAACACCCATCCATATGTCCTGTTTGTCCTCTCCCAACCTTTCTGCCCCCTCCTAAGAGACCCAAACAATCGCACTCAGACATGCACCCGCACCCAAATCCAGCGAATGTACACACCCACAACCACTCTCTCTACCTCCACTCCCATCCCTCCTCCCACATCCCTCCCCAACGTCCCTAAGAAGCTTTTCTTTACCCATCTTGACGTCTTCCCTCCCCCTCCCATGTCCTGCCCGTAAGAGCAGGGTCCCAATGACCTAGCCCGGCACCTCAGCCAAACAGTCTGCAGCTGCTCCCACCACAAACTCTGCTGCTAGCACTAAGGGGCTCTTGAGTGTGATGGCAGCCACTCCTAGTAAGTCCACACCTCCACCTCAGAAAGGGAGGACTAGGGTGGCAAAACCTAATGGACAGAGGATGGGGTCAGTGGAGGCACCTCCTACACCTGGAGCGAAGGACACAAGTCACATGACAAAGGCCAAGGGGGCCCGTCACAAGAGGGAAAACAAGAATCCCTCTTCACCACCAAAGAAAGCCAATGATACCCCTCCAGCACCAAAGAAAGCCAAGGATACCCCTCCATCACCAAAGAAAGCCAAGGATACCCCTCCACCACCAAAAAAATCAAGAAGCCCTCTCTACCAACAGAGGGCAAGGAGCCCCCTTTACTAGCAGAGGAACCCAAAGAGCCCCCTCCACCAGCTGAGGGCATGTAGCCCACCCTTCAGAGATTGTGGCCTTTCACTCCCTTCCAGAGACTGTTGGGCAAGGAGCCCCCTCCAGCACCAGTGGGCATGTTACCCACTCCGGAGACTGTGGCCTTTAACTCCCCTGCAGAGACTGTTGGGCAAGGAGCCTCCTCCAGAACCAGTGGGCATGAAACCAATTCAAGCTGAGGTGCTCTCCTTCCCACTGAGGTGCCTGCCTATTTCCAACATGATGCCCCTGAACAGTGGAGTCCGGATGTAGTCAGAAGTCAAGTTGGGGCTTGGACTATGCCCTGTGGCCTTGTGGCCCTTGGTACTTTGGACTGGCCAGGGGCCCAATCTGTACATTGCCATCTGCATTTTGATTTCATGATTGATTATGGTGGCTGTTGGCAGCAAATTACAGAGTTCGTACTTCTGAATTGTTGTCCTTGCATAATTTTCTTGTGGGTCCTGTGACAGTCATTTTACTCTGCAGCAGTTCTGGTGTATGTGTGTATGGTGAGTTGTGCATGTGTGTCACTCTCCCTCCCTCCCTTGTGTGCTAGGCTGCTGTACTCACCGTTGTCGTCTTTGTCGGCTTTGGTGCTTCAGGACCGCCATGGCATGGTAGAGCATCGGAAAGATTTGGATTTCTGATTCTATGGCAGCCGCGGAGTCCTCTGTGTCCTTGATGGTGAGTCTTTCATTTTCTGTATTGTGTTTTTGCCAGCCCTTCAATGGCGTCTGTACTGCCCTGGAAATCCAGGTGGTTTACTATATCAAAATATGGTTGGTGGTTCCTTGACTTTCACTTGGCTGTAGGTGGCTACCGCCGTGGTCAGTGGTGTTAACGCCCTGGCCGTTGGTGTGCTACATTGGCTGTCTATGGGCAGTATCACTGTCAGTGTCATAATTTGGCTGTAATTACAGCCATGCTGGTGGCGGTATTACCTCCACTTTAGCAGTGGCGGTCAGTACACCGCCAATGTTAAAATGAGGGCCATAATGTGATACCCAGACACTCTAACAACATAATGTTTTGTGTTGTATGTAAACTAACTTCTACATAGCTGACAGTGTGTTTCCACTTTGCAGACCAATGTGCATATGTCTGAAGACTAACATAGGTGAATGTCAAACCTACAGATACCTGACTGGGATAAGTGGGAGGATTCATAACTGGGGACACTAGGACTGACCACTGTCTGTTTCATGGGGTATAGTCAACTGAAGTTAGCAGCAGTACTGCACTATGTGGTAATTGGCATTCTCCAAATAAAGATGCAGGAATGTACAATACAAGTGATTTGTGTCATGTATATAATACATTGTCAATGCAATGTGCATCCTGGTTATACAGTACATGTGTAATGACCGTGCCAAATGTTTTACATTACAGAGGAATATTTTGATACATTCCTTTCATACATGACAGTTGTATATGGTTGATGAATCACACTAACACCTGATCTGTAGTTAATTTGCATTTATTGGGAAGTGCATGGCAAAATGAGTGATAGGAAACCAAAATAATACAAACAAATCAGAGAGGGGTTCAGTGATTGTGGATGAATTCCTCAGGGTAGCTGCTAAACCATTTGGAAACACAAGTCTAGTGCCCTTGTACCATAGGAAAATGGAGATAGGTTTCAGGACAGTCAACAGGGTGTATCTGTGCCACACAAGGGGAACTAATCATTTGAGGTTCACTTCCTGGCAGTGGTTTTGGTCTTGGCATCTGCTCCACCTGGATGTCTGGGTGGATGTCCACATTTGCAGGTGGGTTCTTCTGCTACATAGGGTGAGGTGTTGGAGGTATTTTCTTCCCCTGGCAGCGCCTCCATTCCACTATCAGTTTCACATATAGAAGGGCCTGATGTTTCATTGCTAGTGGAAGAGGTCTGGTGTCCGTTACAAAACCTACTCAGGGTGGTATTCATGTTCCTTAGCACTCTAGAAATGGAAGTCAGGATGGCATTTTGGGCCTGGCTTCCTTGTGGTTGTCCCTCTGCAGCTGTCAGATTCCCCCCATCATAGTCAGTACCTGGACCACCATGCCTTGGGAATGTTGGTAGGCTACCAAGACTAGGGAAATAGTGTCCTGGTCACTTGTGTCCCTTGGAGCCCCCATCCTTTCGGCCACAGCATTGCTCCCATGCACCCTACCCCCACATACCTGTGCCCTTGGCACAGTGTGCCCACTCCCACTGGTGGCAGGAACATCATTGCCAGGGGTGACAACAGGAGACTCAGGTACCTGTACTGGGGGGCACATGATGGAAGACACTGTCCTTGGGACCCAGGTGTTGTGGCGAATGGTTGCCTGTGATGTGGATGCAAGAGGGCTGGGAGGTGTTGATGTGGGCAGGGTGAAGCTTACAGTTGTTGACTGACCAGATGTACCTGATGGGACAGCTTTGTCCTCAGTGTCCAAATATCGAAGGGTGTTTTCCTCACTGGGGCCTTATTCCAGAGGGGTAGTCTCAGTCTATGGTATCCTCTAAATGTTGAGGATGGCAAGGTTACCTGTAGGAGAAGTGGAACAAGCAGTTGCTGTAAGTGATGCAGCAAGAGATGTTTAGCTGTGACAACTAGACATGATATGTGACATGAACACACTGCCTTTACATGATCCCCTGATATGACAAAGAAAACTGCTTCCAAATCTGGGTTTGAGCAATGTGTATCCCTGAGATGTGCAAATGAAAACACCATGATCCAACTGTTGGTGTTTAGATGACTGCTGATACCCTCATATCTTGCCTGAATAACAACATGACAATGTACATTTCTCTCCTAGTAAGTTGATGGCATGATTGATTCAACTGACAGCTGGACAATGCACAATCGTGACTGAGCTGACACACAGTATGGGAGTTACGAATTGACCTGGGCCTCTGTATGGATGTACTGCAAGTACATCCAGTTTCCAATAGAGTTTTCTCCCCAGGAGAGTATGCCATTGTTAGGAAGGTTTTCTCAATAGCCAGTTTAGAAAAGGACACAGCTGTATCTGTGTTTTGCTTGTAATAGTACAAGCAGTAGGCCATAGAATTGCTGTCATTGCCGTGAACTGTATGACACGGGTGCATTCAGGAGGGGTTACATTCATTGTTAGTTTCACATGCAAGACAATTTAAAATGTAGTACAATGTTCTGGTTTTCTTACAGGTAAAACAGTGCCTGCTGGGAGCTGTAGTGCTGTCAATCCCTGTACTTTACAATCCATACACAAACAGTGTGGCCACAGGTGGGTTTAGTTGACATATGGCATGCCAGAGAGGAGTATTTAGCAACACAAAAGGATGATGGATAGAGTGCTGAACAATGCAAACACTCACCCACAGTCACAGATCTGGGTTTAATCCATTGTTCTTTTGCTCACCATGCCACCCCAGTTCGGACCCAGCCATATGCAAATCAGTCTTGACCCTGTTCCTCATAGGAACAGTCCAGAGAGGAATAGTTAGACATTTGAACACAGGGGTGGTAGGTGGTTTGAGGTGGGGAAAGGTGATCAGTGAGCATGCAAGATAATACTTTTTGGTGACATGAATTGTGTAACGACTTACTAGATTCCACTCCCCCAGCTCTTGCTGTCAGGCCCTCAGAATGCAGGATGTCCAAGACCTTCTCCTCCCATGACCTGAAAGCAAGGGAGAAGATAGGGATCCACCGCCGTCTTGCAGACAGCAAGGTAGTGCCTCACGGCCATGGACTGTATCTTCCCCCTGTGGTCATTCCACCTCTTCCTGAGGTCCTCCCTTGTGGATGGATAACTGCCTACAGAATTCATCCTGTCGACCATCCTTTGCCACAACTCCATTTTCCTGGCAATTGATGTTTGCTGAACCTGTGTTCCAAAAAAGGAATGGCTCTAATCTGACAATTTCATCAACCATGACCCTCAATGCATCATCAGTAGTTAAAAATGTGTTGGGAAATGTTTAGTGATGTGGTGTGGGTGCTGTGATGTAAGTGGGTGACAATTGTGTATTGTGTGGGGTACAACATTATGTTGAGTGTATGTTGTGCAAGTGTGGGATGAGTGCTGAGTGAAATGTGTAGGAGAGCCTGTTTGTTTTGTTAGTTCTTTTTATCTTTTTCTAGTCTCTGGCTGTGTGTGGCGTTCTGGTTGCAAAGGATTGTAGATTGTGTAGGGGTGTGTACTATAGTGCAGTGTGTAGGTGTTTTGGGTGTTTGGATGTGTGTCAGATATGGGTTATTCAAACTATCCAATGTGGTGTTGTGTTCTGACTGAGGTGACTTTAGACTGCTGCGGTTCTCACCGCCAATGGTGTTCTGCCATGGAAGAACCGCTCTTGTGATTTGTGAGTCGTAATTTAATAGGAGGCTTTTTGGCGGGCTGGTGGTACTGGTGGTTTTGGAAAATTGGCTGTTTTTTGGCGGACTGAGCTGTGTAACTCTTAATATGGCGGTCAGATGATAGCCAACATGGCGGTCTTTTGTGGCCGTTACCTCAGTGGTCTTACAGTCAGACTGCCAAACTCGTAATGAGGCCCTAAGTGTTCTGCTTCAAGTGCCTGGTGTAAATACACTTTACCAAGAACAGGATTTTACTCTGAAAACAAACGTGAGCCTTAGTTGTTTCCCTTTGTTATGTTTTATTATGATTAAAGCATAATATCCAAACCTCAAACCAATGAGGGCACATTCCCAACTATTTAAGGCACAAATAGATTCTTCAAATGACAAATTATAGGTGGTTTTCTCATGAAAAACAACAGATGTCATCACCTCTATTGCCCTGTTCAGAGATTGGTTAATGCCAGAGAATGTACATCCATAATAAAAGTGCTTTCAAAAGAATACAGGCGTACATGCAACCAACCTTAATAGGGAGGTACAATATGAGTCAATGTTCCTCTCACATAAAACTGGAGCTCAGGCTCTGACCAAAAAGGACAGGATTCACTTTATAAAAAGGTTGTAAGTACTTGCTAAAGACTCTACTGTAAAAGCAGCAGCATCTATTTTTTAGAGCTGTTCAAGTAGGTATATGAAACATTCAAAATACAAGTGATTACAGTATAATTTATGACTGAAATATCATATCATTTGATTATTGAAAATGAGTTTTAAGGAATTGAAGAACTTCAAACCTTAAATGATCATCATGAAATAGAGCCTTTAATTGAAACCACAATACTTATTTTGTGTGTGTTTCATTGACATTCACTATACCACAAAATATGCTTGCGAATGTTAGAAAAATCCCTTTTCTGTTAGCCAGAACATCTTTAAAAAATATACATTCAAACTGGAGATTTGTGAAATCATTTTGTAAAGAAGCACAATAACAACAACAAAATAAATAAAAAATGAAATAAATTGCTTGAGGGAAAAAAAAAAAACAATTCATGAAATGCCATTATTTACAATCTAGAATTAAGACTAGAGTTTGGTTTGCACATTTCCAGATGAATATATTAATTGATTTCACTAGCTTTTTGCTGGATTTGCAAACCTTCTCTGAATCATAAAAGACAGGCTACAAAATGTATGGTATACTTGCGGTTTACTAGACGCGGATCATGTAATGCCTTATATAGTAAGTGTCACTGTCCCATAGACCCATAGAAAGAGAATAGTAGTGCCTCCATGTAGTCAAACAGGCTTAAAGAGTTGGCACCAGCAGTTATATCTAATGTTTGTGTTCCTTTGGATGGTCCTTGTCCTATAAGAGAACATTCCTAGATTATTTGCAGTCTGCATGATCTTTCTTGAACTCAGGTTAATTATATCTTTGGTTTAATGTACTCCCTTACATACTCTTATATGCCTTTGTGAACTGGTCCCAAAAAATGTACATTCAATTCCAAATGTGGAAAAAAGTCACTGACACAAATCTAGCATTCCTTGCCTCTTCTCCTTTCACTTGCAGCTGTTACATAACGTCTTGTATGTATGTATGCATTTATGAATGTATGTATGTATTTATGTATGTATGCATTTATGGATGGATGTATCTATGTCTTCCTGCCTCCTTTACGTTTCTGCTCTTCTTTCCTTTGCAGCCCATGTCAGCATGTTCCCCATAGGATTCCTACAAATTTGTGGACCAATTCACAAAAACATTTATGAGCATGAGTATTTATGAATGAGGGAAGCAGTACTATGGGAGTACTCCTTTACATAGCCTTACATGCTTTTCTGAATCCTCCCAGAAATGTCTAACTCCCAATAGGACTTGACTCTTTCTGCAGGGTCATTCGCACTTTTTTTGCCTTTTCTCCTCCTATTTTTTTTAATTTATATTTGTTGACCTTAGGACTCTGTGCGCTTTACCACTGCTAACCAGTGCGTAAGTGCTTGTGCTCTATCCTTACAACATGGTACAATTGTCTTATATCCAATTGACATATTTAACCCCTTCGGAACCAAGCCTTTTCCCCCTCAGGTGCCAGGCCTTTTTTTGGTAATTTGGGGCAGATCGCGCTTTGGCTCTCATAACTTTTTGTCCACAAAAGCTACTCAAGCCGAATTTGCATCATTTTTTTCCAACATCCTAGGGATTCTAGAGGTACCCAGAGTTTGTGAGTTCCAGTGAAGGAGACCAAGAAATGTGCCAACATACAGTGAAAACATTGTATTTTTTTTTTTTTAAAGGGAAAAAAGGGCTACAAAAGAAGGCTTGTGTTTTTTTGTTCCTGAAAATGGCATCAACAAAGGGTTTTCGGTGTACAATCACCATCTTCCCAGCTTTCATGCAAAGGCAGACTTGAATCAGAAAACCCCATTTTTCAACACAGTTTTGGCATTTTACTGGAACATACCGCATTTTCCCTATTTTTTGTGTTTTTAGCCTCCTTCCAGTTCGTGACAGAAATGGGTCTGAAACCAGTGCTGGATCCCAGACAGCTAAGCATTTCTGGAAAGTAGACAAAATTATGAATTCAGCAAGGGGTCATTTGTGAAGATCCTACAAGGTTTTCCTACAGAAAATAACAGCTGAAATAAACAAATATAGAAATTGAGGAAAAAAACTGCACTTTTTCTCCAAGTTTTACTGAGTAACTTTTTCCTGCAATGGTAGATTTTTAAAAAGCAATATACCGTTACATCTGCTGGGCTCTTTTGGTTGTGGGGATATATAGGGCTTGTAGGTTCATCAAGAACCCCAGGTAACCAGAGCGAATAAATGAGCTGCACCTTGCAATGGGTTTTCCTTCTATACTGGGTATACAGCAATTCATTTGCTGAAATATAAAGAGTGAAAAATGGTATCAAGAAAACCTTTGAATTTCCAAAATGGGCACAAGATAAGGTATTGAGAAGCAGTGGTTATTTGCACATCTCTGAATACTAGGGTGCCCATGCTAGCATGTGAATTACAGAGCACTTCTCAAATAGATGTTGTTTTTACACACTGTCTTACATTTGGAAGGAAAAAATGTAGAGAAGGACAAAAGGGAATAACACTTGTTTTGCTATTCTACATTGCCACAAGTCTCCCGATAAGAATGGTACCTCACTTGCGTGGGTAGGCCTAATGCTCACAACAGGAAACGCAGCATGGACACATCACATTTTTACAATTAAATCTGACGTCTTTTTTTGTGAAAGTCCCTAGCTGTGGATTTTGGCCTCTAGCTCAGCCAGCAGCCAGGGAAACCCACCAAAGCTTTGCATTTTTTAAAACTAGACACCTAGGAGAATTCAATATGGGGCGACTTGTGGGGCTCTCACTAGGTTATGTTACCCAGAATCCTTGGCAAACCTCAAAATGTGCCCCCAAAAACACTTTTTCCTTCCATTTTGGTGACAGAAAGTTGTGGAATCTGAGAGGAGCCATAAATTTCCTTCCACCAAGCGTTCCCCCAAGTTTCCCGATAAAAATGGTACCTCATTTGTGTGGGTAGGCCTAGCACCCGCAACAGGAAATGTACCAAAACACAACGTGGACACATCACATTTTCCCAAAGAAAACAGAGCTGTTTTTTGGAAAGTACCTAGCTGTAGATTTTCGCCTATAGCTCAGCTGACACTTAACTAAACCTACCAAACCTGTGCATGTTTGGAAACTAGACACCTATGGGAATCTAATATTGGGTGACTTGTGGGGCTCTCACAGGGGTCTGTTACCCAGAATCCTTTGCAAACCTCACAATTTGGCAAAAAAAACACTTTTTCCTCATATTTCGGTGACAGAAAGTTCAGGAATCTGAGAGGAGCCACTAATTTCCTTGCACCCAGCATCCCCCCACGTCTCCCGATAAACATGGTACCTCACTTGTGTGGGTAGGCCTACTGCCTGCGAAAGGAAATGCCCCAAAACACTATCTGGACACATCAAAATTATCAAATACAAAACTACCAATTTTCGCCGGGGGGGCTCCTACATTTTGGTCCTGGGCACAGCAGCCATACAGGGAAACCTACCAAACCCAGACATTTCTGAAAACTGTACACCTGAGGGAGTCCAGGGAGGTGTGACTTGCGTGGCTCTAACAGTGTTTTCTTACCCAGAATCCTCAGCAACCCTCAAATGTAGCTAAAAAATCATGTTTTTCCCCACATTTCTTTGTGGTATAAATGCACCGGGCCAAATTTCCTACCACCCAACGTTCCCCTCAGTCTCCTGGTAAGAATGATACCTCACTTGTGTACGTGGGCCAAGTGCCTGTGTCAGGGAAGAGCCAAAAACATGTTGAAATTGAGGGGGGACCAAAGCAGGTCAAAAAGGGCAGTTTGAAAAAAACATTTGTAGGCTGACAAGTGGGGCAGCATTTTTATCGGTATAGATGAGACAATGCTGAGTGGTAGGAATTTTGTGGATTCCTGCAGATTCCGGAAGGTTCCTTCACAAGAATAAGGAAAATATTTGTGATTTTCAGCAAAGTTGGAGGTTTGCAAGGCATTGTGGGTAAGGAAATGGTGCAGGGTGCACGTGAAGCACACCACCCTGGACTCACCCGGATGTTTAGTTTTCAGGTGTGTCTAGGTCTTGTGGATTTTTCTACTTGGTAGCATCCCAAATTCCAAAAAGTGCAGCCCTCATCATTCCAAGTGGGACGATTTTGAGAGTTAGCCAAGCTCTAAGGGCCCAAATGTAAAACCAAAACCCAAAATAATCAAATGTTCTCTTGCTTGCCATGGGATAAGGTGTTTCAGTGTGCGGGATAAGAGCTGAAAGACTGTTACTCCCTTCAGTTGGGGTGGGGGCATAATCATACCCAAACTGGTTGGTTGCCAACACAACACAATTTTTCTTTTTAAATTCCCTGGCATCTAGTAGACTTTCGGCCCCCCCGGGGTGTGGATCGGGGGTGATTGCCCCATCTGCCCACTGGTGGGCAGGACAACTTTGGCCCCATTTATTTGGGGTGGGTGTATGGCCATATCCCCACTGTTAGAAATGGGGTCTTTGGTTGGCAGTCAGGTTACCCCCTGTCCAAGCAAGGACCCTCACTCTAGTTAGGGTAAGTGACACACAATCCAAATTATCCTGTGCCCACCCTCTGGTAGCTTGGTACTGAGCAGTCAGTAACTTAGAAAGCAATGTGTAAAGTATTTGTGCAATAAGTCATACAATAACACTATATAGCACCACAGAAATACACCACGCAGTGTTTGGAAAAATATATAATATTTATCACGATATCTGCAGATCAAAACGATAAAAGATGCAATAAGAAATTGTAGAGATATCACTGAAAAGTGATTTGAAGTGTCTTAAGTATTTAAAAAGCAAACAAGGGGGGTCATTCCGACCCTGGTGGTCCAAGACCGCCAGGGCCGGGGACCACGGAAGCACCACCAACAGGTTGGCAGTGCTTCCCAGCCCATTCTGACCGCGGTGGTAAAGCTGCGGTCAGAAAAGGGGATCCGGCGGCTTCCCGCCGGATTTCCCCTGCATGGGCTGAATCTCCATGGCGGCGCAGTGGGCAGTGCAGGGGCCCCCTAACAGGGCCCCATAAAGATTTTCACTGTCTGCTTAGCAGACAGTGAAAATCGCGACGGGTGCAACTGCACCCGTCGCACCCCTGCAACTCCGCCGGCTCCATTCCGAGCCGGCTTCCTTGTTGCAGGGCCTTTCCCGCTGGGCCGGCGGGCGCTCCTTTGGCGGTCGCCCGCCGGCCCAGCGGGAAAGCCAGAATGGCCGCCGCGGTCTTTTGACCGTGGAGCGGCCATATGGCGGTAACCGCATTGCGGGCGGACCGCCAAAGTCTCTTTCAAGCACAAAGTACCTGGTTTGGAGTGAAAGATCTCTGCAGAGGGCCGCAGAGGAGGAGATGCATGGAAAATGGTGTGTGCGTCTGTTTCGCTCCTTCACACACGGACTTGCGTCGTTGTTTTTCATGCGGGTGTTGAAGTAAGCCTCAGCAAGGCCTACTAGTGCAAGGGGTTCACCTTTCTCTGCACAAAGTCCTCAGACCATGTAGGAAGAAGTTGGCACAGAAACTGAAATAAAAGACAAAGTTTATTAACCTCATGAGGTACTACAGTTCAAACAGCACCCTTCGGTAATGTTTGAAGTAGCACACTGAACTGAGAGAGCATGGTCCTTTATACCCACGCAGGGGCTAAAAGGAGGTGGTACAATTATAGAAGCAAGACTTGCATACATGTAAGGTCATGTGGAAATGCACAGTCGACAGGTAGGAGGAGGTAACAGTTTTCAAGGACTAACAGCTGCAGACCTTACTGAGCATGTGCGAATGTGGGAGATGCTAAATATAACTTGTCACTAGGCAGATTTTCAAGAAAGGTAGGATAGAGCACATGGTGAGCACATGGCAGCATGTGGCAGAGAAAATGGCTGCCATGAATACAAAATGGATTCCGCTAAATGTTCACAATAGTTACTAAATACAAGATGTCTTCTGCTAATGCTTAATCTAATCGCTGCTAAACTACAACAGACGGCCCTTTCAGCATTAGCTGAAGACATTTGTCTTTCTAGGATAATCTAAATATTCATCTTGTATATTTATGCTCATCATTTCAGCTATTTTCTTATCTAACAGATGTTGTGCTTTCATTTCTGTAATATTTATTTTGGTAGGCATACAATCAGTAATACACATGGAGCAGAACATTGGACCACACTGAATACAGATACAGCATGTGAAAAATATTGCAATCATTACACACAGGATAGTCAGTAGTTTCCAGCCCTAGGTGGAAACAAGAGCCCAAAACCATCCAGAAAAAGTCCAAGTACCAGTCTCTGTGTGGATTTCTGCAGCACTTTTATGCAATTTAGATATTGCATCATATACTGAAGGTGAGTGATCAGGAATAAAAACACAGCAACTACTACTGGTGATGCGACATGCACCACCTCGGTCAGCTAATATCACATCTAGTACCATACGATTTTGGAGCGCTACAATCCTCGCAATTTGGAGCTCCTCAGTAATATTCCCAAGTGCCAGAGCTGCCTGATTGGTAACAGCTTCCACAACCCTAGTCAATCGTCTCACTTTCCTACTGTTTAACGCAGCACCCACAAAGGGGAATAACCCTAAATTAAAATCAACATATTGTTGCAGGCTAGTATCCGTTTGGTTTACCTCATTTGTACTTATTGCCCTTTTATATCTATTTTTAACGATGTCATTGAACAGTTTAAAATCTCGGATATGATGCAGGGGCCAAAAACACAGGGGGTAATAGAAAAGATACATAACACACACCTGACCACTCAACAGGTAGTTGGTAATATCCATAGTTACCACAAACAAAATATGTATTATGTGAAGCTGTAAAACTACTATTATTTACACCCTCAATAGTTAAAATCAAGGTACAATCGCTTATCCCTAATGGAATTCGCCCAATGCTATGTATACATAAATCTGCTTTAGTTTTTGTAACAGAAATCACAAATTGTTCTTTCTTGTCAGAGTCTCGTATATTTGTGAAGACGTATGGTATTAAAACATTGTCCGGTTGATACTCTTCCCATTCCCATTTAGTTCCTTTGGTTTGGGGATACCCATCTTTGTCTTGGTAGCATACTTTATTAAGGCGAAAAAGAAGTCCGCCCTCTGTACGTTTTCTGATGCAAACAAAAGTGTGTACCAAGCTTGACAAGAACCATTGTGTGAAAAAGGAAGAGGAATGAAAGGTATTCCTCCTTTCTTTTGATGCGCAGGTATCATTCCACATACCCAACAGTTAGTAGTATTTGTAGCATTATGAGTATGATGCAACATCTGAATGAAAGTATTATTGAAGTACGATTGACGGTGCTTCTGCTCCTGATAGGGAAGTGTAAAGTAATAGTGATCCTCTGGTACTGGAGTAGTGGCAACAAAAAACTCACGAGCAGGAGCCTTCTTTTCAACAAACCAAGTGATTGTTGCTGTAACCACCAAAACAACAACAAACCCCATAGTACTAATGATCAGTTTGTTATTCATTTTAGCAACAGTGATAATCGACCCTTTTTAGAAATGAATTAAAAACAATCGTTGGAGCTCTTATCCCTGGGCAGCCGCTGATTTCTTCACCACGGGCCAAGACGGGTGTCACTACTCTAATGCATGGCTGATCCCCCCCCTTGCCACATTGGCTCTCCGTTTCACTAACCCAGGGCGGTAGCTCAACCAGTTTTTTTCAAAAAAATGTCAGATTCTTTCCTCGGTCTCAAATTATTTCGCGACACTCCAGAAGTCGTATGGTCCGGGTAGACCTCTGCAGATTCATCAGGTGATATACCCGGCCTTTCTCCGTAATCAAAATCTCTCGATGATCGGTCAGCACAGCAGGTTCCTCCAAGGTAGGTAGCATTCTCTTGCAGTGAGTACTATGGACCCAATTCTTTCGATTTGTCACTCGAACTGCTGTCCTTGTCGCAAGGAGCACCTGTTCTGGGCCTCGCCACCTTGGTTCCAAGTTGTTTGATCTTTAAAAGGACTTAATCATCACCTGGTCACCAGGTCGGAGTTCATGGCCTTCACCTGTAGATCTGTCAGGAAGTGCTTCTCGAACCTGTTGATGAATAGAAACCAAATTGTCGGTTAACTGTGCCAAATAATCATTCATCAGGACACAAGGTACATCATATACAGAATTTGGCTTAGGAACTCCCCAAATATTCATTGGCCTCCCGAAAACCACTTCATATGGGCTAAGGCTGAGTCGAGAGTGTGGCACTGACCTAATAGACAATAACGGTAATGCATCCGGCCAAATTAAGGATGTGGACGCCTGTATCTTCGTTAACTTCAGCTTCAAAGTAGCATTATACCTTTCCACCAACCCTGCTGATTGTGGGTGGAAAACCGCATGGAACTTCTGTTTGATCCCTAATCCCTTCAGGACATACTTAATAACTTCCCCAACAAAATGAGGTCCTTTATCATTCAATAAAAGTCTGCAAACACCAAACCTAGGGAAAAATTATTTCAAAAGCACCTTTGCTGTGGTAATGGCAGTATTATCCTTTGTGGGGTACGCCTCTATCCATTTACTGAAGGCACATACCACCACCAAGACATACTTTAAATTGTTGCAGCGTTCAAGCTGAATATAATCCATTTGCAGAACTTCAAAAGCTGCAGTTGGTGTAGCAAACCCTCCCGCAGGAGTACGTGTCCCTTTTCCAGGATTGTATTGTAAACAGATCAAACAAGACTGTGCTACTCTCTTAGCTGTACTGGAAATTTCTGGATGCTACCAAACTTGCGTAAGCAACTTCGTTATTGTTGAAGCTCCAACATGTGCCAGCCCATGTGCCATCTGAACCATAGGTTGTACAAAAGCTATAGGCAATTTCCATTTATCCATCTGCTTATTCCGCCAACAGCCCTCATCATCCAATTCTCCATCTTCAGACCATTGCTCACGTTCTTTCACAGAAGCAGATTTCTGTATATCTAATACGTCTTGTCTAGCATTATGCCAACGTTCAGCTTGTGACTTCACTACATACATAGAAATAGTACTTCGCTGCATCGCAGTCTCACATGCTACGCGGTCTGCAAGAGCATTACCTTACCGTATCTTATCGGCCACCTTCTTGTGTGCACTACATTTCACAATAGCTAGTTTCTTTGGATATGTCAATACAGTCAAGAGGTTATGCACTAATTCTCCGTGCATTATCTGCATCCAGTGGGATGTGAGAAAGCCTCTCTCCTTCCAAAGCAAACCAAAATCATGAGCCACTCCAAAAGCATAGCGACTGTCTGTATAAATGTTCACACATAAGTCAGTACTAAGCTCACATGCTCGTGTCAAAGCTATTAGTTCAGCTGCTTGAGCTGACTTCTGTGGTATACGAGCTGTCTCCACTACCGTGTGTATTGTGGTGATTGCATATGCAGCTGAGGTCGTACCATCTGGCAACTTCAAACAATACCCATCAACCCACAATTCCCGTCTACATCTGGAAGGGGCATATCTTGTAAATCAATACGACCCTTTGTCTGTTCTTCGGTAAGGAATATACAATCATGTGTTTCTTGTGACTGAGGCTGAGTCACCGGATATGGCAACAAAGTGGCTGGATTTAGTGTTGCACATCTCTTCAGTGTAATGTGAGGAGCCAGCAATGTCAACTCATATCCTGTTATACGAGCGCTAGTTAAATGTTGTGTCTTTGTTTGATTTAAAAGAACATCAACTGCATGGGGTACTAACACCAACAGCTTATGTGACAAAACTATCCCTTCACTCTGACGTATTGACACAGCTGTTGCGGCAACTGAACGAAAACACCCAGGCAACGCTCGAGCGACAGGGTCAAGTACTGCTGAAAAATATGCACAGGGACGCTGCTTATCGCCATGTGTCTGTACTAAAACTGACAATGCACATCCATCTTTCTCATGTACGTAAAGTGCAAAAGGCTTCATGTAATCTGGAGTACCTAACACTGGTGCTGAACAAAGGGCTTGTCGCAGCTGCCTGAAAGCAGTCTCACATTCATCTGTCCATGGGAGGTGCATTGGAGTATCTTTAGTCAAAAGTGCTAGCAAAGGTTTGACAATGTGTGAAAACCCTAATATCCATTGCCTACAAAAAGAAGTAAGACCAAGGAATGCACGAACATCTTTCTGAGTAGAGGGTACTGGTGTGTCTAAAATTGCTTGAATACGATCTGATGTAAGTGCACGGCCCTCCTTAGACAAAATGTGACCTAAATAGGTTACCTTTGGTCTACAATATTGCAATTTCTTTCGTGACACTTTATGAAGGTATGAAGCAAGAAAAGAAAGTAAGGACAAAGTGCACTTTTCACATTGCTCAGGGGTATCTGCCGCCAACAAAATATCATCGACATATTGTATGAGAGCCACACCTTCAGGCAAAACAAAAGAATCAAGTTGTTGTTTTAAAGCTTGACTATAAATACTTGGACTCTCCGTATAGCCTTGAGGAACTCTGCAAAATAAATATGATTGTTTATTCAAAGGAAAACCAAACAAATATCGGCTGTCAGGATGAATAGGGATCGAAAAGAAAGCATTCTTCAAGTCTATCACAGAGAACGTAGTTGCTGTTGGGGGAACCAAAGTAAGAAGTGTTGTGATGTCAGATACCACAGGATATTGTGGTATCACAATCTTATTAACTTCTTGTAAATCAATAATGAATCGGTAAATCCTGGTATCAGTATCCTTTTTCAGAATAGGAAGAATCGGGCTGTTACAAACATTATACAGAACTTCCTCAACAACTCCAACTGCAATAAGATCATGCACAATTCGTGTGAGTGCTTCTTCGCTCTCCTGTGAAATTTTGTATTGAGGTAAAAGTGGCAATACAGCTCCCTCCTTGACACTAATATGTACCAGTGGAATAATCATTTGTCCCACATCAGTATCTGAAGTAGCCCACAAAGTACTAGGGAGTGAAGCTAATGCAATATCCTCTTTAACAAGACAAACTCTTTCCATCACAGGACGATTATCCTTTAAAATAACGCGCACCCCTTCAGGAGAGCATCGTATTGTAGCCCTGGAATACTTGAGCATATCAAGACCCACAATATTGTCTGGTGTATTTGGAGAAAGCAAAAATGGACATGGAGCAGTAAATTTATCAACATGGAATCCAAGTGGTTGTGACAATGGGCTAGGGGAAGGTGTTCCATTGAAACCTATCGATGTAATGGTTAAGCCAGACAGGGGAGCCCTTGGAATCAATTGTTTAGACAAGGCGCTACGAGTAGCTACTGTATCAACCAGAAACTGATCATTAGAACCCAAAACATGTGCTGTAATATGGGGACTCCTCTGATCTACTGGAACTTCAACTGATTCCTTACCCCATCCTAGGCAATCCTATGCATAAGCAGAATCTTGGAAATCAGGCTGCACATGGTTAGACATCTGGTATTGGTTCCATCTCTCAAAAGTGTTAAACCCATCCTGCCCTCGTACATTAGCATCAACCCTAGCATGATCATTCGTGCTTCTTCTAGGTCCTGAATATCCTGAGCGATTTCTCATTTGTCCCCGACCACGTGAACACTGCTGAACACGTAGTGCTGGACAATCGGCAGCCCAATGCCCAAATTTCTTACAATACGCACACTGATCAACAGACAAATTTGAACGAGTGTAAGAAGAACCATAAGATCCACGTCCACCTCTATCACTACCTCTAAAAGACGGACCATAAGCTTGAGCCAACATAACCTTCGTCTTTAATTCTTTAATCTTTTTATCCTCGCTACCTTTTGCTTCTAATTCCTGACGTTCATAATACTGAGTCATAGTCAAAAGAGAAACCGGAGTGGAGGTATTCCATGAACTTTCACTAGCTTTTAGACGACTAGCTTTTCCTGGTAACAGATTTGCGACATATTTATCGACAAACAAATGTCTGCCCGTATCATCTGACAATAACTGACCGCTAAAATCATGAAATGCTTCTTCAAAGCTTGTAAAGAAATCAGAGACCGATTCATCTGCCTTTTGCTTACAAGACGCTAAAACAGTCCAATCTATCTTTTAGGGGGAATAATCGTTTTTAATTTAACTAATATGGCTGCAGGAAGATCTAGAATCAACTGATATGGCTTTTTCGCAGGTTCCCTATCCCCGTCCATCTGTTCTAATTCTTTCCATGATGCCCCAAAAACTGCACGATCATCAATTTTACGAACAGTTCTCCACATATCTGGCGGTAATATCAATCCGAAAAATAAATCAATGTCAGCCAAAGTCATAGTACAAGAACTAATTGCTCCCTCAACTTCCTCATAAAAGGCAGCTGGATTTTTCCGCGGGTCAGGTAATGCTGTTTTAAGTGCCATTACATCTGCCCTATTCCAAGGAGTATACACCCAATTATAAATAAAATAACCCTTAGCATCAACAGAAGTTTTATCATCACTTGTACCCAATCCTTGAGGAGGAACATACAAAGGCGCGGCCTCCGCATTGGTTTCGCATGAACTATCATAGTCTTATCTGTTCCGAAGATGGAAGCTTGCACCCCACCGGTCTGAGATGTTCGTGCAATTACGTCCACAGTCCTTTTCTCCTCTTGCAAATGGACTGCCACAACACATAATTTCACCAAACGCCTGATTGCATCAGCCACCTGGGAGAAAACAAAAAGACCATCACGCATTTGCTTATGATCAGCTGATACATCATCGGGCTCTAACGCATCAGAATATTTCCGATATAGTTCAATAACTTCTGAGCCAAATGCCTCAGTAAAATATAGCTGCTCCTTTTCCATCAACCCTTTCATGTTGTCTAAAAGTTCAGAAGCAGAGACAACGCTACAAATTGTTTTACGAGCAATTGATCTAAGCTCAGACGCACAGTCAGCAGGCAACATAGAGCGACTGTTTCGCATCTTCTGTTGCTCTGAACTGGAGGCCTTAACTAACTCATGAGGGGCAGAAGGAACGACATACGGAGGTGGAGGGCGATCTAATAACAATAAATCATCATGTGGTTAATTAAGGATAGGATAGAGAGGTTGCCTAACGGTGTATTGGCCAGTTACCTGTAATTTACGTTCTTTCTCTTCTAGCTCCTTTAAGTCATTTATTTCTTTCTTTCTCATTTCCAATGCTTTCACATATACATTCTTCCGCTGCTCTTTCTCAAGCAAGGCTTGCTCACGTTTCACTCGTCCACGCACTTCTTTCTCCCACATTCGTACACAGTCAAACATATCTTGCCTAGACTTTCGTTTACACATACATTGTTCCACATACTCAATCTTTCGCAAATCAAATGACCCATGCATAGGCCAAAGTAACTCAGGATCCGCACAAGTGTATTTATTCCATAATGTGCTGTACATTATAGAAGAAAGACCATGTTTAACATACATATCTCTATTTGGTGTCCCCTCTGGGGGTGTCGGTTGCGATTCTTCCAGTCTCAAATTGGTACCATTACAAAAGCAACACATCCTACGAAGTGCGGTAAAAACAGGCATGCCAAAAAATAGTGCAGAATATGCAATATTATCATCAAAGTAGCACTTAAGGTGCCGTTCAAATCAAAATTAAATTGGAGAAAATTCTTCTCATTACCTTCCTATATAAATTGCAATTTATATATCAATTCAAAGGACACAAATTGACTAGTCACCCAAAACACGAGAGCCACAGTAAGTAGTGCTAAACTACATTACCAAACAAAGGCATCAAAACCCACAGCAAGTGCCGTAAAACGGCTCTTACCAATCACAGGGTGTCCAGGTTCCAACTGCCAAGTTCTAAAATCGACCAAATGGTCACTGCATGACGAATGAACAAAAAGGATCTCAGTCGAGGACCGGCGCCACCTGGATGGTCAAATCAGAAAGAAGGGAAAAACGCTGTGGTTGCCAAGACTCGGGTCTTCTCAGGCATTGATCGTCCGCAGCGAGATCCCAATCCTTCGTCGCGACCAATCCGTTGGGCATCCGAGTCGCCGATGAGTCCCTGTTCGGGCGCCAATTTGTTGAAGTAAGCCTCAGCAAGGCCTACTAGTGCAAGAGGTTCACCTTTCTCTGCACAAAGTCCTCAGACCATGTAGGAAGAAGTTGGCACAGAAACTAAAATAAAAGACATCGTTTATTAACCTCATGAGGTGGTACTACAGTTCAAACAGCACCCTTCGGTAATGTTTGAAGTAGCACACTGAACTGAGAGAGCATGGTCCTTTTATACCCACGCAGGGGCTAAAAGGAGGTGGTACAATTATAGAAGCAAGACTTGCATACATGTAAGGTCATGTGGAAATGCACAGTCGACAGGTAGGAGGAGCTAACAGTTTTCAAGGACTAACAGCTGCAGACCTTACTGAGCATGTGCGGATGTGGGAGATGCTAAATATAACTTGTCACTAGGCATATTTTCAAGAGTAGTTAACAGAAAGGTAGGACAGAGCACATGGTGAGCACATGGCAGCATGTGGCAGAGAAAATGGCTGCCATGAATACAAAATGGATTCCGCGAAATGTTCACAATAGTTACTAAATACAAGATGTCTTCTACTAATGCTTAATCTAATCGCTGCTAAACTACAACATTGGGAAGATGTTGCGTCGATTTCCGGCGCACGGACAGTCTCCTCTGTGGGTGGTGGGGTTTTCAGACGCCCCGGGGTCTGTGCGTGGAATCCTGGGCTTGTTGTCCGGCTGCACGTCGTTCCGGTGGGCTGTGCTTGGAATTTTCTCCCTCATGGCAGGCACCGTGTTGATTTCCTCTCTGGAAGTCGGGCGGCGTTGTCCAGGTATGCCGTGCGTCGAAGTTCCGGTCGCACCACAGGCGCCACGTCGATCTTTTCCTTGCGAAGTCGAGCGGCTTCGTCCCCGGTCGGCGTGCAGTGAATTTTTCACTGTGGAGCAAGCTGTGCGTCTAATTTATCGCCGCACAAGGAGTCCAGTTGAAAGAAATAAGTCTTTTTGGTCCTGAGACTTCAGGGAACAGGAGGCAAGCTCTATACAATCCCTTGGAGAGCACTTCTGCAGCAAGGCAAGAGTTCAGCAAGGCAGCAGGCCAACAGCAAGGCAGCAGTCCTTTGTAGAAAGCAGTCAGGTGAGTCATTTGGGCAGCCGGGCAGTTCTTCTTGGCAGGATGCAGGTTCTGGTTCAGGTTTCTTCTCCAGCAAGTGTCTGAGGTTGTAGGGTAGAGGCCCTGTTTTATACCCAAATGTGCCTTTGAAGTGGGGGAGACTTCAAAGAGTGGCTTAGAAGTGCACCAGGTCCCCTTTCAGTTCAATCCTGTCTGCCAGGGTCCCGGTAGGGGGTGTGGCAGTCCTTTGTGTGAGAGCAGGCCCTCCACCCTCCCAGCCCAGGAAGACCCATTCAAAATGCAGATGTATGCAAGTGAGGCTGAGTACCCTGTGTTTGGGGTGTGTCTGAGTGAATGCACAAGGAGCTGTCAACTAAACCCAGCCAGACGTGGATTGTAAGGCACGGAAAGATTTAAGTGCAAAGAAATGCTAACTTTCTAAAAGTGGCATTTGTAGAATAGTAATATTAAATCCAACTTCACCAGTCAGCAGGATTTTGCATTCCCATTCTGGCCATACTAAATATGACCTTCCTACTCCTTTTAGATCAGCAGCTACCACCTCAATAATGTCTGAGGGCAGCCCCAATGTTAGCCTATGAAGGGAGCAGGCCTCACAATAGTGTAAAAACGAATTTAGGAGTTTTACACTACCAGGACATGTAAACTACACAGGTACATGTCCTGCCTTTTACCCACACAGCACCCTGCTCTAGGGGTTACCTAGGGCACACATTAGAGGTGACTTATGTGTAGAAAAAGGAGAGTTTTAGGCTTGGCAAGTACTTTTAAATGCCAAGTTGAGGTGACAGTGAAACTGCACACACAGGCCTTGCAATGGCAGGCCTGATACAAGGTTAAGGGGCTACTTAAGTGGGTGGCACAACCAGTGCTGGAGGCACACTAGTAGTATTTAATCTACAGGACCTAAGCACATGCAGTGCACATTACTAGGACTTATAAGTAAATTAAATAGTCCAATTGGGTATGATCCAATGTTACCATGTTTAAAGGGAGAGAGCATATGCACTTTAGCACTGGTTAGCAGTGGTAAAGTGCGCAGAATCTAGAAACCAGCAAAAATGAGGTCAGAAAAAGAGATTGAGGAAGGCAAAAAGTCTGGGGATAACCCTGCAGAAGGACCATTTCCAACACCCACCCTCTCATTTTGAAAATAAAATCTTCCTTGGTCTCTGGTGGGCTTTCTGCCCCCTTTGGGGGCAGATTGGCCTTCCAAAAATAGGCCAATCTGCCCCCAAGGGGGGCAGATATGACCAACAGTAATGTGCCTGTTGGAAAATGGGTTATTGATAGGGCAGGTAGGTACCTACACCTAGCAACAAGCCACAAACCTCCACAAAAGTACAGTTAGGTCTCAGTAAATTAGTCCCAGCTCTACCCTTGGTAGCTTGGCATCGAGCGTCAAGGCTTAACTTAGGAGACAAAGTGTAAAGCATTCAAATATCACAAAACAGTAATTAAATAAAACACAGGAAACAGTTTAAAAATCCAAAACCAATTTATAAAAATAGCTTATATTTTTATCTTTAAAATGACACAAAAACGATTAAAATCGGTTCAGGGGAACCGGAGATATGAATTTTTAAAGTATTATTATTTTCTAGCGCATAGAAACAAAAAGCGCCAATCGGGTCATCTGGTTGCACCAGGACCGGGACAAAGTCAAACTTTCAGGCCGACCGCGATGGAGCCCTGCTCGGCCACAGGTCGCGGGAGGCCTCGGTTAAAAAGTTACCTTCTGACTTAGTCTTTATTTTGAAATTTTTCTTCACCGGGACGAACCTGCCAGTTGGATCCGACCTCCTGGAGCCCTTGTCCGGATACGCGAAGTCGGTTTCCTCGGTGGTGATTTCTACCTTCGGACTTAGTCGTTTTTTCGAGATGAAAATCCTTCGACCGGGGTAAACCTGGATCTTGATCCGACGTCCGTGGAGCCCTTCTCGGATACGATGGCTGGAAGGTCCCGGTCAACTTTTTACGTTCGGACTTAGTCTCTTTTTCGGATGTTTTTCTTGACCGGGACGAACCACGAAGTCAGGCCGGGTCGCGGTTGAGGCAAGCCGGCTAGAATTTCCGCGTCGAGTCGGTCACTTTATGGAGCTTTTTTCTAAAATTTCTCCAATCTTTTCCAAACTTCTGGGGCTTCACCCAGATGTTCTTTTAAGGTTCTTTTGGGGTCCACAGCTCACCCCAAGGGTCCAGAAGTTCTGTGATGGTCCTTGGGAAGTGCGGACTTCAACTCCCAGAGTGCACCTGGCGCAAACTCCTTTTTGGCCACTGGGCAGTGGTCAGCTGGTCACTTTTTCAGGAGTTGGTGCAGGGGACTCTGGTTAGCAATTTTTCACCTGTAGCAAACAGGGAGTCCCTCCTTGAACCAGTGGAAGCCAGGCAAAGTCCTTCTTGTGGTGAAGCCCAAGTGTGCAGCTGGTGCAGTCTTTCTGAGTGCAGGGTCCAGGTGCAGGCCAGGGGTCCAGCAGGGCAGTCCTTCTTCTCCTTGTAGTTCTTTCTTCTTGAAATTTGGTGGGGATCTGAGGCGTGGGTGCAGGTCTGCCAGTTTTATCCTTGCTCCTGGGTGAAAAGCAGGGGGGCCCTGGTCCTCCAATCAGGGACAGGGTCGTCCCCCTGTGATGACCACTTCCTGGGAAGTGTGGCAAAAATCCATCCCAGAAGGCAATAGTCTCTAAAAATCCAAAATGGATGAATCTGATTTTTGGAGGAGAGATCTGGCTGAGCCCACCCACTGGTGTGGCTAAAAATCATAAACACACCCCTCTCCTGCCCTCTCCTAATCTAATCAAGGGGGCACCTAGCTGTCTGGGGTTGCAGGATGTGGGGGTGTTGCTGGGTGCTGCAAATGTCCTTCTCTGCCTTTGAAGACCAGTTTGGCAGCCCTCCCCCTTCCTGCTTCCCCATCTGCTGAGGGGAGATTCTCTCCCCCAAGCACATTCCTTTGTGTGAAGTCAGGCCACTTCACACCTCATTAAAGTAGCCTGGCAGAAGCTGCTGCAGGCTGGCCAATCAGAGCACAGCAGCAAAAACAATGCAGAGCTGAAATTGGCAACTTTTTAGGTAAAGTCTAAACTTTTTACCTGCACTAGTTATATTAAATCCAACAACTGGAAGTTGTGGGATTTATTATAACAATCAATTTGATACCAAATTCTTGGTATGTAACATTTAAGGAGACTTTAAAATTTTAAATAAAGTCTGCCCATTCTAGCCTATGAAGGCCATTTACTTCAATGAGGGAAAAACGAATTTGGCTGTTTTTACCTCACCAGGGCTTATAAATCTATTTTTATAAAGTCCCTGCTTATAGTTACATGGCACCCAGCCCTAGGGGCACATAGGGCACACATTAGGGGTGACTTATATGTAAAAATAAGGTAGTTTAAGACTTTGGAAGTACCTTTAATTCCAAAGTCGAATTTGCATATAACTTTAATTTAAAAGCAGCCAGCAAGGCAGGCTTGCTTTTAAAATGACACTGGGCATCTCAGCAATGCACCTAGGTGTGCACCACCTATGCTGTGGTCCCTAAACCTACATGCCCTACCATATACTAGGGACTTATAGGTAGGTTTACTTAGCCAATTATAATTAGCCTAATTTGCATATCCATTTTACACAGAGCACAGGCCCTGGGACTGGTTAGCAGTACCCAGGGCACCATCAGAGTCAGGAAAACACCAGCATAAAGTGGAAAATGGGGGCAAAAAGTTATGGGGCCTCTGCAATCAGCCCCAGTTTCTCACACAACCCCCCCCCAGCCCACACGCCCAGGAGACTCAGCCCAACCCTGGGAGAGTCTTCCTGGCTTGTTAGGCGAGGAAGACAGTGAAGAAAACTGGCTGTCCCTTTGCAGGGCCTACTCTGCCTTACATCCTCCTGTCAGGGTCTCTCCCTCTGGGTAGTGAACCCACCCCAACAATGAAAGGACCCATTTCAAACTGAAACTTCCCTCTAGGGGGTCTTCCTCCTCTCTCTCTGCCAACTTGGGTAGTGAGGTGCCCACCTCCCCTACTCCTAACTTTGCTAGGGCAAGACCTAGCTTACCCAAAGAGGTCACCCAACACTTGAGCAACCCCACCATGACCAACAGGGTCAGGGGGCCTACTTTGCTATTGGCCTTGGGGTCTGCCTCCCAGGCCAAGTACAGTGCTGCCAGGAAGGCTAGCACCCAGCAGAGGCTACTGACAGCTGTCAGTACCCAGAACCACACCCTAAGCTCTCCACTGACAGGTGGCTGAGCTGCTTTAGGGGCATCTTTGGGGTCCTGGCACCCCTCTTGCTGTCTAGAGTGGGGGGCTACCACCTCCTGTGGCAGACACCCTCCTTCCACTCTCCCTTCTGTCAGTGCAGGGGCAACACCTTGCATCTGGACAGCTGCCTGACTACTCAGGACTTCCTTGGGGTCAGGTGAGGCCTCACCAGTGCCAACTCTGGGCTCCCCCCCTACTGGGGCAGAAGGCCTTTGGCTCCTTGGAACTCTCTTTAAGAGTGGCCTACCCTTCCTTTTCTTCTTTCCTTTTCTTGGGGACCCCTGTCTCCTAGCTGTAGGGACTGACTCCCCAGGACTTTGGGTAGGGGGGGCACCCTGGGCGACCACCCCATCTGTGACCAGACTCACCTCTGGGAGGTCATTGCCCAGGATACAATCTAGGGGAAGGTCAGCACTGACTACCACCCTAATCCAGTCAAGGATACCCTCCCTCTCTAGGGGCACTATGGCTACAGGTTTGGAGGTGACCTCCCCTGTGGCTATCCTGACTTTCTTTGTCTTTCCTGGGACATACATGTCTGGGGTCACTAACCGGTCACTCACTACAGTGTGACTGGCACAGGTGTCTCTCAGGCCAGTGGTAGGGATCCCATTCACTTGAATGTGGTGGAAGTGCCTACTCCCACCCTCAGGGATCACCAGCTTACCATCTGGTCCTGTCTCCCAGCATAATGCTAGGAGGACTTCATCATCTGAGGAATCCTCCTCTATGGCTACACTGGACAGCCCAGTGCTAACCACCTTCTTTGGACAGGCTGCATCTCCTCTGAAGTGACCTGTCTGCTGACAGTCAAAGCAAGCCCTACTGTCCAAGAGCTTTTTTAACCCTGGGTCTCCCTGTCTCTGCATGTCAGATTGGGAGTGGGATTTACTCTCCTCCTTCTTAGGGTTCTGGGGTACAGAGGGAGTCTCTGTGGTGGGCTTACCACCTCCCTCCTTAGGTTTTTGGGGACCTGTCCCCCCCTTCTTGGAGTCTCCCCCCTGGGACTTGACAACCACCCTGGTTCTCAACCACTCATCAGCTGCCTCCCCTAGCTCTCTAGGGTTGGTCAGCTTAGAGTCCACTAGATGCTGGCGTAACCTTTCTTGGATACAATTGGTCAAGATGTGCTCTCTCATGATCAGATTGTACAACCCCTCATAAGTATTTACTTTGTTGCCAATAATCCAGCCCTCTAGTGCCTTTAGTGAGGTGTCCACAAAGTCAACCCAAGACTGGGTACTGACCTTCTGGGTGTCCCTGAACTTCATTCTATATTGCTCTGGGGTCAGACCAAACTTCTTGACTAAGCACCTCTTCATACTAGGGTATGAATCTGCCTCCTCCCCCCTTAAGGTCAGAAGCCTATCCCTCCCTGAGTTGGGGACCAACTCCCACAAAAGGGAACCCCAGTATTGAGGCTTAACCCTTCTCATTTGGAGTGCCCTCTCAAAGGCCCCTAGCCACTTATCTATGTCATCCCCCTCTACATAAGCAGGAACTACCCCCTTGGGTAATCTGGGGCAAACTCCCCCACCCATGGACACCTCAGCTTCTTTATCGCTGCTTCCATCTCTTTTTTCTTTGTATGCCCACTTTTTCTTCTCTAGGGCCAGCTTCTCTGCTTCCAAAGCTATGTAGGCTAGCTGGGCTTCCAGCTCTCTTTCCCTGATGGATGGGTTCTCTCCTCCTGAAAGGACCCTCTTCCTACCACTAGCTTTGGGTCTGCCCCTAGTGACTGTGTCCAGTGAGGACCGTTCCTTCTCTTCCTCACTTGGGGTCTGATGCCTTTCCTCCCCTGAATGGTTAGAGTTAGCATCATCTTCTTTTGGTTCCTCCTCTGGAGCTTCCTCTGTCTCTACCTCTTGGGCCTCAGCCCATGCTGTCAGGGATTTAATCAGGATTTCTTTCCTGAGATTAGTGGTTGCAGGCAACCCCCTCTCAATACACAACCCCCTAAGCTGGACTACTGTCAGTGTGGGTAGGCTAGCCAGATCAAGCTCCATGGTTCCCTAGTTTTGTGTCAACAAAAGCTTTTTGCAAAAATTGGAAACAAGAATTTAGAAAAATTACAAAAATTCAATAATTGAAATTAATCCAAATTAATTTTAAAAAAAATTAAAATTAAAAATTAAAAACAATTTTTGCACTAGGACAATTTAAAGGATTTTTAATTTGTTTTATCTAAAACTGTAACGTGATATTGAACACAAGTACAGGATCCCGTCGCTGCTTCCAATTATGTTGGAAAATGGGTTATTGATAGGGCAGGTAGGTACCTACACCTAGCAACAAGCCACAAACCTCCACAAAAGTACAGTTAGGTCTCAGTAAATTAGTCCCAGCTCTACCCTTGGTAGCTTGGCATCGAGCGTCAAGGCTTAACTTAGGAGACAAAGTGTAAAGCATTCAAATATCACAAAACAGTAATTAAATAAAACACAGGAAACAGTTTAAAAATCCAAAACCAATTTATAAAAATAGCTTATATTTTTATCTTTAAAATGACACAAAAACGATTAAAATCGGTTCAGGGGAACCGGAGATATGAATTTTTAAAGTATTATTATTTTCTAGCGCATAGAAACAAAAAGCGCCAATCGGGTCATCTGGTTGCACCAGGACCGGGACAAAGTCAAACTTTCAGGCCGACCGCGATGGAGCCCTGCTCGGCCACAGGTCGCGGGAGGCCTCGGTTAAAAAGTTACCTTCTGACTTAGTCTTTATTTTGAAATTTTTCTTCACCGGGACGAACCTGCCAGTTGGATCCGACCTCCTGGAGCCCTTGTCCGGATACGCGAAGTCGGTTTCCTCGGTGGTGATTTCTACCTTCGGACTTAGTCGTTTTTTCGAGATGAAAATCCTTCGACCGGGGTAAACCTGGATCTTGATCCGACGTCCGTGGAGCCCTTCTCGGATACGATGGCTGGAAGGTCCCGGTCAACTTTTTACGTTCGGACTTAGTCTCTTTTTCGGATGTTTTTCTTGACCGGGACGAACCACGAAGTCAGGCCGGGTCGCGGTTGAGGCAAGCCGGCTAGAATTTCCGCGTCGAGTCGGTCACTTTATGGAGCTTTTTTCTAAAATTTCTCCAATCTTTTCCAAACTTCTGGGGCTTCACCCAGATGTTCTTTTAAGGTTCTTTTGGGGTCCACAGCTCACCCCAAGGGTCCAGAAGTTCTGTGATGGTCCTTGGGAAGTGCGGACTTCAACTCCCAGAGTGCACCTGGCGCAAACTCCTTTTTGGCCACTGGGCAGTGGTCAGCTGGTCACTTTTTCAGGAGTTGGTGCAGGGGACTCTGGTTAGCAATTTTTCACCTGTAGCAAACAGGGAGTCCCTCCTTGAACCAGTGGAAGCCAGGCAAAGTCCTTCTTGTGGTGAAGCCCAAGTGTGCAGCTGGTGCAGTCTTTCTGAGTGCAGGGTCCAGGTGCAGGCCAGGGGTCCAGCAGGGCAGTCCTTCTTCTCCTTGTAGTTCTTTCTTCTTGAAATTTGGTGGGGATCTGAGGCGTGGGTGCAGGTCTGCCAGTTTTATCCTTGCTCCTGGGTGAAAAGCAGGGGGGCCCTGGTCCTCCAATCAGGGACAGGGTCGTCCCCCTGTGATGACCACTTCCTGGGAAGTGTGGCAAAAATCCATCCCAGAAGGCAATAGTCTCTAAAAATCCAAAATGGATGAATCTGATTTTTGGAGGAGAGATCTGGCTGAGCCCACCCACTGGTGTGGCTAAAAATCATAAACACACCCCTCTCCTGCCCTCTCCTAATCTAATCAAGGGGGCACCTAGCTGTCTGGGGTTGCAGGATGTGGGGGTGTTGCTGGGTGCTGCAAATGTCCTTCTCTGCCTTTGAAGACCAGTTTGGCAGCCCTCCCCCTTCCTGCTTCCCCATCTGCTGAGGGGAGATTCTCTCCCCCAAGCACATTCCTTTGTGTGAAGTCAGGCCACTTCACACCTCATTAAAGTAGCCTGGCAGAAGCTGCTGCAGGCTGGCCAATCAGAGCACAGCAGCAAAAACAATGCAGAGCTGAAATTGGCAACTTTTTAGGTAAAGTCTAAACTTTTTACCTGCACTAGTTATATTAAATCCAACAACTGGAAGTTGTGGGATTTATTATAACAATCAATTTGATACCAAATTCTTGGTATGTAACATTTAAGGAGACTTTAAAATTTTAAATAAAGTCTGCCCATTCTAGCCTATGAAGGCCATTTACTTCAATGAGGGAAAAACGAATTTGGCTGTTTTTACCTCACCAGGGCTTATAAATCTATTTTTATAAAGTCCCTGCTTATAGTTACATGGCACCCAGCCCTAGGGGCACATAGGGCACACATTAGGGGTGACTTATATGTAAAAATAAGGTAGTTTAAGACTTTGGAAGTACCTTTAATTCCAAAGTCGAATTTGCATATAACTTTAATTTAAAAGCAGCCAGCAAGGCAGGCTTGCTTTTAAAATGACACTGGGCATCTCAGCAATGCACCTAGGTGTGCACCACCTATGCTGTGGTCCCTAAACCTACATGCCCTACCATATACTAGGGACTTATAGGTAGGTTTACTTAGCCAATTATAATTAGCCTAATTTGCATATCCATTTTACACAGAGCACAGGCCCTGGGACTGGTTAGCAGTACCCAGGGCACCATCAGAGTCAGGAAAACACCAGCATAAAGTGGAAAATGGGGGCAAAAAGTTATGGGGCCTCTGCAATCAGCCCCAGTTTCTCACAGTGCCCTCATGGGGAGCGACCCTTGCCCAAGGGCCTGCCCCCCAAACAAAACACACACATACACACACACCATTCCCTGGTGACTAAGTGGTTTCTGCCACCCCCTCCGGGGGCAGATCGCCTAATAGAAATAGGCCAATCTGCCCCCAAGGGAGGCAGAAATGGGCTAAAATAAATTTCCCCCCAGGGGAATGATCCTTGCCTAAGGGGTCGCTCCCCTTACTTGAAATTGACGCAAACAATTAAAAATCCCTGGTGTCTAGAGGTTTCTGCTCCCCTGGGGGGCAGATCGGCCTACTAACAGTAGGCCAACCTGCCCCTAAGGGGTGCAGAAATGCCCTAAATACAAGTTGCCCTCCAGGGGAATGACCCTTGCCTAAGGGGTCACTCCCCATACATGAAAAAATAAAGTAAACAAAAAAAAATCCGCCTAATTATAATCTGCCAATATGCCCCCAGGTTGGGCAGAAAAGGCCTAAAAGTAATTTTGCCCCAGTGGATCGACTCTTGCCTAAGGGGTCGCTCCCCACATATTAAAAAAAAAAATATATATATATATATATACCTGTTATCTGGCAGTTTCTGCCCCCCTGGGGGCAGAAATGGCCTAAAAATAATGCCCCCCCGGGGAGCTGCTCTTGCCCAATGGGCTGCGCCCCTTATGCATAAAATAAAAACCTGCCTTGTGTCTAGTGGGCGTTTCTTCTGCCCGAAATGCTGAGAAAGACACCAAAGGAAAGGAAAGGCCTTTCCTTTCCTTTGATGCCTCTCTCAGCCCCTCCACACGATCGGAGGAGAAATGCTTTTGTATTTGTCCTCCGATCGGCGCTGGAATCGGAGCTTCCAGCATGGAGGGGCAGGCCTCTGATGAGGTCAGCGCGTGATCACGCGCTGATGTCATCAGACGCCATGGGGGTGTCAGGGGTTGCGGGGTGGAAGGGTAAGCTATTCCCCTTTCATCCCTGCCCAGGGGATGTGGGTGCGAGCCCGCCAGGCGGAGTGCTAGCGATTCCCCGAGGGCCCTACTTGGATGTAACAGTTCCATCCTGGGCACCTGAGTGGGGCACATTTCACTAAGTATATATGAATATTTTTTGCACATACTCATCCTATTCCAATTTTAGATTGTTTGAGGCCAATTCATGAAGGCATGTAAGAGTACATACAATAGTACAACAGGAGTACCTGAAATTGCTATGTGTCTCTCCTAGTTATCTTGTCCTACTCCAGCACTCTTCCATTTCAATGACACCACCTTTTCTCTCATTTTACATGGTTTGGGGCCAATTCACAAACCATCCAAAATGATTTTAGAGGAGTATTACAGGAGTACATACAAAACATTTGTGAATATGCCCCTTATTCTCTCCCACTTCCCCTAACCTGCTCTAGCATTCTTCTATTTCAATGACACCATTCTTTTTAGACTTCTTTCCAATAACACTGTGCTGCTACTCTTTCCTTTTCATGCACTAAACATCATTTGTAATTTCCCTTTCCTTCTTCCCCTTTGCTTTCTGTGCCAGCTTGGCATCAGAATTTCCCCTATCATTCTCACCCTTCTATACCGTTTATCATTTAGAGTATTTTCTCCTTCCTCTCCTCTTTCTGCACATTTTTTTCAGGGCTCTTCTTCTTCATCTTTCAGGATCTGGGGCTACCCTCCATTCCTTATTAGTTTCTTTTGATATCCATTTCTCTTAATTGAACTATCTCCTAAAATTCTTTCGAATTTTTCCCTGTTTAGGTCACCAGGACCCATGCCTGGGTGCCAGTTGTGTAAATATACTTTAAGTTAACTAGTTCTAAATTTGCGCATACTTAATCTTAAGAACTGCTCATTATTACTGACATATGGTAAAGTACAGTAACAGTAAATGTTAATCAAGGGCAATGGACTATGAATTCATGGTTCAACTCTTTAACGTCTTGAATGAAGACACAGCTTGTAAATCTATGTTTTTTTATTGAGAGGTGCTTTTCCTCATATCTTTCCATAGAGGAGATGCTAAAGTGTTATGGTGGAAATAATCCATGAAAATATGGGCATATCCAAATGCTCCAGTGCACTTCCATTTATGGGCAAGAGCAAGTGAAAGTGCTCCATCCTCTGGATGTGCAGAATTGGGATTACCTTTGAAAATACTTCACAGGTGCTAAAGAGAGTTAACAGACCCTTTCAGAGTGTGGCCATTTAAATGGCATGGCCTTTCCAACTGGTTAAGACAGGATATGAGTGCCCTGCAATACATGCATACGTCAATGGCTGTATATGCTCCATAAGGATAGCTGCAGCAGGGTACACCTTCTATTGTCGAAATTGTTAGACCTTTTGAGGCTTCCAGCAAGATGGAAGTGGCCCTGTTCAGAAAAAACAGCTCTCACTGTTCCTTGGTCTGAAGGCCCTCAAAGTGAGGACCAATGTCTATCCTGTCCAACTTGGACAGGAACCTAGGGATCATATCTAGGAACCATTTATGGAATGTCAAATCTAGATCTTCAACACGATCGACATAGTCACCTCCACTGCTTCTACACTTTCATGATCCTCAAAAAGTCTAGAAATGGCTCCTGCTGGACACCCAAAAATCCACCACACAAGCCCTGATCACCAGCAGATCGGACTATGGCAACACCCTTTTCTTCTGCATCACCTCTCAACTCACACACAGGGTTGAGTGCCGCCTGAAACACTAGAATGCATTCTTCAAGCCCCTCATCCACACTGAAGAGGCACTACACAAACAAGAACAAGCATACCTCTAAATAACCTCTTTCTGTTCCACACCTCAGCTAACCTCTTCCTTACCCACATCCCCACATGCCAGATTCCAAATGCGGGGCACACTTTTTTACCAGTTCCATCACAGAATTCTTCAAGAAACAGAAATCTGGCTCTTCCAACAGGCTTTAGTCAATGCAGTTCCATCTTTCTTAGATGCTAGAATAATCTCATCGATGATATGTGAGCTATACATATACAAATAGCATAACATAGCTGCTAAAAGTCCACTTTAATGCATGTAGGGGTGCACAAATGTAGAACTACAAAATACCCATTAGCAAGTAAAAACTGTTCTTTAGATGTTGTGGCTATTGAATTATATAGTGTGGGGTTGCACTCACCAGTGAGCCACAACTGAACTGATTTGTAAGGCAGCAAGTGAAACGTTGTTGAAATTTGAAAGTAAAGCATGCACCGGCTGAAAAACAATGCAGCCTTCCTGCATACTAATGGTGAGGTAAACACCATTTATAAAGAGGTGGAACCCAGAAACTGACAAATGTTAAAGAATTAAAAGGAACTATGTATCTCATTTTAGAATATTTGGGGTTGCCCCCCAACATTTAGGGTGGCAGAGCTAATCATTTCTTCTGTCCAGACAGGAATAACAACAGTCATATTTAGAGATCTCCACCAGTCATGAAGAGATCTTTGTGCCTTTAGAGGAACTAACTGTCACCATGGTGGATTTGCTGAAGTCATTCAAAGCTGGCTGAATGGCTGCCCTGATTTATGCAGATACTCAGCAAACTTTGGGCATCATTTACAAGGCCTGTGGTGCAGGGCGGTGCAGCAAGTGCCTTGTTGCACCACCCTGCACCACTGGGAATGGGAAGAAATGTGCCATATCCACAAGATACAGCACATTTAAGTCCTCTCCCCCTGTGCTGGTGCACAAATTGCTGCCTTGTGCCAACGCCATGGTGCAAGGGTGCCTGCATTGTGGGAATGATTGTTTTGTTCAGAAAGGGACTTCGTCCTGCCCAAAAACAACAAGAGGTGTTTTCCTCTTTCTGTGTGCTGCAGAACACAGCACACATAGAAAGAAGAAAAAAGGGGAGACATAAAAATATTTCTCCCTATTATGTCACTTTTATGCCACCCCTGAGGTGGCATAGGAATCTGAAGCTTTCCCAGACTTGTACATCTGGGAATGCATCAGATGCCATCAGGTTACATGGGTGTTGCTTGGGAACACCCCAAGCAACACTATGGAACACCCATTTCAAAGAGTGTTATGCATAAAAGCGGAACATATTTAAAAGGCCATGAAAAGCCACGCAAGGTGGCTCTGCGTGGCCTTGTAAATATTGGTGTGCACTCTGCATTCTCCGGAGCATAAAATGAAATGACTCTCTGATGGCTGTGCTGCTAGAGCCTTGTAAATGAGGCTGTTTTCCAACCATAAACTTACAAAGTGGGAGCTTCTCTGAAAATCATTAAAAAAAAAATAATGACTACTGATCCTTACATCCAGCGAACTTTCAATTTGTTCTGTTTGGGACAGCCAAGGTTTCATGGTGGTCCAGAACTGAAAAAAGTAGATCAGACAGCTCTAAATATAGCAGATGGTCCTAGGAACTGGCACTAATGGCTCCAACTCCATCGATGGGTGTAGAGTTTCTAGTGGTAAAGTTTCTCAATCAAATTTCCAATGGCAGCTATGGCAGGATTTGGTATGCTTTGCTGCTTTGAGGTCTCATGAGTCTGGAAAATGTAACATGTAGAGAAGGAGAGAGAAGAATGTGAGATCTGCCCGAATGGACTAATTACAGTCCCCATGTGATTGCCATTCTTAGACTTCAAGTCAGGACATTTGCCAAAATGCACTGCATTATAATCATCCATTTTATCATTGACATTATAACCATTATGTTCTCACTTTTATTCATTGCCATTATAAGTATCCTGTTTTCAGAGTATATGACTATTTGCTAAACTACACTGGAATGAATCCCCAGGTGACCAGTAATGTGTGGTGGGTCTCATAATAGGCCTCTTATGTTAGTATTGACTGGTTAGTTACGTGGGCTGGTATAGCCTGTATCTGAGCTCTTGAGTTGCCAGCAAGGCTCCACATGTTGTTTAATAAATTATGTCCTGTTTATGATGAGAGATCAGGCATTTGATATATTATGGTGACACAGATTCTTCCAGATTTAGACAGAGAGGCCCATACGAACAATTAGCATTACTGCCCTTCATCTTGTGGTTGAGAGTTGGAGGTAGAATATGATACCTTTGGCAGGGTTTGTATGTGTTCTTAGACCTGTTTGCATATAACACATTCTGAATCTCTTGTCTTGCCATTGCCTTTTTTCCATTTGAGGTACTACTTAAAGGTCTAGAAGCAGAATGCAGATCAACATGCTATTTTATATTTTTACAGGTAATAAACGTGTGCTTAGATTGCCATGTTTATTCTAACTCATGGTGAAAAGAGCGTAAGGAAAATTTCCATTCTTTGGTGCTTGTGTATTTCGTATGCATCACAAATTAAAAGAAAGCTGCAAGGGAGATGACCTTGCGTGTCCTATTCTGCAGGAAGAAGAAAGGAAAGTATTAGTAACCTCCTGTACACACTTAAAAAAAAAAGTGTAGTTCCTTTAAAAGTCGACCCCTTCTCGCTCCATTCAACACGGTGCCTATAATGCATTAAGCTGTAATTCAAGTATGGATACAGGGGCAGAGTACCACAACCCGATTTATTGCTGGAGGGTGTTCTGAACCATGGTGGCCTGATCTAAACCCCGAGGCACCCTAAGATATGCAGGGAAGCACTGCACGACTACGCATATTATCATTTATAACTAAAATATAACTTATTCATTTTGGTAGAAGTCTGGTAACAACAAATTTAGGTAAAATAATCGCATAGGGACATTTGTTTAAATATTACAGGAACATATTTGACCTTTGCCCTAATAAGCATTATTGCTGCTTACATATTTATAAAATGTACAGTCACTTTAATGCACATAAAGTGTTTAAAAATAGTGTATAATAAATTAATATATAGTAAAATACCAACTAAAATAATGATTAGTACTGCACTGTCGCATACAGGCATGTGATGGAATATTAATGGGGCATATTTCACCTTTGCCCTATTATGCATTATTGGTGCGAAGATATTTACATAATTTACAATCATTTTGATGCACATAATGTGTTCATAAATATGTGTAATAAATGAATATATAGTAAAATACCAACTGATATGATGATTAGCTGTCTACTAGCATTACTGGAGCCAATCTAGATAAAAACGCTGGTTCTAGTCTATTTTTGTATTTAGGGGAGATGAAAGTGTCAATCGGCCCCATAGAAATAGGGTTAGCCCAAAATTTCAAGCATCTGAGCATTTGTGAACTAAGAATTACTGTTCATACAGAAATATTAGATCATGATTTGGTGCTTGAATGGTTCAGTAAAGAACAACACCAGGGAGAACTCATGGCCTGAATTACTGAGCAACACAAAGCTATGAAGGCAAGTTGAGTCCTACAGTGTATGAGCAGGTGTGACACCATTAAATTGGGAATAATGGACTGATAAGACAATATTTACTATATGTTTACTATATGTGTGTGATGTATGTGGCATTTTCATTCTGATACACTGTACTTATGATTAAACTGTCAAATATCTCAAGTCATGTAATGCAGACCAGTACAACCTGGAAAATGTTAATGAAATATTTGTTCATCTTGAGTACACAGTTGTTTCAAGTACATCAGATTCCAATTAACTAATGTAGGAAAGTATCATCTTGCCTGGCATGTTAACCCCATTTTTACTTGTGTGTCAGTTTGTTTTTGCCTGTGTCGCTGGGATCCTGCTAGCCAGGACCCCAGTGCTCATAGTTTATGGCCTATATGTGTCCCCTGTGTGGTGCCTAGCTGTATCACTGAGGCTCTGCTAACCAGAACCTCAGTGTTTATGCTCTCTCTGCTTTTAAAATTGTCACTCACTGCAGGCTAGTGAATATTTTCACCAATTCTGATGGCACACTGGAACACCATTATAATTCCCTAGTATATGGTACCTAGGTAACCAGGGTATTGGGGTTCTAGGAGATCCCTATGGGCTGCAGCATTTCTTTTGCCACCCATAGGGAGCTCAGAAAATTGTTACACAGGACTGCCACTGCAGCCTGAGTGAAATAACGTTTCTCCACCAATGATTGATTCTCCATCAATTCACTGTGATGCCCTTTGGTCTGAAGAATGCACATGCCACTTTTCAAAGGTTGATGAACACTGTCCTGCAAGGGCTGGAAGCTTTTAGTACAGCATATCTAGATGATATAGCTGTCTTTAGCTCCACCTGGATTATCACCTGGTCCCCCTGTAGAAAGTTTTGGAAGCCCTGCAAAAGGCACACCTCACTATCAAGGCTTCAATGTGCCAAATAGGGTAGGGGAAAGTGGTTTATCTGGGCCACCTGGTAGGTGGGGAACAGATTGCACCACTGCAGGGAAAATCCAGACCATTATGGAATGGACTCCCCCTACAACTCAAACCCAGGTGAGAGTCTTTCTAGGCCTCACAGGGTACTATCGGAGGTTCATTAAGAATTATGGCTCCATTGCAGCCCCTCTTAATGACCCCACTAGTAAGAAGATGCCTAAAAAAGTATTGTGGACAGCTAGCTGTCAAAAAGCTTTGGATGAGCTCAAACACGCCATGTGCTCTGCACCTGTTGTAAAAAGCCCTAACTACTCCAAAAAGTTCACAGTCCAGACTCATGCTTCTGAATTGGGGGTTGGGGCAGTGCTATCACAGCTTAATACTGAGGGCCAGGATCAACCTGTTGCTTTTATCAGCAGAAGGTTGACCCCTAGAGAAAAACGTTGGTCTGCCATAGAGAGGGAGGCCCTTGCTGTGGTCTGGGCAATGAAAAAGTTGAGACCATACCTGTTTGGTACTCACTTTATTGTTCAGACAGACCACAAACCTCTACTTTGGCTAAAGCAAATGAAGGGGTGAAAACCTTAAATTGTTGAGGGGGTCCATCTCCCTACAGGGAATGGACTATACAGTGGAACATAGACCTGGGAGTACCCACCTCAATGCAGATGGACTCTCCAGATATTTCCACTTAGACAATAAAGACTCATCTGGGCAAGGTTAGCCTTATTGTCCCTCGTTTGGGGGGTGTTGTGTAGGAAAGTACCCTCTTGCCTGGCATGTTACCCCCATTTTTACTTGAGTGTCAGTTTGTTTTTGCCTGTGTCACTGGGATCCTGCTAGCCAGGACCCCAGTGCCCATAGTTTGTGGCCTATATGTGTTCTCTGTGTGGTGCCTAACTGCATCACTGAGGCTCTGCTAACCAGAACCTCAGTGTTTATGCTCTCTCGGCTTTTAAAATTGTCACTGCAGGCTAGTGACTATTTTTACCAATTCTGATTGGCACACTGAAACACCAGTATAATTCCCTAGTATATGGTACCTAGGTAGCCAGGGTATTGGGGTTCCAGGAGATCCCTATGGGCTGCAGCATTTCTTTTGCCACCCATATGGAGCTCAGACAATTCTTACACAGGACTGCCACTGCAGCCTGAGTGAAATAACGTTCATGTTATTTCACAGCCATTTTTCACTGCACTTAAGTAACTTATAAGTCACCTATATGTCTAACCCTCACCCGGTGAAGGTTAGGTGCAAAGTTACTAAGTGTGAGGGCACCCTGGCACTAGCCAAGGTGCCCCCACATTGTTCAGGGCAATTTCCTCAGACTTTATGAGTGTGGGGACACCATTACACGCATGCACTACATATAGGTCAATACCTATATATAGCTTCACAATGGTAACTTCGAACATGGCCATGTAACATGTCTAAGATCATGGAATTGTCCCCCCATGCCAAATCTGGTATTCAGGTGCCAATCCCATGCATTCCCGGGGCTCCAGCATGGACCCCGGGTACTGCCAAACTAGCTCTCTGGGATTTTCTCCGCAGCTACCGCTGCTGCCAACCCTCAGACAGGTTTATGCCCTCCTGGGGTCTGGGCAGCCCAGTCCCAGGAAGGCAGAACAAAGGATTTCCACTGAGAGAGGGTGTTACACCCTCTCCCTTTGGAAATAGGTGTTAAGGGCCGGTGAGGAGTAGCCTTCCCCAGCCTCTGGAAATGCTTTGAAGGGCACAGATGGTGCACTCCTTGAATAAGCCAGTCTACACCGGTTCAGGGATCCCCCAGCCCCTGATCTGGTGCAAAACTGGACAAAGGAAAGGGGAGTGACCACTCCCCTGTCCATCGCCACCCCAGGGGTGGTGTCCAGAGCTCCTCCAGTGTGTCCCAGACCTCTGCCATCTTGAATGCAGAGGTGTGAGGGCACAATGGAGACCTCTGAGTGGCCAGTACCAGGAGGTGACATCAAAGACCCCTCCTGATAGGTGCTTACCTGGTTAGGAGGCCAATCCTCCACTGAGGGCTATTTAGGGTCTCTCCTGTGGGTTTCTCTTCAGATAATGAATGCAAGAGCTCACCAGAGTTCCTCTGCATCTCTCTCTTCGACTTCTGCCAAGGATCGACCGCTGATTGCTCCAGTACGCCTGCAAAACCGCATCAAAGTAGCAATAAGACTACCAGCAACTTTGTAGCGCCTAATCCTGTCGGCTTTCTCTACTGTTTCCTGGTGGTGCATTCTCTGAGGGCTGTCTGCCTTCACCCTGCACTGGAAGCCAAGAAGAAATCTCCCGTGGGTCGACTGAATCTTTCCCCTGCTAACGCAGGCACCAAACTTCTGCATCACTGGCCATCTGGGTCCCCTCTCATCTTGACGAGCATTTTCCCTGGAACACAGGAGCTGGATCCAAGTGACCCTGACAGTCCATTGGTCCTTCTGTCCAAATTTGGTGGAGGTAAGTCCTTGCCTTACCACGCCAGACAGTAATCCTGTGTACTGCGTGATCTACAGCTGCTAGGGCTTCTGTGCACTTTTGCAAGGATTCCTTCATGCACAGCACAGCCCAGGTCCCCAGCACTTCGTCCTGCATTGCTCAACTCACTGAGTTAACCACCGGCTTTGTGGGACCCTCTTTTGTTGTGTTGAGATGACTTCCATGCTCAGATTTCTTGAATGCCTGTTCAAGTGCTTCTGCAGGTGCTGCCTGCTTCTGCATGGGCTCTCTCTATTGCTGAGTGCCCCCTCTGTCTCCTCCTCCAAGGCGTGAACTCCTGGTCCTATCTAGGCCCGGGCAGCACCCCTTATCTTCAACTGTGACTCTTTCAGCTAGCAAGGCTTGTTTGCAGTCTTTCTGTGTGGAAACAACTCTGCATCCTCCAGCACGCCATGGGACATCTTCTGTCCAAAGGAGAAGTTCCTGGCACCCTCCGTTGTTGCAGAATCGTCAGCTTCTTCTACCCAGAGGCAGCCCTTTTGCACCTTCATCCAGGGTTTAGTGGGCTTCTGTCCCCCTTGAAAACTTGGGTGACTCTTGGACTTTCTCCCCTTCCTTTGCAGGTCTTCAGGTCCAGGAATCCATCTTCAGTGCTTTGCAGTCAGTTGTTGCCTTTGCAGAATCCCCTATCTTGACTTTACTGTCTTTCTGGGGCAGTAGGGTAAATTTACTCCACTTGGGGTGGGGTATCTTGGGCACCCTGAGTGTTTTCTTACACTCCTAGTGACCCTCTACACACTACACTAGGCCTGGGGTCCATTCGTGGTTCCCATTCCGCTTTTGGAGTATATGGTTTGTGTTGCCCCTAGGCCTATTGCATCCTATTGTATTCTACAGTGTTTGCACTACTTTTCTAACTGTTTACATACCTGATTTTGGTTTGTGTGTATATTTTGTGTATTTTACTTTCCTCCTAAGGAAGTATATCCTCTGAGATACTTTTGGCATACTGTCACTAAAATAAAGTACCTTTATTTTTAGTAACTCTTAGTATTGTGTTTCTTATGATATAGTGCTATATGATATAAGTGGTATAGTAGGAGCTTTGCATGTCTCCTAGTGCGGCCTAAGCTGCTAGAACACTATTGATCTACTAATAAGGGATAACTGGACCTGGTACAAGGTGTAAGTACCATCAGGCACCCACTATAAGCCAGGCCAGCCTCCTACAACTAACTTCTGCTAAATGAGATAAAGGATTTAGAAAGAATTTCAACTGTAATTTGAATAAATATGGTCAAGATATACTTCCCGGCCAAAACAGATTCTTATTGTTTATTATGCATTCTATTTAAATTGAAATATTTTTAAACACTTCCAGTGAGATATAAAAAACTTCATACTGGCAGATAATTACCCTAATTTCAAGTTAGAAACCCAGCCATTTTCTGAAAAGTGAGAAGGAAAAAAACACTAATGAACCCTTTAAATAAAAAGCAATTAAGTGCACTGGCGTGCCTCATTGGCAATGTGAATGTCTTCTATACTTAAAAAGGAGCAGCGTAGGGAATTCTAAACATACTTCTGTATTTGCCATGAAGCTCTAGGCCTACCCAGTCTAAAAAGAAGATCTTCCTGGAGTAATTCTGAAGTCACCTGCTGACTTCATCTGGGCTAATCTTGTATTGATCTAGTGAAGTCATCCCAAGTCATCCCAGTTTACATGAGATGACTTCAGAGTCATCAGAAAGCTGGGCATGGTTGAAATGTAAAATACTGTGCTGGCTAAGATTCTGTAGATGAGTAGTGGAGTGTGGGAACACAATAAGTGTTTAGGTGAATGTAGGTGAAACATTTGGGGAGGCAAGGTTGGGTAAAACATTGATGTGTTTATATATGAGTAGTTGAATTAGCTGCATAGTAAGTAATGTCAGGAGACACTGTGAAGGACAGTCCAAAGTTGAAAAACTGATATAATTGTGGCTGGGTGGTTGATGGCAATAAAGCAGCAAATGAAAAGGAGTGTGTTGTTAAGCATTAGGGAATAAGTTGTGAGGTAATAGTATGTAGGTGAGTGCCTAAGGGTGGATGCAGCTATGCATTTGTAGCTAAGGCTGTGTGATAGAGCATTAGGATCCCATGAGTGAATGAATATTCCCATAAATGCACCTGAAGATGTTGAAGCACAATTCAAGTGGCAGAGGCTGTGTGCAATGGAATTCCATTGGCAAGAGGTGAGTGAGATATTATGAATAGGTGGTAATTGAGGGTAGGAGAATCCGAGTAGCTAAATCTCTGTGGAAAATTAGGGTGAGGAAAGTTGTGAGTTCCTGCTGTTAGATGCTCGTAACTCATACAGTTTTGTTTTTTCCCTTTTTTGTTCTAAATATTGTAGTTGATTGTATCTATTGTAAATCCATGGTTGCAAACATCTCAGTGCAAGTGTAGATGAGCTACTCACATCTGATTTGCGAACAGGAAACTGTAAGTGGCTGAGTACTTGTACTAGGTGCTTGTGCAGAGTGGCTTGCCTGAGTAACTGTGGATGCCTGCATGTGGGGTCTTAGGTTTGGTGACTGGCTATTAGGGCTATGGTCTGCTAGCTGCAGTCTGGGTTAGTGCTCTGTTGGAGGCCTGCTTTGGTGGCAAAGATAGGGGTGAGAGGTGAGAGGCCATAGCCTTAATTCAAAGGTGTGATATGGCTGCCTGGGCCTGTAGTCTGGGCTCAAGTGTCAAACATGGAGAGTGTTTGGGTCTGAGCCCAAAGTGTCACGGTACGTTTGGAAGACCTGTATTTGGATTTTAGGCCCATGTGTCAATGGTGAAACATGATGGGAGCCCAGCACTAGAATGTCATGGGTCGGAGCCCAGTGTCCCTTTGTCATGTGCAGAAAACTGGAGTCTAGTTGGTGTGTTTTGTGTTTGGATGGTACCCCATGACATCTGTCAAGAAGCAATTGCAAATATGTAAAAACACAACTAAAATCTGAAAGTGGAAACATCAATTGTAACTATATGATCTTTATGCTGATGCTTTCCAGGCAATGTAGCTTTTACCAATCTGGCACCTCTCTGTACCACTTCCCCTCTTTGATCAGTTAGTGTGGGCTCCTCCACAATGTGAATCGTTATGGGAGAAGGAGTTTAAAATAGATATTTCTCCCTCATGGCCCACATAGCTCTCCAGGCAGCTACAATGTACATGTAAACCACTGCTGCCCAGTGAAATACATTACAGATAGGTAGAGCAGGCTCATGTTGAAAAGAGTTTTAGAAAGCTAAGCCTATGGAGAGTGCAAAGAAATCATCACAAGCATGCCTCCTACTCTTTTCCTCTTTTCCCACAATACAATGACATTTTACCATCTCAGAACATAGATGGGACCATAAAAGGCTTAACTACACAAGTCCAAGATAGCTGTGAATACTATTGAATGTTTCCATGCAGAGTTAAACATTTCCTACGATGTCCATTGCCAGATGAAGCATATGAACCATGACCTCATACCCTCACACTCATACTCGGACATATAGGGCCATATTTACAAGAAATGGTGCATCGCTGTTTTGCATTAAAATTACTTGTGGCTCGCTATGACAGAATCCTACGGCATGGCTGTGTCGTATTTACAATATGGTGCCTCATGGCATAAGGATGCTGGCTGTGTGAAAATAAATGATGCATCCACAGGCTCCATGTCGTAAATTCGATGCTCTGGCTGCAAAAGTGATGCAGGGCTAACGTGTGGCATGTAAAGTGATGCAAATCAGTCCTGCATCACTTCTGAGTCTGGACCGCATCCAAAAAAGTGTAAAAACAAATGATGCTTTGTTTGGAAAAGAAAGTACACACTTCACAGAAGGAAGCCATGGAGCAAGCATCAGAAGTAAGGACAGCAATCCCAGCACCAGCCAGGATGTCCAAACAGACTCCCAGGGGAAGAGGAGGAGGAAGTACAACTTCAGTGAGGAGGAGCATGACATCTTGATCACTGAGGTGACAAAGCACCAACATCAGCTCTTTCTCACCTCAAAATTGCCATTATGGAGGAAAGAGGCAGAGTATAGTGGAAAAGGTCAACAGTGTGGGACAAGCAAAGAGGACTGTCACTGACTGTAAGAAGCGCTGGCATGATTATAAGCACCGGACAAAGGAGAAACTGGCCAACCACCTGAAGGCATCAATGCAGATCGGAGGAGGGAGCCCTTTCCCCAAGGTGTAGCTGGATGCCTTGGAGGAGCAGGTGGTAGCTGTCACCCCGGACGAGTTGCTGGCTGGAGTCCTAGGACATGAATAGTGCAGCACATGAAGAACAACCACAGACACAGTGTGAATATTAACAAGGCGCATTGTGGGACTAAAGGTCATGTTGTGCAGTGCATGCTAGCTATGCCCCAGCACTCCACTGTGCTGTGAACAAGCCAAACGGTAGGAATCTTGATCATGTCCTAATAAATGACACATAAATGTCAGTCACATTGCTCAGTTACATTTTGCACAGTTCAGTCGGGCTCAATCACTTTTATCCCTTATGTGTGTGAAGTGCAGCACCAATCCAGTTTCTCCTTTGTATACTGGCGTGTGTAGTGAAATGTGCAACATGAGTCACCAGAACTACAACTTCCCAAAATACAAAGTAAAAACCATGGGGGCCCAAACACAAGGTAAGTGGCACAGGCAAAGTCACCTTGCTGTGCTGTCCTGTGCCACATGGAAAGGGTAGGATTGGGCTGTACCCACAAGATTGTGTGTATTCTTATCCTCTCCTACAGCGCTGGCTCACACTAGGCTGCCTAGTGCCAATGCAAGCACCCTTGCACCATGTTGCAAGGATGCCTGTGTTGCAGACAGGATTGTCCCTGTGCAGGAAGGGATACCGTCCCACGCAAAAACAATTAGGTCAGGCTTTGTCCTCTTCCAATGTATGCTTCAGAATGCAGCACACATAGAAAGAAGAGAAAACAAGGACTTACACACATTACTTCTTGTTACAACTCCCCTGGTGAAGTGTAAAAACTTGTTGCATTCCCCGATTCACAGTGAATGTACAAAACCCATGGGATTTGCATTTGAAAAACCACTGCAACACCAATGGTATGCCCCTTGACACAGAGTAAGACAACGCAGCAACTTGTGCTGAGTTACTTCGCTACAATCTGGCTTATGTGGCCTTGTAGATATGAGTCTGCCACCTGCTCTGTTGGTGTGTGACAAAAAGTGATATACCGGTGAACAACTGAACCCTATACAACCTGAGGGTAACAATGCGGGCCTCCTTGCACCGCATGGCAACTGTATCTTACATGTGCCCATAAACACAAAGATACACTGTAGAGGAAACCAAGGGCATGGGCTTGTCAGGGGAGAAACAGCTCACCTGAGGGGGTGTGGGCATCAGGTATGGGGCCTGTGTAGTATTGACAAATAGGAACATGCCAAGAGCCATGTGTATATTAACTGGCATGGCAATACGCAACGCATAGCTGTCCTGATGTGCGTGGTGAGAACACACAGGTGTCAGTTGCCATGGTAGGGGCCACCAGAACCCACGCCATGTACCAAATTTGACTAGGCATTTGATACGCATCAGACGACCATGTGTGTTTAAATCAAAGCGGAGGTGTGTCCCTGGTGGACCCATGGTTTTGCAGTGCATTATAAGTGCTGGCTCAGTAGCTTGAACTGCCACTTTGTCTGAATGGGGAGACAATGTGTTGTAAGTAGGTCAGAATGGATATGTGTACTACAATACACATACACTGCTGTGTCTGACAGCATCACACTCGTGTTGCAGCTCAGAAAGGATGCCAGAGAAGAGCCTTTTGGGGTACGACATCCTACATGTGATGTGATCCTGAGTGAAAATGCAGTATGTGGCAGGAGGGAGTCTGAAGTGAAAATATATTACAATGCTGCCTATGTCGCAGTAGGAGGATGTGAAATATGGATTTCTCAAGGTACAGGAAGAACTTGTCTGCCACCACAAAGGCAGGAGTCAGCAATGGCTGGAGATTGAGGTAGATGCGCCCAGTCATGGTGCAAAACTCGGTAGATACATGTCACTAATTCTAGCACTACCACCAGTTGGTGTACAGCTTGACCCATAGCCCTCAATAACAGCAAGACATGTCAGTACGTTGAATATGGTCACACATATTGTTGGTGTCTTAAGCAAATTAGTTCAATGTATGTTCTGGGTTCCACCACTGTGCAGCAGTAAGTTTAGTCACTGGCACAAAATTAGGAGTGGCAGAGGAGGCCTGTACATGTATAAGTGAGTGGACCTAAGTCAAAGGATGTGTCATACTATGTAAATACCTAACTCTGGCAATTATCAACTTGGGTGAGTATCAGTGTTAGCAATGTTCCTAGTGTGAACGTGCTAATACCCTCAGATTTGGTATACAGTGCCCTCTGTCCAAACTGATTAAGCCAAAAGTGTATAGAATCAAATCTAATGAGGAGACAGAAATAGGAATCATATGGTATGTACATGCCCTCACACACTTCTGCAGAGTAACAATGTTGTTTGGTGTGTTGAGTTGTACAGGATAAATGTTAACATATCAGCCCTTGACCACATGGATGCACAATGTGCAGCACTCCTTCATCGGGAAGGACTAGAATGCCAAGGCATCCCAGACGAATGAAATCTCCAATTACACACAGCCACTCCCTACAGGAAATCAGTTACAGGAAGAGACTCAACAGATTGGAGTGGGTCCCAATAAGGAGGGGGGCCCTCTTTGGCAGACCTCATGACAGCAATCCAGACATCCTGTGAACAGCTGGCACATGAGATTGACTTTGTCTCTACAGATGTCAATCTACTGAGGGATGACCTACTTAAAGTGGCAGAACGGATGATCAACATAGAACAGGGAGATATCTGTCCCAGGGAACCTGATTAGCAGGTGCCCTGGGCACTAACAACTTTGAAACCACATCGAATCCCAGGTAAAAAGTTGGAGGTAACCATGTCAAAAGAGGCCCTTTCTCACATCTATGTCTGGACTGGGTGGGTGGGCTACACTGCCCAAGAGGAGGAGAGAGTTTTAGGAATTTGTGGGGAGTTTTGTTGAGGAACTGTTTGGGAAACTGATACTGCTTTTGTGTATCTTCAGACCCTGGAACGGGGTAGATGGACTCAGCATGCTGGAGGCTTGGATGAGGGCAGTTGAGGAGGAAGGAGTGGAATGCCAGCGACCTATGCAGAGTATGGCTGCTGATATGAGCTAAATGATTACCTAGAATGTCTGAGGACTAGCCCAGATTGAGAAATGTAGAAGAGTATTTGCTTACTTGAGATGCTACAAGATTGCTGTTGCACTCCTTCAGGAGAAAGAGGTATGGGGGACTGAATTCCTAGTTTATGCAGGCACTGTAGGGGGCAGATTTATGCCACCTCATACTCTGGCTACACATGCAGAGCACTTATCTGGGTGGCCCTGGGTGTGCGTTTTAACATCAAAACCATGTAGTGGATCCGGAGGGGAATTGTGTCATATTGCATCGGACCCTTGATGGTTGGGAACTGTGTTTTATCAATGTCTATGCCCCCAGTAGTGATTGTTAAAACCTTTTCTTGAACTCATGGCTAAGGCAGAACCCTATATAGATGTGGGCGTGGTACTCACAGTTGACTGTAACTGGGTCTTAGATGAGGAACTCGATCAGGAGCCCCCGTCCCAACACTAAACTCTGACTTATGGTGACACCTAGATACACACTAGAGGGGCTGTCCCTGCATGATTTCTGGCACGAGAGTCACCCTTCACAGAAACTGTTTTCTTGTTATACCCTGGCAACACATACTTCCAGCCATCTGTATTATTGTTTTGTCTCTACCTAATAGGCACCCAGGGTGACCAATATCACTTATTTACCCAGATATCTATCCAACCACTCCCTACTCTTGTTGAGCTTCGGGGAGAGCCAGGTCGCCCGACAATACCTTTGTCTCAGAGAAGAGTCCCTGGTGGATCCCTCATTTGCACAGAGGGCTCAGGACGCTCTGACGTACTACTTCACAGACAATTGGGATTAAAGCCACCAACAGATGACTTGATTGGGGAGACATGAAGGTCATCCTGCATGGAGTCTGCCTCACCACATCCTATGGGGTTCGACACCAATTGAATAGTGTCATCCAGGTCTGTGAAAAGAGACTGTGCTGATTGGAGGTAGTGCTTCCCTTCGATCCGCAAGTATTAGCGCCTTGTGTGCAGAACGCACTGAGTTATTAAAAGACTGGCGTTGGCTCGAGAAGCACCGACAAACGGCTTCTAGGCATCATCTACATGTGGAGAGGGACAGGATGGGTGTACTCCTAGCCCGGTTTGTCTGATGGGAATCCCTCAATCCCACAATACTCTCATTACATACAGACACAGGTACTGGTACTCACTCAGAGGGCAATCAATAATGTGTTCTATTCCCATCTTACAGTCCATGTTGACCGACCGCCCCCATTGCCGGATGCCTTGTCTGAATTTCTGATGAACATAAAGCTCCCTCACCCGGAGACCATGGACACAATGGGTGCCCTGCTCTCCAAAGAGGAGGTTGCGGCAGCAATTAAACACCAAAAAACAGTAAAAACTCAAGGCAGCGATGGACTCCCTGTGGAATTTTATCACAAGTATGCAAATGTCCTAGCTGTTGGAAGTCTATAAAGAGACACTACAACTCGGTAAATTGTCGTCCTCCCTCCGTGAGGCTGTGGTGGTCATGATTCAAAAACCGGGCAAGGACTCAATGATGACCTTGGCCTACAGGCTAATTTCCTTGCTAAACAAGGATATGAAAATCCTTAGTAGTGTCATGGTGGGTCCTCTGCTCTCCTGGATCAATCAATCAATCAGGATTTATGAAGTGTGGCTAATCACCTGATGGCACGATCATTGCAAACGTGTACCCAAACACACACCACCAGCACAGGAGCAGTAGGCTGAATATTGGCCACAGTGAATGCAGCCACCCTGGGGATTAGGTGCAATCTGAACATTAAGGCTGTCAATATGTTAAAACACAATCATCATAGGCATCATGAAAAATGATGCAAATCACTTTGAAAGATGTGGTCCTTATCATATGTCCCGGAATGGTAGGCCCAGTGACTTGTGTAACTGAGTTGCAAGATATGCATTGAGTCAAAAAGTCTGTCTTGTTACACAGTGGTTTTATTAAGAATGCAGAAATACTGCAATATGGAAGGCAACTACAGTGCAGCTTAAACTTCATAATTCTGTGTAACTAACATCCGATGCATCAATGTTGTATTAAAAATCCAATATTAGCAAGTCTGATAGTCAATCAGATTCCTCATGTCAACATGTAACATAGGAAACCATTAACATTTCTCTATCTAATTGCAGATGATGTACCTACACAACCTGAGCAGCTGCCTGTCTGAGATGACGATCTAGCTGAGGATGACAGCTTGGCAACCCTTAACCAAGACACCCTCTGGCAAATCCTAGCCTCTTTTGAAATACCATCTCTGGTGGGGGGAAGGGCTGACAGAGTTGCGGGGTCTCCAGAAGATTTGCTCATCACCAAACAGACACGACTTACCAGCCCACCCCCAGCCTTGGACTCCAAGGACTCACAAGTAGAATTCCAGTGTCCTGTGGTAGGAGTCCAGTGTGAGATGCTGGATGTGGTGCGGGTGGGGATGGAGAGGTTGGCAGGCACCTGAGATCCAGTCTGTAAGTGCCTTAGTCCAATATGGACACCTTGATCGCTATACAAGGCACCTACCCTCCATTCTGTGGACTCTGACAGCCCCTGGCTAATATTGCTGGTGTCATGAGGCAGAGGTATGAACAACTGCTCTGCCAAAGTGGCACCATTGAGGTTGCCAAACAGTTGGCAATCTGCAACTTCCTAGAGTCCATGGAGCGGAAGCAGGACACATACATCTCCACAATGTGTGCCTACCACTGCAACCTTGGTGCTGTGCTGGCAAATCAGCAGGCCCTTCTTAGTACAGTGCTGCCTCACTTGTTGGCACAGAGAAATGCTGCTGCAGACTGGGGATCCACATCCTCAGCTGTGAAGAAAAGAGGGGAAAATCATAGGGATAGGCGCTAACAGAATATCTCCAAAACATTTCTTTAACAATAGATAGTAAATACGGTGCTCCCGAACAGAGGTTCCTCCCAGCACCACCAGTGTTTCTCCAATAGGAAAAACCAAACTGATTCAAAAGGCCAGGGCACTCGTATGAAATAAGATAAGAGTCTGTGCAGTTAAGTTCTTGGTCTCCAGAGAATCAATATATAATCCAAACAGAGTTAAAGTTCAGTGTCTTTATTCTTGTGCGAGGTTTTCATACATGTTCATCACATCAGAAAGATTCCATATGGTGTCATCACAACAACATCCAACAGCCAACACTTTCCAGGGCCCTTTGGCCTTTTCCAGATGGAAAGTCGCCAGCAGTCATACTGGCGGGCGGCGGTGAAGTGGAGGCTGCTCCACTTCCACTGCCAAATCATCAGAACACTGCACACCAAATCACAACCCAGGATTCAGCGTGGCGGTGTTCTGGTGATGAGGAGCTGTCGGCGGAGCAGCCCCCATGGATCCCGTTCCCTCCCGGAGGATCACCTACAAGGTTAGGTGATTGTCCATTAGGGGGGGGATGGGGGGGTGCTATGTGTTGCGTGTGTGCATGGGGGTGTGCGTGTGCACAGGGGGTGTGTGAGTGCGTGTATGCATGCGGGGGGTGTGTTGTGTGTGTGGGAAATGTGTGCATATATATGTATGTGCACATGTGCGTGTATGTCTGCGTGTATGTGTATTAGTTATGTGAGCGTGCGTGTAGGGGGTTGGGATGTGTGTGTGGATGTTTTGGGGGGCAGGGGTGGGGAGTGGGTCCTACCACCTTTGGGAGTGGTAGGGGGGTCGTGGGTTTGGGGGGAGGATTCTGAGGAGGGGGAGAGGGGAGGGGGAGACCGCTATCGGTGACTGGGAACGAATTCCTTGGCACTGATAGTGCCTACCGCCATGGATTTCATGGCAGTACAAAACCCCACAAAATCCATGGCTGTATTCGGGATACTGATACCACTGGTGGTCTAGTGATGGCTGCCGGGCTGGAGACCGAAGTCTCCAGCCCAGCAGTGGTTACCACCCTGGCGGTCACAGTGTAGAAATTGTGGTTTTGCATGGCGGTAACCGCCATGCTTGTAATTCCATTTTTTTTCCCGCCAGCCTGTTGGCGGTTTTACAGCCACTTCTACACCGACCACCAGGGTTGTAATGAGGGCCATAATGTGACATGTTATACATTAACCGCAATCCTCTTAATACATATTTTCATACAAAAATAACATAAACTACACCTATACACAAAATATCTAAACATACAAAAACAAAGGTTGTTTTTTGTATTTTTGTGAATATTTTTTTTGTTTTTTTATTAAAGCACATATCCCCAACATCAACCCCCCACCCACTATATAGCCTATGCATCCCTATACCCAAATAATTAGCCCACCCCACCTAAAATTAGACCACCCCACCTAAACCATACATAACCTAACCTATGCCTACACTAATTGTGCCTAAACTATGCTATAAAAACGGTTGAATAAAACCAAAACTTAAAACATGGGGCAATGAAGAAAGGGTCCCTGTGGCCTACAATTGCTCCCCAATTCTGTCCACAGTCTGCTGCAGGATATGCAATAACTGTAATGCTGTGTCCAGGGAGGCCATCTGGAGCTGTAGATCAGACATGTCCTTTAGCATGAGGTGTTTGAAGGTTGAACCATGTCCTGTTGGTTCAGAATGGGGCACTGCAGGTCCTGTGTGATGCTGGTTGATGTGCTTGGCCTGGGGTCTGAGGCACCTCCCTGTGCCACTGCAATATCATGGTTTGGCCCTGGCTAGGCATGTATGGCTGGGCCCTGGGGTGTAACCACGTGCCGGCTGTACTCTCCTCTGAAAATTGTCTGGTTATACCAGAATATGCCTTGGCCACAAGGAGGATGTGCCTGTAACAGACAGTCCACATCAGACAGTATCCATCTTGTTCCTCTTGCCTTCACTGAGCTCAGAATCCTGTCATGCTGCACAATAAATAGACATTGTCCATCCATGCCCTGGACATGCACAATGAGAAATTGGTAACATCTGCACTCCAACATGTATGAGAAATATTCAGATATGCCCCAAACAGTCTGTCAGACATTTGGAGACAATTACATGTCAGTAAGATACATTGGACCTCACTTACAAGAGGCCTGCACCCATGTAGCATAATTTATAATACACATGCCAGTGGCTTAGCCCTTTCAATCATATCTATGAAGCAATGCAAAGCCACCCTGCATGACTTGGCATGGCTTCATATATATGGAGTAAACCAAGGCAGAGTAAAGCACTACATAGCCTTGGTCTAAGTTACAGATGCATTCCATGTGCATTGCAGTGAGTTGTACAAAGCAACACCTATGGGTCTTGACACATTTCCAGATTCACAAGAATCTGCAAACCTTGAAAGGCGTCACCACCTGTGTGCCTCCTCAGGGTTGGAGTAGCAAGGAGAAGCATCTATATTTCTCATTGTGTTTTTCTGATTTGTATGTATGCTGCATTCTGCAGTGCACACAGAAAAAGGAAAATGCCTCCGTTAATTGCTTTTGTGCAGAAATGAGAAACAATCATGCCAACAACACAGACACCCTTGCACTGTGGTGCAAGGGTGACTGCGTTGGCGTAAGGCACCAATTTGTGCAACTGCACAGGCAGAAAGGATAGGATTGCATTAATACAGGCCAGTCCCGCCCTTTCCTTTTGATGCAGGGCAGTATAGCAAGAAGCCTTGCTAAACTACCCTGTGCCAAAGATTAGGAAATGTGGCTCACAGAGCTTGGCAAAATCATTTGTGTGTCAGTAATGAACTGTAATGCCAGGTGACAACATTACCTGCACAGTGCTGGTGGTGCAAGAACCACCTCTATGGCTTGCATGCACTACCTGGTCTGAATGGTTAAAATGCCTCTGTGGCATGCTGCTTTGTATCAAAGTAGTTTGGTGGAGGCATGCATTTTTATCCCTAAAACATATCTGACCCGTAGAGTAATTGGATAAAAGGAGACACAGCTATTAACTCACAATCATATGTGTAATTACCAACAGCTCCACCCCATTCAACTCAATGGTGATCAAAGAGGTCAGCCTCCACGGTGACCACATTAGCTCAGTGATGCTTGAGTTGGTGCATTGTGCATTCGATCTTGAAAATTTGCTTCATCTGTTCCTGCACCTTCTCCCACCGCATCTTCCTGTCATGGGTTGGGTAGCCCTGGATGACATGGCCACCACTGGCAATAATGTTTGGGAGGTAGTGGGTTAGGAGCCACAGGAATCCACAAAAATCATGCTCCAACATGTTATGTACCCTCCCACTGAGACATTTCCCTCCGTGAAATGTTTCTCTACCCCAAATAATGATAAACTACCCCTTACAATGCAGAACTACAAAAATACAGACACCTGACAATACACTTGACTAAACAATACAAATAACAATTACAATATACAAAATAAATCTTAGGGACACAACAGGGATAGCACAGACTCCAACAAGACCAAAATACAGCTACACACTCTCGAGCAACTACAAGACACAGCCTCCAGCAAACAAAGACAAAAAGAGTGTAAGGGAAAGTGAAAGTAACTTCATTCTTCTTGGTTTGCAGGATGGCAGAGCCATGTCGCGTCATTTCCTGGGTGAATGGGTCACGTTTTCACCAAGGGAATCATTTTTTTACACTTCCATGGAAAAATAGGCAATGGGTGATTTTTAAACAACACATGACAAGGCCAAAGCTGTATTTTTGACAAATCTGCCTGGAAGCGTGAAATCTGGCAGATGCAACGGGTGCAATAACTCATGCATTATGCTAATGCCTGTTTTTTAAATTATGCAATGGGCTAAATGTGTGTTGTGTTGTGCAATCCATGTAAACAATTACGGGGATCACTGTATTGCCTGTGAATATTTGAGGTGAGATGTTTTAAGTCTTTGAATGTGTTGCATGTGTATGTTGACAGTGCACGTATGTGTGACTTCTTGCAATACTGGGGCACTAATATGCATAGGGCGCTCTTCCTCTGTTTGTGCAATGGCACACCTTATAAGAGGTGCGCCATGTGCAAACTGAGAAAGTGCACCTTATTACTTTGGGGGCAGCGCATGCAAATGTAAATTGGAGAAGTTTTTGTGAATCTGCTCCGTGTTGCATAGGGAAGGCAGCAACCTGTCTACAACTTTATGAGGGATTGCAGATCCACTTTCAGGTGAGGGTAGTTCATGACTGCACCCATCTGGGAGGGGGTGTCTTGGTGCGGCCATAGGACCCCCTCCAGAGGGCTACCATCAGGGGACAGCTCTCAGTGCACCTCTTGCCATCTCCTTTGTCTCTGCGTCCACTTTTTTAATACAACGCAAATGAGGAGGCAAAGGGATTTCCTCATTTGCATGGGTCCATGGCCCACTTCAAAAGAGAGAACTCCCTCTGGTGATAGTTCAGGCACTATAAGTGGTCTAGAGCTATTGCTTTTTCATGAGGGGTCGCACAAATGCCCTTCTGGCATTCCAAAGTGCCCCGGGGATGCACAATGCAGGTACAAAAACACGTTGTGCCCCAAAGCACTTCTAGAATACAGCCCCTGGTGTGAATACTGAGGTACGCAAAATAACATTTTCAAATTCTATGTCACATAGCTAGAGGAAATGACAAGGTCACAAACATATTTCTTTCATTGTTACGCCTTCCTCCGTGATGCGTGGAGAAATCAAGCAATCCCTGGGGTACAAATATTAGAAAATCTGCGATTGCATGAAATCCATGAGCAGGTGCATGGGAATGCCCATGTTCCGCCCATGGAACATCTTTCAGAATGAAATGTGACACCATGCAGTACAAGCCACTGACTTGTATTGCTTTATATTCTAGCCCTCACAAGGCAGAGCAGATTGGCCCTTGCTTGGCTTTTAAATTCTGTACTGGCATGTTGTGTCATGGATGGGCAGCAACAGTGGTGCAGACATAACACAAAATGTTACGAAATACAGCCACAAGTGTTCTGGGGGGCTCATATACAAGGGTCCTGCCCTACAGGAGAGTCACTTTTTTCAAAGTTGGGGGGAATGCAGGACTCTCACGTATGCTGACGGTGCAACGCAAAGCCACCAAGCATTCATTGGTGTGACCTCATACTTAGCAAAGAATCATAAAGCACTGAATTGTTTGACTCTGCATCAAGGAGGTGTTGCATGCCCCTTGCAGTGGGTGTTCACATACAACACCCATCGAGTTTGACATTGACCCAGGTTTTCAGACGCACGTAAACCTGGTGCAGCCGAAAAAAATGTACACTTCCCCAGAAGAGGCGTATCAAGGAAGAATTTAAAAAAATCTCCTTGGCTTTTCCATTTCCATATGTGCTGCATTCTGCAGCACTCATAGAACATGAAAAAATAAGTCAATGGAAGGTTTAAGTGCATCAAGGTGCAGAGAGAACTATATTGCAATATGACATCAGACTAGTTGAAGGTATAGGCCTTTTCTATGGCACGAAGTTTACATCCATAAGTTCACATGAGTCATCCTAAATATTCATGGGTGTAGCCTGGCAAAACCACCCACAAGGCCCCTGAAACACACCCATGTCACAGAGTAGACCACAGCAGCCTTTTGAGGTGCCTTTATTTACTCCATAGCTATGAGACCATTATGAACCACACAGGGAGACTTAAACATGACCTCATGGATATGGTTAAGAGGCTTGCGCCACCAGAGGTCCAAGAGTAATGGGACATCAACGGCACCAGACCGTGGCACATTGGCCGCTATCTTTATACATTTCTATCCTAGGATGTCTTGTGGATGCATATCCACCCTGGGAATGACGTACTCTGGCTGGTTCATCCAGTCTACAGTGTATGTGGCATCCAGGGACCAGATTAAGGGGCAGATATATGGAAAGTGGCAGAGCCACTTTCCTTGTGGTGCCCCTTAGCACCTCCCTACCGCCACCATGTGTGTGCATATTTAAAACATGGTGCACCATGGTGCATGGTAAGGGGCAATAGCGTAATTATTGTTGATGCTATTGATGTGCTCTGCAGGAGTAGCACCAAAATGTTGGCACTACCTCTGCAGAGTGCATAGCGGTCCATTCTAAAGAATGGAAGCCCCCTTTTAACGCTTGCTCCAAGAAGGTGTTAAAAGTGCAGTAAAAATGGTGCAAGGAAATATCATAGATTTCCTAGCACCATTTTTCCAGCCTCCTTGATGGGGAAACACCCCCTTTGCATACATTATGCCTGGCGCAGGCATAATGTAGCGCAAAGGGCTACAGAGTGGTGCAATGCATGCTTTGCATCACTCTGCAAATACGGAGCGGGGATTTCAGCTTCGTTGGGCCACATTAACGTTAAAAATAATTATGTTTATGTGGCGCAAGGTGGTGTTAGGGCATTATAAGTATGCCTCTGGGTGTCTAGATTTGCAATGAATGTGGCCAGGCAGATATGACACTTGTTGATATGTGCACACCAACAGTTACCAGAAAGTCACCACCAACAACCACCATATCATGTTGTGGTATACAAACATATGTTCTATGGGCTTGGTTCTGGAAGGATATGTGTGGCAAGTACACAGTGCCAATGCACATTAGTGTTTACCTCAAATCTTTGTCTATATTTTGGTGATCACAATGCCATCTTCGGCAGGCAAAACAAGTCTTATTTATTCCAGGGAGTTATATGTTTACCATTCGCATGCATGACAGTATGTTTCTATAATGAGGGGTTGCTTGAACTTAGGATGTGGGTACGCATTCACACAAGATGATTACCTGGGCATTTATTGACACAATCTGCAACTATGACTTGGAATACATCAGTACGTGGTATCTTGACTGAATTCACCTTGCATTTAGTCATTGTTTCTGAGCAAATGCTTCATATACTGACTCTTTTTGGAGTGTTTTGTTCCAGCTGCATCTTTGCCTATTGGAGCAAGTTTGGCAGCATTGGTACTAGGTAGTCAATCTTGCACTGACACAGGTGAGTATTTCACATTTACATGTGTGATGTGAGATGTAATCATGGATTTAATATGCGCCTGCAGGCATTGATGCAGCATATGTAGCCTGTAGGGGTGCACTGTGTTCCCATGCACATACTCCGCAGCCCTCAGCAACTATCACCAAAAACTCAAGGAGGCCAAGAGAGGGACCAGCACAACCAGCAAAAAGCTCCAGAAAGGGACCTACCCGCAGTGGTGAGTCAAGCTGGCTTACCTCACCCACGACCCGGCCTGACTTACCAGTTCCTCTGGCAAAAAAAGCTCTAGAGGCCAAGACTTCCAGGATTTCACCAGGTACTCCTGGAAAGGCAATCAGAGGACCTTGCCTTGAAATCAGCTTGCTGTGCAGAGTCGACTGCTCTCAGAAGAAAAAAGCTCCAAAAAAATGACAAAGTCCAAACGTAAAGGCTTCCCGCACAGCGTATCCGAGGAAGGCTCCAGAGACGTCGGATCCAGGTAAAATTTTTGGCCAGATGAAGATTTACGTCCTGAAAAATTGACTAAGTCCGAAGGTAGATTTCTTCACCAAGGTCTGTTGCGACGCATATCCAAAGAGATTGGATTGGTAACTTCGTCCTGGTGAGAAAAATCTTCAAGAAGAAGACTAAGGGCCTGATTACAACCTTGGCAGATGGGATAATCCATCACAAACGTGACAGATATCCCGCCTGCTGAATTACAAGTTCCATTACATCCTATGGAACTTGGAAAACAGGGGGCGGGATATCCGTCGCGTTTGTGACCGAGTCTCCCATCCGCCAAGGTCGTAATCCGCCAAGGTCGTAATCTGAAGTCTGAAGGTAAACTGGACCAAGGCCTCCCACTTGCTGTAGCTGAGCAGGGCTTCATCACGGTCGGTCTTGAACTTTGACTTTGCCCAGGTCGAGGTGCGACCAGAAATCCCGAGTGGTGCTTTTAGTTCTGATGCGCTAAAAAACATACATTCATCTGGTTCCCCTTATCCAATTTTATTTGTTTTGGTGTCATATTAAAGATAAACATCTTTCCTGTTTTAATACATTGGTTTTGGATTTTTAAACTGTTTCCTATGTTTTATTTTATTACTGTTTGTGATAATTGAATGCTTTACATACTTTGTCCCCATAACAATTTCTGCCGTCAAAAAAGGCCGTCTGCCGAAGTCCAGTGGTCAGGAGACCACCAGTGCGGTCTACTTCCCACGGTCCCTATTAAGAGTTTCCCACTGGGTCAGCAGGCAGAAACAGAGTTTCCGCCCACTGGCTCAGCAGAAAACAACCCACAACACTGTCGCCGGCTCATAATTGAGCCGGCGGCAATGTTACGGTTGGTCGGGTGCACCGGTTGTGCTTTTCACTGTTTGCAAAGCAGACAGTGAAAAGCATGGCTGGACTGGCCATGGGGGCTTCTCCACTGTCCATGCAAGAGTTTTTACAGCCGGGGGGCACCTTCGTTTTTTGTCCTGGGCTCAGCAGCCATATAGGGAATCATATCAAACCCAAACATTTCTGAAAACTAGACACCCGAGGGAGTCCAGGGAGGTGTGACTTGCATGGATCCCCCAGTGTTTTCTTACCCAGAATCCTCAGCAAACCTCAAATTTAGCTAAAAAAATCACATTGTCCCACATTTCTGTGTGGGACAAATGCACCGGGACAAATTTCCTACTACCCAACGTTCTCCTCAGTCTCCCGGTAAAAATGATACCTCACTTGTGTAGGTGGGCCAAGTGCCTGTGACAGGGAAGAGCCAAAACATGTCAAAATTGAGGGGGAACCAATGCGGGTCCAAAGGGGCAGTTTGAAAAAAAACATTTTTAGGCTGACAAGTGTGGCAGAATTTTTATTGGTATAGATGCAACAATGCTGGGTGGAAGGAATTTTGTGGATTCCTGCAGATTCCGGAAGGTTCTATCACAAATATGTGGGGAAAATATGTGATTTTCAGCAAAAGTTGGAGGGTTTTCAGGGCACTGTGGGTAACAAAATGGTGTTGGGTGCACGTGTAGTCTCCACCCTGGACTCACACAGATGTTTAGTTTTCAGGTGTGTCTAGGTCTTGTGGATTTTTTTCCATGGCAGTGTCCCAAAATCCAAAAAGTGCTGCCCTCACCATTCCAAGTGAGACAATTTTTAAATTGATCTCATGGCCCAAATGTAAAACAAAAACCCAAAATAATCAAGTGTCCTCTTGCTTGCCATGGGATAAGATGTTTTAGTGAGTGGGGGGAGCTGAAAGACCGTTACCCTCTTCAGTTGGGGTCGGGGCATAACCATGCCACCACCCCACTATTTTTTTTTTTTATTCCCTGGCATCTTGTAGGCTTTCTGCCCCCCCCCGGGGAGTGGATTGGGGGTAATTGCCCCATCTGCCCACCAGTGAGTAGGACAACTTTGTCCCCATTTACTTGGGGTGGGGACTGGCCATACCCCCACCCTCTTTTATTGAAAAAAGAATCTTCATTGGTCTCGGGTGGGCTTGCTGGCCCTCCTTCCAAAAATAGGCCAATCTGTCCCCAAGGAGGGCAGATATGGACAACAGTAATGTGCCCATATGGGAAGTGACCCATGCCTGAGGGGCTGCCCTCTGAAACAAAACACACACATACACACAGCATTCCCCGGTGCCTAAGTGGTTTCTGTCCCCTGGGGGCAGATCGGCATAATAGAAATAGGCCAATCTGCCCAAAATAAATTTGCCTCTGCAGGGGAGCGACCGTTGCCTAAGGGGTCTCTCCACTTGGGTGAAATTGGTGCAAACATAAAAAATCCCTGGTGCCTAATGGTTTCTGCCCCACTTAGGAGCAGATTGGCCTAATACCAATAGGCTGATCTGACACCAAAGAGGGCAGAAATGTCCTAAAATAACTTCGCCCCCCAGGGGAATGACCCTTGCCTAAGGGGTCACTCCCCTTGCATGAAATTTACGTAAAAAAAAAATCCCTGGGGTCTACCGGTTTCTGCCTCCCTTGGTGGCCGTTTGGCGTGATAAAAATAGGTCGATCAGCCCCCAAGGGGGGCAGAAGTGGCCTAAAAAGATTTTTTCCCCCAGGGGAGCGTTCTTTGCCTAAGGGGTTGCTCCCCACATCAAAAAAAACAAAACCTGGTGCCTAGAAGTTTCTGCCCCCCGGGGGCAGATCGGCCTAATTGCAATAGACAGATCTGCCCCCAAGGGGGCAGAAATGGCCTAAAACACATGTGTCCCCTCAGGGGAACGACCCTTGCCTAAGGAATCGCTCCCCTTGCCTGAAATTGACAAAAAAAAATCCCTGGTGTCTAGTAGTTTCTGCCACCCTTGGGGGCAAATTAGCCTAATAAATATAGGCCGATCTGCCCCCGCAAGGTAGGAGGAAGTGGTCTAAAGACATGTTGCTCCCCCCCCCCCCGGGAGCAACCCTTGGTTCACTCCCCACGTGTAAAAAACAGTAAACAAAAAAAAAAGTATCCCTGGCGTGTAGAGGTTTCTGCCCCTTAAAACGCCTAAAGAAAAAAAGGCACCCAGGGGAGCGACCCATGCCCAAGGGGTTGCTCCCCTTTATTGTAAATATAAAAAACAAAGATTCCTGGTGTCTAGTGGCCATTTCTGCTGCCCGATTGCTTCAATATCGGGCAGCAGAAACGCTGAGAGAGACATCAAAGGAAATGAAAGGCCTTTCCTTTCCATTGATGCCTCTCTCGCCCCCTCCACGTGATCATAAGAGAAATGCTTTGGCATTTCTCTTCTGATCCGCGCTGGAAGCTCAGCTGGAGGCAAACTCTGACGAGGCCAGCGTGCAATTGAGCGCTGAGGTCATCAAATGTCACTGGGCAAGTCGGGGGAGGTGGGGGTGGAAGGGGAAGCGATTTCCCTTCCATCCCTGCCCATGGGAGGGGGGTGTGAGGCCCTCGGGGGGAGCACTAGCGCTTCCCCTGGGGGTCCATTGCTGGATGAGATGGTTACTTTCCTGGCGCCTGAGCACCACTTGCAGCGGACATAACCATATCGTCCAGGGCACCTGAGAGGTTAATAATTAAGACTGGTCAATCCCTGGTACATTTCCAAGCTATGAAAGGCCAATCTTTTCACAATTGTTTCTCAAGGTAAATCCTGGGTTCACTTGTAGCAATTAGGCCTCGTGGGGCAGCCGGATTTCCCCCTGAGGTATTCCGTCATTATTGCTCCATGGAGCATGGTCTTGAACTGAGTTCTTTTGAGGTCCCATAATGAATTCCAAACTCTCATTTGTGTCAGTGTTTGTGCCAGTGTTGGGTCTCCCATGAGGGAGGGTCATTGTCATCAAACACAAGACCTTTCATTCTCGTCCTTTATTATAGGATCAAGATTATCATTGGGCAGTTACTTGAGCTGCTCCTTATCTGCAACCTTCTCTGAGCTAAGAGCTGTATCATTACTCGTATACACAGAGGGGAGAAGGAAAAAGGCTGAATCTGACCCCATGCCTGCCTTCACTATATATCCATAACACAAAAATGCTGATTCATTCCCATCATGAAAGCAGAGAATTTTGTGACTCCTGGTTGGTTTAAGAAAGGACATAAACTTACAATTCTGATCAAATTTACCTTTGTTAATTGGTCTCTACATTTTGAACTTTCTTGCAATAAGTTGTCGATCACATGCTAAATGAGTGCCAACCAATACACTTTAAGACAGTGTTGTCACTTTTACTACATGAAAGTCAGATTTTTGCTGCCCCAGATCCAGTTGCCATAAACGGACTCAAATTGTACAAGAAACACCTGATCAACATTTGCTATTGATCTGAAAGATGGATGGAGGAGTGTCAGCAAGTGCCCTTGGCTTTCATTTCTCCTGAGAGTTGAAGAGTTTCGTAATGGAGAACTAAAAACCTGCCAGGATAACTGTCTTTGCCTTTAACCAATGTATTTCTTGAACATTCTATGAAATAACATTTTACATACTCTTGCCTCACTTTTGACAGAAAGCATGAGTTGTCATTAAGCATACTAAAATACGGGAAGGAAATGCCAGGTATGCTGCGTTTGACAAGTGTTCTTCTTTAAAACTTGACTAAAATTCACAAAAAGTAGCAAGAATGGACACTCATGAATATCTCAAAAGCAGGGCACTCCATAATTCAACAGCTGGCAAAGCACCTTAGTTGAATGCAAAAACAAGTTTCTGCATAATTCAGCTGTCCTGAACTTGCCCATAAAACACACAAACAAGCTCACACAAACATTTATTTAAGCAACCACAAACATGCTTGGATTAAAATAACCTAGACAGACCCGCAGGTACATAGTGTAATTCAAAAGTCTCAAATCAGTCACACAACATAACTTTTACCAGACTTTCATTTTTATCAGTCAGCCATGTAGTAAGTACCTCAGTTTAACTCTTGCACAACATTGTTGACTTGAAGAAAGTCAAAAATGTCCCTACTTACCAAGCCTCATAAAATAACACCACATCCCATTCTCACACAAAGCAAAACATAGCATCACTAAAGCCACCCTCCACATCTCAAATATTCACAAACATACCAATATGCATCTCAAAAAACAATTACCACACAAAGACACTCATGGCAGTATTTTGCCTCACACATTTATAAACAACATTTATCAATAGGACAACATCCACAGCACATTCACCCATCTGATGATCACTAATGAGTGTCAGGAGAGCAGGCATACATGCAAACACATACAGACTCACAGTACTAACTAAACAACACTATAAAGAACAGCAGGCTTGATGTCCTCCACATGACAGAAACCTCCACATTGACTAACACAGAATTAAACTTCATAATCCTGCTACATCGAATCCAGTCATGCAAGGTATGTTAAAATGTCCTTCACTTCTGCAGAAGAACCTCATTTGGTTTAATCCACAAATGCAGAGATAGGGCCCGATTCACAAAGTTAAACTTGAACCTGAAGTTTAAGTTTAGACCTGAATTTTAAGTTAGACCTTAAGTTTAACTTTAGCCCGAAGAATAAGTTAGACCGGAAGTGTAGGTTATGACTTGAAGCCTAAGTTTAGACTTCCAATTTAAACACACAGCCCGATTCACAAAGATAAACTTAGAATTAAGTGTATGTTTAGTACTTTTTGGTATACAGAAAGGTACGTTACTACAAGCGACTTTACTAAGTTTACTACTTTTTGGTATTCACATTGGTAAGTTACTATTAGTAGCTTTATTGCTACTAGTAGTAAAGATACTAGTAGTAACTTCATTTTTTGAATGCAAAAAAGTAGTAAACTTAGACCTAAGTCTAAGTTTATCTTTGTGAATCAAGCCTTTAGAGTTCAGGTCTAGCTTTGACTTCAGGTCAAAAATATACTTCAGCTCTAAAGTTGTACTTCAGGTCTAAAGTTAGACTTCGGTTGTAACTTAGACTACAGAGATAAAGTTAGATTTCAGGTCTAAACTTAAACTTAAGGTCTAAACTTAGACTTCAGATATAAGTAAACCTATGTGAATTTGGCTCATGATTCTCAGCCAACAAGAACATAATGGTCCAAGAGGGTAAGTAATTCTTAAAAAGATGTGTTATAGAAATCCTCTGAGCTTGTTAGGACATGCACATTCTCTTAAGCAAGCACATCCACTAAAACAACAGAGGCATGAATAAAGCATAAGGAGAAAACAAGGTTCATGTGGTGTGGTAAATTTTTAGGACAGCCCTGCTGAGAGCAAATCACAACTACATAGGCTTCATGAGGCAGTTATAGCTTGGAAGCCAAGGAACACTGAGCACAGGATACACATCTGGGAACATATGTCACACTTAGTGCATGGAATGCAACAAATATGTTAATGGATGAATGCTTTGATTAATCTCAGCTACTGGCAGTCACTCAGGTCCGCATCATAGTCCATTGTTTTTCACCCACTATGAAATCAGCCATATGAAAATCAGACTTGGTCATGCTCTAATAGTAACAGTTGCGCCCAAGTTTTGTGTGTGTGTTACCTCCTAAATTAGGTTAAGGTGACATGTAATGGGGCAGTGACATCTTCTACCCTCAGAGGCCGACACAAATCTTTTGACTAAGACAGGAGTAATAAGATCATCAAATCAAACAATGAGAGCTAATAATCATAAGCAACCAAAATATGCAGTGAGGAGGAGTCAGTAAGTTATACGCTCCATGACCTGTGTGGCCATGAATCACCACACCAATTTCACAAAGTTTAAATATTTATTGCCCTTATATTAGTAATGCTAAAGTCATGTAATTGATGCGCAAACCCAAATGATAGAAATTTTAAAACAACACAGGTTGTCCAAAGCATCTGAAGAATCTCAATCTCACAAGAGCAATCAGCATTGAACACTCCAAAAGAATTACAGAGAATAACAAAATAATTTGAGAACTAGCAACAGATTTCATTACTTGTGAAGTTGAATCAATCACAATCAGTTAATGAACATTCAATTTAATTATTGGGTCAGACAAAAATAAAAAATAAGACAAAAATAACTATGGTGCTAACAAAAATATGCGGCTGGATTTCAGAAAGAGCAGAGTGAAAAAGCAGTAGATTTCCACTGTGAGCTTTCAATGGGATGCCTCATAAACAACGTTTGCAAAAGCATTTCCGCAAAATCAGCTTAACCTTTCAACACTGTGCTTGTGGAAAAGTACTAAAATTTAGGCCCTTTGACTAATGCTAATACATAAAAAAGTCGTATTTCATAATAATTTAAAATCATAGTTTTGCTCATCAAGATTAGTCATCTTTTGTCAGTGCATGTAGTTATACTTTCACAAAATACATTTTCACTGTCATTTATTATTTCACAAATGACGAGCACCATGTCAACCACATTTCAGGCATGCACGTTTTATATTTTTAATACAAATTTCTCTAATGAGGAATTTTAATACACATTAATTATAATGTTTCAGTCACTCATATTTTATTAATAATGTTTGTTCCCTAACAACTCTAAACCAGCTATATACAGATCAGTCTTAGTGCTGCATCAATAGTCCAGCTCCATATAAGGATGGGTCCTGTATTTTATTACACCCACCCTTATGGGAGTCTTTAGGGGCCATGTCAAGGGTCAAAGTCCACTGCCACAAATTACCTGATCAGGAGGGATCCAGTGATTTAAGTATTTCCAAGCTGTGTGCAATCTGCAGTGCATGAGCTAGGTGGCCCAATACGTTTGTAAGTAAGAGGACATATGTTGCTATATTTTGCATGTGACGTCTGTTTGTACCAGTTTAGCACAATGAGCCTGATTATGACGTTGGTGGAGGGGATTGCTCCATCCCAAATGTGACAGATAGTCCACCCGCTGTATTACAAGCTTCATTATATCCTATTGAACTTGTAACACAGCAGACAGGATATCCGTCACATTTGGGATGAAGTAATGCTCTCCTCCAAGGGCGTAATCAGGCCCAATATGACTACTAGTGCAGAACAGGGCGATACATCCAAATTCCAGCTCCAGTTTTCTTACAAGAGCATAGTTCACATAGTGACAATTTGGCTGCAACAAAATATTTAACTCACAAAGCATAGATTCTTTAATTTCACTGCTGTACTGCCTAGGAGAAATGTATTTCAACATTTTCTCTAGCATCAAGGAATCAACAAATATTTCATCTTATTGTCATTGCCTTACATCAAAAATATTACATTTCAGGAAGTCCAAGTAAGAAGTAAGATCCTCATCATCCTTCACTACTCATGAGAAAATATTGATGTTTAGAATTCAATAAAGTCAACATCTCAAACATACATCAGGGAATGTCAATGGCTCAGAACAATACAATCAAAATGCTGGCCCGTATTATTTATGAATTCTGGAAAGTGCAATGGCAAAGGAACTTAGCCTGCATTAGTGATGTTTAGGTACCATCAGTAACTGCTGCAAGAAATGGGTGCGGAGTGGGGGGTGCTGGAGGCAGTAAACAAATAAATAGACTTACCTGCCCCTCTACGATCTGCCAGTCCCGACAGCTGCTTCGTCTCATGTGCTTCCCTCCCTAACCAATCACTACGCTTCTCTCATGCTGTTACACAGCATGAAAAAGGTGCAGCGATTGACCTGAGCTGGCAGAAATGCTGCTCACGGAGGGAGTGGGGCACTGCGCTTGGTCTCCACCGGGCTGAAAAATACAGCTGGATGCAGAGTTTCTAAGTGTGCATGTCAGTTTGGTCAGCCTTAGACAGATGGCCAAATTGACATGCGCTCATAACACTCCTCTTCCACTTGATGTGAAGAAGGCTGGCCCCGCCCCACCCTACAAAGGCAGAAAAATAAAGGGATAATAAAGTACTTTTATCATCCCTTCATTTTTCTGATTTTTGTCAGTGGGGCAACGCTTCTCCACCATAGCGGAGGGGCTGCCCCTGGGTACCATCAACCTCAAATGAATGACCTGAAAAGTTTAGGTAAGGGAGTTGAAGAAGATGGGATTTCGTGCCAGTATCCTCACATTTTCGGTTCATTTACGGATGAGTTTTTAGCACATTGGCCTGCAACTGTTTATATGTTGTTTTGCTTCCCACTGTATCACAGTCTGTCACTCAAACTTTGCATTCCTGCACTTTTTTTGTATTTGCTGCTTCCTTTTTATTTAAATTTCTGTTTTGCTACCTCACAAACTGCATATGAAGTTTTTTGCATAAGGGTGAGCAGCACTTCTTGACTTTTCGGGAACGCTGACCTGGTATCCAGTGGAGTAACCACTGTCCCCCACAGCCTGTGCGGGGGCCCCGAGCTCCAGGAGCTCCCCCAGCACAGTTTACTGTGCACAGGCAACAGGCCCCTGACTGGGTCGGGGGGGCCTGCAGGTCCTTTGTAGGGCCCCCCTTAAGTTTTATTACACCACTGCTGGTATTGTGGTCATCTTAGCAATTTATCACACTCTCTTACACCTGGAGACCAGGAAGCCTAATTCCACATTGTCACTATGCGATTCCAGCTGTCTAATTAATAAAATATGCAGTATTTTAATTTGTGCAGCAAAACACTAACAGCATGATTCCCATGAGTTTGACAATCGAAGTACTCGCCTGCAACCATCTGAGCCTGCATCTCTCTAGTTTTTACTTATCCCTGTGTCTGGTATTATTTCAGACCACACTAACATCCGGCCTGCAGTACAAATGGAATCCTCTTGTGGGTACTCCTTAGCCCAGTCCGAGCGGGACTTAAATCAGTCCTCTGGCACCCTCTCCACCTGTGCCATGTATTCCTCAACCAGCATTGTTGAGTATTCTCAAATCATAATTTTGAGCAAAATGCTTGCGATATCCCTTTGATTTCAGACGGTCCATTTTATAGCTGACACCCACAGGTACAGCCCGTTTTCACACTCATTCAGTTCTAGAGTCAAAGGGCTTGATCTAAGAAAAGTTAACACTGCCTTTGTGTCATTTTTTGACACAAAAGCATTGCAAACTTTCAAATTATATTTTGTAAGTTTGCACCGCTTTTTTGTCAAAAAATGATGTAAAGCCAGCGCTAACTTTTTGTAAATCAGGCTCAAAATATATGTTTTTACCTTTTGACTCACTTTTTAAAATTTTCAAAGTCAATACTTCTTGAAGGATTTAGCTATTGTATCCATAGTTCTCATAATGAAAAGGTTGTTTATTGGAATCATTGGTTTATGTTGAAAATTTCTTAATTTAAGGTTAAATGTCTGTGAAACATGGTCCTGTGTTTGGTTTCCACCCTTGTAAACGTAGTATGTATTATTTTTTGTCTCTGCACTCCACCAGGCTGCTATGAATCGTAAAGTGCAGGATCGCACCATAAATCCCAGAAACTGCTAAGCAAAGAAGGCTCAACATTAGATTCTGTAAAAACCTGGATTACTGTAGCAATTTTTTTATTTCTCTTCAGGATTTACTCTTATCCAATATTACCAATAAGATCCACTTAAACATGATTATGAACTGAAATAATTAGGAGTGTAGAAAGCCACCTGAGCCCTATTTACCAACCTGGCGGTACACTGTGTCACAGCAATCCAGAGTAGTGAAAATTCAGCCAATGAACCCCTAAATCATAGGATTGTTTATGAGTTGGATAGAAGCTTATACTCCACTCATCCTATTTACCTTACATTTGCACCAACTGTCCACCAAAGGAATAAGTGGATCATTAATATCACCACATATGATAAAGGGACTTACCATGCTTGTAGTTTTAACAATAACTGCAAGTAAAACAAACCTTGTTGGGATTTGCCCAATACTCTAAGTAAATAACCCGTGGCACCGCATTAATCGAACTATCAGGGGCCCAACAACCTTTAGCATCAGTCTTTATGGGTTTGCTTTGCCACGTGCTCCTTTTATGTAGGTCACGTATCTCTCTAAAGGACACGCTTTGTGCATTGGCAGTTATCACTTTATAGTCTTTTTGTTGCATCATCCCATGACCCCGAATAGGAAAGGGTGTGTCTCTTACAAACACACGATTTGTGGATTCAGTTATATAAACTAATTTCTCACTTTCCTCGACTGTGATTTGAAAAAAAACTTAACACTGGATGATATCGTCCTAATGCCAATAATTTTAATCTTACAACCCGAAAGACAACCATTTTATCAATCGTCAGTGGCAATGTGAAAAATTACGTGCTTTATCCAATTTTCCTGCAAGCAGTCCAGCCAATGAATGTCACTGACCTCAATGCTCCCCACCCCTATCCCAAACAGCTAAATCATGTACTACCTGACTTTTTATCTATCATGCTTCAGGGACGACTAGTGCCCATTTCCATCATCCACCAAGGCGCACCAGTGCCAAAGTAGGAACACAAAACACACAGGGCCTGATTACAACTTTGGAGGAGGGTGTTAATCCGTCCCAAATGTGACGGATATCCTACCCACCGTATTACGAGTTCCATAGGATATAATGGACTTGTAATACGGCGGGTGGTATATCCGTCACATTTGGGACGGATTAACACCCTCCTCCAAAGTTGTAATCAGGCCCACAGTCATTTCTAAACCATGCCCCCACCACAACAATACCTTTCAAACTCGATAGTATCTTTTTAATGCACTCCGTATAAACAGTAAACTCAACATGATAATAAGGTTGCATGAGTGACCGAGTCACTCCCTGCACAGATCCAAAAAGTCTCCCCAGATAAGTTCAAAGTTGGAAGCTAATGGTGGAGCAACCGTTAGTGTAACTGCTTATTATATTTCACCACTCCTCATCTGTGCAGAATTCTTGCCCATCAGAAATAAAATGGTGTCTGCACTCTGAGTAATCAGTGCTTGTTTTGAGGGATGTTTCCATCACTTCTGGAACAACACATACTTACTCCTTTGGTAGGAAGGCCATGCTGGGTATAAAGTACCCCACCAGTTAAAGGCCAATTTCAAAACTTCCATTGATTAGTAGAAGATCAGTTGTTAAAACGTTTGACGTTTATAGCACACACAATTACCCTGTAGTTTTACAACTTTTTTCATTTAAAAATTGATTTAAAATACGAATTTGTAAAAACCAAAGGTTTCAGGGACATTATAGTTAAGGTCAGATTTAACACACACAAATCCATAGAAATTCAACAGTTATAGTTATTCTTATCTCAAGAAACTATAACTCATGCCTTAAGGGATCTATAACTTGAGCCCCATCAGGCACCATTTTCTCATCAATAATTTTATTGGAAATGTTACAGTGATATTATCAATGATGTCTTAGAAGATTTTATGGCTGATGTGGGATAATTAGAAGTGCCTGGTGAGAGAGAGTTATAGTTACCTTAAAATACAAGTTATAGCTTCTATTTTCTTACGATAAGTTTAACTATAACTATCTATCTATCTATCTATCTATCTATCTATCTATCTATCTATCTATCTACATATCTGTCTATCTATCTATTTATCACATACGGAGCCTGCACCCGGGACGTTGAGCACAATAGCCAGCCGAGCTGTCCGATCACAAGTAACCGTTTGTCCCCATGCCAATAATAAAAGCTCTCACTCAGTGACCCGTACTCAGACCATGTTTATTCCCGATAATGCATTTCGTCCGTAAGGCGGTCTTGCTCACATAAAGGAAATAAATTGTCATTGGTACAAATATGAGTATATGTAAACATGAGTGTGAGAAAACAGGGCTGATTGCAGAGGCCCCCTAACTTTTTGCCCCCATTTTCCACTTTATGCTGGTGTTTTCCTGACTCTGATGGTGCCCTGGGTACTGCTAACCAGTCCCAGGGCCTGTGCTCTGTGTAAAATCGATATGCAAATTAGGCTAATTATAATTGGCTAAGTTAACCTACCTATAAGTCCCTAGTATATGGTAGGGCATGTAGGTTTAGGGACCAGAGCATAGGTGGTGCACGCCTAGGTGCACTGCTGAGGTACCCAGTGTCATTTTAAAGGCAGGCCTGCCTTGCTGGCTGCTTTTAAATTAAAGTTATATGCAAATTCGACTTTGGAATTAAAAGTAGTTCCAAAGTCTTAAACTATCTTATTTTTACATATAAGTCACCCCTAAGGTGTGCCCTATGTGCCCCTAGGGCTGGGTGCCATGTAACTATAAGCAGGGACTTTATAAAATTAGATTTATAAACCCTGGTGAGGTAAAAACAGCCAAATTTGTTTTTCCCTCATGGAAGTAAATGGCCTTCATAGGCTAGAATGGGGAGACTTTATTTTAAATTTTAAAGTCTCCTTAAATGTTGCATACCAAGAATTTGGTATCAAATTAATTGTTGTAATAAATCCCACAACTTCCAGTTGTTGGATTTAATATAACTTGTTCAGGTAAAGAGTTTTAGACCTTACCTAAAAAGTTGCCAATTTCAGCCCTGCATTGTTTTTGCTGCTGTGCTCTGATTGGCCAGCCTGCAGCAGCTTAGTCAAGCTGCCTTGATGAGGTGTTAAGTAGCCTGGCTTCACACAAAGGAATGTGCTTGTGGGAGAGAATCTCCCCTCAGCAGATGGTGAGGCAGGAAGGGGGAGGGCTGCCAAACTGGTCTTCAAAGGCAGAGAAGGACATTTGGAGCAACCAGCAACACCCCCACATCCTGCAACCCCAGACAACTAGGTGATCCCTTGATTAGATTAGGAGAGGGCAGGAGAGGGGTGTGTTTATGATTTTTAGCCACACCAGTGGGTGGGCTCAGCCAGATGTAACCTCCAAAAATCAGATTCAGCCATGTTGGATTTTTAGAGAATGTTGCCTTTTGGGATGGATTTTTGCCACACTTCCCAGGAAGTAGTCATCACAGGGGGACGACCCTGTACCTGATTGGAGAACCAGGACCCCCCTGCTTTTCACCCAGGAGCAAGGATAAAACTGGCAGACCTGCCCCCACACCTCAGATCCCCGCCAGATTTCAAGAAGAAAAGAACTAAAGGAGAAGAAGGACTGCCCTGCTGGACCCCCCTGGCCTGCACCTGGAACCTGCACTCAGAAGGACTGCACCAGCTGCACACTTGGGCTTCACCACAAGAAGGACTTTGCCTGGCTTCAACTGGTTCAAGGAGGGACTCCCTGTTTGCTCCAGGTGAAAAATTGCTATCCAGAGTCCCCCTGCACCAACTCCTGAAAAGTGTCCAGCTGACCACTGTCCAGTGGCCAAAAAGGAGTTTGCGCCAGGTGCATTCTGGGAGTTGAAGTCCGCACCCCCCAAGGATCATCTCAGAACTTCTGGACCCTTGGGGTGAGCTGTGGACCCCAAAAGAACCTTAAAAGAACATCTGGGTGAAGCCCCAGAAGTTTGGAGAAGATTTGAGAATTTTTGTAAAAAAGCTCCAGAGAGGGACCGACCCGCCGCGGAAATTCTAGCCGGCTTGCCTCAACCGCATCCCGGCCTGACTTGGTGGTTCGTCCCGGGAAAGAAAAATCTCTGAAAAAGAGACTAAGTCCAAAGGTAAAAAGTTGACCTGGACCTCCCAGCCATCGTATCCGAGAAGGGCTCCACGGACGTCGGATCAAGATCCAGGTTTACCCCGGTCGAAGGATTTTCATCTCGAAAAAACGACTAAGTCCGAAGGTAAAAGTCTCCACCGAGGAAACCCACATCGCGTATCCGGACAAGGGCTCCAGGAGGTCGGATTCAACTGGCAGGTTCGTCCCGGTGAAGAAAAACTTCAAAATAAAGACTAAGTCAGAAGGTAACTTTTTAACCGAGGCCTCCCGTGACTTGTAACCGAGCAGGGCTCCATCGCGGTCGGCCTGAAACTTTGACTTTGCCCCGGTCGAGGTGCAACCAGATGACCCGATTGGCGCTTTTAGTTTCTAAGCGCTAGAAAAATAATAATTCTTTAAAAATTCATATCTTTATGTGACTGTAGCATAATGCTAGCCATTACCTTTGCATCTCACCTGACTGTCACCTATGCCTTCCCTTTTTCCCGATTTTGGTGTTGTTCCAACAGTGTACCGCTGTGATGTGTACAGACTGCTGAGACACATTTGTAAAAAAGGATCAACATGTTACAGGACATTTACACAGGATCATGCAGTTCCTTACAGTTCAATACATTGTACATTACCTGTAGCTAAAGAACTATTACTCAAGTTGTGTCCAAGGGTGTTTATTGAAAATGTGTATACAATGAGAAGTAGAATCGAGTGGGGTGATGGTTGTGAATAGTCCAGTGTAGTGGGACAGTCTGTTTGTAGCATAGGTCCAGTGTCCAAAGGGCCATAGGAAGGAGAGCAATGGCAGTTTAAAGTGGACAAGGTGACACAGTGGAACACAAGGGGGACATTCAGGAGGGCCTCATTTCCTGGATGTGGTTTTTGTTTTGGCAAGTGTCTCTGGTGTCTGTCTGGGTCGCAGGGACCATTTGTGGGGTGGTTCCCATTCTGCAAAGGGAGGGGTGCTGGTGGCCTGTGGGTCCTGTGGCAGGGCCTCCTGTCCACTAGCTGCAGCAGATGTGGAGGGCTGGTCAGTACACCGGCTAGTGGAAGGGGCCCGTTGGTGTGCTGTGTAGTGCCTCATGATGTTGGCCATATCACCCAGCACCCCTGCAATGGAGACCATGGCAGTGTTCAGGGCCTGCAATTAGTGCTTGATCTCCTGATGATGTTGACCATGCAGCTGCTGGTTCTCCTGCATGGTGTTTATCACCTGACCCATCTTTTCCTTGGATTGTTGATAAGCCCCCAGTATATTAGTAAGTGCTTCCTTTGCAGTCTGTTCCCTGGGCCTGTTCTGCCCCTGGAGCCCAGCTGTCCTCTGACTGTCCCTGGGCTCCTGTGCCTGTCTTCCCTGAACAGTGTGCCCACTGCTACTGACCCCAGGACCCTCATTGCCTCGCCTGTGAAGTTTGGACTGGGGTCCCTGTCATGTGGGCACACTGCTGATTGAAGTGTCCTGGAGGCAGAGGTGTGGGGACATTGTGTGGCTGCTGTGGTGTTGGATACTAAGGGGGAAGTCTCTGTGGTGGACTGGGTGTGTGCTGGGGTAGCTGACTAACTAGTGGTCCTTGATGGGCCAGGGAGTTCATCCAGATCCAGAACTCCAGAGTTGCTGTCATCTTCTGGTGGGGACTGGGTAGCCGTGGCACCTCCTCGCTGCTGAAGTTGGCTGGGGCGCCTGTGGGGATGTAAGTGGTGTAGTATGCTTCATCTCTTCTGTGACATAGTCAGCATCCCTAGCTTCCCCTGTATTATTGCTGTTGCCCTGCCACCTTTGATTGTGAATGGTGATGTACTGTGGGATTGCTAGTTCTCCATGCTGTGCATGCATTGGGGATAGGTGTACATGCAGGGCTGGAAGGAATGTGCATGCAGTGGGTATGGCATGCAGGGCTTGGCATTTAGGTTTGTTAATCGTGGTGGTGCACTGTGTGGGATGAAGTGGGGTGATGGGAGTCAAGGTGGGGGTCGAGACAGCATGCAGGTATGGGGAGGTGATAAGTACTAAGGCCCTCATTCTGACCCTGGCGGTCGGCGGAGAGACGGCGGTCGGACCGCGAACAGACCGGCGGTATTAAAAATGGCATTCTGACCGCGGCGGTCCCCGCCGCGACCGACCGCCACTTCTCCACTCCGACCGTCACGGCGGTCATGACCGCCGGGCTGGAGTTTGCGCACTCCGGCCCGGCGGTCGTCCCAAGACCGCCAAGGGTATTATGACCCTGCCTACCGCCGCGGTTTCTTGCGGGCGGGAACCGCCGTGCGAACCATGGCGGTAAGCACTATCGGGGCCAGGGAATTCCTTCCCTGGCACTGATAGGGGTCTCCCCCACCCCCCACTACCCACCCGAGTCCTCCCCCCACACCCTCCACCCCCCTGCCACCCCCCAGAGGTGGTACGAACCCCCTCCCCACCCCCAGCCCGACATGCACATACATGCACCCCGACATGCACACACCCCCAACATGCACATATACACACCCCCTACACACACATACACAACGGGGACACATACCCGCACACATACATGCAGACATGCGCACCTGCCGAACAGCACACATTACCCATAGACACAGCAGCACCCCCCGCCCGCATACACGCACTCACACACCCCCTCTACACACTCACACGCACACCCCCATGCACGCCCACATCACACAACACCCCCCCACCCCCTCCCCTCACGGACGATCAACTTACCTTGTGCGTTGGTCCTCCGGGAGGCGACGGGAGCCATGGGGAGGTGACCGCCAACAGAAGACCGCCAACAGAAGACCGCCACACAGAAATGTGGGTCGTAATTCTGTGGGCGGTGTTCTGCTGACGTGGCGGTGGAGGTTGACCAGTCTCCACTTTCCCGCCGACCGCCAGTGTGGCTGCTGGCGGTTTTCCGGCGGAACGCTCCCAGCGGTCAGAATGCGCACAGCGGCATACCGCCGCGGTCGGCGGTCTTCACCGCGGCGGTAACTCGGCGGTCTTGCGAAAAGACCGCCAGGGTCAGAATGAGGGCCTAAATGTTGACTCACCAGTGTCCATTCCACTGGCAACTCAAGTGAGTCCCTCAGGATGCAGGATTGCCAAAGCTTGTTCCTCTCATGCTGTCAGCTATGGGGGAGGAGGTGGGGGTCCACCGACAGTCATCTGGATAGCATGCTGGTGCCTTGCTGCTGTGTAACGCACCTTCCCACATAGGTTGTTCCACCTCTTCCTTATATTATCCCTTGTTTGTGGATGCTGTCCCACAGCATTCACCCTGTCCACGATCCTCCGCCATAGCTCCATCTTCCTGGCAATGGATATCTGCTGGAACTACTCCAAACAGCACTGGCTCTACTCTGACTATTTCCTCAACCATGACCCGCAACTCCTCATCGGTGAAATGAGGATGCCTTTGTGGGAACATGGATATTGTGTGGTGTGTGTAGGTTGTGCAGGGGTGATATGTGATGTGGTGGAGTGTGTGGTGCGTGGCAGCTGAAGCGGTAGTTGTGATATCTGTGCAGTTCTCTTCTGGATTGTCATCGCAAAGTTTAGCCGTCTTGTGTTTGTAAAGGATTACGGGTGATGTGGGTGTGTGTTTTATGGTGCTGTTGGTGAATGTGTGGGGTGTGTGTATTTGTGTCTGGTGTGGGTTTTTGTGTTGACCAATGTTGTCTTGTTTTGTATTTGTGTGGCCATATCCGCTGCAGCGGTGTTCACCACCAATGGTTTATTATCTTTGAATATCTGCTGTGGTGATTCGTGGGTCATTATTTGGAGGGCGTAGTAATTGGGGACCTAACGGTATGGGTGGTAGTTCTGTCAGTTTATCACGTTCAGTGGGTCTGGCAGATTTGTGATTGTGGCAGTTTTCTGTTGGTTTTGTGTGTGCTTGTCATAATCTGGCAGATGGATTTTCGTCTCCGCGGCGGTATGTTGTTGGCAATCACCAAGGTGGAATTCGGAATTTACCATCAATGTCAGGATGAGGCCCTATGTCTCCTACCTAGAGTACGTATGCGTGACTGGTGTACAGCTAACATTCTAAATTGAAGAAATGTGCTTTGGCACACTTTCTTCAATAAACATGCGAGAGAATGTCCCTGTAGAGTTGTATATTTTCTTACTTTCCATGGATGTAGTCTTTGTAAAAGTAAAATTTTTGGAAACTTTTGTAAGTAATTTCTGAGTATATCCATTGGTTCATGTCAAACAGCGCAAACACTGCTGCAATTACACATATACACTGGGCATGTGTATGCCTTCCCTGAACCTCATCAGCTATGAATTCCACATTTCTAGGTACCATTACCTCTTTCTCAAGAGAAGAACCATCTTTTATCTCATAACAGTGTCCAGATTTGTTAACTCCATGCACTAGTCTATTCTTTTGTAAGTAGAGTTCTTCATTAAAGAAGGCTCGGTTCTATAAACATGTATCCATACCTCCACTAACAACTTTACAAATTTGGCTCTGTTTATGTCTTTTCTTTTGAGATTTTTTTTCTTATACTCAACATTTTTTTATCCAGTGTTTTCCTACTATTCAAAATCAAGAAAAATAGCTTCCGTTTCAGAGTAAAAGCCTTGTCAACTATACTCTCAACATATTCCTTGTGCCTCATAGGTTCTCTCCTTGTATAAGTCTTCATACTTCTGATTAGATTGTTGATTACTCTACTAAGAAACAGTCTGACTCATTTCTTTGAACTAACGTTGCCTTCTAGGTAAACTTTGTGGTTCAGTGTTGTTTTTTTTTTACTTCTAACATTATGTACTTTCACTCAGTTCTTTCTTGATGTCAAATGTTGTTTCTTTTCCACTTAATTTTGCTGGCTCTCAAGTTGACCACATAATATTTTAAGAAATATATTTGTTCTCTTACCAGCAGCTTGTTTTTTTTTCTGTACAGTTTTTTTTCCATTTTGCCCCTTTTGTTTCTCACTTGTGAGCACGTAGTATTCTCGTCTGTGTTTCTTTCTTCTCTGGGTTTTTAATGACATGGTACCTCCAATTAAGAAGAAATTAATGCCTGAAAATAAAGAGAAAGATTTGTATTTCTATAACATATCTAGAGTAATATTATTCTATTAATTATGAACAATATATTGCTATCTGTTTCTCTTCAGAACTAACTTTTGGAGAGGAACTTCAGTAATGCATTAATTTATCATACAGAACTACTATGGACCATGCTTTATTGGATACCTATAACATAGCACAGAGGACACATATTTGCATTTAAATGAGATATTCATAATTTAGAAAGGGGTTTTATGAGGCTATTTCAGTCACTCGTGAGAGAGCACAGAGAAACTGTTAATCTGTAAATCTATTTGTAAGTGGGTGAAGATATACCCCAGTGCTTCTGTTAGAGAATACAGGGCTTTGTGAGTGTGTCTCCAATTGCCTTTGCTATTCTTTCATATGTAAATGTTTTCTGAGTATGTCAATGGGTGTAGATGTGTCTCTATTTCTCTTTCACTAGGTAAGGCACACCATGCATGCTTTGAAAACATGAATGTCACTTCTGTTGTTATTACCATACTCTATCTAGTGGTCAGCCTAGTGATCTGAAAGTACTCAACTAACCTTGGAAAAATGAAAAATATGTTTCTCAATCACTAAACCACAATGCAACATGGTTAATGGCACAGTTTCATCCTATTATAGAGGTAGCATAATTGCATTTAAATTTGACTTTAAGAGTTAGGAAAGAGGTTTCACAGGCCAATATTAGTGGCAAGTGCCACAGCACAAAGAAACTCTACACTGATAGGCCTCGCCCATGATTGAAGCGTCATTCCTCTGCATACCTGAGTACATCATATTAGTACTTGGTTACATTTCTTTGTGAGTGCATCTGTCAGCCTGTAACTGCCTGTTTTATGACTAGCATTACTCTGTAAACCTGAACATAAATGCTCATAATATATGTCAGTACCTCTGTTACAGAATACAGGACTATGTGAATATGTCTGCAATACGAATGGGTGCAGAAGGGTTTGACTGTGTCTGTGAATGGATGCATGAGGATGTGATTTGGTCTGTGAATGGGTGCATGAGGGTGTGAGGGAGTCTGCTAATGGGTGCGTGAGAGTGTAACTGGGTATGTGAATGGGTACATGAGGCTGTGATTAGGTCTGTAAGTGGGTCTGAGAATGAGTTCATTAGAGTATGACATCATCTACGAGTGTCTGCATCAGACTGTGACTAGGTCTGTGAATGGGTGCATGAGGTTCTGACTGTATCTGCAAATAGGTGTATCATGCTGAGAGGGGCTCTGCAAATAGGCACATGAGGGTGTGACTGGGTGTGTGAATGGGTGCATGAGGATGTGATTGGGTTTATGAATGGGTTGCATGAGGATGTGAGTGGGTCTGTGAATGGGTGCATGAGAGTATAACTGAGTATGTGAATGGGTGCATGACGGTGTGATTAGGTCTGCAAATGGGTATGTGACAGTGTGGTTGGGATCTGTAAATGGGTACATCAGTGTCTCAGTGGATCTGAAAATGGGTGTGTCAGGGTGCAAATGGATCTGTAAATGGGTGCATCAGGGTCTCACTCGGTGCAACTGAGTGCATCAGTGTCTGAGTATGTGTATGAATAGGTGCATCAGGTGTACCTGGGTATGTGAATGGGTGAATGAGGGCCTAACTGAGTCTGCAAATGATTGTGTCAGGATGTAAGTGTATCTGTGAATGACCTCACCAGTGTATAACTATCTGCAAGTGTGCATCAGATTGTGACTAGGTCTGTGAATAGGTGATGAGGCTCTGACTGGGTCTTCTAATGGGTACATCGCGCTGTGAGTCGTTTTGCATGAGAGTGTGACTGGGACTGGGAATGAGTGCATCAAACTGTTAGTGGTTCTGTGAATGGTTACTGGGTATATGAATGGGTGCATGAGGGTGTGATTAGGTCTGTGAATGAGTGCATGCGAGTATGGTTGGGTCCGTGAATGGGTGCATCAGTGTCTCAGAAGATCTGTGAATGGGTGCATCAGGGTGTGACTAGATCTGCAAATGGTTTATGAGGGTGTAAGTGGAAATTTACAAATGGGGGCATCAGAGTGTCAGTGGATATTTCTATAGGTGCATGAGGGTGTGTCTGGGTCTGCAACAGTGCATGAGAGTATGACTGGGTATTTAATTGGATACAAGAGAGTGTGATTTGGTCTGTGAATGGGTGTATGAGGGTGTGAGTGGGTCTGTGTATGGGTGCAACTGGCTCAGCCTAGGTCTGTGAATAGCTGCTTCAGGTTGTGAGTGGATCTATGAATGGGTGTATGAGGGTGTGTCTGGGTCTGCGGATGGGTGCATGAGTTTGTTTCTGGGTCTCTGAAAAGATGCACGAGTGAATGAATGAGGGTGTGTCTGGGTCTGCGAATGGGTGCATGAGGGTGTTACTGGGTCTCTGAAAGGGTGAAGGAGCTCTGAGTATATCTGTAAATAGGTGGATACGGGCCTGAGTGGATTTCGAATGAGTGAGTCTGCAAATGGGTGCATCGGGTGAGAGTGAATCTGTGAATGACTGTGTGAAACTGAGTAGCTCTGCAAATGGGTGTGTGAGGGTATTACTGGGTCTCTGAAAGGGTGCACAAGTGTCTGAGTTGATCTGTAAACAGGTGCATAAGGGTCTGTGTGGATATGTGAATGGTTGCATGAGGGTATGAGTAGGTCTGCGAATGGGAGCATCAGGGTAAGAGTGGATCTGTGAATGGGTGCATGAGGGTGTGACTGGGTGTGTGAATGGGTGCATGAGGGTATAAGTGGGTGTATCAAAATGTAACTGGCCCATAAGGGTTGTACTATGTATCACTGGGTTACTGGGTTCATGCATTTCTCAGTGCTACCACATATGAATGAATTAGTGTATAACAAAGTCTCTTTTTTTTATTGTCGCCAATATTCGCGAATGCGTAGCGACATTACACGAGGGGCCGCTTTGACAGTTGCGACATATTCACGAATGTTGCTAGCCGTGAAAAAAAAAAACATTGTAGATTCATATCATGTCTTACAAACACTCTTACATGACACCCCTGGGATCAGAGTAACTTCAGCCTGGCTCCACCCTGACCCCTAATGCCACTTTTCATGACAATTTTCAACCCCGTGTCCATTCCCTAAAATGGAGACTGCAACTTTCTAGTCAGGTTGTGGCCAGCTAATCACTGCATTACTGTTGTCGCGTGCATTCTCGACTGCGTTGTGATCATCGTGAAATGTTCACGGGCAGAGATATACAAATATGTTTTCGCTTACATTTTTCAAAAACTATTGAACTGATTTATACCAAATAAGTGAAAGCACAATCTACATAATGACAGCTGGCTTTCTGCAAAATTTGTTGTAATCCTGTCTAGTGGTTCAGGCCGTAGACTTCTTCAAATTTCTATGGAAATAGCGTTAAAACAATACCACATTTACAGTCCAAGTCTTAATAGTGCACTAAATTGTAGAGCTGTTATCCTTACTGTAATCATTCACAACTGCCAGGAAGTTTAGAACTGCTAGAAGAGAAGTAAAATATGTCCCCTCCATCCCTTGCTCACCTCTATATTTCAATGTCTTTGTTAAATACTCTGTAGTAAGGAAGCAAGCGATCATACCACCATAAATTAATTCAAAAACAAGAGCGGGCTTCACAATGGGGGCACTGACCCTGCAGGGCAGTCTCAGCTCCAAGGAGGAAGCATCCAGTTCAACATTAAATAGCACAAAATGCTGAGGCACCAGTTCAAGAAACATCCAAGAATTTATTTATGATGTAAAAAGCAGCTTCCACATAGTCCTCCTGACGTGTTTTGGCTAGACTGCCTTAATCATAGGTAAGTAGTTGCAGGTATTCACAAAGCCAGTGCTATTAACTTGTGACCCATGTGACTTGATAATTACCAACTACATTTCCCATAGTGCGCCATGATGTTACATCATTTTCACTGCAGTACTCAATCTTAATCATGCTCACATAGCATTAAATAAAATACCACAGTTGCCGTTCAGGTCTTAATAGTGCACTAAACTGTAGAGCTGTTATCCTTACTGTAATCATTCACAACTGCCAGGAAGTTTAGAACTGCTAGAAGAGAGTTGAAATACGTCCCCTCCATCCCTTGCTCATCTCCATATGTCAACGTCTTGGTTACATGCCATGTAGTAGGAAAGCAAGCGATCATGTCCCCATAACTTAATTCACACAGAAGAGCAGGCTTCGCAAGAGGGCCTCTGACCCTGCAGGGCAGTCTCAGTTCCAAGGAGGAAGCATCCAGTTCAACGTTAAATAGCACAAAATGCTGAGGCACCAGTTCAAGAAACATCCAAGCATTTATTTATGATGCAAAAAGCAGCTCCCACATAGTCCTCCTGACGCTTTTAGGCTAGACTGCCTTAATCATAGGTAAGTAGTTGCAGGTGTCTTAACTTGAGACCCATGTGACTTGATAATTACCAACTACATTTCCCATAGTGAACCATGATGTTACATCCTTTTCACTGCAGTACTCAATCTTAATCATGCCGACACAGCATTAACAAAATACCACAATTATAGTCCAAGTCTTAATGGTGCACTAAATTGTAGAGCTGTTATCCTTACTGTAATAATTCACAAGTGCCAGGAAGTTTAGAACTGCTGGAACAGAGGTAAAATATTCCCCTCCATCCCTTGCTCACCTCCATATTTCAATGTCTTGTTTAAATGCCATGTAGTAGGGAAGCAAACAGGTCAAACCCCATAGATTAATTCACACCAGAGCAGGCTTCACAATGGGCCAACTGACCCTGCAGGGCAGCCTCAGCTCCAAGGAGGAAGCATCCAGTTCAACATTAAATAGCACAAAATGCTAAGGCACTAGTTCATGACGCATCCAAACATTTATTTATGATAAAAAAAGCAGCTCTCACAAAATCCTCCTGACGCATTTCGGCTAGAATGCCTTAATCATAGGTAAGTAGTTGCAGGTGTCCACAAAGCCAGTGCTTTTAACTTGTGACCTATGTGACTCGATAATTACTAACTACATTTCCCATAGTGCACCATGATGTTACATCCTTCTTAGTGCAATACTCAATCTTAATCATGATGAGTCAAACCAAAAATGATTGTGTCCCTAATATTGATTAGTGAACTCAGAAGGACTTGCCAAGAGAAGTATTAAACAATAAATCAACGTAGCTGCAATGTTCATGTAGAGAAGGTGGAGGAAGAAAATGCTTATACTTAAAGACTGAGGGGTACTTGCTGGGGTATCATGGTCATAATTTGGGTTTTCTTTCTCCTAGAATATTAAAAAAGGTTAAATATATTGAGGTTGTTGAGACCTTGAATTGCTCCATCTCAGGAACCTAACGGCAATCATGGTAATTAACCAATGACATGCTAGGGCAGCTGAGGCAAGATATGTGTTAATGAAGTTTGGGTATTCGGTCCATGAGTTGCTCCATCTCTAGATCCCACAGACAATCATTATAGTAGACCCATAAAGTGTAGTGCACAAACATAGCTGACCCTTAAAGGAGTAGAGCAAATACTGTCAGTAAAATTCTAATGCCTAGAGGTTACTTGGTATTTTAGCAATACATTAACTTGGCAGAAGATGCAATATTGTGCACTGCAGAATAATACCTTTTTTCACCAAATGGAGACAATTTTCCAAGAGGATTGTGCAAATTTGCATAGGAAAGTGCATGTGGACTTCTGTTCCACAGCAATGTTAATTTGGCAGAAGGTGCAATTAGATTTTAGGATGTAAATTACAATATTGTGCATTTAGAGAATATTACCTTGTTTCGCTGAATGGAAACAACTTTGAGAGGTTTGTGCAAATTTGCTTAGGAAAGTGCATGTGCATGAGGACTTCTAATCGTTAGCTCTCTATGAATTGCTGTACAAGTTGCTAAATTAATTCTATACCCTGCATCTCCCAAGAAGGATTTAAAGTCTTCTCATGGTGAAACCTCAATAGTTCATAATTGTACATACTATTCAGCAACGCTGATATATGTGCAAATCAGCATCTAAATTGCGTTGATGCGGGGGCCTCCTTTCCCATCAATATGATCATAGGGGATTTAATTTTTCTCAATATTAACTTTCTATCACCAACCCTTTCTCCAGGTCTGATGTATTTGACCCCAAAGTATTTGAGTTCTTTGCTGTATCCTTTCCGCTTGTCCCAAAAATGCTTGGCTATTGTTTAGGAGAAGTCACAATTTTTTATTGCTCGTAGGTGTTGTAAGATTCTGAATTTGAATTTTTGATGGTGCTCCCCAAATATTGTTTATTACAGGAGCATTCCAACAGATAAACCACACATTTTATCTAACATGTCATATGCTCTTTGATTTTTACTTGTTTATGATTGTGGAGCTAGTAGGTGGTCTTGTTCCCTCTATACGTGTAAGCCCTACATTTAGCACATTTCCAGAAACCCTGTTGAGTTAACCAGCTGGTGCTTGTCAGTTTTACCATGGGGAGATAGCTGTGTCAAAAGGTCCCCTATTGATGCGTTTATTCTGTAAGTTTTGCTACGATGTTCTGTAAGTGCTTCTTTTTCGGTTTCATCCAATTTTAGTATCTTCCAATTCTTACAAATGATCTCCTTGAATTCCTTATGTTCACAAATACAATCCATAGTCATATGGATTGTATCATACTTTGATGATGTCTTCCTGCGGGTTACAAGTAACACATCCCTAGTTAGAGCCTTGACTCTTTCCATTGCACTATGGAATACATCCACAGGATAGCCTCTGGATAGGAACCTAGTTTGCATTTCCTGTGTCTCTTCTTCCATATCTTCTGGTTCAGAGCAGTTTAACTTAGCTCTTAGCATTTCCTTATATGGCATGCTTCGCTTGAGAATTTTTGGAAAGTCATTATTCGCATGGAGGGTGATATTACATGAGGAAGATTTCCTGTGAATCTTTGTACACAGCTTTATTTCTTTTACAAGTACCTCAATGCCTAGGAAAGTAATTCCTTCTGACTGATGGTATGAGTAAAACTCATAATGAGGGACTTCTCATTTAAAGATTAGATACACGACTCCAAACTTTTGATTTCCTATATCAGAAAGAAGTCATCAATGAACATCATCCAGAATATGATGCATTTTATTGTTTTGTAGTTCTCCTCTGTCCATACTGCTTCAGTCTCCCGGGATCCCATCATGAGGTTAGTGTTGGTGAGTGTGAATCAAGTTCCCATAACTGTGCACTGTTCTTGTAGATAGCAGTCTCTGTTAAACATGAGCACATTTTGAGTAAGGCAGAAGGACAACATCTCTTCAATCATGCTCATATATTCCATGTAGTTGATTGATCTTGCTCGAAGAAAGCACTTGACCGTTATTATGCCATGCTCATGTCTAATTGATGTATATAGTGATGTTACATCAATAGTAGACATCAAGCAGTTTTCTCTCCATGGATTATCATGAATCTTAGCTAACAAATCCATGGAGTCGCATAACTATGATGGTAAAGATGTTACATAACTGACTAGGAATAGAACTATGAACCTGGACGTGTTCTCCAAAAGTGACCCCATGGAATCAATAATTAGAGGTAGACACTTATCCACTTTAGACTGAAAGTAGATTGTGGGGATGACAGGATGCTCAACATTCAGGTAGTTGTATTCTTCCAAATCTATAACATCTAGAATCCTCAATTCATGTAGTTTCTGATGATATTCAGATGTTATACTTTTCATAGGATTCTTTTGAAGCTTCTCATAATGTCTGTTATTCTTTAATTGTCTTTCCGCTTACTCCATGTAATCAGAGTGGTTCTGGATCGCAATATTGCTACCTTTGTAAGTAGCTTTAATTGCTATTTGCTGATACTCTCTAAGTTATTTTGGAGTTCTCTTTGTGTTACGTGTTTTCAATTGTTAGTTTTCTTATGCTTCCTGCGAGTCAGATGGTTGATCTCTTCAATCACTATTTCTTGAAAGACATCAATCTTATTGCCAGCGGAAAGTTGTGGGAAAAAGACTGATTAAAGTTTGAAATCACTGTCTTCTACTCTCCAAGCTACAATTTGCATATCCTTACATAGTTGTTAATCTGATACATGTAGGAATGGGGTTCCTCCTCTAGTTCCCTCTGATTCTTCTTCCAGAGCTACAAGTGTTCTCAGGCTAGGCAAGTCCTTCATTGTGATTGTTGATGCTTCATTCCCACTCATCGTATTGCTCTTGGTATCCAGAGGATGTGCTGTAAAATGCATTTTCAGTTTGTTTGTGAGACACTTTACATAGGTCAATGCTCAAGTTGGCCAGATCTAGTTGAGAGTCTGGGCAAAATGACAACCTTTCAATTAGTACCTTTATTTGATTGTCACTCAGAATTTTAGGGGAGAGTTTGCTGACTAGATTTTCTTTAATTATGTTCTTCTTTAAAATTAGTTTTTCTATTTGCCTCCTGGTTTATGCTTTCCATCTTTCTCTGTCCCTCCATTTTTTGATTTTCCTCTGCTCCAGCCTCTCCCGTAGTTTGCTCCTCTTCCTCTTCTTCCTTGTTTCTCACTCATCAGTATTAAGCATGCAGCATCTCCATGGAAAAGTCTGTGTTTATGGCTTTAGGATCTTTATCTAGAGAGCTCGCATCAGAGCTGTCTATGACTCCTGGTTTTACTCTCTCTGTAACTGTATCCATTGCAGCTCTGTTTCACAAACCATCATAATTCCTTGCACAAGTGTAGATGCACCAGCCAGCATAATCTATACTCTCTTTTGAATTTTCTTGCTTTTCTTTGCTCCTTCATCATGCACAGTTTTATCATCAATAATGTCATTGTAAATGTTACAGCAATATTATCATTGATCCCATAGATGGTGTCATCAATGATGTAATATATCCCGTAATTAGCTGTGCATGGCGAAAGAGCATGTTAGAGTTACCTTTGGGGACAAGTTATAGTTACTTGAGTTAACCATAGCTATAACTACTGAATTTCTATGGTTTTGTGTGAGGAACTTCAGAACCAAACTATAACATCCCTGTACCTTTTGGCTTTTTCAGTGATTTTTAATGTTTTTTGAGCATGCACAAACCCACATATAACCAGTGCGGCACACGGCCTTTGGCCGTGCATAGCTGGGGTTGATGGCAGGGCCTGGTCAATGGCCAGGTCTGGCAGCCAACCCTCCTGCATGCACCCAAACCCAAGCTACACATGGCCTTTCGCCATGTGCAGCATAACGTTGCATATAGTGGGTGGTTTCAATTTTTACCTGGAACCGTGGATCCACCAGTTGATTTGCAGATCCACGGAACCGTGGATACATGGATCAGATAAAAAAAAGAAATTGGGACATTTTCGGCCCATGAGAGGTACCTCCATCCCTCCCATTATGTGTCCTATGGGGTCTGAAAACCTATATCCCGACCCCTTATGTGTTTTTGTACTATTCCTTTCCCTCCCCCAAGCTGATGCGATAAACAAAATGGCAGCTGCAACTTTTCTGTCAGGTTTTCTAAATTTGTTGTAATTACATTCAGCAGTTCAGGCTGTAGGTGTGTCTAAAGACCCTATGGAAAAATGAATTGGGTAAATGTATTTTAGGACACACTCTTTTTCCTGGACCCCACTAGATGGATCATCCCAAAACATTCAAGAGAGCAGCTGAACTGACCAAAGAGTAAGATTGGAAAGTTTTGTGACATTTTGTCAAGCAGTACCAAAGTTATAGGCAAAAAATAATAATATTTTTGGAAACTAGGTCCTAGCTATACCTACCTACTGGTGACCACCAGTATAGTTATAGTTACCTTAGAGCGCAAGTTATACTTACTTAAAAGAACTTTAACTATAACTGCTGAATTTCTATGGTTTTGTACAAGTAAATTCAGAATCTAACTATAACGTCCCTGTAACCTTTGGTTTTTACAGTGAATTTCTATGTTTTTTATTGTACAGTAATTTTCATTAGTATATGTTAATCCAACCACCAACACGCACAGCCTTTGGCCATGCGCAGCAGCAGTTGGCCACAGGGCTTGACCTGTGGCCAGGACCTGAGGTCAACCCCCTATAAGCAACCAACCTTGCAGTGTGTGGCCTTCTCCTGTGCACAGTAGTGGGAGCCTGCAGCCAGTCCATGATGCCAACCCCCTAACCACCCAGCTCTATGCACATGTGCATGGGCCTTTTTGGGTGCACTGCAGAAGTTAGCCACAGCCTCTCTGTTTGAGAGAATAGGTGTGAGAGGCTGTATTTGGGAGTGAAAGTGGCTTTCACAGTGCCTGTCTGGGTGTGAGAGTACGTACATCAGTGTTTTAGTGGGTGTGTCAGTATGTGCACGGGTCTGTGAGTGGGTCCGTGAGAGTGTCACTGAGTATGAGTGCGTGTGTGACAGTCTGAGTAGGTGCGTAACTGTCTGAGTGGGTCTGTGAATAATTGTGTGAGGTTCTGATTGGTGCTGTAAGTGAGTGCATGAGGGTCTAAGTGGATCTGTGAGTGTCTGATTGAATTTGTGAGTGGGTGCATGAGTATCTGAGTGGGTCTGTAAGTGGGTGTGTGAGTGTGTGAGTGGGTGTGTGAGTGGGAGAAAGAAAGTGAGAGGGAGAGAGATTGATTTTTTAGTCTTTGATGTCTGATAAACTTAGAATGAAATATTTGTGTACAATTTAAAATATAAAATGTATTTGTCATTTAATTTTTTTTTTTAAATTTATATATCAAAAAGAGAAATGAGTCCAGCTGGACTTAAACGTCCAAGTCTCAGTGTCCTTCACACTGAGCTAGGGCTTTTCTTATTTTTTATGGTTCTTTTTAGCTCTTTATGTGCTATCTGGGACTGCGAGTGAGCCCTCAAGAGCTCCCCTGCAGTCCCTACATATTTATGTATTTATTTTGACAAAATGCCCTTTACGGGCTATCTGACACCTCAGTGGAAGCCTTAAGGCTTCCCTGATGGTACTATTTCTTCAGCAAGTAGGGAGCTGCTTTAAAAGGAGCTCTCTGCTAGGTGAAGCATTTCATCTCTGTTCCCTGCACACATGCCAGAAACAGAGATGAAAGCTCAGCTATTTGACAGCATGACCTGTTTAGAGGAGTGTTTGGTGTGGCTGGGCTTCACCCGGAAACATAGCAGGAGCCGGACCTTTGAAGAGGCGGTCCCCAGGGCCATTTTTGGCTCTATGGAGGGGCCCATTGGACCCCCTAAAATGTGCATTTCGACCCAGAAAGGTGGTGGTCCTCAGGGCAGAGTGGGGCCATGGGACCCCCCCACATATATTATATTTAAAGCCCCTTGTAGGTGGTGATTATGGGAATGAACATGGGAAATTAAATATTTTGAGCCCTGTTTTTCCTGGCCTCACTTGATGGATCACCCCAAAACTTTCCATGCATAACAAGAATCATCTGGCCACTTATTTTGGTACAATTCATGAAGATTCATCAAACGGTACCAAAGATATTGGCAATCGAAAAAAAACCTTTTTTTCAATGGAAACATGGTCCTAACTTTAACAACCTAGTGGCAACCTCTACCAGGTAAGATATATAGATAGATAGATAGATAGATAGATAGATAGATAGATAGATAGATAGATAGATAGATAGATAGATAGATAGATAAATAGATAGATATAAACTATTGGCCAGTAGGTATAGTTCAGACCTAGTTTTCATATGCAAAAAAAAGAGAAAAAAACAAGCACAATCTCCTGCACGTGTTTAATGTTTAGCCCTGGGTGGCCAGGTCCTGGGGGCATGCCACATATAAATTGGTTTGTGAGGGTGTTGTGGGTACCATAGCACACCCTATAGCTCAATTACAGTAAGATGCTGTTGCTTGCAACATTCAGACTTATTTGGGTATATTCATTACATCCTTGAATATCAAGTTTGCAATAACCAATCCTTGTTAGATGTCTCATTTATTATAAACAATGCTTGCTGATTATGCCCACTGTATGCAACCTGCTAAACATGTTCTAGCTGTAACTGCCAAAACATGTGATCTTCACTATGTGATCTGTATTGGACATGAGTCACAATCGCGAGGATAATTGCTCATTTTCTTATCAAGCAACCATCTACCAAAAGGAACATGTGCACGTTTGATGATTTAAGGAGGCTTGTGAGTCTGAGGCTGTGCTTGGCTTTGTACCTATTGCTCTGCTCTCCTGTTTCCAGTCAAGTCAAGTTCCTTGTCCTCCAGTCTGCCTTCAGTCAAGTTCCAGTGTTCCTCGTTCTTTGACCAGCTTCCAGTTGAGTTTCAGATTTTTTGTCCTCTGTACAGCCATCAGTCGAGTTCGAGAAATCCTCGCCCTCCGATCGACTTCCTGCAGAGTTCCGGCTCCATCTTCGATCTTCTGCTGACAATCCCATATTTTCTATAAATGACAGAACATAGGAAAGGTGTAAAATCACAGTTTTGGTTCTTCTGAAAACTTCAAGCAAGTAACTTAATTTCAAAGTGAATCGCTTAAATGAAACAAACCAGAGCTCTGTCTTTAAAATAATTTATGACAATAAGAACTAGTGTGATTTATTGTTTGGGTGGGAATCCAATATACTGCTAAATAGACATTAAGGAAAAACATATTTCCTGTAACAAGTGCACCCTTGGGGAAACAGCCTTAACAACGTGGCTCGAACCACGTTGTGACTTTACAACATGGCCCCAACCATGAATGAGTATTTAGAAAGCATTCCTTTACCACGCAAGTCTTTACATTGACTTGCCTTAGGGGAAGCATTGTTGGACTGATGTTGGACTTTAAGTCCAACACTTTCCCTACTGTGGTGCAGACTGGAGTTAGAATAGTAAATTATGCTGTTCGAAAGTCCAGCACTTTCCCCCAGTCAAGTCTGTGTAATGACTTGCATAGTAAAGGAATGCGTTGTAGAGACGCATTTGTGGTTTGAGCCGTGTTCTTGAGGCAGGTGTGGTAAATGCCTGCATTTTTCCGACACACAACCTTCCCCTGACAATTAAGAGACTGGAAATAAAGCAAATTTATCAAAACTATTATTGGCAAGAGTTTGTGCCAGATCACAAAGAAGCCCTTTAGTCGAGTTGATTGTTTTTGAGCTTGGACATTGCTTCAGATACTCTGAAAGTATTGTAAAAAGAGGAAGAGACTTGTAAGCCTTATAGAAACGTATGCACAATGTGTCAACAATGTATAATTCAACAATAGTTTATTTAAGCAAGTTCAATGTATTAATGAAGTAATTATTTTGCAGCCCAGAATCCTAAAAACCAAGAATCCAGTATTTTGAGAAATCAGAAGTCCTGACGCTCAACAAGACATGCAGTCCAGGGTCCAGCAGTTGGATTCTGCAGTCCACAAAGCAGAAGCTGGTATTTTCTCTTTTTCTCTTCCCAAAACCCCCTTCCACTTGAGGACTTGCAAAAGGGCAATGTACTCTTCATTGCAGTCATGTTAAGCCTCACCAGGTTTGTGGAATTGGCATCACCAAATTGGAATGCCTGAAATTCAGGTGAGTGGCTTGCACAGAACAGAGGGAGCACACATTTACCTCCTCATTAAGCCTTTTAGAACCCTGGGGACCACAACCTTCCCAGGGCTTTATTTAAACATAGAAAGGGGGTCAGACAGATCCCTCTGCTCTGGCTCTTTGGAGCTCGAGGACCACTCCCTCTCTGGGGCTTAAGTAATAAATTGGATGCGAGTCAAACAGACCCTCCTCCATGGCCCTTGTACTGCCCCGGGCATCAGCACATCCCGAGCACCAGAACTCCAAACAAAGGGAGAAGAGCCACACGGTCCCCTTCTTGGACCAAATTCAGTCCAGAACCACCACCGCCCCTGGGCTGGCCCATGAAAAATGAAAGGAGTGCTGCCGCATGGCCCCCCTCCTGGAGCCAGTATTGGCCCTGAGGACAGCCACCCCCTAGGGCCTGCTCAATATCTCCCTAGTTTCCCATCCTCAGGAGACATAGCAGTTTGGCCTGCAGCCAGGCTGTGTAACCAACCCCACCATGCAGGGCCAACCCCCCATAGGCTTCTAATCCTGTGCCTTGTAGGACCTTCTAAGTCATTCTGCGTATCTGCATAACCTGCCCTGCAGCCAACCCCCATCATGTAAGACTAAAGGCCATGTGTGGCAAGGGGTTGGATACCTATTGGCAACTGGCCACAGGGCCTTGCCACAGGCCAGGCCCTGTGGCCTACCCTACCATGCATGGCAAAAGGCCATGCACAGTGTGAGGCTGGTTGCATGCGGGGTGGTGGCAGCACATGATGGGATAGCCAGATGGCCTGTCCCTTGGCCATGCACTGGGTGGGGCTGGATGCATGTGGGGCATTGGCAGCAGGACCTTGCCACAGGCCAAGCCTTGTAGCCAACACCCGCTCCATTAAACAAAATAGACATTCACCGAAAAACTAAAGGTGACAAGAACATTATAGTTAGGAATTGTCCTTAAAAAAAACCTTAGAAATTCACTGAAAAAAAATCAAAGGTTAGAGGGATGTTATAGGAAGGTTCTTAATTTACACACATTTCAAGTAACCATAACTTCACCTCTAACCACCCTTGACAATGAACTCCTGCCCCTTAACCCTTAAACCCTTGGTTACCATTCTCAATGTTAATAAGGATACACCAAGGGTCTCATTAGGAGTCTGGTGGTCGGGCCGCCAGCTCTGCAACCAGCGCTGCCCTGGGGATTACGACCCCCTTCTCCGCCAGTGGTTCCATGGTGGTACCACCGCAATGAATATCCAGGTGAAGAACCGGTGCAGGGGTGCGCGGGGTGCCCCTGCACTGCACATGCACTAGGCATGGGCAGTGTAGGACCCCCTGGCCAGCACCATAGCAATGCTCACTGTCTGCAAAGAACATTGCAAGGTTGCTGGTGCACACTGCGCTCTACAGCATTGTCTCTGGCTCAAGTACGGACCACAGACAATGCAGTAGGTTGTTTCCAGCTAGGCCAGCGGGCAGAAACTCAGATTTTCACCTGCTGACCTAGCGGGAAACTCTGATGGGGCTGACAGGGAGGTTGCCACTATGGAGGAAACCTCACCTTCGGAAGTTCGTCAGACGGTGTAAACCATCTGCTGAACTCATAATCAGTCCCTAAGTGTTAAATATGATGTATGGTGAGAGTGCCTAGCCAGAGGAATCAATGGGAGAGGGGGAAGTAATATTTTTGAGTGCCTTGTGGAAATCAAAACATTTATGCAATAAGCAAACTGGCTCTCAAGGGATCCAAAACTAAAATGATGGCATTAAGTTTCAGAGATTCAATATGCCAATATTTTCACTGGGCAGATTTCAATTGGTCAAATGTTTAGAACAAAAAAATGTTGTTTAATAAATTAATACTCAACATGGGATTTTCCAGGGAATAAAAACACCTTGCTGACACACCCAGCTAGCTCTATTTATCTACTATCTGGCTATTTATTATTTGTAGTTATCAAGATATGATGAGTAAATCAATTGTCCCGAAGCATATGATAATTTCTATTCTCTTTATGAAAAATGCCTACCAATACTATGGTGCATTTGCAAGCATATGTCCCCAAGCATCTTCTGCACCTGGAAGTCAATAGAAAGCCACTGGAAAAACAAAAGTAGGAAGAGAATTATAGTATTGTATTTGTTAGACACAGCACATTATGCAAAAGAAGAACCTAAAACTGCTGTGTATGGAAATTGATTGACACATATTACATTACTTATAAGAAATGAAGCCAATGATAACAAACAGTGTTACCTGTGAGAAGCTGACAACTTTACCATGCATACTCTGTACCAATAAACTCATTTTTTAATAGGGATCAATCAATCAATCAGTGTTCTCGTAAAGCGTGGCTAATCACCCATCAGTGTCTCAAGGCGCTAGAATGTAAACCCAAAATTGTGTGTGAAAGACCATTTTCTCTAGTGCAAAATGTGCAATAAAGTGAGAGTTACACTCAAATTGTGTTTCATGTGACAAGATAGATGTGATTATAATCCAAAGATACTTCAAAACATCATGTGAATCAGTTTTTGCTTATTAATATTGTTAGTGGCAATTAGTTTGCAGTAAACATGACAGATCCGTTATGGGGAAATGAATAAAACTCCATGTATACAGCTAATTCTGGTCCATTCAGATGTCTATGTTCTTGTCCTCTAGTTTTCTATATGTGTCTGATCAACCATTGAGAGTAAAATCTTCAAATTAGGGGTATCGAACATGTTTTTTAAATATTTTTTTACATGCTGCCATTCTTCATTCATCTTTCCAACAGAGTCTTTACCTAATCATGAATGTCTTTTCTGATAGTGAGGTGTTTTGAGTGACAAGGAGACAACAGCAATCAATTGTTGGTACCTCTGTGGTGAATATACAGCCCTCTGACAGCATAATACTATCAAAAATGTAATGGCCAAGGCATTTTCTAGTTCAGAAGTCAAACATTTGAGCACTCGGAGTACATACTGCGACCTGTGAGTCATTTAAAATATATGTGATTCAACTTAAAGTTTAAAAAAACAAACATTCTTTTTCAACAGTTGACATCAAAGTTTCATCTAGCTGTTGGTATGCAAGAAACAACATGATAAGTAGGTTCACTGACAGAGAGTGTAAGGCAAGTTTGGTAGCATTGTAAACACACAGGAACGTATTCTGAATGGTAAATTTAGACATGAGTAAATTTGCACCTGTACATTTACTTTTCCTCTTTTGAGTAAATTTACTACTTTGGGGCATCCACCCAAAAATAAAGACTTTCACCTGCATACGCCCTGAAACAGAAGAGGAGGCTAATTTCCAAATATAGAGTTACTACTTGTAGCTTTTCATAGATAGGGGGAGTTCCCTCCCTGCTAAACGTTAGGGAACATTTTAAATGTTGATTAAGTTTTTTACAAAATTAGAAAACACGTTTTGTTAATTAACTGTGTATACTTATTTTAAATGTAGAATATATAAAAATGTTACAGCATTATTAATCAGAGTTGTATTATTCTGCATCTACTACATTAAAATGTTTTAAAGGAATACGAGTTATGTATAGAATTCATTAGTAGTAATTAATTTATTTTTTGTTAAATATTATTATTGCACTATTTAATATTTATTTAATAAAATATATTAAAAGAAATGATTAATAATTATGTTTTATTTATAGAATTATTTGAGCAAGGAATTATGTTTGCAAACCTCCATTAGAGTTATGTTTTAAATCCTTACCTCCATTAATTTCTATGAAAGGTTATTAGAGTGCCCTTGAGTAGACATGGGTAGTATGGGCCTTACTCTAGCTCTGAGCTATAGTACATTTAGGATGGTTTTGGGTCATTTTTGGCTGCATTAACTAGAGCTAGGGCAGTTTAACAATAAGAAGGAGTTTACCCGTTTGTGAGTGGGAGTGTGCTCCTCACTAAATCCCACTCTCTAACCCACACGTACCCACTCCTTACTCCTCCCTTAACTCATCCTCTGCTGAACAAGTATTACTTATTTTCCAGCCATTCCCCTTTGTCCCTCGCATATTTACTGACAAGAAGTATACTTACATGTGCAGAGATATCTGCATTTGTGGCTGAGATCTCCAAACATAAAATATAGAAGTGAAAACAGTGTTCTACGCAGCAACTATGTGAATAGCATTTTTTAGTATGTTAGTAGTACTTTTATAATACTGAATGCTCTACAAGATGCAGTTTGTGAACATTCCCTAGAGGATATGCATTACCAGGATCCTAAAAAAAAATAACTTAAGACTCTAAACTGCGTCATTCTTTTAAAACATTCAGAAAATCTGAAATCTATTTTCAATATCTACCATGTTTCATGATGGAGTCTCCTACTTTATTCTACTTCGTCATGCAGAGGCATTTTCTGCACTCCACATACTGATCAACATCAGAGATCTTTATCTTATGATGTTTCTTTTTAGGTCTGCCAAATCTCATCTGCAAATATGCAATGGGAGGGCATTGGTTTAACCCCATGTTGCCATTCCTTATTTGGTGCACCTTTTGCATTTTCTATTGGGGCTTAGGATTGCTATGTAGTTACACATTTTTCGATGGTGATTTTGTATCAGTTATGAGCCACAAAGGAGTCCATCTGGATTTTTATTTGTTCTAATCTATTGTTATAACAGAGTGACCATATTAAATGAGATCATTCTTCAGAAGGGTGTTGCCACAGTGGTGCATATGTATTGTTAAGGCATAAGCAGTGGTAGTTTTACAGTACTATATTAATGAGCAGCACAATCCCCAAAACTGATTTTTTCAAACCAGATATTATTGCTACTTAGCACACAAAGGGCCTCCTTTACATTGCATTTGTGCCACTGTATCTTCATTTTTTTTGTGACGCAGCGGTGGCTCTACCAGTACTCTCCACTGCTCCAGATTTACACCTTGACGCATTGGGTCCAATACATCAGTTTGTAAACCCTTGAGTCACAATATACTTGTGCTAGGTATAACGTATGCAGGGTAAGCATTCCCATGGGAAAAGCCATGCAGAACTGATACAAATTCACAACATTGCACTGCGACATTCTGCCACTTCACTGCATCAGAATGTTACCACCTGCTCAGTGCCTAAAATTGACACAGGGCTTTTTTTCTATAGGGGCCTCCTTACACTGCTGGAGTAGTCATTTTTTTACACTAGTCCAGCAATGCATGAGTTTATCGCCAACAGATGATTCAGAATTTCTGACGCATCTGTAAAAACCTGCGTCATGGAGATTTGTATCGTAAATACAGTGCATCCATGATGTCTTTAAGGGATCTAAGGGCAGTGCAAGAAATCTGATGCATCAGGGCCTATGCGACAGATTCTTGCAAATGAGTTCCAAAATCTCATTCTGTTATGGTGGCTTTTGTTAAAGGGACTTTTTCCAGAAATTAACATTTTGGTGACTTGTACTTAATGATGGAATTAAATGGACAAGTTTTCTACCTATTTGTGATGCCAACATTGTGCCGAATTCCATGTAGCTGCATTTAATTTGAGTAATGTTTAAAAAATGAATACCTTCAATATTATTTCATCACTAAAAACTAGCTGCGCAACTCCCTCCAAAGATTTGTTCATGGCGCCTCCAAAATGTAATGGGTGAATTAAGTTAGCCTTTGACAGTACAACCCCTATTCAAACTCCACACTTACTATCGTGACAGCCACCTGTGCATTATTACAACACCGACCTTCACCAAGAAAATGCAAGTAACAAGAACGGTCCTATAGAACAGACAATGGTCCTAACTCCAAAAGTACATTTAGAGAAGCAATCAAAATATATCAGTGCCTAACTTGCAAAACTCAGAAATACCTTTATGCCAGCTCATGGAGTTCTTAAAAAACAACAACTCTGGAACTATTTAAAAAGGTAAAAAAATTACATATGTAGAGATAACAAAAGACACGAATACTCCATCAAAAGCCATATGCAATTCTGATTGCTGTTTTGGGGAAAAACATACTTAATATTTATACCTCCTTTTCCAATGAAACTTCCACAAGAAACACTGTGACCTTCCCTCTCGTATCCAGTCTCAAATATAATTCAGAACAGACACTGCAATTAATCAAATCAGGTTCTCGATCTAATCCTTGCTCCCCCAAGTTTTTTGCACAAGGACTAGAGACTATTGCCCTATGCTGCTTGATATCTGTAACTAAAAATTGGAAAAATATATAATGCTAGCTGTCTGGAAGCAAGCCTTAGTAGGACACTTTTTGAAAAAACTCACAACAGACACTTCCATCATGAGTAACCACACCCCATCTCCCTTCTGCCTTTGCTCTTAAAAACGTAGGCTACACATAGATGAAACAAACAAACTGAATGATTTCCAATTGTGATTTCAACCATAGAGCAGCAAGGATACTGCCTTGTTGCATTTGTCTGAAAACATACAATAAATCCTACATTGGAAGAATAAATTCTTCCTATCCTGATAGAACTACCAGCTTTATTTGACACTAGCACAAGCTCTACTCTTACTGACATTGACATTGGTGGCAAACCACTAAACTGATTATATGTTTTTCTTTCTAACTGCACACAAATGACCTTCATTCCTCTTTATATCTCAAAATCAAATTCCAATACTTACGGGGTTCGTCAGGCCTCCTCACTCAGCCAATAGCTATGTAGCACCACTAACAAATCTGTATTGCTCGTTTGGCTTTCAGATATTGTCACATTTTGCAAATTCCTTGTTTCTATGACTTCCTCTATACCTCCTTCATTGCCTTCAACTGGTTCAAAACACTGCAGCTTAGCTGCTGTTCAATCTGCATAAGAGGGAGTTCTTTTCCTCCCATTTTCCTGACTTACATTGGCTCATGGTTAACAACTTAATTAGTACAATTCATGCCATCTCTGGGCCCAACCATATATGAGAAAAAATCAAACCCTACCAACCTCTGTGAATCCTTCGCTCTTTTAACCTGATTAAAATTGCTGAATTCTTTTAAAATCAACTGACAGGTGATCCTTTTTCTATCTGGTAGCTGTAACGCCTCTCCTCAAGAACCCAGATCCACCATTTTGCATCAGTAATTTAGAAAAAAAAATGTGCTTAATAAATATTAATTCATTGATGTTATGACTTGGTAGTTGTAGCTCACACTTTTACCTGCAAGGTTAGTGTGATGCTTACAGCTGCCCCCTCACTTTGTGCCCCCATTATTAGCTGATATTGGTGTTTTCTGACTCTGACTGTTCCCTTGGAACTGCTAACCAGTCCCAAGGCCAGTGCTCTGTTTAAAATGTTATATCCAAATTAGGCCTAATTATAAGTGGCTCTGTCAACCTACCTATAAGTCCCTAGTATATGGTAGGGTATGTAGGTTTAGGGTCTTAGTATAGTTATTGCACCCTTAGTGTCACTTCAAAGGCAGGCCTGCCTTGCTGGCTGCTTTTAAGTTAAAGTTAACCCCAAAATCGACTTTGGAATTAAAAACACTTCCAAAGACCTCATCTAGCTTATTCGTAAATATAAATCACCCCTAAGTTGTGCCGTAAGTGCCCCACGGCTGAAGTGCAGTGCAAATATAAGCAGGGAATTTATAAAATATGTTTTATAAGCCCTGGTGAGGGGAAATACAGCCAAAGACGTTTTCCCATTATAGAACATTAGCACTGTAGGCTAACATTGTGAGACTTTGTTTAAAATGAATACAATCTCATTTCCACTAGAAAAGAGCTAGATCTGTCATGGCTGGTATCAAAACTTAGAATAAATCCAAAAATATGACAAGATTGGATTTATTATAACTAGTACAGAGAAAAAGTTTTAGAACTCTTTCTGAAAGTTACCAAAATCCACCCTGTGGTGTCCTTAATTGATTAGTCAGTCTCTGGCAGCCTGAGCCAAGCTACCTTAATGAGGTGTGATGTGGCCTGGACTGAAATAAAGGAAGCAGCCAGCCAAACTGCTGGGGAAAAACCACCAGAGACAGAAACTGGATCTCCCCTATTTCCTGTTCCCCCAGCCAGATGAGAGTCCCGAAAATTAGAGAAGGTGATGTGCTGGAAGGGGTGTGTTAGGGACGCTTAGCCACACCGGTAGGGAGGCTCAGCCAGATGTAACCTTCAAGGGGTGATTTCCTCCATGTTGGATCTGTAAAGAATGTTGCTTTCTGGGATTGATTTTTGTCACACTTCAAAGGAAGTGTTCACCCCAGAGGTTGGCACCCTGCATCCCAATGGACAGCCCCCTCCTTAGCAACCCAGGAGCAATGATAAATATGGCAGAGCTGCCCAACAATTCAGATCCCTGCTGGAAGAAGATACTGTAGAAGAAGGCCTGCCCTGCTTCAGCCCTTGTCTGCACCTGAAGAACGTCACTCACAAGGACTGCACCAGCTGCACACTTTAGGCTTCACCAAAAAAAGGAATTTGCCTTGCATTTGCAAATCCAGGAGTGGGCACCCTGTAAGCTACAGGCACAACATAGTTGGCTAGAGTTCCCTGCATCAAGTCCTGCAAGAACAGCCTAGCGGACCAGCGGCCAGTGGCCATTTGAGAATTATGACCAGGTGCATTCTGGGAATAGTAGTCCCAAATTCTAAAGAGCAACTCAGAGCTTCTAGAACCTTGGATCAAATTTGTGGACACTTCAAGGACACAAAAAGATCCAGAGGTTTGGAGACATTTGGAGCAGCTCCATAAGCTGAAGAGTTGTAATCTCAGGCCCCAAAGGGCAAACCAAAGCCCCTGAACCCAAGAATGGTGCTGTGGACCCCTTTCCTGAATCAAGAAACACTTCTGAAAGTAAATGTGACAGTGCTACATAGTGGGAGGCCAATACTCTGGACGTTGTTCCTGTCCAGTGCAATCTTTTCATTTACCTCTTAAGCACTATTTGCTTCTATGTGCTTGAATTACTTTTAAACTTTAAAACGTTCATAACTTTGCTTCCCTACTTTGGAATTTTGTCATTTTGGTGTCATTTGAAAGATAAAAATATTTCCTATTTATATACATTGGTGTCAGATTTTTATTTTGTGTAGTGTTTTAATTATTTACAGTTTTTTTATATTAAATGCTTTAAACACCTGTCTCCTAAGTTAAGCCTAACTGTTCGTGGCCAACTTACTAAGGGTTGAGCAAGGACTAATTTATTGAGACCTTGACTGGACCTATTGGGGGATTGTGGCCTATTGCTAAGTGTAGATACCTACCTGGCCTTGCCACTAACCCACTTTCCAACAGTTCTCAGCAAGTGTGTGTGTTTAACCTTGTCCACTACTATGGCTTCTCAAATAGTTAGATCTTCAGCTTCTTGCAGAATTCAATAAATGAAGAGGAAGCTGTGCTGTGGAGAGGTTATTCCATGCTTTAGGAGTTATGTACGAAAATGCCGGCCTCTGTATGTGGTTCTGTGTATGATCAGAATATGTGCGAGTAGGAGTCCACTGGAGCAGAGATGGCTGGGCGGTTGGTGAAAAGGAGATGTGCCTATTTTGTGTTAAAGAGGAGTTTTGACTGAAAGTGTTTAAGTATTGGGAGCCATTTACTGAAAAATGGATGCCAAAATTGACAATAAAAGGAAATTGGCGGCGCATATATTATTTGCAATAACTTCTGTGAAAGGGAGATCCTTTACAAAAGAGCAAGATTGTACTAATGAACTTAATACATTATTGCATACATTGGAAAAACTATGTAAAATGAAGATATCAAAATGGTGGGAAGCAACATCCCTACAAAATTATGTTGACCAAGAAATGCTCCAGAGAGGTCTCAGGATTTATATTACTCCATCATATGAACAAACTAATCCTGATATGCTGAAAGAATGCGTGGAGAACTCTGCTGCTAGTTCTAGACAGATGCTTGAAATATTAATAAAATATGCATAGTGAGATAGAGAAATATTGATACAAGATATCAAAAAAATGAAGGAAATATTGGATTTGAGACCAGAAAATGTATGGAGACAATGAATACACAGCTAAGGAAACATGAAGATGATATTAAGATCAAGAAACAACAGAAATTGCATACGAACATAGGAGATTCTGAGAGCAGAAGGATTTTAACCTTCAGTAGAAAATACAATCATTTATATGAATCAGTGACTATCAGGCCGGGTACAGACTATGATTTTTCAACTTCTGAGAGTGAACAACAAAGTCCAAAGGAGACTGATACTTCAAATTCAACAGATAGCAAGTTACCTAAAACTGAAGTGAATCATAAGCCGGCGACGTTTTTAGACAAATATCGCCTGCTACATCAAGGGAGACAGATTGCCAAAAATCAGAAGGGAGAAGTACAGAAGTACAGAGGTTGAACAACGAGCCGAAGAGGATGACGGGTAGGAGCCATAAGAGGCGAGAGAGACTTAGAAATGGGAACAAAAATATGCTCAAATCAGGGGCATGTGGGAAGAACAACAAGAAGCTCCAATACACAAATTTAATGGATATAGATACGGTGAATAAGACGATTATTAATCCGTCTAACCATGTATTAACAGATAGAGGTAAGTTGACCTTTGGGTCTTTCATTCTTTCATTCTGTCCTACTGAATGCTTTAATTATGCAGAGACTTGTATTGACTTATTCAAATTTGTTAGAAAGTTGAAACTTAAAAAATGGTTCAAACTAAAAAATCAGAACAGTATGGGTATTGATCGCTCAGACATTCACAATAATCAAGATGTGTTGAGTATTAGCGATGTGGATACGTTGATAACCCTTAATGAGTTAGAAAATGCTGAAGTGATACAGGAAACTCAGAAGGATCTGTATCAAACTTTGGATGATCTGGTTGTGACATATGATCTTACAGCTCCTTCGAGATTTAAACCCAGATCCACATTTTTGCCTAATATAAACCATGATAATATAGATACATTCCATGATGTTGTTGTCCAGAATTTGATAGAGTTTCGACATAGAACATGGTTCAAGATGAGACATAATCAAAATTTAACATATGATCAAAGATTATCTATAAAATCATTGGCAGAAGACAATAATACTATTATTTGTCCAGCTGACAAAGGTGGCAACATTGTACTTATGGGGAGATAAAAGTATATTGAAGAAGGCATGTGTCAGCTGGACACTAGGCAGTTTTATATTATTGTCACAAAAGATACACACAAAAATAGTGTTACATGAATTTGGCAATATCTCACAGAATGGAAGGACAAAGGTTTGTTATCATGGGAGGAATATTGTTTCCTTAAAAAAATATTTCCTAAGTTACCTGTACTGTATATTCTTCCTAAGATCCATAAGGATAGAGATAACCCTCCAGATGGACCAATAGTATCCTCATGTGATAGTGCGTTGGAAAATGTCTCAAAATATGTTGATTTCTTTCTGAGAGAATTTGTAATTAATTTACCATCGCATGTACGAGACACCAAAGATTTCCTGGGCAAACTTGAAGATATTTCATGGGAAGAAGACTTTGTACTGGTAACTCTAGATGTCAATTCCCTATATACCATTATCCAACTTGAGAACGGTATTCAAGCATGTAGATATTTTTTACAAATAAGATCAATGAAATACTTGACACAAACTGACATGATTATAGAGATGATCAGATACTGCATTACTAATAATATTTTCTTACTCAATGGAGTACTGTATAAACAAGTTCTCAGGACTGCCATGGGAACTTGTTTTGCTCCATGTTTTGTTGGTTTGTTTCTAGGATGGTGGGAAGATGAGATTTTTAGGGATGAGGAGAGGTACCCTGAAATTAAGCAGGCTGTATTGTGGCTTTGATTCATCAATGATGTGTTCATTATCTGGAAAGGTACAGAAGGCGATGCAAAAAGATTTATTGATAAACTCAATAACAACAATCTTAATATTGTCTTGACATATAATATGAGTAAATCATCTATTGAGTTTTTCGATACAAAAGTAAAGATCAGTAATAATATGATATATACAGAATTGTTTCGCAAGTCTACTGCAGGCAATAGCTTACTTCATGCATCAAGTGAGCACCCAGAGAATTTGAAGTGGAGTATCCCTTATGGGGAATTGTTGAGGGTTAAGCGGAACTGTAATAATGATGAGGCATTTGAGAATGAACAGAAAAATATGATCATTAGGTTCCAACAAAGGGGCTATCCTAATTGGGTGATTGGGCCATCGATAAAGCCAAAGGGGTGAAAAGAACATAGACCCTATTTGAGAAGAAATCCATAAAGATGATACCAATGAGATGAGAGTCATTATGACTTATAATGGGGACACAGCACATATTAGGAAGATTATTTCAAAGAATTGGAACATCTTGAGGAGTGATCCTATTATTGATGCCACAATCCAGAGGAGACCTCAAATCACTTATAAAATGGGGCATAGTTTACGCGATATTTTTAGATCTAATGACATTACAATGATTCCTCAAATTAGAGATCATAATCTACAGGGATTTTTCCTATGCTGCCATTGTAAAGCTTGCTGCAATAGTATTATGCGGAAATAATATCCCACATGTAAACCAGGAGATTTAAGACAGATTAAGCAGTTTTTTACATGCAGTACTCCACTTACTATTTATGTGTTAGAGTGCCCTTGCCATTGGTGGTATGTGGGAAGTACCAAACATAGTGTAAAAAAACACAATTTTGAACATATGCGAGCTATTACATCTAATGATTTACACTACCCAGTAGCTAGACATTTTCAGGAGAAACATAATTTGGACAATTCTCTACTGTCATACTTTGGTATTGAGCATGTGCCATTCTATCACAGGGGTGGCGACAGTGAATTAATTCTACGGAAAAGGGAATCCAGATATATTCTGGATTTGGAAACTTAGATATCGAAGGGATTAAATACGGGTGAGGAATTAAATACTCACCTATATGAGGGTTGATTGATCACTGATTTTTGCAATTATCTGCCAATGTAATTTTTAGAAAATGGAGAAAAAATATTTTTAATTTGATATTTTAGTGTTCTGTTTTGTATATATAATGCCTTTGTAATTAGATGAGAACTATTTCTAAAAAGTTTATGTATTTTGTCTTTCTGTGTTGTTACAGGTAGAATGGGGTCGGATGGAGATATGTATTCGGATTGTCCTTGACTTCTCCTTTTCCCCCTTACACTTAATGATATGATCTGCACAGGGTGTAATGATATACAGTTAAGGATTTTGTGCACTTTTGTTTTTGTTTTTCTTTCTCTTTTTTGCATGTTTATACTAGTATTGATTATGTTTCATTTTAGTATGACATCTCTGATTGTGAACAGGTTAAGACTAACAATTGACACTTATTTACTTAGTTTAAAATATTTGGGAGTTCCCATAATATGACTTTTAATATAAGTGTGAGGTACTCAGATAATGGGATTTATAATGTATAATAATATAAATGGACTTTTAGTATTCTAGCCTTATGCTGGTTATATATATAGTTTACATATATTTAAGTTATATTCTGTCCTTGATTCATGTATGATTATTGTATAGCAATGGATTAGAGTATATCTATTTATCGACTCTATTGACAAGCCGCACTTGTATTAGCAATTATGGTAAATGGGACTAATACAACGTTTTCCCTCTTTCCCGTTGTCCTGTTAGACTGAATACAATTGTATTTAAATGTCAATGATTGGTTGTGTGATGCATGTGATCAAGGCTGCAGGGACAGCCGAAAAATGTTGTGTTTTGGATTAAAGCTCGCTTTCCTTCTTCTATTTCCTGGATGTCCTGAGAGTGCGTATTCACCTATTTGTTTTTGTTATTTGGATTCTCACCTGCCCGCTCTGCCGGTTTGTGAACCACCCCTCGCGGGCCACCCGAGCTCGGAACGAGCATTTTGCTTGGCTGCATATATATATATATATATATATATATATATATATATATATACTGTATATATACATCTACATATATATATATATATATGTGTGTGTGTGTGTGTGTGTATATATATGTGTGTGTGTATATATGTATATATGTATATATATTGTGTGTATTTATATATATATGTATGTATATATGTATGTGTATATATATATATATATATATATATATATATATATATATAATGAAAATCCATATGTTTTATTATTTTTAACAATATTAGTGTAAAAGATAATTTTGGACTTATCATTAAAAGTAAAGGTAGACAATATTTTTGACTTGATATTTGTGTATTTCAATATCCATTTTAAGCTGCTAATTGTACTTGGCATAATAAACCCAATGCCAGGCCTAAAATTCCCTTTTTATTACATATGTCACCCCTAAGATAAGCCCAAACAGCTAGTAGGACAGGATGCATTTATTTAAGAAAGTCAAACATGTACTTTTGAGTTTTACACATTCCAGTAGTTAAACACTCCTAAATTAATTTTTCACTACCGTAAGACCTATCACTCTCACAGGACAACATTGGGGGCCGTATTTATACTCTGGTTGCGCCGAATTTGCGTCGTTTTTTTCGACGCAAATTCTACGCTAAACTAACGCCAACTAACGCCATATTTATACTATGGCGTTAGACGCTTCGGGCGCCAAAGTGCCCGGAGTGTGCGTCATTTTTTAGCGTGAACCCCTTCCTTGCGTTAATGATATGCAAGGGAGGCGTTCCCGTCTTAAAAAATGACTCCCAGGCCTTTACGTGGTATTTATACTCCCGGGCAAAAGAGACGCCCGGGAGTGGGCGTGGCCAAAAACGGCGCATTTGCGCCGCTTTTTAACGCCTGGGTCAGGGATGGCGTTAAGGGACAAGTGGGCTCAAAATGAGCCCAGAGTGCCCTCCCCTGCCCCCAGGGACCCCCCCTGCCACCCTTGCCCACCCCAGGAGGACACCCAAGGACGGAGGGACCCATCCCATGGACATTAAGGTAAGTTCAGGTAAGTATTTTTTATTTTTTTTTTGTGGCATAGGGGGGCCTGATTTGTGCCCCCCTACATGCCACTATGCCCAATGACCATGCCCAGGGGACAGAAGTCCCCTGGGCATGGCCATTGGGCAAGGGGGCATGACTCCTATCTTTACAATGATAGGAGTCATGTTGATGGGGGATGGGCGTCGAAAAAAAATGGCGCAAGTCGGGTTACGACGATTTTTTCGACGTAACCTGACTTGCCCCATTTTAAGACGCCCATACGCCATTTTCCCCCTACGCCGGCGCTGTCTGGTGTACGTGGTTTTTTTCCACGCAAACCAGGCAGCGCCGGTCTGCTTGCGCCGGCTAACGCCATTCCATAAATACGGCGCCCGCATGGCGCTTCAGAATGGCGTTAGACGGCGCTAAATTTTTTGACGCTAAACTGCGTTAGCGCAGTTTAGCGTCAAAAAGTATAAATATGGGCCTGGATTACCTAATTACATTTAATAAATTATAACTTTTGTTTGGGAACAGGTATAAGTGTTATGTGTGGTATCTACAGAATTGTAAATTAAAATCCTCTTCAATGGTAAGGTCTGATTCTGAGAATGACACTTTTAGAAAGTTTATATAAAAAAGGAAATACCCTTATTGGCTCTAGTCTAAGCAAATTATATGTGATTGGACGCAACAAGAAGTTTTATTACGGCCACATATTTATTTATACAATGACTTCATATTTTGTTTTACACTCTTAAAACATTTTTTCACGATAGGCTTGTCATACTTCAGAGGGATGACCAAAAATTCCACACCCAAAAAAAACAGATGGCTTTACCACCTCATTATCCAAACCTTTACCCTCACGATTGTGTTAGATATATATTCAACACTGACACGACATATACACTATTGACAAAACACAACATGACAATGTTAACACATCTCCATTAAACCAGTTCAATCTTTCAAGACAGGAAATAAAATAACTTTTAAGGAATTTAATTTAACAGCAAAATCTCCTCGCTCATGTACTAAGGGAATGAGTGGCATTTTTCATTTCAAATGAAGAGGGCCTGTATTAGATAAGGGACCCTAATTACTTGTACGATTCCTAAAGGTTCCCTTGAACCCAGCCAATTTCCTAGTCTAATCCCTAGTAGAGAGCTGTTGCTTTGAACCTTTCAAGTCAGGGTTCTCCTCCGGACTATGAACTGGCTTAAAACTCCAACCTATAAGGGGAAAAAATTAGGTTTACCAAACAAAGAAAAATTAATCCATATGCATTCAATGTTTTCCATAAACCATGAGACTTACTTCCTGAATTCCACAGCTATTCTGACTTATTTGAGGGAATGAAAAACTAAATAATGCAAAGTTTGATCAAATGTGTCCGTTAAGCAAATTATTTGTAGTTTAGTAAACTCCAACTTCCCAGGCCATGCACTTACTTCAGTATCCCTAATTTCGGTGAAGAACACATTTTCATCACATGTGGCCGATGACTACTCTGCTGGAACAGAAAAAAGACCTTTTGTTGAAAACAAAATTCACAAACACGAAGAAGTCACTTTAGTAAGGTGAGTGGAACTTCCAGACTTACTATTCACCAATTGTAAGGAAGCACAAATTAGTCTTCTAAAAGTATCATCTCTTTTCTTTCAACTTAACCTAGAAGAAAAGAGGCAAAAAATAATTCAATCAATCGTCAAGCACCTAACCGATTCCAATGCAAAGCAGTATGCCTCAACAGCCAGTTACCCAAAACGGAAAAGTTACTCAAAACAAAATGGCAACGCACATTAATCTATTTAAGGTACTGACATTACTTCAAAGACCCTGGAGAAGCAAGCCAAGAAAAACATTTTTTTTTTACTGCATATCCTAACCTCCAATACAATGAAAGAATTTGCAAGGGCCCCACCTTTATCTAAACCTGATATTAAAAACAAGCACAGGTAGACAACATTTCTGACTCAATATTTGTGTGTTTCGATATTTGTTATTCCAGTATTCTGTCAGTTAGCCAATGAGGCCCCAAGTATCAAACTGCTCGCTTCAACTAAACTCCTCTGTGTCAGCCTGTAAAAGAAAGGAATTTCTGCTCGCTAAATGCTCCAAACGAAATGCCCATGAAACTTCAAAGGCATTCAGTGGTGTCAGAGGACCTGTTGGGTCCCAACCTCACTAATTGTATCCAAGCTGGATTCATCTTTAGAGATGTAACTCAGACATTTCATTAAGCCAATCTGTCATTGTTTTGAATTTCAGAATTAAATAGGCTTCCTTTTGTTTAAGACCTTGTTTGAGGTTGTCATCTCTTATGGTTGGTTCAATGGAGGACAACACAGTCCAACGCAAATCATCTTCAATGTTTTGTTCATCCAAAAAATGATTCACTAAGGGTGCTGTGACTACCTTGCTGCGAATTCTTGACTTATGTTGAGTTATCCTTTGCCTCACCTCTTGATTAGTTTTCCTTTCATACAATTTTTTCATTGGCAAAAGATTCCATAAATTACAGTTTTGGTTTTGCAGTTGGAGAAAGTCCTATGGTGGCATTTGACACCGTTATGTAAAAATTATGAACCCTCAAGAGTTTGGTTACAAATACTACAAGTGCCACGTTTGTGATATCCCTTTAAAAGTGGTAAACACAAAAATGCTTGCAGATCCTTTTTCTTTGAAGCTTGGGAGCTGCATGCCTACACAATTCATTGCCCAATACTAATATTCTTTTTTAACGCAAACAATGGACGTTGAAAAGAGGAATCGAGTCCTGGAAGTAAATGCCAATTTTGTCAATCAATCAATCAACCAATACATTTGCAAAGTGCACTACTCACCTGCGAGGGTCTCAAGGTGCTGAGGAGGGGGTAAGGGAGCTGCAACTGCTAGAACAGCCAGGTCTTGACGTTACCCCGGAAGGTCAGCAGGTCCTGCGTCTGCAGCAGGTAGATAGGGAGGGTGTTCCAGGTCTTGGCGGCAAGGTGGGAGAATGATCTGTTTCCAGCTGTTGTCCTGTGGATGCGTGGAACGGTGGCGAGAGCGAGATTGGCAGCGCGGAGCTGTCAGTTTGGGGTGTAGAAGTTGATTGGTTCGTTGAGGTATGCTGGTCCGGTGTTGTGGAGTGCTTTGTGAGCGTGGGTGAGGAGCTTGAAGGTGATCCTCTTGGTGACGTGGAGGCAGTGCAGGTCTCTCAGGAGGGCTGTGATGTGGCTGCGGCGGGGATATCGATAATGAGTCGTGCGGAGGCGCTCTGTATGCGTTGCAGTCTTTCCTGGAGATTGGCCCTGGTTCCCATGCAGAGAACGTTGCCGTAGTCCAATCTGCTGCCGCAGAGAGCCTGGGTGACCATCCTCCTGGTTTCAGTGGGGATCCACCTGCAGATCTTGTGGAGCATGCAGAGGGTGTTGAAGCAGGAGGATGAGACGGCGTTGACTTGCTGGGTCATGGAGAGCGATGAGTCCAGGATGAGCCCATTGTTGCGTGCGTGGTCGATAGGCGTTGGTGCGGCTCCTAGTGTGGCCGGCCACCAGGAGTCATCCCAGGTGGAGGGGGTGGAGCCAAGGATGAGGACCTCCGTCTTGTCTGAGTTCAGTTTCAGGCTAGTGTTCTCCATCCAGTCGGCGACGGCCTTCATTCCTTCGTGGAGGTTGGTTTTGGTGGTGGCGGGGTCCTTGGTGAGGGAGAGAATTAGCTGGGTGTCATAGGCGTATGAGACAATGTTGAGGTTGTGAGATCAGATGATGTTGGCGAGCGATGCCATCTAGACGTTGAAGAGGGTCAGGCTGAGGGAAGATCCTTGAGGTACACCTAGATCGTCTTGGTGGCTTCAGATCAGAAAGGAGGGAGGCGGACTCTCTGGGTTCTGCCGGTGGGGAACGAGGTGATCCAGTCCAGGGCTTTGTCACAGATCCCTGCATCATGGAGGCGTGTGCGTAGGGTGCGGTGGCAGACGATGTTGAAGGCGGCCAAGAGGTCCAGGAGGATGAGGGCTGCAGGTTTGCCTTTGTCCATCAGGGTCCTGATGTTATCAGTAGCGGTGATGAGGGCGGTCTCGGTACTGTGGTTGCTGAGGAAACTGGATTGGAATGGGTCCAGAGTATTGTTTTCCTCAAGGAAGCGGGTCAGTTACCTGTTGACGATCTTCTCAATGACCTTTGCCAGTAATGGGTGCAGGAAGATGGGCCAGTAGTTTTTGAGGTTCTTTGGGTTGGCCTTGGGTTTCTTGAGTAAGGCGTTGATCTCGGCATGCTTCCAGCTTTCCGTGAAGGTGGCGGTCTGGAAGGAGCTGTTGACGATCATCTGGAGTTGGGGGGTGATGATGGAGCTTGCTTTGATGACGACATGATGAGTGCATGGGTTGGATGGTGAGCCGGAATGAATTTTGTAAAACAGTTCTCTTCAAATGAGTTGTCTAGGGGCAGAACGTGGACACTCAGACCAAGTGTTCCGATTTCTGGATGTATTTTTTCTCCAATAAACATTCCCTTGGTGTAGTCAGTCTCTGTATGTGGTATTTCTCAATAATCTTGTGGGGTACCCTCTTTCAATAATCGTTTGGGGTCCCGTCTTTCTTTTAATTTGCTGACTAAGATCTCAGCATGGTAGAAATAGTCATTCTTCCATGAGCAATTACATCTAATCCGTAAGAATTGTTGTTGTGTCCAATCAATAGCAATTTCTCTTTTTTGTATTATTTATTTAGTGGCCTAACCTCACTGTCCCAAAATTGACCTTCACCCATTCATATATTTAACTTTTAGATAGTTGGCATTTTGTTACCGTAACCATTTGGTTTCCTTGGTCACATGACTTAGGGCCTAATTACGAGTCTGGCGGACTCCAAGCGCCAAATTATGGCGCGTGGTCATGCTACTTTTGGACTGCCACTATTAGTCAGTCTGGCAGTCATGACGGTCCTAATCTGACAGAGCAGTGCTGGGGATTACGACCCCCTTCTCTGCCAGCGATTTCATGACTGGTGGAGAAGGGGTGCAGGAAGCCCCAAGGGGGCCCCTGCACTGCCCATGTACTTGGCAGGGGCAGTGCAGGGCCCCCCAGGTCAGCACCGTCGTAATGTTCATTGTCTGCTTTGTAGACAGTGAACATTGCGATGAGTGCTGGTGCACCCTACGCATTACAACATTGACAGTTCTGGGAGTTATGATGGCATGTTTCCAGTTATCTGGGGATGTTGGTGGGTTAAGGGAGACATAATGGATTAATGTTAGTGCTTCACTGAAAAATAGGAGTGTTTTGATGAAGCTGTATTGGGGGATGGGTCCAAGGGGGCTCCTGAGTGGATGGACTTTATGGGCAGGGGGTTTTGTCTGCGGTAGCAGTGGGCCATGATGTTCTTTCTCCGAATGCAATAGAAAGTTGTAAGGGGCGATGGTGTCTCTTGCCGAGGCTGGAAGTTGTTGTTTATGGAGATGATTCTGTAAGAATTCTCAGAGTATGTCTCCAAGAACTTATGTGGAGGTGATGTTCCTGGAAATGGCTGGAGGCACTTTGAAAGTGTTGATGATGGTGGAGGTTTTTCACATTGCTGTTAGTGCCAGCACTGATGCTGTCTGCAAGGGCAGTACACTTAGGCCCTCATTACAACCCTGGCGGTTGGTGTAGAAGTAGTGGTAATAACTCAACAGGCTGTCGGTAATTACCGCCAAATCATGACCATGGCAGTGAGAACTCAGATAGATAGCCACTTTATCACACCGACCGCCAAGGCGGCAAACAGCAGCCACCACAGTTGTAGCCACATACAGCCAGGATGAAGTCAATGTTCGTCCCACCATATTAAGACCCTGGAAACCGCCACCTTTTCTGGGACGGTACAAATGGCATCAAAAGCCTGACGGAAACTAAGCTCAGAAGTGATAGGACTCACCATTGGAGATACAGGGAACAACCACCACACCCGAGCTGCATGTCTTCCTCATGGTCTTCTATGTGCTGCTCCACCACGAACACCAACGATGGCGAAGACGGTGACGGTGAGTACAGCCACCTAGCACACAAGAGAGTGGGGGAGGAAAAAGAGAGTGACACACACACACGCACAACACACCCTCCCACCCCCAACACCTTACAAACAATCAGATGCAGTACTAAAACATATTTACCCCGTACCTCAGAAAAATAATGCAAGGACAACAGGAATTTACTAAAGTGAGTGTAATAAGATCAATACAGTATAAATAATAAATATGCAATGTAACAGATATATACAATTGTACAGCTCAAGGGACACTGCCCAGTCCTCAGTTTGCGTGGGCAACAGGGCCGCAGGCAAAAGTCCAAGGCCCACTTGTCACCTGCATCAACATGGAGAGAACACTGCAGGGGGATCACTTGGAAAATTAGCAGGCACCTCAGCCAGGAGATGGAACAAGGCAACTGGTTCTGGAGGGGGAAACATGCCATGTGCTTGGTCTTGGGGAGTATAAGGCTGCAGTCTCTCAAGTGGGTGAATACCCAATTGGTTCTGGAGGGGGCAACATGCCCTGTGGTTGATCCTGGGGAGTGCAAGGCTACAGTCTCTCAAGTGGGTGACTTACCCACATGCTCTGGAGGGGGAGACATGCCCATTGCTCTGTCTTAGGGAGACTGGGGTTGGTGGGTGTCTTACCCACAGGTCCTGGAGGGGGCATTGTGTCCTGTGCTCCTGATCCTGGAGACGCTGGGGTTGGTGGGTGTCTTACCCGCTGGTTCTGGAGGGGGCATCGTGCCCTGTGCTCTTGATCCTGGGGAGGCTGGGGTTGGTGGGTGTCTTACCCACAGGCTCTGGAGGGGGCATCGTGCCCTGTGCTCTTGAACCCGGGGCAGGCTGGGGTTGGAGCATGTCTTACCTACTGGTTCTGGAAGGGGCATTGTTCCCTGTGCTCTTGATCCTGGGGAGGCTGGGGTTGGAGGGTGTCTTACCCACTGGTTCTGGAGGGGGCCTTGTGCCCTGTGCTCTTGATCCTGGGGAGTGCAAGTTCATAGTCTCTCAGGTGGGTGTCATACCCACTGGATTTGCAGGTGGCAGGCCGCACAGCAGCCCATGGAGGCAGGACTACATACCGTCCACAGGCGGTGACAGCTGCTAAGTGGTGGTAGTGGTGCTGCTGCTGCTGGTGGGGGGAAGCTCCAGCCCATCCCCTGCAGCCTCGGACAGCTGCCCACTGGTGGTGGTGGTGCTGCTGCTGGAGGCAGACTTCAGCCCATCCGCTGCAGCCTCGGATGGCTGCACAACTGTGGTTGGTGGTGGGGGCTCCGTCAGAGTCCCTGACTCAGGCTCCTTGCCCTTCCTGGCAGCAGCTGGTGCTGGCTCCTTGCCCTTCCTGGCAGCATCTGGGGCAGGCTCCTTGCCCTTCCTGGCAGTAGCTGGGACAGGCTCCTTCATCCTCAGGACATGTTCCCTGGATACTTTCCCACTATGAGTGGGTGTGGTGACTACTGGGCCCATGGACTGGGTGTTTGAGGTGTTTGCCTGGGTTTTTGCCACCCAGGCCAGACGGGGGAAATGGGTAGGGAAGAGGTCAATGGTAGATAGGAAAAGCTTTCTAGGGACATTGGGGTGGGAATAGGGAGAAGGTTTGGGAGTGGAAGAAGAGGGAGTGGTTGTCGGAGGTGTCTGTATGCTGAATTTGGGTGCAGGTGCATGGGCTGGATGCTGTTGTGAGGTGGATGGCTGTTGGGTGTCTGTGTGCTTGCGTTTGTGTACTTTAGGAGGGGGGGACAAACACAGTGGGAGAGGACACAGGGGACGTGTGCATGGCTGTTGTAGAGGTGTCTGCAACCTATCTTGGCTACTGACCCCTGTGAGGAATGCCAGGACAAGGGCAGAAGAACGTTACAATGAGACACATGGGTGAACCAGAAGGATAATAGAAAGCACCTTTGTCTTCCTGAAGGCCAGTTTTCAGTGGGAAACATCCTTTTTTACGACTTTTTTATTACGAAAGTTGTGGTTAACGAAAGCGTAACAACGCTTTTTTTAACCACGACTTCGTATTTTTGTGCCTTAACTACATATGTTCTGAACAACGAACATGCGTGGTTAAGGTACAAAGAAGGGAGTTGGCGAGGGTAAGTGGTGGGTTTAGGTTTTGGGGTGGGGGGTCAGGGGGTTTTAGGTTTTGGGGTGGGGTGGGGGGGGGTGGGGCGTTTTTGGTTTTGGGGAGGGGGTGGGGGTTGGGGGGTTTTAGGTTTTGGGGTGGGGTTGGGGGGTGGGCCGTTTTTGGTTTTGGGGAGGGGGTGGGGCGTTAGGGGGTTTTAGGTTTTGGGGTGGGGCTGGGGGGGTGGGGCGTTTTTGGTTTTGGGGAGGGGGTGGGGGGTCAGGGGTTTTTAGGTTTTGGGGTGGGGTTGGGGGGGTGGGGCGTTTTTGGTTTTGGGGAGTGGGTGGGGGGTCAGGGGGTTTTAGGTTTTGGGGTGGGGTTGGGGGGGTGGGGCGTTTTTGGTTTTGGGGAGTGGGTGGGGGGTCAGGGGGTTTTAGGTTTTAGGGTGGGGTTGGGGGGTGGGGAGTTTTTGGTTTTGGGGAGTGGGTGGGTGGTCAGGGGGTTTTAGGTTTTAGGGTGGGGTTGGGGGGTGGGACGTTTTTGGTTTTGGGGAGTGGGTGGGGGGTCAGCGGGTTTTAGGTTTTGGGGTGGGGTTGGGGGGGTGGGGTGAGGGATGTAGGGTGAATGGTGCGTATTGCTAATGATTTTATCAGGAATGCCTTTACAACGAAATATCGTTGTTAAGGCATTCGTGGTAAAATCATTAGTAGTAAGGACGAGGTTGGTGTTCCGACCTCGTTGTTAAGGTTAGTAGTTGTTTTTAATTCGGTGTTCCATCATATAATCGTTTTCAGTGCCTCTATCAGGGTGGATCCCTGTGCTACTCACCCAAGATGGTCTGCCAGATAATAGTAGCATACTGCATGTTGCACAACCTTGGCCTGAGACGCCACGTGCCTTTTCTGCAGGAGGAGGAGGCTGGAGATACCCATGTGGCAGCAGTGGACCCTGTGGACAGTGAGGATGAGGAGGCAGAGGATGAGGATGAGGATAACAGAACAGCAGTGATACAACATTACTTCCAATGACACACAGGTAAGACAGTGTTACTTCACATTTCATTGTCATTATTTAGAAATTCTTTGGCACTGGCATGCTGTTATTTCCCACTTCTATGCCCACTTACTGTACCCTTTGGCAATTCATTTTACAGATGTTAGTGCCCCACTATAGCTCCTGGTGTGATCACTGCAGCCAACTACAGTTCTTTCCTATGTTCTAATTTACTGTAAGTTAAATTGCAATGTTTGTATCTGGTTAAACATAAACATACTTGAAAAATGTGCTATTCTCCATACTTGTATTTTTTCCAAGGGTGTTTATTGAAGTACTAAGAAAAAAAGGGGCAAGTGCAATGGGATGGGGTGATGATGGAGGAAGACTTGGCGCATTGCTGTGTGTAGGAAATGTATGGCTCTCTACAGATTCCAGAAGATTTCCTAACAAGATTGTAAGTAACTGTGTTTTTATTCAACATTTGAGGTTTGCAGGTCATTGTGGGTAAGAAAAGTATGTGGGATGCAAGACTCCCTCAGATATCTAGTTTTTAGAGCTGTCTGGATCTGGTAGGATTTTCCAGGTTGCAGCCTCCCAAAAACCAAAAAGTGCAGCTGTTCACCATTGCAAGTAGGATGGTACTTGGAGTTAGCCAAATTCTTCTTGCCTATATGTTAAAACAACACCTTAAGAGTAAGCTGTCCTGTTGCTTTCCATCGGGATTGAAAACTTTAGCCCACAAGGGAGCTGAAAGACTGGTGAGGTTTTAGGAGTGAGGGAGGGGACTGATGTTAGGATGGGAAAGACCAACCCCATAATTTTATCAAAAATATATATTGCCATGATACAGTTGGTTTTCTGACCCCCCCGGGGGTTTATCAGGGTTAATTACCCCAATCTGCCCGCCACCCATGAAGATGGAGTGGGGGCATGGCCATGCCCATGAGGGCGTCCCCACCCGTACATTATGAGGCATCTAGTGGGCTTTCTGCTCCCTTTGGCTGCAGACTGAGGGGGCAGAAAGACTGTTGGCCGTGTCCAATATGAGCAGTCCTATCCCTCTATTCATTTTTTTTAAATCTCCCTCGTTGGCTTTATGCCCCCGAGGAAGCAGGTTGGGGACATTGCCTCCATCTGCCACGCACTGTCTCCATTCTCCTGTGCTGGATTTTAGCACAGGTGGATAAATATGGTACAAAGGCCACATCGTCCTTTTCTGGATGGGAATGCCTACCTTGCACCTCATTGACTCAATGTAGGTTTTCCCCTCCAGAAAACGAAGTAAACTCCATTACTTTGGCACTAGACATGTCTAGCACCAAAGTATAAATTTGTAGTTAGGTTTGCGCAGAATTAGCATAAAAAGAAATTACGGTAGTGCAGGGCAAACCAAGTATAAATATGCGACTTAGTAAAGTCCTAAGAGAAGCACAAATTGCAGCTACTGTCACAATTAAATTTGGATGTATAATGTTACATCATATAATGGAGTACATGGCTATTGTGTCACATGAGAAGACCATTTGTATTATCACACCTGGGGCAGAACTCTGGTGCTCAAAATTATCATCTGGTGGAAATATAAATCTTATCTATACTATCTAGAGAGAACTTCCACAAATTATGAAATCAACAACCAAATCAGTAAGCAAAAAGCACAATACTTATGACAAGCAGCAAACCTCATATCAGACCAACCATGGTCATGTGCCAGTCACAGAATATGAACTCTAAATCTAAAAACTGATAGTCTTCTGAGGAAAAACGAAACCTTTACAGTAGAGACCAAAGAAACATGAATGTATTACAAGGGCAACATTTGAGGGGAACCCAAGAAATGGTACAAACAAGAAGATGTTCTCTATCTCTGTGAAATACAAGAAACTATGGGCCTGATTACAACTTTGGAGGAGGTGTTAATCCGTCCCAAAAGTGACGGTAAAGTGACGGATATACCACCAGCCATATTACGAGTCCATTATATCCTGTGGAACTCGTAATACGGCTGGTGGTATATCCGTCACTTTTGGGACGGATTAACACCTCCTCCAAAGTTGTAATCAGGCCCTATGTATCATGTGAGAGAAGAATCAAAAATGGATAATAGTATCTAGAACCCTAAAACAGCTGAGATATTGCTATTTCTGCTGATCATTCAGAACTCCCAAAAAAAAAATGATGACAACCTTTCTTAGACAAGCATGAAAATAAAGGAGTCGGTGCAAACAGTGGGTAAGTGGAAAATCAGACAATGTTTCTATGTAAAACCTTTAATTATTGCCAGATAACACAATTTGTTCAGTCTCATACATTGAAAAGCTTTATGATCCAAAGGTTCCTAAACCACATTAAGTAACCTAAAAATAGCATTATTTTTAATCCAGTTCCAGGATTTCCTATCTCTCATCGTCTCAGTGTGCCCAAATCTACATGTAGTAGAGGTAAAAGTTGCATCCAAGCCCTCATTGGCATTGAGATGAAATTGAGGACAACAGTCCACACATGAGAAATAGTGCACAAGACAAGGTAACTCATCACACAAATTGATGGAAGAATTGAACTTTTGCACAATCGGTGATAAAAATCATCAAATCAATCTTGGCCACATGAAGCCTTGGTCAAATAAACCTTCATTTACATCAAAGTAATGGAATGGGTAGCAGTTAATCTGTGTTGGTTATCTTAAAATTCTTTTGTGTTGCTCCTAGTTTTCATATTATCTTACATAAGATAAAGCTGGGTTCCAATTTAATCATTGTATAACATTCCAGAGAACACCTTGATGCAGATATTTCAATTTCTCAGTGTAGCAAAGTTAGGCCAATCTTTCAGCGTTTCATATGGAAGGTGACTGCATTTTCATTTGACAGGGAGGTAGTATTACATTTAAGCGGTCATGAGTCTGCACAATAGTTCTAAATTAGAAATCTGACAAACACAATAAGAACAGATGATGGACAGAATGCTAAACAATGCAAACATTCACCCCAAGTCACAAAGATATGGGTTTAATCCATCATTTTTTTGCTCACTATTCCACCCCAGTTTGGACTCTGCCACATATGAATCAGTCTCAACCCTGTTTCTCATAGGAACAATCCAGCCTGAACTGCCAAGCCAGGCCCTCCCTTGACTGGAAACAAACATCCTAGGACCGGTTTCAGGGTGTCACCCTTTATCAGCCAGGCTAGCTTAAATCCAGTGGTGCAGTGAGCACGGGATCCATATCTGGGCATAACCTTCCCACTTAGGGCAACAAACACAAAAAGAACAGATAATGGACGGAATGCTGAACAACGCAAGCATTCACCCCCAGTCACAAAGATCTGGGCCAAATCCTTCGTTTTTTTGGCTCACTACGCCACCCCAGTTTGGACCTGGTCATATGCAAATCAGTCTTGCCCCTGTTCTCCATGGGAATAGTCCAGCCCTAACTGCCATGCCAGGTCCTCCCTGGACCAGAAACAAACATCCTAGGACCGGTTTCAGGGTATCACCCTTCATTAACCAGGCTAGTTTAAATCCAGTGGTGCAATTAGGCACAGGACCCATGTCCGGGCATACCCTTCCCACTTAGGGTGTCACAAAAAGATCTCGGTGACTGGGGGTGAATGTTTGACATTGTTCAACATGCTATCCATCCCTTGTTCTTTTTGCATTTGTCCCCCTAAGTGGGAAGGGTATGCCCAGACATGGGTCCCTTCCTCCCCATGCCACTGGAGTCAAGCTAGCATGGCTGATGAAGGGTGATACCCTGAAACGGTTCCCAGGATGCTTGTTTCCAGTCCAGGGAGGACTTGGCTTGGCAGTTCGGGCTGGACTGTTCCCATGGGGAGCAGGGTCAAGACTGATTTGCATATGGCTTGGTCCACACTGGAATGGCATAGGTAGCAAAAGAACAATGGATTTAGGCCCAGATCTCTGTGCCTGGGGGTGAATGTTTGACATTGTTCAGCATTCCATGCATCACTTGTTCTTTTTGCATTTGAAGACTTAAGCAAAGGTTGCAAATTTAAGGATCCTGGTGGTAGATCTTTGAGTCCAGTGGAGTCTACCATCTTCTTTCCAAATTCTGTAAAACTCTGAAATAATCTCTAAACTGCTAATGGAGACAAACTATAACATGAATCTTAACTTTAATACTTGATGATGAGAGGAGAGTTGAATAGCATCACATTTCATCCAAAGCTCAAGAAAGCAGGAGGTCAGGAAGAAAAGTGGCACTTGAGAGTATGCCTCTAGAGTGGTCTCCCAAGAGTGCTACTGGCCGCGTCTGATATGGGGGCACAGGAAGGACTCCAAGGAAGCCACATCATGGGCTCTGAGATTCATTTGTGGTGTTCCCATGCTCAAATGGAGTAGCAACAAGCAGGCAGAAGTTCAGGCACAAATTAAATACAACAAGCATTTGCAATGCAGTGGGTCTCGCGTTCACTTGAGTTAGAGCTATTAGCTTTGTAAATTCCTAACAGAACTTTTCCTTCCACATAAATTGAAAAAAAAAAGTAAAACAGTTGACAGAAAAATGCCTATTCAAAGTGCCAATGGTGCCATGAGCGCGAGAGTTATTGGCTCCCTGCGTAAATGTCTAGAAAGGATCACGGCTGGGATGAAAGGCAAACTGAAACCAGAGAAGGGGCCATCATATGCTGTAACAGGACGAAGCGTGACATAGTGTGATGGCCAACAAAATGTTCACTCAGTGAAATCTGTGGGCGTGAACTCAGCACACAAAGGAGGGACATTTCACAAAATGCACAGATAAAAATGAATAATTTAAAACGAGCACAACAAACAATGAATAGCAAGAGTGGGCATAGTTAAAAGGCCACAGAGAGGTTACAACAGGCCAGAGCGCATACGCGCTTGACCCTAAAAATGTGTGTGGGAAATCTAATGTAAATGCAAAAATACATTTTTACATAGTAAATGTTATGAGAGAAATCTGCCTATTCATAATTTTGCATGAGACAGATAGCTGCAGTAGAGACAGATAGATATAGGGAGCACATTGCCAACCATTAGGAGAAAGAATAGAGTTGCCCATGAAACATGGTGGATTGGAAACAGGAGCACTGGGCAGCCCTGAGAAGCTACAGCTGTTTTTTGAGTGAGTGAGATTACCACATAGGACACATGATGGGTGGTGACAGCTAAATTGCGCTGTCAGGTTCCACTGGGTTATTATAATTTAAACCAATACAATCCAATTCACACAAAAAGAACAATAATATGTAATCAATGCTAATGAATATACAAATCAAAGCACATGGTTATTCAGATTGTAACATTTACATCAAGGAAACAACCAAGAAAAATAAAAACAAATCTTACTAATCTGCTTTAACTGGCTCACTCATTGAATTTTACAATAAGTTGATTTACAAACTAATTATCTATAACTGGATGATTGTTCAAGTCCCCATTGTACAAGATAAGGGCAACAGCAAAAGCTTCTTCTTGGTACTTATAAATTGACAGCTACAAATTACTAGTGAAAGGCTTTCAGTTTAATAACAGTATAGCCCACAGGATTTCAAGGTAATATTGAAGTGTTCCCAAAAGAATATACTTTCTGCTTGCAGACAAAAAACAATTAATTCTCAAGACTCTGAGGCCCAGATAGAGCGGGCCTAGCGCCATTCCAAAACCACATTTGTTTTACCCTAATGTGGTGCTGGAAGGCTAAAAACTCTGCACCATATTTACAAAGTGGCGCAATGCATACATTGTACACTTTGTAACACCTTACATCCCATTATGCCTGCATCAGGCATAATCTATGCAAGGGGGGCGTTCTGGTGCTAGGGGAGCCGGAAAAATGGAGCCAAGCAATCTAAAAGATTTCTTTGCGTAATTTTTGGTACATACAATCCAGTCTTCAATTAATGAATAAGGCAACTCCGTGCTGTGTTGAAATACAAAATATTACTCAATAGGATTCAGGAAGTTCAAAAAAATGTACAACAAATCTAACAAATGTCCATCCCATAAACAACAACACTGCATGTAACCCCCCTAGATCACAAGATTGAATCCCAACAGAAGATACAGGAAGGGGTTATAACCACACTCATGACACAGTCCTGCACAATAATTACCTGGTTTTCAGTACCAGTTCAAGCAATATAATGGACCTTCAATTCAACTTGTCAAATGAGAAGGTAATGTTGATGTTTCGGCCTGTAGGTGGCAGTCAGAGGTCTGTCAGACCATCATCAGGACTCAGTGTAGATTAATTATACCTACACATAAGGAAAATTAATTATAAAACAGTACATGCAATCTATCAAATCACACCATGTGTACCGTTTGTTGAACCCAAGAAAACACCATAAACACAGGTGTGGATACTATTATAAGCCACCACCTATATGACAAGGAAAGTTTAAATAAAACTTTAAAAAACATAGCAAACATGCACCATAAACTACACTGTGTCAGGCTCCCAACCAGAGTAGCGATATTCTGCTTCTTACAACAAGTTGCAAAAATAGACTCTGTAGCAAAACACAAGGGGACTTCAACCTTCAAGCACAAAAAATCCACGAAGACTACAATATTAAAATTCCTTAACCATCATACAACATAAACTCTAGAAAAACGCTGCCCTTAGGGGGGTGCTAAGGGGCTCAAGAAACTTGGTGCTTCACTAAGTGCATTGCCACTTTTCATAAATCTGCCACTAGGTCTGGTTTTTGATGATGGGGTTGTTTATGATGGGGTGTTCATCAGAAAATAGTGAGGACCATTAGGCAACAGAATTGGCAGCATAATTAGAGTTTTTAGTTTTGACACATGATGACCAGCCCTCCACCTAGCAATGATCTGACATTGTTGATGCACCATAGATTTGAATTTTCTCAAAAATATATTAGACACTCAGGGCCGAAGTGAGGGCTATAAAGAAGTCTTCTTTTCTTCTCAGAATATGGGGCCAATTCACAAAACCCATTTGGAGTACATAAACTAGTAGTACATTATTTACTGTGAAATGTGTTTACAAAGCTCCAGCGTTAGAAAGGCTCCTCTACCTCTCATAATGTTTCTCTTTGGAGAGCTCGGCCCACATGGCAGAGATCGTCACAAACATATGCAATAATTTTAGTAATAAATGTAGAAGGGGGTCTGGTGGGAAAAAACTAGATACAGAGTACAAATGAGCATGGTTTATGAATAATTAGTGCACAAATTAGGGAGACTTGCAAATACAAAACTCACCCACAAATGAGTAAGACAACTGCTAGTCACAAAAACAAACTTCCACTTCTACTACAGCTCTATTACTGACAAACAAGTTAAAAAGAACTCAAGACATGCCTTGGATTAAATAAAGTACTCACATGTCATTGCACTTGTACTGCAATATGCTCTAAAAAAATCAATAAAGTCAAGGAATAACTATACATATACATAGGGACAACAGGAAACCAAATGGGAAAATATTTTAAATGGATTGAACAATTTCTATGTGTGATGCATTTTAATTTTCTATTTAAAGACATGAATAATCAACAAAACTTTAATTAAGCTCTCATGACATTACTCACACCTGCTAATTCAAGGTGAGAGGGAGAAAACAATCTGAACTTCCACATGTGTAACTCATTACACCATCACCCAATAACATAAATTTGACCACAGAAACGAAAGCATGTACCAAAAAAACATTTTGGTTCACTATGTCAGTAAATATCTCTATAGCTTATAGCATTGCTCCTCATTGTGAAGAAAAAATAGTTGAGGAGGAGAGAGAGGATTTACAGGCAACAGATCAACATCCTTGTCATGTCCAGGAAAGTAGTCATTGCCAGATACCACTCCCCAACTGAAGTGATTCTTGATATAGTTGCAGATTGGGATCAGGAGCTTTATCCACTTGAAACCCACTCCCATGATGTACAGGCTAATATTAAAATCCTGGCTGAATTTAATTTGTGGCCTCTGGGTCCTTCCAAAGGTCAGGTGAGACACCACAGGCAAGCCAAACTTGATTTTTGCAACAGGTACTGAATGCATCACCAGCACATTGCACCTGTTTATTGCCATGCCACAGTCACTGGTGAAAAACAACAGCTGGCAAATGAGTTATGTTCCATGGCATACTACCCTTGGTATTAGGTGCCATTGATTGCATCCACATAGTACTTCAACCACCATACACTAGTGAGCACTTTTTCTACAACTGACGCCACCTAGTACCCCATAAACATGAAAGCTAACTGAGTTGCTAGGTGTTGCTTCACTCACATATATGCTCCATTTCCTGGAATCACACACAACAACGATCTGCCCTGGAAGTCACCCATTGCATGTTAGATAGTTTCTGGGAGTTTTGGTAACATGTGTCTAATAAGAAATAATAAGTAAGTGATAATAGTTCATGCTGGGGCTTAATGTTCATCTGGGGGTTTGCATCCCCATGATAGTCACTCATTACAGTCTTCATCATAATAGACCCATTTCCACTAGAGTTGAGAGGTTTACAGCTCCAATCACGGTATGTTCCATTGGGTCCTAAAGGCCCAGTTCTTGGCCTATCCATTCTGGCAGTAGGGAACCCTTCGACTGTGCAGCCTGGTCCTATTCTAGATCAGCGAAGTTCTGCTGAGTATGATTACACACAGCAGCACCTAGAAGGCACCAGCTCAGTCCCCCGAGCCATGCTACCTGCAGATTGAGACAGTTGAGGATGGTTCAGCACTGGTGGTGACTCAATCATTTTTCCCTCAGCAGGGACAGGATGGTGGTCTCCCTCAGTACAGTCCACAGAATGTGTTTTGGTCCCACCTTGGTCACATCAGTTTCTCAGGCGACAGCCCAGACTCCTTGACCTCAGCATCTCTGACAGCCCCTCCTGGCATATGGGGTTGACTCTTCAGTTCTCAGATTTCCAGTCATGTTGGGTTGATGCTGGTGCCCACAATGGCCTCTCCTGGCATACAGGGTCACCAAGGCATTCAGGGCACATGGGCACCTTAGCAATGTGAGAAGCAGGTTTCTCCCAGCGTGCTCCAAAGTTTAGTTCATGGAGACCCCTCCTGGCATACTGGGTTGTCGACTCAGTCCAGCACAAGGGCTATGGCCCCATCAGCACAGAGAGTGGATTTCTTCCACCGCTCTCCTAACTTAAGTTTGCGGTTGACCCTCCTGGCCTATGGGATCACCGACTAAGTCAGGTACATGGGCTACTGCCCAATCTGTGCGGGATGGATTTCTCCCACCTTGCCAAGGGAGTTCTCACATCAGGGCTCCCTTCTGTGCCTCGCTCTCTCCAACACTCTGCTCTTCATCACAGGCACTCTGGTGCTCCAGGGCAGGTGATATTTGCTCCTAGTGATGGTCACAGGAAAAAGTCTCACAGAGCTTCCCCTCCTTACACAGCCCGACTGGCTACTTGGCAGATGACAGCATTTTGGGGTCTCAGCCTTCACTATCTATAGTCCTTTTACAAACACAAAGGGCCTGATTCTAACTTTGGAGGACGGTGTTAAACCGTCCCAAAAGTGGCGGATATACCACCTACCGTATTACGAGTCCATTATATCCTATGGAACTCGTAATACGGTAGGTGGTATATCCGCCACTTTTGGGACGGTTTAACACCGTCCTCCAAAGTTAGAATCAGGCCCAAAATGTCTTTGGAGTTTTATGTTGGGGGTTTGCTTCTTTCAAAAGGACATCTTTTGCCTTTCTTCTTCCTCCCGAATGATGTTTGTCACAGCAGGCAGGATTTGGAAGTTGATTAACCAACAACAAGATTTTTGGGAGTGATCAGTTGGATGTCAGCCACTGTGAAATGTGCATCTAAATGGTGATCCTTAGCCCTCAGCACTACTGTTTATGATCCCCTTGTCTTCCCCATCTCCTTTTTCTTGAAATGTGTTCATGCCCCTTCATTGTGACCTGTCACTGGATCAAACAGCCATTTGAAATGCATAGGGAGAACCCGGCTCTCCTGTCATCCAGTGCTTGTTCCACCTAGCTTATGGGAATGCAGCAATACACAAATCTGCCTTGGAGGATTCCTCTACTTCTCATGATTCACCAACATGGCCTGGGCTTCCCAAAATGGAACCCAAGTTCCTCCATGTAATGTACCAGTGCAGAATCTTCAGCACACAAGGTACATCCACAGCACACTCACTGCAAAGTGTTGTAGTTGGACTCTTGCTCTAGGCAAGACTGCTGGTTTGAGGATGACAGTACTTATGTTTGTAGGCGACTATGGCAGTCCAACAACAAGTTGCAGCTGTCGTCCCAAACCTCCCGGCTCACAAGCAGCACCTCACCATAAACCCAAACAGTAAAATCTGATTTGTGGCAGCCTTTACGCATGGATTCAAGAGTGTGACATCTCAGGGAGTGTCGTGATTAAACTGAGATTTCCCCTTTCTCACAATAACAACATGTCTCAATCACACACAGGCAATGAAGAATATGCAGTGAAGTTTCAGTAAGATTTTTTTAGCAAAACTTAAATCTGCAATAAGTTGTATGGGCTACAATGATTAGGATATTAGGCAGCGCAAGAAACAGAATGGTAAAGACAAGAGTTATTAATAAAGAGACCCCCACCATCTTGCAATATCATGAAATGACATGAAGTGTGTAATATGTTCTAATTCCCTAGCGTGATAAGCCTAACCTCTAACCTAAAGGAGAGCTAGGTATGTTAACCCCTAATCTGCCAATGCCATGTCCTTGAGAAGAGCCCCAACCCTCATTACCTTGGAATGAGGTCTCTAGCTCAGACTCCGTAGGGACATGAAGACTGGGTCAGCGTCAAGGCGAGGTCCAGCATCGATAACAGTGATGGCATCTGGTTGGAATCCCTCTGACTAACGGTTTAAGTGAGGGGTATTTATACAGATCTATGTGGACCCCTGACATAAGCTTGTTCCAAAACAATAGATAACAAGGCATGCTTGGGACGTTAATTAGTATAAACAATTCCCTCGAAAGCATGAAGAGAGAATGTACATAAAGTGAACACCTACAGTTTATCTTTGTTGCTTTAACGCGGTGACACTGATAATGCAAACTGAAACACGGGCCTAACCCAAAACAAGGCAGCCATCTTAAAAGATGTAATTAAATAAGTGCACTAAAACAGAGCAAGATAAGTAGGGTAAAAGTCACTGTGTGACGGGGGTATGAGTCTGCAAGGCAAAGGTTAAGCTAATTCCTGTGTTCCATTAAAACAAACTAGGATTCACTACACCCTCCGCATTGCCGTAACAAGTATGACTCTATGGGGGTCATTCTGACCCTGGCGGTCTTTGACCGCCAGGGCGGAGGACCGCGGGAGCACCGCCGACAGGCCGGCGGTGCTCCAATGGGGATTCTGACCGCGGCGGTAAAGCCACGGTCGGACCGGCACCACTGGCGGGGTCCCGCCAGTGTACCGCGGCCCCATTGAATCCTCCGCGGCGGCGCAGCTTGCTGCACCGCCGCGGGGATTCCGACCCCCCCTACCGCCATCCAGATCCCGGCGGTCGGACCGCCGAGATCCGGATGGCGGTAGGGGGGGTCGCGGGGCCCCTGGGGGCCCCTCCAGTGCCCATGCCACTGGCATGGGCATTGCAGGGGCCCCCGTAAGAGGGCCCCTACATGTATTTCACTGTCTGCTGCGCAGACAGTGAAATACGCGACGGGTGCAACTGCACCCGTCGCACAGCTTCCACTCCGCCGGCTCGATTCCGAGCCGGCTTCATCGAGGAAGCCTCTTTCCCGCTGGGCTGGCTGGCGGTCTGAAGGCGACCGCCCGCCAGCCCAGCGGGAAAGTCAGAATTACCGCCGCGGTCTTTCGACCGCGGAACGGTAACCTGACGGCGGGACTTTGGCGGGCGGCCTCCGCCGCCCGCCAAGGTCAGAATGAGGGCCTATGTCTTGACGCCACCGAAGGTGAATGAATCCAAATGCTAAAATGCTCTGGACTAAAAGCTAAAAGCATAAAAACTAGCTAAAAATCGCATTTAAAATGTGTTAAAATCAATAGCTAAAAACGTACCAAGAGATATAATGGCGACCATGACAAGTACAGAAGGCCAAAGTAAGGGCAATAAATGTATACTTTGTATTCTGTGTAAAAAGCCAATCATCAAATTGTTTAACAATAGTCATGATCTTGAAGAGCATCTCCAAAGTCATTGAATGGAAAGGACCTCAAGAAAGATGTTAGATGGGCAGACAGGTCCATGAGCGGTAGTGTGTAGTAGTTTCTTGTGCAGGTCCACCTGCAGAAGTGCCATCCTCCATAGTGCAAAGAGCCAATTCGGTTAGCAAGGAAGGCTCATAAGTGGCCTCGCGAATCAGCCTTAGTCTCGAGGGTTGTGCCCTCATCGGGGACACCAGCAGTTCTTGGTCCACAGGAGGCACTGGCGTAACAGCAAGACACACTGTAGGCAAGTGTTCGAAGAGGCACCATACGCAGCAAAAGACTGGTTGTACGCACCAGAGGAGTGGTCAGAATGCCAATAACCAATCACGCTCCGATTCCACCAGCGAGGAAGATTGAAGATCTGAACTGTTTGTTCACGGCACAGTTGAGCTGGTGGCAGCGGTTCCATTGCTTTGCATACCTGGAAAGACGCAACCACTGTGAATCAGAAGAAATAGCAGCAGTACTCCGCCAATCAATGTCTAAATAATAGGAAAGCTGCCAAACACACTTGAAAAGAGTGAATGGATGGCCGATGGGATGACTCCGAAGACAGTCTGGAAGATGGACACGAATCCAGACCCAACAGCCTAAAAGAAATGGACAATCCCAGCAGTGCTCAAGGCGTTGAAAATTCTGGATAGCGGCTCTCCAAAGTGCTTGGCGAAGTTGGTATTTAATAGGGATTGTATCTCGGCTGATGATTTCACTATAGGGAGAGCATTTGTCTCTCTAGCTGATGTCAACGCGACTTGTTTTTGAAACAGTAGTGCCTTTAGTCTGCTCAGCTTGTCATAATTTACATTAACAGTATCAATGTGCGGCTACATGCCTGAAACTTTTATCTCCCATCTGGAGGGGAATAAAACTTGTCCACAATACGTAACGACCTTAGAGACTGAAATTGCGTAGGCCGCATACCGCAACAGCTTTCGTCGCTCAGCACCACATAATGTCCATTTGAAAGTACATGAAATGCTGGTCAAATCAAAGGGACGGGAGTACCCTTCAGAAAACAGGCCAAGTTTGTGACCCCTGCATTGCAGAGGTCATGAAGGGACACCTGCTTGCAGATCATTGAATGACTAACAGTACTCTCACATTCGCTTCCACTAAGAAAGACCTCTATTTCACCATTCAGAAATTTGTAATCAAAGGGCAACTCACACTCTTTTTTAATATAGCCATCACCTAGTCGCTCATACCTGCCCACAGCAAGATGTTTCAGGCATTACGAAAAACGAAAAAGTGGAAATGGGCAGATTAATAATGCCCTGTAGGAGCCACACTGTTGAAGGACTATCTGCAACTGTGAAAGGCAACTTTTCTAACTTCTCTATGTGAAGCACGGTGAAACTCGTTTCCCTTTTAGCCATTGTCTGCTGTTCCCTGGATAAATTAAAAGCAGTGAACAATTCACTACCGTTAATGTACTTCCGCGAATTTGGCCATTTTTCAAAGTCTGTAACATCCGACCTAGCTGCATGATGGAGCACAGCTGACTTTGCCCATGATATTAAAGGGACATGTCTGTCTGAATGATATCTATGTCAGATGACACAATGTTTGTCAGTGAATAAATTCTGTTGGACAGAGTGTTTATGCCATTATCGACAACAGCTAAAGCCTTTTTTAAGTTTTCCTTATCTATTTGCCTTAAGCGCGCAGCAGCTTAGATCTGAGAAAGCTTCCAGATCTCACTATACATAGCATATATGAATCTTTTAGAGCGTGGCTTTCTAGGACCAAGCAAAAAGTCCTGCAAGTCTACATCCTCAGAAAGAGTGTTGAGATGTTCTTTAACTGCGGCTAATGTGTTGGACTGTACCCATTGTTGGCACAGTTTACCCACAGTGTATGTTGTAACTATACCCAGGTGTTGACCCAAGACAAAGCAAGGGTCTGGCTGGCTAATCTTGAAACCCCCTGAGGAATTCACCAAACGTGCCTGACATCCATTGGTGTTTATTGGCCAAATTAACCACCTGTTGGGACTGGAAAGAATTATAAGTACCAGCCTGAAACTTTGCATCTAGCTCTTCTTCATTGACATTCAGAAAAATTGCCAAACCATTAAACTTCACCGGTGTTGGAATACTGGGCGTGCTCATTTCTTTTATTTTTGCTAACCCCAGATATGATGTCTGTTGAATGGTGTCATTTAAAAAGATCATTTGCACAGGAATCAGGCATGCTCTAAATAAAGCTTCCCTACCCTGTATTTGCCAATCTTGTGTTCCCCATACACTTTTTAAACCAATAGTGTTCTTCCAGTATTCGTAACCTTCAACCATAAGACGGGGAACAAAAGAATCTGTATACATCAGCTTTGTATCAGTTAGCAAAATTTCCCTAATATTTGAAGGAGGTAATTTGAAATAGTATGACTCTGAATTTTTTTGTGTCATGCCCACTAAAATAAGTGAAGTTATCTTCTCTAATTCCCTAGCATGATAGGCCTAATCTCTAACCTAAAGGAGAGCTAGGTATGTGAAACCCTAATCTGCCAATACTATGTCCATGAGAAGAGCCCCCAGCCCTCGTTACCTTGGAATAAGATCTCTAGCTCAGACTCCGTAGGGACACGAAGGCTGGGTCAGAGTCAAGGCGACGTGCAGCATTGATAACAGCGATGGCATCTGGTCAGAATCCCTCTGACTATCTGTTTAAGTGAGGAGTATTTATACAGTTCTACTTGGACCCCTGATGAAGGTTTGTTCCCAAATAATAGATAACAAGGTGTGCTTGGGACGGTAATTACTATAAACTATTTCCTCGAAAGCATGAAGAGGGAAAGTACCTAAAGTGAATACCTACAGTTTGTTTATCTTTGTTGCTCGATACTGACGCATTAGCCCAGTGACACTGATAATGCAAACTAAAATATGGGCCTGACTCAAAACAAGGCAACCATCTTAAAAGATGTAATTAAATAAGTGCACTAAAACAGAGCAAGCTAAGTAGGGTAAAAGTCACTGGGTGATGGGGGGCACGGGTCTGAAAGCCAAAAGCTAAGCTAACTCCTCTGTCCCATTTAAAGTATCTAGGATTCACTACACTATTATTGTTATTCTTATGTATTATGCCACCACCAACATACCCAATTGCAGCATACAAACTCAGAGGGTCATTCTGACCCTGGCGGCCGGTGGCCGCCAGGGCCACCGACCACGGGAGCACCGCCAACAGGCTGGCGGTGCTCCAACGAGCATTCTGACCGCGGCGGTTCAGCCGCGGTCAGAAGCAGAAAGTCAGCGGTCTCCCGCTGACTTTCCGCTGCTCGTTTGAATCCTCCATGGCTGCGGAGCGCGCTCCGCAGCCATGAGGATTCTGACCCCCCCTACCGCCATCCTGCTCATGGCGGGAAAGCCACCATGAACAGGATGGCGGTAGGAGGGGTCGCGGGGCCCCTGGGGGCCCCTGCCGTGCCCATGCCAGTGGCATGGGCACGGCAGGGGCCCCCGTAAGAGGGCCCCGCAAAGTATTTCAGTGTCTGCCTTGCAGACACTGAAATACGCGACGGGTGCCACTGCACCCGTCGCACCTTCCCACTCCGCCGGCTCGATTACGAGCCGGCATCCTCGTGGGAAGGTCGTTTTCCCCTGGGCTGGCGGGCGGTTTTTCAGCAACCGCCCGCCAGCCCAGGGGAAAACTCGTAATACCCGCTGCGGTCTTTTGACTGCGGCGCGGTATTTTGGAGGGCGGCATCCTGGCGGGCGGCCTCCGCCGCCCGCCAGGGTCATAATGAGGTCCTCAGTCTGCTAACACTGTTCAGTACTGCAGTCTCTCTGTACTGTGTGCACTGTGCCACACTGCACCCTTTCATGTAGTGTATTTCTTGCGAGCACACAGGTCTCAGCACGTTTCCACTAAGCACGCATCTTCACATCAAACTAATGTAGAACAGGGGTGAGTTAAGCATAAAGCAGCAGAACTTGTAAAAAGGTGAGTGAGCCTGTAGGCCTCCCCTAGTGACACATGGTAAAAAGAGCCTGTTCACTACTACTGATCACTCCGTGTTATGCTGCTGCTACCACCACACTAATGCTGCTAAATTCTTAATAAAGTCAGTATCCATCCACCCTTATGATGGTAGCACTTTGGGTGCCCTCCTGATCCTACAGGACCACAATCCACGAGACAGCCCTGTGTCATGGCACACAAGCAAGTTCACCTATAACAAGCAAATTCAGCATTAGGGATCCAGACAACAACATTTACATTTGTTAGGCACTCAGGGCAGGGGTTCATGTCTCTCACGATACAGAGGACTTTTCCATCCCAAAATAATTGTTTTACTTTATAATCAAACATTGCTTGATGGATTTTATTAACTTTAATGATGAGATTTGCAAAATAATACAATTTAATAAAAGATGGAAAACTTAAAGGTTTGTGAATAAAACCCCTCAACTCACATTAATTGCCTTTATTGACATGGCCTAATGGGCAACAGCTAATATTTGATGTATTTTTGACTCATTTTGTGCCAGTGAGTATGCTTACCAATGCCATAGGCTGCTATGTTATTTGGTCTTCACGCCCTTTCTTTCCTGCCATTTGGTAGTGGCTATTGTGTGTTGCTAATGTGTGTGTGTTTGCCATAATCTGTTGTGTTCTTTTTTCCTCTGTTCCCTTTATTGCAGAAGTTGCCATTTCATGTAGCCAGTGTGTGTTTTTGCCATAGGCTGCCATGTGTTCTTTGTTTTCCAATGCTATTCTTTGCTTGCCATGCGGTGGAGGCCATTTTGTTTGGCCTGTGTATGTGTGGTCATGAAGGCCATTTTGTCATTGGTCTCTGTGCCTCCTTATTTGCTGGTCATGGTGTGACCACCATTTTGTGGAGCAGCTTAGTTATTGTGTGTTTATTAGCCATTTTTTCTTTGTCCTCTTCAGTGGCTATGTGGTGGATGAGCTAGTGTGCATCATTTTGTGCAGTCATTGTGTGCTTCAATCCTTTTTTCCACATTTAAAAAGCATTGTCTTAGGACAATTCAAAGACGAGGCCTATGACATTTTTATAATGTTTTTTGTTCTTTCCTGATATATTTATTTTTGCTTGTGACCTATAGTACTAAAATGTGTTGATGGTTTTTAAATCATATTTTTGATTTTCTATAGTACTAAAATGTGTTGATGGTTTTTAAATCATATTTTTGATTTTATTCCTGCCCTCCCACCTCTAAGTCTTGTGGATCACTCACCAGCAATTATGTAATCATTTTCTTGCCCGCCTACCTCCGCTTCCCATAGAGTGCCCATTAGCCCCAGGGCCTACTAGGTGACTCACTAACAAATATTTAATGTATTATTTTCAGTTTTTGCATGCTTTCCACTGCCTCCCATTGACTCTCCATGGGCCCCAATGGGCACCAGCTTATATTTCATGTATTTGTTCTCCATGTCCTTTCCTTGCTTACCATGTGGCAGTGGACATTTATGCCCTCATTATGACTTTGGTGGTCTTTACCGAAGACCGCATGATGACTTCCGCCAAAAGACTGCCGCAGAGGTGGCAATCCTTCCACCAGATAATGACTCACAAACACAAAACCACCAGAAAGCAGCCAAAAATACAATACCGCCAGACCTAATGAAGGTGTGAAAGAGTCAGTCCCACCACCCTCCCTGCAATGCCTGCAACACACCACCCTCCAAATAATTACCCACGAATCAACACAAAGGTAACTCAATGGTGGTGACCCACTGACAGTGTGGACTACTGCAGTAGATTTCCCACTACACACCAACAGAAGCCAACAATTGCCAGATTGAAAAACCCATAACTGGCACATATACATACACCAAACACACCCACAATCAGTGCTATAAAACACACCCCCATACAACCCACAATCCTTTGCAAACTTGAAGACCTACTTCACAACATCCCACATACTCACATACTCACACACCCTGCACCCCGACCAAACATTCCACCCTCTGCACAACACACACACTACACACACTACACAATAGGCATGTCCCCACAAAAGAACCCCTTTTTCACTGATGAGGAGTTGCGGGTCATTGTAAACAAAATCGTAAGGGTAGAGCCATAGCTTTTCAGTGCACAGGTCCACCAGATCTCCAATGCCAGGAAGATGGAGCTATCGTGGACAAGGTGAACTCTGTGGGAACCTATCCACACACAAGGGATGACATTGGAAAGAGATGGAATGACCTACAGGGTAAGGTGTGTGCAATGGCATCCAGGTACCACTTTGCCCTGATGAAGACTGGCAGTGGACCCACATCTCCTCCCCCACAGTTGAGAATGTGGGAGGAGAAAGTGATGGCTATCCTGCATCCAGAGGACCTCACTGGAATCACTGGAGGGCTGGACACTGGAAAGTCACGATTTCTTCCTCACCAACACAGACACCTGCATGGCATGTCTCCTCATCACCCTAACTCCCTTCACCCAACTCCATCCCAAACAGATAACCACCCACACAACCATCCTCAACAATTTACCCCTGCATGCCCTACCCACTGCAAGCACACCCCAAACCAAAGATGGCAAAACACCACACCCATCTCATGAGGGAAACCCAGAAATTCTGAATATGTATCTGAGAATGAATGTAACAAATATCATAAATGTACACAGGTAGCCCAGCCAATGTCACCTGGCAGCATATAGCACATCAACCCAGCCCTCCACCTGAAGAAGGCCCCAGTGATGACAGCAACTCTGGATGTCTCATCTGGATTATTTTCCTGGCCCATCTGATACCAGTGGTCAGTCGAACACCACAGGCAACACCCAGTCTACCCCAGAGCACCTCATATCGGACACCACTACCACAGCAGCCACCCAACATCCCCAAACCTCTGTCCCCAGGACACGTCAATCAACAGTATGGCCACATGTACAGAGACCTGAGTTGACACCACACAGGCAAGATCATGAAGGTTCTGGTGTCATTGGGAGTGGGCACACGGTTCAGGGAACACAGGCACAGGGGTCCAGGGACAGTGGGAGGATATCTGTACGCCAAGGGGTGGGCTAACCCAGGGAAAAGACTGCCCAGGAGGCACTGTCACTTGTCCTTGGCCCAGCACAGGATGGGCCAGGTACTTACCATCTTGCAGGAGAACCAGAGGCTGCAGGGAGAACATCACCAGGAGCTCATGCAGCAGTTGCAAGCTTTAAATGTCAATATGGCCTCCATTGCAGGGGTGCTGAGTGATATGGCTATCGTCATGCGTGAGTACACAACACACTGGTGGGCCCCTTCCACTAGCCAGTGAACTGACCAGCCCTCCAAATCTGCTGCAGCTAGTGGACTGGAGGACGTGCCACAGGACTCAGAGACCACCAACACCCCTCCCTTGGCAGCAGAAGAACAACCCTGCAAATGTTTGCTGTGATCCAGAAAGCCACCAGAGACTGTAGCCAAGACCCAAACCACTGCCAGGAAGTGAGCCTCTCCTACATGTCCCCTTGTGTGCCACTGAGACACCTTGTTTACTTTGGACTGCATTGCTCCTTTTCCTATGGCCCCATGAATGCTGGACCTGTGCTACAAACCAACTCTGCCACTAAACTGAAACTTTTTTCCACCCTCACCCCATTCTATTGCACTATCCCTTCCTTTTTGCCAATTAAATAAATACACTTAAACACAACTGAAGGATTTGTGCTCTAATTTCAACAATATGCAATGTTTTTACCTTTACTATTCTGTACAAATGTAACATAAAGTATGCATTCATCCAATGGGCAGTCAGCTTGGGGTACACATAACCAATGTAAGGGCATGTCACAAGGTTACCATCCGCCAAACTGTGTGAAAGCAATCTGTACGTCTAACATGAGTACGCAGTAGTGACCACTCCAACATCCGTAAGAAGAAAAAACATTAGTAACATTCATATGAGAAGTCAGTGAAGTAGAGAAACATGAGCACCTGTAACACAACAGCCTACATTCAGCTGGTCACATCAACTAAGGAATGTATACTGCTATTGACTCCACACAGGAACAGTGAGGAGAAGCAACTCATTCCAGGCCCTCACACAAAGGACCACGGTATGAGCAATGCCATATCGTCAGTATGTCAATATCTCCTCTGGACCATCTAGTCTGGCCCAAACTGTCAGGGACAATGAAGACACAGAGCGGTTGTGTAAGCACATTGTAACTCATATAATATTACCAGCAACAAATGCTAAGTACTGTACGGAATGAGGACATAATTTGATGTGGGCACGTATTTGAAAATGCAAAACAGCTGATACATTGCATGGGCTGAATAAGTTTTATCACTATCATCATAACACTGGCACGACTGGCCACAGATGGAACAGTGTCAGGTTATTTAATGCACACATTTGTGCTTGTTACATCATAGCTGCCACACAGCTCTTCATTGTAATTGTGGTGTGAACAGAAGTACAGTTTTACCTGAGTGTCATTGGAAGTACTGCTGTATCAGACATATCATGTTGTCCACATCCTCGTCCTTCCCATCTTCATCACTGTCTTCAGTGTCCTCTGCTGCCACAGGTGCATTATCTACCCTCTCCTCCTGCAGGAATGGCACATGCTGCCTGAGGGCCAAATTGTGAAGCATGCAGCAGTCCACCACTCTCTGGCAGACCTTCCCAGGGGTGTAGAATAGGGATCCACCAGAAATATGGAGGCACCTTAACCTGGCTTTCAGTAGCCCAAAAGTCCTTTCACTGACTCTTCTGGTTCGTCCATGTGCCTCATTGTAACAATTCTCTGCCCCTGGCCTCAGATTCCTCACTGGTATTAACAGTCAGGATAGGTTTGGGTAAACTAAGTCACCTAGAAATAGTGAGAGAGACACATGACGTATATACAATAGCACAGAGGACAACTCCAGGTGACATACAGTGACATACATTGTATGAAACATCAAGCTCACCTATGAGCCAGACTCTCTCTCTCTGTAGTTGTCCCATCATCTGTGGGATACTGCTGTTCCTCAATATGTAGGCATCATGCACACAGTCGGAGTCGGGTGACGTGATTTGTAGCATCACATTCTACATGTTCTGTCAACTACTCAGCTACAAGCAGTGCACTTGTATGTGATCTAATTTAAGAGTCAGAGTCTACAACCAAACCAAAGTATGTAGATGGCTTGGAATTGCCTTGGTGTATACCATCCGTACCTCTAATGTACATTAAATTGAGTGGCATGAGTACCATTAGCAGGAAATGGCTCCCACCTGCCCTGCATGCAGGGACGGGTGGAAGTGACCTCACTCTGCCAGCATTTGGCGTCATAGCAGAGGGCGGTCTGAACCACTGTGAAACTCCTCATTGGTTAACATTGAAGTTTGTGGAGCACAGGGGCCAATGATGATCACCACCGGTGGTGACGGTGTTCACCGGCGTGGACGTGACCGTCATTTTCAGGAGCCCATTTCACTTGACTCCTGACTCACACCCTATCAACACCGCCATACCGTGTGCTGCTGTATCCTGTGTATGGAACCCACAATGGCCCATGCTACAGGGGATAGGGCCCCAGCCTTCACATCCGAAGCACTGGAGAACCTTGTGGATGGGGTCCTACCCTTGTATGGACAGTTGTATGGGCCTCCAGATCAACAGGTAAGCACCTTTTGGATATTTTGGATGTAATATGGCTGTATGTAGATGTAAGTGTTTGCAGGCAGTGTACCCTCTACGGAATGCTTATTTTCCTGCATGCAGTGTGTACCCAGAGGTACAAGTTATGTATTGGATGAATGTGGGATCAATGCATTATAGTCCATTGCTGTAACAGAATGTACTATGGAGTTCAAGGTATCCTTCTGTCTGTGTTTCCTATGCCTGTCAGCATCCATCAGAAGAAAGGGTTATGGCGTGCCATCGCCAAGGACATGCAAACCCTTGGGGTCCATAGCCGGTGGAGCACCCACTGCAGAAATATGTGGGAGAACCTGCGATGCTGGGCCCAGAAGACCACGGAGGCCTAGCTGGAGACTTCCTACCAATGAGGGAGGTGTGCCCATCGGTCTCTGACCCCCCTGCTCCCACACCTACTGGCAGTGGCCATCCCAGAGTTGGCTGGGCACTTGAGGGCAGCACAGCAGCCACAAGGGGGTGAGTAAGCACTGTGTGGAATTAATTTCTGACACATACCATGGTGCTTGGCTGCAAGGTACTAGTCAGTGTATGCCTCAATGTGACCCTGTAGCTAATCTAGTCAGGTTCTGCATATCAATGGTGAGTGGTATGTGCAATTGGTATTGGTAATTAGCTGGTATTCCAGCTTCAGTAAGGGCCTACATCCTGACTCACTGGTGTTGGAGTGGTGCTCTGAGTTCACTGCCTAGGTGGTGTGACCTGGCAATTCCACATTGTGCAGTCACTTTGTGGTAGTAGTGTAGCTGTGCCTTTGTCAACAGTCAGACATGTATTATTGAGTCCCAGTAGGTGTGCTGATGGTTGTGTCTGCTGAGTTCTTCACAGCTGATGTTCCCAGACAATGGTTTGGTAATGTGGTTGTTACTGCATAGTGTAGGTACCAATGAGTCAATGTGATGTGTTTGCCATATGTGATGTCATTGGTTTCAATGACAATGTGCTCCCTTTCTTTCTCCACCACCCTCCCTCTTTTCTTCTCCTGTCCTTGTGTGCATTAGCTCATCTGGTGAAGAATCAGGGGGACCAGCGAGTGGGGGAGCTGCAGCCCACGGGACCCAGGAAGCAGTGTCAACCGATGACAAGGAGACCAGTGGGTTAGAGGGCGAGGGGAGCAGCATGGGGGAGACAGAAGCTACAACAACAGAGTCTGATTCCTCCTTAGATGGAAGCTCCCTGGAGGTGGCGGACCCCTCTGGGACCACCCCCAACATTGTGATCTTCCACCACCCCCTGTACCAGCACTACCCTCCCGGTAGCCCCCCACCCAGTTGCCCATGCCCACTTACCCAAGAGGGTGGGCGTCTCCTTCGCCGCAAGCACCTCAGCCCCTACCCCATTAGCCCTGCTGCCCTCACTGGGGAGGCTATTGACCTCCTGAGATCCATCTCAGTAGGGCAGTCAACCATAGTGAATGCCATCCAGAGGCTGGCATCCCAGATGCAGCAATGGCTTATCTGGAGGGCACTCACAGTGGCTTGTCTGGCCTAAAGAGATCGTTTCTGGCTCTTCTTTGATGGCAACCAGTGTCCCTAGTTCTTCCATACACCTTCCAACTACCTGTTCCCGCCTTCTCCCCCCACCCATCCCAGGTACACAATCAGACGAGCATGCACCCAATACAACAGACAGGACTTGCAAAAACATGCACAAGCACCACAGATCACACCACAAGCACACACACAGCCAACACCCAGGAGCACAGGCAACAACATACACTTCTTAGACTGTCTCCCCCTCCTCCTCCTCCCAGATCCTGCCACCTGTTCAGCCTTGCCCACAGTCACCACAACAGCAGACACACATGCTAGCACCCCATTCACCACATGCACAGTCACCACCATCACTATCACAAGCACATGCAGCATACTCACCTGTCTTGCAGACACCACCCCAAAGTACATGCACACGACCTGTTTGTCCTCTCCCTCCCTCTTTGTCCTCTCCCAAAACACAGAAACGCTCCCACTCAGACACTCAACAGCCATCCACCTCACACATGCACACTGTACATGCACTTACAACCAAGTCCAGCACCTGCCCCTCCTACAACCACTCCCTCTACCTCCACTCCCAAAACTCCTACCACACTTTGCCCCACTGTACCTAAAAAACTTTTCCTTTCCCACCCTGACCTCTTCTCTCCCCCTGACCCACCCCATGTGGTTTCAAAATGTAAGGTCTCATTCCCCATCCCATTCCCTTCACCTCCCAGTCCTTTCATGACCCTCCTAGTCTTTCAAATGTCCCTCCCCTGCTAAAATACCACCCACTATGGGGGACAGGACAGCCACTCCTATCCCCGCTCCAAGCCCACTCCTCCGCCCCGTCAACAGAGGAGCAAAAGCCAGCACCCTCCCAAACCAAAAGCAGAAGACCCTCCTTCCAAGAAAAAAAACACCCCCACACTGAGGTGCCTGCCTTACACATCAATGTCCCTACTGAGTGGAGTCACTTGGGCTGTCAGGAGTCAAGTTAGGCCTCACAAATTGCCCTGTTTAGTGGCATGAACACGTTTGGACTGGCCAATGGCAATTTATGTATATAGTTCTATTTGTTTCATGTGATCGCTATTCCCACCGGAATACAGTGGTTAGACCAAAGGTATTTGTCCTAGCTTTCTTTACTTCTGGCTTATGTTGCTGTTGGATATTTCAGCAGATTTATCTCCATCTGTGGTATATGTGTATGGTGTGTGTTGTGCGTTTGGGTGTGTCAACCTCCCCTCCCTCCCTCCCTCCCTTGTGTGCTAGGCGGCTGTACTCACTCTCATCTTCTTTATCTACGTCACTGCTCCTGGACTCCCATTGCATGGTACAGCATCAGCAGGACTTCCAGTTCGAGTTCCATGGCGGCAGCGGATTCCTTTCTGTCCCTGGAGATGGGTGTCTCTTTTTGTATGGGTCATTTCCGCCTGGCTTTTCGTCGTCACGCCCCGGAGATCCTGGCGGTCTGCTATGTCGTAATATGGTGGGCGGTGTATGGTCTTCTGCAGGCCTGAAGATGGCAACCACTGGGTAATGAATGAAACATAAGACATGGTGTAGAATGGAAAATCCAATATGCGTTTTTTATGCAAACACAAAAGAGAAGTGTGAGATAAGTGTCTTCTCATTGGTGTGCCTACACTCTCTATCAGTCAAGACTTATTATTTTCATGCTAGTGTGAATTTATTTTCGTAAATTAGTAAGTGTGTCACACATGCAAAATACATGTATGTGTATTAAATTGTCTGGAATAAAAATTTAGAAAGCCTGGAGTGCCATCCAGTGTAAGTGTAGGCCCCAGACACGGGTAAATGTCTATACAGGTTCACAAAGTGACATCAACAGTACAAAAACAACATATCCTTTAGGTACACTGACAGTACATCTATAGACATACACCCAGGTTTAAAGCCACCACGATAGAGGCAAACAATGTGTTGATACACTTGTTTCGGGTATAAATTGACCCAAGGAAACCCATATTAAATCAGCGATGTGCAAGTCACAAACACCAAAACAACATAGCCAAATATGGCATTCAACAATCCTCAATCTAGATTATAATGCAACCTGGACAAGGCACCACAGTGTACTGTCGATACCAATCGCAACAGTACTTTGTCACAGCAATGGTGGTAGAACCATTCCAGATAGACACATAATCCAAATCAGTTTACAGTGCAACATGTATGTGTAAAGACCACTGTATTGTGTACAGGTCTGTTGTAGACATATATAGATTACAACATCAGTATGTCCTACTTAGAGATGTTCCGCATGCATACCCATACGTCAATCCCAATTCACCATGACATATTGTCTCAGGAAAGGCAGCAGCTGAATACTGACAATAAATCTTCCAACTATCCAGGGAACCTGTGTAGAAAGCTCCACACATTCAAACCTTATATCACTCACTAAGGGAACTGAACAATTTAAAGCCTCCGTCATTGGCAGGTAGTGCAGCAAAGACATCAGTGGTTCCACAGGGACACATGTATGTGTGAGTGTGTGAGTGTGAAACTGGTTACTGCTAGTTAGAAGTTTGGATGCCAAAAATTCCCCCATTGTAAACAACATACCGTCACTTACAGTGGCTATGGATCTACAAAACACCTATCACACTAAACTACTGTCCAAATGTGATTGTCAGATTGTGGCACTGTCAAAAGTAGCAGGTCATGCATATGTTACGATATGACACAGAGAACAGGAACTAAAAGTGTTAACCTAAATGTAACCAATAGCGTTCAAACTGCTAGAAATGTGTATGAGTCATTTGGTACACATAACATAGATTTACCTGAATGCAGTAGTGGCTCACGTGCTCGGAAGGGGCAGGGCGGCGGGGGCGGGTGGGGGAAGGAAATAAATATTACATTTAGAAACAAAACTTACTTTGTCAGATGCTGTGCTCCACTCCCTGTGTTTGGCCAGCCCGGGACAGTCAGCCAAACACACATGCACTTTGAGAGGGAGTGCTGTGCACTACCCCTCAGTGCATGTCATCCCTGTGGCCCCACCTGCTTTACCAGAAAACAATCATAAACAAAGTTTATGATTGTTTTCTGGTAAAGGTTGTGCAGCTGCTGCTGCTGGTGGGGGGCGACGCTCCTCAGCCCAAACGCCTGAATGTGGGTTGTTCAATCACCATGATCACTGAGTGAGCTTTCTTTTGTCTTTTCAGCTGACCAAGGATATGTTCAGCAGCAGTGGGCCATGACCTCATTTGCACCTCCCCAGACAGAGATAGAGCACACATGCAACAACACATTGAGGAAGATCAATGTTAAAGTGGAGTGGACTTTTGGGGTACTGAAGTCTTGCATCCGCTGCTTGAACATGTCCAGGGGGAGATTGCTAAACTCCGACCCTATGTTCTACAAAATTATGCTAGTGTGTTGTATATTGCACAACTTATGTGTGTGGATAAATGTCTCATGGGATGTGGGCCATGAGGACCAGGAAGCACCAGATGAAAATGAAGATGAAGATGAGGACAGAGGGGAAAGTGTAATCACAATTGCCAGACTCTTGCGAAGAAACAACATGGTTCAGAACTTTTCCAGTGAAGCCTTAAGTAGCTTTTGGTCATAATTCTATATTTCTGTTTAGAAAGAGTGTTCAAAAATGTAAATAAATAAATGGACACTACTTTTGAGTATTTCACAGTCAATGTAAACATCAAGGTACTCGCGTACAACCAATAGTTTTTGGCTCATCACAATGGTATGTAGCTAGGTGTTACACTCACCACAGGACATCATATGGACCAAAATATGTGTGCACGTCAACAACATATGGAAAACGGATGTGCTTGGTGAAGATATGCACCAAACAAAGTAGCAATGTGGAACAGACTACCATGTTGTGAGTATTTGTGCTGTTACAGTGTACTGACTGTCAGACATCCTACCGCAATCCAACGGGAGTGTAAATGTAAACATTGTGCAACGACTGCATGTGTGTGTTGTACATCTAGACATTTTTATTGCCTTATGCTCATGGAGGCCAGTAGAGTGACTTCATAGTCCTATGACTGTGAACAGAGGCACAGATGATGTGCCTGGGTAAACAGTGCAACCCAGATAGTCATCATGTGCTACATCAACATTTGCAAATACATAGCAAAATCAATGTGGTATCTAACATATTACATATGCCTTGAGTCCTTAAATGTACTAGTGCTGGGTTGGCTACCGAGGCCCAATGCTGGAACACTTGCCCCACTAGGCAAGGATGTAGTTGTTACATGAAGGAATGGATGTGACTGTGTTGGTTTGTCTTACTCTGAAACAAACAATGCTGTCACTCATGCTATTCCATCTATGTGTGCTCATGAAAACAGGACATAAAGAAAATCAAAAAACAAAATAGATGTCAAGGTATAATTACATGCAAAATCACTCATGCCAAGGTAGCATGCAAAGACGCACTCTAGGTAGAGTGGCGTAATGGTGTCAGTAAATGCACAGATGACCATCTGGTGTGATTGCCTACCCACATTCTAAGTTCACCAAAGTCCTCTTTGTTACCAAATAATGTGATATAGGGTAATGGTAAATATATTCCTACTTATAAGTCATCATACTTGTTTTGGCTACTCAAGTTGGCCTTGTGATGATGAAAATATAGGCTACCGTTAGGAAGTGGATTATTGGTAAGGGCAGGTAAGTACCTAACCTTAGCAATAGGCATTTAATCCCCACTAGGTTCAGTTAGTTCTCAAGAAATTAACCCCACCTCAACCCTTGATAGCTTGGCAACGATCGACAAGGCTTAACTTAGGAGATAAAGTGTAAAGCATTCAAGTATCACAAAATAGTAATTAAATAAAACACAGGAAACAGTTAAAAAATTCAAAACCAGTTTATAGGAATACAAAATATTTTAGCCTTAAAATGACACCAAAACAATAAAATTGGATAAGGCAAACTGGAGATATGAATTTTTAAAGAATTAGGCCCTCATTTTAACTTTGGTGGCAAAAACCGCCTACCGCCGCAGCAACACCTGCCAAAACACTGTCACCGCGGCTACCACCCGTCCACCATATTATAACCACTGCTGGATTTCTGCCACAAGAATAGCGGAAATCCAGCTGTGGCCATGCCGGCAGATGGCGGTGAGGTGGCACTGCTCCCAACAGCAGCGCCACACAAGTAGACCGCTGCCAGACGTATTATGAAAAATAATATGGCCTGGCGGGGTTCTGCTGGCGGGCACTGCAGGCGGTAGCAGTGCCCAATCCCATCTCCTGCAGAGGGTCCCCTGGATCCAGTTCAGTTGGGTCTCCGACAGGGTAGGGGGGGTGTTGGGTGTGGGGGTAGGGGTGTGTGAATGTATGTGTGTGCGTGAATGAGGGTGTGTGTTGAGTGTTGAATGCATGTGTGCATGTAGGGAAGTGTGTGTGTGTGTATGTTGTGAAATGTGAATGCGTGTCTGCGTGTATGATTGGAAATGTGTGCGGATGTATGTGTGATTGGATGTATGCCTGCATGTATGTATGTGTGAATGAGGGTGTGCATGCATGTGTGTGTGTAGGGACGGGGAGTGGTGGGGTGGAGGGTAACTGCAGAGGTAAGGGGACGGGGGTAACTGGAGGGGTGGAGGCGGACCCTATGAGTGACAGGGAAGGAATTCCCTGTCACTGATATGGCCTACCGCCATGATTTTCGTGACGTTCATGACGGTAGACGAGGTCATAATCCTGCAGGCGGAACAATGGCGGCCACCGGGCTAGAGATGAATATCTCCAGCCTGGCGGCTGTTACCGCCATGGTGGTTGGAGTAGTACATTGGCGGGTTGGCTTCAACCAACCTGCCAATGTCATAATGTGGTGGTAAGTACCACCATCCTGTTGGCGGTACTTACCGCCACATTATCGTCTACCGCCGGGGTCGTAATGACCCCCTTAGTGTTTTTTAGTGCATAGAAATGAATAGCACCAATCTGGTCATCGGGTTGCACCTCGACCGGGGCAAAGTCAAAGTTTAAGGCAGACCGTGATAGAGCCCTACTTAGCTACAACAAGTGGGAGGCCTCAATCAAAAGTTTACCTTCTGACTTAGTTGTTTTCTTGAAGATTTTCTTCAGCGTGACAAAGTCACCAGTCCGATCCAACCTCCTTAGAGCCCTTCCTTGGATACATGTTGTATCCTCATGAAGATTTCTATGTTTGGACTTAGACAATTTTTCGAGATGAAAACCCTTCGACTAGCCCGGACCTGAATCTTGATCCAACGTCCCTGGAGCCCTCTTTGGATACACTGGGCAGGTAGTCCTGGTCAACTTTCTATATTCGGACGATGGGCCTCACTACGAGTTTGGCGGGCAGCGGGCAGTGGCCAGATCACCTCCGGCCCTATTAAGAGTTCACCACTGGGCCGGCGGGTGGAAACAGCATTTCCTGCTGTAAACAGGGCCTTAACATTGACGCCAGCTCCTAATGGAGCCAGCCCCGATGTGACGGTGCGGCAGTGCATCTGCACCGTCATGCTTTCCACTGCACATAATTCGGGCAGTGGAATGCGTGACTGGGCTGTGCATGGGGGCCCCTGCACTGCCCACACCCCATTCTATCAACCTTTCCATGGCGGTGTGCATGGAAAGGCTGGTGGTATGGGAACTAGTAATCCCCAGGGTACGCTGTGGCGGATCACAACTGCCGGGACCACCAGGCTAATAGCGGGCAGCAGCCTGGCAGTGTCAGCGGTCGGATCGTGGAGACTCCATCACAGTCATAATGTGGCGGTCAGACTGCCACAACCGTGGCGGTTCCAATACCACTGTGGGTCTGGCATTCTGAAGAGCGCACAACTCATAATGAGGCCCTTAGTCTCTTTTTTGAGATTTTCTTCAGTGGGGCAAACCTGAAAGTCAGGTCAGGTCGGAGTTGAGGCAAGCCGGCTAGAGTGGCCATGGTGGGTCGGTCCCTCTATGGAGATTTTTCCTCAACATTTTCCAATCTTCTCCAAACTTCTGATCATTCTTCCAGAAGGTCGTTTAAGGTCTTTTGCGAGTCCACAGGTCACCCCAAGGTTCCAGAAGCTCTGAGTTGCTCCTTGAGGGTGCGGACTACAACTCCCAGAATGCACCTGGCTCAAAATCCAGGAGTCCGGGTTCTCCAATCAGAGGCAGCGTCCTTCCCCCTGTGATTACACTTCCAGGTAAGTGTGGTAAAAATCAATCCCAGGGAGCAGCATTCTTCAAAAATCCATCATGGCTGAAAATGATTTTGGGAGATTAGAGCTGGCTGAGCCCCCCCCCACACACACACACACTGGTGTGGTTAAAAATCCTAAACACACCCCTTTCCTGCCCTTTCCTAATCTAATCAAGAGGGTACCTATTTGTCTGGGGTTGCAGAATGTCAGGGAGGTGCTAGGTTGCTCCAAATGTTCTCTCCTGCCTTTGAAGACCAGTTTGGCAGCCCCCCTCCTGCTTCCCCATCTGCTGAGGCAGATCTCCTCCCCAGTCAAATCCTTTGTGTTCAACCCAGATCACTTCACACCTCATCAAGGCAGTCTGGCCAGGCTGCCAGAGGCTGGTCAATCAGAGAAGGTCACTGCAGAGCTGAAGTTGGCATATTTTCAGGTAGAGTTTAAAGCTCTTTACCTGAACTATGAACTAGTTATATTAAATCCAGCAAATGTAAGTTGTGGGATTTATTATAACAATTAATTAGATACCAAACTCAAGGTATCTGCCACTTAAGGGACTTTGTTAATTAAAATAAAGTCTCCCCATTTTAGCCTATTGAGGCCATTCACTACAGTGAGAGAAAAAATGAATTTGTCTATTTTACCTCACCAGGGCTTCTAAGACAATTATTGTAAAGTCCCTGCTTATAGTTGCATTGTACCCAATCTTAGGGGCACACCATAGAGGTGACCTATAAGTAAAAAATAAGGTAGTTAAAGACTTTGGCAGTACTTTTAATTCCAGAGTCAAATGTGCATATAACTTTAGTTTAAAAGCAGCCAGAAAGGCAGGCATGCCTTTAAAATGGCACTGGGCACCTCAGCAGTGCCTATGGGTGCACTACCTATGCTGGGGGCCCTAAACCTACATGTCCTACCACATACTAGGGACTTATAGGTAGGTTTATACTGCCAATTTTAATTAACCCAATTTGTATATCCACTTTACACCGAGCACTGGCCCTGGGACTGATAAGCAGTACCCAGGGCAGAGCCAAGAGTCAATAACCACCTGTGTCTGTCCAATATTTTGGGGGTGACCAGGGTAAAAAGGAGGGCTTTCCTGCACTGCCCCCCCAGATGAAAAGTGGTGGATACTAACCTACACCCTGGTAGTCCTCATCAGCTAAGTGCAAAAATCTGGAAAGGCCATCTGCTTTGGCATGGACACTCCCAGGTCTCTGCTCCACTGTGAAATCCATCCCCTGTAGGGAAATGGACCACCCTAACAGTTTTGGTTTCTCCCCCCTCATTTGCATCAACCATTTAAGACATCTGTGGTCAGTTTGTATATGGAAGTGAATACTAAACAGGTATGGCCTCAACTTCTTCAGGGACCAGACAACAGCAAAGTCCTCCCTCTCAATTGTACTCCATATTTTCTCTCTGGGGAATAGTCTCCTGCTGATGAAGGCAACTGGATGATCTTGGCCCTCTTTATTACCTTGTGCCAATCCGTTTTTCTGAAGCATCTGTTTGCACTATAAACTCTTTGCTATAGTCAGGGCCCAGTTACACTGGTGCTGAATACATAGCCTGTTTAAGAGTGTCAAAGGCTTTTTGACACTCTGGGGTCCAACTGAATTTCTTAGGCTGTTTCTGTTGGTTGAGTTCTGTCACAGAGGCCACTATGGTCCCATAATTTTGAACAAACCTTCTGTAGTGCCCAGTCAGGCCAAAAAAGGTCCTGGCCTGAGTCTGCTTTTTTGGAGCCTCCCATTCCAGGATAGTCTGGATCATGGGCTGGAGACATTGTACATGGCCTCCATCAACAAGGTGGCCCAGGTACATAACTGAACTTTGCCCTATCTGGCACTTGCTTGCCTTGATAGTCAGGCCAGCTTGAAGCAGGGCCTGAAGCAGTTCCTTCAGGTGGACCAGGTGAGACTACAAGGTGGAATTGAATACAGCTATATCATCCATCAAGGAACTCTTCAACATCATCAAGGAGTTCGCCCAACCCAGCAGCGAGACAACGGACATCCCACCATCACAGGTCCTATGCGACAGACTCAACACCTACCTCTACAACAAAATCAAGACCATCTACGACAGTTTCAACAAGGACAACCCACGTGCAGAACCCCCCCATCCAACCACCGACACCAACAAACCCACAATCTCCACCTGGATATCCCTCTCCACCAAAGATACTTTGAAAACCATGAAATACATACACTCTGGGGCCCCGACGGACTCATGCCTCCATCACGTCTTCAACAGAGCTGCAGACACCATCGCCCCCAAGCTAAGCCTCACCATCAACTGCTCACTAGCTGCCGCCACCTTCCCCAATGACTGGAAACACACCGAGATCAACTCCCTCCTCAAGAAATGCTCGGCTGTCCCCACCAATCTCAAAAACTTCAGGCTCATTTCTCTACTTCCATTTCCTGCAAAAGTCATAGAAAAAGCAGTCAACAGCCAACTCACCACGCGTTTAGAAAGCCACAACATTCTTGACATCTCCCAATCTGGATTCAGGTCGAACCACAGCACTGAAACAGCCCTCCTGTCCACCACAGATGACATCCGCTCCCTACTGGATAAGGGAGAGACGGCAGCACTCATCCTACTTGACCTCTCGGTAGCATTCAACACAGTCTCCCATCACATCCTGAGAAGAAGACTCCACAAAGTCGGCATTAAAGACAAAGCCCTTAACTGGATACAATCCTTCCTCTCAACCAGAATGCAACGAGTGAGAATCGCCCCCTTCCTGCACAACCCACACCCCCACCTGCGGAAGGCCCCAAGGATCCTCCCTCAGCCCCACGCTGTTCAACGTCTACATGGCCCCGCTAGCCACCATCATCAGAAGCTACAGAATAAACATAATCTTTTATGCTGACCACACCCAACTCATGTTCTCCCTCTCCAACAAACCAGACAAGGCCAGACACAACTTCCAAGAAGGCATGAAAGCAGTCGCCAATTGGATGAGAGATATCTGTCTTCAACTCAACCCAAACAAGACCGAAGTACTCCTCCTGGGCCCGCAACCCAATGCATGGAGTGACTCCTGGTAGCCACCCACCCTCAGAATTCCACCCACCCCCGCCAGCCAAGCCCCCAACCTCAGAAATATCCTGGAGCCCGACCTCAGCATGAACCATCAGATCAACTTGGTCACCTCCACCTGCTTCTGCAACCTCCGCCTCCTACTCAAGACCTTCAAATGGATCCCGCCCTAAAGCATGGAAAGACAGTCACATATGCCCTCTTCACCAGCAGACACACTCTACGCTGGAATCAACAAAAAACTCACCTGCAAATTGCAAAACATCCAGAACGCAGCTGCCAGATTGATCCTTGACCTACCCCGACACTGCCACATCTCACAACACCTACGCACACTGCCCTGGCTCCCCACTGAGAAATGAATCACTTTCTAAATCCTCACCTATGCACACAGAGCCCTCCACAACACTGGACCTGCCTACCTTAACCAGCAATTCAACTCCCACATACCCCACAGGACCCTACGCTAAGCCTAGCTCTTTCTCGCAGAAGTACCCTGCATCATGAAAACCAGAACAGGAGGACGGTCCTTCTCCTACCTCGCGTCACCACCTCGGATGCCCTACCCATCCACATCGGAAAAACCACCCCCAGCTTCACGAAGGAACTGAAGATATGGCTTTTTTAATCCACCTCTGGTACACACTACACCACCCCCCAGTGCCTTGAGACTCTAATGGGTGAGTATCTGTCCTTTATAAACTCTGATTGATTGATCCAGATAAGCTGCACTGAAAGATTCCAACCCAGACAGGACTCCACTCACCAACTGTTGGAAGGTGGCAGGAGCATTCTTCAGGCCAAAGGGCATCACTTTGAACTGAAAGTAGCCCTCTGGTGTGGAAAATGCTGACCTCTCCTTAGCTCCTGGATATAAGGCAATTGGCTAGTATTCTAAGGTCAGATTATTTATACTTTTTGGTGCAAAACTGCACTAACGCAGTTTTGCACCAAAACGTTTTGCACCGGCTTGCACCATTTTTTAGCACCAGCTGGGCATCATATTTATGGAATGGTGCAAGCCGGTGCAAAGGGTAGGCTAGCGTAAAAAGAAAAGGACATTAGGCAGGTTAGAGTCAAAATAAATTACTCTAACCAGATTAGCGTCATTTTTTGATGCTAAGGGGCATATTTATACTCTGTTTGCACTGAATTAGCCTCACTTTCTTTTTACTCTAATTCGGTGCAAAACTAACTCCATATTTATACTTTGGTTCTAGACCCTTTTAGCACCAAATTTCTGGAGTTAAAGTCATTTTTTGGAAGTGGAAACCTACCTTGCCCTAATGAGATGCAAGGTAGGCGTTCCCATGTAACAAATGGCACTATGGCCATAACTCCATATTTATACTCCCATGCAAAAATGGTGCAAGGGAGGGAGGAGGAGTCAACAAATGGGGCAAAGCTTGCTTTGCCCCATTTTTTGAAGAATGGGTCAGGGCAGGCATTAGGGGACCTGTGGGCATATTTCCATGGTGGAACACCATTGGAATAAAAGCCCACAGGTGCCCTTCCCAGTTCCCAGGGGCACTCCCACCCACACCAGAGGGACTGCAGAGGATGGGGGACCCCATCCCAGGTAAGTACAGGTAAGATTGCATTTAATTTTTGAAAGTGCCATATGGGGCCCTGAAATGGGCCCCATACATGGCACAGGGTGCAATGGCCATGCCCAGGGGACCCTTGTCCTCTGTGCTGGCTACTGGGGTGGTGGGCATGACTCCTGCCTTTTCTAAAGCAGGAGTCATGTGGCATGGTAGGTTTAGCACCATAAAATGACCGTAATCTGGTTAGAGTCATTTTTTTTTCTCTAACCTCGTCATTTTTGGGTGCTAAACCCTCTTCTTCTATACTGCCAGCCCCACCCGACTAAAGTCATTTTTTTTACTCTAGCCTACCCTTTGCACTGGCTTGCACCATTCCATAAATATGGTGCCCGGCTGGTGCACTGAAATGGTGCAAGCCGGTGCTAAACTTTTTAGTGCAAAACTGAGTTTGTGCAGTTTTGCAGCAAAAAGTATAAATAAGGGCCAATATTTTGTAAGTTTGCGCCACATTTGCGTCAAAAAATGACATTAATGCGGCACAAAAAAAGTATAAATCAGGGCCTTGGTGCTTGACGGGTCTAGCACCAAAGTATGAATATGGAGTTAGTTTTGCACCGAATTAGAGTTAAAAAAAATGACACAAATTTGGTGCAAACAGAGTATAAATATGCCGCAGAGTATAAATATGCCACTAAATGTACTCAGGAATTTGGCAGCCCCCAACCTATCAATGAGCTCATCAACTCTAGGTATGGGATGAGCATCAGTCTTAGTCACTGCATTTAGACATCTGTGGTCCACACAGAATCCTAATTCCTTTTTCCCACCCTGGGGATTTGGTTTGGGTACTAGTACCACTGGACTGGACCAGGAACTAGGAGAGGGCTTAATTACCTGGAGATCCAAAATCTTAGCTACCTCAGCCTTGATGTTGGCCTTGTCCTGGTCAGACATTCTGTACAGCTTGTGTTTGACAGGTAAGCTGCCATCAGTGTCAATATCATGGACACACCAATTGGTGAGTCCAGGGATCAGAGAGAACAGGCCAGCAAACTGCTCCAAAACCTGTCTGCAGTCTTTCTGCTGCTAGGCTGTCAAGTTGTAAGAGAGTGCCACTCCCTCCACTGACCCATCTTGTCCTCCTCTTTCCCTTCATCAGTGACCACAAGCATGGTCATGTCTGCCCTGTCCTGGTGGGGTTTCACTCTGTTAACATGCAGGATCCTATCAGGATTCCTGGGGGTGCCAAGGTCCTCGCCCTTCTTCTCCAAAATTGGATAGGGCCCAGTCCATTTGGTCTGAAGTGCCCTAGGAGCCAAAGGCTCTAAAACCTACACCAGCTGACCTGGGTGATACTCAGAAATGGTAGCCTTCTGTTCATGCCAGAGCTTCATGAACTCTTGGATTGCCTCCAGATTGCTGCTTGCCTTCTTCATGTAATCAGACATGCGTGACAGCAGGCCCAGCACATAGTCTAGTACATTCTCCTTGGCTTCTTTGAGAGGCTTTCCCCAAAACTTTCTCATCAAGCATAATGGGCCTCTTACAGGGCGCATAACAGTGACTCAAAGGGGCTGAATCCAACCCTTTTCTGTGGCACCTCTCTGTATGTAAACAGCAGGCATGGGAGGAGAACATCCCATCTCCTCCTGAGCTTGTCAGACAAACCCATGATCATGCCCTTCAGGGTCTTAACAAATCATTCCACAAGACTATTGGTCTGGGGATGATTGGAGGTGGTGAACTTATAAATAACACCACCCTCATCCCAAATTGCTTTCGGATAGGCTGACATAAAAGTTGTGCCCCTATCTGAGACCACCTCTTTTGGGAATCCCATTCTGGTGAACACACCAAATAGGGACTTAGCCAGTGTGGGAGCAGTGACTGTCCTGAGGAGTATTGCCTCAGGGTACCAGGTGGCATGGTACTCAACCAGCAAAATGTACCTGTTGCCTGAGGCAGTTTGTGGTTCTAGGGGACCAACAATGTCAATCGCCACCCTCTCAAAGGGAGTCGCAACCACTGGCAGTGGTATCAAGGGAGCCTTTGACTTGCCCCCTGTCTTGCCACTATCCTGGCAGGTGGCACCAGAGCTGCAAAACCTCTTGACTTTTTCAGACATTTGGAGCCAATAGAAATGTTTGACCAGCCTGTTCTAAGTCTTGGTCTCTCCCAAATGCCCAGCTAAGGGAATATCATGGCTTAACATCAGGAGGAATCTCTATACGTCTCGGGGACCACTTCTCTCCTGATTGCCCCTGGTTTGGGGTCCCTTGCCTCTGAGTAGAGAACTCCATCATCCCAATAAACCTTGTGGGTCCCACTGGTATACACTTGTTCGTACCTCACAGCAGTCTTCCTTAGTCACTCAATTGTGGTACACTCTTTTTGTCTCTGGCACAATTCTTCTCTGGTGGCCCACCTGCCCCTTTCAATTCTGCCAAGTCAGGCAGAGCTTGTAGGGGAAGGGGCCCTCCCTCAGAGGTAAAATCCTCCCCGTCAGGTTTGGATTCCTTCTGACTCTGTACTTGTTGGGGCTGGCAAGCCAGACCCAGCGTCCTTTCTCTTTTTCTTGGAGGCTTGGTCCAAGTGTCCAGCACTTCCCTGTTGTGCTGTCTTTGATCTGGTCAGAGCACATACCTATTCAGGGAGGTCCAGCATCTGTGCATGGACCCTTCTTTCCAACTCTGACCATTCAGATGCTTCCAGGAGCTACAGCTACATTCTTAGGGACAGTCACACCTCCCCATTCTAGTCTCACTATTGGAAATGGCCCTTCTGCAGGGTCACCACCAAACTTTTTGCCTTCCTCCTTATCTTTTTCCGACCTCATTTTTGCTGGCTTTAGGACTCTGCACACTTTACCACTGCTAATCAGTGCTATAGTGCATATGCTCTCTCCTTAAAACATGGTGACATTGGCTCATACCCAATTGGCTTATTTAATGTACTTGCAAGTCCCTAGTCAAGTGCACTACATGTTGCCAGTGCCTGTAAATTAAATACTACTAGTGAGCTCCAGCACTGGTTGTGCCACCCACATAAGTAGCCCCCTAACCTTGTCTCATACCTGCCACTGCAGGGCCTGTGCATGCAGTTTCACTGCCACTTTGACTTGGCATTTAAAAGTAATTGCCAAACCTTAAACTCCCCTTTTTCAACATATAAGTCACCACTGAGATAGGCCCTAGGTAGCCCATAGGGCAGGGTGCTATGTGGGTAAAAGTCAGGACATGAACATGTGTATTCTATATGTCTTGGTAGTGTAAAACTCCTAAATGTGTTTTACACTGCTGTGAGGCCTGCTCCTTTCATAGGATAGCATTAGGGCTACCCTCATATACTGTTTGAGTGGTAGATTCTAATCTGAAAGTAAGAAACCCAACAGATCGAAGCAGCTCCTGTGACTTCATCCTGCATGACCAGGATTTCTCTGCATCGCCCCCGGGGCGTCCAAAAACTCCACAACCCAAAGAGGATTTAAGTCCAGGCACCGGAAATTGACGCAAACACTTTCCTGCGTGGAAAATTATCGACACATCCTCCATGTTTTCCACGCATCTCCTCCTCTGCGGTCTCTGAACACAAAACCGATACTTTTTGCTTGCAAGAAACCCTTGTTGCTTTTTAAAGACTAAAGACTCTTTTTATCATTCTCTGAAGTGACATTTTAACTTGTACCTAGCAAATCTCGATCCTTTTGACCTGCATTTAACCAGATAAATATTATATATTTTTCTAAAAACTGTGTGGTATATTTTTGTGGTGCTATACTGTGTTATTGCATGATTTATTGCACAAATACTTTACACATTGCCTTCTAAGTTAACCTGACTGTTCAGTGCCAAGCTACCAGAGGGTGGGCACAGGAAAATTTGGATTGTGTGTGACTTACCCTGACTAGATTGAGTGTCCTTGCTTGAACAGAGGGTAACCTGACTGCAAACCAAAGACCTAATTTTTAACACTCACCGTGGCCATGGGATGGAGTTTGGTTCTGCTATCTGCATTAGTTACTTATTGGAAGACACCAGGGAAGACTTGCTCTAGAGAAACCAGCTTCTCTGACCATTGTCACACTGGTTCCTGTATCTCTCAGAGCTTCCACCTCAGTCCCATTGACTTTAGGCCTCTGCCTATACCTCTCCATGCTGGGAGGTAAGGTGGCCATAGTTACAATGTCCACCCCAATCACGGATACTAAGGTGACCTCTGAGTACCCTGATACCAGTCCTGGGCCAACTTCCACCCCATCCCTACAATAGCAGTCCCCTAGTATTGCCCACCAGTGGGGGGCTTCTTGGAGCAGATAGCATCCCCTCTTTTGAGTCCAGGTTGATGACACTGAAAACACTTACTGTCCTTAGCAAGCTCCTGAAACTTTCCTGCCTTAACAGGATCATAATGCTTCCCCTGAAACCCCTTCCCCTTTGAAGTGGCATGGCTTGGTGCCCCCCACCCTGTGAAGTTTTTGGGTACTCTTGTGAAGACTCTTAAGACTTTTTGTCATCTTTCCCTTGGTTCTCTCCCTTTTTCTGGTCACCCCCTAGATGTTTCTAGTTAATTGTAGTTCTTAATCAGTCATCTGCCCACTCCCCCAGCTCTCTGGGGTTGGTCAACTTAGAGTCAATTAAATACTGGCGGAGCTTCTCTTGGGCACAATTAGTTAGAAGGTGCTCCCTCATAATCACATTGTAGAGCCCTTCAAATGTATTTACCTTGTTGCCCTGTATCCAGGCCTTGTGTTCCTTAACTGAGATGTCCACAAAATCAACCCAGGACTGGGCACTTGCCTTCTGGGTGTCCCTAAACCTGAGCCTATACTGTTCTGGGGTCAGACCAAACTTTTTAGTTAATCACCTCTTTATACTAGGGAATGAATCTGCCTCCTCCCCACTTAAAGTCAGAAGACTATCCCTTCCAGAGTTAGGGACCAATTCCAATGGACGTGAGCCCCAGTACTGAGGCTTAACTCTCCTGATCTGGAGGGCCCTCTCAAAGGCCCCCAGCCACTTGTCTATATCATCCCCATCTACATAGGCAGGAACCGCCCCCTTGGGTAGTCTGGGGTAAAAACCACCACCCATTGCCATCTGAGCTTCTCTGTCGCTGCCACCATCTCTTTTCTCTTCCCTCGCCCACTTGTTCTTTTCCAGGGCCAGCTTCTCTGCCTCTAAAGCTGTATATGCCCGCTGGGCTTCCACCTCTCTTTCCCAAAAGGACAGGTTCTCTCCTTCTGAAGGGACGCCCTTCACCTAACTAACTTTGGGTATGGCCCTGGTAACTGTGTGCAGTGAGGACTGAATGGTTAGAACTGGCATCCTCCCCTACCTCTTCCTCCCCTTCCTTCCTCTGTGCCTACTTCTTGGGCCTCAGACCAGACTGTCAGGGATTTAATCAAAACATTCTTCCTGAGGTTAGTGGCTGCAGGCACCCCCCTCTCAGTACACAACATCCCTAAGCTAGATTACTGTCATTGTGGGTAGGCTAGCCAGATCATGCTCCATGTTTCCCTAGTTTAGTGTCGACAAAAACTTTTTTTTAAAATTGAAATAATGAATTTTTAAAAATGCAATAATTGAAATTAATCCAAATTCAAAATCAAAAGCAATTTTTGCAGTAGGACAATTTAAATGATTTTTTATTTGCTTTACTTAAAACTGTTGAGTGATACTGAACACAAGTACTGGATCCCACCACTGTGCATAAAAAATGTTGCAAAGTGAATTATTGGTAAGGGCAGATAATTACCTACACTTAGCAATAGACCACTAACCCCCATTAGGTTCAGTTAGGCCCCAGTAAATTAACCCAGCTCATTCCTTAGTAGCTTGTAAACTAACAAGAAGGCTTAATTTAGGAGACAAAGATAGCCATTATGACAAGGGCGGTCAGCTGACCGCCAAGCCAGCGATGGCGATAATTCTGTCATCAGGCTGGCGGTGAAGACCGCCATATAATGACCACGACAGTGATCCCTCCCATATACAGACAAAGTACCACCTGAACCGCCAGAGCGGTCCATCCACTGACCACTGCAGTTTCCATCTTCAGGCTGGCGGAACACCACACCTCGCCTACCATATTATGACCTAGCAGACCACCAGGATTTCCGGCGAGGGACCACTGCCATGAAAAGCCTGGCAGAAACTAATCATATAAAGAAGACACTCACCTCCAGGAACACAGAGGACTCCGCAGCCGCCATGAAACCCAAACTGGATGTCTTCCCTATGCTGTACCACGTGATGGCAGTCCAGGTGCAGCAACATCGACGACGACGGTGAGTACATCTGCCTAGCACATAAGGGATGGAATGGAGAGTGACACACCCACATACAGAACATACACCATATGCACATAGCACACACCAAGAACTATCTGCAGAGAAAATCAACAACAACATAAGCCTGGAGTAAAGAAAGCCAGGACACATACCTTTGGTCCAATCACTGTTATTCGCCGGGAACAGCGACCACAATGAAATAAATGGAACACTTACAGAAAGGGCCATTGGCCATTTCAATGTTTGGGAAAACCCACAGGCCAAGGCCCAACTTGAATCCTGACAGCCCAAGTTACTCCACTCGGCAAGGGCATCATGGTGATGGTAGGCAGGCACCTCAAGGGGCGGGGGTGTGGGAGGATAGGGGGTTTTCTTGGGAGGGGGGTCCTTGGACTTGGGATTGGGAGGGGGTGGAAGTGTTGGCTTGGAGCGGGGGTTTGGAGTGCCACGCTTGTGCCCCTTAGTGGCAGGTACAGCTGCAGTGGGAGGGACATGAGTGGACTGGGAGATGGAGGTACTGGGCTGTAGAGAGGGAGCTTCCTTTTTCTGGCAGACAGGGGGAGGAGGAGGGAAGAGGTCAAGGCGGGAAAGGAAACGTTTCTTAGGTCCAATTAGGAGGATAGTGGGAGGAGGTTTGGGAGTGGAGGTAGAGGGAGTGGTTGTAGGAGGAGTAGGTGTGCTGGACTGGGTTGCAGGTGCATGTACAGTGTGCATATGTGAGGTGGATGGGTGTTGAGTGTTTGAGTGGGAGCTTTTATGTGCCTTTTGAGGGGGTGGGCACACAGGATAAGAGAGGAAACACAGGGCGTCTCTATGTATATTGTGGTGGTGTTTGCAAGTGAGTAGAGTGTGCTACATGTGGTAGTGATGGCGGTGGTGACTGCTCATGTGGTGAATGGGGTGCTAGTTTGTGTGTCTGCTATTGTGGTGACTGTGGGCAAGGTTGTAAAGGTAGCAGGATCTACGACTGAAGATGCAGTGAATGCAGGTGTGAGTGTTGATGTGACTGTGAGGAAGGAGGAGGAGGGGGAGGCAGTGGAGGCAGTGGCTGTTGTTGTATGTGCTTCTGTGTGTTGGCTGTGTGTGTGCTTGTGGTGTGAAGTGTGGTGCCTGTGCTTGTCTGTGCAAGTCCTGTCTGTTGTCTTGGGTGCATGCTGGTTTGATTGGGTGCTTTGGATGACTGGGGGAAGGACTATGGGACTGGGAACAGGTGGTTGGAGGGGGGGCAGAAGAACAAGGGACAGTAGCTGGCATCAAAGAGGAGGTCAGAGCCTGAAACGACCTCTGTAGAGCAGCCGAGACACTGTGAATGCTCTACAGGTAGGTACTGCATTACTGCATCTGGGATGCCAGCCCCACTATGGTTGACTATGGCAGGGCCTGAGATGCCTGGGGCGAAGGAGACATCCCCCCTCCTGGGTGAGCTGACCCGAGTAGCTGGGTGGGGACTACTGGATATCGGTGTTGGTATGGGGGTGGCAGAAGATGTAGTAGCTGGGGTGGTCCCAGAAGGGTCTGCCACCACCAGGGAGCTTCCATCGGCGAAGGAATCAGAGTCAGATGTCATAGCTCCTGTCTCCCCCATTGTGCTCCCCTCACCCTCCATCCCACTGGTCCCCTTGGTGTCGGTGGACTCTATCTCCTGAGTCCCGTGGGCTGCAGCTCCCCCACTCGCCTCTGCCTCTCCTCCTTCGCCAGATGATGCTAATGAATACAAGGACATGATCAGAAAAGGAGAGAGGGTGGGGGAGAAAGAAAGGGAGCACAGGGTCAATTACAGGAACAACAGCACATATGGCATACACATCACAATCACTCACTGGGACTACCACTATGCAGTATGAACCACAATGACAAACAAGTGCCTGGGAACAACAGTAGAAATGAATCCATACACTACCATCTGCACACCTACTGGGACTCATTAAACTATGCTTGCCATGGTATGCCAGCTACTTGCCAATACCAAATATACATACCATCCTACAGTGCTAAGCAGGACTCCACAAGATTAACCAGCATATTGGGGCGGACACTGACTAGAACCTTGCACCCAAATACCATGGCAGGCAACAAAAAGGAATACTACACCGGGTGTACTCACCCCCTTCTGACTTCTGTGCTGCCCTTAAGCGCCCATCAAACTCCAGATTGGACACAGCCAGTATGCAGGCCATTAGGGGGGTCAGGGTCTGGCGGGGACCCCTGCCTCGTTGGGAGGCGGTCCCCAGCTGGGCCTCCCCAGTCTTCGAGGACCAGCATCTCAGGTCCTCCCACCATTTCCTGCAGTGGGTGCTCTGCCGGCTATAGACCCCCAGGGTCCGCACATCCTTGGCGATGGCACATCACAACCCTTTCTTATGATGGGCTTTGACCTGCATAGGGTAGACAGACGAATGGACACCATGAACTCAACACTCCATTCTGTTATAGAAATGGCTTACATACTTCATAGATCCTACATTAAGCCCACAAATGACCAGTACCTCTGCATACACATTGCATGCAGCAAAGATACAACCCCCAAATGACACACGCCCAGCACACACATAGATCTTCATACAGCCATGTTGCATCTAACGTACCTTAAGGTACTCACCTGTTGTTCTGGAGGCCCATAAAACTGCCCATACAAGGGTAGGACCCCATCCACAAGCTTATCCAACTCCTCAGATGAGAAGGCTGGGGCCCTTCCCCCTGTAGCATGGGCCATCGCGGGTTCCAGATATATGACACAGCAGCACACGCAGTTGGGGTGTTGATCAGTAGAGAGTCAGGAATCTAGTGAAGTGGGACAGAGAAAATGGGGTCACGTCCGTGGCGGTGAGCACGGTCACCGCTGGTGGTGATCACCATTGGTTCCTGTGCTCCATAAACCTCCATGTTAACCAATGAGGAGTTGCACGGCGGTGCAGACCGCCTTCCTCCATGACACCAAACTCCGGCAGAGTGAGGTCAGGACAGGCAGTTGTAAATTTATAATGCTGGTACTCATGGCAGACAATTTAATGTGCATCATAGGTACTGATGGTACACACCAAGACAATTCCAGTCTGCTACATACTTTGGGTTGATTGTAAACTCTGGCACTCAAATTAAATCTCATGCCAATGCACTGCTGTCAGAAGAGTAGTTGACTGGACATTTATAATGGCATGATACTAATCATGATACACGGCTCCGACTACATCTGTGAGACACAATGACCAATCAAAAGAATAGGTGTATTTGAGGAAGTCCATTTGCATGTAGAGGACACCAGTGCACTTTACAATCTTGTTGGTGTAATCGGATGTGACTGCTCGGAGTATAATGATATTGTGTGTCCATACTTCCTGTAGTCACACACATCTCATGCTTGGTTTACTTAAATACCTACCACTGTGAAGGAGGAGGCAAGCACCCGTGATCAGACCCCTAGTGGACTTGGCTACACTGGAGGGATGGCAGATCATTACCAGCTATTGTCTGGATAGGGCCACAATTAGTGAGCTGTGTCAACATTTGGAGCAAGATCTGATTCCTGCTATCCATAGCACTACAGCAATACCGCCTGCAGTACAGGTACTGTCAGTGCTCCACTTCTTGGCAAGTGGTTCCTTCCAGGTGACTATGGGCTTGGCTGCAGGAATGTCACAGCCAATGTTTTTGATTGTGCTTGGAAGAGTTTTGACTGCCTTGCTAAAACACATGAGCAGCCATATCTCATTCACCCAGAATTAAGATTTGGCCACTGGGAAGGCTGAATTCTACACCATGGGACACATACCACATGTGATTGGAGCCATCGATGGAACCCATATTGCCTTGGTACCTCCCAGGACAAATGAGCAGATCTACTGGAATGGGAAGAGTTACCACTCTATAAATGTCCAGATGGTGTGCCTTGCTGATCAATACATCTCCCACTTTGAGGCCAGGTTTCGTGGATCTGTGCATAATGCCTATGTGTTGAGGAATAGCAGTGTCCCACAGGTGATGGCATGACTACAGAGGCAGAGAGTGTGGCTCATAGGTGAGCTTGAGTCTTCACCAAGGGTATATCAGTGTATGTCACCTGAAGTGTACTGTGTGCCACTGTATATGAGTAATGTGTGTCAGTAACTACTTCCAGGTGACTCCGGCTACCCATACCTGTCCTGGCTGTTGACACCAGCAAGGAATCTGAGGACAGGGGCAGAAATTCGGTACAATGAAGTGCGTAGGCGTACCAGAAGGGTTATTGAATATACATTTGGGCTACTGAAAGCCATGTTATGGTGGATCCCTATTCTACGCCCCAAAGAAGGTCTGCCAGATAGTGGTGGCTTGCTGCATGCTGCACAACTTGGCACTCAGATGCCATGTTCCCTACCTGCAGGAGGAGGGGGGTTCATTGCACCAGTGGCCGCAAAGGACACTGAAGACAGTGATGAGAATGAGGAGGAGCAGGATGTGGACAACAGGACACATATGTTAAAGCAGTACCTCCACAGACACTCGGTGTCGGAAAATTGGTTATTGGCAAGGGGAGGTAAGTATCTATACTTAGCAATAGGCCACTAACCTCCACTTGGGTCCAGTTTGGTCTCAGCAAATTAAACCTAGCTCAACCCTTGGTAGCTTGGCAACGAGCGACAAGGCTTAACTTAGGAGACATACGTGAAAAGCATTTAAAAATCACAAAACAGTAAATAAGTAAAACACAAAACACAATAAAACTCCAACACAAATTTATAAAAATTTATTACATTTTTATCTTTAAAATGACACCAAAACAATTAAAATCAGATAAGGGGAACCAGAGATATGAATTTTTAGAAGAATTAATGCTTTTTAGTGCTTAGAAATGAATAGTGCCAATCTGGTCATCTGGTCGCACGCCCACCGGGGCAAAGTCAAAGTTTGAGGCTGACCGTGTTGGAGCCCTGCTTGGCTACAACTTATGGGAATCCTGGGTCAAAGTTTACGTTCGGACTTAGGGGGTCATTCTGACCCCGGCGAGCGGTGATAAAGCGGCGGCCAACCCGCCAACAGGCAGGCGGTCCAAAAAAAGGAATTCTGACCCTGGCGGGAACCGCCAACACAGCCCGCTACTTTAACACTCCGACCGCCACGGCGGGACAGACAAACAGCGCGGTGGTCACCGCCAACAGGCAGGCGGCAGACAATGTACCGCCCACCCTATCACAACTCACCAATCCGCCACCTTTTCCGGGGCGGGAGCCCCGCCGATAAAAACACGGTGGAAACAGACTACGAACGGGAAAACACTCACCTATACACACTCCACGAGGAAGGAGGACATCATGGAACCCGAATTAAACATCCTACCAGCTATTGTCTACCTGCTCATCTACCAGGAGTACGAACGCCGGCGCAGACGACAACGGTGAGTACTGCACCTACGACATAGGGGAGGGGGAGGAGGAAAGCTTACGGGCACACACATGCGCCATACACCCACCCCCCCACCACAAATACCTACACCCCAATGCCGAGCAACAAGTCAGAGTGACACCCCCAAACCCACCGGAATAATGCAAAGACACAATTAAAATGATCTATAAAATATATGTATAAATAGCTCCATTAAAGGTATGGGAAATTTGCTATATGAAAGATACAAAAATAAGGAATGCACATAGTCAACAATATATACATAGGCAATAAGTCCTGCACATTCCGTCAAAGTTCCATAGTCCGTGGGCCAATGTGCACAAACACATGGGCAAAGCCCACACAGGAGACCAGATACCATTGGAGAGAACACTGCTGGGGCATCAGATGATAAAACTACAGGCACCGCAGGGGGAAGGGAAGGGGGGGCACCTCAGCCACATGAGTCCTTGACGCCAGATCCACGAGGGGCCTCCATGCCCACTGTCCCATCCTGGGGAGTGCAAAGCCACAGTCTCACAAGTCTCTACAGTGGGTGGCTTGCCCACTGTTACATCCTGGGGAGTGCAAAGCCACAGTCTCACAAGTTTCTACAGTGGGTGGCTTGCCCACTGTCCCATCCTGGGGAGTGCAAAGCCACAGTCTCACAAGTCTCTACAGTGGGTGGCTTGCCCACTGTCCCATCCTGGGGACTGCAAAGCCACAGTCTCACAAGTCTCTACAGTGGGTGGCTTGCCCACTGTGCCATCCTGGGGAGTGCAAAGCAACAGTCTCTAAAGTCTCTACAGTGGGTGGCTTGCCCACTGTTCCATCCTGGGAAGTGCCAAGCCACAGTCCATCAGATGGATTACCGACTCCACTGTTAATGGAGGAGGCATGTTGCCCAGAGTGCTTCGTGAAGCCCTGCTCGACACAGAACTGGCACTGTCAATGGGCCAGCGGTGCTTGAGATGAAGGCCCCAGCGGGGCGGTGCTTGAGATGAAGGGCCCAGCGGAGCGGTGCTGGACAGGAAGGGCCCAGCGGAGCGGTGCTTGAGATGAAGGGCCCAGCGGTGCAGAGACGGTGGGGCCCAGCGGAGCAGTGCTTGACAGGAAGGGCCCAGCGGAGCGGTGCTTGAGACGGCGGGGCCCAGCGGAGCGGTGCTTGACAGGAAGGGCCCAGCGGAGCGGTGCTTGAGACGGCGGGGCCCAGCGGAGCGGTGCTTGACAGGAAGGGCCCAGCGGAGCGGTGCTTGAGACGGCGGGCCCAGCGGAGCGGTGCTTGACAGGAAGGGCCCAGCGAAGCAGTGCTTGACAGGAAGGGCCCAGCGGAGCGGTGCTTGTGACGGCGGGCCCAGCGGAGCGGTGCTTGACAGGAAAGGCCCATTAGGGCGGTGCTTGAGACGGCGGGGCCCAGCGGAGCAGTGCTTGACAGGAAGGGCCCAGCGGAGCGGTGCTTGAGACGGCGGGGCCCAGCGGAGCGGTGCTTGACAGGAAGGGCCCAGCGGAGCGGTGCTTGAGATGAAGGGCCCAGCGGAGCGGTGCTTGACAGGAAGGGCCCAGCGGAGCGGTGCTTGAGATGAAGGGCCCAGCGGAGCGGTTCGTGTCCCGGTGGGCCCCTGTTCAGCGGTGCTCCTCCCGGCGGGCCCCTGTTCAGCGGTTCTTGTCAAGCCGGGCCCCTGTTCAGCGGTTCTTGTCCCGGCGGGCCCCTGTTCAGCGGTGCTCCTCCCGGCGGGGCCCTGTTCAGCGGTTCTTGTCCCGGCGGGCCCCTGTTCAGCGGTGCTCCTCCCGGCGGGCCCCTGTTCAGCGGTGCTCCTCCCGGCGGGGCCCTGTTCAGCGGTTCTTGTCCCGGCGGGCCCCTGTTTAGCGGTGCTCCTCCCGGTGGGGCCCTGTTCAGCGGTGCTCCTCCCGGCGGGCCCCTGTTCAGCGGTTCTTGTCCCGGCGGGCCCCTGTTCAGCGGTTCTTGTCCCGGCGGGCCCCTGTTCAGCGGTGCTCCTCCCGGCGGGGCCCTGTTCAGCGGTGCTCCTCCCGGCGGGGCCCTGTTCAGCGGTTCTTGTCCCGGCGGGCCCCTGTTCAGCGGTGCTCCTCCCGGCAGGCCCCTGTTCAGCGGTTCTTGTCCCGGCGGGCCCCTGTTCAGCGGTTCTTGTCCCGGCGGGCCCCTGTTCAGCGGTTCTTGTCCCGGCAAGCCCCTGTTCAGCCGTGCTCCTCCCGGCGGGGCCCTGTTCATCGGTGCTCCTCCCGGCGGGGCCCTGTTCAGCGGTGCTCCTCCCGGCGGGGCCCTGTTCAGCGGTGCTCCTCCCAGCGGGGCCCTGTTCAGCGGTGCTCCTCCCGGCGGGACCCTGTTCAGCGGTGCTCCTCCCGGCGGGGCCCTGTTCAGCAGTGCTTGTCCTGTGTGTCTAGGGAGCCAGACCTGGGCAAGACTTCCCGCTCAGTCGCCATCCAACCTTGCGGTCGCGGGGCCCTCCTGTGATGGAGTCCTGGGCCCGTGGGTGTCGTCCGTCACAACCGGAATGGGGCTGGTGGGGCACTCCTGGGCAGCTCGCCTGCTGCCTGACTTCTCCGCCCTGCTGCCCTTGCCCTCCTTCGCTGAAGCTCTGTGGCCCTTGCCTCCCTTGGATGATGTGGCAGGTGACGGGGCAAGGCTACTGTCCTTGGTGGCAGCCATCTCAGTCTTGTCGCGCCGGGCCTTTTTTTTTTTGTCCTCTTCCCAGGGGGTGGGCTGGCTGTCCCCTTGCTGCTGGCCGATGTTCCTGCCCTAGGAGCTGGTGGACTCCAATAGCCCTGCACTATGGTCACAGTAGATGCAGGGCTGGTGGTGGCTGAGGTGCTTTTTTTTAATCTTACCAGATGGAGGGGGTGGGTCAGTGATTGGAACGGGCTCAAGGTTGGAAAGGAAAACGACTTGGGAAGGACAGGGACGGGTAGGTGTAGTGGGTATGGAAGTGGAGGAAAAGAATGTGGTTGTAGGAGAGTCAAGTGTGCTGTCTTTGGGTGCAGGTGCTTGTGACGGAGGCTGTCGTGAGGTGGATGGCTTTTGGGTGGGTGGCTGCCTGCGATTGTGTGCTTTGGAAGAGGGGGTGACAGACACACTGGGAGAGGACACAGGGGACGTGTAAATGGCAGTGGGGGTGGTGACTGCACGTGTGCGGACTGTAATGGAGGGTGTGCTGGTGATGGAAGTACTGGCTGATGGTGGTGTGCATGTAGGTGTGAGTGGAGACGTCACAGGGAGGGAGGAGGGAGATGAGGAGGTGGGGGACACAGAGGTGGTAGTGACTGTTGGCATGTCTGCATCTGGATGTTGCTTGGGTGAATGCTTGTGGGATCTTTGGTGCTTATGTCTGGATGAGCTGCCCTTGGTGTATGCAGGCTGGTCTGATGGTGTGGATGGGATAGGCAGAGGAACAGGAGACTGGGACTGGGTGGAGGGAGTCAGAAGAGGGAGGCTGGAGACAGGGACAATGGCTGCCGTCAGTGCGGAGGCCAGAGCGTTGAACGATCGCTGATGGGCAGCCTGACCCGAATGAATGCCCTCCAGGTATGCATTGCTCCGATGCACCACCCTTTCGACACCCTGGATGGCATTCAAAAGGGTAGACTGCCCAACAATGAGTGTCCTGAGGAGGTCAATGACCTCCTCACTGAGGGCAGCAGGGGTAACTGGGGCAGGGCCTGAGGTGCCTGGGGCGAAGGAGATGCCCGCCTTCCTGGGCGAGCGGGCACGGAGCGAAGGCTGAGGGGCTGCTGGGAGGGCGGGACTGGTGCGCTGGGTGGCGGCTGTACCTGTTGTGGCGGTGGGCACGGATGTTGCCGCCACCGCTAGGGAGCTCCCTTCCGAGGACGTGTCGGTGTCGCTGACGTCTCCACAGGTCCCCGTTGTGGAGCTCCACTCGCCCTCCGTCTCACTGGTGTACTCGGAGTCTGTTGTATGGTCCTCCGGGGCCATGTGAGATGCAGCTCCCTCGTGCGCCGATGCCACTTCTCCTCCGCCTGATGATGTTAATGCACACATGAACAGGAAGACAAAGAAAATGGGGGGGGGGAGAAATGAAGACAGGTTGAGTGCATGCATTGGCAACACCGTTGTCGGAGAGGACAGACACAGAAGCCCCCTGAACTAGGCCGTGCAATCGGGGTACACTACTCAGTTATTGTGACTAGGCCTACAGGTCTATGGACGACAAATGCACACATGGGTGAGGCCGGACCATGGATAGCTGTACTTGGCACCCTACAGAGGTGGGGGGCGGGGGCACAGGGCCATGTCTAACGGAGGGGCCTAGCCTACAGAATGTGCCCTGGCCTGGAGATAGCCACAGCCCTCCTCCCCCACCCAGACACCTTCACTGCGCGCAAAGATAGCAGAATGTGCTGATACTCCCCCCCTTGTGTCTGCTGTGATGTCCTCACGCGCCCATCCAAATCGGGGTAGGCCATCGCCAGGATCCGGGACATCAGGGGGGTCAATTGGCGGCTGGCACCCCTCCTACGTTGGGAGGCCATCCCCAGCAGAGACTCAGCGGTCTTTCTGGTCCCGTGGCGGATGTCCTCCCACCTCTTTCGGCAGTGGGTGCCCCGTCTGTTGTGGACCCCCAGGGCCCGGACGTCCTTGGCGATGGCACGCCAAATGTCGATCTTCTGATGGGCGCTGACCTATGTGACATGTACAGGGTGGTAAAGGAAATCGCATCAGTTTTCTGCCTGGTCAATGTGAGTGGCCCCCCCCTCCCCAACCTTGCCATGTGGCACATGCTCTCATCTTTCGTGCGTTGCACTCCTCATTCGCTCCCCTCCCCACCATCTTACATACACCCCACTCAACACAGGCATAGCCCATTCAACGTGCACCCTGTGTACTAACCTGTTGGTCTGGAGGACCATAGAGTAGCGCATACTGGGGGAGGACCCCATCAACAAGTCTCTCCAATTCTTTGGAAATGAAGGCAGGGGCCCTTTCCCCAGTCGCAGCAGCCATTGTATCTCCCAGACCGAGGTCACAGCAGCACTTGCAGTATAGGTCCTCTCCTGTGGATGATCAGGTCTCGAGTGATTAATCAGATAGAAAATGGCGGTCACGCCCGCGGCGGTGCGTACCGCGGCGGTGCGTACCGCGACCGCCGGCGCACATCGTCATTGGCTCCTGAGACCCATAGGGTTCAATGTTAACCAATGCTGCTTTGCGCCGCGGTCTTCGACCGCCTACCGCCACGGTGTGCCACGCCAGAGCAGTGACCTCACATCCCACTGTCACACTTCACAGGTCAGGCAGCCGCCATTTCAAGGGCCCACATGGCATGATTTCTACTGCGTCACACAGGCCTAGGCCTTGCATTGCCACTCATACAAGCCTTTCAATGCATAGCGATTCGTGTACTGTGCAAGCTGTGTGAACGAACCTGTGGGTTGCTTGACTCTGTGCTCCATGTTGTCCTTCCTAGGCACCGTCCGCTGGGACTTGCGAGGAGAAGGAGGAATCCTCCAGTGTACCGACCGCTGGTGGACCTGTCGACAATGGAAGAACGACATATCATACTTACATACAGGCTTGACAGAGCAACTATACATGAACTATGTGCCCAGCTGGAGCCAGACCTGATGTCCCCCATCCGCCAACCCACAGGGATTCCCCCTCTGGTGCAGGTTCTGTCAGTACTCCATTTTTTGGAAAGTGGGTCTTTTCAGACAACAGTGGCCATATCATCTGGGATGTCTCAGCCTATGTTTTCTAAGGTTTTGTCCAGAGTGTTGTCTGCCCTGATGAAATGCATGCGGAGCAACATTTTTTTCCCTGAGGTGGGCGAATTGGCTACAGTGAAGGGTGATTTCTATGCCCTTGGACATATCCCCAACATCATTGGTGCCATTGATGGGACCCATGTGGCTTTGGTTCCCCCCAAAGAAAGTGAGCAGGTGTACAGAAACAGAAAAAGTTATCATTCGATGAATGTCCAGGTGGTCTGTTTGGCTGACCAGTACATCTCCCATGTAAATGCCAAGTTCCCTGGGTCAGTGCATGACGCGTATGTCATGCGAAATAGCAGCATCCCTTATGTGATGGAACAGCTACAGAGACACCGTGTGTGGCTAATTGGTGACTCTGGTTACCCCAACCTGTCGGGGCTACTGACCCCAGTGAGGAATCCCCGGACCAGGGCAGAGGAACGGTACAATGAGGCCCATGGGCGAACTAGGAGGATCATAGAAAGGACCTTCGGGGTCCTGAAGGCCAGGTTTAGGTGCCTGCATATGACAGGGGGATCCCTAATGTACTCACCAAAGAAGGTGTGCCAGATCATCGTGGCCTGCTGTATGCTTCACAATCTTGCTTTGCGATGCCAGGTGCCTTTTCTGCAGGAGGATGGTCCAGATGGTGGTGTTGTAGCAGCTGTGGAGCCTGTGGAGAGTGAAGAGGAGGAAGACGACGGGGACGACACGGACAACAGGGATACAGTCATACAACAATATTTTTAGTAGCACACAGATAAGAATCACCTACACCATTTTCCATTTACTTAAGGCCTCATGCGTCTCCACTGTCTGTGTTTCCCCCCAGTTCCTGTTAACTGATTTGTGACTTTCCCTTCCCTTTTCAGAGCTGTATGGCCCACTGCCTGACTTCAGCTTTGTTTGCCCATGGACTAAAGCTTATTGAAATTGGTATGTTGTCATCACAAAGTAACTGGACATTATTGCACCGTTATGTGTAATACATTTGTTAAGAATACAAGCAGACTCCTGTTATTTTAAGTGCAATAAGTGATTTATTTTAAGTGCTACATATAGGTACATGATTGGGAAACGGTGATGGGTGGGGGTGGAGTAATGTCCATGGCAGAGTCCAGTTCTCAGTCGCACAGGTGCATTGTCCATATGCCTGGGGAAGGATGGAGCAGGGGCAGTTCAAGGTTGGACAGGGTGACAATGTGGGACAGTGGGATGACATCAGGGGGTATCTTAGGCTGGCGGGGGTCTTGCAATCCTACTCTGTCTTCTTGTGAGATCTCAGGTTTCCGCTTGCGGGTGATTCTTCTTCTGCAGGAGGTGGGGTTCTGGTAGCCTGTCGTTGTGTGGGGGCCTCCTGTCCACTAGCACCGGCGGAGGTGGTAGGCTGTTCCTGGCCTGGGCTAGTGACAGGGGCCCTTTGGGGTGCCACATGGTCCCGCAATGTGGTAACGATCTGGGTAAGGGCCACGACGATTGTCCCCATTGCGGAACCGATGTTCCTCAGTTCCTCCCTGAACCCCATGTACCGTTCCTCCTGCAGTTCCTGGATCTCCTGGAACCGGGCCAGTACCGTCGCCATCGTCTCCTGGGAGCGGTGGTATGCTCCCATGATGGAGGAGAGGGCCTCTTGGAGAGTCGGTTCCCCGGGCCTGTCGCCCCCCTGTCGCACAGCAGCCCTCCCAGTTCCCCTGTGTTCCTGGGCCTCTGTCCCCTGGACGGTGTGCCCACTACCACTGCCCCCAGGTCCCTGTTGTTGTTGGGGTGGTGGGTCAACCTGGGTGCCCTGTAGTGGTGGACACACCGCTGATTTACGTGTCCTGGAGACAGAGGCATGGGCCCGCTGGGTGGGAGCTGTGCTGGTGTTCCCAGAGGGGGTTGGGTCTGGTGTAGCCTGTGGCTGTCTGTGGGGAACCGACTGTCCAGAGGTCCCCGATGGGCCGGGCTGGTCATCTGGCTCCAGGGAGACAGAGCTGCTGTCATCGCTGGGGGCCTCTTCTGGGGGTGGTATGGACATCTCTGGACCCTCCGTGGCGGTGTGGTGGCGTTCGGGTCCTGCAGGGGTATAAAGGTATGGTTATTGCTTCTGTGTGTGGCATTTCGTGTGACGGGTGGGTGTCCGTGTACCCAAGTGCAGGCATTTCCTTGTGGGGGCTTTTGTGAGGGTGGCTTGTGGGGGTGATGTGTGTGTGCAGTGGGCATGCTTTGGTGATGGGTGTCCATGCTTTGTGGTCGCATGCAGGGCTTGGTGTTGGGATGGGTGAGTTGTGATGGTGAGCCTTTTGCTAGGTGTTGGTGTGATGGGGGTGGGGGTGAGGGTGGGGGTATGATTTGGCATGCAGGTGGGGTGGGGGTGGGAAGCAGTAGTGAAGATTTGACTTACCAGAGTCCATTCCTCCGCATACTCCTGCGAGGCCCTCAGGATGCAGGATGTGCAAGACTTCCTCCTCCCATGCGGTAAATTCGGGGGGAGTAGGTGGGGGTCCGCCGTCAGTCTTCTGCACCGCAATGTTGTGCCTTGATACCATGGAACGCACCTTCCCCCGTAGTTCGTTCCATCTCTTCCTTATGTCCTCCTGATTGCGTGGATGCTGTCCCACCGCGTTGACCCTGTCCACTATCCTTTGCCATAGCTCCATCTTCCTGGCAATTGTGGTGTGCTGCACCTGTGCCCCGAAGAGCTGGGGCTCTACACGGACTATTTCCTCCACCATGACCCTGAGTTCGGCGTCACTGAACCTGGGGTGTCTTTGGGGTGCCATGGGGTGGTGTGGATGAGGTGTGGGGTGGCGTTTGTGGTGATGAGTGTGGTGCATGTGGTGGTGTGTGGTGTTTGGTGCGTGGATTCTGTGTGGGTGATGGTGTTGTGTGCCTCTGTGTTGTGGGATAGTCTATTCTGTGCTCGCTCTCTAGCCTTCGTCAATAATTTCGGGTCGTAGGGGCTTGTGGGTGATGTGGGTGTGTGTTTTATATTGTGTTGGGTGTGTGGGAGTGGTGTTAGTATGTGTATCAGGTGTGCGTGTTTCAAACTGACCAATGTGGCTGAATTTTCTATGTGTGTGTGTATTTTGACCGCGGCGGTGTGTACCGCCAATGGAATACCGCATTTGAAAGACCGCTGCGTGGATTTGTGGGTCGGAATGGTATGGGCGTATTTCTGTTGGCGTGATGGTGGAGGTTTGTTCATCGCCATTTTTGCGCTGACCTTTGGTGTGGCGGACTTTTGTGGATGTCGGGTTTTTGGCGGTTTGCCAGTTGCGGGTCAGAATGACCGTGGCGGTTTACCGCGGCGGTGTTATGGCGATCTTCTGACCGGCGGTAAGCGCCTTTTACCGCCGAGGTCAGAATGACCCCCCTTAGTCATTTTTCTGGAGATTTTCTTCAGCTGGACCAAAACTCTTCCTCGGATATGTGGTATCCCTTGGTAGAGATTTTTACCTTCAGACTTAGTTGTTTTTTCAAGATGAAAATCTTTCAAACAGGGCAAACATGAATCTTGATCCGACGTCCCTGGAGCCCTCTTCGTATGTACTGCCTGGGAAGTCCGGGTCAACTTCCTATGTTCGGACGTAGTCTCTTTTTCTGAGATTTTCTTCACGGGACAAACCTGCAAGTAATGCCGGGACGCAGTAGGTTGGTCCCTTTTTTAAAAAAAAATCAAAAAGTTCTCCAAACCTCTGGATCATCTTATAGATGTTCCTTTAGGGTTCTGTTGAGGTCCACAGCTCACCCCAAGTTTCCAGAAGCTCTGAGATGGCCCTTGAGGGTGTGGACTACAACTCCCAGAAAGCCCCTGGCGCAAACTTTTTTTTGGCCACCAGTGGTCAGCTGGTTGGTTTCTTCAGGAGTTGGTGCAAGGACTCTGGTTAGCACGTTTGTACCTGTAGCAAACAGGGAGTCCCTCCTTGAACCAGTTGAAACCAGGCAAAGTCTTTCTTGTGGTGAAGCCCAAATGTGCAACTGGTGCAGTCCTCCAGAGTGTAGTGTCAAGGTGAAGGCCAGGGGTTCAGCGGGGCAGTCCTTCTTCTGCTGAGGTTCTTCCTTGTAGGGATCTGGTAGGGATCGGTTAGGGATCTGAGGTGTGGGTGCAAGTCTGCTATTTTTATCCTTGCTCCAGGGAGGGTCCTTGTTCTCCAATCAGGTGCAGGGCCCTTCCTCATGTGATGACCACTTCCTTGGAAGTGTGGCAAAAATCAATCCCAGGGAGCAACATTCCTAAAAAATCCATCATGGCTGAAAATTATTTTTGGAGGTTACAGCTGGCTGAGACCACCCACTGGTGTGGCTAAAAATCTTGAACACACGCTTCTCCTGCCCTCTCCTAATCTAATCAGGGGGGCACCTAATTGTCTGGGTTTGCAGGATGTGAGGGAGGTGCTGGGTTTCTCCAAATGACCTTCCCTGCCTTGGAAAGGCCAGTTTGGCAGCCCTCCCCCCCTATCTGCCTCTCCATCTGCTGAGGAAAGATCTTCTCCCCAGGCACATCTCTTTGTGTGAGCCAGATCACGTTATACCTCATCAAGGCAGCCATAGGCTGGCCAATCAGAACAAAGCAGAAAATACACTGCAGAGCTGAAGTTGGCAGCTTTTCAGGTAAAGTTTAAAACTCTTTATCTGAACAATTTATAATAAATCCCACAACTGGAAGTTGTGGGATTTATTATAACAATTAATTTGATACCAAAATTGAGGTATCTGTTACTTAAGGGGAATTTTAAATTAAAATAAAGTCTCCCCATTCTAGCCCATGGAGGCCATTCACTACAATGCGGGAAAAACTAATTTGGCTGTTTTACCTCACCAGAGCTTATAAAACAACGTTTATAAGGTCCCTGCTTATAGGTACACTGCACCCAACCCTAGGGAGCCATAGGGCACACCTTAGGGGTGACGTCTATGTAACAATTTGGTAGTTTAAGACCTTAAAAGTACGTTTAATTCCAAAGTCGAATTTGCATCTAACTTTAGTTTAAAAGCAGGCATGCCTTTAAAATGACACTGGACACCTCAGCAGTGCACTTTGAGTGCACTACCTATGCTGGGGTCCCTAAACCTACATGCCCTACCATGTACTAGGGACTTATAGGTAGGTTGATACTGCCAATTTTAATTGGCCTAATTTGCATATCCACTTTACACAGAGCACTGACCCTGGTACTGGTAAGCAGTACCCAGGACACATTCCAAAGTCAGCAACCACCAATATCTGTCCAAAAGGTTTGGGGGTGACCCGGCAAAAAAGGAGGACTTTCCTACAGCTACCAACTTTAGCAAACACTTTTCTGCAGGGGTAATGTGTATGTGCCATACACATTATTCCGGACACCAAGCCCAGGCAGCAGAGGTGTATGTGCACACCATTATATGGTGGTGATTGGGTATTTCCGTGCTGTAAATGATGTCTCTCACATATTAAGAGGTATTATATAGGCCTAGCCACATACCTTTCATATCTTGACAGTCAATCTCTGACCTGGGTGCCCCATACACTGTAGAGTGGCTGAAGCAGCCAATGTATGTCATTCCCTGAGTGTGCATTGCGTACTTATCACATCCTATGTCAGGAATGAAGACAGATAGTATGTTCTTCAATTTTGAGCATACTCATGTATTACAATGTGTGTTACATTTGCATAGGACTGCAATATCAGTGTTGTAAAAAAACTACTATGCAGCCACCTACATCCAGCCAAGCATGATACAAAGTGTAAGACATATGAATACTATCAAGGTCTCAACTATTCACAATAGGTCTGTTTGTTTTCACAATAATTTATTGCCTTTCCTAGAGGTATGACCGTTATTGCAATGAGTCACACATATACGCACTGTTAACATACACGTGCAACACATCTCAAATCTTCAAGCATATCAACTAAGAAATGCTGGCCAAGACAAGTGAGCCCTAAGACTGTTTCCTGCATTGCACAATTCACTACACGACACACAATAGACTATTTGCATCAATCAAAACACATGCATTAGCCTTTTTTGTGATGCATTTCACTCAGCGCATAGCTCAGAAGCAACCAACTACGCCAATGCGTCAATCAAATGCACTGTGCATTAGAATGCGTTGTGTACAAATCAGGCATTGCCTATTTCTCCAACGTAGCATCAGAAAAAACAACGCTTTGTAGAAAATGTGTCACATCTACCCAGGAAATTATTCAATGGCTCTGCCATACTGCAAACCAGGAGTGTGAAGTTACTTTCACTCACAGTCGTTTTGACTGTCCTGGCTGGTCGAGGGGTTTGGTGTGTACTCTGTTGATTGTTTGCATTTGTTCGTCTTGTCAATGGCTGTGCTGTCCCTGTCATCTTCCAAAAGTGCTATTTGAGTATTTTATTTGTATTTTGTATTGGTTTGTCCACTGTATTGTTGGGTGATTATTTATTTAGGGGTAGGGTTAGTTTAAGTTTAGTTGTGACTAAGGCTGTTTAGTTTTGTTAGAGATATGTTGGGGAGGGGCAGAATAAAATATCTGCCCGAGGAGTAGGTTGGGGGCCTGCTGCGGCACTTGGTCCACTCTCGCCCAACATGATTGCAGTGGGGGGGCAGGGTGAACCAGGGTTACCTTACCTGAGAGAGGAAGGAGCAATGGGAGAAGGTTCACTTCCAAATGAGCTGCGTCTTCAGAGTCCAAAGCACTGTCCACCAACTGAAGCACAGATGGGCAGATGTGGCTAGCAGGGAGGCAGATGAGACTGTTAGTAAGTACCTATATTTCATAAACTTGTTGCTGTGTGTCTTTTGCAAAAATCTGTAATTGCTTTTTCGACTGGAAGGGTCAGATGTTTTTTTGGGGTAGTATGCCGTGATACCGGCTAACCCAGTTAAAAACAAAAACCATGCAACAGGGACATGTTCACAGTGACCTAACAATAGATTAAGCATACCATGCTTTGCAGGGGATGTCCAGAGGTTCTGGGGGACCCATCCAGCAGTGTGCATGGAGTTTTGTGACCAGGCCCACAAGGTCATTACTGAGTATAAACTGTGGAGACCACCGTAACGTAAGTTGCAGGGGAGCACACTCACATTTCATCACACCACAGGTTGGACAGTGTGTTTGGTTCACCCCAAACAAATTGACATATTTGTATTTTGAAACTTGGTCACAATTCCTTAATGAACCTGTAGCAGGGCATGAATGGCCAATGTTAATTTACCATGCACTAGTAACATGTAATGGGCTACTTGAAGAGAAAAACAAGCATGTTTACTGGCTGAAGTGTGTATCATTGCTCACAACACGTATTGAGCTGAGAAGGTCCCAGCAAAACTATTGCCTTTCAGAGTGTTGTTTATCAAAGTGTTCTCTTCATATAGCCATCAAATCCAGGCACCCTTGCAAAATGTAGCAAAGAAGGGAGGTTTTTACATTTTCTGCACGCTTTATTTCGATCACCAGGTTAAAAAAAGCATTGTTCTGAAAAACATGAGTAGAATAATAGAAAAAATATAAAACATTAAATCACCCTTACATTACCCTTTACATCTAAAACAGAGAACAGCATTTCACCACTTTTAACCTAGGACAAAATCAATCATAGCTAGCACTTTAAAGGTTTCAAGTGGAATCAGTCAATAAGTCTAGCATTTAGGAAATTCGTCTCTGACATAGGTCAAATTGTCCTAATGTGCAAAGTGCAAATCTAACCTACATCATGCTACAAAAGTCAGGCAGATATACAAACAAGCACACATAACAATAAAAGCATGGCTCACATATATCTATTGAGAAAAAGTTAAAAAGCAAGCAAAGTTGCTCAAGTAAAAATGCATAGTATTAAAAATAAATATCTTTTGTATGGTAAGTGGGTAATTTCCAAAGTAAAAAAGAGAGTAGCAACACCACACAACAATGATTGTGGTAGAAATACAGTGTCTAGCTGTTAGTGCACCATACCAATAAAGGCATAAGAAATTTAGCAACAGCAAAAACCATCACTCTATTACTGTCCATGCTAAGCATTCTGAAAGCCGCCAAATGCTATCTAGTTTCCAGAGTACTACAAATGGAAGCTCTCCATTTAGCTCTTTGTAAAGAATATAAGAGGCAAAAGAAAAATATATGCGTAGGCGATTCAGGTGCTCCTACACAGACTGGGCATAGGTCGTCTTTTATTGCTGCATCTGCCGATTTCCTGCAAGAAGCCTTTTTTGGTAATTACTTTTACCTAAACTGCATATACAATTTGCCTGCTAGAGACAACATCATTCCATCATTTGTGGACTTATACCAGGGGAGTGGTTTATGATCCCAAATTCCCCGATTAAAGTATCAGTGTATCTAATGAGCCTTTGGACTGCTGTAGCATCCCAAAGGGCATTTTTCAGGCCAGGTTTAGATCGTATGGCAAAACCTTAATCTACCCAAAATGATTTTTCGTAAATTTCTACCATGGAATTTTGGAAGCCATCCCTGGCACCATAAGGTATCTTAGTCCCACCTGGCAATATTTAAGGGCTGGAGAAGACCATAGCCTCTGCCAGTAGATCAAAATTCTGCATTCATCCATTTCTCTTTTTCTCTTTTGTGCCAGGTCCCCAAAAAGTGGGACCAGTGGAGTATTCATTGGAAGTCCCAATGATGTTAATAGGAAACTTATGCTCATCTGTTCCCAATCTTCGAATATTTGCACAGCCCCAAATTTCTGAACCATACATAACAGCTGCTAACTTTCATACTGTGGGCCATATTTATACTTTTTGACGCCAAACTGCGCTAACGCAGTTCTGCGTCAAAAAAATTAGCGCCGGCTAACACCATTCTGAAGCGCCATGTGGGCGCCGTATTTATTGAATGACGTTAGCCGGCGTTAGCCGCCGGCGCCGTCTGGTGTGCGTTAAAAAAAACGACGTACACCAGGCAGCGCCGGCGTAGGGGGATATGGGGCTTGGGCGTCAAGAAATTGGGCAAGTCAGGTTGAGGCAATTTTTTCGCCTCAACCCGATTTGCTCCATTTTTTTTCACTCCCAACCCCCATAGAAATGACTCCTGTCTTAGCAAAGACAGGAGTCATGCCCCCTTGCCAAATGGCCATGCCCAGGGGACTGGGCATGGTCATTGGGCATAGTGGCATGTAGGGGGGCACAAATCAGGCCCCCTATGCCACAAAAAAAAAAAAAAAAACACTTACCTGAACTTACCTTAATGTCCCTGGGATGGGTCCCTCCAGCCTTGGTTTTCCTCCTGGGGTGGGCAAGGGTGACAGGGGGTGTCCCTGGGGGCATGGGAGGGCACCTCTGGGCTCCTTCAGAGCCCACAGGTCCCTTAACACCTGCCTTTTACAGGCGCTAAAAAACGGCGCAAAAGCGGGCGTACGTCATTTTTTTTGACCCGCCCACTCCGGGCGTGAATTTTGCCCGGGAGTATAAATCCGACGCACATGCTTTGGAGTCGATTTTTTAGACGGGAACGCCTACCTTGCATATAATTAACGCAAAGTAGGTGTCCACGCAAAAAAATGACGCTAACTCCATGGACTTTGGCGCTAGACGCGTCTAACGCCAAAGTATAAATATGGAGTTAGTTTTGCGTCGGAATTGCGTCAAAAAAAACGACGCAATTCCGGCGCAAACGGAGTATAAATATGCCCCTGTATATCTTTAAGGCTGGCGCAACCCTCTTTGCATTAGTTCTCTTTTGGATATTATCTATATTAGAAGCTTGGTAGGTTAGTGATGCGTGTGTTATTTGGAGTTGTTCCAATTACAATTAGGCATTAGTCTTATGCCCAAGTAATCAAAACTAGAAAACCTTCTCAATTGGACTATTACAAGCATGTATTTGTACTTTTCTCTGTTTCTTTTGAGTTGTGGAGCTAAACTTTGTTTTAAAATTCTTTGACTCAACCCCCCCGCCCCACAAAAAGTGTTAAAGTTAGTTAACAGCTGCTGTAGACCCTCAGAGGATTTCAATAGCAGTAGCATGTCATCTGAGAACAGTACGGAGGGCACCCAATGTCCACCCACTTTTGATGAGTCGTGCCCATCGCTACCCAAACAATCAACTACCTTGTTAATGTACAGAGAAAGCAGGGTCGGTTCAAGGACATAGCCTTGCCTAACTCCACAGTCAATCCTAATCTGCCCTTGCTCCCCCCATCTAACTCTGGCACAATTTTCTTAATGTAACCATATTGAAATATCCAGCAGGTTCGCTGGTGTGCCCATTCTTTTCAGCTCCCTCCACAACTTGATCCTTGGTACTAAATCAAAGGCAGCGCACAGGTTGACAAATGCAACATAAAGCTTGCCTCTGCTGATCACTGATGTGTTCCAGACAATGCAATTAAATCAAAATGCCTGAAATATTGTGGTAATATTACTCTGGAAACCAGAATTGAAAGGACAGAAGTAGTATACAGATCGCACCTTCAGGGTAGGCCATTGTAAAGGGGCAATGTGCAGGCAGCAAAACTTAGTGCAAAGGTTGGTGCAGATGTGGCAACAGGTGACCTACTACCCAAGATACCATTAACAGTGAATCCAGGTCCACTGAGTTAAATTCTCAATATTAATGTTCAAATGTAAATGTAGAGGTAATTCACACAATGTTGAGTGGACGATAGTTCAGAAATCCAAGGTTTATTGAATGGTAGCTCAATCCTTATTGTACAGCCAATCAACGTGTTTTTCATCAGAGTGACCTTGTCAAGGCTATAAACACGTAGACAAAGTATAGGTACATCATGAGGACTGGGATAATGTTCTTACTAATCATATTTACATGAGAGAAGACAGTGGTGCTGAACGCCTGATGCTGAAAACTTATTAGAATATAAACTAAAAAATTGTTTGCCATGCCAACTAGTATGGGAGAACAGAAAGTGTTCACAGAAAAGAGTGATCTCAGTAAAAAGGTATGTCACTGAATAGTGGGAAAGTGCCAGACATGTCAGACTTGCGAAGTGAAATCTGACTGGGGTGCAGAAACATGTATGGTCTTCAAGATCAATCTTAATTAAGAATAACATTTCCACTTACTAGGCAGAGTAGGAGTGTCCGGATCAGAATAAATGTCTGTTTCTTGTAAGAGAGTTGAGAACAATAAATGAATGGAATATATACAACAGGAAAGGTACAAATAGACATATAGGGCCTCATTCGAACCGAGGCGGGCCTGGCTGGAACCGCCAGATGGCCGCTCCGCGGTTGAAAGACCGCTGGGGCCATTCTGACTTTCCCGCTGGGCCGGCGGGCGCTAGCCAATATAGCGCCCGCCGGCCCAGCGGGAAAGCGGCCTGCAACACTGAAGCCAGCTCCGAATGGAGCCGGCGGTGTTGCAGGTGTGCGACGGGTGCAGTTGCACCCGTCGCGCTTTTCACTGTCTGCTAGGCAGACAGTGAAAAGCATACTGGGGCCCTGTTAGTGGGCCCCTGCACTGCCCATGCCAGTGGCATGGGCAGTGCAGGGGCCCCCAGGGGCCCCCAGGGGCCCCAGGACACCCGTTCCCGCCAGCCTGTTCCTGGCGGTAAAAACCGCCAGGAACAGGCTGGCGGGAAGGGGGTCAGAATCCCCATGCAGCGCCGCCATGGAGGATTCGGCCAGCCGGGGTTAATCCGGCGGTAAAACGCCGGACCCAGTTTTCCGACCGCGGCTGGCCCAGGAAGCACCGCCAGCCTGTTGGCGGTGCTTTCCGTTGTTCGTGGGCCTGGCGGTTTTTACTGCCACGGTCGGAATGACCCCCATAGTGCCTATATTAGCATCAGATTGTTTATAAACATACATATATGACACATCTGTGCCACATCAGTCTGTAAGGAAGACATGGAATTCGCTATCCATGTTCATTCCCCTGTCCACAGCCAGCAGTTTTATAATCCATTTTGTTTTCATTGTCCTGAGAATCAGAATTCTTCTCCCACCTCTGGGCCCAGTCTCAGACACCGCAATACCATGAAAACCAATGGTAATGATCTCAGTGCCTGCATTGTACGTGTTGTAGTGAACAGCCAATAGGCATATGCATATTATTGACCCATCATGTCAAAATAAACACAAATGCATTCTCTACTCATGAAAACAGAAAGACATATCATTTGAGTGCAAGTGTGCAGTATCTACATAAATGCCTGCACCAAAATGAGTATGTTCGTCACTGATGTACAACACTTATGTATGCATTAAAAAAATAACTAATACATACAACCAGTGTTTGCCACTGTCACTAAGTGTGTGGCTCACACATACGAAGAAATAACATAGTCAGCAAACAATTAGTAACAATGGAATAATAAGGCCAGGACAAAATTACTCTAAAAATAAAATGTGCTAAACGATGACGCGTTTAGTCACTCAGTGAAATGTCATGAGTCCAAATTAATGTCACAGCCCATGTGGGCCACAATGGATTTCACTCCCATAACTTGCCTTCTAAATCCACTGTCAGATAAACCTCCTGTGGAAAGGGGAAACCATGGGGCAGGGAGCAGGCACCTCAATGATCTTAGTGAGGGAGTGGGTCCTTGGGAGGGGTGGGCTTAGGTTTAGGTTATGTGGGTTTGAGAGGGGTGAGTTTAGGATTGGGAGGGTTGGGTTTGGGAGGGGGGTTTGTTATGTATGGTTTCTGATTTGGAAGAGGTGGTTTGGGATGTGGAAGGGGTCAGAGCTAGGGCAGAAATGAGGTCTTCTTTCGGAAAATGGGCAGGGTGGTTAAGAGGGAGTCTGAGTTCGGAGGTAAAGGGAGTGGCTGTGTTTGTTGTGTATGTGTCTATTGAAGGTGTGGGCGCTTAAGGGTCTGGTGTTTGTGCTGTATCTTTAGATTTGTGTTTTCACTAATTGTTGGTTGGATGGGTGAGTATGGGCATTTGTGCCAAGTGTGTGTTTGTGGATGTGTCTGTTGGGTTGTGGTGTTTGTTGCTGTGGTGTCTGTGGGTGTGCTTGCCTAATTGTTAGAAATGAGATATTTGGTTGGCAGTCAGGCAAGCAAAGACCCTCACTCTAGTCAGTGTAAAGGAGAATCATACTTACTTAACTCCTACTCGCTTGGCACGAACAGGCAGGCTTAACTTCAGAAGCAATGTGTAAATTATTTGTATCAACATACACAGTAATACAGTGAACCACTCAAAATGACACAACACAGTTTTAGAAAGGGGACAAAGTCTGGACACTGTTGTGCATTCCTGCTTGAGAAGAATCTCCAAAGGTTTGAACTGAACTTGCGTCCTATTGTTGAAGTCTTAGAAAAATAGGTGATAGTTATCTACACAAAACAAGACCAAAACAACAAAAATCCAACATACATAAGACAAGATATGAATTTTCAAAACAATATCAGCCTTAAACCTTAGAAAACAGTGAGAATGCTGTTGTTACACAAAGTACCTGGTTAGCGTAAAAAATAAAGCTGCACGGGCCCGCGTGTGTCGAAAAGCGTATCAATGTGTTGATTCCTTACTCGCAAGTGTGGCTGTGCGTCATTTCCTTCTCCGGTCAGGTCGGTGATGCATCGTTTTTCTCCCTCACAAGAGAGCGATGCTTCATTTTCCAGATGGAGCACCTCAGATCTGCGCAGTCAGGTTGACTTGGACGCCCAGGGAAGATGCGTGGAAAAACCGGTTGCGCAGTGTTAGAAAACCACGTTGAATGGGGTTTGCATCATCATCAGCCTCCGTTGTTTCTCCAGCTGCATTGTGTCGATCTCCCAGCCGCAATGCAGGTGGAGTTTCAATTTCAGCCACGAAGCAGGCAGTGCGTCATTTATCAGCCGTGTTGCAGAAGGTGCATCGTAAATTTCTCCGCATTCAAGGCGATATCCAGGTGGAGTTTCAGTTCTTGTCTGCCAGCTCAACATTTCATGGGCCCAGGAACTGGATAGGGCACCACTTGGCAGGGCAGGTGTCTCAGCAGAGAGCCCAGGTGCTGGCAGGGGAAGTCTTTGATGGCCTTGAGACTTCAACAATAGGAGGCACGTTCAGTTCAAACCCTTGGAGATTCTTCACAAGCAGGAATGCACAACAATGTCCAGTCTTTGTCCCATTTCACAGGCAGAAGCAGCAACTGCAGAATAGCCCGACAAAGCACAGTCACAGGCAGGGGCAGCACTTCTCCTCAGCACTTCAGCTTTTCTACTCAGCAGAGGTTGCTCTTGATTCCAGAAGTGATTTAATTTTCAGGGGTTTTGGGTCCACTACGGACAGTACTTTTTACCTTTGACGTAGGCAAACTTCAATGGAAAGTTTCTCTTGTTTGTAAGATCCTGCCTTACCCAGGCCAGGCCCTAGACACACACCAGGGGGTTGGAGACTGCATTGTGTGAGGATAGGCACAGCCCTCTCAGGTGTGAGTGACTACTCTGCTATTTTTAGCCATATTTTATACATGTTATTTTAGCTAACTAGGCCTGCAGCTGTGCACTTTAACCTAGATACATTTTCATCAGCATGGTTTTATTTTTTTAGCAATAGCCACTTTTACAGTGTTGTTTTATTTTTTCTATCACATTGGCCTTTCACCTAGGAAAGCATTATGATCTTAGCAGACACTCTGTGCTCTCTCCAAGGCTACAGTCATATAGGATTGCCGATAAACGTAGTATGCTGTGTCTCCAACATTCACAAAAAACAAGCACTCATACGCAGGAACTATTTCTTAGAATGTCAGCTGTTGTATTATAAATACACTCCTTTGTCTCAAACACGTTAAGGGGAGATTCCAGCCAGATGACCACGACTGTATGCTGATTGCTGATAGCTTTGCTACAGCTGTTTGCTGAGATGGCTGAACTCCTGATCTAAATGGGGACGGTGTCTCTCTAGACTACAGGCTTCTTTTCTTCAGGTTTGAGAGATGATGTTCTCCAAAGGGGAAACTTGAAGAGCAGATTAGGCTTATTATGCTTTGCTCGTGGCCAGTCCCCTTACCTTTTATGCCGTTGGGCCCCTCAGTGTCTGTGGTGTCCACACACAATACCCAGTGGCCAGCTTAAACTCTGCAGATGTGGCCACTATTATCTTCACCTTGCCCAGTTGATGCTGAAACAAAAGGTACAACAGTTATAGTGTACCTGTGAAAATACAATTTGACATCAAAGTGCATCACACAACATTTGCAACAAGTTTAGTTACCCCCCTCTCAGCTCCCATATCATGTAGGCCTTTGTCACTTAGACACTTGTAGTCCACTTATAACAAAGGTTTCCAACAGCATTAATAAACATATAGGCCTGGCTACATCTCTGAACCACTGCAGTACAGAGGTGTCATTGTTTGTCTTCTCCCAAAGGGTAAGTTTTTTGGATGGAAATTATCTGCCTAAAATTGGGCACAACATTACCTTTTACATGAAAATGTCCCTTTCAGTATCACATTGCTCTCCATCATCAATTTGTCCTCTTGGCTGGACTAAGGACACACAAATGTAGTCTATGGGACTTAAAACTCTCTCACCAATGTGGACACATTCCTGTCTGTTGCTTACAATTCAGTTTGGCATAGAAATTTGCATTGGCATTCACAATCTGGCTTACATGCACATTTGTGAAGGACTCAGGTTCACCAACTACTGTCCATATAAAGCATCATAAGTTTGATAGAGAAACTGTTTTCAAACATGTGTCAGATAAGGAATGATTCCACTATACAAAGAATATCAAACCTTTTGGTGCAGTTGCACGTGGTCACATTGTCATAACACCAGTTTAGCAATATCAAGTGTGATATATCAGTGGATTTATAATTGTGCAGTTTGCCACAGTCACCAGTATTGAAGCCCCCTTCACTACATACATTTGTGAAATACCATCACATATGACCCAAACATGACATGAAAATGCTGCCAATCCTTTTATTTGCATACAGCCATGTGTCTGACCACAACAGTACTTGGCTTGCGAAGAGGAATCTAGTGGTATGCTACAGCACAATGCAATACACCAAACATAGCATTTGACAGTGTCTGATCTACTTATACTTCCAGAAACCATCGTGGCCTTTGGAATTGTGTCTTCCTCAAAGTTGATGGCTTACAACATAGCTGGAAAGTACAAAGGTCAAACGACACCAATATCCTTTGACAATGACTTACCCCCTTGTTGCTGCTGTTGGGCCCTCAACCTACCCAGAGTAAATCACCACAAGGATGCGGCCCATTAGAGCGGTCAGTGTGCAGTGCACCTACCTGGATGACTGGGAGGACTACCCAACTTGATTCTTGGCTGATTTTCTACGAGTCTGTCGCAAGTCCTCCCTCCTCTTCTGACAGTGCAGGCTACGCCACTTGTGGAGCCCCAGGGTCCACACCTTCTTAGCAATTTCATATATCCCACTTCTGATGGGTGTTGTTCTGTATAGATGACATAAAAGCATAGGAAAAGACAAATCAGTGTCATTGTTGGTTGATACTGCTGTGACATCACTGTTCATAAATTCATGCGTACAATTGTAATACAGTTACTTGAATTTTTTGCATTAAAACTGTCATAGGTACAGTGGAAATACTGATTTGCAGTGATCGCATCTGCCTGTCAATACTTTCCAGCTTTTCATGTTACATGATCAGATCTACAACATCATCTTGCCCAGAAGTATGTATCCAATCCGTTTGTGAGAGCCTCCCATGATTACTCACTATCATGTGAGCTACTTAAGGCCAAACAACCTAACCATCCTTGCACATAAACATACTCACAGCTTCATTGACTTCCCACCTAAACTCCCATGAGTCAGAAGCCATGGTTCGCATTACATACAGTGACTGAGGGAAAGACATGAGGTCTGCTATGTGTCAATGAAAGCTTGGATTTGTGGGCTGTTTGAACATGTGATTTCTAATGGAACAGACTGGGATGGATGATGCTGAGCCAGTGTCAACTAAACTTACTGCACCTAAAATAATTCTTCCTACATGTGGCTCCATGACAGGTTTAAATCAAACAGAACAAACTCAAACACATTATGTATTGGAATCCCATGTGAAAGTGCAGCATCAAACAACTCCAGATCCTCCACATTTTACTCTCAACATCACTGTCATTTCAACATTGCCTGTATGTTGTCAGACATACTAATGGTACATTGTCTACTGGTCACTGGTAGTCAGTGGCCTGCAGTTTGTGTGACGACATAGGAGTTTTGTGTTACATGAACACACACTGCAGTTTTTACTGTCAAGTGACTTAACATTGCCATGCACAGACATTGGTCACAAAAATCCTTCCCAGATACATCATTGTCAACTCCAAGCACAACATTACCAAAAAGGAACCACATACCCTGTGAATCAGAAAGGAAGAGGTTACTCAGACATTTATCAATCAGACATGTTCCTTTGGGGTCCCATAGAGTTGGCTGTTCAGGGACAGAAACTCCCTGGCAAGGAGCTCCAGCTCCTCTTGGGAGAAGGCAGGGGCCCTGCCACTTGCTTTTCCAAGCATCCTGGCTCCCAGAGGTCGGTAACAGCAGAAGAAAATGAGGAGGTTCTGATGGGTGCAGTATTAGGAAGCAAGTGACAGAGACGGACACAGTCATTGACTTTCATGTGTAGCTGTCACACATGTTAGCCTATGTCAAGGCCTGTCATGGAGGTTACCATCTACTGCGCAGTCAACTTCCACTGACGGCTGTCAGGTAGCCACTGTCCTGATGGTAAGGTCATGCAGTCTCTATTTTAGGGTGTGAATCTGCACATTTTACAAATGTTTTTGCATCACCAGCACTCAAAATAGAGGCTAGTGCATTTCTAAATGTTAGATATGGACACCAATTTTCTTGGTAAGATGTGACATGAAAAAAAGTGAACTGTGACTGTCTTTAACAACAGTAGTGTAGCAGGGGAAGTATTACCTCCGTTGACGGTATTTTAAAAAATGTTTAAAGAAATTGGTGCAAATAATGCAGTGCAACTGTATTATTTGCACATGATGACTAAAAACTCCTAAATTTGTATTTTTTAAGATCTTAGTGGACCAAATATTTTATGTCAATGTGTGTAAATGTATTACGCAATTACAGTTCTACTGTTACCCAGAATTCTGCTCTGCATTGACATTAAAAATAGGGAGTGACCATTTCAACTTCTCTTTTTTATTCCATTCATGCATACATCTGAACCCAACCATGGGTAGGAGGCGACAGGGACAGCTTTTCCAGCCCTTTCCGGACCGTGCCACCATGGAGAAAAGGGATGTCATCAACCAGTATTGTCTAACTAGGCAAACTATCCTGGATTTGTGTCAGCAGTTGGAGCCTAATCTCATGCCCCACAATAGGAATCTAACAGCCATAACACCAATAGTAAAACTCATGGCAGTACTGCAGTTTGTAGCCACTGACACCTTTCAGTACACTGGGGCAGTACTGGAGGGCATGTCCCTGTCAACATTCAGTAGTGTGCTACAAGAAGTCCTTGCTTCCCTGATGAAAAACATCAACAGCTACATCCAATTCAAAAGTCCACAGGATCTGGCCACCGTGAAGGTAGAATTTTATGCTTTGGGTGGAATACCACATGTGGTTGGAGCAACATATGGCACGCATATTGCCTTGGAGCCACCATACAACAGAGAAAAGACATACATCTCAAGTGCCTACTTTCCTGGGTCAGCACATGATTCATTCTTACTACGGAACAGCAATATACCGATGAAGGTGTTACAACTTGGACCAGAGAGGGCCTGGCTTATTGTTGAGTACAACATGAGTTGTTGATCTTTTGCCTGAATCCTAGTTTAGGAAGGGATAATGGTTTGATATGTGTCTTATGTGGCTTGATCTGTTGATGTGTTGCTTCTGTGTAGGAGATATAGCATATCCTAACCTACTGTGGTAATTGGCACCAATGAGGAATACAATAACGCCAGGGGAAGTCCATTTCAATGAGGCCCATGAAAGAACACGGAGGCCAGTCGAGTGGGCATTTGGGTTCCTGAAGGCTAGGCTTAGTCATCCTCTATTCACCCAAAAAGGTGTACTGAATCATGGTTGCCTGCTGCACTCTCTATAACATTGCCTTTAGGAAAAACATTCCTATAATTGCAGAGGAGGGAAATCGTGATGAGACCCCAGGTGAGGATGTTGAACTGCCCTATGAAGATGACAGTGTTGAAGAAAAAGGAGCTGACTTATGTCAAGATGTGATTGCCCACTTATTAACCTGAGTGGAAGTATCCCTTTACAAATATTAAGCTCCAATATCAGTACGACATCTGCCCTGGGATACATATCTGTCTGTTATGGTAATTTGCTAGGAATGGTCAGTGTAGGAAAGTTTAAGGCAAAGATGTTAGTGGATCAGAGTTTCCCTACATTGGGTTATGTTGTTATCAACATAGATGAACTGTGCTTGTGCTAATTATGTGTGTCCTTATGACTTGTCAAGTGATTTCAATTTAATATGTGGTTAAATTAATTTTCCTTTGTAATTTAGTTTCAGGTAGGCCTGTGCAGAGTTCGTGAAGTTCTGCAAAACAACTGTGCTCCGCTATGTGGAATTAGAGTGTGTCAGGTCGCACTGTTCAAACTGATTTTTAGCCCCAGGTGTTTACAGCGTGAACAGCACCGTGTACTGCATAAGAGGGCACTACTTCTTTTCTGCTGCTCAAGTAGATTTTCTACTCAAGCAGTGCCTTACTCAATGTGAACTGAAGGTTTCTCAATGCGAGCAGTAGCGACCATCCGCAACTGCAAGTGTTGAGAAATCTCTCCTGGAGGTGGCCTGGAGTAAGATTATCCTCACTTGTGCTTGAAAACGTACCGCTGGCAAGCGTGAGCAAGAAAAAAACTCTCCTCCGCTATGCTACGCAGAGTTTTTTAGAACTCTAAGAGGAGCGTGGAGTGGGAAAAACTCCACAAACTCCGCCAGTGGTGTGTAGTTCTCCACCCACCCCTATTTTTAAGGTCCTTCACAATGTATCTTCAGTTGGACATTTCAACATTGTTATATTTGTTGTGATATGTTACTGTTTTGAAGTACAAAGTGTACATGTGCTGATCCTAGAACAGACACCCACTTGGGATGGACAAATCTTTTCCAAAGATAACTTGCACTCTGATAGCATGGACGTTCTGAAGATTGTATTCCACCTTTTTCCTGTGTTATGGTGCCATCAAAGCAATGCATGTCACTTGAGTTACTCAGACCATATGTGCATGTCAAGCCCTAGCATACTGTTCTCCCTTCACATTGGCTATTATGGTGCCATCAAAGCAATGCATGTCACTTGAGTTACTCAGACCATATGTGCATGTCAAGCCCTAGCATACTGTTCTCCCTTCACATTGGCTAAATCTTCAATTTGTAGACTGCAGAGGTAGCTGTTGACGTTTTTCATCATAGGTGATAGGAATTTTGTTAGCACACCACTGAGTTGTGAATGTGTCACGTGCCATATATTGCCACGGTGTCCTGTACTGGTCAGTTGGCCTCAAATACTGTAACTGCCGTGTTGTGGACTATGGGTGTTATTGATTTAGACTTCCTTTTGTGAGGGCAGGATGTATGGCTCCAACTGAGGTCATGCAACACTGATAGTTTGCCTATTTAATTTGTGCCAGTTGCATGTTCCCTTTCCTCTATGGTATCAAGGCACTGGAACATATGACTCTGAATGTCACAGATATTGGGTTAGGAGTGTTTTTTCTAACTCAGGCTCAATTTTTACAAGGACCTGTTTGTAACATTAATATGTTCCACATACATTCCCAACATGATGGTGGAAGATAGACACAACAAAGGAAATGCAACAAATAATCATCTCTGTCTCATACTCTGTGTCCATTTCGTTTATTCAAATAAAAAAAAAACAAGTGTGAGACGAAATAAAATAAAATGAAATAAACTAAGAAGATTATTGCCCTCATCATGACCTTGGCAGGCGACTACAGCCACCTGCCAAGATCTGACCGCCGGGCGGCTGCCAATGCTGCCACACTCCCGCCGCGGTCATTATGAGATCTCCGCTGGGCCGGCGGGTGGAAACCTGGTTTCAGTCCGCCGGCCCAGCGGGGATCTTGGCCGCAACACAGGAGCCGGCTCCAAATGGAGCCGGCGGTGTTGTGGCGATGCGACGGGTGCAGTTGCACCCGTCGCGCTTTTCACTGTCTGCATAGCAGACAGTGAAAAGCTGCATGGGGCCCTGTCAGGGGGCCCGCGACTCCCCGTACCGCCAGCCTTTTCCTGGCGGTTCAAACCGGCAGGAAAAGACTGGCGGTCGGGGACTCATAATCCCCTGGGCAGCGCTGCAATGTGGCGGGAAACCGATAGCCCCGGCGGTGCGAAGCGCCGCGGTCAAAATACCCAAGATTGCACCGCCAGCCTGTTGGCGGTGCAATCGCCAAAACAGCCCTGGCGGTTTTTGACCGCCAGGGTTGTAATGACCCCCTATATCATGGTGGAGGAAACATGGTAGCAGAGCCAAATGGAGTTTGAAGTCCAATGACAAAAATACTACTGTCCTCTGAAAAGGTAAATGTGTCCATAAAACCGACCACAGTATGAGAGGTAGGTACACAAGGAGGATGTTAGGATTGGTGTCTCTTGAAGGTGGTGGAGTTGGTCTTGCCATCCACTGCTGCTGGTTCAAATGACTGTCCCCTCTAGGGAGGGGAAGGGTACAGGTGCAGGGTCCAGGTTGGTAGGGGAAGGCTCATCCAGTGGTGTGGCCCCCCTGTCTGTGAATGGCAGTGTTATACTATGGGGCAGTTTACACACAAGGAAAGACCAGGAAAATTTTAACACCCATACTACCTATATAGTGGCGAACAAGATACAAGACTAGCTTGTGGTTGTACCACTTTTGCTGTGATCCAGTCCCTCCAGGAATGGCTGTGTGTTGCATATACGCCTCTCACTATTAGAATAGGATAGGTTCCTCTTCACACCACACTTACTAGGGATCTCAGGCTCTGAAAAATTCCCCGGACCAGTTCTGGCTTAGTGTATGGGAAGAAAAATGTAGGCTGTTAGGATTATAGCGTTGGAGTGAGTCATTACACTCACCAATTGGTCCTTCTGTTGTTTTTTTATTTTACCAGCAGACACCACTATTAAAAATGTGATTTACACTGGTGATCTGAAATTTTACTTAAATGACTGGATCCCAGAAAAATATTATCTAAGCACTCCCTATGGGTTCATTTAACCACAATGTTGTGTCCTCCAACGTGGCTCTGTCCTACCTAGGTGGGGGTAGGTGGCCAAATAACAAAGCATGACATTATTATGTGTGAGACCACCTACTCTGTAAGGAGGAACTCTTAATAGGTCCCTAATTAACGGTTTTCACAACCATTCCTGAAGAGACCGCATCATAGCAGTAGTGGTACAACCACAAGCTGGTCTCCTCTCTCATTCCCCCTATGCTTTTTGTATTCACAGTATACTTTGGCCAGATGTTGAGGGACCACAGCCAGGGGCAGATGGACTGGGAAAAGCCCTGTGCATGATGTGATAAATGTCATACATAATCCCAGTCAAGGAGCATAATTTGGAATTGATGTCCTGCGTCTCTGCATTTTTGTCCCTCTGCACCTGATCAATGTCCCAGAGGTCGTTTAGGACCTGGCCCATCATGTCTTGGGATTGTTGGACTAATCCCAAGACTAGGGCAAGGCTAGCCTGGTAACGAACACCCCAGTGGCCTCCTTTGACCTACCCACAGATTCCCTCTCATGACCCCTTTCCCCACTAGCCTGTGCCCTTTAAGTGTGCCCCAAACCACTGTATCCTGGCAGTACTGGAGGCTGAATTGTCAGTGGGTGAGCACTAGCCAGGACTGGGCGAGGCTGGAGGCACAGGATTGGTGTGCTGGTTCTCGGTGCAGAGGAAGTGGTGAGGTCCTCACACTGAGGTCTTTTTGTTGTTGTGGCAGGAGGTGTAGCTGTGGGTTGGTTTGACTCACTGGAGCTGTGTGGTAAGACAGACCAGATGGACCATCTTGTTCCTTATCATCTGGACATTCAGCCTTGGAGTCCTCACTGAAGGCTTGCTCCTGGGCTGGAGCGGAGGTGTATTGGCTGGCAGATGATGTTGCACTGGGCTGGGTGGTTGGACCTGTGAAGGATACAGTGAATATGTGTTTAAAATATTGTTTGTGTATTTCATGTGTCTTTCTCTACAAAAGGGGCAACCTAAATCCTAGAAAGCATGCGATTGACTGATTGGGCCTTTGGGTTATTTTCATTGTTTTTGTACTCATGCAGCCTGATGTACACAGATAACAACTCCATTGCTGACCCTGCAGATATGTCCTGAAATGTCAATGTGTAGTTCAGATTTTTAGGTTACATGTGAGTAGATTGGAGTACTGGATCATTCCAAGGCCCAACAAGCTGCAAAACATTGGAACAATGTGGTTCATAAGGCACTTGATACTGTAATTGGTCATCATGTGGACACTGAATTTTAACTTATGTGTGGCTGCTGATTCTGTTCAGCATGCCACAACACATTTTGGAATAACTTGGATTCAACAGACAATGAGTGATGTAACCATATTCATCAATTCAATGTAGCTATGAGCAGATTTCGACATTGTTGAGATACACAAGAAGGGATATTTTAATCCATGGCATGACATGGTGACTGACAAATGCATTATTGTTTGAAATGCCTGTTCATCTGTAAGTAAAGAACAGTGTAACAACATTACATTCCACTATTGCTTTTCAGATCCAACAACAGAGCATCATGGTAGTTGTAGTCATCTATTGACACCATGGACAATACTTGTTTGAGAAATTAGTCACACATTTCACTTTCAAAGACTATCTTAGAGATGAAAACACATTTGCAACTGGTACACACACATAGAGATACAACATGGCTAGGAGAAAATACAACTTGAAAACACCATATTCTCCTGTGAACATGGATGTCGTTTTAGACCTGTTTTTGTAAGCACAACAACATACACTGATAGACAGTAATGGGCACAGCCCATGCAAGGGACGATCCACGTAGAACTACACACAATCAGACTATGCATATTGCATTACGTTAGAAATAGAGCTACAACCATGCTGCTTTTAATGTGTATGACACAACATATTTTGTTTCTTCAAAATTAGCTATAGCAGTGATGATAAAGTTGTTGCACCATTCTAAAAGTCTACCATAAGGGCAGGACTCCATTGGTGATTAGAGAGGTTTGAATTACCAGTCTGCACTCCACCAGGGATTCCAGTCAGGCCCGCAGGATGGAGGATTTGCAGGAATTTCGCCTCCCAGGAAAAGAGTTGCAATTGGGGGGGAGGAAAACCACCATGTGTCCTCTGAGCCTCCAGGTGACACTTGGAGGCCAGTGAATGAACCTTCCCCCACAGGTCATTCCATCTCTTCCTATTCTCCTCCTTTGTCCACAAGTTGTTAGCTACTGCATTCACCCTTTCAACTATTCTGGTCCACATTTGCCCTTTCTGGGAAATGGTAGTATTTTGTACTTGTGCTCCAAAAAATTGTGGCTCTACTCTAATGATTTCATCCACCATGAAAGACAATTCTCCCTGAATCAATCAATCAATCAGTACTTCTCTAGCACAGCTAATCACCGGTGGAGTCGCAAGACGCTGTTTGCAAGCATGCTGTTTAATCGAATAGCCAGGTCTTGAGGTCCTTCCTGAACTGCTTCAGTGATGCGGTCTGTCTGAGTTTGAGAGTTCGCGTGTTCCAAGTCCAGGCTGCGAGGTAGGAAAAGGATCTTCTTCCTGCTGTGCTTTTTTGGATTTGGGAATGGCTGCGAGGTCTTCTGCCTGCTCTGAAAAAATTAAACAAAAGTTTCATTTTTTTCATTTTGTAATGCATCTCGCTTTCCTTTAAGAAAAACGGGCTGCATTACAAAAAAAAAACTGCTTTATTTAAAAGCAGTCACAGACATCGTGGTCTGCTGTCTCCAGCAGGTCACCATCCCTGTGAGTGCTGCGGTTCTCAAGGGGGTTGCAAATTGCGACCCATCTCATTAATATTAATGAGGTGGGCCTTTGCGACCCCCTTGCGAGTCACAGATGGTGTCAGGGACACCATCCTGCATACTGAATTGCGACTCGCAAATTGCGAGTCTCTCTGACTCGCAATTTGGAGTCGCAATTCAGGAATTACGTACTTCTGGCCCATGATCAGTACAGTGTTGTCGGCGTAGAAGACAATGTTTAGACCATGATGTCTGATGATCTCGGTGAGCTGGACCTAGTAGATGTTGAAGAGTGATGGGCTGAGTGAAGACCCTTGGGGGACTACGTAGCATGTTTCCTAGGGTTCCAATGTGAACAGTGGTAGTCTGGCACTTTGTATTCTTCGGGTGAGGAAGGATCTGATCCAGTCCAGTGCTTTGTTGCAGATGCCAGTATTGTGGAGTCTGGAGCAGAGGGTGGCATGGGAGACGCTGTTGAATGTGGCGGAGAGGTCGAGGAGGATGAGTGCAGCTATGTCTTCATGGTCTAGTATGGCACATATGTCACTGGTGGCTGATAGGAGTGCTGTTTCGCTGCTGTGGTTGCTGCTGAATCCAGATTGTGATGAGTCTAGGAACTGGTGAGTTTCGAGGAATTCAGTGAGTTGCTGGTTGACTGTGTTTCCCATTACTTTGGCTAGGAAAGGGAGCAGAAAGATGGGTCTGTAATTCTTCAGTTCACTTGGGTCAGGAGTAGGTCTCTTGGTGTGCTTCCAGTCTGATTGGAACGGGCCGTATCAAAGGATTGGTTGATAGTCCAACTGAGGTCAGTGCTATGGTAGCGCTGACCAGGATGGGGATGTGATGTGGGAACAGATCTGAGGGTGCTCCCGAGTGGATGGAGTTCATGAGTTTTGGGGTTTCCTCTGTGGTGATTTGGGCCCAAGAGTTCAAGATCTGGTGTGGTGCCAGGACCGTGATGGTGTTTGTGGGTGGTTCGGGCAGGTTTTCGTTCCTGAAGCCTTAGTAAATGTCATGGATTTTCCAGTGAAAGAAGGTGGCAAAGTTGTCGCAGAGGTCTTCAGAGAGAGGGATGGATGACGTTCTGTCCCAAGGTTTGTGAACTCTTTGAGGATGGTGAAGAACTCCTTGATGTTGTGAGCGCTGGTGCTGAGGCATTCTTGGATGGCAGCTTTATTGGTGGTTCTGATGTTCTGGTGGTGCGCAGTGCCTGAATTCATTTAGGCTATGCAGTGTTTGGTTGATTTGCTACTTCTCCATTTCCGTTTCACTTACCTGCAGAAGCATTAGGATTCTAGTAGGTCTGTAAGGAACAATCCAGGTGCTTTTCTCTGTTGGGTTTCTGCAGGTGTCCTGAGGGGAGCTACACTGTCAGTGCATTCTGCTATTCAGCAGTATAGATTATGTGCAGACTCATTTGTGTTTGCTGCATCCAGTGGGGGGAGTTTCTGAGTGCAAAGGTGAGTTATGCTTCTGTGACATTTCGCCAGTGTCTGCTGGGGATTGGGGGCATAATGGTGTGCAGTGTTCTTTGTGAAAGTGAAGTGAACGCACTTGTGGTTGGTCCAATGGTGCTTTGAGGTGTGGGAGATGGTGATGTTGTTTCCTGCTGAGAAGACAGGGTCGAGGTTGTGTCCTCCTGTGTAGGTGGGGACGTTGAGAAGTTGTTTGAGCCTCAGTGTTGTGAGGTTGTCCAAGAGGCTAATGGTTTTGGGGTCATCGTGGATGTCAAGGTAGAAGTTGAGGTCGCCAAGTAGAATGTAGTCAGTGGAGATGAGTGCTTGGAGACGAGAAGTCAGTGATGGCTTTGCTGAATTGACGTCAGGGTCCGGGTGATCTGTAGATGAGTGTGCAGTAGAGGGAGGATTTGGGGTTGGACTGGATCTTGAAGTGTAGGTGTTTATAGGTTGGCTGATTCTGTGACTTGGTGATTGTTAGACAAAGCGTGTTCTTGTAGACTATGGCGATGCCTTCTCCTGGATGGTTAGCTCTTTCCTTGTGAATGATTTTGTAGTTGTCTGGGATAGCCATGGCAATGTCTGGGGGTGAGGCAGGGGTGTTCCAGGTCTCCAAGAGGAATATGATGTCTGGGGCAGTCAAGTCGAGGATGTCCCAGACTTCTACTGAATGCTTGATGAGGGAGCATGTGTTGAGGAGTGTACACTTGAGGTGGCCATAAGGGCTAGGTGATGGATCGGGTGGTGGTCGGTGAAGGGTACGGGAGCATGCACAGCACAAGAAGGGTCCATGGGTTTCCTCGGGTTGCCTAGGTGTCAGGCTGAGGATCTTCCTGGGTTGAGGTCACATAGAATGTTGAAGTTGAATTGGCAGATGGTGTGAGGAACAGGGTCTATGGTGCTGAGTGAGGTCCAGCCATGACCGGCTGATGGGTGCAGACAGACTTGCCTTTGCCACACCATTGGCACGGCTGTGCCATGCCCGTGCAAAAGCCACCCTTAGCAAGGGGAGGGAGGTGAGAGGGTTTGGACAGATGGTAGGCGTGGGCGGGGTGGGATGCACAAGAAGGGGAATGCGCAAAACACTAAAAGTGGCAAAAAGTGAAAAAAGAAAAGAGTGAAAACAGAGAAAGCAGAAAGACAGGAAACAGACAGACGCAGATGGCCACTAGGCCACCAGGGATGAGGCGCAGGCAGGAGTCTGCGGGTGGAGGTGGGCCTTGATCTCAGAGCCGCCAGGCTCTTAAGAGGATCAGTCACAGAAGGTGGAGCTAGGTAGGAGAGAGCGACAAATGACGACCAGAAATGTAAGTGGAAATGGGGATTTCTTCTCTCTTCCACTGAGAAATATAAACAAAACTAGTGCTCCAAAAAAATGAAGGGTATTGTAAAAAAAAATTGATTTAATTAAAAATACACAGAGGGAGAGGTAAACTGAATAAAAAACCTATCGCCTATATTGTGGATTTGGCGGGCTGTATGGTCTTCTGCAGTCGAATGCCAAAGGATTATGGTCTGAAATGAAGTGTGTTCGATAGTGTGCTTTGCAGGTGTTCATAATTGTCCAATTTGCAACAGGTGTGTGCTACTCCCATCCAACCAATGGCCCCAGTCATGGTTTTATACTGAACGGGTCCTGTGACAGACTTCCACCATCATGGGCCCACTGCAGATGCACCGCCAGAACAACTGTGTGAATTAGATAGGCTTGGCAGGATGCCACCGTCAAGATGGTGACTGAGTGCTAATTGTTGGAATTGATATCCTTTGTTTCAGCTGTGGGATACAGCTGGTACAACTGAATACACTCTGTCATGGCGGTCTTTCGCTTAGCAGCAATGATTCTAAATATGGTGTGTGATAGACCACCAGCATGATGGTCTTTTCAGACCTGCTGCTGACGTGGCTTGGCGGTAAGACCGCCAACATTTAAATCAGGCCCTAAATCATTACCAGTCATTATCATTATATGGCCACCAGATTCTCCTTTTGTAAGTCCTTTTTTCATTTCTAAGCATTTCATGCAAATGTAAACGGAAAGCTATGCGACATCCTGCTTTGAAATGTGGACATGGATGCAAGCACTTTGAGACACTCAAAGTAACATAAGAGACATACTTTGTTTTTTTTGGGCCCATATTAGTCAGTAGTAAAGATTATTGCTGGTTATAAATAATATCATTATCATTTACAACAACCATGTGGCCGCTAGGGGCACCTTATTTGAGTCTGTTCTCCATTTCTATTGATTATTTGCACATTTGAACAGAAGGCTTCTACTGTGTCAGTTGGAAGCATACGCGAGATCTTTGAGATACTTCAGGTAACATATATCCCATGGGACAGTATACTCAATTATTGATGGCCAAACCTAATTACTTAATTTCGCTGTTCACAGTACAACACTTATCAAGGCATATATGCCACTTATGCGGAGGCCCTAACCCTACTATATCAGAGGTAACATTGATTTACTTACACTGCCTGCTTTTTATGTGTTAGAGTTTTGTATTTACACAGCACAATAGTACTATATTTATACAGCCCTACCTCTAGTCTAATCCTTACTACTCCGCTAACTTTCCTTCAAGGGTCCCTTGCACCTTCCTTATTATAGCGTTAATATACAAATTCTCTTTCTTTTTTTCTGCAGATTATAGATCTCTAGACAAACTTACTAAGAGCGTTTCATTGCTGTCTAACAGTACAACCTCTCACCTCAATCCATCTGCTGAGATACTACTGTGTTTACCTACAGACTACAGGTCCATCATACTTTTTGACTTTGTACGATTTATTCATTCCTCCTTATATGATTATGCCTGGTCAGGTTAACTAGCTTGTTTTACTTTTTTCTGACTTCAGTTTACACGGATTGTGATCAGTTATAACTTACATGGAACAGATGAAGCTTACCATGACACCATTTGGCCAAACCTTATAACTTAAGTACCCATACTTTAATTGTATAGGTTATTTGAACCGGAGTTGACCATACCCATGCCACTTATTTTAATATTCCCTACATCAAATTGTACAACTACATAAGGTGTGTTTTTCAATTTTTCCTTCTATAGCATTACTTGATTCACATAACAGAAGGATCATCTCTCAATTACTCCCTGTGGATATGCAACGTAGTTCTATTAGGCAAGTCAAACAGTATTTATCATTCTACTTGGTTTTTTTGGAGCCTTTCTGATAATTATACACACACCAAGTTTGCTTCAGAAGTCTGAAATGTCTGTCACTTTCCCACTATTCAGTGACATGCCTTTTACTGAAATCGCTCTTTTCTGTGAACACTTTCCATTCCCCCATACTACTTGGTAAGAAAACACTCATTTAGGATATATTATAATCACTTTTTGGCATGAGTAGTTTAGCACCACTATTTTCTGTTATGTATATAGGATTAGTAAGAACATTAACACAGTCCTCATGATGCACCTATACTTTGGCTTTATATTTATCGCCTTGAAAAAGTCACTTGTTGTGACAAAACACATGTTGGCTGGCTGGCTATCTAAACAATGTAATGTATTTTGAAGAACACTAAGGATTGAGCTACCATCCAATAAACCCTTTATTTATGAACTATCCTCAACTTAACTTTGTGTGAAATATCTCTACATTTACATTTGAACTGATTGATATTTGTGCTGTGGTACTAATATTGAGTATTTACTCCAGAGACCAGTCAGGAGATGTGTTTGTACATTGTTAGTTTGCATCCAGGTTTGCGAGTGGGCCAGTACCTATTTACAAAACAATTTTTGCAATGCATCAATCAGACTAATTGGTCTTATTTTAACTGGTTCCTTGTGTAGCCCCTTTTTATAAATTGAGATTTTGTGGCCAGTTTCCAGGAAGGAGGAATCTCTATTCCCTGCAGGATAGCATTGGAAATTAGATTTATGTATGAACACCAAGCATCCGGGTCGGTTACATGTCTGGAGTGGACCTGGGGCTTTACATGTATGGCGGGATTTAATGGTGACCACCGTTTCACTAAGATCAAATTCCAAACAGCTTGATTCACCAAGTTAAAAACCATCGGGATGATCCTCACCTTCCCTTCCTGACTCATCAGTACAGGAATATATACTACCAAAGTGGGTGACTCATTCATGTGGTTGGATGAAAAACTCAAGATCTCTTTTGGAACCTGTGGCACAATCTGAGGTGACTTTCCAAAAACGTCTATTATCCTTAGTTAACATTGCTGAGTACAGATTTTCTCACATACTAATTTCCCACTTTCTCTTTGATTGAGCCAGTGCACGCTTATATACTGCTCTGTACCATGCCTAGTCTTTCCAGGACACTTTCCTAGCACTAGATGTACCAACTCTTTTTTCTTGGTCTAAGAGGTCTTTGATCTGAGCATCAAAGCTTTTGTGATTCTTCTGCAAATCTAACACCCTCTGTTCTGGGGAGGGGAGTATTCATCTTTTCAACTTCCAGCTTGACCATTTTGATTGCTTTTCCTAGTGCCTTAGAGTGTTTGGTCAGCCACTCCCACCAGATTGTTTTACCATTATTTGGCTGTGAAACATCCTCTAAGCATCTGCTACCATTGTTCAAATTCTTCTCAACCACACCACGCTCCAGAGTCAAAGATAAGGCGTTATGATCACTGCCCATTCTGTCCAAGAAAACCATGTCCATCAAAAATGACCAAAGACATAACCCCACTAAAAAGTAATCAATATGGGTGGTGTGGCCCAGTCTATTAAAAGTAACTCTTCCCTTCTTATCAGATAACATATGTTCATTATTAAGCCACATCAGCTTTGCCATATGCTAAGACAATACCAGACATTTGTGAGGTCAATGTACTGTGCTTCATAGTTACACAGAGTACATGTTCAATATTCACAGAACAATTTACCATGTTTTTGTCTTCTAGGTAGGCCTGCACCCTACACCAATGGTGGACAAATTCAGGGATCCAAATACTACCAGTGACTGTCCCATGAATGTTTTATGTGTTCTGTATGGAATTGTGTGATCAATGATATTGGTTGCGTTGAGATGTGCAAGGGATATCATTGTTCCATGAATGTTCCATACATGTTAAATCACAATTGAAGTAATACAAAGTTACATGTGCAATAGATAGTGACATATGTCAATGTGCATGCATTGCCAATTGTTAGAAATATGGTCAGTGGTTTGCACCCTGTCCAAGTGGGGATCCTCACTCTAGTCAAGGCAAGGGAGTAACACAGCTAATGCAACCCCTGCGCACCCTCTTGGTAGCTTGGTACGAGCAGTGAGGCTTATCTCAGAGACAATACGTAAAGTATTTGTCCATACATATAGTAACATTGTGAAAACACCACCAAAGTTCTCCACACCTATTTAGAAAAAAAGCCACTATTAATCTAAGTAAAACAAGATCAAAACAAAAATAAAATCCAACATACACAAGTAAACATGCAAATATTAAAAAATTAAATCTTAGACTAGCTCTTAGAAACACAATAGCTCCAACTGGGACTATCACAATGTCTTGCCGGAGTCGTCTTCAACAGCCCGATGTCACTCACAAGAGAGTGTGGGCTGGTCATAGAGTTGCACGGACTCCGGGTACAGTACCTTTAAAAATGATAAGGAAGGAAAGACGTTACACGGAGTCAGGGAGGAGGTGTTTCTGTATTCAGTGCACCGTTGGTTCCTTACTGCTTCAGGGGAGATAAGGCATTTTTTCCTTACTGGTAGGCAGGGGAGATGAGGCTTTGGTTCCTTGCGGTTGCAGGTGAGGTGATACGGCATCGGTTGTGAAGTGTTGGTTCCTTACAACAAGGCAGGGTCAATGAATCTAACAGGTCAAGACATTCAGTGTCGACTTCACAGTGTTGCTCACACACAATGGCATCACAAGTGTTGTGGCGGAGTCGGCTTAAGTGCCACTGATGATGGTGACACAGCACTCTGGACTCACGCTGTGGCCAGACTTCAGAGATGCTGAGGTGGCGTAGGGCCTGTGACATCGGTCACAATCTTTGCACTTAGCAGGGACCACAGCTCTGGTGCAGGCAACACTGTGGAGTCAGACAGTACAGCTCGTTCTTGAGGCGCTCTGGAGTCAATGTGCTTGTTTCTTTCTTGGTACACCAGAACTCACTCCCAAGGGCCCAGGAACTGGATTTAGACCCACTTGGCAAGTCAGGGCTCTTAGCAAGAAAACTCTGGACCTGGCAGGTGACATCTTTGATGCCCCTGAGACGTTCTAACAGGAGGCAAGCTCCATCCAAGCCCTTGGAGAACTTTTGAAAGCAGCATGTAGAGAGCCAAGTCCAGTCCTTTCATTACCAGGACGGAAGCAGCAAGCAGCAGGCCAGCATAACAATGCAACAGGCAGCGTGGCAGTCCCTACTGCAGCATTCAGCTCTTCTTCCTGGCAGGATGTGCTAGGCCACAATGAGTCTAACTTTGTGGTGTCAGAGGACCAGTACTCATACCCATTCCTGTCTTTGGAGTAGGCAAACTTCAAAGAAATATCTTTGTAGTGTACAAGGCCCTTCCTTTCCTTCTGTGGGCCTTGACACACTCCAAGGGGTTGGAGGCTGCTTTGTGTAAGGAAAGGCACAGCCCTATTCAGAAGCAAATGTCAGCTCCTCCCACCACTCTAGCGCAGGAAGACCCATTAAGATATGCAGGGCACACCTCTGCTCCCTTTGTGTGACTGTCTAGAGTGAATTTCCAAACAGCCCAACTGTCATCCTGACCCAGATGTATATTCAACAGGCAGGCAAAGGCCAAGAATGGTTAAGCAAGAAAATGGCCACTTTAAAAGTGCTTTTCAAACTTAAAATTTAAAACCCAACTGCACCAAAACATGTATGTTTATATTGTCAGTTCACAGACCCCAAATTCCATATCTCTATCTGCTCCCATTGGAAAATTCCACTTAAAAGATATCCCCATGTTATTCTGTGGGAGAGATAGTCAGTGTAACAGTGAAAACTGAATTTAGAAGTATTTCACTGACATGTAAAACACACCAGTACATGTCCTATCTTTTAAATGCACTGCACCCTGCCCATGGGGATGTCTAGGGACTACCTTAGGGGCTATCTTTTTGTAGTATAAGGTAAGGTTTGGGCCTGGCAAGTAGATGCATTTGCCAGGTTGAAATGGCAGTGTAAAACTGCAAAAACAGGGACTGCAGTGACAGGTCTGAGGCATGTTTACAGGGCTACTAATGTGGGAGGCACAATCAGTGATGCAGACCCCCTAGTAGCATTTAATGTACAGACCCTGGGCACACATATTCCACTTTACCAGGGGATTACTAGCAAATCAAATATGCCAATCATGGATAAACCAACCACCAATACATTTTAGACAAAAAGCACATGCACTTTAGCACTAGTTAGCAGTGGTAAAGTGCCCAGAGTCCTAAAGCAAACAACAATAGGTCCGAAACAAATAGGAGAAAGAAGGCAAAAAGTTTGTGGATAACCTTGCAAAAAGGGCCAGGTCTAACACCAATCTATGTAGGCCCCCATGATGGATGACTCAGAATCTGCTATGGTCATGTTTTCACAGCTATCGTGTGGATGCTTATGGTACATGTACCATCACCAGCCCCAAGATCAACAGATGGTCATAATTGTAAAGGTCTATCACCTGTGCCATGAACAGAATGTAACAAATATATTCAAAAAGTATGGGAGAGAAAAGATGCCTGAGATAGAGAGTTCCAAGATACAGTATGTTTGCCCAAATCCAAATGTGAGCAGGAAACAGGTGTGGTTGGGGTTAAGACATATTTCAGACACCATTGTCAAATGTCAACAATACATGATTTTGATAAACAATACTTTTCAAATGTAATAATCTTCCAATTCTGTTGTCACATCATACTATGACCATACTTGCACAATACATTTCTAATTTTTACCACAATTAACACAGTGTGAAGGACTGAAGGCATGTTCAGATTTTCATGGCATTCAAATAGGAAAATGTTTTTGGATCCATCCATGTACCAGTAGGTAGGCGTCTAGCCAAAGTTAGAAATCCAATAAACCTGTGTTACTATGTGAGCAGGCTAGGCGTCACAAAACAAAAATATTTCCTAGTATAGATGCTGCCTATGTATTTGTGAGGTGGCAAAGTTAATATATGTCATTCATTAGAGCAAATCTAGTGGGCAAATTTCATATCCCTGTGTTGTTGTAAGTACATTGTGCATATAAATAATTTACTTGCGTTCACCACTTAACCTACATTTATCATGATATTTGGCAACTGTCATCCAGCATCAATGGTACCTGAACATCCCTCAGAGTGCTGCATATTAGTGACATGTGAGGTGGGGTGACAGAGAAGCAAATTCCAAAAAGCCATGTGGTTTTTAAGGATGTTGGAGTGAAAGTCTATGTGAACATGGCTTTGAATGGTTCAACTTCAATCTGCCTGTCTGATGCATATTGCTAGTGCAGTTTTGCACAGGGCAATGTATGGACATTTCTGTGTGGCAAGTCCACAAAAGATGTGAGGATTCCTAACTCAGTGCAGGCAGAATAGATGTGACTAGATGTGGTATGTATCACCAGTCCACACAGTAATGTAGTTAAAGGCCTGACTCATTCCCTCATATACCCAATCTCTTATAATCAGCACCTGTTCATACATTTGTATTGTTTTGTGAAGAAAAAGGCCAATGTGTAAAGTACCACATGCAAGCCTGAGCCTTTTTGTCAATATACAGCCCATTACGCACTCCACCTACTGCTGGCATTAACCATGCTGTCTTCCCCAAAAAACTGTCACCTTTCATTAATTTTTGGCAAATACTTGCAATGTACAACAGAAGATACTCCTACATATGAGAAATACAACATGCATGCACATACTCATCACATGGTTATGGTTTGAGTTTATGTGTCTCAAGGTAACATTCCAAACTGACATATATGGACAGACACTAGGATATGTAAAGAACCCAATGGAATTGCTTGAATTTCATTACATGAACTATGTAAAAGTGTTCCAGGTATTTCCATTAGTCAATATTGGAGAAAGGTCCAACTGGCAAGTTTAATTGGAGGTAGCTAGCCACCCTCGTCTATGTTTCAACTACCTGGCACAGAGTCAGCCTATGCTGCAATGTGTGTGGCCTTGTATATTTGCTATGTCAGTTATTTACTGCTGAGGCACAATACCTATACTTGCTAGACAGTACTCATTTCACATAGGTTATTGGCCATAGAATATACACTCTTGCATGCTGCATGACAAACCCCAGGGAGTAGCTTGGTGGATCGTGTGTACCATTCCAAGTGTACACAACATCATAGATCCTAATCCATCTTGGTATTATTATGAGTATACATTTATTTGAGCATACACTGCCATTTCAAATACCTACAATGCTGACACATAAGTACCTTTGCACGGTTACCTTTAGAGAAGTACACGTTTCTTATGATGTTTTGTCATTTTTAGATCAAAAAAGTTTTTTAGCAGGACATTTCACATGGGATGTTTTTGGCAACTTAAACTTATTATTGATTTGAGCTTGTACATGTTCAACATTTTCTGACACATATTTCATTCCTCTCGAACAGGCAACATGATGCCTGACCAGGAAAAAGCGTATTCTATCTGTCTGGAAATATACTGACTCATTAGGCATGTTGCCTGGGCTTACCTGATGCATGGGACATACGTACGTTGAGGAAAATGTGGCCAGAATATGAATGTACAGACCTCAGAGTCACCAAAGACCAGACAAGGCGGGCATCAGCCAGACATCAATATGCCCCATGGTGGCAGAATAGTTGCCGATCCTGGAACCTCTACAGCGCACCCAACAAAAGCACCACAACCACAGCCTTCTTTTGAACAACAATCCCTTAAAGACCTTCCTGACCTAAAACTATGGGTGGCTAGCATTGATTTGCAAGTCACCACATTAATGCAAATGGTGCAGACATTACAGCAGTCAGTCGATGGGATTGCTGCACAAATTTAGCCCTTCCTCCGACATTTAGCCCTTCCCCATTTTTTATATAGTGTTTGTTTTTATAGATTAGTATTGTAGTATAGGTTAGGATAAGTTGCAACATAGGGATAGTTCAGTTTAGTATTAGTAGTTTTTAGATGTTAATAGTGATATGTTCTTAGGTAGGGATGTGGGTGGGTAGATTATTAAGTAGGTGGGGTTAATGTATAGTATATGTTTATAAAAAAAAAAAAGTATACAAATACAAAAAATATATATTTGTTTAGGTTATAAGCTTTAGATAGTTTGTGTATAGGTGTAGATTGTGTTTGTATTGTTTGAATATGTTTATAAAGGGGGCGAGGGCTGACGTTTAACATGTCCATTGTGGTATATGTGTAGAGTAGCATAAATTGAGGTTATTTTGGTCGAGTTAAGTTAAGGTAGTATAGGTTAGTTAGTATAGATTAATTTAGTCATAGTATAGATAGAATAAGTATGGTGTAGTCTAGTGTAGTTAGTTTTAGATGTTGATAATTCTAAATTGATTAGAATATGCAATATTTTCCCCTATCATGACATTTCAATGATTTACTAAGTAGGAGTTGTCAGATATGCTTAGGTTGTGCTAGGCACATGCTGTAGGACTTCCAGGCAGTGTTTATGCACGTGTTACTATGTGAAACGCCTGTCAAGTTTGCAAAGGAGTCACTTAAGGGATCTTCATACATGATTGTGCACTGTTTGTGGCACTCTTGCTGTGAATTGATACAGAGGCCAAAATGAATGATCACCTACTGTTTCACTGTGTGTGTAAGTTATGCTACATTATTGTATGGATGTTTATATCAACCTATTGTCACTAATCAGGGAGTATTTGGGTCAAACACTGATAATAGTCGCTTACACACTCACCCTTGCACCATTTTCTTGTCAGATCAGTGTTGTTTGCTGGCTGTTATCCATGGAGGTGGCTCCCAGCGGGGCAAAATCTTCATTTACCTTTATTATTGACTTATTGCTAATTTTTTAACTTCATGCTTGTGACCTTGGGTAACTCCTTGCAAGTTTATATGCACATAAGATTCACATTAAATATTTCTCTTAGCCTGAATAGAAGTTTGCATGGGTCTATGCCACAAAATCCTCTTCAGATACTAGGTAGTGTCTTTAGGGTCACTATATCCACCATGGTCTACTTCCAATCAGCAAGAGACATACAACACACAGTTTAGTGATACTGCTTTTATTTACATGTATGTAAATAAGAAGGATCACAGTAGACGTTATTGCAGCAACACCCCCAACATTGTTTGAGAACTTAAGGATATCTAAACATAGTCCATGGGGGATATGTGTCATGTGACATGTGGTGGAGAGGAGTATTCCAGTGAGGAGATCTAAATTGCCATTAGAGAAGGGAGGCCAAACTGACAGTCCACGGATGGATATTAGCAACAGGTAGGCAAACACAAAGTAGACAGTACCACTTGACAAAGCTGATGGCATGTTACTCAACACTGGTCCAATGGGAAATTGGCCAAAGGCCACAGACAAATGTTACTGGGAAGTTCTCCACCTGAAATTGGTAAAGCCCACATCTCCATGACAAGCCAACAGGCCTTTTAGAGAGCTGTGCTGCTTTCCTTGTTGGCACAGGCAGATTCTGCTGTTGTTTATGTGTGTTGTGCCCTCCTCTGAGGGTGTTAGAGTTTGTCTTGGAGACATCTGAGGCACACACACTTCAGGGATTGAAGATGCAGCTCCCCTGTCTCCAGCAGCATCTGCCTGTGCCAAAAAGGAAGGCAGCCCAGCACTGAGAAGGACCTGCTGGCTTGTCAGCACAGCAACAGTGTCACAGTGAAAGTCACCCATTGTTGTAACATAGGAGTCCTGCTTCTGCTCTACGGATTGAAGGATGGTGCATATAAACCCCAGCCGAGTGGCAATCTCACAGGTGCCACATTGGCAGCGCTGTTGTTGCCTCTGCATCACAGACCCAGTAAAGTCAACCAGGGACTGTTCCAATCTCTAGGGTGTCAAAATTGTCTTCACCCCCACCACTACTTCATCCAACATCCACCCCCGGACTCATACCACTTTGTATTGAAATGCCCCTGTGGGTCCTGAGCTGGCCCTGGACTTGCAGATGGGGTAGGTTCAGTTGTAGGCAGTTCCTCTGGGGACCCTTTTACACTGTCAGCCCCTTCCACACCCTAAGAAAGTGATAAAATATAGTCCAAAATGTGCCAAAAGTGTCTTCATCCATGGGGGCAGGATGTTATTACTAACAAGTTGGTCATCCTGTACAGGCAGCTGGTCAGGAGGAGTTGTTTCTTCCACTGCAATAAAATGGTTATTTGTCAATGTTGATCAATGCTTGATCTTGACAGGAGTAATGTGCCTGACATACAGTATTTATATTCAATCACTTTCTTATCAAAATTGATGTATGGTTCCTACGTGATTTGTATGTATTGAGGGGAAGTGGCACTGTAATTGCCTTAGAGATGGCGGTACCTGTGCATTGCTAACATGGCACTGTGTGACAAGGGTGTTTTTTGTGTCATACCACATATTACAAAACAGTTGCACATCTTACTGGTCTGCCATGCCAGTGCGGATATGTTGAGGTAAGGAAAACATCGAGCTTGGAGATTAGCACTTCTTTTCATGATTCCTATGCTTAATGTATTTCCATGTATCCATGTATTCACAGCACTAATGAGTTCATTGCATTAACATGGCCCCAACACACCAGGGTGCCAAGCATTGCCTGTGACCACTACGAATGCCACAGCCCACGGGAAAGTGAACAGTGTTCACTTGATGCCTTACACATGCTACATCATAGCAGTCTATCTTGTTGTGCTGTCTGGCATGCACATTGTGCATTCATGTGGGCAAGGTTCATATTGGTCATGGATTCTCACTAATCTTCACATCTAGCAAACCGCTACAATGCAGGAATGTGAAAGTGCATGTAGGTACAATGAGTGTGCTATATTTGTGTCAGACCAGTCACCTCCTCATGTGATTTTACCTTTCTGTTTGCTTCCGACCTCCCATTTATGATCCTGTGCTGAATTTCATTTTTGCTGACTTTAGGACTCTGGGCACGTTACCACTGCTAACCAGTGCTAAAGAGCATATGCTCTCTGTCTAAAATGTATAGGTGATTGGTGTATCCATGATTGGCATATTTAATTCACTACTAAGTCCCTAGTAAAGTGCAATATATGTGTCCAGGGCCTGTAAATCAAATGCTACTAGTGGGCCTACAGCACTGATTGTACCTCCCACATGAGTAGCCCTGTAAACATGTCTCAGACCTGCTACTGCAGTTCCTGTTTGTGCTGTTTTACACTGCCATTTCGACTTGGCAAGTGCACCTTCTTGTCAGGCCCAAACCTTCCCTTTTACTACAAGTAAGTAGCCCCTAAGGTAGTCCCAAGGCAGCTCATGGGCAGTATGCAGAGTATTTAAAATGTAGGAAATGTACTGGTGTGTTTTACATGTCCTGATAGTGAAATATTGCTAAATTTGGTTTTCACTGTTGCACTGACTAGCTCTCCCACAGGACAACATGGGGCTTGCTTTAAAATATCTTTTAAGTGTGATTTCCCATCAGGAACAGATAGCGATATAGAGTTTGCGGTTTCTGAACTCGCAATTTAAAAGTACATATTTTGGTGAAGTTGTTTTTTGAACGGTGAGTTTGAAAATACCACTTTTAGAAAGTGGGCATTTTCATGCTTAACCATTCTGTGTTTCTGCCTGTCTGCTGAATACACGTCTGGGTCAAGATGACAGTTGGGCCGTTTGTGCATTCACTCTAGACAGTCACACAAAGAGAGCTGAGGTGTGCCCTGCATATCTCGATGGGTCTTCCTAAGCTAGAGTGGTGGGAGGAGCTGACACTTTCACCTGAATAAATCTGTGTCTGTCCTCCCACAAAGCAGTCTCCAACCCCCAGGAGTGTGTCTGGGGCCAGGGCAGGGAAAGGCAGGGTCTTGTTCACTACAAATACTTCTCTTTGAAGTTTTCCTACTTTAATGACAGAAAATGGTAGAAGTAGGGGTCCTCTGACACCACTCAGTTTGAATCCTTTTGCACTGAGGAAATTATGCCAGGAAGAAGACCTGGATGCTGTAAAAGAGACTGCCACTCTGCCTGTTGCTGTGCTGTGCTGGCCTGCTGTTTGATGCTTCTGCCCTGGGAGTGAGATAACTGGAATTTACTTTGTACATCCTGCTTTCAAAGGTATTCCAAGGGCTTGGACTGAGCTTGCCTTCTGTTAAGAAGTCTCAGGGACATTAAAAACTTCATCTGCCAGTGCCTTTGCTCTTTTGCTGAGAATTCTAACTTGTCAAGTGGTGCCAGTACCTGCGATATTGGAAGTACAAGCTGGTGATTTGAAGGAGAAAATCCATGCATCTATGTGCCACACCCGAAGAATCAATGCAGCCCCTGTCTTGTGTCTAAAGAATCAACACAGCGCCTGCCCCCCGGCTGGAAAATCGATGCAGCACCTGCCTCAATGCTGTAGAACCAATGGAGTGCCTTTTTCACTGCGGTCCCATCAACACAATGGGGGTCTTTACAACATTGGCGGTAAAAGGCGCTTACCGCCATGCAGAAGACCGCCCATACACCGCTGCAGCCGCGGAATCCCGCCACAGCTATTATGACCCACATCTTGGAATCCGCCGAAATTCAGATACCCACATAAGTCCGCCACACCAAAGGTCAGTGATAAACTGGCGAAAACAAAACCTCCACCTCCACGCCAACAGAAACACGCCCATGCTACTACTACCCACGAATCCAAGTGCGGTCTTTCAACCGCGGTATTCCATTGGCGGTACACACCGCCTCGCTCAAAATACACACACATCTCAAAAACACCGCCACATTGGACAATTCCAAATACACACACCTGACACACATACAAACACCACTCCCACACACCCAACACAATATAAAACACACACCCACTTCACCCACAAACCCCTACGACCACAAATTAGAGACGAAGGCCAGAGAGACTGCACAGCCAAGACAACACCACCATACAGAGGCACACAACACCATCACCCAACCCACATCCACGCACAAAACACCACACACCACTACACATCACCACACACATCAACACTCACACCGCCCCACACATCACACACACCACCCCATGTTACGCCAAAGACACCCCGCTTCTCCAAGGAGGAGCTCAGGGTCATGGTGGAGGAAATCGTACGGGTAGAGCCACAGCTATTTGGCTCACAGGTACAGCACACATCAATAGCCAGGAAGATGGAGCTATGGCAAAGAATCGTGGACAGGGTCAACGCAGTGGGACAGCACCCAAGAAATAGGGAGGACATCAGGAAGAGGTGGAACGACCCACGGGGGAAGGTGCGTTCAACGGTCTCCAGGCACAACATCGCGGTTCAGTGGACTGGCGGCGGACCCCCACCTCCTCCTCCACAACTAACAACATGGGAGGAGCAAGTCTTGACCATCATGCATCCTGAGGGCCTCGCAGGAGTCGGTGGAGGATGGGACACTGGTAAGTCAAATCTTAACTATCATATCCCCCACCCTACCAGCATGCTATCACACACCCCCACCCTCACACCCTCCCCTAACACTCCAACTCCTCACTAATGTACTAATAACACAAACCACACATCCCAACACCAAGCCCTGCATGACACAACTAAGCATGGACACCCAGCACTAAAGCATGCCCACTGCACACACCTGTACAACCCCCTAAACCACCATCACACAAGCTTCCACACAGGAATGCTTGAACTGGGGTACACGCTCACCCACCCATTACACACCATTACACACACACATGCAATAATCATGCTCTTATGCCCCTGCAGGAACAAGAAGGACCATCACCACACCAGAGGGTCCAGACAACACCACTCCACCACCAGAAGAGGCCCACAGTGACGATAGCAGCTCTACCCTACTGGATCCTGATGACCAGCCCGGACCATCGTGGGCCTCGGGACAGTCGGTTCCCCTTGCACAGGCACAGCCCAACACCAACCTTCCACCCTCTGGTAACACCAGCACAGCACCCACCCAGCGGGCCCAAACCTCCCTACCCAGGATAGGTCAATCAGCGGTGTGTTCACCACTACAAGGAACCCAGGCTAACCCACCACCCCAACAGCAACAGGGACCTGGGGGCAGTGGTAGTGGGCACACGGTCCAGGGGACGGAGGCACAGGAACACAGGGGAACTGGGAGGGCTGCTGTGCGACAGGGGGCGGACAGGCATAGGGAACCCACTCTCCACGAGGCCCTATCCTCCATCATGGGAGCATACCAACACTCCCAGGAGACGATGACGACAGTCCTGGACAAGTTGCAGGAGACCCTGCGCCTGCAGGAGGAACAGTATTTGGGGTTCAGGGAGGAGCTCAGGACCATCAGCTCCGCCCTGGGCACCATCGTAGGGGTGCTGAAGGACATACAGCCGACCTTGAGGGACACCGTGGCACTCCAAGGGGCCCCTGACACTAGCCAGGACGATGAACTGCCTACCACCTCCGCCGGCGCTAGTGGACAGGACGCCCGCCACAGGACTACCAGACGAGCACCCCACCCCCTGCAGACGGACAACCACCATGCAAGCGGTCCCTGAGATCCAGGAACAGGACAGAGCAAGATGGCAAGACCCAAGCCAGGAAATGAGACCACCCTGATTGTCCTCCCACTGTCCCACCTTGTTACCCTGTCCATACTTAAACAGCCCCAGCTCCACTTCCTATGCCCAGATGGGCAGTGGACCCGTGAGACTAATAGACTGGACTCTGCCATGGACATTCCTCCACCATCACCCATCACAATTTTACCACCCCCTCCAATAATTAGCACTTCAATAAACACCCTTGAAACACAAAACAATCTGGAGTCAGTCTGTGATTTTGAAAATGTGTATTATCAATGACAGTGTGATAATGCATTTCCCATTGTAAAGCTAACATACTTATGTCACACATCACAAGTACTTGAAGGATGCAAGCAGATGACACGTTGGTAAAGGTACAACTCAGTTACCAAATAGTGGTTGAAACCGACAGACAGGATAGAGGTAGACCTGTGAAAATTAATGTAATGTCAAACATGAAAATGTTCTCACCTGAGTGTCACTGGAAATACTGCTGTATGACTGACTCCCTGTTGTCGTTGTCTTCTTCCTCAGCTTCCTCCTCATCACTGTCCACAGGCTACACAGGTTCCACAGCTGCTACAACACCGTCATCTGGATCATCCTCCTGCAGAAAAGGCACCTGGCGTCGCAAAGCCAGATTATGTAGCATGGAGCAGGCGATGATGATGTCGCACACCTTCTTCGGTGAGTAGAATAGGGATCCACCTGTCATATGGAGGCACCTGAACCTGGCCTTCAGGAGGCCGAAGGTGCGTTCGATCATCCTCCTAGTCCGCCCATGGGCCTCATTCTACCGTTCCTCTGCCCTGGTCCTGGGATTCCTCACTGGGGTAAATAGCCAGGACAGGTTGAGGTAACCAGAGTCTCCTAATAGCCATTCACGGTGCCTCTGGAGTTGACCCATCATATCAGGGATGCTGCTATTCCATAGGATGTAGGCATCATGCACTGAGCCAGGGAACATAGCATTTACCTCCGAGATGTAATGGTCTGCCAAACATACCATCTGGACATTCACTGAATGATAACTCTTCCTATTCCTGTACACCTGTTCACTCCTGTGGGGGGGGGACCAGAGCTACATGGGTCCCATCAATGGCACCTATGACGTTGGGGATATGTCCAAGGGCATAGAAGTCACCTTTCACTGTAGGCAAATCTGCCACCTCAGGGAAACTGATGTATCTCCTTACGTGTTTCAGCAGGGCAGACAGCACTCTGGACAACACGTTGGAAAACATAGGCTGGGACATCCCTGATGCCATGGCCACTGTTTTCTGAAAAGACCCACTAGCAAGGAAATGGAGCACTGACAGCACCTGCACGTCAGGGGGGATTCCAGTCGGATGGCGGATTGGTGACATCAGGTCTGGCTCCAACTGGTTACATAGTTCCTGGATTGTGGCACGGTCAAACCGGTAGGTGACGATGACATGTCACTCATCCATTGTCAACAGGTCCACCGGCGGTCGGTACACCGGAGGATTCCGCCATCTTCTCAACTGTACCAGCTGACGGTGCCTACGAAGGACAACAGCGACGAACCAGTCATAATTCCTCCAGGTATGTACCCACAGTTACACACAAGACTACACCACTCACGAAACCCTTCCTGTATGTGTGTTGAGTGTAGGCCCAGCTATGTGTGACGCAGAGGTAAATTAAGCCATGTGGGCCCCTGAAATGGCGGCTGCCTGACCTCTAAACTGGGACGATGGGATTGTGGGGTAACTGCACTGGCGTTGCACACCGTCACGGTAGGCGGTCGTAGACCACGGCGCAATGCTGCATTGGTTAACATTGGACCCTATGGGACCCAGGAGCCAATGAACAGGTGCGCCAGAGGTGATGATGCGCACCGCTGCGGTCGTCACCACCGCGGACGTCACCGCCATTTTCTTAATGTTCCCTCACTAGATACCTGACCTTCGACAGGAGAGGACCTACACTGCAAGTGCTGCTGTGACCTCGGTCTGGAAGCAACGATGGCTGCTGCATCTGGGGTAAGGGCCCCTGTCTTCACTGCACAGGAGTTGGAAACTGGTAGACGGGGTCCTCCCCCAATACATGCTACTCTACGGTCCTCCAGACCAACAGGTTAGTACACAGGGAGCACGTTGTATGGGCTAGGCCTGGGTGGAGAGGGCTGGTTGGAAGAGGGAAGGGCTCAGAGTTCATAGAACATTAATGCATGGGAATGAATGGGCCACATGGCCACAGTAGGGAGGGGGCCACTCACAACGACGGTGCAGTTGGTAATGACTGTTCCTCTTTCCTTGTGCATGTCATGTAGGTCAGCACCCACCAGAAGAGGGACATTTGGCGTGCCATTGTCAAGGAGGTCCGGACCCTGGGGGCCCACCAGAGACGGGGCACCCACTGCCGTAAGAGAGGCGGAGGCTCAGCTGGGGATGGCCTCCCAACGTGGGAGGGGTGCCCGTCATACCATGACCCCCCTGATGTTCCGGATCCTGGTGGTGGCCTACCCGGAGTTGGATGGGCGCTTGAGGGCATCACAGCAGACACAAGGGGGTGAGTACAACCTCCTTCTGCAGACTTTGCGCACAGTAGAGGGGTCTGGGTGGGGGAGGGGGAGGCCAGGGCGGCAAGGCCCCTCCGTAATGTAGCCCATGTGGCACTCTACCCCACCTCAGCAGAGTGCCAAGTCGAGGTATAGTTGCCCCTGTGGCATCCATGTGCGCAGATTTCCACCATTTCCATGTAGGCCAAATCCCAGAAATTGCATGTGCAGAGGGCAGGAGCACAGCGTAATGCAGGGGGCTGCTGTGTCTGTCTTGTCCGCCAACGGTAGTGGTATGCCATGCACTAAAACTCTCTTTCTACTGTCTCCCCCCCTTTTTGTGCTCTCCCTGTCCTTTTGTACATCAGCATCATCAGGCGGAGGTACAGTGGCACTGGAGCACGAGGGAGCTGCATCCCACATGGCCATGGAGGGCCACACCACAGACTCAGAATGCACCAGTGGGACGGAGGGCCAGGGGAGCTTCACGTCGGCCACCGGCTCACCAAGCAGCGACACGGACTCGTCCGCCGATGGGGGCTCCCTTGTGGTGGCGGCACCATCTGTTCGCCCCACTTCTACAGGTACAGCCGCCACCTCCCCTCCCAGCAGCCCCTCAGCATTCGCCCCGTGCCCGCTCACCCAGGAGCCCTTCAGGCCCTGCCCCAGTCACCCCTGCTGCCCTTAGTGAGGAGGCCATTGATCGCCTCAGGCCACTCACTGTTGGGCAGTCTACCATTGTGAATGCCATCCAGGGTGTAGAACGAGAGTTGCAACACGGTAATGCATTCCTGGAGGGCATTCATTCTGGTCAGGCTGTCCTTCAGCGAACCCTGCAATCTCTGGCCTCAGCACTGATGGCAGCCATTGTCCCTGTGTCTAGCCTCCCCCCTCCAACCTCCTCCACCCAGACCCAATCTCCTGTATCCCAGCCCATCCCAAGCACACCTACAGACCAGCATGCACACAAGTCAGCACACAAAAGTAGCTCAAGCAAAGATAGGCACCACACAACCCACAGGCACTCACGCAAGCCTCACCCATGTACAGACACAGCAACATCCACTGCCTCCACTGTGTCCCCCTCCTCCTCTTCTCTCTCCTCCCTCCCAGTCTCGTCTACACACACACCTGCATGCACCACATCTACAGGCACCATGAATCGCACAAGGACACCCAGCACCACAAGACGCTCACCTGCACTCACCACCTCCACTGCCATTTACACGTCCCCTGTGTCCTCTCCCAGTGTGTCTGTGACGCCCCCTCCCAAAGTACACAAAAACCGGCAATCACTCACCCAACATACATCCACCTCACGACAGCCTCCAGTACCTGCACCTGCACCCAAAACACCTAAAGTGACACCTCTGACAACCACCTCCTCTTCCTCCACTCCCAGGCCCCCTCCAACTACCCATCCCAGTGTTCGTCAGAAACTGTCACTCTGTAAAATTGACCTTTTTGCTCCCACCCCCCTCCAATTCATCAGTCCCGTCGTAGCGTCTCAGCCAAAAAGCCTCCAATACCAGTGGTGCCTGTTCAAGGTTTGTGGAGTGCACCGGCCACCAGGGCAGGCAGTGTGACCCGGAGCCAAGGCACTGGCAGCCCACCCCCTGTAAAGGCTCTAAAATTGGAGAGTGGACGACGGGACCGTGTGAAGACTCCTGGTGGGAAAACAACTCACATGGGTTCCAAGGGGATTGGAGAGTCAGCTGTGACTCCCCCAAAGGTGGTGAAGGGCCAGAGGAAATCTGCCCAGCCTGTTGTGAGTGTCACGGCGGAGAAGTGCGCCATCATTTCCGGCGGTCGAGACACAACCGCCAGCACCGTCGTCACTGGTCCAGAGACCACCGCCAGAGTCACTGCCCAGGAGGGCCCAAGTATCGTCACTGGTCCAGAGACCACCGCCAGAGTCACAGCCCAGGAGGGCCCAAGTATCGTCACTGGTCAGGAGACCACTGCTGGAGTCACAGCCCAGGAGAGCCCAAGTATCGTCACTGGTCAGGAGACCACCGCCGGAGTCACAGCCCAGGAGGGCCCAAGTATCGTCACTGGTCAGGAGACCGCCGCCGGAGTCATTGCCCAGGAGGGCACAAGTATCGTCACTGGTCAGGAGACCACCGCCGGAGTCACAGCCCAGGAGGGCCCAAGTATCGTTACTGGTCATGAGACCACCGCCGGTGTCACAGTCCAGGAGGTCCCAAGTATCGTCACTGGTCCAGAGACCACCGCCACCGCTGGAGTCATTGCCCAGGAGGGCCCCGGCTGCCACAGCCCAGGTGGGCTATGATGGAACGTCATGCCACACACCAATGCCCAGTGTAGGGAACGTCATGCCACACACCAATGTCCGTACCAGAACCGCCATGTCAAAGCACCACTGAACAGTCCAGAGACCGCCATGGCAAAGCACCGCTGAACAGGGCAAAGACCGCCATGGTGAAGATCGCTGAACAGGGAAAAGACCGCCATGGCAAAGCACCGCCTAACAGGGCAAAGACCGACATGGCAAAGCACCGCTGAACAGGGCAAAGACCGCCATGGTGAAGACCGCTAAACAGGGCAAGCACCGGGTAGGAATGAATAGACCGCCACATCAGGCATCCTTATCCCATGTGCTGCTGGGACAGTGACAGGACAGGTACTTTCACGGGGAGACTCATCCAGTCTGGGCACCAGTCCCCCTCCAGAACCAGTGGAGACCTGCATCTACTTGAGAGACTGTGGCTTTGCACTACCCAGGATGGCACAGTGGGCAAGCCACCCACTGTAGAGACTTGAAAGACTGTGGCTTTGCACTCCCCAGGATTGAACAGTGGGCAAGCCACCCGCTGTAGAGACTTGAGAGACTGTGGCTTTGCACTCCCCAGGATGGCACGGTGGGCACCCCACCCACTGTAGAGACTTGAGAGACTGTGGCTTTGCACTCCCCAGGATACATCAATGGGCATGGAGCCCCGTCGTGGATCTGGCTTTGCAGTCATCCGGCTGAGGTGCCCCCCCCTTCCCTTCCCCCTGAGGTGCCTGTAGTATTTCTATCTGATGCCCCGGCAGTGTTCTCTCCGATTGTGGACAGGTATCTACTGTGGGCCTCGCCCATGCATTTTTGGACTGTTGGTGCACGGACATTGTTATGTACATATCTGCACTACTTCTTGTAATGTATATATTTATGACTGATTTTCATATATATCTCTGTATATTTTTGTATAACATGTACTATGCCACATTACAATGTTTGACCAAATTTAGCTTTGTCTTTTCATTCTTCCGGGGGGGTTGTGGGTTGTTACTGTGATTTTTGTCAATGCATTGGTGTGTATGTTGTATTATGCGAGGTTGGGGGTGGGGGTGTTTGGTGGGTGTCCCCCTAACTTTTGCCTCCCCCATGTCGTAGGTGCAGTACTCACTGTTGTCTTCAGTGCCTACGTAGATGTTGGTCGTAGAGGAGCAGAAAGACCAGGGCAGGGAGTATTTGGAGTTCCGGGTCCATGGAGTCCTCGTTCCACGTGGGATGTGTTCAGGTGAGCGTTTTCCCATTGCAAAAGCTGTTTCCGCCGTGTTTTTATCCACGGTGAATCAGCCCAGGAAAAGGTGGCGAATTGGCGGGTTGTAATACTATGGGCGGTACATTGGGTTCTGCCTGTCTTTTGGCGATGACCACCGCGCTGCTTGTCTGTACCGCCGTGGCGGGCGGTGTGTTAAAGTGGCTGTCTTTTTTGGTGGTTTCCACCTGGGTCATAATTCCATTGTTTCACCTGCAAGGAAAAAATCCATGCATCACCACTCCTGCACAGTAAGGAACCAATGCATTGCTTTGCATTTCCGGTACCTAATTTCCCCTGTGGCCTGTATCGTCTTTGTTTTTGATGCATCCCAGGTATTTCATTCTAAAGAGATACATCCATTGATTCCCATGGATTAAGACTTGCTTAAATGTTTAAAAATAGATATTTTGACTTGTGTAGGTTGGATTTTTGTAGTTTTAGTCCTTTTTCTCATACAAATATTGGCCATATTTTTCCAAACTGGTCTGTAGTCCTTTTGTAGTGTTTTCACTGTGTTACTTTGTGTGTGTGTGTACAAATACTTTACACATTGCTCCTGTGATAACCAAGACTGCTTGTGCCAAGCTACCAAGAGGGTGAATGGAGGTAATCTTAGCTGTGTGACTCCCTTACCCTAATTAGAGTGAAGGTCCCTATGTGGACAGGGTGCAAACCACTGCTAACTAGAAACGCCTTTTCTAACACTGTGAAAAGAGTGGCTAGTGTTTGAAAATTCTGAGGGGATATACACAGTCAAACTAGGTAGATAGCTAGCGCTGCCACTCACCCCATTTCATCATTGCCAGGGTGGGCTATCTTCTGAGTATCACACATTGTTAGTCTCTGTCCTACTCACTTAAACATGTACATGAGTGCTCTGGCAATCCTCATTTAGGCTCAGTGACTCCACTTTCTGTCATACACAGATGGAGCTGGATCAAACATTGACTCACATGTGTCACCAAAGACTACAATTACATCCACCACTTTCAATTGCCTAACATGGCTGCCTGTATTTGTGAGCTATGTATCAGGCTGGACCAACACATGCTAGTAGTTTTAATAATGCATGACATGTGCCTACCCTTTTTTGCCACACAACTTTACCCATACTTCTCAGCCTCAAACCACCACAGATTTCTGCCCATAATTATTTCAACCTAGCTCAGCGTGTCACTTCTTAATTCTCTGTTTATTATCTTCCTGCTTTGATATGCGTATCCTTGCAGGACATGGCATGACATGTGCAGCATCTTGACATGTGCTACATCTTCTCACTGATGCACATCACATGTAGGCTGTAGTACACCTCTGCCCTCTTCTATGTCATCGCTTCCCAGCCACAACAGATGCCTTGCAGTACACATGCCACTTCTCACCTCCTTAATATACAATGTGCCCCCATTCAAATACAGTGACTGTTCAATGTGCTCAGCCACACCTACATAAACAACACTACCGGGTGCCCACAAGCCTTACACACCATCTGTTGTTTGACGAAACACAAATCTTCCTATTTTGTGCATCACTTACGTCAGCCAACCTGGGATTTTTTACAGGTGTTGACTACCATGGCAGGCTTCACATGTGTGCTTTCACCCCACACATCAGTGCACCTGTGTGCAATGTAGTTTAATGCTAGGGATAAAGGGGCATATGTAACAATGTACTGTCAATGCAACACTTGTCTTGAGGCACCAGCAGCGCAAAGGGAGACCCATATCTATGAGGCCACACAAAGGCTAGTTATCAGGGTAAATGCATGTGTTATGTTACTGTGCATCAGAGGGCTATTCCATGAGCACATTAGTGGGTTTATCCATGTGTTTTGACTCATTCCCAGATTTTCAAGGATGAGTAAACCCGAGAAATGTGTCAAAACCATATGCCTCCACATGGAAGGAAGAACAAGGAGAAACATCTTTATTTCTCCTACTTTTGCCTCTCTCCATGTGTGCTGCACTATTTTGCACAGATAGGAAAAGGAAACTGCCTCCATGGACTGTTTTAGTGCTGGAAGGTGTGCCTTCTGGCACTAAGACAATCGTGCATGCAACGCAGGACATTTGTAACATGATGCAAGTGTACCTGCATTGTTGCTAGGCAGCCATAGGGCACCTGCGCTGCAGGAAGAAACAGGAATGCACTATTTTAAACAAATATACTACATTTCTGCCCTTCTATGTAGCACAGGGAGGCACAGCATGTCATTTGCTGGGCTGCCTTGGGCCACCAATGTTCAACTACATTCCATGCCATTGCATTGCCCCAAATGAAATAAACTAGCTTCATGCTGTAAGGTGGTATGCATTAACCAAACAGGGTGGTTAGGGTTCCAGTGTCCTGCCCTGTTGTGGTTTTCCCATCCAGATCTTTTGCTTGGTATTGTGGGACTTGAGTCCTGGGAACTGATATTTTACATAGCCCAACAAATCCTATAATGAAATGGTAAAGCTGGACTGGTGCAGCACATCACACATGTAAACACATGACAGATGTGTACTGGGCTTTGAAACATGTGAGTGTCTTTTGAAGTTATATTTCTATGACTGTAACTGAACATGTGACCTTGTCTATCCCTTTCCCTTACACTCAGCGCAGTGCAGGGCAAAAACGTCGCATTTTGCGCTGCTCAATCTGACATATTTGGTGATATTGACCATTGTTGCCACTTACGCTCTGTCTCTTGTTGGTCCTCATAAGCTGAACTGTCATTTCCTTCCAGTCCTGCCACCAACTCGGCAGGAATGACTGATGCCACCTTCTCCTCCAAGAACATCAGTTTCTCCTGGATCTCAGGTCCTCTTCTCCCCCAGTCTGAATGGCTGCCTTCAAGTTGCTGGTCAGCTTCTCCTTGGTCCTGCACTTGTAGTCATGCCAGTGCTTCTTGCTGTCTGTCAATGTCCTGTTGATTTGCCCTACACTGATGATTTTATCTACTATGGACTTCCATATATGACCTCTTTCTTTTGAGGTGACAAATCGATGATGTTCTGGTTTTGTCCCCTCTGTTATGATTTTTTGAGTCTCCTTCTCACTAAAATTAATCTTCCTCTTCTACTGGGAATCTGCCTGGACATCCTGGCTGGTGCTTAAGTTGTTGTGATTGTGGCCCTGGTAACTACTGCTTGCTCAATCTTTTCCTTCCTCTGTATGAGGAAAACCTTTTTTGCAAGACGTCACTTTTTGAAGGATTTCTGATGAATTGCACACTCAAAAGTGATGCAAGGCTGAATTGCCTTGCTTTATGCCCAGCAAATCAGCAATGCATCACTTTTGAAGCACATGTGTCAGTTTCCTTAACACATCCCTCTCACTCATTTTTTTGATGCACCATGGGACCTTACGCCATGGTGCGCGTGTGATGTAAATGCAATGCATCCATGGTTTAGAAAATAGTTGTACCGCAGTACAAACTTTTTTTAAGCAGTGCTGTGCTACTGTAGCGATGTGTCAGTTCTTGTAAATATGGCCATGTGTGTTTGCCATAGGCTGCCATGTGTTCTTTGTGCTAGATGCCCTTTCTTTGCTGGCCTTGTACCTCTGACTATTTAGTGTAGACAGTGTGTGTGTGTGTCGTTACGCTAACTATTTTGCCTTTGTTCTCCATGCCTCCTTATATGTTGGCCATGTGGCAACCACCATTTTCAGGAGTCGGTTAGGGCCATATTTGTGGCAAAATTACACAGTGCAGCAAATCACCTTACAGTGCTGCGCTTCGTGACAGGTAGGTAAAATAATACAGCACACTCCTGACTTTGTCTCTGTGCTGGTGCCATTTTGGCACATTTCCAGGTCTACCACTTCTAGTAAATCTGGGAATGTATTAAAATCCATGAATGTTCCATGGAAACACACAATCCCTGGGGCAGAATAATGCAACAGTTTATGCTGCATTACTACACATTTATCAAGCCACTCAGGGCCACGCAAGGTGGCCTTGCATTGCATTTTGGGTTTGCATTGTGCATGCACCACATTGAGCGGTGTAAGACAGACGCAACCCTCGTCATAAATATGTTCCTTAGTGTGTGAATGTTTGGTGGCCATTTTGTCTTTGTCCACCATGCCATCTTCTTCTGTGGCCAGGTCATAGATGAACTAGGCTGTACTATTTTGTGCAGCCAGTATTGGTTTCACTCCATTTATTCCACTTTTAAAAGCAATTTCTTAGGACATTGATAGAATAGGCTTATGCCATTCCTGCCTCCTATAGAGTTTTACTTCACGCATTGGTTCTGAAGGAACACAAATTAACCTTTTTTGTGTGATTTTTTTTGTAATGTGAAACAATAGTTTAAACATGTTTTCGGTGAACTATTGTTAAGCATTTATGATGCTGTAAACTTCACTTGTGTTACATTGGCTAGATCCTTCTTATTGTCAACATTTCACTGACACCCACAAAGCAGATGTCCCTTAAAAAGAATCAAATGAAAGTGACACTGGAGTCCTTCATTGCTAAGTGGTTGTGCCCCAGCGCTAAGTGCTAACTGCTAGTGCTCAGACGATGGCCCCAATGCAGGAGGGTCCTACCAAGAAAGTGGCCAGTGGAGAGGAGAAGAAGCATGTTCTCAGTGCCACCACTGGCATCAAGCCATCATCCTTTTTCAGGAAACATGACATACCTACTGCAGCCTCTTCTAGGCAGAAAGAGGCAGAGATTCCTGCATCAATGTCACTACCATCACTAGAACGCAAATCCATGTCTCTCAGCATTGCAGTGACTGTAGATGTTGAGAGCATTGAATATGAATTGTCATTGTATCTGCCAAAAACAGCTTCATTGCAGGAAAGTGAACTGGCAGGAGCTGCAGCCCGCAACAGATCTGCTGGATGTAGTAGCAGAAAAGGGGTTTAAGGTCAAGATATTGTTCAGAAGACTGCTGCTCCCACATCAGCTTCACCATCTACAGCGAGTAGAAGAAAGAGTGTTCTCCCATCTTATCCATACCCCCCTTTCTGATGATCTAGACATGAATTGAACCACGGCTGAGTCTGAGAGACAATGGAAGCTCCTCAAAGTCATGAAAGTGAAGCAGCTGGTGATGATGACGATGAACCAGTGATCATCAGTGTGGAGAATGGCTGCACAAAGGATGTAAAGACCAACTCTATTCAACCCGCTCAGATTCATCTAGGTTCAACAACATCACAGGCTACAAAATTCACAGGACCCTAGAAACCTGCAGCTCTCACCCCTATCACAGCCACAGTACTCCAAACAACAACAAGACAGACACCAAACTTTACCTCCAGTTTCTCAGGCTTTGGCACAATGAGAACGCTTTCTTCCCTTGTTTGGTACTTCTGTACTATTAGCACACATTGCAATATGCTCTGTTTTCCACAAGAAAGTGAATTGTGGTAAGCAAGCGGGCACTATTGTACCTGAGGCCAACTGTCCCATTTATAAAAGCAACACATAATCATATGGGGAGAGAACCTTAGAAGTGTAGCTGGTGGTATTGAGTGAGAACCAGCAGTATAACTAATAAAAAAGGTAGTCATGAGAAGAAGGAGGAAGAAGAGAAAAGCAGCAACACACAGAGCAGCCGTATAGGTCTCACACATACTATACAGTCCTCAGCCACAGAAACATCTTTGTGGCACAAGGCATAGTGGGATACAGCAACTCCCGACACATAGTGCCCAGGTAGCCTACCTGACTTTAGTGCCTGTGGGTTGCTTGTGAGAGCAGTACCACAAGAAAAAAAGTCTACAATTAAGGCTATGTTTATCAAGGAGGCACTATACCATCAGGGCCACATAAAAGTTTGCTTTTGCAACAAAAAGCTGGCTAAAATGTTAGCACTCAAACGCCTTCTCTTTTTCTTTTGTGGAAAGAATGGGCTTCCTAGAATTTGTGGAGGCCTAAAATAAAGGGTTCCTAGTTGGAGGTATTTTGTCAGAATGGCTGTGCCAGTGTTCAATCATGAAGTGCTGCAAATGGTTGACAATGCTCTGAAACAAAGCACTGTTCAATCCATTCACCTCATTACAGATATGTGGACCAGTTGTCAAGCAGAAAATTACATGTGCATCACTGTATACTCAATCAATCAATCAGAAATTTGTAAAGCATGGTTTCTCACCAATAAAGGTCTCAAGGCTCTGGGGGAGGTAGGGGGATGCTGAGGATCAGTTGAAGAGTCTGGTCATGAGGTCCCTCTTGAACTGTGACCGGGTGGGGGATTGCCTAAGGTGGATGGGGAGGGGGTTCCAGGTCTTGGCGGTGTTGTGGGAGAAGAATCTTTCTCCGGCTGTGGTTTTCTAGATGTGGGGAATGTTGGTGAGGACCTGTTTGTCGGAGCAGCGTTGTCTGGCGGGATTATAGAAGGAGAGTCTGGGGTTGAGGTAGGCTGGTCCAGCATCATGTAGGGGCATGTAGGCATGAGTCAGGAGCTTGAAGGTGATTCTCTTGTTGATAGGCAACCAGTGGAGGTCTCTTGGAAAGGCGGAGGTGTGGCTGTGTCGTGGGGAGTTCTTGATGAGTTGGGTAGAGGCGTTCTGGATGCTTTATAGTCTTTTCCGGGTCTTGGCAGTGGTTCCGGCGTAGAGTGCATTGCTGTAGTCGCATTGGCCTCTGGCAGGGGCCTGGGTGACTGTCCTTCTGGCTTCAGTGGTGATCCACTTGAAGATTTTTTGAAGCATGCACAGGTTGTGGAAGCAACCCGATGAGACTGCGCTCACCTGTCGGTCCATTGAGAGCAATGAGTCTAAGATGACACCGAGGTTGCAGGCGTGGTCGGTGGGGGTGAGGGCATTTCCGAGGGCGGTCGGCCACCTGGACTCGTTCTAGGTGGAGGGTGTGGAGCCGAGGATGAGGACTTCTGTTTTTTCCGAGTTCAGTTTGAGGCGCCTACCTTTCATCCAGGGGGCAACTGCTTTTGTTCCTTCATGGAAATTGTTCTTGCCGTTGGTCGGGTTGTTGGTGAGGGAGACTATTGGTTGGGTTTCGTCAGCGTAGGCGATGATGTTGAGAGCATGGCTTCTGTTGATGGCGGCCTGTGGGGTCATGTAGAGGTTGAAGAGGGTGGGACTCAACGAGGATCCTTAGGGGATGCCATAGCTGATCTTGGCTGCTTTTGAGAGAAAGGGGGGTAGTCTGACCTTCTGTGTTCTGCTGGTGAGGAGCAAGGAGTGCCATTGCAGTGCTGAGTCTCTGATGCCAGCATCGTGGCAACGGGTGTGTTGTGTGTTGTGTGAGACTGTGTCGAAGGGGGCAGAAAGGTCCAGGAGGATCAGGGCAACAGTCTTGCCTCGGTTGAGGAGGATGTGAATGTCATCTGTAGCAGCGAGGAGGGGGGTCTTGGTGCTATAGTTGCTTCTGAATCCCGACTGAGAGGGGTCCAGGATGTTGTTGGCTTCCAGGAAGGAAGTGAGTTGTTTGTTGACTCCCTTCTCAATGACTTTGGCCGGAAAGGGAAGCAAGGAGATGGGCCAGTAGTTCTTGAGGTCTGTCGGGTCGGCAGTGGGTTTCTTCAGTAGAAGTTTGATCTCAGCATGTTTCCAACTCTCTGGGAAGGTGGCAGTTTCGAAGGAGTGGTTGATGGTATGCCGGAGTTTGGGTACGATGGTGTCACTGGCTTTGTTGAAGATGTGGTGAGGGCAGGGGTCCGTAGGTGCTCCTGAGTGGATGGTTGCCATAATGTTGGTGCTGTTGTTCCAGTGGAGGAGGGTTGGGGGCGTGGTGATGCTTCGGTCGATGGGCTGGTGGTGAGAGTCGTGGGGGGCCCTGGATGGTGAAGCTTTTGTAAATATCTGTGATCTTATGATGCAACAAGTTGGTGAGGTTTTCGCAGAGTTCTTGCGACTGGGGTTGTTGGAGGAGTTAGAGTTGGTGAACTCTTTGATGACGGTGAAAAGATCCTTTTTGTTCTGAGCGTTTTGTTGATACGTAGTTGCAGGGCAAGTTTTTTGGTGGTCCTAATGAGCTGGTGGTGATGTTTGATGGCATTTTTGAAGGTTTAGTGATTTGCGGGGGTCTTGTTGGTGTGTCCTTTCCTCTCTAGACATCTGCAGACCTGCTTAGATTCTTTGAGTGCGGGATAAACCAGTTTGCTTTCTTGGTTGTGCTTCTGTAGTGGGGTGTCTTGAGGTTGGATAGGGTGTTGGCACAGTCGGTGATCTATTCATGGAGTTTGTGTACGGCAGTGTTGATGTTGTTGTCGGCTGGGGGGTTGCTGCGCTGAGGCTGGCAGGGAGCTGGGATTCATTGACCTTGTTCTAGTTTCTGTGGGGAAGTTGGGGAGCGTGGTGGTGACTGACGGGTTTGTTGAAGGTGAAGTGAATGCAGCGGTGGTCGGTCCTTTGGAGTTCAGTGGTGTGGCTGATAGAGACGTGGTTGCTGGCAGAGAAAATGGGGTCCAGTGTGTGACCGGCCGAGAGATTGGGTGCAGAGATGAGTTGCTTGAGTCCAAGGTTGGCAAGGTGTTCTTTTAGGGTGGTGGAGTTGTTGTCGTTTGGGTTATCCAGGTGGAAGTTAAGGTCCCCCTGCAGGATGTATTTCTTGGATGTAAGACCATGGGTGGTGGCTAGGTCAGTGATGGTGTCGCAGAATGGAGGGAGGGAGCCCGGGCTATAGATGAGGGTGCAGATATAGAAAATACAAGGGAAGAAGGTTCATAGGAATAGGAGCTCACAGTGAATCACCAAGTTATTCTATAATTCAATTAATCATGGGAACGGTGCTGCGGGCAGGAGGGTCCTCCCCACTCCTCCTTGGTTTCTCAAAGAAAAACACAAGATGTACAAATAGACGCCAAGGCACTCGTGAAGAAAAAGTCTGTGTTAGGATATAGTATAGTCCTTTTCCAAGCAATCAAATGCACTGAGGACTGGGAAGTACTGTCATAAATCCAATTTATTCTTGCGGTGTGATTCTCATGTATTGGTGAACAGACAAACAGCCAACACGTGTTTCGTCTCATGAGAAGGTAATCTCATTGACTTCCTCAGGGCAAGTAATGAGAGCTGCTGTAAACTCCAGCGTTTAAACAAGAAGGGTGTGTGTATACACCACCTGACCGCAATCTAAATTATAACAGCAGGACACAGAGTAGCATGTCCAAAGAGCAAAATCTTACTCTCTAGTCGGCGTGTATGCGAAAGCGGCAAAATGAAAGGCACAAAAACAGCACACTAAAGAAAAAGTAGGAAAAAAATAGAAGCGAGGCAGAGGGCAGCCCAGCAGAAGAGCAGCGCTCTCCCACTAGGCACCAGGGATGAAGTGCAGGCAGAAGCCTTCGGGTGGGGGAGAGGCTCAAACTTCTGACAGAGGTCAGTGTTCAAGTCAGGACTGGCTTCCACTTTCTGGTGAAGCTATACAGAGGCAGAGCAGTAAACTGACCAGATCAGTGAGGTTGCTGAGGGAGTTTGGCAAATGATAGCTGCTGGTCTCACTGTGTATGATGCTTTTCAGGGCATTTGGCGGCAGGCAACACCTGCAATGTTCACCATGGAGAAATCACATACAGCTACCCACATTTTGGAAGGGTTTAGTACCAAGGGATACAAATGGCTTAAACCCAGAGGTCTCACATCTGGATGTGTTGTCACTGACAATGGCAGTAATAAAATTAAAGCCTTAGCTTATGGGGAATATTTCTTATGATTGCCACATTGCATCAAGTCAACTGTGCAGGACTTTCTAAAAAAATAAGAGGTAATCAGCAACATACTGGTCACCTGCCGAAGAATGTGCACTCATTTCAGTCGTTCCTTCAAAGCCCAGAAGCAGCTGAGAATTTTTCAGCGTGCTAATAAACCATCTATAAAAGCTCTTGTACACAAGGTGGCAAAACATTTTAACTCAACCTACAATGGCCATCATTATGACCCTGGCGGTGGGTAATAAAGTGGCAGTAATACCACCACCAGACTGGCAGTAGTTCTGCCAAATTATGACCATGGCTGTTATAACTCCCATAGTCATCCAATGTACCACACCAACCGCCAGGATAGAAACAACAGCCACTGTGGCGGTAGCAGCCAACAGCCAGGCGGAAGACGAAGTACCGGCCACCATATTTTGACCCTGCAATCCGCCGCCTTTTCCGGGGCGGTACCAACACCAACAAAAGCCTGGAGGAAACAGAACTCAGAAGTGAAAGGACTCACCATTGAGACACAGGGAACCCAGACTGCATGTTTTCCTGATGATCTTCTACGTTATGCTCCACCTGGAACACCAAAGTCGATGAAGATGATGACAGTGAGTACAGCTGCCTAGGGAGGGTGGGAGGAAAACGAAAGTGACACACACACGCACCACATACACTTGACACACACACACACCATACACACAACCAGCTGCACAAGAAAAACAATTTGTCCCCAAAAAACAGCAGATGAATGCAAGGACAAAAGCAATTGACTAAAGTGATTGTAATCAGATCAACATCAAAATTAATAATTCAATTTGTCAATGAAACAGATATGTACACATGTACACAAAGGGTTACTGCCCAGTCCAATGTTCAAAGGGCCCACATGGCCACAGGGCACAGTCGAAGTCCCAACTCAAATCCTGACCACATCCGGATATTACACTGCAGGGGTATCAGTTTGCAAATAGGCAGGCACCACAGGGGGAGGGGTGCACCTCAAGCCCACTGGTTCTGGATGAGGCTCCATGCCCATTGTTCTGTCCTGGGGAGTGCAAGGCCCCTGTCTCTCCGGTGGGTGACTACCCCACTGGTTCTGGAGGGGGCAACGTGCCCATTGCTTTGCCATGGGGAGTGCAAGGCCACAGTCTCTGGAGTGGATGTTTTTCCCACTGGTTCTGGAGGGGGCATCATGCCCATTGCTCAGTCCTGGTGAGTGCAAGGCCACAGTCTCTCAGGTGGGAGACCACCCCACTGCTTCTGGAGGGGGCAACATGCCCATTGCTCAGTCCTGGTGAGTGGAAGGCCACAGTCTCTCAGGTGGGTGACTACCCCACTGGTTCTGGAGGGGGCAACATGCCCATTGCTTTGCCCTGGGGAGTGCAAGGCCACATTCTCTGGAGTGGGTGTCTTTCCCACTGGTTCTGGAGGGGGCAACATGCCCATTGTGTTGTCCTGGGGAGTGCAGGGCCACAGTCTCTCGAGTGGGTGTCTTTCCCACTGGTTCTGGAGGGGGCAACATGCCCATTGCTTTTTCCTGGTGAGTGCAAGACCACAGTCTCTCAAGTGGGTGTCTTTCCCACTGGTTCTGGAGGGGGCAACATGCCCATTGCGTTGTCCTGGGGAGTGCAGGGCCACAGTCTCTGGAGTGGGTGTCTTTCCCACTCGTTCTGGAGGGGGCAACATGCCCATTGCTTTGTCCTGGGGAGTGCAAGGTCACAGTCTCTCAAGTGGGTGTCTTTCCCACTGGTTCTGGAGGGGGCACTCCACACAGTAGCCCCTGGAGGGTGGACTACATGGTCTGCCGGCGGTGATGGCTGCACTGTGGTGGTGGTTGGAGGAGGCTCCTGGGCAGTCCCTGCACTCACTGATGGCTGCATGGTGGTGGTTGTTGGAGGAGGCTCCTGGGCAGTCCCTGCACTCACTGATGGCTGCATGGTGGTGGTTGTTGGAGGAGGCTCCTGAGCAGCCCCTGCACTCCTGATGGCTGCACATCCACAGCTGGCGGTGGGGACCCCGTGACAGCAGGTGGTGGTGGCAGTGTTAGCCTGACAGCTTCGGCTGGCACAGAGTGCCTTGTTTCCTCCTGTTCATGGGTTGGGTATCCCTTACCTTTCCTGGCAGGGGTGGATGGGCTCTTCCCCTCTCTATCTGGTGGTGCAGGCTCCTTCCCTTTCTTCACAGCTGGTGCAGGCTCCTTCCCCTTCTTCACAGCTGGTGAAGGCCCCTTCCCCTTCCTCAAAGCTGGTGCAGGAATCTTCCCTTTCATCCCTGGTGGTGCTGGCTCCTTCTCCTTCAGTGTCATTGGTCTGGTATCCTTACCACCATGAGTAGGTGGTGCTACCACTGTCCCATTGGGCTGTTTGGCTGAGGTGCTGGGCTGTGTCCTTGGTACCCTGCCTATACGGGCAGGACGGGGGTCAAGTTGGGAAAAGTAAAGCTTTTTAGGGATGTTGGGGTAGGAGGAAGGAAGAATAATGGGAGTGGAGGATGAGAGAGTGGTTGTTGGGGGGTATGTCTGCTGGATTTGGGTGCAGGTGCATGGGCTGCAAGCTGATGTGAGGTGGATGGCTGTTGAGTGTCTGAGTGCATGAGTTTGTGTCCTTTAGGAGGGAGGGGACAGACACGGTGGAAGAGAACACAGGGGACACGTGCATGGATATTGTGGATGTGTCTGCCAGTGTGGTGTGTGTTCTGCATGGTGTGGTGATGCTGACAGTGGATGTAGATGTAGTGCATTCAGGTGTGAGTGTGAACATAACTGGGAGGGAGGTAGAGGAGTAGTTGGAGGGGGAGACAGTGGAGGCTGTGGAAGTGGAGGCTGTGGATGTTGTTGTGTCTGCAACCGTATGGTGTTTGTGTGAGTGACTGTGGGATGAAGTGTGGTGCTTGTGTTTGCCTGTGCCACTCTTGTGTGTTGCCTTGTGTGCATGCTCGTCTGTCTGTGTGCCTGGGATGGGTTGGGGTTGAGGAGAGTGGAACTGGGAAGTGGAAGTTGGAGGGGGGACAGTAGAAACAGGGACAATGGCTGCCATCAGAAAGGAGGCCAGAGCCAGGATCGATCTCTGTTGGGCTTCCAAACCACCATGAATGCTCTCCAGGAATGTACTGCATTGCTGCATCTGGGATACCAGCCCCTGGATGGCATTCACAATGGATGACTGCCCTACAGCGATGGATCTCAGGAGGTCAATAACCTCCTCACTCAGGGCAGCAGGCCTCACTGGGGCAGGGCCTGAGGTGCCTGATGCAAAGGAGATGCCCACCCTCCTGGGTGAACGGGCACAAGCAACTCACTGAGGGGCTACTGAGAAGGCGGTGCTGGTACTGCGGTGGTGGCTGTACCTGCAGCTGGGGTGGTCACAGAGGTGTCCGCCTCCACCAGGGAGCTCCCATCAGAGGATGTATCAGAGTCTGTGTTGTGTTATCCCTTCCAGTCTCTGCCGTGGAAGTCCCCTCACCCTCCATCCCACTTGTTCCCTCTGTGTCAGTGGACTCTGCCTCCAGGGTTATGTGGGATACACCTCCCTCTGTCAACGGTGCCTCTGCTCCTCCACCAGATGATGCTAATGCACACAAGCACAGGATGACAAAACAAGAAAGGGGGGGAGAGAGAGACAAAGGATACACTGGGTCAATGACTGCACAACACCACCGCTGGCGTACACAGCACCCTCCCACACATGGAACAGGCCTATCCACTATGCATTGCACTACCAGTGAAATGGCAAGTCACTGAGGCATGAGGAGGAGCACACACCACCAACTGCAGCACACCTAGGACCCACGGAGCCCTGCCTAGAAGTGAATACTAACAAGCTAGGTTACCTGTATTTACCATGCAACCATTACCCTTCCGAGGACCTATGCTGATATGTCTGGCCTGGCCTTATGGGCACCCACTAACATACAACCACCATCCGGATACCACCCTACCAGCCATAAGTTGTAATGATACCCACTGTACTCACCCCCTGCTGTGATTCCCTCAAGCCCCCATCCAGCTCAGGGTTGGTAGCAGGAATGTCACAGCCAGTGTTCTCAATCGTGCTGGCAAGAGTCTTGTCCGCCCTTGTAAAACACATGTGCAGCTACATTGCTTTCCCCCAGGTGAAAGAATTGGCCACTGTGAAGGCAAGATTTTATGCAATGGGACATATCCCCAATATTATTGGGGCAATTGATGGTACACATATTGTGCATGTCCCCCCCCCCCCCCCCCGGGCCGAATTAACAGTTGTACAGGAATCGTAAGAGTTTCCTCTCCATGAATGTGCAGATGGTGTGCCTGGCGGAGCAATACATCTCCCACATCACTGCTAAATATCCAGGGTCGGTGCATGATGCCTTTGCCCTGAGGAATAGCAGCATCCCAATGTGATGGCCCAACTACAGAGTCACAGGGTGTGACTTATAGCTGAGCCTTGGTCCCCACCCAGTGTATGTTGGTGTATGCCTCTGCTGTTAGCCAAATAGGATAGTGTGTGGCTAAATGTTGTCCCTCAATACTTGCAGGTGACTCTGGCTACCCAAACCTTTTGTGGCTGCTGACCCCTGTGAGGAATGCCAGGACAAAGGCTGAAGAATGTTATAAGGAGGCACATGGGCGAACCAGAAGGACAATTGAGAGGACCTTCGGTCTCCTGAAGGCCAAGTTCAGGTGTCTCCACCTGACAGATGGATCCCTGTGCTACTCCCCTGAGAAGGTCTGCCAGATAGTAGTGGCATGCTGCAGGTTGCACAACTTGGCCCTCAGACGCCATGTACCTTTACTGCATGAGAAGGAGACTGGAGATACTCCTGTGGCTGCAGTGGATCCTGAGGACAGTGAGGATGAGGAGGCAGATGATGAGGATGTGAACAACAGAACATTAGTGATCCGTCAGTACTTCCAATGACACACAGATGAGACAGTGCAATTTCACATTTCTATGACTATTGTATTCTGTATGGCATTGGCATGCTGGCATTACCCATTTGTTTCCTCTACTTACTGTCACCTATGGATTATCATTTTACAGATGTTGGTGATATGACAACAATGTTGTGATGTGATCACTACAGCCAGCAACATGTCATTCATTCTATGCTGTCCCTATGTACAGTTCATTTGCAATGGATGTAGCTGTTTCAATCAATACAAATTTGCAATGCATGAAATACTAGCAGTTGAGTTTTATCCAAGGGTGTTTATTGTAGTGCTAAAGAATTGAGGGGAAAATGCAATGGAATGGGGTGATGATGGAGGAAAGTCCAGGGTATTGTTCCAGTCTGTTTGTCGTACAGGTGCAGTGTCCAAGGGGACATAAGAAGAGGAGCAATGGCAGTTCAAGATGGACAAGGTGACAGAGTGGTACACAAGGGGGGCAATCAGGAGAGTCTCATTTCCTGGTGGTGGTCTCAGCAAGTGTCTCCGGCTTCTGTCTGGTTCACAAGGAATGTTTGTGGGGTGGTTCACCTTCTGTAGGGGGAGGGATGCTGGTGGCCTGTGGGTCCTGTGGCGGGGCGACCTGGCCACTAGTGGCAGCAGAAGTAGAGGGAAGTTCAGTTGACTGGCTAGTGGTAGGGGCCTGCTGGTATGCTGTTGCCTCCCTCATGATGTTGGCCATGTTTGCCAGCACCCATGCTATGGAGATCAGGGTGGAGTTAATGGCCTGCAAGTCCTCCCTGATTTTCTGGTACTGTCCCTCCTGCAGCCGCCTGTTCTCACGCATGTTGTCAATGATCTGTCCCATCGTATCCTGGGAATGTTGGTAGGCTCCCAGGATCTCGGAGAGTGCCCCCTGGAGAGTCGGTTTCCTGCTCCTTTCCTGCCCCTGGCACACAGCAGTCCTCCCAGTGTCCCTGTTGGCCTGTGCCCTTGAACGGTGTGCCCGCTGCCACTGACCACAGGTCCTTGATTGTCTTGGGTATGAGGTGTGGCCTGGGGTTCCTGTACAGGTGGGGACACTGCTGATTGACGTGTCTTGGGGACAGAGGTGTAGGTACGCTGGGTGGGTGCTGTGGTGTTGGTTACTGATGGGGGAGGCTCTGTCGTGGTCTGTGAGTGGGCGTGGCTGACCGGCTGTCCACTGGTCCCTGATGGGCCAGGTAGGTCCTCCAGATCCAGAAGTCCAGAGTTACTGTCATCACTGGGGGCCTCTTCTGTTGGGGGTTGGCTGGGGTTCCTGTGGGATATAAATGATGTATTATGCTTAGAGTGTATGACATTTGTATTTCCGTAGCTTCCCGTCTATGGTTGGTGTTGCCCTGCCAGCTTTTGCTGTATGGTGATGTATTGGGGTTATGTTAGTTTCCCTATGCTCTGCATGCTTTATTGATGGGTGTCCATGCAGGGCTGGGAGGGCTGTCCATGCATTGGAATTACATGCAGGGCTTGGCATTGGAGTTAGTCATATCTGTAGGTGCAGTGTGTGGGATGGTGTGGAGTGATGGGAGTGAGGGTGAAGGGTGTGATGGCATGTGAACATGGGGGGTGATCAGTAGTAAATGTTGACTTACCAGTGTCCAGTCCTCCGGCTACTCCAGCAAGTCCCTCAGGATGCATTATTGCCAGTACCTGCTCCTCCCATGCTGTGAGCTGTGGGGGAGGAGGTGAGGGTCCACCACCAGTCCTCTGTAGAATGAGCTGGTGTCTTGCTGCTAATGAACGTACCTTCCCCTGTAGGTCGTTCTACCTCTTCCTGATGTCGTACCTTGTTCTTGGGTGCTGTCTCACAACATTCACCCTGTCCACGATTATCCGCCATAGCTCCATCTTCCTTGATATAGATATCTGCTGTAACTGTGCTCCAAACAGCTGTGGCTCTACCCTGACAATTTCCTCCACCATGACCCTTAACTCCTCCTGAGTGAAACGGGGGTGCCTTTGTGGTGCCATGGGTGTTGTGTAATGTGTGTTGCTGAGGGTGTGTTGGGTAATGTGGTGGGGTGTGTGATGTGGAGTGCATGAGGGGTGTATGGGTGTAGGTGGTGTGTGTGTCTAGTTGTCTCTGTGCTCTTCTTCTCCGTCTCCTGGCAGTAATTATTGTTTGTAAAGGATTGTGGGTGTGTGTTTTATAGTGCTGTGGGTGAGTGCGTGTCGTGTCTGTATGGTTTTCAGGTATTTACCACCAATTCATGGGTGTGATGGTCGTTGTTTTGTTGGCGTAACGGTATGGGTTTTGGGACCGCCAGTTTATCACTGACCTTTGGTCTGGCGGATTTGTGTATGTGGCTGAATTCAGCCAAATTTGTGTGTGAGAGTCATAATATGGTGAACGGATATCCGCCACCACGGCGGTAAGTTGACGGCCGTCAGCATGGCAGTAAGCAGGAATTACCGGCAGTATCATAATGAGAGCCAATATGATGGAGCACCTGCATGAACAATGCAAACTAACAATGATTATCACATTCAATGAAGAGGGATGCAACTGCCAAAGCTGTGACAATGGAGGTAGACAAAAGGAGGCTACTTGACTGCCTGATACAAACGTTACTTTGTTTCAAGATTATGACAAGGAAAGGCAGCAAAGAAGATAGTGCATAAGCCAAGCAAACCCATTGTAGCATCTGCTACAGGAGCAGTTGAAAAAGGTCGGACACACATTCACACTTTTACCAGTGTCAATGAAGAAGCTGCGTCTTTGGTGAATAGCTGAATCTTTTGCTTGAAAACTAATAAAATGCTACAAAAGAGATTGTGTCCACCAAAGACTACATCTGTGCCACAATACTGGATCCACAATGCAAACAACTACTGGCCACTTTAATTATTTTTGCTAAAACAGGTGTTTTAGTTTAACAGACTTGGATCATCAGTAAAGTGACTGATGTAGAATAAGAACAACTGCAAATTAGAAGCCAGGACAGAAGTTCTGCAGCCTTTTTCGGACCTCCAAACAGGCACTGTTGTCGTCTTGCAGTCTCTGAAGCAGCAGCCAGCACAGTTACTAGCTACTCCAAAAACCACAGCAACAAGTTCCCATCCAATCTTCCGCAGAATGGTTGTTTCATTAAGCAGGCCTTAAGTCAGGCGCCAAGTCACAGGCACAGCAAGTGGCAGCACTAATAACAATCCAGAAAATGGTCCAAAACTATCCTAGTGACCTAAAATAAGTTTACCTGGACCAAATCCCATTAATCTATTAGCATGGCAAGAGTACACAGTGGCCGAGCTCATGGGCTTGAAATACAAATGTTTGCATGTTTAGTAGCCATTGTGTCTTCAGAGCATGATTCTAGTGCATCTGACCCAGTTATCACAGTTAGAAAGACCAGTCTCTCACCTCAAAATGTGGAGAGATTGATGATGGCTGAAATCAACAAATAATCATTCCAAAGGATTACAATGCTCCTGAAACAACGGAGCATGACAAGGGCAATTAGTCTGAAATCTTAAGTTTGGTCAGTGATCATCCCCTGGATGATCCTAATGAGCTTAAGGATGAATTCTACTTTATCGACTAATACATCAGAATTTGAGTATAAGGACTGCCTAAAAACTATATTGTTATATAAATGGTGTGCAGCTTACTTACACATACAGTATATTGTAAATAAAAAACTGAAATATAGTGACCCAGTGTGCATGGGGGAGATAGTCAATCATGGAAGACACAGAATTTATTTGACCAGGGGTTGCTAAGCAGTGAGAGCTGAGAAAGACTGATTTTATGTTTGGTTCAACCGTTGACTTTGAAATTAGCATATGGTGACAGTCTGCTGAAATAAGAAGGTAGAGAGATGATTATCTCCCATGCCTATCTTTTTTTTTAATTCCCTTGCTGAACTGCCAGCAAAGATTTTAAAAACCAAAACTGTTTTGTTTTTGTATCTCTTCTGTGGAGAAGGCAGATACGTAGAGACACCACATGCTTGGAACAGGTATCTTTTTTGCACCAATGAGTATCAGCAAATGGAGGATTCACCATGTTAACATGGATAGGAGAGCCTTGTAAGCTACACTTGATAGTGTATTGTGTGGGAGATCATTCTGCGTCATGTTTGCCTTTTACATAATGGGATATGTACTTTCATTTTCATTTTGCTAACTTAAGTCCATCATCTCTTCTTAGATCAGTTAGTTTATTTACCAAAAAACTAAACCAAATCTACTAATCCCCAAATACTTTTCAATTTCTTATCAACACAATAGGCCTATTGTTGATAGGGTGATCTGTATTTCCTCTGTTACTATTAATAGAGTCACGACAGCCGGTGAAACTTGGAGAATTCATAAATATGTTGAGCCTGTTAAGCCTGCTGTCTTGCCTAATTATACAAATTCCAGTTGCAACTGCAACACTGTCCATGATCCTTGATTCAATTTACATGAAGAGGAAGTGGATTGGGCTTCCAGTAATATATATGTAGTAGCAAATATAAAGTGTATACATTCAGGTTCTCAAAGATACCACTCTATTTCCAATCCCAATAGTACTGGGCAATGTCTAACATTTTTTGGGGGGAGGGATCTAAATAGCTATAGCAACTCCAACCAAACTAACATTGGAGAAAGTGTTTATATTAGGAGGGATGGGATTTACTATTCTAACTGCAGTCCTGCTATCATTGTTGAAAGTGCAAACATGGGAGGGAGTAGATTTAATATTCTAAATTCAATTAAACAAACCTTTGAAAATGTATATATTGAAAGATGTCAGATTCACTATTCAAGCACCGAATAATAGGGGAATATTTATATATTTGTTGAAGTCAACTATCCTATTATAAAATCAATCTTACAAAGATTGGGGGGGTCTCAATTACTATTTTAATTTCACTACTGTTGTGGAAAGTACATATATGTGGGGTGGTCAAATGTATTATTGTAAATCCAGTCCGAATAACTTTGAGTAAATGTATATATGCTTTGTGAGAAGATTTCATTTTCTAACTCCAATCTAAACCACAATGCAGAAAGTGATCATTTTCAGGTGGATTACATTTTCTACTCTAATTTCAGTCCAACAACCATCTTTTAGAGTGTTAGTTAATAAAAATTTTAAACACTGTATTAAAAATAAATGAAATTAATGTATTTTTGGTAATCAAATGCATTGTCTAAAATATAAACTATGGGGGTCATTATGAACATTGGGGGTCTGGACCGCCATGCCGGCGGTTGCGGAAATTACTGCCACCAGCATGGCGGTTCGGACCGCCATATAATGTTCATGGCGTGACGGCCACAGGCGGATCTCTGCCACTGCGAGGCTACCGCCACCAGGCATCCTGACGATGGCGGAGTTCATTATCAGACAGGGCAGCGCTGCAAGAAAGAACCTGTGTCCACCAGCCTTTCCCTGGTGGTGTCCCCCGCCAGGAAAAGGCTGTCAGAATGGGGACCATGGGGCCCCCTTCGGGGCCCTTCAACTGCCCATGCACTTGGCTTGGGCAGTGCAGGGGCCCCCATGCACAGCCCCGTTGCTCATGTCACTGCCCGATTTACTGGCAGTGACATGCATGCACTGTGACATTGACAACAGCTCCATGTGGAGCCATGGGCAATGTCCAGGCCTAGCATTCCGCTGGGCCTACTGGCGGAAACACTGTTTCTGCCCCCCAGGCCAGCGAAATGTTCTTTATTGGGCTGGTGGGTCCTCAACTGGTTGGTGGTCTGTGTTTAGACCGCCAGCATGAACACGGCGTGAACCGTGTTCATAATGAGGGCCTATGTTTTTCTAATGTTTAGGTCAATAAACTGCTTTATGGTAAATAATATGAAAATCATAAAAATGTGTAATCATACACTCAAATAACAAAAACTAAAGCTTTGATCAATTATGATTTTTAATTAAAAAATATATGCTTTTTTAAAATGCACTTTTTTTTAGATCACATTTCTTATGTTAATTTTATAAAAATAGTTTTATAAAATACTTTATAATCACTTCAATAGTACTTTAACCTAACCTGAAATATGTTATACCTTATAGGGTACTCACTTTAATACTAAAACCATTCCTGCAAATTCACTCAAAGCCACCCACAAACCTTTTTATTTGAAATATTTCACTAATAACCAGATAATACAGATACGTTTTAAAAGTGTTACAATTATATTTATTTTCTTATTATTGATTAACTTAATATTGAAAATTAAAAAAATAATGTGAAAAATATCACTGGAATCACATTTAAAATAAATTAAAATTAAAATTAAAGACTGCCCGTCAATCACCTAATAAACTCCACAAACCAAACAATATCTCAAAATACACAAACATTTAAAAAATGAACACAAACAAAATGTTAATTTTTAACAAATCTATAACAAAATATTTTCAGACTTAACCCAAAAATCTATCTAATTGCATATATTTAGAACTAAATAAGTAAAGATCCAAACCTTTAGCAAACACTAATAATAAAAAGAATAAAAAAGTATAACAAAAATATGCATATTGCAATATTAATAACATTGTATTTTGAGTGTACTATATATCCTTCAGTATTTCCAACACGAAGAAAAGATGTATTTACTTTTAATAGTGTATATAACGTTATTTTTTCACTCACAATATTTTGGTTGTGATATTATGGTGAAACAAGATTTTGGAGTTGATATTCATGTACCATAACAAGAGGGAAAGCTATAACCTGTGGGCAAATTGGGTGGCTAAAAAACTTGAAATCCTTCTCAGAGACATTGTGTGGCATACTTATCAAATATTCACACCAACACAGCGCAGCAAGCCATCTTGCTGTGCTGCATGATAAGACATGTGAAGGAACACTCTGTCATTAACATTATTCATGCATTTTCATTCTCTGCCTGCACTGGTCCACAAACTGCTGCCTTGTGCAAACTTAGGAACCCTTTCCCCATGCTGCAAGTTTGCCTGTGCTGTAGGCAGGATCAGGGCGTAACAAGGGCCACCGCATCCCCTGCAAAAAGGGGAGCCTCGAGATCAAGGGGGCCACGTCAGCCCACTACCCGGGACAGAGAGCTCCTCAGTAAGTACAGAGGGGTGTCCCTGCATGTACTTTGCAGGGGGGGGCCTCAAGTTTGTTATGCCACTAAGCAAGATTGTTTTTGTTCAAGCAGAATACAGCACATGTGAAAAGACAAAAAAATAAGGGGAAATAAACATATTTATCCTCCTAATTTTGATGCATTTCCAGATCTACCACTAATGGTAAATCTGGGAATGTGCCACAATCCTTTGGTGGATGCACGGGAACAACCACACCCCATCCATGGAACACCTCCCTGGGGTAGAGTAACACAAGGCATCGATGTATGCTGCTTTGCATTACTCCATATTTACCAAGCCAGGCAGGGCCACACAAGGTGGTTTGCTTGGCTTTGGTAAATGTACTTCTAGGTTTTGCATTGCCTCCGTGCCTCTTTGTGTGCCACAAGGGTAATGCAAGACCATGATAATTATGCCTAGTATTTCCCAAATTTTATGACTGCAAAATATCTTATGCTTTAAAATTAATTCCATTACAGTGTGGTCTACAGGCCTCTTAGACCCTGCTCTTCCCTAGAAATTATAGTCAACTCCTGAGTTCTGTGCTAGTCGTTTATGCCTTCCTCCCATTATTCTTTTCGTAAATGAGGAGGTTACCTTTTGTATCCCACAGGTTAGGTGCATTCGAACACCAACCATAAGTTGAATGTGTTCCTGGCAGGTTCTTTCTGCATGATCTAATGCTCAAACAATCTTTTAAATATACCATCACCCTGACCCTGCAGTGTAATCAACCTGGTCTCCTGCACCTGTTTTAAAACTGATGAACAATCAACTGTTTCTCATTACAACACTTTGTACCTAGCAACAGGCTTTAAAATATGTGGATAGTGACTCATTACTGTTGCCTCAATGTTTGCCCCAGTCACTGAACCTTTTTCTTATATGCAGATTCTACTTGCAATATCTGATGTAGGTAGTTTTTGGTATAGTTGATAATATCATGAAATTTTAGTTTTAAAAACATCTCCCAACAATCTTTAGAAGTTAGCTGTTGAATGTTTCTTCTGAATTTTAAAGTTTTAGTAAGCTGTCCTGATGTGAGATATCGTGAAAGCCATGTGATTTGCATTCAAGAATGAAAATAATTAGTTTTCTGTCCTTGTTTCCAGCCCGTGGATTTGATGAGAAATGTAAAGAGTCAGTTATTTACAATATTATATGATTCTTCTTCTTTGCCATTAAATAAATTTACAGGTTTTTGCCACCTTGTTGTTGGAAACCCTGCATGTGTCTACAACATCTTAAGAAGAATCAAGCCATTCTGATGGTTCATGTATATTTGAAAAATGACCCTCCTTTTGCCCCGGTATTAATTTGCATTAATAAATCTTGGTGGAATTCTCTGTGTCTTCTTAAGTTCTTATTTGATGTTTGTGACTACTTTGACAAATTGTAAGCTTTTTCAGTACAGTAATTTCAGAAATATATCTGGCATGGATAAAATAAGTATTATTTTATAATAGTGCAAATTCTATATTGTTCTTTCTGTTGGTTGTGCGGAAACTCAGACAGTATTATCAGGGATCATATCTGTTACTGTCCTTTTACTATTTTAATTTCAATAGATAGATAGATAGCTAGATAGACAGATAGTAGATACTGGAAATGAACATCTTACTGTGGAACTCTGTGCACATTACCCATGCTTACCAGTGGTAAACTGCCTGAACTCCCCCTTTCAAAATGACGGAATTAGCATTCCCTGGAATGGTATAATGAACTTACCCATAAGTCATTGTATATGATGCTGTGCAGTGCAGCGATACATCAGTTCTTGTAAATTAGGTCCTTTGTTTATTTTAAAGGGCATCCTCCCCCTTTCACACACAGATGTAGGTTGTTTCTGCACAGGCTGTCTAATTAGACCTTTCAGTCAGGCAGACAAAAAACCCTGTGGAGTGAGAGCTTCCCCCTGAAATGGCTTAGAGTGACTAAGAAGGATGGGTCTGTTCTTTACCCTGACAACACCTCTGAGTAGCACATAGGTTTTGCTCAAGGGGAGAATGGTTTTCCATCTTCAATTTAGCACATGAAGGACACTGTGGGGCTGTTTGCAGTCAGCAGGGCACACAGGAATTACTGTAAATGTGGTTTGTGTGTGTAAAAGTGGCTTGAGCAAAGGCAATCAGGAAGGTGGAGGACTTTCCATCCACCTGCCAAATTGAGAGATCATTGCCAGTCCTGCTGTGAAATCTGGGGGTTTGTATGCACATGCATCTGCCATCAGTGATGGATATTCACAGTAAAATTTTTAAGTTGTCCAAAAGAAAACTACCAAAGCAGGAGTTTGTTGAAGTAAAAGAAACAAGTAATGTCTTTGACACCATATGAGTTTTATATTATGATGCAGTGTGTATTTTCACTGTCCCTCCCATGACAGACAATAAAAGAAGCCACTCAATTGCCTACTCTAAAAGGGGCCGATGGCTTACATCCGATAGCCAGTGGTCCTTTGGGACATTTGAGGGTGGTTTAAACTAAAAGAGTTAATTCTACTCCATAGGTGCACTTCTGGTGGTCTGTTTGATGCTAAATTGGGTGGGCAGACTTAGAGTCTGGTGGAAAGGGTACTCTATCATCATTAGGACAGAGTACTCTGTCTGATAAACTTTAAATCAGGCCCTTACTATTTCTTCCTTTGCAAGGTTCAGCAGTTACCTTTCAATCTCCATTTTTAGAAATTGAAAGATCGTGATTAAATAAAGGATAGAAATCTTGCTTTATTTGATCATCTGTATCAACCTATCATCTTTTCAGTCTTTTGTTTGTCTTTCCTGTCCTTCTTCCTTACTCGTTTACCACTCTAGATTCCCCTTTTGTTGAAACTCCCTCAGATATTCTTTCACTTGGCTATCTCCCTAAGACGATTTCTCAGCTGTCAGTGACTTGTGGTTCTGTTCCTATTTAAGTTTGTTTCCACACAACTTGCCTGAGTCAAACATTGCTGTGGTACATGTCCACTCTGACCTCACTACACAATTCTCCTACCTACTAACTCATCTGATTGTACCCAACTAACCCTCACCTCAGATCCTTTCCTCTCAGGCGCTGGTGCACTTCTTATATTCCAAATTCAATTCCTACTTCTTCTCTCTTTACCCCTTTTCCTTACATACTCAGTTCACTGGTCTTACTTCCTAAAACGTTCCATACCACCCTCTACTCCATACTCTACTTCCCTTCTCAACCTTCAGTAACTTCCTTCATATTGATCTGGAAGAACTTCTTTCTTACACTATTGGTAATCTTGACTGTTACATCATAGTACAAACAGACAGCCAACAGACAGGCGTAGGACAAAGTACCGCCCACAGCATCACAACAGTCCAATCCGCCACCTTTTCCGCCGTGGATTCACCACGGATAAAAACACGGTGAAAACAGGATTCCGAAGGGAAAACGCTCACCTCTACACACCCCACAAGGAACTAGGACACCATGGAGCCGGAACTCCAAATTCTCCCTGCGAAAGTCTTCCTGCTCCTCTACCAGGAGCACGAACGGCAGCAGTGAAGACCACGGTAAGTACAGGGGAGGGGGAAGGGAAAAAACAGGGACACACACAGGCAACACCCCCTCACCCACCACAACACACACACTAATCCATATTGATACATCACAGTTACACCCCCCCAACCCCCCGGAAGAATGCAAAGACAAAAGAAAATGAGTGTAACCATTGTAATCTATTAAAATCAAGTAGGCAAAAATATATATATACACCATTAACAAAATATACACGAAGCATAGTAGTCCAGGTAGTGCTCCAATTAAGTCAGTGGAACACTGGGCCCACGCGGTATGGGCGAGGCCCACACAAGATCCCCGACCATGATGGAGAGAACACTGCAGGGGCATCAGATATCAAGAAAACAGGCACCTCGGGGAGGGAAAGGGGGGCACCTCAGCCGGTTGAGTGCACAACGCCAAATCCACGAGGGGGCCACATGCCCACTGTTCAATCCTGGGGAGTGCAAAGCCACAGTCTCTCAAGTCTCTACAGTGGGTGGGTTGCCCACTGTTCCATCCTGGGGAGTGCAAAGCCACAGTCTCTCAAGTCCCTACAGTGGGTAGGTGGCCCACTGTTCCATCCTGGGGAATGCAAAGCCACAGTCTCTCAAGTCTATACAGTGGGTGGGTTACCCACTGTTCCATCCTGGGGAGTGCAAAGCCACAGTCTCTCAAGTCTATACAGTGGGTGGTTTGCCCACTGTTCAATCCTGGGTAGTGCAAAGCCACAGTCTCTCAAGTCTCTACAGTGGGTGGGTTGCCCACTGCTATATCCTGGGGAGTGCAAAGCCACAGTCTCTCAAGTGGATGGCAGTCTCTACTCGTTCTGGAGGGGGCATGGTGCCCAGAGTGCTTCATCCTGCTAAGGACAGAGGTAGTGGATGTCAGTCTCCACTGGTTCTGGAGGGGGCATGGTGCCCAGAGTGCTTCATCCTGCTAAGGGCAGAGGTAGTGGATGTCAGACTCCACTGGTTCTGGAGGGGGCATGGTGCCCAGAGTGCTTCATCCTGCTAAGGACAGAGGTAGTGGATGGATCTCTCCACTGGTTCTGGAGGGGGCATGGTGCCCAGAGTGTCTCATCCTGCTAAGGACAGAGGTAGTGGATGGATCTCTCCACTGGTTCTGGAGGGGGCATGGTGCCCAGAGTGCTACATCCTGCTAAGGACAGAGGTAGTGGATGGATCTCTCCACTGGTTCTGGAGGGGGCATTGTGCCCAGAGTGCTTTCTTCTGCCCGTGACGGACTCAGTAGCGTCAGTGCCCTAGGTGCTCATGGCCCAGCGTTGCTTGAGACGGCAGTGCCCTGTTCAGCGTTGCTTGAGACGGCGGTGCCCTGTTCAGCGGTACTTGAGACGGCGGTGCCCTGTTCAGAGGTGCTTGAGATGGCGGTGCCCTGTTCAGCGCTGCTTGAGATGGCGGTCTCCTTTGCAGTGATTCAGCTGCTGGTGGTCCTTCATGGCCCAGCGGGGCTTGTGCTGGCGGTCCTCTGTAGCCCAGCGGGGCTTGTGCTGGCGGTCCTCTCTGTCCCAGCGGGGATGATGGCTGTGGCCTCCTGTGCAGCAGGGCTGGTGCTGGCGGTGGCCTCCTGGGCAGCAGGGCTGGTGGCCACCTGGGCAGCTGGGCTGGTGCTGGCGGTGCATCCTGGGCAGCAGGGCTGGTGCTGGCGGTGCCTCCTGGGCAGCTGGACTGGTGCTGGCGGTGGCCTCCTGGGCAGCAGGGCTGGTGCTGGCGGTGGCCTCCTGGGCAGCTGGGCTGGTGCTGGCCTCCTGGGCAGCGGGGATGATGGCGTTCGCGTCCTGGGCAGCTGGGCTTGTGCTGGCAGTGGCCTCCTGGGCAGCAGGGCTGGTGCTGGCGGTGGCCTCCTGGGCAGCGGGGATGATGGCTATCTTCTCCGCAGTGCTGCTCTTCCCAGACTTGCTGAGTTTCTTGTGGCCCTTCCCCACCTTGGAAGGTGTCGCAGCTGACTCCACACTCCCACCTGTACCCCTGGGAGCGGCTTTGGTGGCTGGAATCTTCCCCCTCTCCCGCCAGGCACTGGCCAACTTCTGATGCTTCACAGGTGGGGGACTGTCTGTGCTGTGGCTCCGTGCCACGCTGGCTGCCCTGGTGGCCGGTACACTCCAGATTCCGGTGACTACAGGCACCACTGTTTCCAGAGATTTTGTGGCTGAGGTGCTAATTAGGGACCTAGGAGACGGACAGGGTGGGGGAGGTGTGGGAAAGAGGTCAAGGTTGGACAGGAAAACTTTCTTGGAGAAACTGGGACGGGGAGCTGGAGGGGGTTTGGGAGTGGAGGAAGAGGTTGTGGTTGTAGGAGGTGTTCGTTTGCTGACTTTGGGTGAAGGTACATGCGCTGGAGGCTGTCGTGAGGTGGATGGCTGTTGGGTGGGTGTGTGCCTGCGTTTGTGTATCTTGGGAGGTGGGCTCACAGACACACTGGGAGAGTACACAGGGGACGTGTGAATGGTAGCGGGGGTGGTGACTGCACGTGAGCGGGGTGTGGTGGTGGGTGTGCTGGTGATGGTAGTAGTGGCTGTAGAGGTAGTGCATGCAGGTGTGAGTGTAGACGAGACTGGGAGGGAGGAGGGAGACGAGGAGGAGGGGGACACAGTGGAGGCAGTGGATGGTGGTGTGTCTGCATGTGTGTGATGCTTGCGTGAGTGCCCGTGGAATGTGTGGTGCTTATGTTTGCCTGAGCTTCCCTTGTATGTTGACGTGTGTGCATGCTGGTCTAGAGGTGTGCTTGGGAGAGGCTGGGGTACAGGGGATTGGGTCTGGGTGGAGGAAGTTGGAGGGGGGAGGCTAGACACAGGGACAATGGCTGCCATCAGTGCTGAGGCCAGAGTCTGAAAAGCTCGCTGAAGGGCCGCCTGACCAGAATGAATGCCCTCCAGGAATGCATTTGTTTGTTGCAACTGCCTTTCTACACCCTGGATGGCATTCAAAATGGTAGACTGCCCAACAGTGAGGGACCTGAGGAGGTCAATGGCCTCCTCACTGAGGGCAGCAGGGGTGACTGGGGCAGGGCCTGAGGTGACTGGGGCGAAGGTGATGCCCACCCTCCCGTGTGAGCGGGCATGGGGCAAAGGCTGAGGGGCTGCTGGGAGGGCAGTGCTGGAAGGGGGGGGGCGGCTGTACCTGTAGATGGGGGGGCACAGATGTTGCCGCCACCACAAGGGAGCTCCCATCAGAGGACGAGTCTGTGTCACTGGTCTCAGCTCCTGTCCCTGCCGTGGAGCTCCCCTCGCCCTCCGTCCCACTGGTGAAGTCCAATTCCGTAGTATGGCCCACCATGGCCATGTGGGAAGCAGCCCCCTCGTGCTCCGGTGCCACTGCTCCTCCGCATGATGATGCTAATGCACACAAGAACAGGGAGACCACAAAAAGGAGGGGCGACAGAAGAAAGAGATGTTGAGTGCATGCATTACCGCTACCGTTGGCGGACACAACAGACACAGAAGCCCCCTGCACTACGTCACGCTCTTGGGCTCCACTGTTCAATTCCTGGGAAATGGCCTACTAGGCTATGAATGACATCTGCACACATGGATGACACAGGGGCATGACTAGTTGTAGTTGGCATTCTACAGAGGTGCGGTGGGGTGCCACATGGCCTGCCTTACGGAGGGACCTTGCCTACGGAACTCGCCCTGGCCTAGGGAAACCCACAGCCCACCTCCCCCACCCAGACCCCTCCACTGTGCGCAAAATCAGCAGAATGAGAGTGTACTCACCCCCTTGTGGCTGCTGTGATGCCCTCAAGCGCCCATCCAACTCAGGGTACGCCATCGCCAGGATCCTGAACATCAGGGGGGTCATGGTGCGATGGGCACCCCTCCCACGTTGGGAGGCCATCCCCAGCTGAGCCTCCGCCGTCTTCTTGCTCCAGCGGCGAATGTCCTGCCATTTTTTCCGTCAGTGGGTGCTTTGTCTGTTGTAGACCCCCAGGGTCCGGACGTCCTTGCCGATGGCACGCCAAATATATTTTTTCTGGTGGGCGCTGACCTACATGATTTGTACAGGGGGAAGAGAAACATATTACCAACTGCACCGTCACAGTCATTGGCCCCCATCCCTACCCTTGGCATGTGGCACATGCACTCACTGTTGTTTCATGCTCGCCGCACTCTCCCCCCTTCCTTCTTACATCCACACCTCTCCACACAGGCATAGCCCATACAGCATGCTCCCAGTGTACTTACCTGTTTGTCTGGAGGACCGTAGAGTAGCGTGTACTAGGGGAGGACCCCAACCACGAGTTTCTCAAACTCCTCCGATGTGAAGGCAGGGGCCCTTTCCCCAGACACTCGACCCATTTTCTCTTCCAGACCGAGGTCACAGCAGCACTTGCAGTGTAGGTCCTCTCCTGTCAAAGATCAGGTATCGAGTGATTGAACAGATAGAAAATGGCGGTCATGTCCGTGGCGGTGCGTACCGTCACCGCCGGTGTACATCGTCATTGGCTCCTCGCACCCATAGGGTCTAATGTTAACCAATGCAGCATTGCGCCACGGTCTTCGACCGGCTACCGCAACAGTGTACAACGCCAGCGCAGTTACCTCACATCCCATTGTCCCACTTTACAGGTCAGGCAGCCGCCATTTCAGGGGCCACATGGCTTCATTTTCAACTGCGTCACACATACCTAGGCCTAGACTCAACACACATACAGGCCACTTTTTAGATTATGATTGGTGTTCTGTGTAAGCTGGGGGTACGTACCTCTGAGGAGTTTGACTCTGTGCTAACTGCTGTCCTTCATAGGCACCATCCGCTGGGACATGTGAGGAGATGGCGGCATCCTCCGGTGTACCGACCGTTGGTGGACCTGTCGACAATGGAGGAAAGACATGTAATCATCACATACAGGCTTGACCGTGCCACTATCCAGGAACTGTGTACCCAGTTGGAGCCAGACCTGATGTCAGCTATCCGCTATCCCACAGGAATCCCCCCTCAAGTGCAGGTGCTGTCAATGCTCCATTTCCTTGCAAGTGGGTCATTACAGTGGCCATAGCATCAGGGATGTCTCAGCCAATGTTTTCCAACGTCTTGTCCAGAGTGTTGTCTGCCCTGCTGAAACACATGCGGAGCTACATCATTTTCCCTCAGGTGGAGCATTTGCCTACAGTGAAAGGTGATTTCTATGCCCTGGGACATATCCCCAACATCATAGGTGCCATTGATGGGACACATGTGGCTTTGGTCCCCCCCCCACAGGAGTGAACAGGTGTACAGAAACCGGAAGAGTTATCATTCGATGAATGTACAGATGGTATATTTGGCCGACCAGTACATCTCCCATGTAAATGGCAAGTTCCCTGGCTCAGTGCATGATGCCTACATCCTGCGGAATAGCAGCAACCCTTATGTGTGTGTGGCTATTAGGTGAGCACCTGGAAGCTAGTCAGTGGGAATGGTTGTCTGGGTCTGGGGATATCCCTCCAGGTTAGTGTGTGTCTAACAGTTGTCCCTCGCCATTTGCAGGTGACTCTGGTTACCCCAACCTGTCATGGCTACTGATCCCAGTGAGGAATCCCAGGACAAGGGCAGAGGAATGCTGCAATGAGGACCATGGGCGAACTAGGAGGGTGATCGAGCGGATATTTAACCTCCTGAAGGCCAGGTTCAGGTGCCCCCATATGACAGGTGGATCCCTATTCTACTCACCAAAGAAGGTGTGCCAGAACATCGTGGCCTGCTGTATGCTGCACAACTTGGCTTTGCGATGACAGGTGCCTTTTCTGCAGGAGGATGGTCCAGATGGTGGTGTTGTTGCAGCTGTGGAGCCTGTGGACAGTGAAGACGAGGAAGCAGAAGAAGAAGACATGGACAACAGGGACTCAGTGATCCAGCAATATTTCCAGTGAAACACAGGTAAGAATACTAACTGGCCTACTGCATGTACTTTAACACTACTACCTCTCTACTGTCTGTCGTTTTCACCCAGTGTATGGTCATTGAGTTGTCACTTTCCCTTACGATTTCACAGATGTGGGTCCCACTGTGTGACATTTGCTTTGATTCCTCATGGACTAGAGCTGTGTGACATAGGTATGTTGACATTACAAATGAAAGAGCTTTTTGCCACAGTAATTGCTAATACAGTATTCCGAAATCACAGACTGACTCCAGATTGTTTTGTGCTTTAAGGGTGTTTATTTTAGTGCTCAAAATTGGAGGGGGTAGCAAAATGGTGAGGGGTGATGGAGGAGGAATGTCCATGGCAGAGTCCGGTCTATTAGTCCCACAGGTGCATTGCCCAAATGGGCATTGGAAGTGGAGCTGAGGCCATTTAAGGATAGACAGGGTGACAACGTGGGACAGTAGGATGACAATCAGGGTGGTCTCATTTCTTGGCGGGGGTCTTGGCATCATTCTCTGTCTTTGTCCTGGATCTCAGGGACTGCTTGCAGGGTGGTTCTCCCTCTGCAGGGGGTGGGGTGCTGGTGTGGTGGTCCTGTGGCAGAGCCTCCTGTCCACTAGCGCCGGCAGAGGTGGTGGACAGTTCATCTTCCAGGCTAGTGTCAGGGGACCCTTATAGTGCCATAGTCTCCCTCCTGGTGTTGAGTACTTCCTTCAGCACCCCTACGATGGTGCCCAGGGTGGAATTGACGGATCTGAGTTCCTCCCTGAAGCCCAAATACTGTTCCTCCTGCAGGCGCTGGGTCTCCTGAAACTTGGCCAGTACCGTTGCCATCGTCTCCTGGGAGTGGTGGTATGCTCCCATGATGTTGGAGAAGGCCTCGTGGAGAGTGGGTTCTCTGGGCCTGTCAGCCCCCTGTCGCACAGCAGCCCTCCCAGTTCCCCTGTGTTCCTGGGCCTTGGTCCCCTGGACCGTGTGCCCACTACCACTGCCCCCAGGTCCCTGTTGTTATTGGGGTGGTGGGTTAGCCTGGGTTCCCTGTCGTGGTGGACACACAGCTGATTGACGTGTCCTGGGGACGGAGGTATGGGCCCGCTGGCTGGGTGCTGTGCTGTTTTTTCCAGAGGGGGGAAGCTCTGTGGTGGCCTGTGACTGGGTGAGGGGAACAGACTGTCCCGAGGTCCCCGATGGGCCGGGCTGGTCATCTAGATCCAGTTGGACAGAGGTGCTGTCATCACTGTGGGCCTCTTCTGTTGGTGGTGTGGACATGTGTGGACTCTCCTGTCCGGTGACGTTGGGTAGGGGTCCTGCAGGGGCATAAAAGGATGTTTATTACATCTGTGTGTGCCATGGTGTACAATGGGTGGGTGACTGTGTACCCCAGTGCTTGCATTCCTGTGTGGGACCTTGTTTGATGATGGTTTAGGGGAGTATATGGGTATGTGCAGTGGCCATGCTTTAGTGATGGTTGTCCATGCTTTGTTGTTGCATGCAGGGCTTGGGGTTAGGATGTGTGGTTTGTGATATTGGGACATTTGTGAGGAGTTAGAGTGATGGGGTGAGGGTGGGGGTATGTGTTGCCATGCAGGTAGGGTGGGGGATGCAATAGTTAAGATTTGACTTACCAGAGCCCATTCCTCCACCTACTCCTGGGAGGCCCTCAGGATGCAGAATCGCCAAGACCTGCTCCTCCCATGTTGTTAGTTGTGGGGGAGGAGGTGGGGGTCCGCCGCCAGTCCGCTGAACCGCAAGGTGGTGTCTTGAGACCACGGAACGTACCTTCCCCCGTAGGTTGTTCCACCTCTTTCTGATGTTATCCCGATTTCTTGGGTGCCGTCCCACTGCGTTGACCCTGTCCACTATTCTTCGCCATAGCTCCATCTTCATTGCAATTGAGGTGTGCTGCACCTGTGATCCAAATAGCTGTGGCTCTACCCGGACGATTTCCTCCACCATGATCCTGAGCTCCTCCTCCGAGAACCTGGGGTGTTTTGGCGGATTCCGTGCTGTGGGTCATATTAGCTGTGGCGGTTTTCCACGGCCGCGGCGGTGTGTTGGCGGTCTTCTGCACGGCGGTATGTGGCTTATACCGCCAATGTTGTAATGACCACCAATGTGCTTGAGCAACTTATGTCCTCTTACGAATGGATTCTCTGCTGTGAGTGTGTAGGAAGAGAGGAAATTGGAGTGGCTTTCAACCTCAAGAAAACAATTTTGATGCAAAATGCTCCCAGTCAACCAGTACAACTCCTTCTAATGCCTTTCTTTGCAAACATTAAACATTATCTGTCACTCTCAGGTGATGATAACACATTTCTTGATGAATTCTTCGGCTTTGAAGAAAACAACTGACATCTGACTGAAACATTTTTCTGGGACAATTCTGTCTTTCTTGGGGCAATGCATTTGTCAGCTTGCTCTCTTCATTCCTTTCATTTTCCAACACTGCCAACATCCTATCCATTTCAAAGGTATTAAACTCGAAGTGACCTTTGTGAAGGATGACTTAGGATCCTTTAAGAAACTGATCCCAGTTGACTGGTCTGAACATTTCCAAATCCTACTCATTGTATCCTTCTCTCAGTGTAAAACCAGTGACTAACTGAGAAAGGGTTACTGTATGGTTTTGGAACACTTAAAAAATTAATATCAATGCACTAGGAAGCAGGACTAGGTTAAATATACCTTGATTGAAACTCAACATGACATCAATGTCAACACTGCCAAGCATACTGTTTGCAGATAAGACCTGCTAGACAACTTTGCACCTCTAAAAATCAAAGGAAAAAAGGCTGTAGGCCTTAGCCTTTGGTTTTCCAGAGATGTATTTGAGGAACTTAAAACAGCAAGCCAAAATGGATCCAGAAAGCCAGGAGAGACCCCAGGGAGACCCCATTCAACCAGGAACCAGCCAGGAGGACACAGACAAGACCCAGGGGAGGGAGAAGAAAAAAAGGAAGTGTTGTTTCAGCTCAGGGGAGCATTAAATACTGGTGGGGGAGGTAATGGAGCATCAACATCAACTCGTCATCACCTCAAAATTGCCAATTGGAAGGAGAGAGGCAATCTGGCAGCAGATTGATGTGGATAAGATAAACAGTGTGGCAGAGGTCAGGAGAACTGTAACTGAGTGCAAGAAACGCTGGCATGACTGCAAGCGAAGGACGAAGGAAGAAATGGCAGGGAACAGGAAGGCAGCTCTGTGAGATGGAGGAGATGGTTGCAGTGGTCATCCCAGAGGATATCGTCACAGGAATCGCTGGACAGGACAGCGCAGACTACCAGGAAACACCACAAATGCAGGGTAAGTTGCATGGGTGAAATTTATGCTAACATGTCAAGTGCATGAGGGGGGACTCACACAATGCACGTCAAAGGAGCACAGAGGGACACAATGCACATTAAGCAAGTTGCACCATGCCGACATAAGCTACACATGGTAGTGCCATGCACCATGCCACATACACAACCTGGACATATTTTGAACACCAGGCCTAAATACCTAGATTTACATATGCAGCACATGGGACAGATGGCATGTATAATCACTGTACCACTGGTTATGACATCACAATGTCCCTTGCATGTAGTCATATCAATACCACCAACACGACCAAAACCTCAGAGACCAGGTAGTCCGTCAACACAATACCATTCCTGGGGTTAGGTCATAATGGTGGCCCTTGCAGTAACACCTTGCAACTGCCTTGCCTCATTGGCAAAACACACGTGTGCTGCAACTCACAGCACACAAGTCATTGCAACTGTCCCAACAGTACCCAGACATGTGCCACTAGCACCACCACACCGCACATAGACAATACATCCACATGAGGCAGCCATCCCTACATCATGCAGCCAGGATGTCCCCTAGGTGCATGAAACAATGAACTGAACAGGCACTGGGGGAATAGCAGTCTGGGTCTGCATCATTGGTAACATGCCACTACCTAGACCAACCAAACTGAAGTAGTGTTGAACCACACATCTTGATGCTGAACTGAAATGTGTCACTACAGAAAATATGTACCACAGATAGCAAACAGTAGGTCACTACAGTCATAGGCTGAGCCCACAACTACACTGACACAACCATGTCAGATACAAAGGAATGGGGAAATAAACACACACACACAACACATGGGGTATGACTGGGAGCATAATCGCAGATAATTCCATATCGACGGGTGGGGGATGGTGCATGGGCAATTCCGGTGTTAGTAAGACTGGCAGTGCAGTATACCCTTTGCGCTTGGCAGTATGAGTCACACATTGGGGTGGCAGCTGGAAATCTGACTGCTCATGGTAGCTCTGTGGGACACTTAGCCCAAGAGTCTTGATAGATCAAATAGACTCTGTGCCAGTTTTGGGCTGCATTGGGTGTAACAGGACACACTGCACTCAGCTCTGCAAATCATGCAGTGGAAAGGGCAAAGGGCCAGGACATGGGACCCCCTGCACTGCCCATGCCAAGTGCATAGGCTTTATAGGGGCAACCAGGGCCACACACCACATCACCAACAACCATTTCATTGGGGTTACACCGCCATGCTAAGGCTAGTGGAAATGCAGAAACAGACCTGGAGGGTAGTGTTGAACGTAACACTGGTGTGGTGTCACTGGAGAGATGGCATAGCATGTCTGTAAGCTGCTGGAAACCTGCCATGTCGAGGCCATTGGCCTATGGGGCATTCCACATTTACAACAGTTGCCACTACCACCTGCGCTGTTGGGAAGGTCAAATACACAATGGCAGTCAGGTGCCCTTTGGACTGATGCACTTGAAATGAGAGACCAGTATGACTACCAGCAGAATCACCTCTAACTTGCTTCAGGCCCTGACCTAAGTAAAACTCCTGTTAAATGGCTACGTCCACATACTCATTTACCATCAGCACTGTCACATACAGATTGATGTACACAGCAGAATTTTGCTACCCATACTGCCCATCCCTGGGTTCAACCCTGGGCTTATGTCAAATTTGCTGTGCTGTCACCATGCTGCACTCATGTATCATAGTGTAAGGAGGGCTGCATTGAGGAGAAGGACATAGGTGTTTAGTAAGACAAACACACCTATACACACAGGTGATTAAACTGAACTGGTCAATGAGTGCCATGTAATGGAGCACACAAACACAAGCAACAACATACAGAGCGAGGAATGGCAACAAGAGCATAGTGTCCTGGCAATGCTATCCCTGGGGTAGTTCAAGGTCTCAGTACAGCATGGGTGCATGTGAAACATGTAAGACTGTGACAGGTGAAAATTGCCATGTGTGGTACTGTGGAATGAGCACAGCAGCACCCATTGTAAGACCTCAAATGTAAATGTATGCAAATGGAGGGTAGAACATGAAAACATGGTGTCAAGCCTCCAAAAAGATTGACCACACCCTTAGAAGATACAAGGCAGCCAATTGTGCCTTCTGGGCTTCCCTTTATGTGACATGCAGATGGGGCACAGGGCTGCAGACAGCATCTATGATGTACAGGAACAATCCTTTGGAACTAAGGGGCGCATCATAGGCCCCTAGCACCACAGAAGTGTCACTTTCAGTTACGCTCCTTTGGGGCTAAGCACTGCATCGTATTGACAAGATGGTGTTAAGCAGCCTTTTCTGGCCTGACGTCACCTTGTAAGTATGGCCCCTTCCCAACAATCACTGTGCGTGGAAGGTGTGTGCAATGGCTGTTGCTGTGGGTGTGCCACAGCAACACCCATTGCATTTTGATGCTGCCTCCGATAAATGGAATTTTGTCAACCTGAGGCAGTGCCAAAATCTTACGCCACCCCCAAGGGTGCCATTAGCAGGGTGCAACAAGGAGGAATACATTTATACCTCCTCGTTTTTTCTTTTTTCTTATGTGTGCCGCATTCTTCAGCATGCATAGAAAGAGTAAAATGCCACAAATTATTGTTTATGTGAATGAAGGTGTCCATTCCTGCACATAAACAATCATTTGTAAAGACGCTTGGCTCTTCTGTGTGTGCTTCATTCCACATCTCACACAAAAGTGGCAAAGCGCCATTAGTGATTGTTAATGTGCAGGAAGGGACACACCCCTCAATGCGTCCATCCTTGCAGGATGGTGCAAGGTTGCCTGCGTTGGCGCTGACACCTGAATTTTGCATCAGCGTGGGGGACAACACAAGGGTGTGCCGTATTCACTCTCATGCTGCCAATTTTTGCACAGCACCACGCTGCACCATTTTTCCTTAAATATGGCCCTAAGATGACAATGAGCCTCAATTATCAAGTCAGTGACTTGACATGTCAACTGCCACAACACAGATAGTCTGATTGTACACCATCTCACTGCAGAGTATGATGGCTCTCCTGCCTATTTGCCTGTCCTGGAGTACCCTGATGACCTGGATGACCAGCTGACAACTGTCAGCCAAGAGACCCTCTAAGAAGTCTTCGTAAACCTCCAGACACCACCTCCAGTCACAAGGAGGAATATTGATGTAGCAGCCATCCCACAGGCCCCACCTAGCACCCCAATAGTATGACCTGCCAGCACTGACACAGCTGAGGAATTCAAGGGCCCATGGACCAGCTTTGAGAGGACAGTGATAGGAGTCCAGATGGAGCTAGCCAAGGAGATGTGGGTTGGGATGCAACCTATGGCAGCCAGTCTTGAGGGGCTGCAGAAGTGCATGATTATGGCTACTGAACACACTGTAGCCAACCGATGCACACACTCCCCAATGCGCGGAGTCCAGGAGTGTTTAAGAGACATAGCTGCTGCCATGAAGGAGAGGCCACAACAACTGCCCTCCCAAACTGGCATCAGTGTGATTGAAGACAAGATGGACTCCATGCACCAGGAAATGGTCTCTCTCAGGGCAGACATGGTTGCCTACCACAGGGATGTTGCTGCTATACTTAAAAATCAGCAGCTACACCTTGCTGCAGTGATGCCATATGTAGTGCCAGAGATGGCAGCTGCCAGGAATTGGGAGTCTACATCGCCATCCACTGAAGTGTGTATGCCACCCTCTACCGTTCCACTACCACCATGAAGGGTAGAGGAGACACCACACACATCACAGGATGAAGATGTGGAACAGATCAACTTCACCCGAAGGAGTTCCCGGTAGCACCAGCCCATGCCACATGGGCAATGTTTACCTGTTGTCCTATACTCAACATCATGCCAGTGTTAGCACTGTTGCAGATGTGCACTCTTCACTGGCACACTGATGACCTTTCTGCTATGGACTGCAATTGTCTCTGACTTTTCAAATGGCAATTTATGTTCCCCTGCGCTAAAAAACACTTTACCCAAGCATGTCCCTTGACATGTCCCTCAACCCTGGATTTCTGTTGTGTCACAATTTGATGGATTCGATCGACTGGGGTCACAGTGCTGGACATTGCAAATATTGCACTGTAACACTTGTTATTAAACACCACCTACGCAACCAGCATGTCTTTGTATGTTGTGACACATCTACTATGCTTAGGAATTGTGATGTGTGTAACATGTCCTAGGTCACAGAGAGTCAGTATAAGAGTGCATGAATATGCGGGCACATATCTATGCACATGGTACCTACATAATGAACAGCAATGGGGTTTCATCCCCTACAAGCAATTCACTGAGTATGTAAAACATGTTGAACACATATATGCTACACCCACTACATACGGCAGGAATGGCTGTTAAATGTTCTCGGGCAAAATCGTCAGCTGGGAGTACCATTAGAACACATTGGTGTGAAACAGAGGGACTCAACCTCATCTACAATTCCCACTTGTGGGTTTAGCAGAATAGGAATGACATGTAGGCTGTTGTCAGATGTCCCACAGTGCCCAACATACCGACACAAAACCGATACAATAACAGCTGAATTACCACATCTTCTTATCCTCCACATGATCAACATAGATATTTCCCAGGATAAAACACGTGTTGGCTGATCTGAGGGTGATTTGAAACCGATTCAAATTGACTCCACTGCTATGAAGGACTGGAGTTTCAAATTGTGATAGGCCGAATTGAATCAAGCCAATTGGAGTTTGAATTTGGAGTTTAAGTGTCATCTGATGAATGAACATTACTTTACATATGGACTATTCACAACATAAGTGAATAATGTCTTGGAATTGCTTATAGGCGTGTGCCTTAAATGTAGACTTCTTGTTTTTTGACAGTCTTCGATTGTTCAAATTTGGGCATTGTGGATGTGTTTTCCCCCCTTTAACTGCACCTTCTTCTTGGAGATTTGGATCAAGAGAGACTTTAAGGATTGGGTGTTTGTGTGCGCCAATTCCCCTAAAAACCACCACCCTTTTATTTTTCAACTGCCAAGTTGTATATACAGTGCCTGCCAAGACAATGCAACTGTGGGCTATTACATAGGTCCCTTGGTGTTCGAGAGTGGTAGCTAATGTTTGTGGCAGCCATGAGGTGTCTAAGGTGTGTATCCCATTATCACCAGATGATTAACATAACTACCATTGTCTCTCCTATCATCCAAAACATTAATGTGCATTTATTCTGTTGACACATACACAGTGCAGGATATGGGGTGGAGCTCAGCTACTTAGCAATTGTGTACCTTGGCACAATCTATGTGAGGTTAATGACTTCCAGTTTTCTCCTACTGAGTCCCACTATGACATCCATGATCTGAACTGTCTGACAGTGACTCTGCCCCATGTTGGGCCATTTATTGTATCTGGGGCAGACATGATGGTGTTGTGAGTCAGAGAGTGCTGCATGTGAGGTTGCACTACAGTAGGTGTGGTACCAGTTCTCACACATCTGGCACAAGGTAAATGATGGGCATTGATCTTGTATTACTACGGGTGTGAGCAAATGCGTCAAGCAGACGTCTCTGCACACTACAGATAAGTTAGGTATGTGTTGATGAGATGCAGTTGATATTGGCGCAAGTTGTGTGGTGTTTGATATTTGTTCTGGCAGTGATTTGCACGGCATGACTTGAGGGATCTGTGCCTATTTGGAACTCACATGACATGGGCATGGTATATGCCATTGACATGTCTGTGCTATTCTTTGTTTGGGCACTCTGTGTGAACCTACTGTCTAGTTCTGCTGTTATCAAAGGGTTCATGTCTGCACCTGTCCTCACGTGGTATGCCTGTTAAGTTGGGGGTGTGTTACATACATGAGGGTGTATGTATTTGTGTTGTGCACTACTTGTGCTGTACTGCAGCATTCAGCATTTGTGTTATCACCTGTACATGTGTGTTACCCTGACCATGTGTTACTGTAGTGGTGTATGTCTTGTGTGTCCGACAGGGTTGGAGTCTTGTGTGTATATTGCTAGATTTGTTGACTTACTCCAAGTAGGCCATTTCCAAATTGTCTATCCTGGAATTGTTCGTTGATCCTGCTGTGCCTGAATATGGAGGCGTCATGGACCCTCCCAGGATACTTGGCCAACATATTCATGAATAGTCCCCAGTGGTCCACTATGCCTTGCACATTAATAGAATGTGTGTGCTTGTGATTCCAGTATAAGTGCTCTGTTGCTGCAGGTGGTACGAGCCGGACATAGGTGCTGTCAATTGCACTAAGCACATGCGGGAAGCCATAGATTTGATAGAAGCCCTGTTTATTCTCCTGATGCTTTTGCTGTTTGGGGAAGCTGATGTAGCGGGATGTCAGGGAAATGATGGCATCTAACACCTTTGGCCGGAATGCAGAGAACGACGGCTGTGAGACACCAGCATCCAGTGAACCCGTTGTTTGGAAGGAACCACTTGCCAGCATGCGCAGGACAGCAAGCAGCTTTGTCATAGGTAGTATGTTGTGTGGGGTCTGCAGGCTGGCTGTAATTTGCAGCAGGTGTAGTATGGCTTGCCAGTTCAGTCTGTAGGTCCTAATAATGTCCAGGTCCCTGAGGCCAAGGAGGGTTGTCTTGGTTCTGAAGACTCTCTCCTGCCTTCTGCATTGCCTTTGTGAGCCGCGTTGTTGTGGTAGTGAGTGCTGGAGTTGTTGCTATCCTCTGTGCCATTTAGCAAGCTGGATCATTATCAACCCCATTTTCTCCTGTGGGTTGTAATGTTGCTTGTCCTGAAGTAGTTGTGTGTTTGCCTCATTTTATGGCCTGCCTTGACCCAGGCATTACATTTTGACGCAAAGCGGTGTTAACATCATTTTTTGGGTCTCCCTCCCATCTGTGCACCTTTGTTGCCCGGTTGGATAAATATGACGCTAGGGTGTTTGAGTCATTTTTGGGACAGTAACTCCTACCTTGCATCTTATTGACGTAAGGAGGTTTCGTGCATCTGAAAAATTACACTAACACCAATATTTTGACGTTAGATGTTTCTAGCATCAAAATATAAATATGGCGTTGAGCTTGCGCTGAATTAGCATAAAACAAAATGATGCTAATTCAGTACAGAGTATAATTATTCCCCGTACTATCTTTGAAACATTGTAACACAGTAACTGTCTTTTAGATTCTTCTATAAATGCCCCTACATCTTTATTAAAAGTAATCAGACAGTCTAGCAATCTAGCCACTGGCAAATCGGTTGATGCCCCATAATCAAAAAGTGAAGGCTTTGGGGCATATTTACAAGTCCCATCACCGGTGCATCATTGTTTGTGAAGCACCTATGGTGTGTAATTCAGGCATATATATATAGGAACAAGCAAAGTAACTTTGCTTGGTTTTTCATGGACTTGTAGATATGGTGTAAAGCAACTCAGCGCAAGTCACTGCATTTCCTTACACTGCATCAGGGAGGCGTACCATGGGCATTGTGGTGGGTGTCCCCATGTAAGACACATGGGGTTTGACTCAGTCCTAGATTTACAAGAAACTGTAAACCTGGGAAGGTGTCAAAACTGTACGCCTTCCCAGGGCAGGCACAAGAGAAATATCCTGGTTGTTTCCTGTTTCAATGTGTTTGGCATTCTGCAGCACACATAGAAAAAGAAAAATGCCTCACAGGATTGTTTTTGTACATGAAGGTGCCCTTCCTGCACTAAAAACAAACTTGTTGACAATGTAGACACCCTTGACCCAAGGTGCAAGTGTGTCTGCATTGATGCTAGGCAGCAATTTGTACACTGACAAAGGGGGAAGACAAAAATGCATCGAATCTTGTAGGTACATTACATTTCTGCCTTTTCCATGTGGTGCAGGACAAAACAGTAAAGTCATTTGCTGTGCTGCGCTGCCCTTTACCTCAGGGCTTGTAAATATGCCCCTTTGTTCCGTCCTTTACTGAGATGATAAAATCCATTGAACTCTATTTCTCTCAAAAAAAGCTCAACTCAAAACCCCAAACTCATATGATTTGGTCCAACTTCAGAGAAATCACTGAGAGTGAGCTGCTTGAAACTATCCACAAAATAAATCCCTTTAATCACTTCACTGATGTGGTGTTGAACAACATCTGGAAAGATATGGCTAAACACTTGTTCTCCTACTGGAAAACCCTTGCACCCTTGTGACCATTTTCCTAGTGCAAGGCATACTCAAAATATTCTGTAAAGTGGAGGTCTTACTCCTGCTAAAAAATGTCATTGGATCCAAACAGCCACAACCTCTGACCTGCATCAAGGCTTTTCTTCCTAAGGTAGGTAATTGAAAGCTGTGTAGCTCCCAAACCTTATTTCAATATTCAGTCTGATAATCTCCAAGATAATCTTCCAATCCGGCCTCCTATAGGACCACAGCATAACCATCATAAAGACTGTTAATAATGTACTCTGCCTCTTAGATTCAGACAACTGTTACTTAATTGTGCTCCTAGACCTGTGTGTTTCCCTCAACATCATCTATCACATTTCTCTGATTAGGACCACGTGAAATCATATTGACATTAAAGGAGACTGATAAAATTGTTCTCCTCCTATTTGTCTAACCTTTCCCAAGTGGGAACTCCTCTCCTAGTCTTTCTTGAATAAGTGTTTCTGTTCTCACTTCCATTATTCAAATACTCTTTGGAAACACTCAAGATGGATGGTTGTCCAATCATGGATCGATTACTGTTGTTCTCTGAGCTGCAGACCAACTATTATGAAAATGTTAAATACCTAAACTTTATCCTTGATGACAGATTTGATCTACAGGGTAAAATTCTTACTGTGATGACAAATTCATGCTACACATTCAGGGTTCTATGAAGACCCAGACAGTTTATCACGGAATCTTACCTAAAGCCTCTTGCCAAAGCCATTATCCTTTCAAGATTGCCTCAGGGACAATTTTCTCACTGACCATCCAAAATCTCAATACATCCCCTTAACAGTAGTGCTGAATTCTGCTGCTCGTTTAGTTTCTGGATGAGAGAATTTTGACAACAGTGCCCCAGCACAACTCAAGATGGTCTGTGCCATCTAAAAAACTTCATACACTTCCACTCCTAGTTACCTAGCAAAGAAAGTAAAAAGCTCCTGTGGTCTACCAGGGCTTCTTAACATGCCATGTCTGATAATGTTTAAAAAGGAACTTACATTCCTCCTGTTCCTTACGTCCAATTTTTGGATGTTTTTTCATCAATTTTTGATTAGGTCAACCACTGTTTTCTTTTTTTCAATGTTGCATTGCTGTTGTCCTACCATCAGCTGATGTAACAACTGTTCATTTCTATTTGTATTTGGCAGTGACTCCTTGCCTTGTAAAGTGCTCTGTAGCCATTGAGCCATGTTTATGCTCATAAAAACTTCATAAATAAATAAATAATATTAGATAGAGCAACATACACCTACACTTTTTGCTTGTACTTGTCCCTGACCACAGAAAACTGAAGGCACGCCATCAACTACTGAAGCCAATATTGCAAATGAGACCCATCTTCGCAACAGTAATCCTGCTACTAATTCCAATATGCCTCCAACCCAAATCAATATTGACAGGTCACACAAGCACACGAGTAGTCTAGCAATTGAGTGGTGTCAGCGGATTCCTATCTTTGCTATGGCTGTTTACCAAGCTCAGCCATACAATGCACCCAACATGGTGCCCAGATTTCCAGAATATCACAAAAAAGGAACTCACCCCAGTCATTTCCTGTAAATAACCAGGTAAAGCAATATAACTAAAGAATCAACTTTGGGAATCAGGGAGGGAGAGGTTTCAGGACTGCAATGAGGAACACCTGGACTTGAGTAATAAAGATTACTGGTAACTAACTGAGTCATTACCTCCGTATCCATTTTCCTAGAACAATCCTTACTCGGTGAGTAAATAGCTAAGCAGGCAGTTTGATTTTGATTCAGTACAGAAAAAAGGAAGACTACCAAATATGATGCATAATTCATAGTTTATTAAAACAAATTAAAGAGAATGTTAACATTTATACTTCATGCACAGTGAACAAAACATGAGAACTGAAGTTTCTAGAGGTTGAGCCTGAAACTTGCAAATTAAAATGCAACATACAAATGTGTGAGGTGGACTGGTTTGATGCACAGCAGGTAATTTTAAGAGAGGCTCTCTTGAAAGCAGCCCATGAGGTTGCCATATCTCTACCCTGGACCCTTTGTGACTCCTGGCCTGCCACTTCATAAGATTTAGAAATGGCAAACTTCCCCCACCCAAGGAGGGTAAGCAAAGGCCAAAAAGAACATCGACCTTTCAAAAATAGGAAATTCAGGACAAATAATAGAGAGGGCTTGTGTGATGATGGTTTAGGGGGGTGTGTGGGAATGTGCAGTGGGCATGCTTTAGTGATGGGTGTCCATGCGTTGTTGTTGCATGCAGGGCTTGGTGTTGGGATGTATGGTTTGTGATATAGGTACATTTGTGAGGAGTTGGAGTGATAGGGGTGGGGGCGAGGGTGGGGTTATGTGATAGCATGCAAGTAGGGTGGGGGATGTAATAGTTAAGATTTGACTTATCAGAGTCCATTCCTCCACCGACTCCTGCGAGGCCCTCAGGATGCAGAATCGCCAAGACCTGCTCATCCCATGTTGTCAGTTGTGGGTGAGGAGGTGGGGGTCTGCCGCCATTCCGCTGAACCGCCTGGTGGTGTCTTGAGACCATGGAACGCACCTTCCCCGTAGGTCGTTCTACCTCTTCCTGATGTCCTCCCGATTTCTTGGGTGTTGTCCCACTGCGTTGACCCTGTCGACTATTCTTCGCCATAGCTCCATCTTCCTTGCAATTGAGGAGTGCTGCAACTGTGATCCAAATAGCTGTGGCTCTACCCGGATGATTTCCTCCACCATGACCCTGAGCTCCTCCTCCGAGATCCTGGGCTGTCTTTGCCGTGCCATGGGGTGGTGTGGGTGATGTGTGGGGTGGTGTGTGTGGTGATACGTGTGGTGATATGTAGTGGTGTGTGGTGTTTTGTGCGTGGAAGTTGTGTGGGTGATGGTGTTGTGTGCCTGTGGATGCTAGTTTGTTGATGGTGGTGTCTCTCTCTGGCCTTCTCTCTGTAATTGTGGTCGTAGGGGTTTGTGGGTGATGTGGGTGTGTATTTTATATTGTATTGGGTATGTGGGAGTGGTGTGTGTATGTGTATCAGGTGTGTGTATTTCGAATTGTCCAATGTGGCTGTGTTTTGTAAGAGTGTGTGTATTTTGAGCACGGCGGTGTGTACCTCCAATGGAATACCGCGGTTAAAAGACCGCCGCGTGGATTCGTGTGTCGTGATAGTGTGGCCGTTTTTCCGTTGGCGTGACGGTGGAGGTTTTGTTTTCGCCAGTTTATCATTGACCTTTGGTGTGGCGGACTTGTGTGGGTGTCTGAATTTTGTCGGATTCCGAGATGTGGGTCATAATAGCTGTGGCGGAATTCCGCTGCCGCTGCTGTGTGTTGGCGGTCTTCTGCACGGCGATAAGCGGCTTTTACCACCAATGTTGCAATGACCCCCTATATGTCCAGAGAAAACAAGGAACTGAAGAGTTTACTAATGCCAAGTTTTTACAGCCAGTAATGAAGGTGGCAGGGAGGAGCTGTGTTCATCTGATATAGGTATTTTAAATGAAACCCCAATATCATGCTGCTATTAAAGAGCTAAGATGAGAATTGTGATCAACTGAGAAATTTAGAGCTTGATATACAAAGGGATTTTCTGTACTGCAAAGGCTTGTGACTACATAATACCTTTTTACTACTTACAAAAGCTCTTTTACAAATTTGAAACGTGTTTCCAGCTTGTAAAATGGCACTTGCAAACCTGTCAGAATCACAAATAGAAGGGGGGTGAAAGGGTCATCTCCCTTCAATTTGTGATTTGGAGAGGAATGTAGAAATAGCTGAGAGAGCAATTGAAGTTGAAAACCATTGTTTAGATATTGAAAGATTGTGGTATCTGAATAGCAAATGGGAATCTGTCCCACAGAAATTATGAGGACAGCCTCCATGGAAGTAGGCTGTTGTCCGCTGCCTGCTCATCTCCATGTCTTCACAAATGGAAATTATTTTTTAAAGCAACACTGGTCCCTTAAATGGATGAAGGCACATTTAAAAAACTGTTTCTGACTTAGGAAAGCAAAGGGAGGGACAGAGGCCTGCTGTCACTTGCAGGCCGCTATCACTGCATGTTCAGCTAACTACAGCAGGTTGCAAACTGCAAAAATATTTATATATATATATATATATATATATATATATATATGTATATATATAATGCAAAAAACAAGAAAGAATTTTTAGGTGGAGAGCAGCTCCAGTAAGGAGCACTCTGCAACACCAGTGACACTCTAAATTTTCTCACCTCAAATGTCTGCTTATCTAGCAAAGTTTTTAAGCATAGGATCAGCATAGTGCTATCCATGATGAGCTAGGGCCAAAGTCTTTTGCCATTTGTACAGCAAAATCTTTAAGCATAGAATTGACACAGTGTCATCCTCACCAAGCTGTAAAATGACAAAAGCCATTTATTACGCCAGGCACAGTATTACTGCTTTGGACTGGTCAAATACCATCCAAGCCAACCTGGAATGAGTAAAGCAACCCCTATGAGGAGTTTAACTTTGTCCAGACACAAGTGAGCACCCAGTATAAGTCAAAACAAGGCTTTTTCAGAGTTAGAGTGCCGCATACATTTAAAAAAAAAACAACAGAGAACTCTGTGAAGTTCCCAAATTTAGGTGGATGGCAGCTCCAGGAAGGAGCACTCTGCAACACCAGCGACACTCTAAATTTACTCACCTCAAATGTCTGCCTATCTAGCAAAGTTTTTAAACATAGGATCAGCACAGTGCTATTCACGCCGAGCTAGATAGGGACACATGCCCATGGTAATGGGCAGGACATGGTATGACATTACTGCTGTGTACTTCATAATGTAAATGACAGTGCCTGATGTTTATTGAGCCTCTGGACATGAGCATTTGACAGGAGCTGCACTTGGATAGGAATTGAAGGAGACTGATCACGTAGTCATCCTGGACCCTCATTTTGAGTGTGTTTGTGCCATGGGCACCTAACTGCCATTTCCTAGTTGACCAGCACACACAGCTCAGGTAATAGTGTGAAATGTTGTCAATGGTAAATGCGTCTTGAGGCAATAGCCTGGGCATTGTCCCCTAGTTCACATTCTGACAATACCAGCTGTTGTGTGACAGCAGCCCAGTTTTACATTCTAGCCTACCCTCCTGCACTGGCTTTGCCTTTCCAGCAGCCATGACATGGCAGTGTACCAACATGCAAAGGTTGTTGGTTTGGTGTTGTGCTGTGCCCCTGAATGATCCTGCTGAGCTCATGAACCTGTTCCGTGTCCCTTTGCCCTTTCCACTGCCTGATTTCCATGGTTGACATGCATTGTGAAGTAGGTATGTACCTCCCCATTCTTGCATTTTGAGATTTAGGCATTTTGTTCCCCCATGCAACTTACCCTGCATATGTGTTGTTTCCTGAAAGTCTGTGCTGCCCTGACCTGCAAGTCCTGTGATGTTCTCCTCCAGGATGACGGCTGCAACCATCTACTCCATCTCGTCCAGGGTCTCCTGCGGTGCTGGACTCTCACCTCCAGCCTGCAGTGCTGCCTTCCTGTTCCTTGCCATTTTCTCCATTGTCCTACGCTTGCAGTCATGCCAGGGTTTCTTGCACTGAGTGACAGTCCTCCTGACCTCTGCCAGACTGTTTATCTTGTCGACAATTTGTTGCCATATTGCCTCTCTCCTCCCAATTGGCAATTTAGAGGTGATGAAAAGTTGATGCTGATGCTCCATCACCTCTCTGACCAGTATTTCATGCTCCTCTGCACTGAAACGGCACTTCCTTTTCTTCTTGTCTCTCCCATGGGTCTTGTCTGTGTCCCTCTGGTTGGTTCCTGGTAGATTGGGGTCTCTCCTGTCTCCTGGGATCCATTTTGGGGCTCCTTAGCACTGTTTGCGTCGCTTTTAGACGCTATTGCGGTGGAAAATGGCGCATATCTGGTTTGCAACATTTTTTGCGTCGCAAACCAGATTAGAGTAATTTTTCCTGCATTAAAAGCATTTTGCTTTACGATGCAGCGCAATGGATAGCATAAAAAAAAATGACTGACCAGTTCTTAGCGCCACCATGCGTCAAAGTATAAATTTGATGCATGGGTGGTGCTAAGAAAAATGATTAGCAAGCATTACATTTTCTGGTGCAAAACAGCGTTAGCACAGTTTTGCATCAAAAAGTATAAATATGGGCCAAAGTCTTTTTCCATTTGTATAGCAAAATCTTGAAGCATAGGAGTGACACAGTGTCATCCTCGCTAAGCTGTAAAATGACAAAAGCCAATTTACCACTCCAGGCACAGTATTACAGCTTTGAACTGGTCAAATACCATCCAAGCCAACGTAGAATGAGTAAAGCAACCCTTTTGAGGGGTTTAGCTTTGTCCAGACACAAGGGAAGACCCTGTATAAGTCAAAACAAGGCCCTCTCAGGGTTAGAGTGATGCATAAATTATGAAAAAAACAAGAGAGAACTCTGGAAATTTCCCAAATTTAGGTGGAGAGCATCTCCAGTAAGGAGCACTCTGCAACACCATTGACACTCTAAATTTGCTCCCCTCAAATGTCTGCTTATCTAGCAAAGTTTTTAAGCATAGGATCAGTATTGTGCTATCCACGCAGAGCTAGATAGAGACAAAGGGCCAGATGTATCAAAGATGTGGTTTGCATCTCTTAAATAGTGAATTTTAAGAAATGGCTATTTCAGAAATGCAAAATGGGATGTGTGAATTTTGCGATTCAGTAAAAGCGATTTCTTAGAATTCGCAAGTGCTATCACCGATTTGCACATAAAGAATTGGATGAACTGTGCAAACCTGTCCTTATAATTATAATTGAGAATTACAGCCTGCGTACAGATTGTATAAATTGTTATACTGTTATTGTGTATTTGTATAACCCTGGCCTGAGCACGTTTTGTGCATAAAAATTGTTTCTTTAATTTCTTTTATTAAAACACTGTTTTTGGAGAACTGTTTTTGCGTTCACATTGATGAGTAACTATCATACTAGAGATCACTGTTCCTTTAGAAAAGTGCAGATTTACACAGGTCCTATGGATTCTGGAGTCACTATTGTGTTATGAAACATGGTTGGGTACGTGGGATGTTTACACTGTGGTGTTGGGACCTATCTGCAAGCTGCTAAGTGAGCATAGATGATGGCCTAAAAGTACAGTGGGGCAGATTTAAGGAACGTGGTCCTGGACTTGGTGCAGTGCCACTTTCCTTGAGCCAATTAGCACCCCCTACTGCCACCATGTTTGAGCCATATTTAAAATATGGCGCACCATGGGGCAGGGTAGGGGGGCAATAGTGTAATTTTTTGTGATGCTATTTATGTACTCTGTAGGAGTAGCACCAACATTTTGCTGCTGCTCCTGCAGGGGTCCATTATAGATAATAGTACACCCCCTCTTAACGCCTGCCCTGAGCAGGTGTTAAAAGTGCTGAACAAAATTGCACAAGAATATCTCTTAGATTTCCTTGCACCATTTTTTTGCACCCCTCCAATGGGGAATGCACCCCTTACATACATTATGCCTGGCACATTGATAATGTGGCACAAGGGTTTACAAAAGGGCGTAATGCATATATTGCACCACTTTGCAAATATGGTGTGGGGAAAATGCCCATTTGGTGCCACAAAAATGATGCTATGGCAGCGCTAAGGTGACACTAGCGTCTCCTAAATATGCCCCATTTGTCTTTTGCCTTTGTGTGCCTTCTTTAAAATGTGGAAGTATCCAATGTGTCCTTGGTGCTGTTGTGAATGGTGGATCTAGACACATATTATATAAATTCCCTTGAAATGTATGAAACAACATTTTTTCTTTAAGTGATTTAAATATGCAATTGTTTTTTGTAGGAGGGAAGTTGTATAGTGGCATTTTTGTTGCCCCAAAATGTTGTTATGCTTGAGGTGTGTCACTACCCACTTGTAAGACTGTCACTCAATAAGGTAGTTATTGTTGTGCCACAGCAGTAAACTACCTTTTTTGTAAACAAAGTAAAAGCTTTGCTGTTACATGTCCAATCCTTTATGATCTATGCAAACAGAATGATATATTTTGTGCACATTACCTGAGCTTGTAAAATGTGAAACTTAAGAATTAGTTGCATTGTCTGGAGACTGATTTTGATGATAATGGTGTAACCTGATGGATAGTGCTTATGTCTAAGCTGTGAACCTGTAATAATTCTAAAAACTAATTTATAACACAGTTACAATTCCAAGCTCAATGTTTTCTTGGAATAAGGTCTGGTGACTTAAGCCTTATATTGCATGAAATATTTAAGGTTAGAGATGGCGTTGTTGTCAGAGCAGAGGTATGAGCATATAAAACCATCTCAAACTGAAGGAGTGGGAGCACACTTCCTTACACCCCAGCACTCAACATGACCCAATGCATCATGGTAAAAGCAGTGAATGTTAACACTTGCTTCAGTAGCAGTCTTTACTTTTTCAGCCTTATTGGTGAAGCCTGTGCTGTGGATGTCTACATATGTGTTTCTGGATTCCTTCTTTCATAATTGGAGGACAACACGTCGTTTTTGGGGTGCTGGAAATACTGCCTAAGTTCTTCTCAGGTCTCTGTACCACTCGCTGGGTGCAGCTGCATCAAAACAAGCTAGTCAGCTCAGTAGCTTGAGGCAGAGTGCTGGGACGTGAGGCAGTGTGCTCCCAACCCCCCACGTCTATATAAAATCTTTGCAACATGATAGATAATGTTGGTATCACAGGTCATACTTGTAAGATGTGTATAACCTAAGCAATGGTGTGCCAGACAAAATGATTAAATGTGCAACAAACATACAAATGATTGATGCTAAATACTTGAACAGATATTCCTCTTACTGTGTTGCAAGCATGTAACTGTGTGAGAATATCACAGCCCCAATCCCCCTGGAATTACTGTACGATGTGTGAACTAGAATTCTAGGACCTGTACTACAGCATCTGTAGTTAGGGGATTAATTTAATAAGAGTCTAAGGGTCTGATTTAGAAATTGGCAGATGGTTTACAATGTCACAATGATGCCAGATATACCATCCTTCAAAATCTAAATCCCATTATATTCTATGGGATTTAGATTTTGGCGGACGGGATATCCGTCACAGTTCTGATGGAGTAAACTGTCCACCAATATCTAAATCACGCCCTAAGTGTTTCTGTGGGACTGCAACATGCAAAACAAGTGCTTATATTTGCCAGATTAAGCTTTTCTATGTTCTGGAGTCAAGTATTTTCTATACATATTATTATTATGAGAGTTTTATAGAGTGCATAGCTACCCAAAAAAGGGTTTCCCTATTTTAAGCCCCTCATAGTACATCCAGCAAAACTAATATTGCCACAGAATTCAGAACAGCCAGGTCTTTAACAGCTTAGAAACACTGAAAGAGAATGACAAGGTCTCATAGGAGGTGGTAGTGATTTCCACAACCCAGGACAAAGGTATGAGAAGGCCCGCCCCCCCCCCCCCCTTGATGGGTTCTCCTCACTCTGAGGACTGAGAAAAGATTGGAATTGCTGGAGTGAAGAGGATGGTTTTGTTTGGTTTGTGGGGTGACACCAAAGAAGTGAGATAATGTGGTCCAGTGTTTGACAAATTTTTGCATTTATCAAAGGGCTCGCTAAAGCAATTTATGACCTCTGACAGGTATTGATTCCATGACTATGCTGCAATAAGTTTCATCTTCATAAACAAGCATTCTGGATTGTTTAACAATATTCTCCAGCATTTGATTTGGTTATGAACACTTTACTAGCTTCCCTCTCTTATTTTTCTCAGGCATTTCGCTGTACTTCAGTGCTTAAATTGAACTGGTGCTTCTGATGCTTGGCATAGGCACTAAGGTGATTTATATCTAGGTGTTAAATATACTCAATCAGAATGGAGTATACAAACTACCAAAATAATGATCTGCCCCAAAATTTATAAGCAGGTGAACCTTAGGTTTCATCACAGCAGAGTCTAATCCATCACTGCTGTGATTAAACGCTCCGTGATCCAGCATAGTAAGAGCCATTGGAGGCAGACCTCTAATTCTATTCACCCAATTTAAATAGGCAGAATAAATGGCCACTTTATTTTTTATTTACAAAAAACATTTCATTTTTCTTTTTAAAACTAAAATCCCCCATCAGGGCTGAAAATAAATCAGTTTGGTGGAAAGATCAGTCAGGCAAAACCGTGCACCAAACTTCAAAAATCATTTACAAGAACTGTTGCAATGGCAATGCCTGCCAATTCTTTAAGAAATGATCCCCGCTTGAGGGTCATTACTCTATGTGCCAGGCGGCACCTTCATCAGGGCAATAGAGTAACAAACGGAAAATTTAAGCACTGCTCTACTCCCAACATCCATGTTTGGAGATTAGTTTGCTTGTAAATTCAATATATCTTTGGAAAATAAGGTATTTCATGCTCCTTTCCTGGTTTGTTTTTATAGCTCAGTTCAAGAGTATTTATTCATTTTACTCACATTTGGACGGATGGCACCAAGTCTAAGAGGCATATTTAAGAGCCCCTAGCGCCACCAGAGCATCACTTTTAGTGATGCTCTAGTGGCGCTATGCCCTGAACCGTATTTACAAGGTGGCTTTAAGCCACTTTTTGTGGCTTAGTGCCACCTTGTAAATACAGCACCTTCACATGCAGCACTTTGCGTGGAAGGGGTGTGCAATGGGTGTTGGTGTGGACGTGCCACACCAACAGCCATTGCATTTTGATGCTGCCCCAGATTTACGAGTTTTAGAAACCCTGAGGCAGTGCTAAAATCTAACACCACCCCAGGGATGGCGTTAGAGTGGCATAACGAGGAGAAATGCTTTCATTTCTCCTCATGTTTTGCTCTTTATATGTGTGCTGCATTTTGCAGCACAGATGGAAGGAAGAAATTGAGGTTGAAGATTATTTTTGCTCGAGGAAGGTGTCCCTTCGTGCACAAAAACAATCTACCCCTCAACGCAGCCATCCTTGCACTATGGGGCACCCTGCACCCCGTCTCTGCCAGCCTTTCTCATGGCAGGGTTACCACCATGAAACAGATATCGGTGAAGGGGGTCTTAATACCCATGTTGGTGCTGCTTGCAATGCAGCCCTGGTGGATTAGAACCACCAGCACCGCCAGACTTCCCTTTCCAATGATACCGTTTCCAAGCGTATCTCTGCTCTACGATCACCAAAGGAGGGCATTCCCCAAGCAGCGATCCACTCCAGTAGACACCATGGATTTATATTAGTTGCAGGGAGTGGCCCCTTAGGCAAAGGCCACTCCCTAGAAATGAGGATACATTTTGGCCTTTTCCCCACTGGGGGCATTTCCTTATTTTTAGGCCAACCTACTCTCGGGGGGACAGAAAACCACTAGATACCTGACGTTTTTATAAGTATACGTTGGGGAGTGGCCCTTTGGGGAAGGGTCACTCCGCATTATGGGGACATTATTTTGGCCAGTTTCTGGCCCTCTGGGAGCAAAACTCACTAGACACCAGGTTTTTTTTAAGAAAACAAATTGGGGAGCGGTCCCTTTCTCAAGCATCGCTCCCCTTTATGGGGGCATGATTATGGCCATTTTCATTCATAGACCAATCTGCCCCTGAGTTGAGCAGAAAACCACCAGACACCAAAGATTACTTTTTTTTTTATTTATAGGGGGTGGGGGCTGCCCAGCATGGTTATGTCCATTCCCACATCCCTTCCAAAAAAAAGAGAAACAGCCTTTCTGCCCCTCACATGGGCAGATGGGGACAATCACCCCCTCCCAGGAGGGCAGAAAGTCCAGTGGACATCAGTGGGCTTTGTCTTTTGATTTATAGGGTGGGGGTTCCCCAGCATGGGCTTGGCCATGCCCCCACACTCCCCCAAAAAGGGAATCAGTCCTTCTGCCCCACCAGGTGGCAGATGAGAACAATTACCCCACCTGCCCTACCCCTGGGGGGGCAGAAATCCCAGTAGACACCAGGGAATACTTATTGATTTGTTGGGGTGGGCTGCAAACACATGGGCATGACCATGCCCCCACAATCCTCCAAAAAAAGGAAACAGTCTTTCTGCCTCTCTCGTGGGACAGATGGTGTAATTACCCAACCTGCAGCCCCAGGGGGGCAGAAAGCCCACCAGACACCAGGGATTAATTTTATTTTGTTGTCTGATTTGTAGGGTGGGGGCTGCCCAGTATGGAACTGACTATGTTGCCTCACTTCCCAAAAAGGGAAACAGTCTTCCTGCCACCTGGGGAGCATTTGGGGCAATTACCACTATCAGCCCCCTTGAATCAGAGCAGAAAGTCAACTAGACACTAGGGAATACTTATTTCATGGGGTTGGGTTGCCCAACATCGGCATGACAATGCCTCCACTCCCATAAAAATGGGGAAACAGTCTTTTTGCCCCACCAGTGGGACAGATACGCCAATTAGTCCTATACCCCGGGCAGGAGCCCACTAGACACCAGGGATTACTTTTTGATTTTTTACTTGTAGGGATATGAGCATGACCACTTCACCACCCCCTATAAAAAGAAAAAAATATTCTCCCCACCCGGTGGGCAGATAGTACCCATATTACCCCCTCCAGGGGGCAGAGAGCCCACTAGACACCAGGGATTACCTTTTTTTTGTTTGTAGGCGTAGGAGCTGCCCAGCATGGGCATGGCCATGCCCCCACACCCTCAAAATGGGGATAACAGTCTTTCTGCTCCCCTGAAGACGAAAGCACCTCATTCCAATAGCAAGCAAGAGAATATTTCTTTTGGTTGTTGTTTTTACAAATGGTCCAGGAGAGTCTGTCTAACTTCTAGTATCATCCAGAACCGCTACACTTTTTGGGCTTGGGTAGGCTGTCAACTAAAAAAAACTACCAGACCCATACAGCTCTAAAAACTGGACATCTGGTGGGAGTCCAGGGTGGTGTGCTTCGCATGCATCCCACAACATTTTGTAATCCACAATGCCCTGTAATCCTCAAATGATGACTAAACTTTGGGACTCTGCAGGAATCCACAAAATTCCTACCACCCAGTATTGCCACACTTGTGTGTTTAAAAATGTTGTGTCACTTGGGCGGTTGGGCCTAGTGCAAGTGACAGAAACTGAGTCAAATGAGGACAATAAAGTCCCAACACAAGGGCTCCCATTGTCCTTGGCTTGACCTGTTTCTGTCACTGGCAGTAGGCTCAATCACACAAGCGTGTGATTTCAGGTAAAGTTTGAGGATTGCAGGGCATCATGGGGAAACAAAAACTCATGGGATCCATGAAAGTCACCCCATTCTAGATTCCCCTAAGTGTCCCGTTTTAAAAAATGAACACGTGTGCTAGGCTTTCCCAGGTGCCAGCAGCAATAGGTCCCAAAACCACAGCTACTCACTTTGCAGAACATGAGTCAGTTTGTATGGAGAAATTTGATGCATCCATGTTATGTTTTAGATAATTTCCTGTTGTGGGCACTAGGCCTTCCCACCCACGTGAAGTATCATTTTTATCAGAAAACTTAGGAGAATACTGGGTGGAAGGAAGTTTGTAGCTCCCTGTCAGTTCAAGAACATTGCTTCACAGAAATGTGAGGGAAATAGTTTTTTAGTCATAGTTTAAGGTTTGCAAAGAATTCTAGGTAAACCAACCTAGTGAGAGCCCCACACGTCACCCCATCCTTGATGAAACGAGGTGTCTAGTTTTCATAAATGTACAGGTTAGCTAGATTTCTCTAGGTTATGTATACAAAATTAATCTCAACAAGGTAGTAATAGCAATAATATTGCACCTCCTAGTATAGTCCAATAAGTATTTAACTCACGTTTGGTGCACAAGTGGTCAACTTATCCTACTACCTAAAGGAAAATAGTGTTGAGTAAAAAAATAATTTTATACACAATATGCAGAAGTACAACTGAGACCACAGCACTCATGAATATCCATAGTTATACAATGTGACAGTATAAGCTGGTGTAGAAGGTCCAAAATGTATATTACAGTAGTCTTCTTGATGTTCAAAAAAGATGATTGATTTTGTTCGGTAAGACACAGCCAACACCTGTTTTGTCACACAATTACTTTTTCAAGGCTAGATAATGGACGAGAATCTGAAAAGTCCCTCTAGATAGTAGTGTAACACACTACTGACTGGAACTCTGAAACTTTGACAAATTTACTACGGGGACACAGGACTTACCATGGCCCTCTGACCTCTTACATGCTTGACGACTACTTGCCCAACTCACGGAGGACACATTCTTCATAACTCGCAGCACCATCATTTACTACCAGCACAACGGTTTTCTATTCTTATCTGATTGGATAACAGAGTGTGTTACACTACTTATACTGTATAACTATTGATATTCATCAGTGCTGTGGTCTCGGTTGTACTTATAGATTTCTCTAGGTGCCAACTGAGCTGTCGCCCACAAAGCACAGCTACCCACTATGCAAAAACAGCTCTGTTTTGTTTGGAACAAATTGACATATCCATGTTGAGTTTTGGGCCATTTCTTGTCACAGCCACTAGGCCTACCAACACAAGTGAAGTACCATTTTTATCAGAATACTTAGGGGAATGCTGGGTGGAAGAATGTTTGAGGGCCGTCGCAGATTTCCAGAACTTTCCATCACAGAAATTTGAGGAAAATTTGTTTTTTTAGTCAAAGTTTGAGGTTTGCAAGGGATTCTGTGTAACAGAACCTGGTGAGTGCCATGCAAGTCACCCCATTCAGGATTTTTCTGGGTACATAGTTTCCAATATTCTACCAATTTGGTAGGTTTCCTAGATACCGGTTGACCTGCAAAAAATGACTCAGTTTTCAGTGGAAAAACGTGATGTTGCATTTTGGGCCATTTCCTGTTACAGTCACTAGACAAGTGAGGTACCATTTTTATTGAGAGACTTAGAGAAGCACGGAATAGTAGAACAAGTGTTATTACCAATTGTATTTTTTTTCACTATAAATAGTGAAAAAAAGTATCAAGGAAAACTGTGTATTTCTGAAATGAGCACAGCATGTGGAGTTTAGAAGCAAAGGTTATTTGCACATCTCTGAAATTGTGGATACCCATACTAGCATGTGCTTTAGAGGGCATTTCTTACACATTTTCCTAGATTTGGGCACCCAAAATATCCTTCATATATTATAGTTATCTATGCTCAGGCCTTGAACAGGAAAAGTTATGCCTGGTAACTTGGAAATTGGGATTCACATGTTTCTCTTAAGGAGGGCTTTAGTACGGGGCTGTGCTAAAGTGACAAGGTACTGGGAGATATTTATAATAAGCTAGAGTTGGTGACAGGTAAACATTTGCATGTCCACCATTGCTTCCAAAATTGCTTCATTATTGGAAAAAGATGGCTTTCTGGGTGTTGGGAGTAGCTAATAAAATGTTTAGTAGTGAATGGCAATCTACTATATAGCACAAAAAAGTTGAAGAATAGATTACAGAAATGACAATATTATCTGTTATGAGAAGGTTTGGTTCTCCAACATTAATCGATTGTTGGTGAAGAAATGAGGTACTGAGTATTGAGTAAGAGTAATGACTTTCTCTGTAACAGCAGCATTGTGAAAAATTATATCAAACCCCAAAACCTTGTCATCAAACAAAGCAACATTCTAGAGTGCCTATTGTTGTTGATTCGTGGAGATGCAGGGCTGGTTAAAGAGAACTGTTCTTTTGTTAAAATGGATGACCCCTATGAAGCCATGCTGGAAGAAAGTGGGACCTGAGAATAGAACATTGATTCCAATACTACTAAAAATAGATTAATCGAATGAAAAACATGATATGTGTTTAAATATACTACCAGCCAAGTCAGTCTAAATAAAAATAAATAGGATTGATCACCACAAGTTTGTCTTGTTTTTTTGTTGTTGCAATTTTGCAAACTCACAAAGGTAATAATTACACAAGTTATCCTAAATGAAATTGACATCAACTCCACACAGGCAAGCGTAAAAGAAATTTCTGTACATTTACTGGTATGTCCGTTATGAAGTACTACCAATTTGAACTCTGTTTCGTGTAACTCATCTATCTTAACCATGTGTTTAAGCCAACTGTATTTTGACCCGTGTCAAATTCACACAATTAGCTATTCTAGCAAGATATGAAAGAAGAGACATGACAGACTTTTCCTCAAGCTGAAAGGATAACAGTGAGAAAATAAGTAGAGGACCTCATTAAAAGGAGTCTTTTTAACCCCTTCATTGCTAGGGTCTTTCCCCCAGTGCTGAACCCTTTTTTAAAATCTATTTGGAGTACTTCACACTTAGGCCTCCATTACTTTTTGTGCACATAAGCTATTCACGCCAAATTTGTGTCCTTTTTTCACAACATCCTGGGGATTCAAAAGGTGCCTGGGGTTTGTGGATTTCCCTGGAGGGAACTGCGAAAATAGGCAAAATCTAGCAAAAATGTGAGTTTTTTTAGAAAAGGAGGGAAAACGTGCTCCAGATAAAAGTGTCTGTTTTTTCCATAAAATTGGCATTCACTAAAGGTTTTTCTTTACTAAAGTCACACTTAGTTTTCAGGAGCATGTAGAGCTGAGTCAAAAACCAAGTGGCATATTTACAAGAAACTGTCTCATAAGTGCTAATGTGCCAGTTTTCCTGCATCGCCTCTGCCCCACCTAACGACACCATAGGTGTGCCTTATTTACAGTATGCCGCGCCATGGCACACATTAGGCCAATAGCATCACATTTCTTGATGCTAATGTGAAGTTTTGCTCCACCACCATCAAAAATGTTGACGCTGGAGCAGAAAAGTGAAAGGAGGCCCATTGATTAAAATGGGTGCGTCAGTTTAACACCTGCTTTGAGCAGGCGTTATGAATGATGCCAAAAATCTCACAGTGAAATCTTGTAGATTTTACTGCACCATTTTTGTGGGTTTCCTAATGCTGGTACGCCCCCTTTCATACATTATGTCTGATGCAGGAATAATGTGGTGCAAGTTGTCGCAAAATGGCGCAATGCACGCATTGCACTACATTGTAAACATGGAGCTCCAAAATTGCCTCCTTGAGCTACATTAGCATAAAAAATGACTCTACTGTGATGCAAGGAGGCTCTAGGGTCTTGTCTATCTGGTGCCAAATGTTATACCACAGTTTTAGCATTTTTCTAAGAGGTAGCCCATTTTCCCTCTTCTTTGTGCTCTCAACCTACTTCCAGTTAGTGGTGGAAACCAGTGTGAAACCCCTAGGTGATCCAAAAAAGCTATAGATTTCTGAAACTAAGACAAAATCCTGAATCTAGCAGGGGGTTGTATGTGTAGATCCCTCAAGGTATTCCCAATTAAAATAAAAGTTGAAAAAATAAATATTGAATATGAGTAGGAAAAAACTGATATATATGACATTTTCATCTGTAGCTTTTTGTCACAATGGCAGATTGACAAAAGCAATATGCCATTACGTCCTCTAAACCCTTCTGGTTGTGGGGACATAAAGGATTTGTGGCTTCTTCAGTACCCCAAGGTAACCAGAGAAAACAAATGAGCTGCCCTGTACACTGGTTTTTCTATAAGTACCAAGTTTATAATTATTAAAGGGAAATGGGAAGAGTGAAAAATGGGTATCAAGGAAATCTATGTATTTCTCAAATTGGCACAAGATATAAAGTTTAGGAGCAGTAGTTATTTCTACATTTCTGAATTTGTGGGTACCTGCACTGCGTATGATTTGGAGGGTATTTTGTCAAAATGTCATCTTTCTTCTGTAATTGTAATAACAAATGTTTTCTATTCTATGCTCCCACTGGTCTCCAGATAAAAATGGTATCTCAATTGTGTGGGTAGGTCTAGTGCTTGAAACAGGAAATGGCCCAAAAAGCTACAGGGTGCGGCACATTTTTCCAAAGTAGGTAGCTCTAGGTTTTGGACCCTAACTCGGCTGGAACCTTGGGAAATCTAGCCAACCTGTACATTTTTTAAAACTAAATACCTAGGGTAATCCAGGGTGGGCTGACTTGTGAGGCTCTCACAACATTTCTTTACCCAGAATCTCCTGCAAATCTCAAACCTTGACTAAAAACACATTTTCCCCACATTTCTGTGAGGGAAAGTTATGAAATCTGTGGGGAACCACAAATTTCCTTTCACCCACCATTCCCCCTAGTCTCCTGAGAAAAATGGTACCTCACTTGTGTGGGTAGGCCTAGTGCCCGCAGTAGGTAACAGCCAAAAATGCAACATGGACACAGCACATTTTTCCAGCACAAACTGACACTGTTTTTAGATGTGGGTAGCTAGCTCAGCTGGCACCTTGGGAAATCTACCCAACCTGACATTTTTGAAAGCTAAACTCCTAGGAGATGCCAAAGTGGGCTGACTTGAATGGTTCTCATCCCCATTTTTCACGCAGAATCCCTGGCAAACCTAAAACTTTGACTAAAAAAATCACATTTTCCTCACATTTCTGTGATGGAAAGTTCTGGTATCTGTGGGAAGCCACAAACTTCCCTCCACCCGGCACTCCCCCAAGTCTCTAGATAAAAATGGTACCTCACTTGTGAGGGTAGACGGAGTGCCAGTAACAGGAAATGGCCCAAAATGCAACATGGGCCCAGCACATTTTTGCAACGAAAACCGACCCTCTTTTTCTAATGTGGGTAGCTCTAGATTATGGACCCTAGCTCAGCCAGTACCTACCAAAACATAGGCAACCTGTATATTTTTGAAAACTAGACACCTAGAGTAATTCAGGATGGCATGACTTGCATGAATACCATTATTTGTTTTACCCACAATGCCCTGAAAAGCTCCAGCTTTGCCTGAATTCACACACTTTCCCTACATTTGTGTGATTGAAATTTCTGGAATATGCAGGAATCTACAAAATTCCTCCCATCAAGCATCTTCAATCAGATGCCAATGTTTAGAAAAAAGTTACTTATGTTGTCCTATACAATAGTCATTTGATTGCTGTAATCGTATCCTATTGATGATGTTTGTTTCTCGCTTCTGGTATCTCTTCCCCATGGACACAGAAAGAAAATTGTGGGGCATATTTAAGAGCCCCTAGCACCATTCTACCCCACATTAGCGCCTATTTTTATACCATTGTGGCGTTAGAAGGCCAAAAATTTGGCACCATATTTACAAAGTTGCGCAATGCATGCATTGCACCTCTTTGTAACCCTTTGCACTACATTATGCATGCACCAGGAATATTGTATGCAAAGGGGGCATTCCCCTGTTGGGGGGGGCAAGAAAAGTGGTGCATTGTGCATTGTGTGCAACACCACTTTTCTTAAATATGCCCTTGCATTTTAAGGCATGGCTTCAAGCAGTTTGCGTAGATTTTTCAAATTATTTGATTTCAAATGGAAACTCTGACCTAACCATAAATATAAACTCATCAATATTGACTCTGAAATATATATATGTATATATATATATATATATATATATATATATATATATGTTAGACTTTTCATCCTTGGCGTGGTCTCCTTTAACTTTTTGTCTCTGTTTCCCAGGTTGCTGATGTGTGCTGCAAAAGTGAAAATGCTCCTATACAAAATGTGTATGTAATTGGTTCATCCATGATTGCCATATTTGATTTACTGGTAAGTCCCTAGTACAGTGCACTAGAGGTGCCCAGGGCCTGTAAATCAAATGCTACTAGTGGGCCTGCAACACTGGTTTTACCACCCACATTAGTAGCTCTGTAAACATGGTTCAGACCTGCCACTGCAGTGTCTGTGTGTGCAGTTTTGAACTGTAAATTCGACTTGACAAGTGTGCCCACTTGCCAGGCCTAAACCTTCCCTTTTCTTACATGTAAGATCCCCCTAGGGTAGGCTCTAGGTAGCCCTAAAGGCAGGGGTCAGTGTATGGTTAAGGTAGGACATATAGGGGGTTATTCTAACTTTGGAGGAGTGTTAATCCGTCCCAAAAGTGACGGTAAAGTGACGGATATACCACCAGCCGTATTACGAGTTCCATAGGATATAATGGACTCGTAATACGGCTGGTGGTAAATCCGTCACTTTTCCGTCACTTTTGGGACGGATTAACACCTCCTCCAAAGTTAGAATAACCCCCATAGTAATGTATTTTTTATGTCCTGAGTGAAACATTGTGAAATTCATCTTTCACTGTTGCAAGGCCTGCCCCTCATAGGTTAACATGGAGGCTACCTTTAAATATGATTAAGGTGTAGATTCCCTTTAGGAGTGGATAGACATAAAGAGTTTGGAGTCTCTGAGCTCACAATTTAAAAATACATCTTTTAGTAAAGTTGGTTTTAAGATTGTGTGTTTGAAAATGCCACTTTTAGAAAGTGAGCATTTTCTTGCTTAAACGATTTCTGTGACTCTGCCTCTTGGTGGATTCCCTGTCTGGGTCAGTTTGACGGTTGGGCTGTTTGCACCTCTCTCTAGACAGTGACACAAAGGGAGCTGGGGTGTAGCTTGCATATCCTGATGAGCCATCTGTGCTAGGAGGGAGGTCAGGACTGGTCACTCACACCTGAAAGGGCTGTGCCTGTCCTCACACAATGCAGTTTCCAACCCCCTGGTGTGTGTCTGGGGCTTGGCCTGGGCAAGACAGCATTTCACAAACGAGAGAGACTTTTCTTTGAAATAAGCCTACTTCAATGGGCAAAATGGGTATAAGAAGGGCACCCACAACCACAGACTTTAGAACACTGGAAACCAAGAGAGACCTCTGCCTGGAGAAGAGCTGAAGAGCTGAGAATGAAGAGCTGCCCTGCCTGTAAATGTGCTTTGTGGAGCTATCCTGCAGTTGTGGCTTCTGCCTGTGCTAGAGGACAAAGACTGGACTTTGTGTGCCTTCCTTCTTGTGAAGAAGTCTCCAAGGGATTGAATTAGAGCTTGCTTCCTGTTGTTGAAGTCCCAGGGACAGCAAAGACGTCCCTCTGCCAGCACCTGGAGCATCTGCTGAGACTCCTACCCTGTCAAGTGGTGCCCATCCTGTTCCTGGGACCCTGAAAGGAGAAGCTGGCAGGACAAGACTGAGAAATCCACGCAGAGACCGCCGTGCGGGTAAAAGATCGATGTAACTCAGAACCGCGGCTGCAAAATCGATGTGCCGCTGGCTTCATGGCTGAAAATCAACACTCACCGGCTGGAAGAGGAATGCACATGGCTGGAGAAATGACGTGCAGCATTGCTGACGGAGACTGGTGAGATCGCAACCCGTGCTGCGTGGCTTTCGGATCATCGTGCACCAGGATTTCCATCGCAAACATCGCTGGGTATGTAAAAACGACACAAGGCCTGCCCGTTGCCAAAAGTGCAGTTCGAATCGGCGCATCACTCTCCTGCAGTTAGAAGAAACAACGCACGCTGACTCGACTGAAGGAGAAACGACGCACAGTCTTGCTCATGAGTGATATCAATGCATCACAAGCCCTTTTTGACGCACACTCGCCAGTGCAGGATTATTTTTGACGCATCCAGGTACATTTCCATGCTAACAGCATTAGTGTTGTGTTTAAAATTACATGAAGCCTCTTTTTGTTTTTGAATTGATAACTTGACTTGTGTATTGTGGATTTTTGTTGTTTTGATCTTATTTTGTTTAGATAAATATTTTCTACTTTTCTAAACCTTTGGTGTGTCATTTTGTAGAGTTTTCATTAAGTTACTGTGAGTGTTGGTACAAATACTTTACAACTACCACTCTGAAGTTAAGCCTCCTGCTTGTGCCAAGCTACCAAGGCGGTGAGTGGGGGTTAGCTTAGGGTGATTCTCTTTTACCCTGACAAGAGTGAGGTTCCTTGCTTGGACAAGGGGTAACCTGACTGCCAACCAAAGACCCCATTTCTAACAATATATATATGTATATATATATATATATATATATATATATATATATATATATATATATATATATATATTCTGGAGTAGTGGTTATCAAAAAGTAGTATTTCCTATTTTGCACCCCACAGGAATCTATTTCCTTCTCTACCAAAAATGTCTGAATGGAGTGAAATCACACTTGGCATGGAACTGTACCTTTACGCAGGAGTATACATTTGCTTTATGTGGTGTAGTTTACTAAGCAGTGTTAAAAAAACTAGGGTAACAAGCATGTTGGGTGGGCTAGAAATGGTTCAAAGTTTTCATATCTGGAACATTAGTCCTCAAATGTGCCCCTGGTGACAGTTGGAGGATCGAAATTTAAATAAATAATGACATTTGAGTGGAATAGAAAGCTTTTTCCACAGTGCCCATTTTGGGTCCCCAAAACTCTGATCCAGGTGCTAAAACCCACAGGCTGGCCTTATGGGAAACTTTGACCCAGATTCATGCTTTTTGCCACAAAACTGTGCTGATGCAATTTGAGCTTAAGTTTAGTGCCGGCTTGCATCATTTTACAAAGCCAGCCAGGTGCCATATTTAAGGAGTGAAGCAAGCCGGCGCGTAGATTGGACTAGCATCATCAAAAATTATGCTAGCCAGGTGGGGTGGCGGTATGGGGTGAGGAGATTGTGTGCCAAAAAATAACGTTAGGCTGGTCAGCACCAAAAGAAAATGCCGCTAACCAGCCTTGCGTCATTTCCAGGCGCACAATCATCCTAAAACATGACTCCTGTCTTAGAAAAGACAGGAGTTATGCCCACCACCCAAATGACCAGCACAGGGGACCAGTGACCCATGGGCATTGCCATTGCCCCATGTGCATGCAGAGTGGCAGCACTTTAAAAAAATCCCCTAATACTTACCCATGCTTACACTACTTTCCTGGGATGGGGTCCCTCATCCTCTGGTGTTCCTCTGGTGTGGATGGGGTTGTTGCTGGGGCTTAGGATGGGCACCTGTGGGCTCATTCCATGGTGTTAGACTATGGAAATGGGTCCAGAGGTCCCCTAACGCCTGGTCTGACCCAGCAAGCTTAGCAACATTATTTGGGGCAACATCCCACCTGTGCATCATTTTTGCATGGGGGAATAAATATGGCGCTATGGGTATAACGTAATTTTTTGGATGGGACCACCTACCTTGCATCTCATTGACCCAATGTAGGTTTACACATCCAAAAAATGGTGCAAACTTCAATACTTTGACACTAGACGTGGCTAGCATCAAAATATAAATATGGAGTTAGGTTTGTGCCGCATTTGTGTAAAAGATTATGCAAATGCATCTCGAACAGAGTAGAAATATGCCCATTTATCTTTTGATGGTACCTTTACAGGATGTGGGACACACTTCCCATAAAATGTAAAAAAAAATCTTTGTGTTACAAGGTTCAATATTCCTGCCAAAGTTCAAGAACTGGTACAGGTCAGGTCCCTGTGTTCTCAATCCAGAGTTCTCAGACTCTGCCTATAGTCTGAAAACTATGGCATTTGTGAATTAATTGTCACAAAGTAGACTTGAGGAACAATGCTGTGGAAAAGATTACCAATGATAATCCAGTATTCTCCTATCTAAAGAAAGTGATGATGCAGAAGAAAGGTGAATCATGCAGCTACTGTCAACTTGGGGAAAAACAGGAGTAGAGATAATGATTCATAGGAGGAAAATTGTGAGGCATTGTCAGGCCCAATCTTGTCTTGCACACCTTCCTTCACAAACAGGGTTTCAAGCATACACTTAATAGCAGAAGGTGGGATGTTGTTAACAAATGATCCTTTGGGCCACCAAGAATGATAGTCCATAACTACAAAGCTGTATTTAATCTGACCATTTTCTACTCCCATGAGACCAATTATATCCACAGCCAATTAAGACCACTCTTTGTCCAGAAGAGAAGCAGTACTTAAAGCACTCAGAATAGTCACCTGTGCTTTATCACTGGCCACACAATACATGTGTTGCCTTGTAAATTGCTCCACTTCTCTACCCATACCAGGCCACCAAAATACATCTTTCACTCTCCTCTTCATTGCACGCATCCCAAAGTCAATCCTGAATGACAGTCAGCCATCACATTCTTAACATCAGGAATGTACTTTACCCAATAACAATAGTCCTGTAGCCTATACTGCCATTTTGCAGTTCTTGATGTGGATCTTCAAACCCCATTTGTGAGTAAAAGATTAACCAAAGGTTTATAATCCACTTGCACCACAAATTTGGATCCCCACAAATGTTATTGGAAAAGGGTCAACACCACGCCAATATGACAATAAATCTCAGCCTATGTATCTAACAAGGAAAATAAGTTAAATGTAGAGATTTCCAATCCAACGCAATCTGATGAAACATAGATGTCATGTCCAGAATAGAAAATATCTTAACCAACTTAATGAAAGAAAGCATCTGAGTGATGTTAGGTAAGGAATGTCTGTCAACCAAAATCATAGAATTTGGGCTCCTAACACATATTTGTAAACTGCTTTTAGGGTTGCTTGCTAGCACAACTGGAGACAGACATTCCAAACCTTCAATGGGCTCAATAATGTCTTGTTCACACAATTTGTACAATTCCGACCATAATTCCAGTCTAGTCACCAACGAAAGCCTTGTTGCATTATGTACAATAGGTTCTACCCATTCCTTGAGTTGTATTCTGTATATGAACCCCTTCAACCTTTCCAGCATATCTGTGAACTCTTTGGGAAATTAAATTTCACATTCAGGTACTTGCAAAGCCCAACCACTCATACAGACTTTCCTCAAAAGGACTTGCTCAGAAACATGAGGATCCCGTAATATTTCCAAATTTCCAAGTAAAGATGACCAATACTTAGCAACATTGACAGCGGAAGATGAAGTATTCCCTTTAAAGCACACAGTAGTATCAAATGTCACCACGATTTCTATGGGCTTCCCTCCATAAGCCACCGATGTAATTCCTTACTTTCTTTGTACAATGTCCTTGTACTGGAAGTTCTTCCAATCATTCACTTCAATAAGTGTATTAGGTGATCGTTAGTCTGCTATTATGCTTAAATCGTCATTTCCTACATTTACTGACAATAAGTCCTCTTAATCATAGTAACATCTGTGAGCATTATACTACTTTCCATACTTTGAGCAGGTACTTCAACGTACCTAATGACACTTACATCACTAGATACCAGACCTTGAAATCACTTATTATAACACTGACTAAGTTCCCTTTTTCTTTTCTTTAAGACTTGCACACTTTGGCAAAAAGGCACTTCTCTTTCCAAAGCAGACACAATTTCTGAACAGCAGGTCAGGAAGTCAAGTTTCTTAAATGGATGTTGCTACCACACAGCTGCCTGGTGTCACCGGGCCGAAATCAGCAGTGGAAGGGGCCACGTGGCCTTACAGCCAGCACCTGCTGCACATGCCCAAAAGCCATGTGCAGCCTGGGTTTGGATGGTTAGGGGTGTTGGCTGCAGTGTCCAGCGGTGAATGGATTAATGTATAGTAATGAAAATTACTTTACATTCAAACAACCATAGAAGTTCACTGAGAAAACCCTAAACTTGTGCTCTAAGGTAAACTATAAGTCGTGCCCCTGCCATGCACAGTTTTTTCATCACATTTGAGGGGTAGTTAGTAATGTGTGGCAAGGGCATGAGTTATAGTTACCTTAGGGTGTGAGTTATAGTTATTTGAGGTAACACTGACTGGTGAATTTCTATGGCTTTGTACTTTAAAATGTGAGCCTAACTATAACGTCATCAGAACCTTTGCTTTTTTTCAGTGAATTTCTATGTTTTTTTAAATCCTATTTCCAACTATAATGTCCCTGTAAACTTTGTTTTTTTCTGTGAATTTCTATGTTTTTTTAAATACTATTTCCTAGCTATAACATCCCTGTAACCTTTGGTTTTCTCAGTGAATTTCTATGTTTTTTTTAAAGTATAGTAATTTTCATTACTATACGTTAATCCAACCACAGGAGGCCAGGCTCTCAGGCCAAGCCCTATAAGCACCCTACCTTGCACCGAACGCAGTCTGCACCAGTGTCCAGGGGAGGTTACCTGCAAGACCTGGCCTGCAGCCAGACCCTACGACCAACACTCCCTAACCACCCAACCTCATGCTGTGCACCGGCCTTTGGCTGTGCGTGGCAGGAGTTGGCCATGACCTTTCTCTGTGTGAGAATATGTGTGAGAGGGAATATCTGGGGGTGAGAATGACTGTCAGATTGTCTCTCTGGTTGTGAGAGTGCATACATCAGTGTTTTAGTCGGTGTGACAGTGTGTGCGCGGGTCTGTGAGTGGGTGCATTAGGGTATCAGTGGGTCTGTAAGAGGGTGCATGAGTGTCTAAGTGGGTCTGTTATTGGGTGCATGAGTGACAGTGGGTATGTGAGTGGGTGCTAAGTGTCTGAGTGGGAGTGGGAGAAATTGAGAGACCGAAAGAGAGAAAGAAACTTAGAGAAAAAGAGATAGAGTTCATTTTTTGTTGTTGTTAATGTCTGATATAGATATGTGTGTTCAATTTAAAGTAAAAAATGTAATTGCTATTTGAAAAAAAACCTATAATGATTTGTTTTTTATATTTAAAAAAGAGGGAAATTAGTCCAGCTGGATTTGAACCCCCTATGCTCAGTGTGAAGGTTTGCAAGCTCCACACTGAGATGAGATTTTTTTTTTAAATCATTTTTATTAGCCCTCTATCGGCTATCTGGGACCTTGCAGGAGCCCTCAAGGGCACCCCGGCACCCCAGGACATAGCAGGAGCTGGCCCGGGGGGGGGGGTGGCAGTCCCCAGGGCCATCTGTGTCTTCAAAGCTAAGATAGCCCCTGGGAAGTGGTGGTTTCCGGGGTTTGGCGGTCTGAAATAGACCCCCCTTTACATTATTAAGTATGTGCTCCAGGGGGTGGTGGTCCCTTGGGTGTGGGGGTCCCAAAGGGAACCCCTTTAATTTTTTTAATATTTTCCTCATGGGGAGTTGGTCCCTGGGGCATTGGGGGGAGCGCATCCTCTTGCAAATAAATAAAATTTTCCCCTGGGGTGTGGAGGTCTCATAAGCACGGGGTGCCACAGCCCTCCTTGCATATTAATTCTGAAATATCTCAGGGAAGAAGTGGTCCCCGGGTCAGTGGGATGGGACTGAGCGGCCCTCCTGCCTATTATAATACAGCCCTGGGAAGGTGGCTGTCCCCAGGGCATCAGAGGGGCATGTGGCCCCCGCATACACATCATAAGCTCTGGGGAGGTGGCAGTCACCAGGACAGTGTGGAGGGGGGGTAAGGATGCCCCTCACAATTGTTAATAAATCCCCCCGGGTCTTGGCCCACCCGGGGGCTTTATGATAATGAATCACAACAGACTGTGTTTCATTTAAAAAATAAATACATTGCTGGATCCAGGGGTAAAAAAATGCTTTTCACCCCTGAGAGGGTCCCTTTGGGACCCTACCACCATAGCTGAAGGATCGGAGTGTTTTGTATTTTTTATTATATTTTCCGGGGATTTGGCTTTGGCTGAATCCCAAGATGGCTTACAACACTTCTGTTGTTGAAGTGTTATTAAAAAATCAGATCTCAGCACGAGATTGGGAGGGTTTGTGAACCCCTTGCATCATTTTATATCTATATATATATATTTGGATTTCCATAAATTTCTCAAAAACTACTGAACAGATTTACACCAAATAACAAAAAGGGCTCTTTCTGGACCATGAGCTGTCGTTCTGCCCCATTTGCTGTAATTTCATCCATTGATTTTTAGGCTACAGCTGTTCAATTTTTCCTATGGGAATTAACTTTGGAAACGCTCTAAATTTCACCCCGCCCTGATCTCGGCCCCCACTTCACTGTTCACCCTGAAACTTTCCAGACAGCAGTTCATTTTTGTGTCTTTTTTCACAACATCCTGGGAATTCAAAAGGTGCCTGGGGTTTGTGGATTTCCCTGGAGGGAACATTGATTCCAATACTACTAAAAATAGATTAATCGAATAAAAAACATGATATGTGTTTAAATATACTACCAGCCAAGTCAGTCTAAATAAAAATAAATAGGATTGATCACCGCAAGTTTGTCTTGTTTTTTTGTTGTTGCAATTTTGCAAACTCACAAAGGTAATAATTACACAAGTTATCCTAAATGAACTTGACATCAACTCCACATAGGCAAGCGTAAAATAAATTTCTGTACATTTACTGGTATGTCCGTTATGAAGTACTACCAATTTGAACTCTGTTTCGTGTAACTCATCTATCTTAACCATGTGTTTAAGCCAACTGTATTTTGACCCATGTCAAATTCACACAATTAGCTATTCTAGCAAGATATGAAAGAAGAGACATGACAGACTTTTCCTCAAGCTCAAAGGATAACAGTGAGAAAATAAGTAGAGGACCTCATTAAAAGGAGTCTTTTTAACCCCTTCATTGCTAGGGTCTTTCCCCCAGTGCTGAACCCTTTTTTAAAATCTATTTGGAGTACTTCACACTTAGGCCTCCATTACTTTTTGTGCACATAAGCTATTCATGCAAAATTTGTGTCCTTTTTTCACAACATCCTGGGGATTCAAAAGGTGCCTGGGGTTTGCGGATTTCCCTGGAGGGAACTGCGAAAATAGGCAAAATCTAGCAAAAATTTGAGTTTTTTTAGAAAAGGAGGGAAAACGTGCTCCAGATAAAAGTGTCTGTTTTTTCCATAAAAATGGCATTCACTAAAGGTTTTTCTTTACTAAAGTCACACTTAGTTTTCAGGAGCATGCAGAGCTGAGTCAAAAACCAAGTGGCATATTTACAAGAAACTGTCTCATTAAGTGCTGATGTGCCAGTTTTCCTGCGTCGCCTCTGCCCCACCTAACGACACCATAGGTGTGCCTTATTTACAGTATGCCGCACCATGGCACACGCTAGGCCAATAGCATCACATTTCTTGATGCTAATGTGAAGTTTTGCTCCACCACCATCAAAAATTGTGACGCTGGAGCAGAAAAGTGAAAGGAGGCCCATTGATTAAAATGGGTGCGTCAGTTTAACACCTGCTTTGAGCAGGCGTTATGAATGATGCCAAAAATCTCACAGTGAAATCTTGTAGATTTTACTGCACCATTTTTGTGGGTTTCCTAATGCTGGTACGCCCCCTTTCATACATTATGTCTGATGCAGGAATAATGTGGTGCAAGTTGTCGCAAAATGGCGCAATGCACACATTGCACTACATTGTAAACATGGAGCTCCAAAATTGCCTCCTTGAGCTACATTAGCATAAAAAATGACTCTACTGTGATGCAAGAAGGCTCTAGGGTCTTGTCTATCTGGTGCCAAATGTTATACCACAGTTTTAGCATTTTTCTAAGAGGTAGCCCATTTTCCCTCTTCTTTGTGCTCTCAACCTACTTCCAGTTAGTGGTGGAAACCAGTGTGAAACCCCTAGGTGATCCAAAAAAGCTATAGATTTCTGAAACTAAGACAAAATCCTGAATCTAGCAGGGGGTTGTATGTGTAGATCCCTCAAGGTTTTCCCAATTAAAATAAATGTTGAAAAAAGAAATATTGAATATAAGTAGGAAAAAACTGATGTATATGACATTTTCATCTGTAACTTTTTGTCACAATGGCAGATTGTCAAAAGAAATATGCCATTACGTCCTCTAAACCCTTCTGGTTGTGGGGACATAAAGGATTTGTGGCTTCTTCAGTACCCCAAGGTAACCAGAGAAAACAACTGAGCTGCCATGTACACTGGTTTTTCTATAAGTACCAAGTCTATAAATCTTAAAGTGAAATGAGAAGAGTGAAAAATGGGTATCAAGGAAATCTATGTATTTCTCAAATTGGCACAAGATATAAAGTTTAGGAGCAGTAGTTATTTCTACATTTCTGAATTTGTGGGTACCTGCACTGTGTATGATTTGGAGGGTATTTTTCAAAATGTCATCTTTCTTCTGTAATTGTAATAACAAGTGTTCTTCTATTCTATGCTCCCACAGGTCTCCAGATAAAAATGGTATCTCAATTGTGTGGGTAGGTCTAGTGCTTGAAACAGGAAATGGCCCAAAAAGCTACAGGGTGCAGCACATTTTTCCAAAGTAGGTAGCTCTAGGTTTTGGACCCTAGCTCGGCTGGAACCTTGGGAAATCTAGCCAACCTGTACATTTTTTAAAACTAAATACCTTGGGTAATCCAGGGTGGGCTGACTTGTGTGGCTCTCACAACATTTATTTACCCAGAATCTCCTGCAAATCTCAAACCTTGACTAAAAACACATTTTCCCCACATTTCTGTGAGGGAAAGTTATGAAATCTGTGGGGAACCACAAATTTCCTTTCACCCACCATTCCCCCTAGTCTCCTGAGAAAAATGGTACCTCACTTGTGTGGGTAGGCCTAGTGCCCGCAGTAGGTAACAGCCAAAAACGCAACATGGACACAGCATATTTTTCCTGCACAAACTGACACTGTTTTTAGATGTGGGTAGCTAGCTCAGCTGGCACCTTGGGAAATCTACCCAACCTGACATTTTTGAAAGCTAAACTCCTAGGAGATGCCAAAGTGGGCTGACTTGAATGGTTCTCATCCCCATTTTTCACCCAGAATCCCTGGCAAACCTAAAACTTTGACTAACAAAATCACATTTTCCTCACAGTTCTGTGATGGAAAGTTCTGGTATCTGTGGGAAGCCACAAACTTCCCTCCACCCGGCACTCCCCCAAGTCTCTAGATGAAAATGGTACCTCACTTGTGAGGGTAGACGTAGTGCCAGTAACAGGAAATGGCCCAAAATGCAACATGGGCCCAGCACATTTTTGCAACGAAAACTGACCCTCTTTTTCTAATGTTGGTAGCTCTAGATTATGGACCTTAGCTCAGCCAGCACCTACCAAAACATAGGCAACCTGTATATTTTGGAAAACTAGACACCTAGAGTAATTCAGGATGGCATGATTTGCATGAATACCATTATTTGTTTTACCCACAATGCCCTGAAAAGCTCCAGCTTTGCCTGAAATCAAAGCTTTCCCTACATTTGTGTGATTGCAATTTCTGGAAAATGCAGGAATCTACAAAATTCCTCCCATCAAGCATCTTCAATCAGATGCCAATGTTTAGAAAAAAGTTACTTATGTTGTCCTATACAATAGTCATTTGATTGTTGTAATCGTATCCTATTGATGATGTTTGTTTCTCGCTTCTGGTATCTCTTCCCCATGAACACAGAAAGAAAATTGTGGGGCATATTTAAGAGCTCCTAGCACCATTCCAACCCCACATTAGCGTTTATTTTTATACTATTGTGGCGTTAGAAGGCCAAATATTTGGCACCATATTTACAAAGTTGCGCAATGCATGCATTGCACCTCTTTGTAACCCTTTGCGCTACATTATGCATGCACCAGGAATAATGTATGCAAAGGGGGCATTCCCCTGTTGGGGGGGGCAAGAAAAGTGGTGCATTGTGCATTGTGTGCAACACCACTTTTCTTAAATATGCCCTTGCATTTTAAGGCATGGCTTCAAGCAGTTTGCGTAGATTTTTCAAATTATTTGATTTCAAATGGAAACTCTGACCTAACCATAAATATAAACTCATCAATATTGGCTCTGAAATATATATATATATATATATATATATATATATATATATGTTAGACTTTTCATCCTTGGCGTGGTCTCCTTTAACTTTTTGTCTCTGTTTCCCAGGTTGCTGATGTGTGCTGCAAGAGTGAAAATGCTCCTATACAAAATGTGTATGTAATTGGTTCATCCATGATTGCCATATTTGATTTACTGGTAAGTCCCTAGTACAGTGCACTAGAGGTGCCCAGGGCCTGTAAATCAAATGCTACTAGTGGGCCTGCAACACTGGTTTTACCACCCACATTAGTAGCTCTGTAAACATGGTTCAGAACTGCCACTGCAGTGTCTGTGTGTGCAGTTTTGAACTGTAAATTCGACTTGACAAGTGTGCCCACTTGCCAGGCCTAAACCTTCCCTTTTCTTACATGTAAGATCCCCCTAGGGTAGGCTCTAGGTAGCCCTAAAGGCAGGGGTCAGTGTATGGTTAAGGTAGGACATGTAGGGGGTCATTCTGACCTCAGCGGTAAAAGGCTCTTACCGCCGGTCAGAAGACCGCCATTCTACCGCCGCGGCCGCGGCCACAACTGCCAAGCCGCCAAAAACCCGACATCCACGGAAGGCCGCCTCATCAGCGGGCAGCGATAAACTGGAGATGACCAAACCTCCACTGCCACGCCAACACAAACACGCCCATGCCATTACGACCCACGAATCCACACGGCGGTCATTCAACCTCGGTATTCCATTGGCGGTACACACCGCCGCGCTCAAAATACACACCCAGCTCCAAAACCCAGCCACATTGGACAATTTGAAATACACACACCTGATACACATACAAACACCACCCCCACACATCCAAGCAACTATAACACACACACCCACATCACCCACAAACCCCCACTAGTTGGAAATCGGAGAGAAGGCGATAGAGAGCGAGCGAGCACAGCAATCAAAAACCCCAACACACACAGGAACCCAACATCATCAACCACACCACATCTACGCACACATCACCACACACCACCACTCATATCACCACAAACACCACCCCACACCTCATCCACACCACCCCATGGCACCCCAAAGACACCCCAGGTTTTCGGACCAAGAACTCCGGGTCATGGTGGAGGAAATCATAAGGGTAGAGCCCCAGCTCTTCGGCACACAGGTGCAACACACCACAATAGCCAGGAAGGCGGAGCTATGGCAGAGGATCGTCGACAGGGTCAACGCTGTGGGACAGCATCCCAGAAACCGGGAAGACATCAGAAAGTGCTGGAACGACCTACGGGGGAAGGTACGGTCGATGGTCTCCAGACACAACATCGCTGTGCAGAAGACTGGCGGCGGACCACCACCCACTCCTCCCGAATTCACAGCATGGGAGCAAGAGGTCCTTAACATCCTGCATCCTGCGGGCCTCGCTGGAGTAGGCGGAGGAATGGACTCTGGTAAGTCTAGTCTCAACTACTCCCCCCCCAACCACCAGCATGCCAACCCACACCCCCACCCTCACCCCCAACCCCCCCAGCACACATCCTCCCTGCCAATGCCTCACCGGCACAATCCACCCAACCCAAAACAAACCCCTGAATGCCAACACAAACCATGGACACCCATCACCTATGCATGACCACTGCACATACCCATCCCCCCCACAAACCACCCTCACAACTCCTGCCACAAGGTAATGCCAGCACTGGGGGACAAGGGCACCCACAAATCGCACACCATGGAACACACAGAAGCAATAACCATACTCTTTCACCCCTGCAGGGCCCGAACGCCAACACACCGGCCAGGAGGGTCCAGATATGTCCATCCCACCCCCAGAACAGGCCCCCAGTGAGGACAGCAGCTCTGTCGCCTGGAACCTGATGACCAGCCCGGACCATCGGGGACCTCTGGACAGTCGGTTCTCCACACACAGACACAGGCCACAGCAGACCTAACCCCCTCTGGGAATATCAGCACAGCTCCCACCCAGCGGGCCCATGTCTCCAGGACAGGTCAATCAGCGGTGTGTCCGCCACTATAGGGCACCCAGGCAGACCCAACACCCCAACAACAACAGGGACCTGGGGGCAGTGGTAGTGGGCACACCATCCAGGGGACAGAGGCCCGGGGAAATAGGGCAACTGGGAGGGCTGCAGTGCGACGGGGGGGAGGACAGGCCCAGGGAACCGACTCTCCAAGAGGCCCTCACCACCATCATGGGAGCATACCACCGCTCCCAGGAGACGATGGCGACGGTAATGGCCAGGTTCCAGGAGATCCAGGCACAGCAGGAGGAAAGGTACATGGGGTACAGAGAGGAGCTCAGGAACATCGTCCAGGCCCTGAACCTAATAGTCACCACATTGCGGGACCATGTGGCACCCCAAATTGCCCCTGTCACCAGCCCGGACCAGGAACAGCCTACCACCTCCGCCGGCGCTAGTGGACAGGAGGCCCCCACACAACGACGGGCCACCAGAACCCCACCTCCTGCTGAAGATCAACCACCCCGCAAGAGGAGCCTGAGATCACAAAGGAAGACAGAGTAGGATGCCAAGACCCCCGCTAGCCTAAGATCCCCCCGGATGTCATTCCACTGTCCCACATCGTCACCCTGTCCAACCTTGAACTGCCCCTGCTCCATCCTTCCACAGGCATATGGACAATGCACCTGTGCGACCGAGAACTGGACTCTGCCATGGACATCACTCCACCCCCACCCATCACCGTTTTACTATCATGGACCTATATGTAGCACTTTAAATAAATCACTTATTGCACTTAAAACACTCAGGAGTCTGCTTGTATTCTTAACAAATGTATTACACATAACGGTTCAAAAATGTACAGTTACATTGTGATGACAACATACCAATGTCAATTTGCTTTACTCCATGGCCGAACAAACCAGAAGTCACGCAGTGGGTCATACAGCTCTGAAAAGCCAAGGGAAAGTCACAATTCAGTTGAAAGGAACTGGGGGGAAACACAGAAAGTAGAGGTGCAGGAGGCCAGAAGTAAATGTAAAATGCCGTGGGGGATTCTTACCTGGGTGCTACTGAAAATACTGTTGTATGACCATGTCCCTGTTGTCCGTGTTGTCCCCGTCGTCTTCCTCCTCTTCACCTCCACAGGCTCCACAGCTGCTACAACACCACCATCTGGACCATACTCCTGCAGAAAAGGCACCTGGCGTCGCAATGCAAGATTGTGAAGCATACAGCAGGCCACGATGATCTGGCACACCTTCTTGGGTGAGTACATTAGGGATCCCCCTGTCATATGCAGGCACCTAAACCTGGCCTTCAGGAGGCCGAAGGTCCTTTCTATGATCCTCCTAGATCGTCCATGGGCCTCATTGTACCGTTCCTCTGCCCTGGTCTGGGGATTCCTCACTGGGGTCAGTAGCCAAGGCAGGTTGGGGTAACCAGAGTCACCTATTAGCCACACACGGTGTCTCTGTAGCTGTTCCATCACATAGGGGATGCTGCTATTTCGCATAACATACGCGTCATGCACTGACCCAGGGAACATGGCATTTACATGGGAGATGTACTGGTCAGCCAAACAGACCACCTGGACATTCATCGAATGGTAACTTTTCCTGTTTCTGTACACCTGCTCATCGTCTTTTGGGGGTACTAAGGCCACATGGGTCCCATCAATGGCACCAATGATGTTGGGGATATGTCCAAGGGCATAGAAGTCAGCCTTCACAGTGGCCAAATCACCCTCCTCAGGGAAAATAATGTAGCTCCGCATGTATTTCGTCAGGGCAGACAACACTCTGGACAAAATCTTAGAAAACATAGGCTGAGACATCCCTGATGACATGGCCACTGTTGTCTGAAAAGACCCACTTGCCAAAAAATGGAGGACTGACAGAACCTGCACCAGAGGGGGAATTCCTGTGGGTTGGCGGATGGGGGACATCAGTGCTGGCTCCAGCTGGGCACACAGTTCATGTATAGTGGCTCGGTCAAGTCGGTAGTGAAGTATTATATGACGTTCCTCCATTGTCGACAGGTCCACCAGCGGTCGGTACACGGGAGGATTCATCCTTCTCCTCGCAAGTCCCAGCGGACGGTGCCTAGGAAGGACAACATGGAGCACAGAGTCAAGCAACCCACAGGTACGTAACTACAGCTTGCACAGTACACGATTCTCAATGGATTGAATGGCTTGTATGAGTGGCAATGCAAGGCCTAGGCCTGTGTGACGCAGTAGTAATTAAGCCCTGTGGTCCCTTGTAATGGCGGCTGCCTGACCTGAGAAGTGTGACAGTGGGATGTGAGGTCAATGCGCTGGCGTGACACACCGTGGCGGTAGGCGGTCGAAGACCGTGGCGCAAAGCTGCATTGGTTAACATCGAACCCTATGGGTTTCACGAGCCAATGACTAGCTGCGCCGGCGGTCGCGGAACGCACCGCGGCGGTACGCGCCGCCGCGGGCGTGACCGCCATTTTCTATCTGGTTAATTACTCGAGACCTGATCATCCACAGGAGAGGACCTATACTGCAAGTGCTGCTGTGACCTCGGTCTGGGAGATACAATGGCTGCTGCGACTGGGGAAAGGGCCCCTGCCTTCACTACAGAAGAGTTGGAGAAACTTGTGGATGGGGTCCTGCCCCAGTATGCGCGACTCTACCGTCCTCCAGACCAACAGGTAAGTACACTGTGTGCACTTTGAATGGGCTATGCCTGGGTTGTGTATGGTGGATGTAAGATGGTGGGGTGGGGGGACAATGACGAGTGCAAGGCACGACAGATGAGAGCATGTGCCACATGGCAAGGTTGGGGAGGGGGCGCCAATCGCATCTATCATGCGGAAAATTGATGATATTCCAATTTCCACCCTGTACATGTCAAATAGGTCAGCGCCCATCAGAAGATCGACATTTGGCGTGCCATCGCCAAGGAAGTCCGGACCCTGGGGGTCCACAACAGACGGGACACCCACTGCCGCAAGAGGTGGGAGGACATCCGCCGCGGGACCAGGAAGACCGCCGAGTCACTGCTGGGGATGGCCTCCCAACCTAGGAGGGGTACCAGTCGTACCCTGACCCCCCTGATGTCCCAGATCCTGGCGGTGGCCTACCCCGATTTGGATGGGCGCGTGACGACATCACAGCAGACAGAAGGGGGTGAGTACCAGCACATTCAGCTATCTTTACGCGCAGTGGAGGTGCCTGGGTGGGGGAGGAGGGCTGTGGGTGACATTAGGCCAGGGCGCTTTCTGCATTGTATTCCTCTCCTTTAGCCATGTCCCTGTGCCCCCGCCCCCCACCTCTGTACGGTGACAGGGACAGCTAGCCATGGTCCAGCATCACCCATGTGCACGTTTGTTGTCCCTAGACCTGTTGGCCCAGTCACAAGTACTCAGTAGTGTACCCCGATTGCGCAGCTTAGTGCATGAGGCTCCTGTGTCTGTCCTCTCCGCCAACGGTGTTGACAATGCATGTACTCAACCTTTTTTTATGTCTCCCCCCACCCTTTTTCTTCATCTTCTTGTGCATGTGTGCATCAGCATCATCAGGTGGAGGAGACTTGGCACCGGAGCACGAGGGAGCTGCGACTCACAAGGCCCCGGTGGGCCATGGCACAGACACCGAGGCCACCAGTGATACGGAGGGCGAGGGGAGCTTCACAACGGGGACCCGTGGTGAAACCAGCGACACCGACACGTCCTCGGATGGGAGCTCCCTAGCGGTGGCGGCAACATCCGTGCCCCCCGCCTCTACAGGTACAGCCGCCACCCAGCGCACCAGCTCCGCCCTCCCAGCAGCTCCTCAGCGTACGCTCCGTGCCCGCTCGCCCAAGAAGGCAGGCGTCTCCTTCGCCCCAGGCACCTCAGCCCCTGCCCCTGTTACCCCTGCTGCCCTCAGTGAGGAGGTCATTGACCTCCTGAGGACCATCATTGTTGGGCAGACTACCCTTTTGAATGCCATCCAGGGGGTAGAGAGGGAGGTGAATCGTAGCAATGCATACCTGGAGGGCATTCATTCGGGTCAGTCTGCCCATCAACGATCGTTCAATTCTCTGGCCTCAGCACTGACGGCAGCCATTGTCCCTGTTTCCAGCCTCCCTCTTCTAACAGCCTTGACCCTGTCTCTGTCTCCTGTTCCTCTGCCTATCCCATCCACACCATCAGACCAGCCTGCACACACCTCAACACCCAAGGGCAGCTCATCCAGACATAAGCACCACAGATCACACAAACATTCACCCAAGCAACACCCAGATGCAGACATGCCAACAGCCACTACCACCTCTGTGTCCCCCATCTCCTCGTCTCCCTCCTCCCTCCCTCTGACGTCTACACTCACACCTGCATGCACACCACCAACAGCCAGTACGTCCATCACCAGCACACCCTCCAGTACAGTCCGCACACGTGCAGTCACCACCCCCACTGCCATTTACACGTCCCCTGTGTCCTCTCCCACTGTGTCTGTCACCCCCTCTTCCAAGACACACAAACGCAGGCAGCCACCCACCCAACAGCCAACCACCTCACGACAGCCTGCAGCCCATGCACTTTCACCCAAGGACAGCACACCTGACTCTCCTACAACCACCTCCTCTTCCTCCACTCCCATAACCACTGCACCTACCGTTTACCTTGGTCCTAAAAAGTTTTACCTCTCCAATCTTGACCTCTTTCCCTCACCTGACCCACCCCCTCCATCTGCTAAGAGTCCCAAGAGCACCTCAGCCACCACCAGCCCGGGTTCACGTGTCAGCGTAGTCCATGGATTTTGGAGTCCCCCCTTTGCCAGCAGTGAGACATCGGTCAGCAGCAAGGGGACAGCCAGCCCCCCCCCTGGAAAGAGGACCCAGAAAGTGAGGGGCCGCCGCGAGAGGAGTGCCACGGCTGCCCCCAAGGACCAAAGTTCGGACACTTCACCTGCCACAACATCCAGGGGAGGCAAGGCCCAGAGAGCCACAGCGAAGGAGGGCAAGGGCAGCAGGGCGGAGAAGTCAGGCAGCAGGAGCGTGGACCAGGAGGGCCCCACAAGCCCCATCCCGGGTGTGAGGGAGGACACCCAAGGGCCCAGGACACCGTCACCGAAGGGTCCAGCAACTGCACGGTCGGAGGGCGACTGAGCAGGGAGTCCTGCCCAGGTCTGACTCCCTGGAATTACAGGACAAGCACCGCTGAAGAGGGCCCCGCCGTCCAGAAAGGCACCGCTGAAGAGGGCCCCGCCGTGCAGGAAGGCACCACTGAAGAGGGCCCCGCCGTCCAGAAAGGCACCGCTGAAGAGGGCCCCGCCGTGCAGGAAGGCACCGCTGAAGAGGGCCCCGCCGTCCAGAAAGGCACCGCTGAAGAGGGCCCCGCCGTGCAGGAAGGCACCGCTGAAGAGGGCCCCGCCGTCCAGAAAGGCACCGCTGAAGAGGGCCCCGCCAAGACAGGCCCCGCTACGCTGGGCCCTTCCTGTCAAGCACCGCTCCGCTGGGCCCTTCCTGTCAAGCACCGCTCCGCTGGGCCCCGCCGTCTCAAGCACCGCTCCGCTGGGCCCTTCCTGTCAAGCACCGCTCCGCTGGGCCCCGCCGTCTCAAGCACCGCTCCGCTGGGCCCTTCCTGTCAAGCACCACTCCGCTGGGCCCTTCCTGTCAAGCACCGCTCAGCTGGGCCCCGCCGTCTCAAGCACCGCTGGCCCAATGACAGTGCCGGTTCTGTGTCGTGCTAATATTCACGCTGCACTCGGGCCACCCTGCCTCCTCCATTGCCTGTGGAGACTGTTATCCACTTGATGGACTGTGACTTTGCACTCCCCTGGATATGAAAGTGGGCAAGCCACCCACTGTAGAGACTTGAGATACTGTGGCTTTGCACTCCGCAGGATGGTACAGTGGGCAACCCACCCACTGTAGAGACTTGAGAGACTGTGGCTTTGCACTCCCCAGGATATGACAGTGGGCAAGCCACCCACTGTAGAGACTTGAGAGACTGTGGCTTTGCACTCCCCAGGATTGAACAGTGGGCATGGTGGCCCCTTCTTGGATCTGGCGTCGTGGACTCATGTGGCTGTGGTGCCCCCCCTTCCCTTCCCCCTGAGGTGCCTGTAGTTTTGTCATCTGATGCCCCTGCAGTGTTCTCTCCAACGGACTCATGTCTCCTGTGTGGGCTTTGCCCATGTGTTGATACACTTTGGCCCACGGACATTTGCAATTTCTGTGACTGTGCGGGACTTTCTGCCTCTATTTCTTGGTCACGCAATGTTTACATTTGGAATTTTTTGCATCATTTTCCTATTTTACCATGTCTTCAATGAACCTATTTTTTACATAAATGTTGTTTCTCACTTTAATCATATCTTTTCGTTATTCCGGGAGGTTTGGGTGGGGTCACTTTGACTTGGTGCTCTGCATTGGTGTGTAGATAGTTGGGGGGTGGGTGTAATGCGTATGTGTGTGCCCGTAACCCTTCCTCCTCCCCCCCTCCCCTGTGTCGTAGGTGCGGTACTCACCGTTGTCGTCTGCGCCGGAGTTCGTACTCGTGGTAGATGAGCAGGTAGACGAGAGCAGGTAGGATGTTCAATTCGGGCTCCATGCTGTCCTCCGTCCTCGTGGTGTGTATAGAGGTGAGCGTTTTCCCGTTCGTAGTCTGTTTCCGCCGTGTTTTTATCGGCGGGGCTCCCGCCCCGGAAAAGGTGGCGGATTGGTGAGTTGTGATAGGGTGGGCGGTACATTGTCTGCCGCCTGCCTGTTGGCGGTGACCGCCACGCTGTTTGTCGGTCCCGCCGTGGCGGTCGGAGTGTTAAAGTGGCGGTCTCTGTTGGCGGTTCCGGCCAGGGTCAGAATTCCATTTTTTGAACCGCCAGCCTGTTGGCGGGTTGGCCGCCGTTTTATCACCGACCGCCAGGGTCAGAATGACCCCCATAGTAATGTATTTTTTATGTCCTGAGTGAAACATTGTGAAATTAATCTTTCACTGTTGCAAGGCCTGCCCCTCATAGGTTAACATGGAGGCTACCTTTAAATATGATTAAGGTGCAGATTCCCTTTAGGAGTGGATAGAAATGCAGAGTTTGGAGTCTCTGAGCTCACAATTTAAAAATACATCGTTTAGTAAAGTTGGTTTTAAGATTGTGTGTTTGAAAATGCCACTTTTAGAAAGTGAGCATTTTCTTGCTTAAACGATTTCTGTGACTCTGCCTGTTGGTGGATTCCCTGTCTGGGTCAGTTTGACGGTTGGGCTGTTTGCACCTCTCTCTAGACAGTGACACAAAGGGAGCTGGGGTGTAGCCTGCATATCCTGATGAGCCATCTGTGCTAGGAGGGAGGTCAGGACTGGTCACTCACACCTGAAAGGGCTGTGCCTGTCCTCACACAATGCAGTTTCCAACCCCCTGGTGTGTGTCTGGGGCTTGGCCTGGGCAAGACAGCATTTCACAAACGAGAGAGACTTTTCTTTGAAATAAGCCTACTTCAATGGGCAAAATGGGTATAAGAAGGGCACCCACAACCACAGACTTTAGAACACTGGAAACCAAGAGAGACCTCTGCCTGGAGAAGAGCTGAAGAGCTGAGAATGAAGAGCTGCCCTGCCTGTAACTGTGCTTTGTGGAGCTATCCTGCAGTTGCGGCTTCTGCCTGTGCTAGAGGACAAAGACTGGACTTTATGTGTCTTCCTTCTTGTGAAGAAGTCTCTAAGGGCTTGAATTAGAGCTTTCTTCCTGTTGTTTGAAGTCTCAGGGACAGCAAAGACGTCCCTCTGCCAGCACCTGGAGCATCTGCTGAGACTCCTACTGTTGGACCTGGCTTTTTGACAGGGACATCCCCAAACTTTTTGCCTCCTTCCTCCTATTTTTTCTGACCTGTTGTTGTTGGCTTTTGACCTCTGCTAACCAGTGCTAAAGTGCATATGCTCTCTGGGTAAATTGTACTACTGATTGGTTTATCCATGATTGACTATTTAATTTACTTGTAAGTCCCTGGTAGAGTGCACTACATGTGCCTAGGGCAGGTAGACTAAATGCTACTAGTGGGCCTGCAGCACTGGTTGTGCCACCCACCTCAGTAGCTCCTTAACCCTGTCTCAGGCCTGCCATTGCAAGGCCTGTGTGTGCAGTTTCACTGCCACTTCGACTTGGCATTTAAAAGTACTTGCCAAGCCTAGAACTCCCCTTTTACTACATATAAGTCATCCCTAATGTGTGCCCTAGGTAACCCCTAGAGCAGGGTGCGGTGTAGGTAAAAGGCAGGACATGTACCTGTGTAGTTATATGTCCTGGTAGTGTGAAACTCCTAAATTCGTTTTTACACTACTGTGAGGCCTGCTCCTTTCATAGGCTAGCATTGGGGCTGCCCTCATACACTGTTGAAGTGGCAGCTGCTGATCTGAAAGGAGCAGGAAGGTCATATTTAGTATGGCCAGAATGGTAATACAAAATCCTGCTGACTGGTGAAGTCGGATTTAATATTACTATTCTAGAAATGCCACTTTTAGAAAGTGAGCATTTCTTTGCACTAAAATCTTGTTGTGCCCTTCAATCCACGTCTGGCTAGGTTTAGTTGACAGCTCCTTGTGCATTCACTCAGACACACTCCAAACACAGGGTACTCAGCCTCACTTGCATACATCTGCATTTTGAATGGGTCTTCCTGGGCTGGGAGGGTGGAGGGCCTGCCCTCACACAAAGGACTGCCACACCCCCTACTGGGACTCTGGCAGACAGGATTGAGCTGAAAGGGAACATGGTGCATTTCTTAGAGACTCTTTGAAGTCACCCCCACTTCAAAGGCACAACTCAGTATAAAACAGGGCCTCTGCCCTACCTCATCAGACACTTGCTGGAGAAGAAACCTGAACCAGAAACTACATCTTGCCAAGAAGAACTGCCTGGCTGCTCAAAGGACTCACCTGTCTGCTTTCTACAAAGGACTGCTGTCTTGCTGTTGCCCTGCTGCCTTGCTGAACTCTTGTCTGGCTGTGAAAGTGCTCTCCAAGGGCTTGGATAGAGCTTGCCTCCTGTTCCTTGAAGTCTCAGGACCAAAAAGACTTCTTCCTTTCACTTGGACGCTCCGTGCGCCGAAAATTTCGACGCACAGCTTGTTTCGCGGCGAGAAAAACGCCGCACACCGACGCTGATCGACGCGACGCCCTCGGGACGATCGAGACTTCGACGCACAACCTCGCAAGGACAAAGCCGCCCGACTTTCCAGGAGAAATCGACGCGACGCCTACCGTGAGTGCGAAACTTTGACGCACGGCCTCGCAAGGACAACGCCGCCCGACTTCCAAGGAGAAATCGACGCGACGCCTGCCGTGAGACCAAAATTTCGACGCACGGCCTCGCAAGGACAACGCCGCCCGACTTCCAAGGAGAAATCGACGCGACGCCTACCGTGAGATCGAAACTTCGACGCGCAGCCCCGCAGAACGACGCGCAGCTGGAAAATAAGCAGGAGAATCCACGCACAGACCCGGGACATCTGGTAATCCCCGCGATCCACAAAAAGAGACTGTCTGCGCGCCGGAAGACGACGCCCGACTTCCCCGCGTGGAAAAGAACGACGCAAGTCTGTGTGTGCTGAGAGGAAATCGACGCACACACCCCTTTTTCCACGCATCTCTTCTCCTGTGGCCCTCTGAGGAGATTTCCCACCAGAAACCAGGTACTCTGTGCTTGAAAGACACTTTATTGCTTTTTAAAGACTTAAAGACACTTAATATCACTTTTCAGTGATATCTTTACAAATTCGTATTGCAACTTTGATCGTTTTGACCTACAATTACCCAGATAAATATTCTATATTTTTCTAAACACTGTGTGGTGTATTTTTGTGGTGATATGCGATGGTGTTGTATGATTTATTGCACAAATGCTTTACACATTGCCTTCTAAGTTAAGCCTGACTGCTCGTGCCAAGCTACCGGAGGGTGAGCACAGGCTGATTTGGGATTGTGTGTGACTTACCCTGACTAGAGTGAGGGTTCTTGCTTGGACAGAGGGCAACCTGACTGCCAACCAAAAACCCCATTTCTAACATTGGTGATCAGCGGTGAGGATAGGACTTGTGTTTGTGCAGTGACATACAGTAGCTAAGTATTTCACTACCTACCCACAGTTGAAGGTCAACTTGATTTTTCATCTTTTTTTTTGGCTCTTGGTTCTCTGATGTCCTCCTGGATATACTATTGATATTTTGGACTTTGGATTTTGGTTTTTGCTGATAAGATCTTATCAAAATGGGATTGTGTACCTACTCATTCTTTGTTCGTACTGACCACCTCACTAAGGCTGACCTAAGGAAGCTTTGCAGACAATGGGGCCTTCCTGTAGCAAGGAGATCTACTAAAGCGGAGATGCTCCATCACTACATAGTCTGGGGGGAGGAAAGATGGGCAGAGAGAGAGGCAGCAAGAAACCAAATGACTAAGTACCCCTCAGATGAGGAGGAGGACTACGCACATGAGGAGATAGACTACTCAGATGAGGAGGAAGACTACTCAGGGTTGGACAGTGACCCAGAAATAGATGAATGGCTCCGAAGTCAAAGGCGACAGGAGCAACAATTAGAGGAGTATCTTGCAGAGGTTGAGGCAAAAAGACTCTTAGCCCTGGAAGAAGAAAAGATTGCAGCTCAAGAGCTGAGCTGTAAAGAGCTGAAACTGGAGGCCGGAAGGGCTGAGTCCAGTTCAGATGGTGGCAGCAAAAATCTTGCATCTAGTACTGCTGAAGAAGGGCACAAGCCCAGAGATGTGGTGCCCAACTTGAAGAAGGGAGTTGACACACCCCAGGCAGTTCAAGGGTATGAGGTAGTTCCCGTTATGCACAGGGTCCCTGAGAAGGATTGGGGAACTGGCACAGGGAGTCATATTCCTACTGGGGGGAGGGACACTTTACTGACTCTAGCAGAGAGTGACAGGGAAAAGGGTTCCCCCCTGGTGGACGTCCTGGATATAGAGTGTAGAGACATCCCAGAAGAGTTTGGGTTGAGTGTCAGGGACAGACAGATACTGTCTCACCAGTCTCAGGAGGGTGAAGTAGAGTGCTTTTCCAAGGTTGAGTTACTGGGTGGTTGGGTGAAGGGTACTGTGGTTAATACATGTGAAGGGCAGAGTGATGTAATTGCTGGAGAGCATATGTCTGGTCCTTATTTTCCAGAGCTACGCCAACACCAGGTGGAGTGTGAGTTCTCTGACCCCAGGGAACTTACAATGGAGGCAGACTTCTGGGTGAGTACCAGAGAGTCTGAAGAGGCATTTGGGGGTGCTCCTGAAGGGAGTGGTCTAGGTGGTTCCCAACCGAGTGTGGTGGGAGAGGATTGTAGTGTCCCAGGTAGGTCCCAGGTCCTAGAGGGTTCCATGAGGGAACACCAGGAGGGAAGCCTAGCCTGTACCGTAGGGCCACCTTTTGAGGGAAGCCCCGCAGTGTCAGAAGAACTTGGGGGGGTGACTGTAGCCAGCATCCCAACAGTTCTGGTGTCTGGCAGTACCCCTCCTAGTGAGGGGGTGCAGAAGTCCAGACATAGGGTTGAGAGGGGGTTGCAGACCCCAGTGGAGGACCTTGAGAGTCAGGGGACAGCTCTGAGAGCAGAGCCCCCCAGGAATGACCCAGGTGAAACCGTTTCTGGTTTGGGGGAAACCCAAACTCTGCCGGATGGGCAGAGGTCGGGAGACCTGCGCCAACCAGACTCTTGTGTGGCCCTTGGGGACGGTGTGTCCCTTGTGGGGGGTGAGAGTGCCCCCCAGGAAGTCCTGGCATGCCAGGCAAAGATTCAACCTCAGGGTGGTGACTCTGGGTTGGATACCCAGGTTCAGAGGTTAAACTCTGACCTGGTGGGAGGTAGATGTGCCTCCCAAGAAGTCCTGCTGTGCCAGGCAATTGTCCAACCTCAGGGTGTTGACTCTGGATTGGATGACCAGGTTCAGAGGTTAAACTCTGACCTGGTGGGGGGTAGGTGTGCCCCCCAGAAAGTCCTGGCGTGCCAGGCAATTGCCCAACCTCAGGGTGGTGACCCTGGGTTGGGGAACCAGACTCAGAGGTTAAACTCTGACCTGGTGGGAGGTAGGTGTGCCTCCCTGGAAGTCCTGGCCTGCCAGGCAATGGTTCAACCTCAGGGTGGTGACTCTGGGTTGGCTAACCAGGTTCAGGGGATAAGCTCTGACCTGTTGGGGGGTAGGCGTGCCCCCCAGAAAGTCCTGGTGTACCAGGCAGTGGTCCAACCTCAGAGTGCTGACTCTGGGTTGGATAACCGGGTTCAGAGGTTAAACTCTGACCTGGTGGGGGGTAGGTGTGCCCCCCAGAAAGTCCTGGCGTGCCAGGCAATTGTTCAACCTCAGAGTGCTGACTCTGGGTTGGATACCCAGGTTCAGAGGTTAAACTCTGACCTGGTGGGAGGTAGGTGTGCCTCCCAGAAAGGCCTGGGGTGCCAGGCAATTGCCCAACCTCAGGGTGGTGACTCTGGGTTGGCTAACGAGGTTCAGAGGTCAAACTCTGACCTGGTGGGGGGTAGGTGTGCCCCCCAGAAAGTCCTGGTATACCAGGCAATGGTTCAACCGCAGGGTGGTGACCCTGGGTTGGAGAACCAGGCTCAGAGGTTAAACTCTGACCTGGTGGGAGGTAGGTGTGCCTCCCTGAAAGTCCTGGCCTGCCAGGCAATGGTTCAACCTCAGGGTGGTGACTCTGGGTTGGATATCCAGGGTCAGAGGTTAACCTCTGACCTGGTGGGGGGTAGGTGTGCCCCCCAGAAAGCCCTGGTGTACCAGGCAGTTGTCTAACCTCAGGATGGTGACCCTAGGTTGGAGAACCAGGTTCAGAGGTTAAACTCTGACCTGGTGGAGGGTCAGTGTGCCCTCCAGGAAGTCCTGGCGTGCCATGCGATTGTTCAACTTCAGGGTGGTGACTCTGAGTTGAATGGCCCAGTTCAGAGGTTAAACTCTGACCTGGTGGAGGGTCAGTGTGCCCTCCAGAAAGTCCTGGCGTGCCAGGCAATTGCCCAACCTCAGGGTGGTGACCCTGGGTTGGGGAACCAGGCTCAGAGGTTAAACTCTGACCTGGTGGGAGGTAGGTGTGCCTCCCAGAAAGTCCTGGTGCGCCAGGCAATTGTTCAACTTCAGGGTGGTGACTCTGAGTTGAATGGCCCAGTTCAGAGGTTACACTCTGACCTGGTGGAGGGTCAGTGTGCCCTCCAGGAAGTCCTGGTGTGCCAGGCAATTGTTCAACTTCAGGGTGGTGACTCTGAGTTGAATGGTCAGGTGCAGAGGTTAAACTCTGACCTGGTGGAGGGTCAGTGTGCCCTCCAGGAAGTCCTGGCATGCCAGGCAATTGTTCAACTTCAGGGTGGTGACTCTGAGTTGAATGGGCAGGTGCAGAGGTTAAACTCTGACCTGGTGGGGGGTAGGTGTGCCTCCCAGGAAGTCCTGGTTTGCCAGGCAGTGATCCAGTCTGAGGGTACAGACCCTGGGCTGGAAGACCAGGTTCAGGGTGTCCCTCTGGACCTGGAGGGAGGGGCTACTGATAACAGTGCCCCTACCATGTTGTCTTCTGAGGAGGCCACTCCTAGTTGGAGGGTGTTGGACCCCAGAAGGGAGGGCAGGGGGAGGGAAGCCTCACCCCGGGCCCTAGTCCAACCTGAAGGTACAGACCCCAGGTTGGAGGGCCAGTTGCAGGTTAACAGCCCTGCACTGGTGGAGGAATGGTACAGGGTGACTTCTATAAGCACCCTGACCCTGTTGGACTCTGGGGGTACCGCTCCAGGAGGGAGGGTACAGAGCCCCAGAGGGGAGGACCAGGTTCAGGCTGTCATCCCTGACCTGGTGGAAGGGAGAGTGGTTAAAGGGTGCCCAGCACCTGGGGCTACCGCCCCCCACTCTCCACAGCCACAGTGGTGGGAGAGCTTTGAGAGGCCTGGGGCCTGGCTCTCATCTCTGACAGCTGTCAGTAACCACTGTGGCTTGCTGTCCGGGTGGACAGAGTTATCCCTGGGGAGGGGACAAGTGTCACACCCCGGGGGTAGAGTGGGCAACACCACTGTGTTGGTCATGGTGGTACTATCCTGCTCCTGGGATACATCTGTGAGCAAAGTAAGATTAGGTGCTGCACAGATGGGATCCGCAGGTAAGGAGAAAGGTTCCCCATGGGTTGGCTTAGTGGGCCCTGAGAGTATGGACAGAGTGATCCAATTGGAGTCAGGAAGGCGAAGAACTGGAGCCTGCCCCTGCTGTTGTGGGCCTGGGTCCTTGTTCTGTCGCCTCAAACAGGGAAGTACATCAGGATAGTGATTGTTCTCCCCTGGCTTTAGGCTGGTAGGGGGTCATGTTGGACCTGGCTTTTTGACAGGGACATCCCCAAACTTTTTGCCTCCTTCCTCCTATTTTTTCTGACCTGTTGTTGTTGGCTTTTGACCTCTGGGCACTTTACCACTGCTAACCAGTGCTAAAGTGCATATGCTCTCTGGGTAAATTGTACTACTGATTGGTTTATCCATGATTCACTATTTAATTTACTTGTAAGTCCCTGGTAGAGTGCACTACATGTGCCTAGGGCAGGTAGACTAAATGCTACTAGTGGGCCTGCAGCACTGGTTGTGCCACCCACCTCAGTAGCTCCTTAACCCTGTCTCAGGCCTGCCATTGCAAGGCCTGTGTGTGCAGTTTCACTGCCACTTCGACTTGGCATTTAAAAGTACTTGCCAAGCCTAGAACTCCCCTTTTACTACATATAAGTCATCCCTAATGTGTACCCTAGGTAACCCCTAGAGCAGGGTGCGGTGTAGGTAAAAGGCAGGACATGTACCTGTGTAGTTATATGTCCTGGTAGTGTGAAACTCCTAAATTCGTTTTTACACTACTGTGAGGCCTGCTCCTTTCATAGGCTAACATTGGGGCTGCCCTCATACACTGTTGAAGTGGCAGCTGCTGATCTGAAAGGAGCAGGAAGGTCATATTTAGTATGGCCAGAATGGTAATACAAAATCCTGCTGACTGGTGAAGTCGGATTTAATATTACTATTCTAGAAATGCCACTTTTAGAAAGTGAGCATTTCTTTGCACTAAAATCTTGTTGTGCCCTTCAATCCACGTCTGGCTAGGTTTAGTTGACAGCTCCTTGTGCATTCACTCAGACACACCCCAAACACAGGGTACTCAGCCTCACTTGCATACATCTGCATTTTGAATGGGTCTTCCTGGGCTGGGAGGGTGGAGGGCCTGCCCTCACACAAAGGACTGCCACATCCCCTACTGGGACTCTGGCAGACAGGATTGAGCTGAAAGGGAACTTGGTGCATTTCTTAGAGACTCTTTGAAGTCACCCCCACTTCAAAGGCACAACTCAGTATAAAACAGGGCCTCTGCCCTACCTCATCAGACTCTTGCTGGAGAAGAAACCTGAACCAGAAACTACATCTTGCCAAGAAGAACTGCCTGGCTGCTCAAAGGACTCACCTGTCTGCTTTCTACAAAGGACTGCTGTCTTGCTGTTGCCCTGCTGCCTTGCTGAACTCTTGTCTGGCTGTGAAAGTGCTCTCCAAGGGCTTGGATAGAGCTTGCCTCCTGTTCCTTGAAGTCTCAGGACCAAAAAGACTTCTTCCTTTCACTTGGACGCTCCGTGCGCCGAAAATTTTGACGCACAGCTTGTTTCGCGGCGAGAAAAACGCCGCACACCGACGCTGATCGACGCAACGCCCTCGGGACGATCGAGACTTCGACGCACAACCTCGCAAGGACAAAGCCGCCCGACTTTCCAGGAGAAATCGTCGCGACGCCTACCGTGAGTGCGAAACTTTGACGCACGGCCTCGCAAGGACAACGCCGCCCGACTTCCAAGGAGAAATCGACGCGACGCCTGCCGTGAGACCAAAATTCCGACGCACGGCCTGGCAAGGACAACGCCGCCCGACTTCCAAGGAGAAATCGACGCGACGCCTACCGTGAGATCGAAACTTCGACGCGCAGCCCCGCAGAACGACACGCAGCCGGAAAATAAGCAGGAGAATCCACGCACAGACCCGGGACATCTGGTAATCCCCGCGATCCACAAAAAGAGACTGTCTGCGCGCCGGAAGACGACGCCCGACTTCCCCGCGTGGAAAAGAACGACGCAAGTCTGTGTGTGCTGAGAGAAAATCGACGCACACACCCCTTTTTCCACGCATCTCTTCTCCTGTGGCCCTCTGAGGAGATTTCCCACCAGAAACCAGGTACTCTGTGCTTGAAAGACACTTTATTGCTTTTTAAAGACTTAAAGACACTTAATATCACTTTTCAGTGATATCTTTACAAATTCGTATTGCAACTTTGATCGTTTTGACCTACAATTACCCAGATAAATATTCTATATTTTTCTAAACACTGTGTGGTGTATTTTTGTGGTGATATGCGATGGTGTTGTATGATTTATTGCACAAATGCTTTACACATTGCCTTCTAAGTTAAGCCTGACTGCTCGTGCCAAGCTACAGGAGGGTGAGCACAGGCTGATTTGGGATTGTGTGTGACTTACCCTGACTAGAGTGAGGGTTCTTGCTTGGACAGAGGGCAACCTGACTGCCAACCAAAAACCCCATTTCTAACACCTACCCTGTCAAGTGGTGCCCATCCAGTTCCTGGTACCCTGAAAGGAGAAGCTGGCAGGACAAGAGTGAGAAATCCACGCAGAGACCGCCGTGCGGGTAAAAGATCGATGTAACTCTGAACCGCGGCTGCAAAATCGATGTGCCGCTGGCTTCATGGCTGAAAATCAACACTCACCAGCTGGAAGAGGAATGCACATGGCTGGAGAAATGACGTGCAGCAATGCTGACGGAGACTGGTGAGATCGCAACTCGTGCTGCGTGACTTTCGGATCATCGTGCACCAGGATTTCCATCGCAAACATCGCTGGGTATGTAAAAACGACACAAGGCCTGCCCGTTGCCAAAAGTGCAGTTCGAATCGGCGCATCACTCTCCTGCGGATAGAAGAAACAACGCACGCTGACTCGACTGAAGGAGAAACGACGCACAGTCTTGCTCATGAGTGATATCAATGCATCACAAGCCCTTTTTGACGCACACTCGCCAGTGCAGGATTATTTTTGACGCACCCAGGTACATTTCCATGCTAACAGCATTAGTGTTGTGTTTAAAATTACATGAAGCCTCTTTTTGTTTTTGAATTGATAACTTGACCTGTGTATTGTGGATTTTTGTTGTTTTGATCTTGTTTTGTTTAGATAAATATTTTCTACTTTTCTAAACCTTTGGTGTGTCATTTTGTAGAGTTTTCATTAAGTTACTGTGAGTATTGGTACAAATTCTTTACACCTACCACTCTGAAGTTAAGCCTCCTGCTTGTGCCAAGCTACCAAGGCGGTGAGTGGGGGTTAGCTTAGGGTGATTCTCTTTTACCCTGACAAGAGTGAGGTTCCTTGCTTGGACAAGGGGTAACCTGACTGCCAACCAAAGACCCCATTTCAAACAATATATGTATGTATGTATATATATATATATATATATATATATATATATATATATATATATATATATATATATATATATATAAAAATGTATATATATATATATATATTCTGGAGTAGTGGTTATCAAAAAGTAGTATTTCCTATTTTGCACCCCACAGGAATCTATTTCCTTCTCTTCCAAAAATGTCTGAATGGAGTGAAATCACACTTGGCATGGAACTGTACCTTTACGCAGGAGTATACATTTGCTTTATGTGGTGTAGTTTACTAAGCAGTGTTAAAAAAACTAGGGTAACAAGCATGTTGGGTGGGCTAGAAATGGTTCAAAGTTTTCATATCTGGAACATTAGTCCTCAAATGTGCCCCTGGTGATAGTTGGAGGATCGAAATTTAAAGAAATAATGACATTTGAGTGGAATAGAAAGCTTTTTCCACAGTGTCCATTTTGGGTCCCCAAAACTCTGAGCCAGGTGCTAAAACCCACAGGCTTTGATTGGCTGGCCTTATGGGAAACTTTGACCCAGATTCATGCTTTTTGCCACAAAACTGTGCTGATGCAATTTTGCGGCAAAAAGTTTAATGCCGGCTTGCATCATTTTACAAAGCCAGCCAGGTGCCATATTTAAGGAGTGAAGCAAGCCGGCGCGTAGATTGGACTAGCATCATCAAAAATTATGCTAGCCAAGTGGGGAGGCGGTATGGGGTGAGGAGATTGTGTGCCAAAAAATAATGTTAGGCTGGTCAGCACCAAAAGAAAATGCCGCTAACCAGCCTTGCGTCATTTCCAGGTGCACAATCATCCTAAAACATGACTCCTGTCTTAGAAAAGACAGGAGTCATGCCCACCACCCAAATGACCAGCACAGGGGACCAGTGCCCCCTGGGCATTGCCATTGCCCCATGTGCATGCAGAGTGGCAGCACTTTAAAAAAATCCCTTAATACTTACCCATGCTTACCCTACTTACCTGGGATGGGGTCCCTCATCCTCTGGTGTTCCTCTGGTGTGGATGGGGTTGTTGCTGGGGCTTAGGATGGGCACCTGTGCGCTCATTCCATGGTGTTAGACTATGGAAATGGGTCCAGAGGTCCCCTAACACCTGGTCTGACCCAGCAAGCTCAGCAACATTATTTGGGGCCACATCCCACCTGTGCATCATTTTTGCATGGGGGAATAAATATGGCGCTATGGGTATAACGTAATTTTTGGGATGGGACCACCTACCTTGCATCTCATTGACCCAATGTAGGTTTACACATCCAAAAAATGGTGCAAACTTCAATACTTTGACACTAGACATGGCTAGCATCAAAATATAAATATGGAGTTAGGTTTGTGCCGCGTTTGTGTAAAAGATTATGCAAATGCATCTTGAACAGAGTAGAAATATGCCCATTTGTCTTTTGATGGTACCTTTACAGGATGTGGGACACACTTCCCATAAAATGTTTTAAAAAACTCTTTGTGTTACAAGGTTCAATAATCCTGCCAAAGTTCAAGAACTGTTACAGGTCAGGTCCCTGTGTTCTCAATCCGGAGTTCGCAGACTCTGCCTATAGTCTGAAAACTATGGCATTTGTGAATTCATTGTAACAAAGTAGACTTGAGGAACAATGCTGTGGAAAAGATTACCAATGATAATCCAGTATTCTCCTATCTAAAGAAAGAGATGATGCAGAAGAAAGGTGAATCATGCAGCTACTGTCAACTTGGGGAAAAACAGGAGTAGAGATAATGATTCATAGGAGGAAAATTGTGAGGCATTGTCAGGCCCAATCTTGTCTTGCACACCTTCCTTCACAAACACGTTTTCAAGCATACACTTAATAGCAGAAGGTGGGATGTTGTTAACAAATGATCCTTTGGGCCACCAAGAATGATAGTCCATAAGTACAAAGCTGTATTTAATCTGACCATTTTCTACTCCCATGAGACCAATTATATCCACAGCCAATTAAGACCACTCTTTGTCCAGAAGAGAAGCAGTACTTGAAGCACTCAGAATAGTCACCTGTGCTTTATCACTGGCCACACAATACATGCGTTGCCTTGTAAATTGCTCCACTTCTCTACCCATACCAGGCCACCAAAATACATCTTTCACTCTCCTCTTCATTGCACGCATCCCAAAGTCAATCTTGAATGACAGTCAGCCATCACATTCTTAACATCAGGAATGTACTTTACCCAATAACAATAGTCCTGTAGCCTATACTGCCATTTTGCAGTTATTGATGTGGATCTTCAAACCCCATTTGTGAGTAAAAGATTAACCAAAGGTTTATAATCCACTTGCACCACAAATTTGGACCCCCACAAATGTTATTGGAAAAGGGTCAACACCACAACAATATGACAATAAATCTCAGCCTATGTATCTAACAAGCAAAAGAAGTTAAATGTAGAGATTTCCAATCCAACACAATCTGATGAGACATCGATGTCATGTCCAGAATAGAAAATATCTTAACCAACTTAATGAAAGAAAGCATCTGAGTGATGTTAGGTAAGGAATGTCTGTCAACCAAAATCATAGAATTTGGGCACCTAACACATATTTGTAAACTGCTTTTAGGGTTGCTTGCTAGCACAACTGGAGACAGACATTCCAAACCTTCAATGGGCTCAATAATGTCTTGTTCACACAATTTGGCAACCATTCCGACAATTCCGACCATAATTCCAGTCTAGTCACCAACGAAAGCCTTGTTGCATTATGTACAATAGGTTCTACCCATTCCTTGAGTTGTATTCTGTATATGAACCTTTCCAGCATATCCATGAAAACTTTGGGAAATTAAATTTCACATTCAGGTACTTGCAAAGCCCAACCACTCATACAGACTTTCCTCAAAAGGACTTGCTCAGAAACATGAGGATCCCGTAATATTTCCAAATTTCCAAGTAAAGATGACCAATACTTAGCAACATTGACAGCGGAAGATGAAGTATTCCCTTTAACGCACACAGTAGTATCAAATGTCCCCACGATTTCTATGGGCTTCCCTCCATAAGCCACCAATCTAATTCCTGACTTTCTTTGTACAATGTCCTTGTACTGGAATTTCTTCCAATCATTCACTTCAATAAGTGTATTAGGTGATCGTTAGTCTGCTATTATGCTTAAATCGTCATTTCCTACATTTACTGACAATAAGTCCTCTTAATCATAGTAACATCTGTGAGCATTATACTACTTTCCATACTTTGAGCAGGTACTTCAACATAGCTAATGACACTTACATCACTAGATACCAGACCTTGAAATCACTTATTATAACACTGACTAAGTTCCCTTTTTCTTTTCTTTAAGACTTGCACACTTTGGCAAAAAGGCACTTCTCTTTCCAAAGCAGACACAATATCTGAACAGCAGGTCAGGAAGTCAAGTTTCTTAAATGGATGTTGCTACCACACAGCTGCCTGAGCGTTATTTTTTTACGCTAAGGCAGCGCTAAGGTGGCATTTTCCCTGTGCCATATTTGCAAAGTGGTGGAATGCACGCATTGTGCCACAGTGTAAACCTTTATGACACATTGTGCCTGTACCATACAAAGTGTATGCAAAAGGGGAATACCGGCGCAAGGAGAGCCACAAAAATGGTGCAATGAAATCTACAAGAACAAGGCTGGAGACAGCGCAGAGGGCATGTGTGTTTGGCTGTCCTGAGACAGCCAGCCAAATCCACATGCACATTGAGGGGAGTGCACACCACTACCCCTCCCTGCCTGTGATCTCCCATGGCCCCACCCTTTTAAAATTAAAACAATAATAAACATTGTTTATTATAATTTATATTTAAAGTTTTGCAGCTGCTGCTACTGGCAGGGGGTGATGCTTCTCTGCCATTTCCGAGGTGCCGGTGTCTGTGGTCATATCCCTGGGTCCCAGGGTCCTAAATCGGCCAAAGTAGGGGGGCTGCGTGACCCCTCCCCAAAAAATTAGAAGGCCAGGCCCAGGGGATGGTGTCACCGGGGCCGAAATCAGCAGTGGAAGGGGCCACGAGGCCTTACAGCCAGCACCTGCTGCACATGCCCAAAAGCCATGTGCAGCCTGGGTTTGGATGGTTAGGGGTGTTGGCTTCAGTGTCCAGCGGTGAATGGATTAATGTATAGTAATGAAAATTACTTTACATTCAAACAACCATAGAAATTCACTGAGAAAACCCTAAACTTGTGCTCTAAGGTAAACTATAAGTCGTGCCCCTGCCATGCACAGTATTTTCATCACATTTGAGGGGTAGTTAGCAGTGTGTGGCAAGGGCATGAGTTATAGTTACCTTAGGGTGTGAGTTCTAGTTATTTGAGGTAACACTGACTGGTGAATTTCTATGGCTTTGTACTTTAAAATGTGAGCCTAACTATAACGTCATCGGAACCTTTGCTTTTTTTCAGTGAATTTCTATGTTTTTTTAAATCCTATTTCCAACTATAATGTCCCTGTAACCTTTGTTTTTTCTGTGAATTTCTATGGTTTTTTTAATACTATTTCCTAGCTATAACATCCCTGTAACCTTTGGTTTTCTCAGTGAATTTCTATGTTTTTTTTAATGTATAGTAATTTTCATTACTATACGTTAATCCAACCACAGGAGGCCAGGCTCTCAGGCCAAGCCCTATAAGCACCCTACCTTGCACCGAACGCAGTCTGCACCAGTGTGCAGGGGAGGTTATCTGCAAGACCTGGCCTGCAGCCAGACCCTACGACCAACACTCCCTAACCACCCAACCTCATGCTGTGCACCGGCCTTTGGCTGTGCGTGGCAGGAGTTGGCCATGACCTTTGTCTGTGTGAGAATATGTGTGAGAGGGAATATCTGGGGGTGAGAGTGACTGTCAGATTGTCTCTCTGGTTGTGAGAGTGCATACATCAGTGTTTTAGTGGGTGTGACAGTGTGTGCGCGGGTCTGTGAGTGGGTGCATGAGGGTATCAGTGGGTCTGTAAGAGGGTGCATGAGTGTCTAAGTGGGTCTGTTATTGGGTGCATGAGTGACAGTGGGTATGTGAGTGGGTGCTAAGTGTCTGAGTGGGAGTGGGAGAAATTGAGAGACAGAAAGAGAGAAAGAAACTTAGAGAGAAAGAGATAGAGTTCATTTTTTGTTGTTGTTGATGTCTGATATAGATATGTGCGTTCAATTTAAAGTAAAAAATGCAATTGCTATTTGAAAAAATATATATAATGATTTGTTTTTTATATTTAAAAAAGAGGGCAATTAGTCCAGCTGGATTTGAACCCCCTATGCTCAATGTGAAGGTTTGCAAGCTCCACACTGAGATGAGATTTGTTTTTAAAATAATTTTTGTTAGCCCTCTATCGGCTATCTGGGACCTTGCATAAGCCCTCAAGGGCACCCCGGCACCCCAGGACATAGCAGGAGCTGGCCCTGGGGGAGGGGGGTGGCAGCCCCCAGGGCCATCTGTGTTTTCAAAGCTAAGATAGCCCCTGGGAAGTGGTGGTTTCCGGTGTTTGGCGGTCTGAAATAGACCCCCCTTTACATTATTAAGTATGTGCTCCAGGGGGTGGTGGTCCCTTGGGTGTGGGGGTCCCAAAGGGAACCCCTTTAATTTTTTTTATATTTTCCTCATGAGGAGTTGGTCCCTGGGGCATTGGGGGGGGGGGCGCATTCTCTTGCAAATAAATTACATTTTCCCCTGGGGTGTGGAGGTCTCATAAGCACGGGTGCCACAGCCCTCCTTGCATATTAATTCTGAAATATCTCAGGGAAGAAGTGGTCCCTGGGTCAGTGGGATGGGATTGAGCGGGTCTCCTGCCTATTATAATACAGCCCTGGGAAGGTGGCTGTCCCCAGGGCATCAGAGGGGCATGTGGCCCCCGCATACACATCATAAGCTCTGGGGAGGTGGCAGTCACCAGGACAGTGTGGAGGGGGGGTAAGGATGCCCCTCACATTTGTTAATAAATCCCCCCGGGTCTTGGCCCACCCGGGGGCTTTATGATAATGAATCACAACAGACTGTGTTTCATTTAAAAAATAAATACATTGCTGGATCCAACCGTAAAATAAAATAAAAAAATGCTTTTTACCCCTGAGAGGGTCCCTTTGGGACCCTACCACCATAGCTAAAAGATCGGAGTGTTTTGTATTTTTTATTATTTTTTCCGGGCACTTGGCTTTGGCTGAATCCCAAGATGGCTTACAACACTTCTGTTGTTGAAGTGTTATTAAAAAATCAGATCTCAGCACGAGATTGGGAGGGTTTGTGAACCCCTTGCATCCTCTTATATCTATATATATATATTTGGATTTCCATAAATTTCTCAAAAACTACTGAACAGATTTACACCAAATAACAAAAAGGGCTCTTTCTGGACCATGAGCTGTCGTTCTGCCCCATTTGTTGTCATTTCATCCATTGATTTTTAAGCTACAGCTGTTCAATTTTTCCTATGGGAATTAACTTTGGAAATGCTCTAAATGTCACACCCCCTTGATCTCGGCCCCCACTTCACTGTTCACCCTGAAACTTTCCAGACAGCAGTTCATGTGATTGTCAAATGTTTTTGGAAAATTTCATGAAGATTTATGAAGCAATGGCGGCAAAGATATAAGCAAGCAAAAAACAGCTTTCTGCCAGGGTGGGCATGCGTATCCACCCAGTCAATGGCAGCCTGAAACAGTGGCCCAGGGGACTGCTAAGAAGAAGAAGTGCAGGGGGCACGGGAAACCGGCCCCAGAAGTTCCCACAGTCTGGGAGGAGGTGGAGCCTGAGGATGTCATTTGGTGAAAGTTCATTACCTGACTGTTGACATGCATCAAGGAGTGAGTTGAAGGAATGTTGCATTCATATGTGAGTGTTCATTCATCCAAGGGTAACTGTGTTTACTTGACAAAAAGGGACAGTGATGTACCTTCCCATTGGGCAACATGTTCAGGCCTTCTACAGGTGCTGGAGATTCCATGAGCCTCTACAACATTCAATGGACTATCGGCTTTTACTCATGCAATGTTAGAAGACTGTTCTCAGCAGTACCAATCAGTACAAGTGATTTATCTGGGACTAGTAGATTGATTGTGCTATGGATATTTGTAGACAAGTCAATCAGACAATTCGCAATATTGGTCTCCAGTGTACTTTTCTGTACAATATGTGTTATCCTTCAGAGCAACTTTGGTACAACTTCCATGAGACTATTTAAACAATGCTCATGTTTAGTAGTTTCCATTGTGGAGTTTTGACCTGTATGACATGGATGTTCCCATGTCATCTTCTTCAGGCTACTGTACTTATTGCTGCAACATGGCTGGATTATTTGTCCATCATCTCAGCATTATGTGGTTTTGGGGATATGAAGTTTTCCTGTATGCATAACCTTGTATGGGATGTGTGGAAATGAACTTGGTATTGCCATACTATTTGATGACAATAGGTTACTGTGAGATGCAACAAAAGCCAAGTCATTCAAGGTGACAAGGTCTCCTACTTGATCCATGGATATTAAGATTGGAAAACTTATCTCATGCAATTTGATATGTGTGTGATTCCGAATTTCCTTGGACAACTTTTTATAGTAAATGTAGCATGCATGCATTAATATTGAAAAGGTTGATGCCACTTTGGTGGAGCTTGTGGCTAGGAGCTACTGTACATTTTGGTACTGTTTGTTCATCACAGCTGTTGTTCAAATGAGATCAGGCACATGGACTGACTCTATTTGTCTTTGGAAGTTCAGCATCATTGCATTCAAGCAGAGGAGAAGGGTAGAGATCAGTGGGGAAGCAGATGGCCACGGGACCTCTGGTCAAGATACATTCAACACGGAGTGACCCAGTGGCCTGGAGTGTGAGAGGAGTCCCACAGAGGAGACAGGATCTGCCTCTCCATCTTCTGATTTGTCCTCTAATGGCCACTCTCTAGTGGTGACGAAACAGTCAGGACCTGCATCTCTACCATCCTATTCTGCCACCCTCAGGTTCATCACTCTCCTCCCTTTTACTCCCCACACAGTTGGCTGTGCCAATTCACCAAAGAGGGTGGGCATCTTCTGTGTGCCAGGCACCTCCTCCACCCACATTATCGCTTCCGTCCTCAGTGAGGAGGCTATTGACCTCCTGAGAAGTATCTCTGTGGGTTAGACTGCCATGCTGAATGCCATACAGGTGCAGGGCAACCAGCCTCAACAGGTATTTGTGTACCTGGAAGGCATTCATAGTGCGAAGTCTGGCCTACAGACATCTCTTCTGGCTCTGGCCTCCACACTGACGGCAGCCTTCCACCCCCCACCTTCCTACCCCCACCACCTACCTCTTCCTAATCCAATGTACCTTTTCCAATACCTTTCCCAAGCACAAAGATACATCTGCATGAACCCACCTCAACAACCACTACAAGCATCTACAAACACAAGAACCTCACAGACACCCAAAACCAACATTCCCAAAATGCCACCCCACCAATGCAGACTCAACCAGCACACAAACCATACCCCCAGACATCACACCAACAGACACATCCACCAAACACCATGCCCATCCCCTCCAACACACTGCCACCCAAGGAACACATACAATCACACACCCAACAGACACCCAAAACCCAAACATACATCAGACATCCACACACCAGCACCAACAATACCATATCAGACACAACCACTCATTCAACCTCCAAACCCTCCCCCTTCTGATGTAGTTACCCATTTTCCCAAAGAGAGTTCCCTGTTTTCCCTTGCCCTTACCCCTTCCAAAACCACCCCCTCCTAAGACCAGAAGACCTCACCTAAATCCCAAGTCATCCCTACCACCTCCAAGACCTCTCCTGTTTCACCTGCCTCCACCCTGTGGGCCCAGTCATGCCCTTCCATACCCAAGAAGAAGCAGACCCCTCCTAAAGTGATGTCCACCCCTCCCTGTTCCAAATGCCCCACTCCCAAACCTAACTCCACCACACCAAAGGGTAATTATTGAGGTGTCTGCCATGGCCACTTGATGCCCCTTCCTGTGGAGGTTCCTGTGGCAGTATTCAGCGAGTTAAGACAATACAACATACATGCAAACTCACATCCATTCATGCACACACGCATTCCACATGCCACATACCTCCATGGTGGTGTGCACTCCATTTATTGACATTTGGATTGGCCATTGGCCTTTATTCCCCTCTGGAGTTATGCTTAATAAAGAAAAGTAGTTTGGTTTGTTACACATTTATCCTGCCATTCCTTTTTTACTTTTTTGCTGTCCAGAGTAATTAGCGATGTATACCTACAGTTGTGTTTGTTTCACACTGAATTTGGGAGCAGTGCCAGAGTCACCCAGGACAAGGGTAAATGTTCAATGTATGGATGTGTGAGAAGTAATCCAATTAGGGTGACATTGCATTATGTGGTGTTTGCTCTAGTAAGTACTAAGGCCCATATTTATACTTTTTGACGCTAAACTGCGCTAACGCAGTTTAGCGTCAAAAAATTTAGCGCCGTCTAACGCCATTCTGAAGCGCCATGCGGGCGCCGTATTTATGGAATGGCGTTAGCCGGCGCTAGCAGACCGGCGCTGCCTGGTGTGCGTGGAAAAAAACCACGTAGACCAGGCAGCGCCGGCGTAGGGGGAAAATGGCGTTAGGGCGTCTTAAAATGGGGCAAGTCAGGTTGAGGCAAAAAAATCGCCTCAACCCGATTTGCGCCATTATTTTCGACGCCCAGACGCCATTTAAATGACTCCTGTCTTAGTAAAGACAGGAGTCATGCCCCCTTGCCCAATGGCCATGCCCAGGGGACTTATGTCCCCTGGGCATGGTCATTGGGCATAGTGGCATGTAGGGGGGCACAAATAAGGCCCCCCTATGCCACCCAAAAAAACAAAAAAAATGTAAAAAATTATACTTACCTGAACTTACCTGAATGTCCCTGGGGTGGGTCCCTCCATCCTTGGGTGTCCTCCTGGGGTGGGCAGGGGTGGCAGGGGGGGTCCCTGGGGGCAGGGGAGGGCACCTGTGGGCTCATTTTGAGCCCACAGGCCCCTTAACGCCTACCCTGACCCAGGCGTTAAATAGTGGCGCAAATGCGGGGTTTTTTGACCCGCCACCTCCCGGGCGTGATTTTTGCCCGGGAGTATAAATACGACGCATTTGCGTCGCCGTCATTTTTTTAGACGGGAACGCCTTCCTTGCATCTCATTAACGCAAGGAAGGCATTCACGCAAAAAAATGACGCTCTTTACTCATACTTTGGCGCTAGACGCGTCTAACGCCAAAGTATAAATATGGCGTTAGTTTTGCGCCGAATTTGCGTCGAAAAAAACGACGCTAATTCGGCGCAAACGGAGTATAAATACGGGCCTAAATGTTGGCTTGGCCACTATCAACATCTCTTGTGTTACATTTGTCCCTCTGATGTATGTTGCGTATAGGTATCATTTGTGTGAGCTGGAGTTTGGTTTGTCCACACATGGAGGATGTTCAATTGTGCAACCTTCCTATATGTTTAAATGACTATGGCCCTCATTATGTCAATGATGGTAATGACCGTCTACCGCTGCGGTGACGGCCACCAAAACACCATCGCTGCAGCTACCTACTGTCTGCCATATTATGACCGTAGCCGGAACTCCGCCAGAAGGCTGGGGGAATTCTAGCTACGGTCATGGTGGCGGACGGCAGTAAGGTAGCGCTGCTGCCAGCAGCAGCGCCACACCAGTAGACCACTGCAGACCGTATCATAATACGGCCTGGCCGTGTTCTGCTGGCAGATGCTGCTTCTGTCAGCAGCAGCACCACGTCCCGTCTCCTGCTGGAGGACCCCCTGCAAATAGGTAAGTTGGGTGCTCTGACAGGGGAGGGGGGTGCAGGGTGTTGTGTGTGTGTGTGTATGTTTCTGTGTGCTTGCTTGCAGGTATGTGGCATGTGGAATGCGTGTGTGCATGAATGGATGTGAGTTTGCATGTATGTTGTATTGTCTGAATGCATGGATGCTTGTATGTATGTCAGTGTGTTTGAATGTGTGTGTGAATGTATGTATGCATGCATGGGAGAATGTGGGTATGAGTGTGTGTATGCGTTTGTCTGCTGGTGCGTGAATGTGTGTCTATGTCTTGGGGGGGTCGGGAGGGGAAGGGTGAGGGTGGAGGAGGACTGTGGGGAGGGGGAGGGGAGACCCCCATCAGTGTCAGGGAAGGAAATCCCTGGCACTGACAGTGCCTACCGCCATGGTTTTCGTGGGGGTATGGAAGCCACAAAAACCATGGCGGTAGGCGGAGTCAAAACCCCCCGGGTGGGACAGTGACGCCGCCTGGCTGGAGACTGAAGTCTCCAGCTCGGCAGCTGTTACCGCCCTGGCGGACGAAGTGGTACATTGGCGGTTTGTCTCGAGCCAAACCGCCAATGTCATATTTTGGGGAAAGGTACCGCAGCATTTTGGCAGTACCTTTCTCCAAAATAACGCTGTCCACCAGGGTTGTAATAAGGGCCTATTGATCTATTTTCATGTGTGTATCTTCCAGCTAGTTTGTATACATCTGTGATCCAGGCTGTTGCTGTTATATGTCCATTCTTCACTTGCACTTCCACATTTTTCACAGCATGGCACTTGTTAGTACTATTTGTCTCTGAGATACACAATGATCCAGTACCTGTGCAAATAGTGTCTATGAGACATCCTTCCTGGAGTCTCCCTGATGCCAGCATCCCTATTCTGCATGTTTTCATCACATTTTCTGTTTTGGATATTGGTCCCACTAAAGATTGTGCATCCCATTTAGCCTAGATACTCCTACAATGTGTGTGATATGTGTGGGTCCATTAGAGGTATGTTTCAGAGAAAGGGTGTTTGGGTTCAATGACACATCCATAAATATGTGTCTTCAATATCATGACAAGCCATGGCATGTGATGAAGGTGCGGGTGTCACTTCTATTTGTATGTATGTTTGAGATGTGAATTTGCTGTTGTGTGAGACAATGTTATGTCCCCATCACTGTCCCTGCAACTGAGATGTACACACGTCTGGCTTTGAAACATGTGGGGGTGTAGTGTGAATGACATGACCAAAGGGGGCAGAATGGGGCTGGAATTGTTTCATACGTTGTGTTCGTACCTGAGCCAGGACACACATGATATAATTGGTCCACAGAGCACAGCCCCCAGAGCTGGTGAATGGTGGACCATTTAGTTTCTGTGGACTTTGTGGTGACAAGCAGGTTTGTTTTCTTACCATTGGTTGTGGCAGCACAGGATGTGTGAAGCCACCTATAAGTGATTTTCTCCCTCATGTCCCTCCCTTTCTGCTAGTTGAGATATGGTGGTTGGACTGCCACAGACACGCCAGTGGAAAGCATCATCATAATCTGACCAGCGGGGAACATTGGCAGTCTGTCCTCCAACATGTGCAATGTGCTATCTCACCACCATGGCGGTCTGCACTGCCTGACGGTGCTGGTGGGACTGCAGCGGTCTTCGTCTTTGGAACCACATGCATTGTAAATTGGTGGTCCGGCCACCAACCCAATGGCAGTCAGACCACTGAGCTGCCATGGCAGTCTGTGGACCATCAAAGTAGTGATCAGGCCTTTAGACTCTTCTTTGGAGTTTTTTTTCTCATCGCCAGTTAAGACAACTCTTCAGGCTGGCTTGCAATGCGATGTTGTCGGCTTGGCTCAGAATAAGGTCCCAGTCAACACCTGGATGTCTCATTGATGGGGAAAAGCTCCAGAGCTTTAATAGGATGGTCCTGAAATTCTGACTGGTTGCAGGTCCAACGTCACCGGCTTGACTCATATCGATTGGTCGGTCACCATAGGGAGCAATTTTCACAAAGTAGTTCCAAACTTCTCCAAACTTCTTAAACGTCTTTCAGACGTCCTTTGTGGGTCCTTGAAGTGTCCACAGACTTGATCTAAGGTTCCAGAAGCTCTAAGTTTCTCCTTGGAAGTTGGGACTACCGTTCTCAGAATGCACCTGGTCAGAATCTTCAAATGGAAATTGGTCACTGGTCAGAGAGGCTCATCTTGCATGTTTTTGCTGCAGGGGGCTCTGGTCAGCTCCTTTGTACTTTTAGCTTATAGGGAGTCCACTCTTGGAGTTGCAGAAGCAAGGCAAAGTCCTTCTTGTGGTGAAGCCCAAAGTGTGCACCTGGTGCAGCCTTCAGGTGAAGACCAGGAGTTCAGCAGGCAGTCTTTCTTCTCCCGTATCTTCTTTCAGCAGGGATCTGAATTGCTGGGTAGCTCTGCCATATTAATCCTTGCTCCTGGATTGGCAAACAGGGGGGTACTCCTGAGAAATGGGGTGCAGGGTGCCACCCTCTGGGGTGACCGCTTCCTGCGACGTGTGGTAAAAAACAAAACCAGAAGGCAGCACTCTTTAAATACAACATGGAGAAAATCTCTCCTTGGAGGTTACATCTGGCTGAGCCCATCCACTGGTGTGACTAAGGGGCATATTTATACTCTGTTTGCGCCGAATGTGCGTAAAAATTTTTGACGCACAATCGGCGCAAACCATGCCCCATATTTATACTTTGACGGCCGACGCAGCGGGCGTCAAAGTTTCACCATGTGCGCCATTTTTTGGAAGGGGGAACCAGCCTTGTGTTAATTATATGCAAGGTAGGCGTTCCCTTCCAAAAAATGACTTTAAGGCCTGTGCCCCATATTTATACTGTGATGTCATTTTGACGCACAGGAGGGGGCAGGCCTTAAAAAACGACGCCCAGCCTGATGGGCGCCGTTTTTTAACGCCTGGGTCAGGGCAGGCGTTAAGGGACCTGTGGGCTCAGAAGGAGCCCAGAGGTGCCCTCCCATGCCCCAAGGGACACCCCCTGCCACCCTTGCCCACCCCAGGAGGACACCCAAGGATGGAGGGACCCATCCCAGGGAAAGAAAGGTAAGTTCAGGTAGGTATTTTTTTTTGTATTTTTTTTGTGGCATAGGGGGGCCTGATTTGTGCCCCCCTACATGCCACTATGCCCAATGACCATGCCCAGGGGACATAAGTCCCCTGGGCATGGCCATTGGGCAAGGGGCATGACTCCTGTCTTTGCTAAGACAGGAGTCATTTCAATGGGGGTTGGGCGTAAAAAAAAATGGCGCAAATCGGGTTGAGGCCTGAATTTTGCCTCAGACCTGACTTGCCCCATTTTTTGACGCCCAAGCTCCATTTTCCCCTACGCCGGCGCTGCCTGGTGTGAGTCATTTATTTTTACACAAACCAGTCCGCAGCGCCGGCTAACGTCATCCAATAAATAAGGCGCCCGCATGGCGCTTTGGAATGGCGTTAGCCGGCGTTAAAATTTTTGACGCACGACTGCGTTGGCGCAGTTGTGCGTCAAAAAGTATAAATATGGGCCTAAGTTTCTGTAACACACCCCTTCCAGCACCTCTCCTAATCTAATTACTGGGGCTCCCATCTCGCTGGGGGAGCAGGAAATGGGTGCGTCTTATTTCTGTCCCAAGTGACTTTCCTTCCTTTGAAAACCAGGTTGGCCACTCTACCCCCATCCTGCTCTGCCATCTGCTACAGCAGTTCTCCTCCCACCAGATGCTTCCTTTATTTCACCTCAGACCACTTCACAGAACTTATTGAAGTAGCTTGGCTCAGGCTGCCAGAGACTGACTAATCAGGAAGGAACACTAATAGGCTGATTTTGTTTACTTTCAGAAAGAGTTTTAAAACTCTTTCCATGTACTAGTAATAATAAATCCAACCTTGGCAAGTTGTTAGATTTATTCAAACTTTTAATTTGAAATAAAACTTGACATCATTCGCTATTTTCTAGTTCTAATGGAAATTAAACTTTATTATTTTTGAATAAGCCTCCCAGCCTATGGAGCTAATGAACTACAATGGGGAAAACACATTTGACTGTTTTTCCATCACCAGTGCTTATATAACATCTTTTATAAAGTCTCTTCTTGTAGTTAACACTGCAGCCACCCCTTGGGACATCTAGAGCAGATCTTATTGGTGACTTATATGTAAAAATAAGGTAATTTAGGACTTTGGAAGTACTTTTAATTCCAAAGTTGAATTTGGGATTAACATTAATTTAAATGCAGCCAGCAATGCCTATTTTATAATGACACCAGAGACCACAGTAGTGCACCCATGGATGCCTAAATACACTGGGGTCCCTACACTTACATGCTCTACCATATACTAGGGATTTCTAGGTAGGCTGCCAGAGGCAACTATATTTATATCTAATTTGCATAAACCATTTTTAAACAGAGCACTGGCCCTGTGGCTGTTTAGTAGTACCCTGGGCACAATCATAGTCAGAAAACACCACCATCAGTTCAAAATGGGGGCAAACAATGAGGGAGCTTCTGCAATCATGCACGTTTTCTCACAGTTATTATGGGTGATGTAATATCTGGGGTAATTAGCAGTGCATGGTGAGGGTACGACTTATAGTTACCCATGGGCATGAGTTATAGTTACTTGCATTAACCACAGCTACAGCTGCTGAATTGCTAAGGTTTTGTGTGACTAAAATGTCAACCTAAATATAACGTCTCTGTAACCTTCGTTTTTTAAAAGTGAATCGCGTCATTGGAGGCGGCGGCAAGCACAACACACAGGGCAGGAGCCCTTTAGAAACTGCATCGCGCTCCCGCAACCTCGGGAAGCGCGTCATTGGAGGCGGCAGGCATAAAACACAGGGCAGGAGCCCTTTAAAAACTGCATTGCGCTCCCACAACCGCTGGACGCGCGCGGGCGGCGCCGGGGCAAAGCCCGGGCCAAAAGCAGGCCCGTCATCGCCTGTTAGAGGCTGGGCTGGGCCACCCCTCTTTCATCTCCAGTGAAGGGTGACTATTTACACATTTACTATATACTGGGGATCAGTTTGGAGCCTTTTTAGTGGGTCTAGTGGGTCTTTAATTTTTTAGTCTGTTCTGTTTGTTTCATTATTGAAACTTTTTTTTTTTTTTTTAATGGGCAGGAAAAGAGGTCTGCTAACTGGTCCTATGGAAGGGGGTGGTGGTGGCAGTAGACAGGGAAGTGGCACCACCACATTGGACTCCTTCCTCGCAAGAGCCGTTGGGGTCGTAACGAAGGAGATTGATCTGGCAGAAAGGAGGTTATCCATGGAACTGGAGGACTGGCGTCTAGCCCCAATAGATAGTGGTCCTCGCAAGGCTGTGGATGTGGAGGGGACTTATCCGGGGGGAGATCAAGGTACTGTTATGGTTGCTGTTGAACCTGCTCAAATTGAGCTAATAGAGACTACAGAGGGTTCTGGTGGCCAAGGCCCTTCCAGAAGAAGCAAAAGACTTTTATTATCTTCTCCCCCGGCCGGCCCCCTGGATAAATGTAGCCCCCCCGAGGAAAAAAAAGGTGTTAAAGAAATCGATTCCCAAGTCAAAAAACATCCCCCTTGGAACTCCATAAGGGTACGAGTAGTGTCCCTGCACCTTGCCAGCAGCTGGGTTGTGATGTTACTATTTTATTGTCAAAATTTCGTGAAATGATCCAGGAGATGTTATCCCCCGTTGTGGCGAAACTATCGGCCATAGAAAAGGCAGTCTCTCTGATATCTGTGCAAGGAAGTCAGGGGAGGTATTGTGCAGGTGGATGTGTGGCACCAACCAGGCGATCCCATCCTTGTGAGGAGTTGCTCCTGCTGGAGGACGCTGCAGGGCCATTGGGGCCTCTTGGAAAATCATCTCAGCTATTGGTTAATTCTGGAAATTTTGGGGGTCAGGGCGCTCATGTTGAGATTGCGTCGGCTGCACCGACTTCTAAATTAAGGGCGGAAAGGACTGTCAATAGGTCTAGCTGTAGTAGGCAGCCTGATCCTGAATTTGTGGCAGCGGGGGGAGCTGACCAACAGATGGTTGGGAATAAAAATCTGAATCTCCCGACGGCCAGGCCTGCATTGACCTGTTTGGATCTCCCCCCAGCTTGTGCCCCCTATGTGGTGGTATTGACGAATGTACCTGCTCTTGCCCCTGGGGTAACTGAGTCCACGGCCCAACTCACAAACAAGGTTGGCTATTGGTTGAGTAAGAACTGTGATTTCTCAAGTAAGGATTTAAATGATATCCTGTTTGCCAGAAGAATTGGATGGGTTGGGCCCAAAAATAAGGTGGGGGGATGAAGATTGTATTATTATAAATGTTAGATACCCAGCCCTGAGTCAAAGGCTCCTTTCTACCTACCGCCCTGCTGTATCTAGACCTGGTACAATTAGTATGGTCCCTCTGGGTTATTTTTATGACCACATGCGATTGAGTGCCGGAGTGTTTCCGGGTTCTGGTAGGTTTCCCCCCCTGGGTCAGAATAGTCGCCAGGCTACCAGCAGAAGAGCTGTCACTAACAGTAATTCATCCTTGAAAGGGGTGGACTGACAATGCGCCAAGACTCTGGCTATACGAGATGAGGTGCCCCCACAGTGTAAACTTATCTCATGGAATATTGCGGGCTATGAAGCTAAGTTATCTGATCAGGCGTGGATTAGGTGTGTGACTAATTTTGATGTGATCATGCTTCAGGAAACCTGGTCAGATGGGTTGTCTGTGTGGGATGGGTACCACAGATTTGCAATTCCAGCTGTGAAGTCTCTTGGTGGCTGCTCAAAAGGTGGCTTGGTTACCCTAATCCGCCTCTCTAAGATAGTGGGTGCTTTTCAAATTAATTGCAATCACCAAGGTATATTGCTGGCATGGGTAATTTTATCTAATAATTATAATATTTTACTGGTTAACTTTTATAACGCTGTTTGGGATATGGGATGCCAAATTGGGGCCCTGTTCTCCGTTCTTCAGGTTTTGAAACTCAGAATGGAGGAGATGGGGTTAGAATTCTGTGTTATTGTCTCTGGAGACTTTAATGCTAAGTTGGGGGGGCTCAGTACTGTGGTTAATCCCTTTATTTTTGACTGGGAGGATTATTCAGTAGATGGTCTGCAGGACTCCAGAGGCAGGGTTCTAATTAAGGAACTCAGGAAGATGGGCCTTCTGAATGTGTGTGATATAGAAGCCGTTGGCACCCATCAACTCCCAACCTATGTGGGAAGAGGATCTGAATCCACTATTGACTATATTTTTATGTCTCCACCTTTGAAAGACCTGGTGACTGGGGGGGAGGTGCTGGGTGAGAGTTTCAGTGATCATAATCCCCTTATAGTATCTTTTTAACTCCCTGGGGCCCTATGTAATTTAGGACGAGGTAGGCCGGTAGTAGTGGAGATAAAGGACCAGGGTAGGCGGCTTGGGTGGAAGCAAGTGGATTCCCTAAAAGTGGTAGAAAGGGTGGTGGGGGAAAATTTACATTTATTTATGGACACACTCTTGATAGAGGCTCCTAATCCTAAAACTGTTATGAATGCAATAACAAGAGTAAATGCAGCAGTGAGAGATTGCCTTTTCTCAGTAAGCAGTCAACCTAGCAAACGTAATTGTGGTTGGTACGATAAGACCTGCTATGTTGCAAGGACAAACCTGAGGATGGCCACTAAGAAACACCCTAGAGATTGGGTCCTCGTAAAAGAAGCTAGAATGAAATATAAGAGGGCCCTGAGGGATAGCAAGATAAAACATAAAGATAAAGCCTGGGAAGAATTAGAACGTGCTATAGCTCTGAAGGATCCTGGCCTGTTTTGGAAAGTGGTAAATAGAGGTTCCTTTGGAACAGATACAACTGAGGGCCTTGGCTGTAACATCGCTCCGGAAGCATGGGTAATTCACTTTTGTAGTATTTTTGAGGGTTCTCCCCTAAGAAATAACTGGGAGAACGGGTATGAGATGGCTCCTAACCTAGCAATTAGGTTCTCGCTCCAGGAGGTTATGGATGCGATACAGAGTAGTGCGAGCAATAAAGCTCCGGGCCCGGATTCGATCCCTATGGACTTGTATAAAGCGAACCCCCAGTTATGGGCACCTGTTCTCTTAAATGTCCTTAATGCAGCAGTTACTGTGGGTACCCCTGCCTCTTGGAGACTGGCATGTATTGTCCCAGTGTTTAAAAAGGGCGACCGAAATGATCCTAAGTCCTACCGCTCTATTTCTCTACTGGACTCTTCGGTGAAGATTCTGGGACGGATTATTTTAAGGCGTATGGAGTCCTGGATGATAGGGAATGATATCTTAAGCCGGGACCAGTATGGTTTCAGGGAAGGCCTTGGCACGCAAGACCAATGTCTCAACCTACTGATGTTGATCGGCAAATACACGCAGGCTAGGAAAGGTACGCTCTATCTTGCTTTTATGGATCTTAGCTGTGCCTTTGATAAGGTGAACCTGTCTATATTATGGGAGAGATTAAATCAGTTAGGGCTGGATCCTAATATTGTAGAGTTGCTCCGATATCTACATTCTGGGACGGTTGCAAATGTGAGGGTGGGGTCGACTGGGGAATGCTCAGAGGCCTTTAAGTTCTCAAGGGGTGTGCGCCAGGGGTGTGTTCTGGCTCCTACTTTGTTCCTTCTATATACAAATGGATTGTCTGATTTTCTGATGAAACATTGTAGGGATGTTCCAAAGGTGAATGGTATTGATATCCCTGTGCTAACGTACGCAGATGACGCAGTCCTCATGGCCCGTACTATGAATGGTCTCCGGGAATTAGTTAGAGCTTATGCCTCCTTTATGTCAGTTTTGGGTTTAGAGGTCAATTTTAAGAAATCTCATTTTATGGTGTGTGGAAAACCCCTGAGTAGGGTGGGGGAGCTAAGGGTGGAGGATCAAATTATCAGCAGGGTCCATGAGTTTCCATACCTAGGGATTATTTTTGATGAGAAAGGATCTTGGAAACCTTGTATTGCCAGAAGGGGTGCGCTTTTTCATGCAGCAGTTGGCGCAACTTTTGACTTTGCTGTTAGAGTAGGTAGTAAACCCATCAAGCCTTTGCTTGAAATTTATAGGCGGAAATGCCTCCCCATCCTGCTGTATGGTGCTGCACTTTGGGGGTATGGGGACTCCCGAGCCCTTACGGTGGAAGAAAATCGGTTCTGTAGAAGGCTATTGGGAGTTGGACAAAATATCCCTGGTTTTAGCCTTCATCTGGAGTTGGAGCATGAGTTTGTCCAGGACACTATTCAGTTGGCTCCCCTTCAGCTATGGATCACAATTTGGACTAACGAACATGCCACTCTGAATAGGGATATCTTAAAGGATTGTCTGGCTTGTGACAATGTAAAGAATATTCCCTGGTTGATGCACATAAGGAAGATGGCTCGTGATTTGGGGCGGCCTGATTTGGATGATCATCCTGAAGGCCTGACCAGGTGTGATAAGAAATGGGTCAAGGAGAATCTTTTAAGAATCCAGAAGAATAGGAGGGAGGGGGAGGCTTTAGGGAAAAAATCGATCAGGGATTTCATTATTTTAAAGATGTGGGTAGGCCCTGAGCGCTATCTCTTAGAGATAAAGGGTGTGAGGGGAAGGTCTCTCATAACCCGTTTCCGTTTGGGGATCATCAGAAGTAACCTGTGTTTCCCGTTATGTCAGTATGGGGACAAATGTATTAGTCCCTGCCCCTGTGATGGGGTGTCCCAACAGACCTTGCCCCATTTTACTTTGTTTTGTGTTTTTTATGCACCATTCAGAACTCGTTTTTTATTACCTCTCCTAAGGCCTAAGGGTTTTATGCAATATCGTCCTGCTTTTATGTGGCTGCAGATGGCCTCAGACGTATTGGTGTGGAAGGGGCTGGGGTCATTCCTGAAGGGAGCTATTACTTGGCGTAACAATGTAGAGTTTTTAGAATGAACCTTTTTATTTTATTGTTTCTATGCATGTGGTTATATATGTTTTTATTTCTGATGGGTGTTCTTATTATTTATGGTTTTATTGCTAATTTTAACAAATGTATTGGAGATTATTTATTGTAATGGATGAATTTTTTTCATACCGAATAAAAGTATATGAAGTGAATTTCTAGGTTTTTATTAAACGTTAAGTAATTTTAATTATTTTGCGTTAATCCAACCACCACCTAGCTGTCTTTTGCCGTTGGAAGCAGGCACGCAACCTAGCGCCATGCATGGCTGAAGGCTATGCATGACTGCCATCCACTTAGAAGCCCACAGCCTCAGCCTAAAACCCATTAAGCAGCCAACCCTGTGCCATGCACAGCCTTTGGATATAAAAGAAAAGGGGGCATGGTAGGAAAACCTTGACAATATATATATATATATATATATATATATATATATATATATATATATATATATATATATAGATATATATAAATATATATATATATACATAGATATATATATATATATATATAGGCACAGAGGTGTCCAGCACCACTAAGGAGCTTCCATCGGAGGAGGTATCCGTGTCCAAACTGTCCCCTCCAGTCTCTGCCGTGGTGCTCCCCTCGCCCTCCATTCCACTGGTGCCCTCACCGTCGGTGGACTCTGCCTCCTGGGTCCTGTGGGATTCAGCTCCCTCCGTCGCCTGTGATTCTGCTCCTCTGCCAGATGATGCTAATGCACATAAGGACAGAACGGCAAAAGAAAAAGGGGGGGAAGAGACAAAGGATACACTGGGTCAATGGCTGCACCAACACCACCGTTGGCGTACACAGTATCCTAACACATGGAACAGCCCTATGCATTATGCAATGCACTACCAGTAACAATGCTAGAAACCAGGGCATGGGGAGGGACACATACCGCCCACTGCAGCATACCTGGGTCCAACACACCCCTTGTCCAGTGGTGGATGCCTACTAGCTAGGTTGGAGGAAGGTCACATCCGAACCCTGCCCAACATGGGACCTACACAGCAATGTCAGCCCTGGCCTAGGGGCACCCACAGGCACACTTCCCCCACCCGGATACCATCCCACCAGGCGTGAGTAGTATTGATAGGCACTGTACTCACCCCCTTGTTGCTGCGGTGATGTCCCCAAATGCCCATCCAGCTCCGGATAGGCCACAGTCAGTATGCGGGCCATCAGGGAGGTCAGGGTTCGACAGGTACCCCTTCCTCGTTGGGAGGCCATCCCCAGTTGGGCCTCCGCCATCTTCCGTGCCCACTGTCTCAGATCCTCCCACCATTTCTGACAGTGGGTGCTCCACCTGGCATAGACCCTCAGGGTCCGCACGTCCTTGGCAATGGCACACCATATACCCTTCTTTTGATGGGAGCTGACCTGCAGAGGAAATATACATAGGGAAAGGTATTAGTTAGACCATCCTGCATGTTACACTCATGGCCCACCATAGCCCTTCCCATCCCCTTTTGCACAGACATAGCCCAGCATTCTGCCATCCACTTAGAAGCCCTACATACATGTAGCACACTGCCTAGGGCCCATGCACCAACCCCCTCCTACACGAGGCCTTCACACAAAGCACTCCATGCATTCATGCCCCATGCATCGTGCTCACAGTGTGCTCACCTGTTGGTCTGGAGGTCCATACAACAGACCGTACTGATGTAGGACCGCATCCACCAGTCGCTCCAACTCTGCCGAGGTGAAGGCAGGGGCCCTTTCACCAGTCACACGGGCCATTGTGGGTTCCAGACACAGGTCACAGCAGCACTTGCAGTGTAGGTCCTCTCCTGTTGAAAGTCAGGTAGCAAGTGAGGGAACAGATAGAAAATGGCAGTGACGTCCGCGGCGGTGTATACCGCCACCGCCGGCGTACATCGCCATTGGCCACTGTACCCCATATGGCCCAATAATAACCAATGAGGAGTTGCACGGTGGTTCCTTACCGCCTTCCGGAACAATGCACAACGTCAGCCTAATTACCTCACTTCCACCTGTCCCTCCATACAGGACAGGCGGATGCCATTTCGGTGGGGGTGGACCATGGATCATAACTGCGTCACAGATCACAATTGTACATTCAAGACATATGCCACTAATACATTAAAAAATCACATCATGCATTGAACTATGGTTGCTACAATGTACAGATTGTGACCGGCTCCTCACTCTTTTGGCCCATAGATTGCAACCGCTGCGGATGAATAGGAGATGGAGACACCCCTGTGTACAGACCCCTGGTGGACTTGGCAACAATAGAGGACAGGCACATTATCCTCACCTATGGACTTGACGGGGCCACAATCATAGAGCTGTGTGCCCAACTGGAGCCTGACCTGATATCTGCTATCCATCATCCCTCTGGGATACCCACTCTTGAGCAAGTGATATCAGTGCTCTATTTCTTGAAAACCATTTCTTTCCAAGTGACAGTGAGCTTGGCAGTAGGAATGTCACAGCCAATGTTCTCAATAGTGATGACCAGAATGTTGTCTGCCGTCATTAAACTCATGTGCAGCTACATAGTGTTCCCCCAAGTGGAGGACATGGCCACAGTGAAGGGTGACTTCTAGGAAATGGGACATATCCCCAACATCATTGGGGTGACTGATTGAACACATATTGCATTTGTCCTCCCACCCCCGGCAAAATTAACAAGTCTTCAGAAATCAAAAAAGTTTTCACTCAATGAATGTGCAGATGGTGTGGGTAGCGAACCAGTACATCTTCCATATCAATGCTAAGTATCCTGGGTCGTTGAATGACGCCTTTAGCCTGAGGAATAGCAGCATCCCAAATGTGATGTCCCAACTACAGAGGAACAGGGTGTGGCTAATAGGTGAGCCCTGGCTCCCACCCAGTTGATGTTGGTGCATGGGTATGGTGTGAGCCATATGGCATAGTGAGTGGCTAACAGTTGTCCCTCGACATTTGCAGGTGACTCTGGTTACCCCAACCTCTCATCGCTACTGACTCCTGTGAGGAATCCCAGGACAAGGGCAGAGGAATGTTACAATGAGGCACATGGGCGAACAAGAAGGATAATAGAATGTACCTTCGGACTCCTGAAAGCTAGGTTTCGGTGCCTCCATCTAACAGGTGGATCCCTGTGCTACTCACCCAAGGAGGTCTGCCAGATAATCGTGCATGCTGCATGTTGCACAACCTTGCCTTGAGAAGCCATGTGCATCTTCTGCAGGAGGATGAGGCTGGAGATGGGCACGTGGCAGCAGTGGACCCTGTGGGGAGTGAAGATGAGGAGGCAGAGGATGATGATGAGGACAGCAGAACTGCAGTGATAAAACAATATTTCCAATGACACATAGGTAACGCAGTGTAAATTAACATTTCATTGTCAGTTTTGTATTTGACATTGTCACTGGCAGGCTGTGATTTCCCACTTCAATGGCCACTCAGTGTACTCTTTGGCAACTCTATTTTGTAGATGTTGGTGCCCCACTATCGCTCCTGCTCTGTTCACTGCAGCCAACTACAGGTCTTCCCTATGTATACATTACTTTACAGTTGAATTGCAATGTACACACTTCATACTTGTATTTTTACAAAGTGTGTTTATTGCAATGCTCTGAAGAAAAGTGGGAAGTGCAGTGGGCTGCGTTGATGATGGAGGAAAGTCCAGGGTAGAGTCCAATCTATTGGTAGCACAGGTATATTGTCCAAGGGGGCATGGGAACAGGAGCATTGGCAGTTCAAGTTGGACAGGGTAATACAGTGGAACACAAGGTTGACAATCAGGAGAGTCTTATTTCCTGGTGGGGTCTTGGCAATAGTCTCTGGCTTCTGCCTGGATTGCAGGGAACGTTTGCAGGGTGGTTCTCCTTCTGCAGGAGGAGGGGTGCTGGTGGCCTATTGGTCCTGTGGCGGGGCCTCCTATCCACTAGCGGCAGCGAAGGTGGAGGGCTGATCAGTAGTCTGGCTAGTTGCAGGGGCCCGCTGGTGTGACACTGCCTCCCTCATCATGTTGGGTATGTCTGCCAGCATCCCTGCAGTGGAGACCAGGGTGGTGATAATGGCCTTAAAGTCCTCCCTGATCCCCTGGTACTGTCCCTCCTGCAGCCGCCTGTTCTCCTGCACGTTGTCCAGAATCTGGCCCAGCGTATCCTTGGAATTTTGGTATGATCCTAGGATCGCAGTGAGTGCCTCCTGGAGAGTCGGTTTCCTGGGCCTGTCCTCCCCCTGGTGCACAGCAGTCCTCCCAGCTTCTCTCTTGTCCCGTGCCTCTGTCCCCTGAACCGTGTGCCCACTGACCCCAGGTAAAGGCATGCTGGGTGGGTGCTGTGGTGGTGTTTCCTAAGGGCAGAGGCTCTGTGGTGGTGTGTGACTGTGCCTGGGTAACCAACTGTCCGGAGGACCCTGATGGGCCAGGTTAGTCATCCAGATCCAGGCGAGCAGAGTCACTGTCATCACTGTGGGCCTCTTCTGTGAGGGACTGGATGTTACTGGCACCTCTTTTCCGGTGACATTGGCTGGGATACATGTGGGGATGTATATACAGTGTTAATATTTCTGTGTGGGACATATTGTGCATGGATGGGTTGCCTCTATGGTCGTTATTGGCCTTGCAGCTTTTACTTGTTATGTGGTGGGCTACGTGATTCTCTAGTGTGCATGCTTTAGTGATAGCTGTGAGTGGTATCCATGCATTGGTGGTGCAATGCTGGGCTTGGGATTGGGAAGAGTGGGTTGTGATAGTGGGGTGTGTGGGAGGTGGTGGAGTGACGGGAGTCAGGGTGGGATGGGGTATGTTTTGGCATGCAGGTAGGGGGGTCATAGTAATAGATAGTTGAATTACCAGAGTCCAGTCCTCCTGCTACTCCTGCCGGGCCCTCAGGACGCATGATTGCCAAGACTTGCTCCTCCCATGTTGTTAGTTGTGGGAGAGGAGGTGTGGGTCTATCAGCAGTCCTCTGTACTGCGAGCTGGTGTCTTGCAGCAATGGAACGTACCTTCCCCGTAGGTCATTCCATCTCTTCCTGATGTCTTCCCTTGTTCTGGGGAGCTGTCCCATGGCGTTGACCCTGTCCACAATCCTCTGCCATAGCTCCATCTTCCTAGCAATGGATATCTGCTGAGCCTGTGAATCAAATAGCTGGGGCTCTATCCGGATGATTTTCTCCACCATGACCCTTAGCTCCTCCACAGAGAATCTGGGGTGTCGTTGTGGTGCCATGGATGTAGTGTGAATGGTGTGGGTGTTTAGGGTGTCATGTTGGGTTGTGTGAGGTATGGTGCGTGGGTGGTGTTCAGGTGATGGTGGTATGTGGCTCTGGTTGTGTGAGTGTTCTTGCTGTCTCTCTCTGTTGGGAATGGTTTGCAGTCGTAAAGGGTTGTGAGTAATGTGTGTGTGTGTTTTATAGTTGTTTGGGTGTGGTGTGTGTATGGGTGTCAGGTGTGTGTTGTTTGAATTATCCAATGTGGTGTTGTTTTGTTTGAGTGTGTGTATTTTGAGTGTGGTGGTATGTACCACCAATGGTTTACCGCCATTGAGTGTCCGCCATGCTGATTTGTGGGTCATAATGTTGTGGGCGTTGTTCTATAGGTGTAACAGTGTGGGTTTTGATACCGCCAATTTATCACTGACCTTTGGTGTGGCAAACTTGTGTCTGTGGCTGTATAGTGACGGATTGGTGTGTGTGTGTGTGTGTCATAATATGGTGAGCGGATATCCTCCATGGCGGCAGTATGTTAGTGGTAGTCAGCATAACAGTAAGTGGGATTTACCGCCAATGTCATAATGAGGGCCTAAATGCACTGTAGTTTGATTAGTTGTGATATAAATGTACTGGTCAAATATGACTCATGAAAAGGTGACAACAGAGCAGTGGAAGTAAGGGGCCTGTCATAAGTCAAAGACACATGTTGACAATGGGGGTTAATGCACATATGTAGTAGGTCGGGGAATCTCAGTACCCATTGCTAAAGAGGCAAATGTACAAATTCTGAGACTTATTTTTGCCACATCCAAGGATCTGAAGGTCTAAAGGGATCTGAAGGTCTAGAGGGAGTGGGCCCAGGGCCACAATTGCATAGCCAAAATAATTCTGCCCAGCCTGGTCTATTTCACATACTGGGAGCAATTCTAACAGTCCTTTTTCTCTGCAGGATTAGCATACAGATTGTAGGAGGCTGGACTGGCTTGTAGTGAGTACCAAGGGGTACTTGCACCTTGCACCAGGCCCAGTTATCTCTTATTAGTGTATAGGGTGTCTAGCAGCTTAGGCTGATAGATAATGGTAGCTTAGCAGAGCAGCTTAGGCTGAACTAGGAGACGTGTGAAGCTACTACAGTACCACTTAGTGTCATATGCACAATATCATAAGAAAACACAATACACAGTTATACTAAAAATAAAGGTACTTTATTTTTATGACAATATGCCAAAGTATCTTAGAGTGTACCCTCAGTGGGAGGATAGGAAATATACACAAGATATCTATACACAATAGCAAAAATATGCAGTATAGTCTTAGAAAACAGTGCAAACAATGTATAGTTACAATAGGATGCAATGGGGAAACATAGGGATAGGGGCAACACAAACCATATACTCCAAAAGTGGAATGCGAACCACGAATGGACCCCAAACCTATGTGACCTTGTAGAGGGTCGCTGGGACTATTAGAAAATAGTGAGAGTTAGAAAAATAACCCTCCCCAAGACCCTGAAAAGTGAGTGCAAAGTGCACTAAAGTTCCCCTAAGGACAAAGTAGTCGTGTTAGAGGAATAATGCAGGAAAGACACAAACCAGCAATGCAACAACTGTGGATTTCCAATCTAGGGTACCTGTGGAACAAGGGGACCAAGTCCAAAAGTCACAAGCAAGTCGGAGATGGGCTGATGCCCAGGAAATGCCAGCTGCGGGTGCAAAGAAGCTTCGACTGGACAGAAGAAGCTGAGGTTTCTGCAGGAACGAAAAAGGCTAGAGACTTCCCCTTTGGTGGACAGATCCCTCTTGCCTTGGAGAGTCGTGCAGAAGTGTTTTCCCGCCGGAAGGACGCCAACAAGCCTTGCTAGTTGCAAATCGTGCGTTTGGCGTTTTTGGACACTGCCGGGGCCCAGGAGGGACCAGGAGGTCGCAAATCGGACCTGAAGAGAGAGGAGACGTCGAGCAAGACAAAGAGCCCTCACTGAAGCAGGTAGAACCCGGGGAAGTGCCAGAAACAGGCACTACAAGGATGCATGAAACGGTGCTCGCCGAAGTTGCACAAAAGAGTCCCACGTCGCCGGAGACCGACTTAGAAAGTCGTGCAATGCAGGTTAGAGTGCCGTGGACCCAGGCTTGGCTGTGCACGAAGGATTTCCGCCGGAAGTGCACAGGGGCCGGAGTAGCTGCAAAGTCGCGGTTCCCAGCAATGCAGCCCAGCGAGGTGAGGCAAGGACTTACCTCCACCAAACTTGGGCTGAAGAGTCACTGGACTGTGGGGGTCACTTGGACAGAGTCGCTGGATTCGAGGGACCTCGCTCGTTGTGCTGAGAGGAGACCCAAGGGACCGGTAATGCAGCTTTTTGGTGCCTGCGGTTGCAGGGGGAAGATTCCGTCAACCCACGGCAGATTTCTTCGGAGCTTCTGGTGCAGAGAGGAGGCAGACTACCCCCACAGCATGCACAAGCAGGAAAACAGTCGAGAAGGCGGCAGGATCAGCGTTACAGAGTTGCAGTAGTCGTCTTTGCTACTATGTTGCAGGTTTGCAGGCTTCCAGCGCGGTCAGCAGTCGATTCCTTATCAGAAGGTGAAGAGAGAGATGCAGAGGAACTCGGCTGAGCTCATGCATTCGTTATCTAAAGTTTCCCCAGAGACAGAGACCCTAAATAGCCAGAAAAGAGGGTTTGGCTACCTAGGAGAGAGGATAGGCTAGCAACACCTGAAGGAGCCTATCACAAGGAGTCTCTGACGTCACCTGGTGGCACTGGCCACTCAGAGCAGTCCAGTGTGCCAGCAGCACCTCTGTTTCCAAGATGGCAGAGGTCTGGAGCACACTGGAGGAGCTCTGGACACCTCCCAGGGGAGGTGCAGGTCAGGGGAGTGGTCACTCCCCTTTCCTTTGTCCAGTTTCGCGCCAGAGCAGGGGCTAAGGGGTCCCTGAACCGGTGTAGACTGGCTTATGCAGAATTGGGCACATCTGTGCCCAACAAAGCATTTCCAGAGGCTGGGGGAGGCTACTCCTCCCCTGCCTTCACACCATTTTCCAAAGGGAGAGGGTGTCACACCCTCTCTCAGAGGAAGTTCTTTGTTCTGCCATCCTGGGCCAGGCCTGGCTGGACCCCAGGAGGGCAGCTGCCTGTCTGAGGGGTTGGCAGCAGCAGCAGCTGCAGTGAAACCCCAGGACGGGCAGTTTGGCAGTACCAGGGTCTGTGCTACAGACCACTGGGATCATGGGATTGTGCCAACTATGCCAGGATGGCATAGAGGGGGCAATTCCATGATCATAGACATGTTACATGGCCATATTCGGAGTTACCATTGTGAAGCTACATATAGGTAGTGACCTATATGTAGTGCACGCGTGTAATGGTGTCCCCGCACTCACAAAGTTCAGGGAATTGGTTCTGAACAATGTGGGGGCACCTTGGCTAGTGCCAGGGTGCCCTCACACTAAGTAACTTTGCACCTAACCTTTACCAGGTAAAGGTTAGACATATAGGTGACTTATAAGTTACTTAAGTGCAGTGTAAAATGGCTGTGAAATAACGTGGACGTTATTTCACTCAGGCTGCAGTGGCAGGCCTGTGTAAGATTTGTCAGAGCTCCCTATGGGTGGCAAAAGAAATGCTGCAGCTTATAGGGATCTCCTGGAACCCCAATACCCTGGGTACCTCAGTACCATATACTAGGGAATTATAAGGGTATTCCAGTAAGCCAATGTAAATTGGTAAAAATGGTCACTAGCCTGTTAGTGACAATTTGGAAAGAAATGAGAGAGCATAACCACTGAGGTTCTGATTAGCAGAGCCTCAGTGAGACAGTTAGTCACTACACAGGTAACACATTCAGGCACACTTATGAGCACTGGGGCCCTGGGTTACCAGGGTCCCAGTGACACATACAACTAAAACAACATATATACAGTGAAAAATGGGGGTAACATGCCAGGCAAGATGGTACTTTCCTACACAACCCCCCCCCCAAACGAAGGACAATAAGACTAGCCATGACCTGATGAGTCTTCATTGTCTAAGTGGAAATATCTGGAGAGTCCATCTGCATTGGAGTGGCTACTCCCAGGTCTATGTTCCACTGTATAGTCCATTCCCTTTAGGGATATGGACCACCTCAACAATTTAGGATTTTCACCTTTCATTTGTTTTAGCCAAAGTAGAGGTTTGTGGTCTGTCTGAACAATGAAGTGAGTGCCAAACAGGTATGGCCTCAACTTCTTCAGAGCCCAGACCACAGCAAAGGCCTCCCTCTCAATGGCAGACCAACGCTTTTCTCTAGGGGTCAACCTTCTACTAATAAAAGCAACAGGTTGATCCTGGCCCTCAGAATTAAGTTGTGATAGGACTGCCCCTACTCCTAATTCAGATGCATCAGTTTGGACATAGAATTTTTTACAGTAACAAGGGCTTTTCAGGACAGGTGCAGAGCACATGGCCTGCTTCAGCTCCTCAAAAGCTTTCTGACAGTTTGCTGTCCATAATACCTTTTTAGGCATTTTCTTGGATGTGAGGTCATTAAGAGGGGCTGCAATGGAGCCATAGTTCTTAATGAACCTCCTGTAATACCCAGTGAGGCATAGGAAGGCTCTCACCTGAGTCTGAGTGGTAGGGGGAACCCAATCAATAATAGTTTGGATTTTCCCCTGAAGTGGTGCTATCTGTTCCCCACCAACAAGGTGTCCCAGATAAACCACCTTACCCTGCCCTATCTGGCACTTTGAAGCCTTGATAGTGAGGCCTGCCTTTTGCAGGGCCTCCAAAACTTTCCATAGGTGGACCAGGTGATCATCCCAGCTGGAGCTAAAGACAGCTATATCGTCCAAATATGCTGCACTGAAAGCTTCCAGCCCTTGCAGGACTGTGTTCACCAACCTCTGAAAAGTGGCAGGTGCATTTTTCAAACCAAAAGGCATTACAGTAAACTGGTAATGTCCTCCAATGATAGAAAATGCAGTTTTAGGTTTAGCATCTTCTGATAATTTGATCTGCCAATACCCTGCAGTCAAATCAAAAGTGCTTAGATACTTGGCAGATGCCAGTGTATCTATAAGCTCATCTGCCCTGGGTATAGGGTGAGCATCAGTTTTGGTTACCAAGTTGAGACCTCTATAGTCTACACAAAACCGCATTTCCTTCTTTCCATCTTTAGAATTGGGTTTTGGTACCAGTACCACAGGAGAAGCCCATGGACTGTCGGAGTGCTCAACCACTCCTAGTTCCAACATTTTCTGAACTTCTTGCTTTATGCAGTCCCTGACATGGTCAGGCTGCCTATAGATCTTACTTTTGACAGGTAAACTGTCTCCAGTATCTATAGTGTGCTCACACCAAGAAGTGGTGCCTGGCACAGTAGAGAAGAGTTCTGAAAATTGTCCTAGGAGATTTATGCAATTGTCTTTCTGCTCAGCAGTAAGACAATCAGCCAAAACTACACCTTCCACAAGAGCATCTTGATCTGTGGAAGAGAAGAGATCAGGTAGAGGATCACTGTCTTCTTCCTGTCCCTCATCAGTTGCCATGAGCAGGGTGAGATCAGCCCTGTCATAGTAGGGTTTCAGGCGGTTGACATGGAGCACCCTAAGGGGACTCCTGGCAGTGCCTAAGTCAACCAAGTAGGTGACTTCACCCTTCTTTTCAACAATTGTGTGGGGTCCACTCCATTTATCTTGGAGTGCTCTTGGGGCCACAGGCTCCAAGACCCACACTTTCTGCCCTGGTTGGTACTGAACCAAAACAGCCTTCTGATCATGCCATTGCTTCTGGAGCTCTTGGCTGGCCTGAAGGTTTTTACTGGCCTTTTTCATGTACTCAGCCATCCTTGATCTGAGGCCAAGTACATAATCCACAATATCCTGCTTAGGAGCTTTTAAAGGTTGTTCCCAAACCTCCTTTACAAGTGTGAGTGGACCCCTAACAGGGTGTCCAAAAAGAAGTTCAAAGGGGCTGAAGCCCACTCCTTTCTGGGGTACCTCCCTGTAGGCAAAAAGGAGGCATGGTAGAAGGATATCCCATCTCCTGCGGAGTTTTTCAGGGAGTCCCATAATCATGCCTTTGAGAGTTTTATTAAATCTCTCCACCAGTCCATTTGTTTGTGGATGATAGGGTGTTGTGAACTTGTACGTTACACCACACTCCTTCCACATGGCCTTTAAGTATGCAGACATGAAATTGCTTCCTCTGTCTGATACTACTTCCTTTGGGAAGCCCACCCTGGAAAATATTCCCAGGAGGGCCTTAGCCACTGCAGGAGCTGTAGTGGTCCTTAAAGGAATTGCTTCAGGGTATCTTGTGGCATGGTCCACTACCACCAAGATAAACCTATTGCCTGAAGCAGTAGGAGGGTCAAGGGGGCCAACTATGTCAACCCCTACCCTTTCAAAGGGAACCCCAACCACAGGCAGTGGGATAAGGGGTGCCTTTGGAGTGCCACCTGTCTTGCCACTGGCTTGACAGGTTTCACAGGACTTACAAAATTCCTTTGTGTCCTCAGACATCCTAGGCCAATGAAACAATGGAACCAATCTGTCCCAAGTTTTCATTTGACCCAGGTGCCCAGCTAGAGGAATGTCATGTGCCAGTGTTAGGAGGAACTTTCTGTACTCCTGAGGAATCACTAATCTCCTGGCAGCTCCAGGTTTAGGATCCCTATGCTCAGTGTACAAGAGGTTGTCCTCCCAGTAAACTCTGTGAGAGTCACTGACATCCCCATTAGCCTGTTTGACAGCTTGCTGTCTGAGACCCTCTTATGTGGGACAGGTTTGCTGTGCCACACTCAGCTCCTCTCTGGCAGGCCCCCCTTCACCCAAAAGCTCAGCAGTGTCTGCTTCCAGCTCCTCTGGTGTAGGTTCTGCACAGGGAGGGAATTCTTCTTCCTCAGAAGTAGAATCCACTGTAGAGGGAGGGATAGTAGGAAGTGGTTTGCTTCTACTAGCCCTAGCTTTAGGGAGCACCTGGTCCATTGTTCCAGGATCCAAGCTTCCCTGTCCTTTTTGCTTTTTGGCCTGAGCCCTTGTCAAAGCAAAAATATGCCCTGGGATGCCCAGCATTGCTGCATGGGCCTCCAACTCCACATCTGACCAAGCTGATGTCTCCAAATCATTCCCTAATAGACAGTCTACAGGTAAGTCTGAAGCTACCACAACTTTTTTTGGACCAGTTACCCCCCCCCCAGTTGAGATTTACAACAGCCATGGGGTGGCTTTGTGTTATGTTGTGAGCATCGGTTACTTGGTACTGGTGTCCAAGTATGTGTTGTTCAGGGTGCACCAGTTTCTCAATCACCATTGTGACACTGGCACCTGTGTCCCTGTAGGCCTGGACCTCAACACCATTTATTAGGGTTAGTTGCTTGTACTTCTCCAAGTTATGGGGGCAAGCAACCAAAGTGGCTAAATCAATAGCCCCTTCAGAGACTAAAGTAGCCTCTGTGGTCTCCCTAATCAGACCAACCCCAACTAAGTTACCAAAAGTGAGCCCAGCTACTCCCTTGGATTGGCTATTAGTAGGTTTGCTCCCACCACCACTGCTATTAGTAGGGACACTAGGTGTAGCAGTAGGGGTTGTAGTGGTAGGAGCTGTGGTGCCTTTCTTTGGACAACTGGGATCTGTTGTCCAATGGCCTTTTATTTTACATAAATAGCACCATGGTTTCTTTTCCTTGTTCTGATTAAAGGAGGATTTGGACCCACCACCCCCACCAGAGTGTTTTTGTGGGCCTGATGAAGACTCATTTTTAGATTTGTCCCCACCCTTTTCAGAAGACTTACCATCCTTCTTTTTGTTGCCATCTTTGTCACCCCCTGTATGAACTTTTCTGTTCACTCTTGTTCTGACCCATTTGTCTGCCTTCTTTCCCAATTCTTGGGGAGAGGTCAGATCAGAGTCCACCAAGTACTGGTGCAACAAATCAGACACACAATTATTAAGAATATGCTCTCTCAGGATTAAGTTATACAGGCTGTCATAATCAGTAACTTTACTGCCATGTAACCACCCCTCCAAGGCCTTCACTGAATGGTCAATAAAATCAACCCAGTCTTGTGAAGACTCCTTTTTGGTCTCTCTGAACTTTATCCTGTACTGTTCAGTGGTTAAGCCATAACCATCCAGGAGTGCATTCTTAAGAACTTGGAAATTATTAGCATCATTTTCTTTCACAGTAAGGAGCCTATCCCTACCCTTTCCACTAAATGATAGCCATAGGATAGCAGCCCACTGCCTTTGAGGGACATCCTGTACAACACAGGCCCTCTCAAGTGCAGCAAACCACTTGTTAATGTCATCCCCCTCCTTATAAGGGGGAACTATCTTGTGCAGATTCCTGGAATCGTGCTCTTTTGCAGGATGACTATGGGGAATACTGCTGCTGCCACCATGGGTATCTAAACCCAACTTCTGTCTTTCCTTCTCTAATTCAAAAGACTGTCTATCCAAATCCAGCTGTTGCTTTTTAAGCTTCAGTCTGGTTTGTTCCACCCTCAACTTATTGAGTTCCCTCTCTAACATTCTGTCATCAGGGTTGGTGGGAGGGACATTTCTAGAAACAGAGCTATGATGGGAATGAACAGGAGGAGACCTGTCCCTTACAGAAGCCACCCTAACAGCTTGGTTTACAGAAACATTACTACCAGTATGGTGAGAATAAATGCTTTTGCTATGATGTGAGACAACACTATTTATATGGTGTGGCTCATCATCATTACCATCTATGCTAGAATGTCTAGTAATGGGCAGGCTAGGAAGTTTCTTTCCTGAATCTTTTCCTGGGGGAGTCCCTGAATCAGATTGGGAACTATTAGGTACTTTTTCAACAGATGGGGCACCTATGGCCTTATCCTGTTCTCTAAGCATGTTAAGTAACAGTTCCAAGGAAGGATTTTTCCCTACACTCAAACCTCTCTCTATACAGAGACTCCTTGCTCTTTTCCAGCTAAGGTTGTCATATGCAAGTTTGGACAGATCAACAGTTTGGCCTGTGCCAGACATTTTTTAGAGAGAGTTAAAGTGATAGAAAAAGAGAAAAAAGTTTTCAGAACTTTTTGGAAAGACAGAAAAAAACTTTTTAAACTTTTAAGAACTTTTTTGAAAGTTTAGAGGTACTTTTCAGCACTTAGAAAAGAGTGAAAAGAGGAAATGCAAAACTTTTTGGCTATGTGTATATACACTGACCTTGTTTTGTATATTTTTCTCTTATGAAAAGTACAATGACAAGAGTGGTAAGTAGTCTCAAGCACTTATCCCACCACTGCACAACCAATGTAGGAGGCTGGACTGGCTTGTAGTGAGTACCAAGGGGTACTTGCACCTTGCACCAGGCCCAGTTATCCCTTATTAGTGTATAGGGTGTCTAGCAGCTTAGGCTGATAGATAATGGTAGCTTAGCAGAGCAGCTTAGGCTGAACTAGGAGACGTGTGAAGCTACTACAGTACCACTTAGTGTCATATGCACAATATCATAAGAAAACACAATACACAGTTATACTAAAAATAAAGGTACTTTATTTTTATGACAATATGCCAAAGTATCTTAGAGTGTACCCTCAGTGGGAGGATAGGAAATATACACAAGATATATATACACAATAGCAAAAATATGCAGTATAGTCTTAGAAAACAGTGCAAACAATGTATAGTTACAATAGGATGCAATGGGGAAACATAGGGATAGGGGCAACACAAACCATATACTCCAAAAGTGGAATGCGAACCACGAATGGACCCCAAACCTATGTGACCTTGTAGAGGGTCGCTGGGACTATTAGAAAATAGTGAGAGTTAGAAAAATAACCCTCCCCAAGACCCTGAAAAGTGAGTGCAAAGTGCACTAAAGTTCCCCTAAGGACAAAGTAGTCGTGTTAGAGGAATAATGCAGGAAAGACACAAACCAGCAATGCAACAACTGTGGATTTCCAATCTAGGGTACCTGTGGAACAAGGGGACCAAGTCCAAAAGTCACAAGCAAGTCGGAGATGGGCAGATGCCCAGGAAATGCCAGCTGCGGGTGCAAAGAAGCTTCGACTGGACAGAAGAAACTGAGGTTTCTGCAGGAACGAAAAGGGCTAGAGACTTCCCCTTTGGTGGACGGATCCCTCTCGCCTTGGAGAGTTGAGCAGAAGTGTTTTCCCGCCGGAAAGACGCCAACAAGCCTTGCTAGTTGCAAATCGTGCGTTTGGCGTTTTTGGACGCTGCCGGGGCCCAGGAGGGACCAGGAGGTCGCAAGTTGGACCTAAAGAGAGAGGGGACGTCAAGCAAGAGAAAGAGCCCTCACTAAAGCAGGTAGCACCCGGGGAAGTGCCAGAAACAGGCACTACGAAGATGCATGAAACGGTGCTCGCCGAAGTTGCACAAAAGAGTCCCACGTCACCGGAGACCGACTTAGAAAGTCGTGCAATGCAGGTTAGAGTGCTGTGGACCCAGGCTTGGCTGTGCACGAAGGATTTCCGCCGGAAGTGCACAGGGGCCGGAGTAGCGGCAAAGTTGCGGTTCCCAGCAATGCAGCCCAGCGAGGTGAGGCAAGGACTTACCTCCACCAAACTTGGGCTGAAGAGTCACTGGACTGTGGGGGTCACTTGGACTGAGTCTCTGGATTCGAGGGACCTCGCTCGTTGTGCTGAGAGGAGACCCAAGGGACCGGTAATGCAGCTTTTTGGTGCCTGCGGTTGCAGGGGGAAGATTCCGTCAACCCACGGGAGATTTCTTCGAAGCTTCTGGTGCAGAGAGGAGGCAGACTACCCCCACAGCATGCACAAGCAGGAAAACAGTCGAGAAGGCGGCAGGATCAGCGTTACAGAGTTGCAGTAGTCGTCTTTGCTACTATGTTGCAGGTTTGCAGGCTTCCAGCGCGGTCAGCAGTCGATTCCTTATCAGAAGGTGAAGAGAGAGATGCAGAGGAACTCGGCTGAGCTCATGCATTCGTTATCTAAAGTTTCCCCAGAGACAGAGACCCTAAATAGCCAGAAAAGAGGGTTTGGCTACCTAGGAGAGAGGATAGGCTAGCAACACCTGAAGGAGCCTATCACAAGGAGTCTCTGACGTCACCTGGTGGCACTGGCCACTCAGAGCAGTCCAGTGTGCCAGCAGCACCTCTGTTTCCAAGATGGCAGAGGTCTGGAGCACACTGGAGGAGCTCTGGACACCTCCCAGGGGAGGTGCAGGTCAGGGGAGTGGTCACTCCCCTTTCCTTTGTCCAGTTTCGCGCCAGAGCAGGGGCTAAGGGGTCCCTGAACCGGTGTAGACTGGCTTATGCAGAATTGGGCACATCTGTGCCCAACAAAGCATTTCCAGAGGCTGGGGGAGGCTACTCCTCCCCTGCCTTCACACCATTTTCCAAAGGGAGAGGGTGTCACACCCTCTCTCAGAGGAAGTTCTTTGTTCTGCCATCCTGGGCCAGGCCTGGCTGGACCCCAGGAGGGCAGCTGCCTGTCTGAGGGGTTGGCAGCAGCAGCAGCTGCAGTGAAACCCCAGGAAGGGCAGTTTGGCAGTACCAGGGTCTGTGCTACAGACCACTGGGATCATGGGATTGTGCCAACTATGCCAGGATGGCATAGAGGGGGCAATTCCATGATCATAGACATGTTACATGGCCATATTCGGAGTTACCATTGTGAAGCTACATATAGGTAGTGACCTATATGTAGTGCACGCGTGTAATGGTGTCCCCGCACTCACAAAGTTCAGGGAATTGGTTCTGAACAATGTGGGGGCACCTTGGCTAGTGCCAGGGTGCCCTCACACTAAGTAACTTTGCACCTAACCTTTACCAGGTAAAGGTTAGACATATAGGTGACTTATAAGTTACTTATGTGCAATGTAAAATGGCTGTGAAATAACGTGGACGTTATTTCACTCAGGCTGCAGTGGCAGGCCTGTGTAAGATTTGTCAGAGCTCCCTATGGGTGGCAGAAGAAATGCTGCAGCCCATAGGGATCTCCTGGAACCCCAATACCCTGGGTACCTCAGTACCATATACTAGGGAATTATAAGGGTATTCCAGTAAGCCAATGTAAATTGGTAAAAATGGTCACTAGCCTGTTAGTGACAATTTGGAAAGAAATGAGAGAGCATAACCACTGAGGTTCTGATTAGCAGAGCCTCAGTGAGACAGTTAGTCACTACACAGGTAACACATTCAGGCACACTTATGAGCACTGGGGCCCTGGGTTACCAGGGTCCCAGTGACACATACAACTAAAACAACATATATACAGTGAAAAATGGGGGTAACATGCCAGGCAAGATGGTACTTTCCTACACAGATGCTACAGGACACTCACATGCCCATCATTTCCATGTATTACAGTATATTCTGTGCCCATCCTCTGTGAATGAAGTGTTGTGTATTGTATTGTATTGTATTGTAATAGTGTTGTGTGGCACTCTGAAGGGCACAATAAGTTTAACATGCTTCTCAAACAGCAGTTTGTCAAGGTTAGATGTGTCCTGAGTATTTTGTGGCACTATACAAATTGATGAGAATTTCCTCATAAGACTCAAATAGCATACATACATAGCTCATGTTGTAACGCACATACAGGTTGGCCTTCATTCACAAAAATCATATCCAAAGATACATCACTGTATTCCTGTAAAGTCTGCTTGCCTAGATATATGTATCCAAAAGAAGGGGAATTTATACCTTATCACACAACACAATGGTAATATGTCTTACACAGAGTACAGCTCTCCACTACCAGCACCATCTAAATCCTATGTATGGAACCCGGAATTTGACAACAGGCGCCCTATACAACTCACTGGCACTAAGAGGCACATTGTAACCTATGTGGAAGGAAAGGATGGTATTGAACAGAGGCAAGTATGCCTATGAGGTCCTTGCCTGCTCCTGTGGTGAGCCATAGAGCTGACCATTTAGGGGGAAGGACCTTCTCCACAAGCTTCTCCAGTCCTCTGGTGTGAAGGCTGGGGCCCTTTCCCCTCCTTGGCCTGCCATGATTTCTCCAAGAGGCGACACACAGCAGCTGAAGTATCGGAGGTGTTTATGGCAGCAGTGCCAGGAGTCAAATGAGTGATGTTGCCAAACCCGATGTACATGTACCTCATGTATACGGTATTCCTCGTCGAAGGACACAGCCATAAGGCCAGGACCATCACAGTCATTAGCCAGTTTCTGTGTCCACTGTGGTTGTAACACACCTACCATGTGATAGACTTACGGTGGCGGCCGTGGGCAGTTCCTAATGTCCAATGCAGGGGGTCAGGTATCCGCCAATTTTGCAGTTGTAACTACAGTGTTGGGGACTTTTAAATGTGACCCATCTGTACAGTTGTCAGAACCTCTCAACACATGTGTAGCATCCCTGTTATGCAGATTCACAGACACAATCATTGGGGCATTGTGTTTTTGTTCACAGACCATGGAAGAATGTCACATAATAAAGCTGTTCAGTCTGAATCAGCAACTATTGCAGATTCTTGTCATCAGTTGAAGCCTGATTTGATGCCTGAAAACAGTCATCTTACATGCCTGCCACTCATTGTAAGACTCATGGCAGTATTACACTTCCTGGCCACAGGTTCCTTCCAACATACAGTGGCCTTATCTGATGGCATGGCCCAAACTATGTTCAGTGGTGTGTTAAGAGACAAGCTATTAGCACTGCTGAAACACATTGACAGCTATATCAGGTTCCCCAGATGTGAGGATTTGGCCAATGTGAAGGCTGACTACTATGGTTCTCCTCGATTCCCACTTATGGTGGGAGCCATTGATGGGACACATGTTGCCTTGGTGCCACCATAAGCCAGTGAACAACTGTATCAAAACAGAAAGAACTTCCATTCTATCAATGTGCAAGTTGTCTGTCTGATGCATCTCTACATCTCAAATATTTCTGCCCTGTTCCCTGGATAAGCCCATGATTCCTCTGTAATGCACTATAGCACTGTATCACAACTAATGTCACAACTGCAAACAGAGAGGGCCTGGCTGGTTGGTAAGTCATATCTGTCCTGATTTTGTGCGTGCAATGTCAGGTGCTACAATCATGAAGTGAGTAATCGAGGCACCGATTTCTTATTCCTAAACACAAGAATTAGCTTATCCAAACTGTCCTTGGTCATTGCTGAGGAATCCAACTACATCTTGGGAAGTTCATTTCAATGAGGCCTTCAGAGGAATATCCCTTACATCCCAGAAGAGGGAGAGCCTGTGGTGCCACGGGGTGAGAATCCTGAAATGCCAAATGAAGATGATAGTGGTAAAGAGGAAGGAACTGACTTGCGACAAAATTTCAGCTTCTTCTCATGAGCGTGAGTGTGTCATGTGAGGTCATAACTTTGTACAATGAACTGTAGTTGTATTACTGTGTGGGGAATATTCTTAGAAATAGTTAGGGAGCTGATGCTCAGGCAAAATCAGCCAAAATGTGTTCGATAAGATAGCTTTTGACACATCCACATCTTGATGATGTTGCTTTGTTTTAGATTTAATGTAATGTACTTTGTTCTCTAGATGCTTGCTATGTGACTTCTGTCATATGTATGGTTTCATACCTATAATCCTTGTCTTGTTCTTTGCTCAGGTACCTTCACCATGACATTTTCATGTGGGCATTTCATAGTTGCGACTTTGGTAGATGTGATGCTGCTCAGTCATGCAAAGTTCAAATGGATTGTTCCAGGGAATATAGGTCACAGATATTTGGGTATAGAAGACCTGTGCAAGGCAGCTTGCACAGTGATGGTTGGACATTTAGAAGTCTCCATTGAACTTGTTCCTTGTTGTGTGGTGGCCATGATGCATCATGTGTGTTATCATGTAGTCAGAAAATATGTAGTCCTAGGCCAATTTCATGGTAGATTCCCTTCATATTGGCTAAACACTCTTCTTCTATGAACTGTATGCAGCTGTTGATGTGTTTTATCACTGTAGGTCAAAGTGCCTGTGCCACATCACTGACATTTAGTTGTGTCATTCCACCAGATGCTGAAGCACTGGATTGTAATGACCCTGTGATCAGAAACTGTTGTATTGCCATCTGTCGGAGTCTTGCATTATATGATGTTGGGTTATTTTTGTGTGTCAAGCGATATCGCTCCAGCTGATGACATCAACCACTTAAATGTTGTTCTATTCTACAGGACAATGGGCCATATGTAGCAAGATATGCTTTTGCGATTCTGAAATTGCGATTTTCAATTTCCGAGTCGCAAAAGCATATGCAGAATGGTGTCTCAGAAACCTTCTGCGAATCGCTATGGGGTCGCAAAGACCCACCTCATTAATATTAATGAGGTTAGAGGTTAGAGGTTAGAGTGCCGTGGACCCAGGCTTGGCTGTGCACGAAGGATTTCCGCCGGAAGTGCACAGGGGCCGGAGTAGCTGCAAAGTCGCGGTTCCCAGCAATGCAGCCCAGCGAGGTGAGGCAAGGACTTACCTCCACCAAACTTGGGCTGAAGAGTCACTGGACTGTGGGGGTCACTTGGACAGAGTCGCTGGATTCGAGGGACCTCGCTCGTTGTGCTGAGAGGAGACCCAAGGGACCGGTAATGCAGCTTTTTGGTGCCTGCGGTTGCAGGGGGAAGATTCCGTCAACCCACGGGAGATTTCTTCGGAGCTTCTGGTGCAGAGAGGAGGCAGACTACCCCCACAGCATGCACAAGCAGGAAAACAGTCGAGAAGGTGGCAGGATCAGCGTTACAGAGTTGCAGTAGTCGTCTTTGCTACTATGTTGCAGGTTTGCAGGCTTCCAGCGCGGTCAGCAGTCGATTCCTTATCAGAAGGTGAAGAGAGAGATGCAGAGGAACTCGGCTGAGCTCATGCATTCGTTATCTAAAGTTTCCCCAGAGACAGAGACCCTAAATAGCCAGAAAAGAGGGTTTGGCTACCTAGGAGAGAGGATAGGCTAGCAACACCTGAAGGAGCCTATCACAAGGAGTCTCTGACGTCACCTGGTGGCACTGGCCACTCAGAGCAGTCCAGTGTGCCAGCAGCACCTCTGTTTCCAAGATGGCAGAGGTCTGGAGCACACTGGAGGAGCTCTGGACACCTCCCAGGGGAGGTGCAGGTCAGGGGAGTGGTCACTCCCCTTTCCTTTGTCCAGTTTCGCGCCAGAGCAGGGGCTAAGGGGTCCCTGAACCGGTGTAGACTGGCTTATGCAGAATTGGGCACATCTGTGCCCAACAAAGCATTTCCAGAGGCTGGGGGAGGCTACTCCTCCCCTGCCTTCACACCATTTTCCAAAGGGAGAGGGTGTCACACCCTCTCTCAGAGGAAGTTCTTTGTTCTGCCATCCTGGGCCAGGCCTGGCTGGACCCCAGGAGGGCAGCTGCCTGTCTGAGGGGTTGGCAGCAGCAGCAGCTGCAGTGAAACCCCAGGACGGGCAGTTTGGCAGTACCAGGGTCTGTGCTACAGACCACTGGGATCATGGGATTGTGCCAACTATGCCAGGATGGCATAGAGGGGGCAATTCCATGATCATAGACATGTTACATGGCCATATTCGGAGTTACCATTGTGAAGCTACATATAGGTAGTGACCTATATGTAGTGCACGCGTGTAATGGTGTCCCCGCACTCACAAAGTTCAGGGAATTGGTTCTGAACAATGTGGGGGCACCTTGGCTAGTGCCAGGGTGCCCTCACACTAAGTAACTTTGCACCTAACCTTTACCAGGTAAAGGTTAGACATATAGGTGACTTATAAGTTACTTAAGTGCAGTGTAAAATGGCTGTGAAATAACGTGGACGTTATTTCACTCAGGCTGCAGTGGCAGGCCTGTGTAAGATTTGTCAGAGCTCCCTATGGGTGGCAAAAGAAATGCTGCAGCTTATAGGGATCTCCTGGAACCCCAATACCCTGGGTACCTCAGTACCATATACTAGGGAATTATAAGGGTATTCCAGTAAGCCAATGTAAATTGGTAAAAATGGTCACTAGCCTGTTAGTGACAATTTGGAAAGAAATGAGAGAGCATAACCACTGAGGTTCTGATTAGCAGAGCCTCAGTGAGACAGTTAGTCACTACACAGGTAACACATTCAGGCACACTTATGAGCACTGGGGCCCTGGGTTACCAGGGTCCCAGTGACACATACAACTAAAACAACATATATACAGTGAAAAATGGGGGTAACATGCCAGGCAAGATGGTACTTTCCTACACAACCCCCCCCCCCAAACGAAGGACAATAAGACTAGCCATGACCTGATGAGTCTTCATTGTCTAAGTGGAAATATCTGGAGAGTCCATCTGCATTGGAGTGGCTACTCCCAGGTCTATGTTCCACTGTATAGTCCATTCCCTTTAGGGATATGGACCACCTCAACAATTTAGGATTTTCACCTTTCATTTGTTTTAGCCAAAGTAGAGGTTTGTGGTCTGTCTGAACAATGAAGTGAGTGCCAAACAGGTATGGCCTCAACTTCTTCAGAGCCCAGACCACAGCAAAGGCCTCCCTCTCAATGGCAGACCAACGCTTTTCTCTAGGGGTCAACCTTCTACTAATAAAAGCAACAGGTTGATCCTGGCCCTCAGAATTAAGTTGTGATAGGACTGCCCCTACTCCTAATTCAGATGCATCAGTTTGGACATAGAATTTTTTACAGTAACAAGGGCTTTTCAGGACAGGTGCAGAGCACATGGCCTGCTTCAGCTCCTCAAAAGCTTTCTGACAGTTTGCTGTCCATAATACCTTTTTAGGCATTTTCTTGGATGTGAGGTCATTAAGAGGGGCTGCAATGGAGCCATAGTTCTTAATGAACCTCCTGTAATACCCAGTGAGGCATAGGAAGGCTCTCACCTGAGTCTGAGTGGTAGGGGGAACCCAATCAATAATAGTTTGGATTTTCCCCTGAAGTGGTGCTATCTGTTCCCCACCAACAAGGTGTCCCAGATAACCCACCTTACCCTGCCCTATCTGGCACTTTGAAGCCTTGATAGTGAGGCCTGCCTTTTGCAGGGCCTCCAAAACTTTCCATAGGTGGACCAGGTGATCATCCCAGCTGGAGCTAAAGACAGCTATATCGTCCAAATATGCTGCACTGAAAGCTTCCAGCCCTTGCAGGACTGTGCTCACCAACCTCTGAAAAGTGGCAGGTGCATTTTTCAAACCAAAAGGCATTACAGTAAACTGGTAATGTCCTCCAATGGTAGAAAATGCAGTTTTAGGTTTAGCATCTTCTGATAATTTGATCTGCCAATACCCTGCAGTCAAATCAAAAGTGCTTAGATACTTGGCAGATGCCAGTGTATCTATAAGCTCATCTGCCCTGGGTATAGGGTGAGCATCAGTTTTGGTTACCAAGTTGAGACCTCTATAGTCTACACAAAACCGCATTTCCTTCTTTCCATCTTTAGAATTGGGTTTTGGTACCAGTACCACAGGAGAAGCCCATGGACTGTCGGAGTGCTCAACCACTCCTAGTTCCAACATTTTCTGAACTTCTTGCTTTATGCAGTCCCTGACATGGTCAGGCTGCCTATAGATCTTACTTTTGACAGGTAAACTGTCTCCAGTATCTATAGTGTGCTCACACCAAGAAGTGGTGCCTGGCACAGTAGAGAAGAGTTCTGAAAATTGTCCTAGGAGATTTATGCAATTGTCTTTCTGCTCAGCAGTAAGACAATCAGCCAAAACTACACCTTCCACAAGAGCATCTTGATCTGTGGAAGAGAAGAGATCAGGTAGAGGATCACTGTCTTCTTCCTGTCCCTCATCAGTTGCCATGAGCAGGGTGAGATCAGCCCTGTCATAGTAGGGTTTCAGGCGGTTGACATGGAGCACCCTAAGGGGACTCCTGGCAGTGCCTAAGTCAACCAAGTAGGTGACTTCACCCTTCTTTTCAACAATTGTGTGGGGTCCACTCCATTTATCTTGGAGTGCTCTTGGGGCCACAGGCTCCAAGACCCACACTTTCTGCCCTGGTTGGTACTGAACCAAAACAGCCTTCTGATCATGCCATTGCTTCTGGAGCTCTTGGCTGGCCTGAAGGTTTTTACTGGCCTTTTTCATGTACTCAGCCATCCTTGATCTGAGGCCAAGTACATAATCCACAATATCCTGCTTAGGAGCTTTTAAAGGTTGTTCCCAACCCTCCTTTACAAGTGTGAGTGGACCCCTAACAGGGTGTCCAAAAAGAAGTTCAAAGGGGCTGAAGCCCACTCCTTTCTGGGGTACCTCCCTGTAGGCAAAAAGGAGGCATGGTAGAAGGATATCCCATCTCCTGCGGAGTTTTTCAGGGAGTCCCATAATCATGCCTTTGAGAGTTTTATTAAATCTCTCCACCAGTCCATTTGTTTGTGGATGATAGGGTGTTGTGAACTTGTACGTTACACCACACTCCTTCCACATGGCCTTTAAGTATGCAGACATGAAATTGCTTCCTCTGTCTGATACTACTTCCTTTGGGAAGCCCACCCTGGAAAATATTCCCAGGAGGGCCTTAGCCACTGCAGGAGCTGTAGTGGTCCTTAAAGGAATTGCTTCAGGGTATCTTGTGGCATGGTCCACTACCACCAAGATAAACCTATTGCCTGAAGCAGTAGGAGGGTCAAGGGGGCCAACTATGTCAACCCCTACCCTTTCAAAGGGAACCCCAACCACAGGCAGTGGGATAAGGGGTGCCTTTGGAGTGCCACCTGTCTTGCCACTGGCTTGACAGGTTTCACAGGACTTACAAAATTCCTTTGTGTCCTCAGACATCCTAGGCCAATGAAACAATGGAACCAATCTGTCCCAAGTTTTCATTTGACCCAGGTGCCCAGCTAGGGGAATGTCATGTGCCAGTGTTAGGAGGAACTTTCTGTACTCCTGAGGAATCACTAATCTCCTGGCAGCTCCAGGTTTAGGATCCCTATGCTCAGTGTACAAGAGGTTGTCCTCCCAGTAAACTCTGTGAGAGTCACTGACATCCCCATTAGCCTGTTTGACAGCTTGCTGTCTGAGACCCTCTAATGTGGGACAGGTTTGCTGTGCCACACTCAGCTCCTCTCTGGCAGGCCCCCCTTCACCCAAAAGCTCAGCAGTGTCTGCTTCCAGCTCCTCTGGTGTAGGTTCTGCACAGGGAGGGAATTCTTCTTCCTCAGAAGTAGAATCCACTGTAGAGGGAGGGATAGTAGGAAGTGGTTTGCTTCTACTAGCCCTAGCTTTAGGGAGCACTTGGTCCATTGTTCCAGGATCCAAGCTTCCCTGTCCTTTTTGCTTTTTGGCCTGAGCCCTTGTCAAAGCAAAAATATGCCCTGGGATGCCCAGCATTGCTGCATGGGCCTCCAACTCCACATCTGACCAAGCTGATGTCTCCAAATCATTCCCTAATAGACAGTCTACAGGTAAGTCTGAAGCTACCACAACTTTCTTTGGACCAGTTACCCCCCCCCCCAGTTGAGATTTACAACAGCCATGGGGTGGCTTTGTGTTATGTTGTGAGCATCGGTTACTTGGTACTGGTGTCCAAGTATGTGTTGTTCAGGGTGCACCAGTTTCTCAATCACCATTGTGACACTGGCACCTGTGTCCCTGTAGGCCTGGACCTCAACACCATTTATTAGGGTTAGTTGCTTGTACTTCTCCAAGTTATGGGGGCAAGCAACCAAAGTGGCTAAATCAATAGCCCCTTCAGAGACTAAAGTAGCCTCTGTGGTCTCCCTAATCAGACCAACCCCAACTAAGTTACCAAAAGTGAGCCCAGCTACTCCCTTGGATTGGCTATTAGTAGGTTTGCTCCCACCACCACTGCTATTAGTAGGGACACTAGGTGTAGCAGTAGGGGTTGTAGTGGTAGGAGCTGTGGTGCCTTTCTTTGGACAACTGGGATCTGTTGTCCAATGGCCTTTTATTTTACATAAATAGCACCATGGTTTCTTTTCCTTGTTCTGATTAAAGGAGGATTTGGACCCACCGCCCCCCCTAGAGTGTTTTTGTGGGCCTGATGAAGACTCATTTTTAGATTTGTCCCCACCCTTTTCAGAAGACTTACCATCCTTCTTTTTGTTGCCATCTTTGTCACCCCCTGTATGAACTTTTCTGTTCACTCTTGTTCTGACCCATTTGTCTGCCTTCTTTCCCAATTCTTGGGGAGAGGTCAGATCAGAGTCCACCAAGTACTGGTGCAACAAATCAGACACACAATTATTAAGAATATGCTCTCTCAGGATTAAGTTATACAGGCTGTCATAATCAGTAACTTTACTGCCATGTAACCACCCCTCCAAGGCCTTCACTGAATGGTCAATAAAATCAACCCAGTCTTGTGAAGACTCCTTTTTGGTCTCTCTGAACTTTATCCTGTACTGTTCAGTGGTTAAGCCATAACCATCCAGGAGTGCATTCTTAAGAACTTGGAAATTATTAGCATCATTTTCTTTCACAGTAAGGAGCCTATCCCTACCCTTTCCACTAAATGATAGCCATAGGATAGCAGCCCACTGCCTTTGAGGGACATCCTGTACAACACAGGCCCTCTCAAGTGCAGCAAACCACTTGTTAATGTCATCCCCCTCCTTATAAGGGGGAACTATCTTGTGCAGATTCCTGGAATCGTGCTCTTTTGCAGGATGACTATGGGGAATACTGCTGCTGCCACCATGGGTATCTAAACCCAACTTCTGTCTTTCCTTCTCTAATTCAAAAGACTGTCTATCCAAATCCAGCTGTTGCTTTTTAAGCTTCAGTCTGGTTTGTTCCACCCTCAACTTATTGAGTTCCCTCTCTAACATTCTGTCATCAGGGTTGGTGGGAGGGACATTTCTAGAAACAGAGCTATGATGGGAATGAACAGGAGGAGACCTGTCCCTTACAGAAGCCACCCTAACAGCTTGGTTTACAGAAACATTACTACCAGTATGGTGAGAATAAATGCTTTTGCTATGATGTGAGACAACACTATTTATATGGTGTGGCTCATCATCATTACCATCTATGCTAGAATGTCTAGTAATGGGCAGGCTAGGAAGTTTCTTTCCTGAATCTTTTCCTGGGGGAGTCCCTGAATCAGATTGGGAACTATTAGGTACTTTTTCAACAGATGGGGCACCTATGGCCTTATCCTGTTCTCTAAGCATGTTAAGTAACAGTTCCAAGGAAGGATTTTTCCCTACACTCAAACCTCTCTCTATACAGAGACTCCTTGCTCTTTTCCAGCTAAGGTTGTCATATGCAAGTTTGGACAGATCAACAGTTTGGCCTGTGCCAGACATTTTTTAGAGAGAGTTAAAGTGATAGAAAAAGAGAAAAAAGTTTTCAGAACTTTTTGGAAAGACAGAAAAAAACTTTTTAAACTTTTAAGAACTTTTTTGAAAGTTTAGAGGTACTTTTCAGCACTTAGAAAAGAGTGAAAAGAGGAAATGCAAAACTTTTTGGCTATGTGTATATACACTGACCTTGTTTTGTATATTTTTCTCTTATGAAAAGTACAATGACAAGAGTGGTAAGTAGTCTCAAGCACTTATCCCACCACTGCACAACCAATGTAGGAGGCTGGACTGGCTTGTAGTGAGTACCAAGGGGTACTTGCACCTTGCACCAGGCCCAGTTATCCCTTATTAGTGTATAGGGTGTCTAGCAGCTTAGGCTGATAGATAATGGTAGCTTAGCAGAGCAGCTTAGGCTGAACTAGGAGACGTGTGAAGCTACTACAGTACCACTTAGTGTCATATGCACAATATCATAAGAAAACACAATACACAGTTATACTAAAAATAAAGGTACTTTATTTTTATGACAATATGCCAAAGTATCTTAGAGTGTACCCTCAGTGGGAGGATAGGAAATATACACAAGATATATATACACAATAGCAAAAATATGCAGTATAGTCTTAGAAAACAGTGCAAACAATGTATAGTTACAATAGGATGCAATGGGGAAACATAGGGATAGGGGCAACACAAACCATATACTCCAAAAGTGGAATGCGAACCACGAATGGACCCCAAACCTATGTGACCTTGTAGAGGGTCGCTGGGACTATTAGAAAATAGTGAGAGTTAGAAAAATAACCCTCCCCAAGACCCTGAAAAGTGAGTGCAAAGTGCACTAAAGTTCCCCTAAGGACAAAGTAGTCGTGTTAGAGGAATAATGCAGGAAAGACACAAACCAGCAATGCAACAACTGTGGATTTCCAATCTAGGGTACCTGTGGAACAAGGGGACCAAGTCCAAAAGTCACAAGCAAGTCGGAGATGGGCAGATGCCCAGGAAATGCCAGCTGCGGGTGCAAAGAAGCTTCGACTGGACAGAAGAAGCTGAGGTTTCTGCAGGAACGAAAAGGGCTAGAGACTTCCCCTTTGGTGGACGGATCTCTCTCGCCTTGGAGAGTTGAGCAGAAGTGTTTTCCCGCCGGAAAGACGCCAACAAGCCTTGCTAGTTGCAAATCGTGCGTTTGGCGTTTTTGGACGCTGCCGGGGCCCAGGAGGGACCAGAAGGTCGCAAGTTGGACCTAAAGAGAGAGGGGACGTCAAGCAAGAGAAAGAGCCCTCACTGAAGCAGGTAGCACCCGGGGAAGTGCCAGAAACAGGCACTACGAGGATGCATGAAACGGTGCTCGCCGAAGTTGCACAAAAGAGTCCCACGTCACCGGAGACCGACTTAGAAAGTCGTGCAATGCAGGTTAGAGTGCCGTGGACCCAGGCTTGGCTGTGCACGAAGGATTTCCGCCGGAAGTGCACAGGGGCCGGAGTAGCGGCAAAGTTGCGGTTCCCAGCAATGCAGCCCAGCGAGGTGAGGCAAGGACTTACCTCCACCAAACTTGGGCTGAAGAGTCACTGGACTGTGGGGGTCACTTGGACTGAGTCTCTGGATTCGAGGGACCTCGCTCGTTGTGCTGAGAGGAGACCCAAGGGACCGGTAATGCAGCTTTTTGGTGCCTGCGGTTGCAGGGGGAAGATTCCGTCAACCCACGGGAGATTTCTTCGAAGCTTCTGGTGCAGAGAGGAGGCAGACTACCCCCACAGCATGCACAAGCAGGAAAACAGTCGAGAAGGCGGCAGGATCAGCGTTACAGAGTTGCAGTAGTCGTCTTTGCTACTATGTTGCAGGTTTGCAGGCTTCCAGCGCGGTCAGCAGTCGATTCCTTATCAGAAGGTGAAGAGAGAGATGCAGAGGAACTCGGCTGAGCTCATGCATTCGTTATCTAAAGTTTCCCCAGAGACAGAGACCCTAAATAGCCAGAAAAGAGGGTTTGGCTACCTAGGAGAGAGGATAGGCTAGCAACACCTGAAGGAGCCTATCACAAGGAGTCTCTGACGTCACCTGGTGGCACTGGCCACTCAGAGCAGTCCAGTGTGCCAGCAGCACCTCTGTTTCCAAGATGGCAGAGGTCTGGAGCACACTGGAGGAGCTCTGGACACCGGTGCAGGTCAGGGGAGTGGTCACTCCCCTTTCCTTTGTCCAGTTTCGCGCCAGAGCAGGGGCTAAGGGGTCCCTGAACCGGTGTAGACTGGCTTATGCAGAATTGGGCACATCTGTGCCCAACAAAGCATTTCCAGAGGCTGGGGGAGGCTACTCCTCCCCTGCCTTCACACCATTTTCCAAAGGGAGAGGGTGTCACACCCTCTCTCAGAGGAAGTTCTTTGTTCTGCCATCCTGGGCCAGGCCTGGCTGGACCCCAGGAGGGCAGCTGCCTGTCTGAGGGGTTGGCAGCAGCAGCAGCTGCAGTGAAACCCCAGGAAGGGCAGTTTGGCAGTACCAGGGTCTGTGCTACAGACCACTGGGATCATGGGATTGTGCCAACTATGCCAGGATGGCATAGAGGGGGCAATTCCATGATCATAGACATGTTACATGGCCATATTCGGAGTTACCATTGTGAAGCTACATATAGGTAGTGACCTATATGTAGTGCACGCGTGTAATGGTGTCCCCGCACTCACAAAGTTCAGGGAATTGGTTCTGAACAATGTGGGGGCACCTTGGCTAGTGCCAGGGTGCCCTCACACTAAGTAACTTTGCACCTAACCTTTACCAGGTAAAGGTTAGACATATAGGTGACTTATAAGTTACTTAAGTGCAATGTAAAATGGCTGTGAAATAACGTGGACGTTATTTCACTCAGGCTGCAGTGGCAGGCCTGTGTAAGATTTGTCAGAGCTCCCTATGGGTGGCAGAAGAAATGCTGCAGCCCATAGGGATCTCCTGGAACCCCAATACCCTGGGTACCTCAGTACCATATACTAGGGAATTATAAGGGTATTCCAGTAAGCCAATGTAAATTGGTAAAAATGGTCACTAGCCTGTTAGTGACAATTTGGAAAGAAATGAGAGAGCATAACCACTGAGGTTCTGATTAGCAGAGCCTCAGTGAGACAGTTAGTCACTACACAGGTAACACATTCAGGCACACTTATGAGCACTGGGGCCCTGGGTTACCAGGGTCCCAGTGACACATACAACTAAAACAACATATATACAGTGAAAAATGGGGGTAACATGCCAGGCAAGATGGTACTTTCCTACACAGATGCTACAGGACACTCACATGCCCATCATTTCCATGTATTACAGTATATTCTGTGCCCATCCTCTGTGAATGAAGTGTTGTGTATTGTATTGTATTGTATTGTAATAGTGTTGTGTGGCACTCTGAAGGGCACAATAAGTTTAACATGCTTCTCAAACAGCAGTTTGTCAAGGTTAGATGTGTCCTGAGTATTTTGTGGCACTATACAAATTGATGAGAATTTCCTCATAAGACTCAAATAGCATACATACATAGCTCATGTTGTAACGCACATACAGGTTGGCCTTCATTCACAAAAATCATATCCAAAGATACATCACTGTATTCCTGTAAAGTCTGCTTGCCTAGATATATGTATCCAAAAGAAGGGGAATTTATACCTTATCACACAACACAATGGTAATATGTCTTACACAGAGTACAGCTCTCCACTACCAGCACCATCTAAATCCTATGTATGGAACCCGGAATTTGACAACAGGCGCCCTATACAACTCACTGGCACTTAGAGGCACATTGTAACCTATGTGGAAGGAAAGGATGGTATTGAACAGAGGCAAGTATGCCTATGAGGTCCTTGCCTGCTCCTGTGGTGAGCCATAGAGCTGACCATTTAGGGGGAAGGACCTTCTCCACAAGCTTCTCCAGTCCTCTGGTGTGAAGGCTGGGGCCCTTTCCCCTCCTTGGCCTGCCATGATTTCTCCAAGAGGCGACACACAGCAGCTGAAGTATCGGAGGTGTTTATGGCAGCAGTGCCAGGAGTCAAATGAGTGATGTTGCCAAACCCGATGTACATGTACCTCATGTATACGGTATTCCTCGTCGAAGGACACAGCCATAAGGCCAGGACCATCACAGTCATTAGCCAGTTTCTGTGTCCACTGTGGTTGTAACACACCTACCATGTGATAGACTTACGGTGGCGGCCGTGGGCAGTTCCTAATGTCCAATGCAGGGGGTCAGGTATCCGCCAATTTTGCAGTTGTAACTACAGTGTTGGGGACTTTTAAATGTGACCCATCTGTAGAGTTGTCAGAACCTCTCAACACATGTGTAGCATCCCTGTTATGCAGATTCACAGACACAATCATTGGGGCATTGTGTTTTTGTTCACAGACCATGGAAGAATGTCACATAATAAAGCTGTTCAGTCTGAATCAGCAACTATTGCAGATTCTTGTCATCAGTTGAAGCCTGATTTGATGCCTGAAAACAGTCATCTTACATGCCTGCCACTCATTGTAAGACTCATGGCAGTATTACACTTCCTGGCCACAGGTTCCTTCCAACATACAGTGGCCTTATCTGATGGCATGGCCCAAACTATGTTCAGTGGTGTGTTAAGAGACAAGCTATTAGCACTGCTGAAACACATTGACAGCTATATCAGGTTCCCCAGATGTGAGGATTTGGCCAATGTGAAGGCTGACTACTATGGTTCTCCTCGATTCCCACTTATGGTGGGAGCCATTGATGGGACACATGTTGCCTTGGTGCCACCATAAGCCAGTGAACAACTGTATCAAAACAGAAAGAACTTCCATTCTATCAATGTGCAAGTTGTCTGTCTGATGCATCTCTACATCTCAAATATTTCTGCCCTGTTCCCTGGATAAGCCCATGATTCCTCTGTAATGCACTATAGCACTGTATCACAACTAATGTCACAACTGCAAACAGAGAGGGCCTGGCTGGTTGGTAAGTCATATCTGTCCTGATTTTGTGCGTGCAATGTCAGGTGCTACAATCATGAAGTGAGTAATCGAGGCACCGATTTCTTATTCCTAAACACAAGAATTAGCTTATCCAAACTGTCCTTGGTCATTGCTGAGGAATCCAACTACATCTTGGGAAGTTCATTTCAATGAGGCCTTCAGAGGAATATCCCTTACATCCCAGAAGAGGGAGAGCCTGTGGTGCCACGGGGTGAGAATCCTGAAATGCCAAATGAAGATGATAGTGGTAAAGAGGAAGGAACTGACTTGCGACAAAATTTCAGCTTCTTCTCATGAGCGTGAGTATGTCATGTGAGGTCATAACTTTGTACAATGAACTGTAGTTGTATTACTGTGTGGGGAATATTCTTAGAAATAGTTAGGGAGCTGATGCTCAGGCAAAATCAGCCAAAATGTGTTCGATAAGATAGCTTTTGACACATCCACATCTTGATGATGTTGCTTTGTTTTAGATTTAATGTAATGTACTTTGTTCTCTAGATGCTTGCTATGTGACTTCTGTCATATGTATGGTTTCATACCTATAATCCTTGTCTTGTTCTTTGCTCAGGTACCTTCACCATGACATTTTCATGTGGGCATTTCATAGTTGCGACTTTGGTAGATGTGATGCTGCTCAGTCATGCAAAGTTCAAATGGATTGTTCCAGGGAATATAGGTCACAGATATTTGGGTATAGAAGACCTGTGCAAGGCAGCTTGCACAGTGATGGTTGGACATTTAGAAGTCTCCATTGAACTTGTTCCTTGTTGTGTGGTGGCCATGATGCATCATGTGTGTTATCATGTAGTCAGAAAATATGTAGTCCTAGGCCAATTTCATGGTAGATTCCCTTCATATTGGCTAAACACTCTTCTTCTATGAACTGTATGCAGCTGTTGATGTGTTTTATCACTGTAGGTCAAAGTGCCTGTGCCACATCACTGACATTTAGTTGTGTCATTCCACCAGATGCTGAAGCACTGGATTGTAATGACCCTGTGATCAGAAACTGTTGTATTGCCATCTGTCGGAGTCTTGCATTATATGATGTTGGGTTATTTTTGTGTGTCAAGCGATATCGCTCCAGCTGATGACATCAACCACTTAAATGTTGTTCTATTCTACAGGACAATGGGCCATATGTAGCAAGATATGCTTTTGCGATTCTGAAATTGCGAGTCGGTGCGATTTTCAATTTCCGAGTCGCAAAAGCATATGCAGAATGGTGTCTCAGAAACCTTCTGCGAATCGCTGTGGGGTCGCAAAGACCCACCTCATTAATATTAATGAGGTGGGTCGCATTTTGCGACCCCATAGCGATTCCCTGCACTCACAGGGATGGTTGCCTGCTGAAGACAGCAGACCTCCATGTCTGTGAATGCTTTTTAAATAAAGCAGTGTTTTTTTATTTATTTTGCAGTCCATTTTCCTTAAAGGAAAACGAGTTGCAAAATAAAAAAAATGCCGAAACCATTTGATTTAATTTTTTCAGTGTAGGCAGTGGTCCATTGGACCACTGCCTGCTCTGAAAAAACATTCTGGGCAACATTCACAAAGGGGAAGGGGTCCCATGGGGACCCCTTCCCTTTTGCGAATGGGTTACCACCAGTGTGACACTGGTGGTAACTGCGAATTGCTTTGCGACCGCATTCGCGGTCACAAAGCAATTTAGCATAGTGATGCGAGTCGCAAATAGGAAGGGAACACCCCTTCCTATTTGCGAGTCGCATTCACAAATTGTGAATGTGCATCGCAAAAGGCATTTTGCATGGCGCGAACTGAGATTTTCGCAGTTTGCACCATGAAAATGCTTTCTACATCTGGCCCAATGTCTGGTAAATCCCTTCCTTCCATGGTCTGGAGGTCTCTACCTGTAAATTGGAACATTTACCCAGTGTGATTCATTCATGTATGATTTGCTATGTTTCTGTTATATTGACAGTCTATGTGCTGAACAATGTAATAACATTTCTTCTTTGACAAGACACTTGTATGAATGTGTTTGTGTGAAATGCTTGTACTCCTGAGCTGGATACTGTGTACATGAAACATACCCATGCTTGCACAAGTACCTTGGATCATCTTTGTATCGTTCACATGGTCTGACATTTCTACATGGCTAATTGTTAAATTAGACAGCAGACCATGAGTTTGCTACAAGTATATTTATTTCAGTGCCAAACATAAATCAAAATTGGAACATAAATAAAAATCAAAGTGAAGTGAATGGGTCAGTCATGGTGGATGAAATCACTGGAGTAGAAGCCACACCATTGGCTGTCAAAAGTCCATAGTACTCCTCCATTGGAAATGGAAAGTGGTTCAGGATCTGTCAACAGAGTGAATGTGTGGCTCACAAAGGGGGACTTTATGAAAGATGACTATTTCTGGCAGTGGAGGGTGTCTTGCCTTCCACACAACCCGGATTCTTTGCTTGACATCCCAGTTTGCAGGAGGAGGGCAGCTGCTGCAGAGGCAGATGTGTCTGAGGCTGGTTGTGCCACTAGCAGGGTCTCCCTTCCTGCTGGTGCCACATATGTACTTGGCTGTGATGAAGTTGCCACATATGGGAGTAAAGTCCTGCTCAGGGTGGTTATGATTTCCCTCAGCACCCCTGTTAGGATGCCCATGTTAACGTTGTGGGCATCCATTTTGTCTATCATGCCCCTCTTCAGTTGCCTAATGTCCCAGAGTTTAGACCACACCTGGCCCATAATGCCTTGGGACTCCTGATGGACTACCAAGCTGTGGCTGATGGTGTCCTAGCCAACAGAAGCCCCAGTGACCTCACTATGCTGGCCCATAGCATCACTCCCACATACCCTATCCCCACAAGCCTGTGCCTTTTGCACCGGTTGCCCTCTCCGACTGGGTCCTGGACTTTCAGTGTCAGTAGCTGCTTACAACTTGTAGAGGAACCTCATGAGCAGTAGTGAGAGGGATTTCGGAAACTACTGGCTGTTCCTTTTGGTCGGCTGTGCAGGATCAGCCACATGGTGTAGTTTGATATTGTCGATAGAGACAAACCGGTTTTCTTTGGCACTTGCCAACGGTGGTAGAATGACAGTTCTGGTACCGTGTGTTCCCAAGACTGGGACTGGTGCACGATAAGAAGGGCCAAATTCCTTTTTTCACAGCAACCTTTTCACATACTAGATCACTGACTTTATGAATCCAGCCTATAGGCATTACAGGTACATCCTTAATTCCTGTGGAGGCAACACTGGCAGAAGCGTTGTCGTCACGGAACTGTTGCAAATCCTGTAAGACAGTGACACGTTCCTTTATGTCACAGGGTGTTTCTGCTGCCTCCACGCCAGGACCATCAAGTCCTGGAACATACATTCCAGTTCCAAATAGGTACTCATATGAAGTACGACCCCCATGGGCCTTCTAGGCAGATTGTTAAGTGGTGTCTGGACTCCATACAGGTGGTTAAGCCAACTACGACCTGTACCTAAGACTGGCTGTTAAGGATTGTTTTAAATCACGGTTTAATCGCTCCACAACACTATTTCCCTCAGGATGAAATAGAGACGAGTACTGGAGTTGGACCCCCAACAAAGCCATGGCACCCCTGAATGCCCTTAAGGCGAAAGCAGGGTTTGGTCTGAGTGGAAAGCCGTAACTACATAGGTACCGATAAAGACTCACAAATCTTTAATAACAGTGCGAGCATCAGCCGAGCGTTGTGGCCACACCCATAGAAATCTAGAGCTGGAGTCAACAGCGACTAAGATGTATTTATATGCAGTGCCCGGTGTTAGGGGACCACAATGGTCCAGGTACACACACTGTAAAGGTTTGTTGGAAATTAGGAGGGGGGTCTGCTGCAGGCATTTAGCAGTGGAAACTTTCATTTGTTGTCAGATGTCAAAACAAAGGACATACTGCTTGGCCTCTTTGCATAGGCCTGGCCACCAATAACAGGGTTGTAACAATGATATTGTGGCCGCCACACCAGCAGATGCTACCACCTCATGCACTGCTTTATTCAACTCTGGTCTTATATTTTTGTTTGGAACATCTGAAACCCCTATCTCTGGTATCTTAACCTCAGCGTTTAGGCAGCCTCCCATTTGGTAGGAATATTTAGCAGGAAATGATTTTGGATAGGGCGTACCATCAGCAGTATCTTTCACGGCAGCCAATATGCCTTTGTCCGGTTTTGCAACTAAGCGGGTTACTGCAGCAACAGTGGCCATAGCCACTGCTGACTTTGCGGCTTCATCAGCCAGTGTTTTCCCAGCAACATGTATTCCAATGCGCTGGTGTCCAAGTGTATGTACAACATGGACATTTGGTAGCGTTTCCTTAAGATCAGCTACTTTCCCCCACATACGTCTGTGTTTAGTGTTGTTGACTTTAGATTCTCTAAGTCCATTTTGGCACCAGTAATGCAGGTATTCATTAAAGGACTGGACACAATAATATGAATCACAAGCAATCAGTGTTGACTGTGCAGGATCCGTATGTTCCAGTGCCATCACCAGAGCCTTTAGCTGTGCCAGCTGTGTTGTGCAATGCTTTAGCATCATGGTTAATTGGATATTTGGGTTATGGTTGGGGTTGACTTTTAATAGGGATTACATGATAGGGGGAATCTTTGTCCCATCCTCCGTGGTTGCAATATAATAGGGGGGCCTGCACCAATGCCCAATCGATGGCATAGGATTCTGTGCGCTCTTTGGGAACAAGAGGTGAGAAAAAACATTTGATAACATCTTCCCCACATGGGCAGGTATGGACAAATTCAGGTGGCCAATCATTTTCATCCAGTAGAATATCATATGTGTTGATGGCGTGGTCCCAAAAGATTGCGCCTATTGTGCGCTCACTGTCTCCTTTTAACTGTCGCGTTACTTTGCACACCCTGTCAGGCGTGGATACACGCATGTCCGCAGTTTCTACTTATAAGAAGTCATCAGTTGCTTTCACCTCCAGATGCTCTAGAAGTTTCGTATTCAGTTCTTCGTCCTACCGTCCACCTCTCTCATTGCGTTTTTCCGATTACTCCTGAAAATGACTAGATTGGCATGTATCAATATATTTATATCTGTCAGGCATTTTTACATTATCTCTATTTCTGAGATTATATCTATTCTGTGGGGTCTCCATGCGTGGAGATTTTCTCCTTTCTCTTTTAGGAGTTTGTTGTTTTTTATCCCAGCGTTTCTTATTACCCTCGGGAGCTTGCTTGGAAAAATCTTTATTAGAATTACTCTGAAAATGTAGTTTTGTTGGTCTGGGCCCTATACTATCTCAACCAATACTAGAGTAGGTTTCTGTGATAATCTTTGGCAACTCACGTTCTTGATCCTGTTGAGGAACATATCAGAGCCGCATGTGCACCGCTAATGCGACCGCTTCCCCTTTAAGGTTACTTAAAATAATTGAGATTACTGTGGCAAAGTTGTCCATTAATTGCATCCGCAAGTCTAGGGCTAGGGCAGCCCCATATTCATCTTGAATTTGTTTCAACACTTACGGAAAGTTGGCAAATGTCGGAGTACTATGAGCGGTAGTATCGAGCACAGCATATACTGTGCTCCATGTATTACAATTTCCTATTGTGGGAACCATCTCAAATGGCAAGCACATCATTAGTATTCTGTGTTTATCCTGAGGTCCAGTATGGGGAAATACTGCTTCCAGTGCATTTATTTTTTAAGCTAACCAAAAAGGAATTTCTTATCGTCTGGCGGGTACAATACCCATGATCAAATGTACAGTTGCAGGGTTAATGCCTTGTGTCACTGCATGTGCTTGCACTGGAGCAGCACGTGCTGGGTTTTTATTTAATATTTGCATTGCAAACTGTACTAGTCATCTGCATATTGCCGTCAGCTCAGTATATAAGCGACGGACTTCAGCTACCACTAGGTTAGCTACATTGGGCGAGGTGTATAAGTGGCCAATTAAGGGCAGGTAGGGCCATCATTACTTAGAGGACCTAACCTAACTGGTAAAATCATGTTGGGTAGGGCGCCATCAAGCCAATTATTATTTTCTTGATAAGATAAAGGTATTTCTAAATATGGGTATGCTCTGTTTTGTTCAGGTATGTTTGCAGGTATATAATGATGAAATGTATTTGTTTTTCCATCAACTGCTGGAAATTTGACCCAAGAATAAAATAGTTCTGTTCTATAAGCTGCATCTGCGTCAACAACAAATGTGACTGGACCCCCCTGGGCTGTTAGGCCATTTGCCAATAAATGTGCAGTCAGGGGTTGTTTCATATTGACTGCAATTGCTACCTGCTGTTGATTCGCCATATTAGATGGTAGATTTGTTCAGAGATGAGCACACCAAATGGGGATTTTCCTTTTAAGGTTCTAGCTTGAACAACCTCCAGCATCAGATAGGTGTTCCCTACTTTGCTGAGGAGGAAATTCTCAATACCACAGACGTCTCTGTATATAGTAATGAGGTGTCTTTGTATATAGTGAGACAGAGATACTCAGGAGGACCCAAAAATTATAGCCTGACCAAATGTTGGCGGCTCCATTTCACGTAGGCTGTCAGTCATTATTCTAATGAGACTACTGGATTTTGAGCAGCAGAATCGCCTGCGGTGTGGGAGACTAAGGCGGTCATTCTGACTCTGGTGGGTGGCGGTTGCCGCCCGCCAGGCGGGAAGCGCCATTTGGCCGCCACGCGGCCAAAATACCGCTTCCCCTATTCTGACATTCCCGCTGGGCCGGCGGGCGCTAAGCAAGTTAGCGCCCGCCGGCCCAGCGGGAATGAGGGCCGCAACACAGGAGCCGGCTCCGAATGGAGCCGGCGGTGTTGCGGCGGTGCGACGGGTGCAGTTGCACCCGTCGCGCTTTTCACTGTCTGCTAGGCAGACAGTGAAAAGCTTCATAGGGCCCAACGGCATGGGCAGTGCAGGGGCCCCAAGACACCCGTTCCCGCCAGCCTCTACCTGGCGATGACAACTGCCAGAAACAGGCTGGCGGGAAGGGGGTCAGAATCCCCATGGCAGAGCTGCTTGCAGCGCTGCCCTGGCCGATTTGCCCAGCCGGGGGTAAAATGGCGGGAAACCGCCGGCCCCGGTTTTCTGACCGCGGCTTTACCGCCGTGATCAGAATGGGCTTGGAAGCACCGCCAGCCTGTTGGCGGTGCTTCCGTCATTCCCGACCCTGGCGGTCAAAGACCGCCAGGGTCAGAATGACCCCCTAAGTCTGACCCACTGCAGGTGACACCTGTCACCCTAATCCGGGTTTTGTTCTGGCTAACTAGCAGTGCCTCATCTCCACCCAAGGGCAGGGATGACTGGGCAGCACATGACATAATTGATTTCTCAGGGAAACTGTGGTCACTCAGGTCTCATCCTTTTCTCTCGGTTACATTGGTCTCACATACACAGTGACAAACAGAGGCAGTATATGTTTTAATAAGATTTTAATGAAGTGACTGCATCTTAGATAGCAAAGCATGTGCTGCAATAACCAGGATGATACAACATGACAAGATTAAAATTGTGACAAGGAGAGTAAAGCATAGAAATAACATTACCATATTCCATATTATCACTAGTCAATATACTAATTCCTACCTAGGCTATAATAGAGTACAACATGTGAAGCTCTAATTCTGCCCTTCAGGTTCCCCTGGGAGGACATCATCCCCATAGCTGAGCAAAGGCCTGAAATCTGCATAAGCAGATGTAGCAAATCGTTCAGCAATGAGCATACAGTTGTGGTTCTCTGGCTGGAATCTCCCTCTAATGTGTAAGGGACAGGGAAGTGTTTTTTATAATAAAACAGCTGATGTTCTGAGAAAATGTCCCTACATAAGGATGTGTGTTTTCTATGAATGTCAGAGACAAAACTTGTACCACATTTTATTTTTCAAATATATTTTTATTAACAATTCGCTGTCTTACATTTGCAAGTCCATATGTGGCAACATCTTGTTCTTATCATACATTTCAATTAAGAAATCTGTGTTTATGCTAGACGTTACAGATACTTTGTTACACAACTTCTTAGTCATTTTGGCTGCCATATAGTATTCGTTAATCACTAGATCTGATATACTAACGTTCCTGCTTTAAGGGGTTATGCACTTCGTGATTCTATGTTACCATTTTGGATTATGTGGCCACATAACAGACTTAACTCAACTTTAAACTATGTATAAACTTGATGGCTTTGTGTGGGTGGGTCTTTGCAGCTATTAAAGGCAGTCTCTCCTGGGGCACTTCATTATGCGGGGGATGGTCAGCCACCTACTCTTTCCCCCCTCCAACAGTTATGTGGAGATTTGTGTCCAATCCGTCTCTGCACTATATCACCCAGTGCCGTCTGTTGGTGTATTTGTCAATATCCCAACTCTGGTTTCGGGGACCCTCCCCAAGGGGCAAATCTGTTGAGCGTGCTGGTCATCTCATCTTTATACCCACTCAGGGTACTATTACTGTTGGTTCCACCTCGGGATCTGTCGGTCCCTTCATTAGGTCATCCCAGCTCGTCACTGAGTCCTCCCACTTTAGAGCGATGGGGGTTTGGCAGATGCCCCTGGCTTTCTCGGCCTTCAGGACCTGCAGTTCAGCCCTGGTCCATCTCGTAACATCGCTTTTCCATTCAGACAGTGAGGGGTGGCTGGGGGCCTTCCAGCCCCTCATGATCAGTCTTCCATAAAGGGCCAGAGTCAGGTCCAGGAAACGACCCCTAACTTTCCCTGGTACTGGTCTTCAGGCCCACAAGCACATAGTAGGGGTTGGCGGCAATTCCGTCCCAAATAGTCCTGACAGGATTGTCATCATCGCCCTCCAGCCAGCCTGGTGCACCGGGCATCCCCACACCATGTTGTCAAAGTCAGCTTCCCCGTCCCCACATCTAGCGCATGTCCTGGGGGTCCCCCCATATATGCGGAACAGTCGGTGAGGAGTGAGGTACGTCCTATGTAGATAGTTGTATTGGATGTATCTTAACCGCGTGTTGCGTGAAATTGTCCAAGGATAAGCCAATGCTCTGCTCCACTCTGCCTCAGACAGGTCCCGCCCAACCGTTCTCCCCCACCTTTCTCTCAGGGAATGCAGAGGGTCTAATGCAGCCTCAATCTGGGCCCGGTATATTTTAGCAATCAAATGAGGTTCCTCTCCTGATGTCAACAGGAGGTGTAATACCCTGTGGGTAGTGGGTTCTGCGTTAATCGTATCCCAGTGGTCCTTCAAGGTATGCACTAACTTCCAGAAGAGTAAAAACTGTCCCTGTGGAACTCCCCCTCCTATTAGGTCCGTGAAGCTTTTCAGCACCCCCTCATTGAAGAGCCCCCCAACTGTCACTACTCCTGCTCTTGTCCATGGTCCCAGCCCCAGACCCCCTAGTCCCTTTCCTCCCGGGTCCAGGGCAAGGACCGATAACGGCAAAGCTGGGGAGTATGGTGGGCCCACTCCGACCCTTCTCGCGCATCTTTTCCAGCATGTCATTGCAACACTATTCATTCTGTTGTCCCCTAAGGGGGCAATTTTCCTGTCTGTCATACGTGCTACAATCCGAGCTGCGTCAAACACACCGTGGGCGGTACACAAATGTCCCCTGCCCACCAGCCAACCAGACACCCATTGTAGTTGGGATGCCAGTTAATATGCCTCAAAGTCAGGGGCACCCAGTCCACCCATATGGGTCGGTCTACAAATGGTTGTCAGTGCTGTGCGTCTACGACCATCATCCCATGTTTGCTCCCTGAGCAAAGCGTTCAATTCGCGAAACAACGCCGAGGGGATCAGTAATGGTAAGTTAGCGAAGTAGTAGAGGAGGCGAGGAAGCATAATCATTTTAGACAGCGCTACTCTGGCCATTATTGTTAACTTCAGTGAACGCCAGAACCCAACCGAGGACCGCAGGGAGCGGAGAGTCCTACCAAGATTACCATCCTGGAGATCACTCAGTTCATGGAATATCTGAATGCCCAAATATTTGAAGGTCTGTGGGGCCCAGTTAACGTCCACTGGGCATGCTCCAGGGCGTACGCAGCCTGGCAGCATGGGAAACACAAATGTTTTGCCTCGGTTAAGGCGAAGCCAAGACAACACCCCATAGTCTTCCAGGATCCTCAAAGCCCATGGCAGTCCACTGGCCCCATCCCTCAGGTAAATAAGTATATTGTCGGCGTATAGAGAGATAATGTGTTCAGTTGGTCCCCATTCAATTCCCTTACCCACACCTTCCCGCCGCAACTGGGCCGCCAGGGGCTCAATTGCCAGGGCAAATAACAGTGGGGACAGGGGGCATCCCTGTCTAGTTCACCGATATACTGGGTATGCACTAGATATTGTTCTGCCCGTCTTCACTCTTGCTAGTGGGGACGAATATAACAGGTCCACCCATTTTACACAACCCTCCCCGAGTCCCATTCTTAACATCACGGCCCTTAGGTAGTCCCATCTAATCGAGTCGAAGGCCTTCTCGAAGTCCACCGCAAGCAAGACCCCCACTGGCAGCTTCGACTCATTAGGCATGTGCAAATTAGCGAAAATTTGCCTCAGGTTCAGGGAGGTGCTGCGACCAGGGATAAAGCTGTTCTGGTCCGTGTGCATGAGTGTGGTCATGAGGGGGAGCAACCGGCCGGCCATGATCTTACTAAGGATCTTAAAGTCGCTGTTTAGCATCGATAAAGGACGAAATTCAGTCACCAATGCTTCCCTGGTGTTTGTCTTGGGGAGCGGCACCACCAAGGCCTCCCGTAGCGTGCACAGCAGCTCCACCCGGTGTAATGCTTCCGCGTACATCTCCGCCAGCTGGGGAACCAATAGTGATTTATATTTTTTGTAAAAATCCATGGGGAGGCCGTCCGTACCAGGGGTCTTCCCGGGGGCTAATTGCACTATGGCCTCACTTATCTCCTCCGCTGTCACTGATCCCCCTAGGCTCTCCCTCTCTTCTGGATTCAGTATCGGCAGTGGGATTTGCTGTAGAAAGTTATCAAAGGCCTCCATCCCCAGGTCGCTAGGTCTCTCATACAGGTGTGTATAATATTCCCTAAATGCGTCATTTATTGGGCCTGGTCTAAGTCTACGGAGTCCCCCTTTCTCCAGTATGCTTGTGACGGGCTCGCTATCCCCGCCTGGGCGCACCAGCCACCCCAGCAGTCTCCCCGATCTGCCCTCCTCTGATTGTAGGGATGCCAAATATTTTTGCATATTGTGACACCTAAGCTGCTCCTCAATCCGGGAATGTTATCTACGGGCACAGTTATATTCCTCATTCTCCTGAGCTACAGGTCCCTGTCTCAGTTCCCCCTCATGCATATCCTTCTCTAGGGCAGTCAATTCCCTTTCAAGTGTGCGCTTCACCCCCACTGATTGTCCTAGACAGAAGCCCCTCATCATCACCTTGAGTGTTTCCCATTCCGTGGCCCTAAAAGGGGTAGATCCACTATTGGTCTCAATATATTCTGCCAGGTGGCAACGCAGGGCATCTCTGTACGCCTGATCTTCAAGTGCTGCGGGGGACAGTCTCCACAACGGTATGGGGGGTCTATCCTCCGACACACTCAACGTCAACAACAAGGGATTATGGTCCGACAGAGTGCTGGCAAGGTATTCAGAGTGAGTCATGTTACGCGTAAGACCCACTGTGCAAACCACTCTATCAATTCTAGTGTGCACCCGGTGGAGGCCAGAGTAATACGAGTAGTCTCTGTCATTTGGGTGTTGCTCTTGCCAGACATCCACCAACCCCCAAGTGCCCAGCCATTCGCATAGTTTTTTTGCTATTTAAGTTGACACTGCCCCTTGTAATGGCAGGGTTGACCTGTCCATGTTTATGTCTAGTACTGCGTTGAAGTCCCCCCCGATTAATAATTCTCCAGTGCGTTGGCGGGTAAGGTGGCTCGATAAACCTGTCATGAAGGGGACCTGGTCCTGGTTAGGGGCGTAAATGCAGCTCAAGACTAACGGGGTACTGTGTAGTTTCCCCTCCAGTATCACATATCTGCCCTCCCGGTCTATGTTGGAAGCGTCTATTGTTAGAGGGACCCCTGCTCTGACCCATATCAGTACACCTCTTGCATAAGCTGAGTACTCCGTAGCAAACACCTGCCCCCTCCAGCTGCGTCTCAGTTTCTCTCCCTCCCCTGGTGCTAGGTGGGTCTCCTGCAGCATTGCCACTTGTACGCCCCTTCTCTTTAAGTAGGAGAGAATTCAATGGGGCATATTTATACTCCGTTTGCGCCGGAATTGCGTCGTTTTTTTTTACGCAATTCCGACGCAAAACTAACTCCATATTTATACTTTGGCGTTAGACGCGTCTAGCGCCAAAGTCCATGGAGTTTGCGTCATTTTTTAGCGTGGACACCTACTTTGCGTTAATGATATGCAAGGTAGGCGTTCCCGTCTAAAAAATTGACTCCGAGGCATGTGCGCCGTATTTACACTCCCGGGCAAAATTCACGCCCGGGAGTGGGCGGGTAAAAAAAAAAGACGTACGGCCGCTTTTGCGCCGGTTTTTAGCGCCTGGAAAAGGCAGGCGTTAAGGGACCTGTGGGCTCTGAATGAGCCCAGAGGTGCCCTCCCATGCCCCAGGGACACCCCCTGTCACCCTTGCCCACCCCAGGAGGACACCCAAGGCTGGAGGGACCCATCCCAGGGACATTAAGGTAAGTTCCGGCAAGTATTATTATAATTTTTTTTTTGTGGCATAGGGGGGCCTGATTTGTGCCCCCCTACATGCCACTATGCCCAATGACCATGCCCAGGGGACAGAAGTCCCCTGGGCATGGCCATTGGGCAAGGGGGCATGACTCCTGTCTTTGCTAAGACAGGAGTCATTTCTATGGGGGTTGGGAGTCGAAAAAAATTGCGCAAATCGGGTTGAGGCGAAAAATTTGCCTCAGCCTGACTTGCCCCATTTTTTGACGCCCAAGCTCCATATCCCCCTACGCCGGCGCTGCCTGGTGTACGTCGTTTTTTTCCACGCACACAAGGCAGCGCCGGCGGCTAACGCCGGCTAACGTCATTGATTAAATACGGCGCCCGCATGGTGCTTCAGAATGGCGTTAGCCGGCGCAAATTTTTTTTACGCAAAACTGCGTTAGGGCAGTTTTGCGTCAAAAAGTATAAATATGGCCCTATGTCTTTTAGCCGGCGTGCCCATCCCCATGACATTCCATGTTAAGAAACTGTAGTCTGCCATCTTAATATTTCAGTCTGGTAAAAGTGTCCCTGGCTCTCCCAGGCCTCGGATTTGCCCCTTTGCATGTTCAGCCCCTTGCTATGGTCGGTCTTCACCACCCACTTTGCCATTTTAACTTGGAACTGTATACCCCAACTCCCACTCCCCAGGGCGCCTCCCAAACTGTAGGTTGCCCAGAAAACTGTGCAACAGTGCAACTTGTTCAAACATATAACTACAGTACTCGCCAGCCTGCCTGGATAGGTGAGGTTCTGGTCAAGGGGGTGGCCAGGTCCAGAGGGGCATCTCGTTCACACGGTGTACCATGTATCCGGGCATTCCTGCGGTTTTGGATTATCTGAGTTCATCAGCCGTTTGCGGGGTCACCCTCGGGGCATGGGCCGAGCACCCCAAGTCCCCGGCAGAGGACACCAATGTGTCATCCGATTCCTCCTCAGAGCCCTCCCGAGTGGACACCTCTCCACCCACACGGGCTGCCGCCTCCAGGGCTACCTTCCTGCCCCTCTCTTTCTGCGTTTGCGTTGGCACCAGTCGCGGACGATCCCTGGGTCTCCGTCCCCTCGGGGCCCAGCGAGCCCTGCTCCCAGCCGGGTCCTCTCTTGCGGACCGCCCTGTTTGGGACCCATGATTCTCGAGCCACTCCCATGCCTCCTCTGGGGACTGGAGGAACGTGGTCTTCCCCTCCATCATGACTCTTAATCTGGCTGGATACAGCAACGAATACTGGATCCCTTCTTCTCTTAGGGCCTTCTTAACTGGTAGGAATGAAGCTCGCTTGTTCTGAACATCCAGTGTGAAGTCCGAGAATAGCGCCACCTCCCCGTTTGCTACTTTAAACGGGCCCATCTCTGGCCTTCTGCAGGAGGATGTCTCTGTCTCTGTAGTGCAGTAGTTTGCCGATCAAAGCACGGGGAGGCCTACCAGGGGCAAGAGGCCTCGACGGCACCAGATGCGCACCCTCCAGTGTGTAGAAGGGGGTCAGGCACCCAGGTGCAACTGCTGTGCTGAACCATTTCTCCAGAAATTCCACCATGTTCGCTCCCTCGGCCCCCTCGGGGAGGCCCACCACGCGCACGTTGTTCCTCCTGTTTCTCCCCTCCGCATCCTCAGCTCTCTGTTCAAGACGTGCCACTCTGTCAGCTAGGGAAGTCACTTTGGCCACCAGGTCTTTCTGCTTCGGCACGATGTCCGCCAACGTGGATTCTGTTTCTTTGACTCTGTCCACCAGTTTATGGTGGTCTGCTCTCAGTAGACCCACCTCAACCGCGACTTGGTTGATGTCACGCTGTAGCGTTGTCTTTGTGTCTTCTATCGCCCAGAGTATTTTGTCTAGGGTATCCTGTACATTAACTTGTGGATGGTCCTGCAAGTCCACTTCTTTGTGCCCCGGTGGTGTCGCGGAGTCCATGCTACTGCTCTTGTGTCGGCTCTTAGGGGACATTGGATGAATAAGGAGTCGCACCCCCAGGGCCCAGGCAGCGGCCCAAGTGTTTTCGTGTGCTCTTCTCCTTCCATGCCCCCGCGCCCTGGTCTCCACCGGTCACTCAGTGGCCCCTAGGCGGTCCCGAGCAGGTCCCCAGACACCCCACCGGCTATTTCTAGCTTCCAGTTACAGAGTTGGGGGGCTCCACGTTGTTGGTCCGTGGCTGACTGCCACTCTCTTCAGCCCCAGCCCCAGCCGTCCCAGCCGTTCCTCCGCGCATTGCGTGTCCAGGGCCACGCCCCACTGCCCGGGCCCAATAATGCGTCGCAATCACGGTTCGATCACCCTCCCTCGCAGTGTCGTTACCACCTCTTCATTGTTTCCTCCGCAATGCCAGCATCACATCTGGGCACACTCCACCACCACACGAGCTCCAACTTCTCCAGGCGCCCCGTCCACAGTGTTACTCACTCAGGGGTCGCTGGTGCTCCAAGGCACCTGGGGCGGTCAATGGTCTTCCCCTGCCAGGCAATCTACCATCTGTTCCTTTTGTGGGGTGTGCCTCCTCAATCGCCAGGTCCGCCGGACATTCCTCTTCCTTGCCGGCTCAGGCTAGCCAGGAGATTGGCCTCGCCCTGCCCCCAGTCAAGCCCTCAGTGGCGTCTGCCCAGTGTGGTTGCGGGCTGGCTCATGCTCCAGGCAGAGTCGCGCCCCTGCCACTTGTTCTGGCCTCCTTCAGTCCTGCAGGGGCCCGCAGGGACCCATGGGGGCTCCCAGCTGGCAGGGTCCACCGCCACTCTCACCATCCTTGGGGTCACCTGCCCCCCTCCACAGGCGTGGCAGCCGGCCCCGTCCCAGCTCTGGGGCCGCGCCACTAGTTCAGCGCTTCAGCGCCCCCACCCGGGCCAAATGTCTTGTTCGCGGGCTGGCCCCAGCACGACCAAGGGCCGCGCCCGCTCTAGCAGCAGCAATGATCCGCCGCCCCACGGGGCGTAGTCCTTCCGGGGCCTCCAGGCCCCCGCCGACCGCCCCAGCACCCCCGCCGCAGTGGAGAGACCCGCCCGAGGTCCCCCGCAGCTCCCGGGCCGTCCGCATTAGTCCCGCGGCCTCCTCCTCCGTCGATCAAGTCGGGCCCGTACCTCAGCACACTCTGGGGCCGCAACGGGGGCCCAGCAGCACCCAGGACCGGCCCCCAGTCCAGCACCACTGTGCGGGCTCCGATCAGCCCGGAGACAGCACGCTTTTCTCCACATTTTCATCGGCCCCTCCGGAGCGAGGGAATTAGCCGTGTGCCATCACTGGACCCTTGGCCACGCCCCCAACTTGTACCACGTTCACTGACAACCTATCTTACTACAGCCTTGAAGGAAGTACAGAGTAAGCAAGAATGTCTTGTTTGAGATAGTTAGATAGAAATAAATAAAACAACACCATAAAAATGGCTATTGCAACAATAATAAAATGAAGCTGAATAAAATATATCTAGGTTAAAGTGCACAACGGCAGGCCTAGTATACTAAAATAATGTGCATTAAGTTATGACTAAATGAGTTAGTCAGCCACGGGCCAAAACCCTTACATTCCAACTTTGACCATAACAGTCCCCATGATACTCAGCCAAAGCCTTTTCAGGATCAAGGAGGATCATGGAAGTTTTAGAGTAGCCTTTTATACCATGTTACCATGGTACTGGACTATTTGACATTACAAGTGCAAAGCTTGACTAAACTATAAGACTCAGGCAGCTCATGAGATGTGCAGATCAGTTTCACTTTGGATGATAGACTTTAAATGACATCTTACCAACAGTGAAGCCAACACAGAGTAGAATCAACATGTGTCTTTGTACATTTGAAGGCCTACTTGAGTTAGACAGAGGGAAACACAGAACTTTGTTGTATATGTGACTACAGTTATCATGTGTGCAGTGCTGTGTGAATGTGTGTGCTGCCGCTACCAATCTGGTGATGCAACTAAAGGCCTTAGGAACACTTGGTGAACAGACTTGGTAAGGTGTCATTCCTGTCCTCAATAATGTAATCTTGGGTATAAAGTCACGATGGAGCTAGGTAGACAGACACATCTCTGAGTTGAGCATGATCTGTATATTTCTCACTCACAGGTAGGTTCACTTTCATTGAGACTTAAGAATAGGGGTAATTGGGGAAGTGAACATTGGGCTGGCAGTTGGAGTTACAGAAACAGGGCCTCCCTGCTGTAGCATCAGATCACTCCCACTACTTCCTACACTTGACAAATTGTATCCTCCCAGGTGAATGGACATAAATTGAGAGTTAACAAACAGAGGTCTTTAGCCAAGTGAACACTGGGCTGGTGTTTGGAGTTACAGACACAAGGCTTCCTGGGAGTTGCAATCAGGTACCTCCCTTTACTACACTCACTTGACAAATTATATCCTCCCAGGTGAATAAACATCAATTGAGAGTTAAGGCACAGAGATCTTTGGCCAAGTGAACTGTGGGTTGTTGTTTGGAGTTACAGACACAAAGCCTTTGGAAGTTACAGTCAGGTCACTCTGTCTACTACATACACTTGACAAACGATATCCTCCCAGAACACTGCACTTCAAATGAGAGTTAAGACTGGGTAATTGAGCAAATGAACACTGGGTTGGTGTTTGGAGTTACAGAAACAGGGCCTCCTGGCCTTAGCAGTCAAATCACTCCCTCTACTTCCCACACTTGACAAATGGTATCCTCTCAGGTAAGTAGATTTCAATTGAGCAAGTGAACACTGGGTTGGTGGTTGGAGTCACAGAACATGGCCTACTGGGAGTTGCAGTCAGGTCACTCCCCTTACTACTCACACTTGACAAGTGGTATCCTCACCAAGTGAGTACACTTCAATTGAGAGGTAAGACACAGGGGTTTCTGGCCAAGTGAACACTGGGCTGTTGTTTAGAATTACAGACACAAGGCATTCTTGGGGTTGCAGTCAGGTCCTTCCCTCTACTACCTACACTTGACAAATAGTATCCTTCCAGGTGAGTGTGCTTCAATTGAAAGTCAACAAACAGAGGTCTTTGTACCAAGTAAACACTCAGCAGATGTTTGGAGTTACAGACAAAAGGCTTCATGGGAGTTGAAGCCAGCTTACTCACTCTACTACACAAACACCAGTCAAATTATGGGTAATACATATCTGTATGCAGACTGCATTTAGGCGTGAGCATACATTTACATGCTGAGACATACCATCGACCCTCAGATATTGTAAGATTTACAGGCACCATTTCAACGCATGCCATGCAATGGCCTTGGTAGCTGTGATGTTCGGTTCAACAATACACACTGACAGTGTTAAAGCTCAAATACTCTGGGTATTGAATGTTGATTAAGTACATGAACAAGACAGTGGCAAAACCTGAGCTGTGAGCATGCATGACATTGCAGTTTTGCTACAGATTTTGGCCCAGATTTATGAGGGCCTAATGCCATCTACTGACACATTAGCGTCATTTGCCAGGCATAATGTTTGCAAGGAGCGCTCCCCATGGGGGGGCTGAAAAAAGGATGCAAAGAAATATAAGAGATTTTTTGTGTCATTTTTTGGGCATTTTTAACACTTGCTCAGAACAGTTGTTTAAAAGAGGAAACACCATTATTTATAATAGGCCCCTATGTACTATTCAGCGTTAGTGCCATAAATGTTGGCACTAACACTAAAGAGTACATCAATAGCGTAAAAAAGGTTGACGCTATTGCCCCCTACCCTGCACAATGGTGCACTGTTTTTTAAAAATGGTGCACACATTGTGGTGGTAGGGGGATGCTAAGGGGTGCAAGGAAAGTGGGGCTGCACTGAGTGCAGCACCACTCTTCTGAAATATGCCCCTTTGTGTTGTAACTTACCAGACTCCACTCCCCCAGGTATTCCTGTCAAGGCCTCAGGATGCAGGATGGCCAAGATATCTCCTCCCAGGGAAAGAGTCTTAATGAGGCACAGGGAGGGCCACTAACACTCTTGCAGTTCTCCAGCTGCTGCCTGGAGGCCAGGAAATGGACTTTTGCTCTCAGGTTATTCCACCTCATCTTAATGTCCTCCTTTGTGTGCAGGGTGGTGCTGACTGCATTCACTCTGTTGACTACTCTTTACAACAGTTTCATTTTCCTTCTGAGTGGAGTATGCTTGACTTGCGCTCCAAGCAATTGTGGCTCTAATTCTAATGATTTTATCCACCATGACTCTTAACTCATCGTCAGAAAAACAGGGATTTTTGGAATGTGACACGGTGGGCAACTAAAGTGGGTGGACTTACTTAACAGCGGAAATGCAGTAGGGAGTGGATGTACGAAAGTTTGTGCAGTCTTAAATGGGATGGTGAAAAAAATAACATGGTGCTTGATCTATTATAAAATGAGTAAATGGGGTCAGTGTTCTTCAGAGTGCGGGGTAAATGCAAAGAATTGTGGTCTGTGAATGGGTGTGATATATATGCCCATATTTATACCGCTTTTTGATGCAAAAGTGGCGCAAACTTACAAAATAACATTGTATTTTGTAAGTTTGCGCTGCTTTTGTGTAAAAAGATGACGCAAATGAGGCACAAAAAAAGAATAAATATGGTCCATAGTGTGTTTTGCATGTGTGCCCACTGCGCCAATGTGTGTCAGCTGTATTGTCTTTGTATTCAGCCAAAAGGCACTTGTCTGTTGCATTGCTGAGCATGGACCGCAGAGGTCAGCTGGTGTTGCCTTGCTGCCACTGGAGGACTGATGCAGCTACTGTGTGTTCGTAATAGGGTCTGCAGTTGGCCACTACACTGACACGCTGAAGGTCAGGCCGCCTAAATAGCAGACCACTGTGCCACTGCCAGGCTGCCTTTTTGCTTGGTGGGTTGCGGTTATTCCTGTATACATTGTAATACAGCATACTAGGGACTGCCGACGCAGCAGTCTTTTTGGGACCGCAGTCCAACTGCCAAATTCATAGTCAGGCCATAAGTCAGAAGGTAAAACTTTGACCGATGCGTACTACTCAGTGTTTTTGATTTTGGGCTCCATCAAGGTGAGCCTCAAATTTTAACTTATCCCCCATTCAATCACAACCAGATGTCCCCGGTTGTAGCTTATTGTTTTTAGGCACTAGAAAGCACACTTTTACATTTATGCCCTCATTACAACCTTGGCGGTCTGTTAAAAAGACCGCCGAGGCTGCAGGAGCCAGAATACCACCAGTTACCGGCGGTATTCCTGGCTCCCTATTATGACTTTTCTGCTGGGCCAGCGGATGGTAACAGTGTTACCGTCCTCTGGCCCAGCGGAAAGGTCACATCAACATTGCTGCCGGCTCGTAATAGATCCGGCGGCAATGCTGATGTGCAGCAGGTGCAGTAGCACCCGTCGCACATTTTACTGCCCAAAATTCGGGCAGTGAAATGCGTGACGGAGCTATGCCTGGGGGCCCCTGCACTGCCCATGCCAAGTGAATGGCAGTGCAGGGCCACCCAGGGGCACCCCAAGTCCCCCTTACTGCCAGCCTTTCCATGGCAGTGTTTACCGCCGTGGCCAGGCTGGCGGTTGGGGACTCATAATCCCCAGGCAGCGGTGCTTGCACCGCTGCCTGGTAAGTTGGAGGGGCCGGCGGTATGGCGTGGCTTTTGCTCCATGGCCATAATAACTGGCTGAACACCGCCAGCCTGTTGGCGGTGTTACCGCCAGCTTACCGCCGTCTGCCAGGGTCGTACTGAGGCCCATGATCTTTAAAATCGATATCTCCAGTTCCCTTCATTGGATTTTTGTCATTTTGGTGTCATTTTAAAGATAAAAATATGTCCTGTTTTTATAAATTAGCGTTGGATTTTTATGGTGTGTTATGTTTTACTTATTTACTGATTGGACTCATAAGTTAAGCCTAACTGCTTGTGGGCCACACTTCTAGGGGTTGAGCAAGGATTCATTTACGGAGATCTTGACTGGACATAATGTGGAATTATGGCCTGTTACTAAGTGTAGGTACCTACTTGCCCTTACTAATAATCCACTTCCCAACAACATCATTGATAATATCATTGTAACTTGCAGTAAAATTACTGATGAGATAACTTCAAAATGAAATAGAATAGAATTATGAAACCATTCTTATTCATTTATTTCTTTTAGTGCCTGTATGATCTGATCAATTAGTTGTTGCTCTGGCTCTTTTGTAGTAATGATTTGTGGCCACAATAGGCGGCGATCTATTTTAAAAAAAATACAACAAGACAACATTGAACTGCATTTTTGTCTGTTATTGACTGTAGGAGGCTGGCTCTCTATATAGTGTGTAAAAAAGACGTGCACTGTCCAGAAAGTCCAACAACCCCTCTTTGGTATTCAGAGGTAAAAAGCAGAGCACCTAATGCTCTCCATTTATGGTAGTGTGGGCGAGCAGGTATGCTTATCTTGGAGATGTACTAAGCATTTGTTGTACTCACAGTATCAATAAAAGTGGACACACACTCGTAAGAATCCCTTGAGACAAATTTTGAAAAATACTTCAGATTTTTAAAAAACTTTCAAGACCAAGTTCATCAATATGTGGTAAGTACTTCTTTTGTTGTGATTTTTCAAAGTTCAGAAAACATATGCTTTTTATGCATAATTTCGCACCATAGGAATAAATGGGAAAATATTTCAAAATGTATATAACATTAGGAAATGCTCTCACAAATGTCACCTTCTATTTTTGGGTCAAGGTCGTCGACATTTCCTGTGCGCCAGATGGAGAAGTTCATGCATTTCCCGGTTCAAGCAGGAGCAGTGGCTGAAATTCTTGGAGCTGGTGCACAACAGGGAAGTGGACCACTTGGAAACACACTGCACAGGTGGACTTAACGGTAAGTCCGGTGGGCCCCCTTCGAGTGTAGAGGTTTCAAGGGATTAGGAACCCCAGGAGCACAGCTGGTTTGACATTGCAGGGGTTGAAGAGGCCAGGTGCAGTGCAGATAGATTATTCAAGGGTCATGCGTCAGGGAGTCCTTTGAGCCAGCTGCAGGTCATTTGGAGGGTAGATTGCAGGTCAGCAGGGCCACTCTGGGGGGTGGTTCTTGGATGTCTTGAAATCCCTCAATTGATGATTGCTTCTGGTCCTCGGAGAGTCCATAGTGGACTTTGCTTCTGGGTGTCTGATGTTGGGGTCCAGTACCACAGGCAATCAAACGTCTCAGGCCCTGAAAGCTGAATTGCTACCAAACTTGGCACACTGGTAGGCTTTGTCATTTGGGTTTGTTTTGATGATTTTGGTCAGGCTGCTGGATATGGTTTGTTGTCAGCAGCCCGTCAGTAAACTATACTTCACTGGCTCCTTGCTTGCACGTTGAAGGAGAGTGATACCTTCACTCTGAGGGAGGTGCTTGGTGATTTCCAGAAGGCTGGAGGTTCTCAAGTTTCCAGGAGACACCTCAGCAGATTGTTGAGTCCTAGAAGCTGCAGTCAGGGTTTGGTGCCTTTTTCATCTTGCAGCAAGACTTCTGTTCTCGTGCCTCAGGTCTTCTTTGTTACTGGTCTTTTCATGTCTATTAAATCTGATCTTCAGGTCTAAGGATGCCCACTAAATATTGCATTTAGTAGGCATTAGGGGGAGTACCTGGTAGTGACCAATGGGCCACCTACCTCATGGTGGCTACACCCCTTATTTGACTACTCCCTGTTGTAAGGGGTCACATCTCTAACCCTGAATGGGTATTTTCCCTGCCATATAAGAAGGACAAAAATGAAATGGATTTGTTACTTCCCGTGCGACACTTGTGGGGGTGGTGCAGGCTGAGGCTTACCACTCCTCCTAATTTGACTAAGTTCCCCCACTGGTTTACAGGTCAAAGTGGGAGAAAACCATTGGGCAGCCATCTTCTGCTAGCAGCAGTGGCATGGGTCAAATCTCAAAGGTGGTAAGGCCTTTGAAGCTGACAGTTGGTGAAGGTTGCCTGCTTGGGGAAGGAGGTGTAACACCTCCACCCAGGAAATACTTTCTGTTCTGGTTCCCGAGAGCAGAGGCTCTCACCCCAGGAGTCCAAACTTCTGTCTTGTGGTGGCAAGCTGGCTAAGACCAGTCAGCAACCATGCCAGGACTTGTTAGGCTTTGCAGGGGGCAGTTCTAAGGTGCCCTCTCGGTACATTTTATAATAAATCCAACATTGGCATCAGTGTGAGTTTATTATTCTGAGTTGTTTACTACCAAACAACCCAGTATTCACAGAGGCCATCATGTAGCCTGGAACTCATAACGACCAGTGTCTCGCACATGTATTTGCTGTGGCTTCTCTGTACACTTACCATAACTTAGGCCCTCATTATAACATTGGCGGCAAATGCCGCCTACCGCCACGGCGATGCCCGCCAACATACTGTCGCCGTGGCTACCAACGGTCCACCAAAATTTGGAGGTAGCCGGAATTCCGCCAGAAGGCCATGCCAGCAAAATGCAGCCGACCATATCATGAGCCATGATACGGCCTGGTGGTATTCTGCTGGCAGACGAGTCCTGTCTTCAGCCGGAGGACCCCCTGCAAGCAGGTAAGTTGGGTTCTCCAACAGGGGAGGGGAGGGGATGGGGGTGTTGTGTGTGTAGGGGGTTGTGTGTGACTGTGTTTGTGTGCATGCATGCGGGTGTGAGGTGTGTGTAATGCGTGTGTGCATGTATGTGTATGTTGTGTCGTGTGATTGCGTGTGTTCTAGTATGTAAGTTTGTGAGTGTTGCTGTATGTGTGTGTATGAATGTATGCATGCGTGGGTGAATGTGGGTATGCATGTGTGTATGAGTGTGTATGTATGTGCATGTAGGTGTGTGTATGTCAGGGCGATCAGGAGGGAGAGGGTGGGGGGGGGACTCTGGGGAGGGGAAGTGGGACAGGGGAGGCACCTATCAATTCCAGGGAAGGAATTACCTGGCACTGATCGTGCCTACCACCATGGTTTTCATGGCGGTACAGAACCCACAGAAACCATGGCGGTGGGCAGGATCATAATGCCATGGAGGGCCTAGTGATGGCCACCAAACCCCCCTGGAAGAATGCAAGGACAAAAGAAAATGAGTCGAATGATTGTAATATATACGAAGACTGTTAAAAAAATATTTACATATATTAAGATATTCACACTATAATCAAATATATACACCAAGAATCCAAGTCCAAGGTATTCCACTATCATAGTCCATGGACCACTGGGCCCAAAAGGCATGGGCGAGGCCCACAATCAATATCCGAACAAGACGGAGAGAACACTGCTGGGACATCAGATAGAAATTAAGCAGGCACCTCAAGGGGAAGGGAAGGGGGGGCACCTCAGCCGGATGAGTGCACAACGCCAGATCCACGAGGGGGCTCCATGCCCACTGTTCAATCCTGGGGAGAGCAAAGCCACAGTCTCTCAAGTCCCTACAGTGGGTGGGTTGCCTACTGCTATATCCTGGGGAGTGCACAGCCACAGTCTCTCAAATCTCTACAGTGGGTGCGTTGCCCACTGCTATATCCTGGGGAGTGCAAAGCCACAGTCTCTCAAGTCTCTACAGTGGGTGGTTTGCCCACTGCTATATCCTGGGGAGTGCAAAGCCACAGTCTCTCAAGTCCCTACAGTGGGTGGGTTGCCCACTACTATATCCTGGGGAGTGCAAAGCCACAGTCTCTCAAGTCTCTACAGTGGGTGGTTTGCCCACTGCTATATCCTGGGGAGTGCAAAGCCACAGTCTCTCAAGTCTCTACAGTGGGTGGTTTGCCCACTGTTCAATCCTGGGGGGTCAAAGCCACAGTCTCTCAAGTGGATAACATTCTCCACTGGTTTCTGGAGGGGGCTTTGTGCCCAGAGTGCTTCATCCTGCCAAGGACTGAGGTAGTGGATGCTGTTCTCCACTGGTTCTCGAGGGGCCTTTGTGCCCAGAGTGCTTCATCCTGCCAAGGACTCAGGTAGTGGATGCAGTTCTCCACTGGTTCTGGAGGGGGCTTTGTGCCCAGAGTGCTTTATCCTGCCCTTGGCGGCCTCAGTAGCGTCGGAATCCTTGGCGCTGACTGTCCTGCAGTGCTGCTGACAGCGGTGTCCTGGGCAGCGGGGCTGGTGGCGGCGGTGTCTTGGGCAGTGGTGCTGCTGGCGACGTTGTCCTGGGCAGCGGTGCTGCTGGCGGCAGTGTCCTAGGCAGTGGTGCTGCTGGCGGCGGTGTCCTGGGCAGCGGGGCTGGTGGCGGTCTTGTCCGCCGTGCAGATCTTCCCAGACTTACCGGTTTTACTGTGCCCCTTCCCCACCTTGGATGGTGGTCAGCTGTCTCCACACCCCCAACTGTACCCCTGGGAGCAGCTTTGGTGCCTGATTTCTTTCCCCTCTCCCGCCGGGCACTGGCCGGCTTTTTATGCATTACAGGTGGGGGACTGTCCGTGCTCTGACTCCTTGACGCACTGGCTGCCCCACTGCCTGGCGCAGTCCAGACGCCGGTTACTACTGGCACCACTGGTCCCGCAGATGTTGTGGCTGAGGAGCTGGGTTGGGACCTGGAGAGTCGGGCCCTAGGAGACTGAAGGGGTGGGGGGTGAGGGAAAGAGGTCAAGGTTGGACAGGAAAAGTTTTTTAGGAACACTGGGACGGGTAGATGGAGGGGGTTTGGGAGTGGAGGAAGAGGTAGTGGTTGTAGGAGGTGTAAGTTTGGTGACTTTGGGTGAATGTTCATGGGCTGGAGGCTGTCGTGAGGTGGATGGCTGTTGGGTGGGTGTGTGGCTGCGTTTGTGTACCTTGGGAGGTGGCCTCACAGACACACTGAGAGAGGACACAGGGGATGTATGAATGTTGGTGGGGGTGGTGACTGCACATGAGCGGGGTGTGGTGGTGGGTGTGCTGGTGATGGACGTAGTGGCTGAGGATGTAGTGCATGCAGGTGTGAGTGGAGACGAGACTAGGAGGGAGGAGGGAGACGAGGAGGAAGGAGACACAGTGGACGCAGTGGATGTTGGTGTGTCTGCATGTGTGTGATGCTTGCGTGAGTGCCTGTGGGATGTGTGGTGCTTATGTTTGCCAGAACTTCCCTTGTGTGTTGAGGTGTGTGCATGCTGGTCTGATGGTGTGCTTGGGATAGGCTGAGGTACAGGGGTTTGGGTCTGGGTGGAGGAAGTTGGAGGGGGGAGGCTAGAGACAGGGACAATGGCTGCCATCAGTGCTGAGGCCAGAGTCTGAAAAGCTCACTGATGGGCTGCCTGACCAGAGAGAATGCCCTCCAGGTATGCATTGGTTTGTTGCAACTGCCTCTTTATACCCTGGATGGCATTCAAAATGGTAGACTGCCCAACAGTGAGGGACCTGAGGAGGTCAATGGCCTCATCACTGAGGGCAGCAGGGGTGACATGCGCAGGGGCTGAGGTGCATGGGGCGAAGGAGATGCCCACCCTCCTTGGGGGTTGCTGGGAGGGCGGTGCTGGTAGGGGGGGTGGCGGCTATACCTGTAGATGCGGGGGGCACAGATGGGCCCGCCACCGCAAGGGAGCTCCCATCAGAGGAGGAGTCCGTATAGCTGGTGTCAGCTCCTGTCCCTGCCGTGGAGCTCCCCTTGCCCTCCGTCCCACTGGTAAATTCAGACTCCGTATTGTCGCCCTCCAGGGCCATGTGGAATGCAGCTCCCTCCTGCTCCGGTGCCACTGCTCCTCTGCCTGATGATGCTAATGCACACAAGAACAGGGAGATCACAAAAAGGAGGGGGAAGACAAAAGAAAGACATGTTGAGTGCATGCAATACCGCTACTGTTGGCAGACACGACAGACACAAAAGCCCCCTGCACTACGCCGCACACTTGGAGTTCCCTGTTCAATCCCAGGGACATGGGTTACAAGGCTATGCCCGATTGCTGCACACATGGATGTCACAGGAGCCTGACTAGGTGTAGTTGACACTGTACACAGGGGGGGTGGGGTGCCACAGGGCCTGCCTTAAGAAGGGTCCTTGCCTACTAAACTCGCCCTGGCCTAGGGAAACCCACAGCCCACCTCCCCCACCCAGACACCTCCACTGCATGCTGAATCAGCAGAATGAGAGTGTACTCACCCCCTTGTGGCTGCTGTGATGCCCTCAAGCGTCCATACAACTCCAGATACGCCACCGCCAGGATCTTGAATATCAGGGGGGTCATGGTGCAACGGGCACCCCTCCCACGTTGGGAGGCCATCCCTAGCTGGGCCTCCACCGTCTTCTTGCTCCAGCGGCGAATGTCCTCCCATCTTTTCCGGCAGTGGGTGCTCCGTCTGTGGTAGACCCCCAGGGTCCGGACTTCCTTGGCAATGGCACGCCAAATGTCCTTCTTCTGGTGGGTGCTGACCTACAGGAATAGTACAGGGGAAAAAGAGAAGTTATTACTGTCTGCACCGTCACAGTCATTGGCCTGCATCCCTACCCTTGCCATGACGCACAAGCACTCACCGTCGTTTCATGCACGCCTCTTTCTCACCCCCCCTATCTTTCATCCACACCACTCCACACAGGCATTGCCCATACAGCATGCTCACAGTGTACTTACCTGTTTGTCTGGAGGACCGTAGAGTAGCGTGTACTGGGGGTGGACCCCATCCACGAGTTTCTCCAACTCACGCGTGCTGAAGGCAGGGACCCTTTCCCCAGACACACGAGCCATTGTCTCTTCCAGACTGAGGTCACAGCAGCACTTGCAGTGTAGGTCCTCTCCTGTCGAAGATCAGGTATCGAGTGATTGAAGAGAGAGAAAATGGCAGTCACGTCTGCAGCGGTGCGTACCGTCACTGCCGGCATGCATCGTCATTGGCTCCTGGGACCCATAGGGTCCAATGTTAACCAATGCAGGATTGCACCCCGGTCTTCGACCGCCAACCGCGACGGTGTAGAACGCCAGCGCAGTTACCTCATATCCCATTGTCCCACTTTACAGGTCAGGCAGCCGCCGTTTCATGGGCCCACATGGCATATCTAGTCCTTGCCTAAACACTCATACAGGCATATGTCGATTTGCTGATATTTCTGAGTATGCTATGTTTACGTACCTCAGAGTTGGTTGACTCTCTGCTTGCTGTTCTCCTCCATAGGCACCGTCCGCTGGGGCATGTGAGGAGATGGCGACATCCTCCGATGTACAGACCGCTGGTGGACCTGTCGACAATGGAGGCGCGACATGTGATCATCACCTACAGACTTGATCGTGCCACAATCCAGGAACTGTGTGCCCAGTTGGAGACAGACCTGATGTCAGCTATCCACCATCCCACACAAATCCCCCCTCAAGTGCAGGTGCTGTCAGTACTCCATTTCCTAGCAAGTGGGTCATTTCAAACTACATTGGTCATTGCATCAGGGATGTTCCAGCGTATGTTTTCCAACGTGTTGTCCAGAGTGTTCTCTACCCTGCTGAAACACATGCGGAGCTACATCGTTTTCCCTCAGGTGGAGGATTTGCCTACAGTGAAAGGTGATTTCTATGCCCTGGGACATATCCCCAACATCATTGGTGCCATTGATGGGACACATGTGGCCTTGGTCCCCCCGCAGGAGTGAAAAGGTGTTCAGAAATCGGAAGAGTTACCATTCGATGAATGTGCAGATGGTGTTTTTGGCAGACCAGTACATCTCCCATGTGAACGCCAAATTCCCTAGCTCAGTGCATGAGCCTTACATTTTGAGAAATAGCAGCATCCCTTATATGATGGGGCAACTCCAGAGGCGCTGTGTGCGACTATTAGGTGAGGACATGGACCCTATACAGTGTGAATAGGTGTCTGGGTCTGGGGTTGTTCCTAAGGCTTAGTGTGTGTCTAACAGTTGTCCCTCGACATTTGAAGGTGACTCTGGCTACCCCAACCTGTCATGGCTACTGACCCCAGTGAGGAATCCCAGGACAAGGGCAGAGGAACGCTATAATGAGGCCCATGGGCGAACTAGGAGGGTTATAGAGAGGACCTTCGGCATCCTGAAGGCCAGGTTCCGGTGCCTCCATATGACAGGTGGTTCTGTATTCTACTCACCAAAGAAGGTGTGCCAGATCATCGTGGACTGCTGTATGCTTCACAACTTGGCATTGCGACCACAGGTGCCTTTTCTGCAGGAGGATGGTCCAGATGGAGGTGTTGTGGAAGCTGTGGAGCCTGTGGACAGTGAAGATGAGGAAGCTGAAGAAGAGGACATAGACAACAGGAATACAGTGATCCTGCAATACTTCCAGTGAGACACAGGTAAGAAGACAACACAGCCTGCTACATCTGATTTAATTCTACTACCTCTCATCTGTCTGTCATTTTCACCCAGTGTATGGTCACTGAGTTGTCACTTTCCCTTACAATTTCACAGATGTGAGTTCCACTGTATGACATCTGCTTTGTTTCCGCATGGACTAGTGCTGTGTGACATAGGTGTGTTGACATTACATTTGATATAGCATTTTGCCACTGTTATTGCAAATACACATTTACGAAAGCACAGACTGACTCCAGATTGTTTTTTGATTTAAGGGTGTTTATTTAAGTGCTCAAAAGTGGAGGGGGTTGTAAAATGGTCAGGGGCGATGGTGGAGGAATGTCCATGGCAGACTCCAGTCTATTAGTCTCACAGGTGCATTGTCCAAAGGGGCATAGGAAGTGGATCTGGGGCAGTTTAAGTATGGACAGGGTGACAAAGAGGGACAGAAGGATGACAATTAGGGTGGTCTCATTTCTTGGCGGGGGTCTTGGCATTGTTCTCTGCCTTTGTCCTGGATCTCAGGGACCGCTTGCGGGGTGGTTCTCCATCTGCAGGGGGTGGGGTGCTGGTGTTGTGGTCCTGTGAGGGTGCCTCCTGTCCACTAGCGCCGGCGGAGGTGGTGGGCAGTTCATCATCCAGGCTAGTGTCAGGGGCCCATTGTTGTGCCACAGTGTCCCTCCTGGTGTTGACGAGTTCCTTCAGCCCCCTTACAATGGTGCCCAGGGTGGAATTGATAGATTTGAGTTCCTCCCTGAAGCCCAAATACTGTTCCTCCTGCAGCCGCTGGGTCTCCTGAAACTTGGCCAGTACAGTTGCCATCATCTCCTGGGAATGGTGGTATGCTCCCATGATGTTGGAGAGGGCCTCGTGGAGAGCGGGTTCCCTGGGCCTGTCCTCCCCCTGTCACACAGCGGCCCTCCCAGTTCCCCTGTGTTCCTGGGCCTCTGTCCCCTGAACCGTGTGCCCACAACCACTGCCCCCAGGTCCCTGGTGTTGTTGGGGTGGTGGGTTATCCTGGGTTCCCTGTAGTGGTGGACACACTGCTGATTGACGTGCCCTGGGGACAGAGGTATGGGCCCGCTGGGCGGATGCTGTGCTGGTGTTGATAGTGGGGGCAAGCTCTGTAGTGGCCTGTGCCAGTGTGTGGGGAACCGACTGTCCCAAGGTCCCAAATGGGCTTGGCTGGTCATCTAGATCCAGTTGGACAGAGCTGCTGTCATCACTGTGGGCCTCTTCTGTGGGTGGAGTGGACATATCTGGACCCTCCTGTCCGGTGACGTTGGGTAGGGGTCCTTCAGGGGTGTAAAGGCATGATTATTGCATCTGTGTGTGCCATGGTGTGCAATGGGTGGGTGACCGTGTACCCCAGGGCTTGCATTCCTGTGTAGGACCTTGTGTGATAATGGTTTAGAGGGGTGTATGGCTATGTGTAGTGGCCATGCATTGGTGATTGGTGTCCATGCTTTGGTGTTACATTTGGGATGTGTGGTTTTTGATATTGGGACATATACGTGAGGAGTTGGAGTGATGGGGGTGCGGGCGAGGGAGGGGGTATGTGATAGCATGCAGGTGGGTGGGGTAGTTAAGATTTGACTTACCAGAGTCCATTCCTCCAGCTACTCCTGTGAGGCCGTCAGGATGCAGTATAGCCAAGACCTGCTCCTCCCATGTTGTTAGTTGTGGGGGAGGGGGTGGTGGTCCGTCGCCAGTCCTCTGAACCGCGAGGTGGTGTCTTAAGACCACAGAACGCACCTTCCCCCGTAGGTCGTTCCACCTCTTCCTGATGTCATCCCTAGTTCTTGGGTGCTGTCCCACTGCGTTGACCCTGTTCACAATTCTTCGCCATAGCTCCATCTTCCTAGCTATGGTGGTGTGCTGCACCTGTCATCCGAATAGCTGTAGTTCTACCCGGATGATTTCCTCCTCCATGACCCTGAGCTCCTCCTCAGAGAACCTGGGGTTTCTTTGCGGTGCCATGGGGTGGTGTGGGTGATGTGTGAGGTGGTGTGTGTTGTGATGTGTGGGGTGATATTTATAGGTGTGTTGTGTGAGGTGCGTGGATGTTGTGTGAGTGATGGTGTTGAGTGCCTGTGGATGCTAGTTTGTAGATGGTGGTGTCTCTCTCTGGCCCCAAGTCGCAATTGTTGTCGTAAGGGTTTGTGGGTGATGTGGGTGTGTGTTTTATATTGTATTGGATGTGTGGGAGTGGTGTGTGTATGTGTATCAGGTGTGTGTATTTGTAATTGTCCAATGTGGTAGTGTTTTGTAAATGTGTGTGTATTTTGAGCGCGGCGGTGTGTACCGCCAATGGAATACCGCTGTTGTAAGACCGCCGCGTGGATTCGTGGGTCGTGATAGTGTGGGCGTATTCCTGTTGGTGTGATGGTGTTGGTTTTGTTATTGACAGTTTATCACTGACCTTTGGTGTGGCGGACTAGTGTGGGTGTCTGGATTTTGGTGGATTCTGAGCTGTGGGTCATAATGACCGTGGCAGAATTCCCCGGCGGTGTGTTGGCGGTCTTCTGCACGGCGGTAAGCAGCTTTTACCGCCAATGTTGTAATGACCCCCATAGTCTTCAGAATATAAATGATTCATTTTAGGATGTCTTTGTGAAGAAATGCCTCCAGTAGTTGAAGAATCAGGCCCGTATTTATACTTTTTGACGCTAAACTGCGCTAACGCAGTTTAGCGTCAAAAAGTTTAGCGCCGGCTAACGCCATTCTGAAGCGCCATGCGGGCGCCGTATTTATTGAATGGCGTTAGCCGGCGCTAGCAGACCGGCGCTGCCTGGTGTGCGTGGAAAAAAACCATGTACACCAGGCAGCGCCGGCGTTGGGGAAAATGGCGTTAGGGCGTCTTAAAAATGGTGCAAGTCAGGTTGACGCTAAAAAATCACCTCCACCCGATTTGCGCCATTTTTAACAACGCCCAGACGCCATTTACATGACTCCTGTCTTAGTAAAGACAGGAGTCATGCCCCCTTGCCCAATGGCCATGCCCAGGGGACTTATGTCCCCTGGGAATGGTCATTGGGCATTGAGGCATGTAGGGGGGCACAAATCAGGCCCCCCTATGCCAAAAAAAAAATTACAAAAAAAAAAAATGTATACTTACCTGAACTTACCTGAATGTCCCTGGGATGGGTCCCTCCATCCTTGGGTGTCCTCCTGGGGTGGGCAAGGGTGGCAGGGGGGGTCCCTGGGGGCATGGGAGGGCAGCTGTGGGCTCATTTTGAGCCCACAGGTCCCTTAACGCCTGCCCTGACCCAGGCGTTAAAAAGAGGCGCAAATGCGGGGTTTTTTGCCCCGCCTACTCCCGGGCGTGATTTTTGCCCGGGAGAATAAATACGACGCATTTGTGTCGCAGTCATTTTTTTGGACGGGAACGCCTACCTTGCATCTCATTAACGCAAGGAAGGCGCTCACGCAAAAAAATGACGCTCTTTCCTCATACTTTGGCACTAGACGCGTCTAACGCCAAAGTATAAATATGGCGTTAGTTTTGCGCCGAATTTGCGTCGAAAAAAACTACGCTAATTCGACGCAAACGGAGTATAAATATGCCCCTCAGTTTCTAAGAAAAATTGGATACAATGTGGATGGAGCAGGTTTGGAGCAGTTGTGAAGTCTTCAGCTATTGGAATTAATCTTCTTTTTTCTTTCCCCAACTAAAGGGTTGGCCGTTCTTATAAATAATATGTGATCAGGAAAAATCCATTGATAAACTGCCAAGATAATAAACAAACCCCCAAGCAAATTCTGAATGACATTGACAGAAGTAGGTTTGGGCTACTCCCATACAACAGTGATCTTACTTGAGTTCATTTTTATAAACTGGTCTGAGATACCAAAGAAAGTTATTTGGTTAGAATCAAAGAAGCATTTCCCTACTTTGGCACATAACAAATGTTGTTGACGCTTACCCAAAACCTACTTCATATATTTGCATTGTTGCTCTAAATTCTCAGAAAACACCAATATGTCATCTGAGCAAATCACTATAAAGTTGCCCGACAATTATCCAACAGATTCCTACAGATGTTGTTGAAGAAGTGCTGGAAGGTGGCTGAGGCATTACACAGTATGATGCCAGCTCTTGGTATAAAAGGCTGTCCTCTACTCATCATCTTATGTGATGCACACCAGGTTTTAGACTCCAAAAAGGTTGACATTCAAGAATGTATTGGTTGCCTTCAATTTATCAAGCTGGACAGATATTAGCAGTAACGGGTGCCACATATGATTGGTGATGACATTCGTTTCAATATAGTCAATACATTCCATGGACTATTGGTATACCACCACAATTTCAATTCTAGAATATATTCCTACCATTATTTCAGACTCAATAATTCAGAATGTACTTATTGCACATTACCATTATTACTGATTACTTAAAAATAAGAAAGATACGTATAATATGGTTCCTTTCATTGCATTCACCAAAATTTTCCTACATTACACATTACAAATTATGAGAAAATGACTCTTCAAGCCAAAGATTTGTCTTGGATGACCTTGTTCTTACAGGATCGGACTTTTCAGGTCTTTTCATCTAATTCTCATCTTTTCATCTAATTCTCTGTCAAGGTAGCTGTCTTTCTTCTAGAGTGCCTCAGGGCTCAGCAATATATGCATTGTTAATTAACATATGTGTTCCTCCCCTTGCTGATATTCTCAAAAGATCTGGTCTCACATTGTTTTCCTACACTGATGACACCCAGATCATCTTTGCTTTGTCATCTGAGGGTGGTCACAGCACGGATAACCTGAACTCTTGTTTCCTCGAGGTTTCCACCTGGATGAACTTGAACGCCTTAAAGCTGAATGGTGATAAGACTGAGGTGGGTGTGATAGGTAAGAACACCCTTTTGTGGGGTTCCCAACACTGGCTGTACGCCTTAGGAGCCCTCCCTATGCCTATCTCTAAGGTTCAGAACCTCAGCCCATGTTTATACTTTTTTAGCGCCGCATTTGCATAATTTTTTGACACACAATTGGTGCAAACGTACAAAATACAATTGTATTTTTAAAGTTTGTGCTGCTTTTGCGTCAAAAAATTATGCAAATGCAGCGCAAAAAAAAAAAAATATGGGCCTTAGTTTCTGGCTGTATGACAAACTATCCATGAAAATTAAAATTCCCAAGAAATTCTCCTCTTGTTTTATAGTTTTAAAATGGCTGAAAAAAATCAAATGGATGCTCCCTTTCTTGGTCCAGAAGATGATTATTCAGACCTTGTTTTTATTGAGGCTTAACTATCAGAACATTCACTAGCTGGGAGCTGACAAGTCCTCTAGCAAACGTCTACAAGTGATTCAGAATTCCACTGCAATGTTTCTATTTCGTCTTTCCAAGCACTCCTCAGTGCCAAGTCTTCTTTGCAATCTACACTGGCTTCTGGTGGACAAACATACACAGTGTATAGCTTTGTGCTACATGCATAGAACTTGGTCAAATGGTGGTGCACTTAACCTGTAACAGCTAGTAGAACTCTACCGCCCTGTCATGTAGGCTCTTATCCTAATGAGGCTGCTGGATTTGGGTGGCAGCATCACTCGAATTGTGGGAGACTGAGTCCAAAACCACACCATATGACAACTGTTGGTGTAATCTGTTTTCGGACAACTAACAGTGCCTCATTTCTGCCGAACAGCAGGGATGATTTGTGGCAACTGGGTGCATTACAAGATGACTTCTCAGGGTAGTTGTGGTGTATCAGATCTCATCCTTTTTTTCTTAGCTACATTAGTCCAACACAAGCAAAGACAAACAGAGGCAGAAATGGTTCAATAAGATGTATTGAAATATCTGCATCTTAGAAAAAATGGCATAAAATGCAATAGTTAAAATGATGAAACATTATAGAAGCAAAATGGTGAGACGAAAAGTGAAACACAGGAAAAGTCCCACCATACTGACACTATGCGTAATATATGCAATTCCTACCTAAGCTATGTTAGAACACAGCATGATAAGCCCTAATCCACCCTTCAGGACCCCCTGAGAAGACATCATCCCCATCCTGAGCAAGGAAGTCTGTTGTCTAGAGAGGCACCATCCCCATGTAGGTGAGGGAACTGGTAGTCTCAGCAAGCAGCTGTAACAAAGTCAATAAGCATGCAGTTGTGGTCATCTAACTCTGTCTAATGGGTAAGAGAAGTGGTTTTATATTAAAACAGCAGATGTTCAGACAAAATGTCCCCACATAAGGATGTGTATGTTTCTTTGAACATTGGAGACGCAGTGTACCACTTGTACCAGCAACCCTATCTCACTGCAGCCTTGAGGAAAGCACAAAGTGAAAAGAATGACTTGCTGAAAAACGCAATGCTTTCCTAGGCGAAAGAACAACTAGATGAAGAAAATAAAACACCGTGAATGTGGCCGATTCTGAAATAATAAAAATACAGCAGAATAAAACGTAGCTGGGCTAAAGGGCACAAGCGGTAGGCCTTGTTGCTAAAATAACGTGCCCAGAAACAGCACTAAAACAGCCCAAATTGCTTGCTTCAGTTGAACTACCGCTACCTCTGTAAGGTATCCATAACCCAAAAAGCCTGTACGGTTGGTTGTTCATTTTCCTACTTGGGCCTCAAGCTTTGTAAAATGCTGCCCGATTCACTGAGAAGTTACCATTCTCCCAATTCACTGAGTAGCTGCCAATCTTTGAACATCTTTCAAATAAACCTCAAAAACTGGATGTTTTGGCTGTCTACTTTTTTTGGGTTGGTTACCTACCTCTGTCTAGTGCTCGGGAATTCTTTTTGGTAGTTATGTGCTATCTAAAACTTTACAGTAATAATGATAGTAATATTTGATCTCTCCCTCTCTATACATATATTTACTGGGATACATGTAGAGAGAGAGAGGGAAAGAGCGAGAGAGAGAGAGAGAGAGAGAGAGAGGGAGAGAGAGAAAGAGAGAGAGAGAGAGAGATAGAGAGAGAGACAGAGAGAGAGAAAGAGAAAGAGAGTGAGAACGACCAAGAGACAGAATACATAATAGGTTACTTTCTAATATGGCCCTCTATTGCCACCAAGGGGTTCTGGTGACATCTACAACCCATGAGTATTCTCTCTTTGTTTCACATCCTGCACAATCAAGCTGATACCATGGGCTTCAAAGAATCTTCCATCTGCCATTAACACTTTTACTGCCATTGTCAATGGCAACAAATCCAATCATAAAGTATGGATTTAAGTAACTATTAAACTCTAAGGCTTAAATTTAAAAAGGGCCTAGCACCACATTAGCATCACTTTTGTTATGCTAATGTGGCGTTAGGTTGGCAAAAACCCTGGGCCAAATTTACAAAGTGGTGCAATGCATGCATTGCGCTACTTTGTAACCCCTTGCCCCACATTATACCTGCGCCAGGCGGGGCTTTCCTCCATCTATGCACCATTTTTCTCATCATTTATAATGCTTGCTCAGTGCAGGAGCTAAATTGAGGCACACCATTGTTTATAATGCACCTCTATGTACTTTGCAGGATTAGCGCCAACATTTTGGCACTAATTCTGCAAAGTACCACAATAGCATCAGAAATTATGATGCTATTGATCCTAACGTGCAACATGGTGCTCTGTATCATTAATACAACGCACATATGGTGGCATTAGAGTGGTGCAACAGGGCACAAGAAAAATGGCGCTTCATGTTTCGTAAATTTGGGACTATGTTTTTCCAGGACTTTGTAAGCCATGTGTACTTTCTCCATGGAGAACATTGCAACTTTTGCATGTATGTCTCAAAAAGCAGTAGAACTCGGGGTGCAGAGTGATAGCCTTTTCTCAACCACTTTCATAGAAGCACAATGTGCAGTGATGCGTTTAAAGTCTGCAGCTTGAATTCTGATCCACCTACCTGTAATGAGAGGGACAGACTGCACTGCGCCTCCTTCATTGTATTAGCAACCGGTTCCAGCACTTGTCTGTGCAGCTGTGTGTAATGTAAAAAATCCCACACAGTACAGTTTTGAAAAATACATGAAACCAGGGCGCGGATTTATGGTTGGGGGCAATAGAGTCATTCATTGTTAATGACTCTATTGATGTACTCTGCAGGAGTAGCGCCAAACTGTTGGCACTATTCCTGCAGAGTACATAAGGGCCATTTCTAAAGAATGGAAGACCACTTTTAACGCCTGCTCTTGAGCAGGCGTTAAAAGTGCTGTAATAAATGGTGCAAGGAAATCCCAGAGATTTCCTTGCACCATTTTACCGGCTCCCCTAACTGGGGAACGCCCCTTTTGCATACATTATTCCTGTCACAGGCGTGATGTAGCGCAAAGGGTTACAGGGTGGTACAATGCATGCATTGCGCCACCCTGTAAATACGGCGTAGGAATTTTAACCTTGTTGGGCCACATTAAGGCCAAAATAAATGACATTAAAGTGGCACAAGGTGGCACTAGGGGGCCTATAAATATTGCGGCACAGTAACCAAAGTTGTTTCTTTAAGCAAGGCAAAGAAAACTGTTTCCAGCCATACGTACTGAAAATGGCATGCTGCTGTTATCCTCTGTGCTTGAACAAAAACAGGCTACTTCGCGCCACACAACCTTTGCACCATGGTGTGTGTGCGATGTATAGCATAGGATTTACACAAGAAGCAGACTCTTCCACAACAAATTCCTAATCCTAAACAAACTGTAAGCATTCCACACATAGATTGCGTGCTGTACAGTGCTGCACAGATGAAACGTGTACAATGGTTGGAAAAATAAACATGTTTAGTGCCTGTTTTAAAGAGAAATAATTTTTCAGTACAAAGCCCATTCAGACTATGTCCGTAGATAGGACTTCGCATGAAAAAGTAGGGGTATCTGCGGTTATCTGCCCATTTTTTCCCCCTGTAACGTCCCATTGACACAAAGTGGCACAAAGTAGTTCAGAGCACTATTTTTGCCTAGATAATTGCACCTTTCCAGCAGGAAATACCTTTAGCTGTGGAACGTAAATAGCTTTGCAAGACTTTTCACTGCTTTGTGTGCCCTCACGTCAGCAAAAAGCCTTATTATATCTGCTCCATATTGTTCGAAAAGTATTTTTTCATTGTGCTGCACATTGATCTGCTCCACTAAAAGCTATAGTACCACGCCTGACAAAGGGCATGCTGTGCTTACTTCGATTTATTTTGCAGAGATTTCCTTCTGTCTGGTGTGGTTCATGATGGAAAACACAAAGCAAAACTTTCCATCACAAAATGCGCCGGCTTTTTGCCCCGCATTAATGCTAGTTTAGTGGAGCTCGCATTCTCCCGACCTGTTTCATAGCTCTGGAGTCAGAAGCAGACGAGCCTCTTGATGTCGCTACATGTTTATTAATGCACTTTCCTGTCAAAGGAAAGATCAGCCTTTGAAAGGCAAAGACGCTCAGCGAAAGGGCACTGCTGCTTCACAGCAGTTTAAAGTGAGGATTGGAAATAAACCGAACTGTTATACAGCTAATAAGAACAACAGTAGGTGTATATCATTTTAAAAGACAGGTTGCTCTAATGGTTTTAATGAACTTCATATTTTTTAAAACACACAGAAAGAGAGGGCAGAGTCCAGAGACGTTTTAAGGCCTGGGCAAAGTGGGCTTTGGCCCAGGGCCCCAGTCTTTCAAGGAGACCCTTGTTAGAGCCAGCTCTGTTCTGCAGGGAGTCTTGCCCTGATGACCTTAAATAATTTGTAACACGCTCTAGTGTGAGAGCAGTGTCATGATTGATCTGAGTGTCTTGGTCTGCTGCCCCAACAGTGCACTGGAGTCTGTGCAGTTTCCTCTAACCCGGATGTGCAACAGAGCCAGGTTGGAAAACGTAAGTGCGCATGTCACTTTGGCTGGTTTAAGACTGCAGGCCAAACTTAGTGCACTCTACTCCTCCTCCTTCCCCATCCCACGGCCCAGCCTCACCCCTCTTTGCACATGCTTGCTCAGCCAGCAGCTGAAAAATAAAACAATCAGAAAATATTATTTTGCTTTTCAGGTGCTGGCTCTGGGCCAGTGGGGTGATGCACCTTCGCCATTGCAGTGGAGCTGCCCCTGCTCCAGATTCTGCAAGATTGCTGTAAGAGTAGGTGTAATTTAGTTTTGAAATTTAGCTTTACACTTCTGGCTTTCTCGTAAATTTAAGGAGTATGCCAGAAGTAATCCTTGTCAACACTCATGGCAACATTTTTGTGACTAGGGCCAGTTCTGTGCAGAACAAATTAGTGGTAGAGACATAGTTGTATTACATCTGCATTGCATTGAAGATATTGAAAATTTGCCCCCATTGCAGCTCACTAAGGCCCTCATAACAACATCGGCGGTATTGACCGCCTACCACCACATCGACTGCCGCCAACATGCCTCCGCCGTGGCTACCAGCCAGCAACAAGTATTATGACCGGCAACAGTATTCTGCCAGAAATCTGGCAGAATACCACCATCGTTCATGGCGGCGGATGGCGGTAAGGAGGTAAGGCGGCGCTGCTGACAGCAGCACCGCCACACCAGCAAAACACCGTCGACCGTATCATGAGCAATGATACAGCCTGGCGGTGTTTTGCTGGCGGACGCTGCTGCTGACAGCAGCGTCGTGGTCTGTCTCCAGCTGGAGGACCCCCTGCAAGCAGGTAAGTCAGGTTCTCCGAACGGAGAGAGGGGTGGGGGATTTTGTGTTTATGTGGGTGGGTGTGTGTGTATGTTTTGGGATGCATGCATGCTAGTGTGAGTCACGTTAGATGAATGCGTGAATGAGTGATTGTGAGTGTTGTGTGTTGTGGATGCATGTGTGTGACAAGGTATGTTGATGTGTGTTGTGGTGTGTGGGTACGTATGTGTGCATGCATGGGGGGAGGTGGGTATGCGTGTGTGCATGTGTGTATATGGGTGCGCATGTGGATATGTGCGGGGGGCAGGAGTGGGTGGGGGAGGGTGGAGGAGGACTCTGGGGAGAAGGGAGGGGTAAGGGGAGACCACTTTCAGTGCCAAGGAAGTGATTCCCTGCACTGATAGTGCCTATTACCATGGTTTTCGTGGCGGTACAAAACCACAGAAACCGTGGTGGTAGGCTGGGTCGTAATCCTGAGGGTGGGAAAGTGACGGCCGCCGGGCTGGAGACCGAAGTGCATAATATGGGCTTAACAAGCTAATGGGGCTTGCATATCTGGAGATAGTGAGCTCTATGCATATCTATGCTCTAGGCATAGACTGTGCATAGTGGGGTCTTGCATCTAAAGTTCCTTAGATTTCTGGAGGGTGTGGGCTCTACACACAGTCTCTGCACTGAGCGCAGACTATGCAAAGCAAGAGTTTTGCACAACCCAATGTCTGTACCATAAATTCATTTGGGTCTCCAACTCCCCTGAGACTCCTACGAACAACTTGGGGCTGGGCTGAATCCCACCAGACTGCATCAGAACCATGATGACATTTAACTTCTTTTTTTTTATTTTAGCCCCTGGGGGTCCTGTGGTACTGCCAAAGGGGTCTCTCTGGGACAAGTCCCAAGGAGTAGTGTATCAGTGTAATGTTACCCTGCAAATTTATTAAAATTATTCTATTTTCAGGGCTCTGGGTCTGAGACCCAATCAGAATGCACATGGCACATGTTGACTTTTTTTTCCCATGGCTGTTTCTCAGCCACAGATAATGATAAAACTTGAACTATACTTTTTCTAAGACAACTGAAAAAGATTTACACCAAACCGTAGAAATACACGTTTTTTGAGTCAAGATCTAGTTTCACCCTGAACATTTTCCAGGAAGTAAAAGAGGTGGATGAACTTGTTTTATACATTTTTGTGAAGATTCATCAAACAGCACCAAAGTTATTAGCAAAACGAAAACATTCTTCCTATGGAAATTTTGACTTACGTATAACTACCCAGTGATGCCTCTCACTGGATAATATACATATATATGAGTATGATTCCAAAGGAAATCAATTTTTTCTACAGAGCCAATTTTTAGATTTTAAGGGAAGGCATGCAGCCACCCCTCCCAAGCTTTAGAGAGGCCCCAGGGACCCCGTTCCTAAGGCCAATTTTTAAATTAATGGATTGGGGGCATTGGATTCCCCTCACCGTGCTGAACTGTGACCCTAGTGATGCCCTTCCCCCGGGGTTGTTGTATGTTTTCCACCTTTGGTGGAATCAGTAAAGCATCCACCAGGCAGAAGCAAACATTAACTTTCTTTACCTGACAATGAGCACAGGCAGGGAAAATGTTGTCTTCATCTGCAGGAGCAGAGTGAAAATCTGCTCCCACAGGGCAGGTAAATAGTTGTTTCTGGCTCCAGCCCTCACCCAGCATAGGGGCTGATGAGGAGCCGGCAGAGACCACTGGGGCCCTAGGTCTTTCCCCTTACCCCCAACTTATTAAACAGTTGTGTGTGCCCCAGGTGGGCAATATGTGACATCCACATAAAAGCAAAGTGGCTGGCTCCCACCTGCAGCCATAATAGGTGGTAAAAGAAAAGCTGGAAGGGGTCACCCGCACAGCCCTCAACTTATTTAAGAGATTTGAGAGCATATTTATACTCTGTTTGCGCCAAATGTGCGTCAACATTTTTGACGCACAATCGGCGCAAACCCTGCCCCATATTTATACTTTGACGTCCGACCCCACGGGCGTCTAAATTCCACCATGTGCGTCATTTTTTGGAAGGGGGAATCAGCCTTGCGTTAATTATATGCAAGGTAGGCGTTCCCTTCCAAAAAATGACTTTAAGGCCTGTGCCCCTTATTTATACTCTGACGTCATTTTGATGCACAGGAGGGGGCAGGCCTTAAAAAACAGCGCACAGCCTGATGGGCGCCGTTTTTTAATGCCTGGGTCAGGGCAGGCGTTAAAGGACCTGTGGGCTCGGAAGGAGCCCAGAGGTGCCCTCCCCTCCCCCCAGGGACACCCCCTGCCACCCTTGCCCACCCCAGGAGGACACCCAAGGATGGAGGGACCCATTCCAGGGAAGTAAAGGTAAGTTTGGGTAAGTATTTTTTTCTGATTTTTTTGTGGCATAGGGGTGCCTGATTTGGGCCCCCCTACATGCCACTATGCCCAATGACCATTCCCTGGGAACATAAGTCCCCTGGGCATGGCCATTGGGCAAGGGGGCATGACTCCTGTCTTTGCTAAGACAGGAGTCATGTCAATGGAGGTTGGGCGTAAAAAAAATGGCGCAAATCCAGGTTGAGGCCTGAATTTTGCCTCAGACCTGACTTGCACCGTTTTTTGACGCACAACCCCCATTTTCCCATACGCCGGCGCTGCCTGGTGTGAGTCATTTTTTTTGACGCACACCAGTCCGCAGCGCCGGCTAACGTCATTCCATTAATAAGGCGCCCGCATGGCGCGTTGGAATGGCGTTAGCCGGCGGTAAATTTTTTTACGCACAACTGCGTTGGCGCAGTTGTGCGTCAAAAAGTATAAATATGGGCCTTGGTGGCCCCAGATGGACAATGGGACCCCCACTAGATCTAAAAAGTGACTGAATCCCACTGGCAACCTATTGACCAGGGAGTCAAAAATAGCAATAAAAAAAACAAGGGAGAAACAGTAGTAAATGATTGGCTGGACCATTCATTTAATACTTGCTGCTGCAGGAAGGAGTACCCCATTGTGCCCTTTGTGAGCTAATTTAAAATACATTTTGATGCATAGTGGTGCTTTATCTGGGCAGGTTCACCACAAACATATTTTTAAGTAAGGTGGGGTGCTGCAGGGGGAACAGCAGGTCACCAGAAATACTTTTAAATCATTAACCTTGTGTTCCTGGTGTTTGTAGAACATGATCCCAGGAAAATGTATGGTTGCTTTGAAGCATTACCAGAGCTGATGGTTTTGCTCTTCAGGTTGGGACTCCCTTGAAGTTGATCCAATGTCTGCATTACATGGCTTAAAGAGTATAAAAGAAAGTTTCTAACATTTGTTTAATCATTTTTTTTTACAATAAATACTTTATTTTAATGTTTATTGACAAACATTGCAAAGTTTAAAGTGAAAGTTGTAGTTGGTAACTGAAAAATATCCATTGAAATTCACTCAAAAAATAAGGGTTGAAGGCATGTTAGGGTTGGGTACAGATGTGAGTTAAACATACCATTTTATATTGACAAAACCGCTGGCATTTGCAACTGTAAGGTCACAAAATGACAGTTCCCATGTTATCTTTGCTCTCTAAAGCAGGATTAAAGGGCTCAAAGGAATGTTAGCAAACTTCCCATGAAAGTAGAACTTCACTTATGGAAGAACCTTTGCTTGGCTTGGCATAACTCTGTTCAAATGTTTTTGAGAAATTATCATTAGAAATGATCAAATAGAGCTATGATAGCAGTGTCTCTAATTCTAGTCACAATGGCCACAAAATCTTGTTCACAGACCCAAATTAAAAAAATAAATACTTAACTCCAAATTGCCATAAGAGCTTTTCTTTCCTCATCCAATTTGGGTCTGCCAATCCAAAGCCAGTTTTTCAGAACAGACTAAGGGTCACATTGTGAGGTTTGCGATTGAACCGCCACAACTCTAATACAGTGGTGGTGAGGCAGCCTTCAGGGCGGCAGTCTCACCACCATTGTATGGAGATGTTTCCACTGGGATGACTGGTGGAAACCGTTATATTACAATGTTTCCACTGGTCAACCTGGTGGAAACTGTGCGGTGACATTGGCCTCTGCTCCCTCAGGGAGATGGGGCCAAAGCCATCGCACACAGCACCCTCGCAATGCGCAATGTTGGTGGAGGGGGCCTGCACTGTGCATAAAATGGTCATGGACAATGCAGGGGCCCCTCTGTTGCTCCCCAACACTGCCTTTCTGCTAGCCTTTTCATTGCGGGGGCCTGCCATGAAAAGGCGGGCAGAAAGCAAAGTCGTGATCAGCCGGGGGGTGCCGAACTCAGCACCACCCCGGCTGACCACGACTTTGACTGCCCCCATCCCGTCTGGATCCTTCATCTCGGCTGAGACAGCGGTCTCCTGGCAGTTCAACTGTCAGGATCGTAATCTGGTGGTTGGACCTGCAGGAGTGCAGTGGTCTGACTGCCACCACGAGTTTGGTGGTCTGAGGACCACAAACCCGTAATGAGGCCCCTAATCTGATTGACTGGCTGCACTTTCAAGAAAAATGTTGTAGCTATCATTACAGGACTTAGTCCCAGTGTCCTGAAAAAGTGAAAAAGCCATAAATGGGCAGGAAGAGCATCCTTTGAACTCCTGGCATGGGTGGAAGCCCCCAAAGGGACCCCCTGGTTTAAAAGGTTTAAAAATGTGGTGATTTTGCAGCTCTGTTTACAGACTCTGAGAATGGTTTTGCAGCCAACAACATGGTCTCTGAGTAAATTAACCCAGACCCTTGGTCTGCGAACTCAAGGAAGTGGTCTTTGACCCTTCCTGTACAGCCTGCATGGTTTGCTGTCCTAGCTCTGGCTCCGTGCAGGTATGTTCCACTAAACAGATGTGGACTCTCACTGCAGTGATGCTGTCTGTTCCATTCTCTGTGCTTATCTGCCACCCAAACCAGACTAACACTGCACAACTTCTTTGCCCTCACCTGATTTGTAAGGTTTGATTTGATTGTCCTAGTTCATCACTTTAAAGACTGGTTGGCTGACTATGCAACCTGTAAAATTGTTATGGGTTAATTATCTAAAACAATAAAACTACTTATTTACTTACTTGCAAATGCTTATGCTCCTGTAAGAAAGTGAATTATTAATTTGAGTGGATGATAGTCCAGCACAGGTAATAAAATATAATTAACCTGTTAGTTCCAGTCAAATGTTTCAATAATATAAATCAGTGCTTAACCCTGGCAGCAATGGCACAGAGTAGACAGGCTAATCTTAAATAAAATGTGTAAAGCATTTAGCCGTACCAAAATAGATAGAAGGTCAGACAAAACACAATAAAACTCCCACTCCGATTTATAACAATAGAGGAAACATATATTAGGCAGAATGACACCAAAATAAAAAGAATCCAATAGGGGTCTGTACAAAAGCTTTTTGAAGATGTGAGAGAAAATAACACAAAAAGGTGCCAAGCTCTAATGGTAGTCAATGGTTACAGTACACCAGGATCTAGGTGCGATTTGAGGCCAACTGCGATGGAGCACAGTTCAAATACACCAATTAGATTGATCCATATGGAGCCTGTTAGTAGAAAAGTTTAAAAAAAATGTTAATTCTTAATTTAAAAAGGGAATTTATTGTTTTTCTAAAGAAATAGGCCCTTCGTATGGAAGATAGCTGCAATTGAAGCTGCCACCATGACCCAAACGTTGGATGCAGAAAGCTCATTGGTCGTGCTACAGCCATAGAGCTTTTGATGTTTTTGGTTGAAAATTTTTTTTAAGTCCTAATACTGAAATGGACTTGGTGGATTTTTTAGAGGTAGGGAGATCTCAGCATAGAGACAAACCTTTCTAGACATGGTTTGCAGCACATACTATTGAAGCTCTGGACTTCTGAAGCAAAAGATTTTGAAAAGTTTCAAACCTTCTTTTCGTGCTCAAACAAATACAGGAGTATACTTTAAAGGCCCACTGGACCTCAGGATGAAGTGCACGAAGGGTGTCAGGCAGAGGCCATATGGAAAGTCTAGTTGATATTCCATTTGCCACTGGCCAGCCTGGAATTGTCAGAAAAAGACAAGCTACTTGTAGCTTGTTGTGTCCCTGTATTCACAAAGTTTAATTACCTGACCTTTGCAGTCCACTTGTTTGCCCTTGGTATGAGTTAGAGCAGGTCCTGTCCTTCAGAGCTTTTCTCTGGTCATGGACATCAGCTTCAGTATTCTTCTGTTATTCTGCAAGTCCAAAAAGTATTTTGTGGAGCTCCTTGGGATGACACATTTATGGTTGACACCAATTAGTGGGTGAGACTAACTCCTATGCACTCTCAAATCAATGGGTTAGTAATCCCATTAGGGCAACCCTACCCACCTTTTCAGTAGTTCCTCTTTGCTTTACTGCAAACAGTCCTAAAATGTTATGTGGCAGGGCAATGCCAAGATGGCCAAAGTTTTCAACCATACCAAACTTGGGCTCTGAAGTTTTGGTGTGTCACAATAATGGATGGCACAATAAATGCTGCAGTCCACCAGTAACATTTAACTTTTAATTCCAGGGGTGTATTTCCACACCATATGTAATGTATGGTCTTACTGGAAGGCTAAAATTGCAAATTAGGAGTTAGCCAACTTTGTCAAATATTAGAGGTCAAAGCATGTGTACTAGCACCTGTTTAGCAGTATCTGTGTGCCAGACTCAAAAGAACAGCAATAAAAGTGAATAAAATGGGTTGGCCACACAAAATGTGGTATTTTCACATAGCTCTAAAATCAATTGTCCAGATAATCAGTGTTTAATTAAATACCATCAAGGCAATTGGGCAAGCAAAATCGTTACCCAAGTTTTCTATTTTTTAGTGGAACTGTGGACTAACCCTGTACCAGCACTGACATGTTTGCATGGATTAATGTCATAGTTTGTATACACACATGTTCTTTTGAAAGTCTTATAAGCACAGGGTGATCGCTTGACCAATGAGCACTTTTTATGTCTTTATATGAATTATAAAACAGTGTTAAATGCTGCATTGTTATACTTAACTATTCAATTGGTTGTATGGCCTATGGTTTTAACTGTAAGGGTAAAGGTACCTTTTGATCAGTTTATTAAGTTTCAATACTCAAAATATTTTTTTATACATTCTACAAGGAATTGCTGTGCTCTTAGGTGACCTGCGAAACCAGCAGGATGTCTAAGAAGCACACTATTTTCTAAATTCCCCAAAATGTCTAGATTGGTTCTGTAAACCCTTATTTTTTTCAAACTGAGCATGGGTACAGGCCATGCCCTTCACCCAACCTTGGCTGCTCAAGGCCATTGATCATGCAGAGCAGACGTTGGCTGTTGACGAGCGTAGGGCTGAGGAGCTGTCTAAAGCCTTGTCCTGCAGCCAACCCCTGTTTCAGTCATGAACATTACATTTGGTTTGGAAGTTATGGATTGCACTCCTAACCATAACTTGTGAACTTCTGTTTTCTTTCTTTCAACTCAGTTTTTAAGTGAAAGTAGATGTTCAAAAAACAATAAGTACTGTAAATATTTAACAGCTCCCTGTGACATATATGTGCTATATTATTATACCAATAATCTCCAAATAATTCTACAGTGCTGTTCCATGGGCAATGTCACTATGATTAAAAGTAAAACTTGTCTTATCTTATACTATTATGCCCCAAGGTAATCTAATTTATGTGGCGACCAAGGCAAAATACACAGAACATTCTCTGATAGTATTATGCTCATCCATTTGAGCTAGAAATATCATTTTTTTTTATAAATCTGCCAATTTTTCACGTTATGGGGTACCCATGTGGCAGATATGTCAAATCCATAATTATGCCATACATGTTGCAATACCTGAATCACATAAATCCACTGGCCCTCTCTATTGTCCACTATTTTATCAGAAGTATATTCTTAATAGGTAAACCTAAATAGTTCCAATCAGTGGTCATTGTTAGCTGCACATTCTTAAAAACAGCCTTTACAGCTAATATACCCTAAAATAGCATGTAATGTAAAAAATGCATAATTGATATATTGTCCTATATTGATACATTGGAATTTCGGTGCCATTTGCAAGCCACTGTGCTTTTAACCTTTTGGTTTATGATGTCACCAGATCAGTGAAATGACAATATGTTTAAGTAATACAGTTCTTTCTCACGTATTTATTATTTTTCATTTAAGTTACATATAGCCATGATCCCAAAACATCAAAAAAGACCCTAACTTTGGCAAGAAATTTCAAGCATTTTTGCTAATGTAATTTGGTTGAACAACAAGGTAAGGATTTCCAGCCCTGCTTAAAAGCTGCTGGCTAAATTCAGATTCTTGTACATAGGGAAGTGAATTATGAGTTGTATGCTGAGGATCACACCCTCACTATTTTCCCATAAAATACTCCAACAAGTCAAATCTGCTGAAATTTGCTGGGTAACAATGCTTGGATTAAAGGCAAAACATGTAAAAAAAATCCTACTGGGGCTCTGATACAAAGATGAGCAACATTATCAACTGAGATGCCAATAGCTCTTAGCACTTTTGTGGACTGGTCAGTAGTTGATAGACACCCAAGCCAAAACAGTATAACACTTTACTGGTCTTCTAATCTAGGACTCTTTTACCAAGCAAAACATTCTATTTATTGTGGGTACTAATCAAAAGACTCATGGCATGGGGTTCTTTTATCAGAAAGTATGCTGGATCTGCCGGAATGATGGAATAGGACCAAGTTGACAGGTGGAAAGTGAACTGAGAGACCTTTGGCCAAAAACAGCTTCTCCATCTTTGATCTCCACAAATAAATGAAACAGAGAAAGATGTACTGAAAGCCAAGTCATGTTGTGAAGTGTTTGTATCACACCATCATTTGAGTTGGGCCTTGACTGGTAAGGAGACATTGTTATTTAGGCATAAGATAGTGAAAAAAGGGGGTCATGTGCTTGGACTGGGCAGTTATGATTATCTCTTTTGTTATGATGCTTTAGAAACTGCCTACAGTTCTAGTCCCTTCTAAATGAGTAATATACTTTTCACCCAAGAGATTTTGTTGGCAGTTGTCATGGATCTAGTTCAGCTGCAATTTATTCTATATTCTCATTCCCTTCTGGTGTATTTAGAGTCATCTGAGTTATACTCCTTTCCACATTTTGTCTGGTATATAGGAACAACTGAACAGTTCATATTATCTAGTCCGTAATGGCATAGGGCCGTGTGTAGCATCACTGATAGAACAGGTGACTGCATGAACCTACATGTGACAAATCATTGCAATGAAACCTTTTCTTTTGTATTACCACAGGGTTAATGGAGAGATCTGTATGTGACTAAACATTAGAATATCATTATTAAAAACAGCACCTTGAAAAAATAATGAATCCTAAACATTTTTTATAAAATTTGTGTCCCATTTGGTATAGCTTTTCTATCATTAATTATGTTTTTTGTTTAATAATGCTTTATTGAATAAGATAGCATACATTAGTACAATAAAATAAATATATTGTAACTAAAAAGGCATAAAGATAATTATACCTCTGAAAACAATTTCATACCCAACCGAAATAGAATATTGTACCACAGAATACTAGCATTTTTGTTATATTTTAGTAAAGGAAAAAAGAGAAGAGAGAGAAGAAAAGGAAAAGAAAAGAAAAGTCAAAATAGTGTAAAATGAAAATCACATGTTCACAATAGAGCAACCATTAATTCTAAAAAAAAAAAGACATTCAAGGAGGTTCAAATACAGTATTAACAGTAGTATGAAAGGTCTTGTGTTGCAAAAGAAAAGAGGTGAGAGGAAGCCAAAGCTTGTCTCTTTTAATTAAAAGTTGAGTAGTATTAGCATTTGCTCAATGGATTCTGTGATTATAACAAATCAGATTCCACCAAGATACAAAAGATACTTTTGTGGCATCTTTCCAGTTAGAAGTTATAATTTGCAGTGCGCTAGCAATGAGTAAATTAGCCAGTTTACCAAGCAGGGATTGGGAATGCTAAATAGATGAGATACTACAACAAAAAAATGTAATATACTGAAAGGTACATTGGTAGACAAAATCGTATTGATTTTTTTCCAAACTTGTTCCTAAAAATTGTGAACTGAAGGACAATCAAAAAACATGTGCATATAATGTCTATTTTCTTTATAGCACGACCAACACTTGCTGTCTGAAGTAAGTTTACATTAAGAAAGGTCTATAGGAGGATAGTATAACCTATTATAAAAATAAAATTATGTTTGGGTTGTAGATGCTGAACGGGTTGTTGTATGGAGTTTTAACCATATTTGTTTCCATGTAGATATAGGAACGTTTTGATTGAAATCCTGCTCCCATGCTAATTCTATTTTAGACTTTGGTCTCGTAAGACGGGTATGTGTAAGAGTTCTCTATATTAAGGACGCTTGGACTTGTGAGAAAAAATTATGAGGCTGAGAAGTAGGCTGTGTAGAAGGGGGAGTATTTAAAGAATGAGGTAATTTATAGAGGATAGCAGAGAGAGTTTGGTACTGCACAGCGTAATAAGAGGAGATAGGAAATGTCTGTTGAATATCTTGAAATTCAAGTAAAGCATGATCTAAAATTAATGATTTAGAGTTCTAATGCCTTTATGCATCCATTCTTTCCAGACTAGAATTCTTTTATGAAATTTAATATCATTATTGTACCACATAGGAGTTTGCTTAAGGTTATTATATGAGGAGCGAGGGGCAATAAGTAATGGCTTGGCAGTATAGATGGAATGATTGATTATTGGAGGGAGAAGGGATTTAGGGGGGTTTGAAAGCTGAATTGCCTCTATAAAAGTAAATGGTGTAATTTTCGGGTGTTCCAATTGACTCCATAGAGAGGTTCCGATGTCAAAGGTTGGAGAGATGGACAACCATATTTGTTTTATAACAAATACAGAGTGATATCTTTTAAGGCATGGAACATTTACGCCTCCATTATCTCTAGGTTCTTGTAATTTGATTAAAGATGTACAAGATATACGTTTGTTCCATAAAAATGTCATAAATAATGTATTGATAGTTTTAAAAAAAACAGAGGGAAGTTTAACGGGGTGCATTGCTTGATAAACATTTAAAATGGGCAACAACATCATTTTAATTGTGGTCAGTCTTCCCCACCAAGTTAAAGAGGGTACCATCTGTTGAGCAATTTCAAAATCTTTGACTTGACCTCTTTGAGGTTAATTTGAATAGTGTCTTTAATAGAATTGGAATAGGATATGCCCAGGCATTTGATATGCTTAGAGTTCCAAGTAAACCAGTATCTTTAAAAATATTGGGTAAACATTAAGCATTTCATGGCAAAACCTCTGATTTGTCTATGTTAAGCTTATACTCTGAGACACTTGAGTATTCTCGTACTGAGCGAAAAAATTCTGGAATAGTTTTTTGAGGATTAGTGATAAAAAGCAAAATATCATCATCATATGCTGTAAATTTAATATCTATGTCTTTATGCTTAAAGCCATAAAAATCAGATGACCTATGTATTTTTTCTAGAAGGGTATGAGGGCTGATATAAATAAAAGGGCTGACAAATGACAACCTTGTCTACTGCCTCTGAGTAGGGGAAAGTAATGGGATTGTTTACCATTAACTAAAATATATTTAAAGGGTGAGGAGTATAAAATACTGATAAGTTTAATATTATGAGGATAAAACCATGCCGTTTTAATGCTCCAAACATAAAATCCCAACAAACCTGATCAAAGGTTTTTTCAGCATCTAGAGTTATAGCAGCTATAGGGTGCCTCGACTTAGAAGCGAGATGGATAATATTGAGAACAGTTCTAGAATTAACAAAACCTGACTGATGAATGTCTATTAAATCTGGGATAAAATGATGAATCCGTGAGGCAAGGACTTTTGCAAAGATTTTACAGTCAACATTGATAAGGGATATAGGTCTATAATTACCACATTTGGACACATCTTTAGCTTCCGAAAAAGTGCCTTTTGCTGGATCCTGTGATATGAAATATTGTATAAGTGTAAATAACTTTGGAACTAAAATAGATGCAAATGTTAAATAAAATGCAATTGAAAAGCCATCAGGGCCAGGGGCCTTATCTTTTAGAAGTTTGCTAATGGCATTTTTAATTTCTGTCTCAGATAGTTCAGAGTCCAAGAGAGACAGATCTACTTTATGTGTCAGAGGAATAGATTGGAAGAAGGTATCAACTTCAGTTATATTAGAAGCATTTTCGGGAGTATATATTGTGGTATAGTAGTCAGTAAAACATTCCAGGATTTTTGAGTTCCTAGTGTGTCTATTTCCAAATGTGTCTGTGATACCAGTAATTTTAGACTTTTGTTTTTTAATCTTTAAATAATTTGCCAATAGTTTACCCACTTTATTTTTCCCCCCATAACATTTGGAATTTATTTTGAGTAGAGTACCACATGCACTTTCCAAAGATTGCTTATTACATTGTAATTTAACATCAATCAATGTGGATAAAGTATCTGGTTTATTAGAGGAGAAATATTCATGCTCAAGATGCTTAATTTGTGCAAGCAATTGAGAGAAAACTTTAAAATTTGCTTTCTTTTTACTGGCAACATAATCTATAATAAAGCCTCTAGCCGTAGCTTTAAAGGCATCCCATATAAAATTGATGTGTCGGAAGGTAAATTGTGCATAAAAATTATTTAGAAAACATTGTAAATTGTTAAAAAAATAAATGGTCTGAAGTGTTAGTAAACCTTCAGAGATTAGAAAAGGGGGACTTACCTGGAAAGTTCAAATCAATAATAACCAGGGGGTGATCTGATATAAGAATAGACCCAATATAAGTATGTGAAATTGATTGTAGAATATTTTGTGTAGCAAATATATGGTCTTTTCTAGAATATGAGTGATATACTGAAGAATAAAACTTAAATTCTAATACATCTGGATGAGCAATTCTCCATATATCACATAAACCTCTGGAGGAAATTGCTTGATAAAAAGCTTTTTGCATTGTATTAGAGGTCTAATGAGTTTGAGAACGACGATCTATAAAAGGATCCATAAGTTCGTTGCAATCACCTCCTACCACAAGATTTTCAGAATTGCAAGATAGTAGTAAAGAAGAAAAATTAACCTAAAAATGAGGCTCTACTCCAGTTGGACCATAAGCATTGCAAATGGAAAATGGTACACCATTAATTATGACTTCAAGTAAAATCCATCTGCCTGTAACATCTTTAATCTCTTGTATAACCTGTATTTGTAAGGATTTATGAAACAAAATTATTACCCCATTCTTGTTATGAGCTGCAGAGGAACCGAAAACATGACCAACCCAGTTTCTATTTAGACTTTTAAAGTTCTGCTGCTGTTTTTTTTGTACAAGAGCAACCTGACAATTCAAATTAGAGAGATGTTGGAGCACTCTTTGTTTCTTAACCGGATTACGTAAACCCTTAACATTCCATGAAATAATACGAAAGACTCGTCATTTAAATGGTGGAAAACAGACTCTTAACTAAACCTAAAATACAGACAACATGTGAATCATAGAACAAGGTGGAAAGGAAAATGATGAACAGATGTCTAACTGAGGTTGCTTGTTGATGCCAACATTGCATTGTAAGGTAATTAAATAATCAAAGAAGAAAGATAGTACAAGAGAGAAAGAGAAGTAAAGAGGTAGCAAAATCACCCCATTGATAGAAAAAAAAGACCAAAAGCCAAAAAGCTTTAGTAATAACTGTCTTCAAAAGTAGAAATATAATTTGCATGGGAGAAAGGGAGGAGCAAGAAAATTAGAGGCCAATCAGCAACAGTACCCCCGAGGAATTAAAATAATTAGACGGCAAGAGGGAGGGGAGACGTCAAAGGAGAATAAAAACATTACAGTATAAATAACAGATGACATGACTTACCACAAGGTAAAGAACACTATAATGTCGAGATATCCAAGAATATAAACACAATTTGGAAAGGAGATTTTCTCAACTTGACATTTCAGCGTTTTCAATACCTGTGAACAAAATATAAATGAATTAAGAATCCCACATTAACCAATCAAGTCTTGCTGAGTTCCATTGCCTCCCCTTTGTGAGTATATATAAATTGTTTCAAGTCAGAGGGATTTTCAAAAGTAGTTGTTCTGTTCTTGAAGGTAACTTAAAAACACAAGGGTGAATAAGGCCAAATCTAGCATTCATAGATCTTAAAGCTGGTCAGAGATCCAGAAATTCTTTCCTTCTTTTGGCTGCCGCCGTGGCCACATCCTGACTAAATAAAAGCTTTTGGCCTGACCACAACATTTGTTCACATTGTTTGGCAGCAGTTAAACCTGTCATTAAATCCGAGAATTGTAGAAAGAGGGCGATAATTGCTCCTGGTTTGGATGTAGAAGGAGGACCAATACAATGGGCTCGCTAAATGTTGAGAACCGTGGTATTCTGTAGACCAACAATCTTTTGAATATGAGTTTGCAAAAATGTCATCAAATCTTGGCCTTCTGAGCCTTCTGGAATGCCATAAATGCGAAGGTTATTTCACTGATTACGATTTTCTAAATCTTCTGTCTGTTTTTTTTTAAGTAGTATGACTTCTTTAGTCAGATTATCGACTTTAACAGTAGTATCTTGTACATCACTGATCCTCTGTTCCACTTCAGAAAGTCTAGAGTCCAGACGTGACCATTTCTCTTCAATTCATTGTAACACAATATTTGTCTCCATAACAAAAGGCTTTATTAACTTATGTTCATCCATAATGTCTTCCAAAGTGAGACGCAATGGAGACTTAGTTGGAGAGGATGGCTCTTTGTTAGCTCTTTTGTTGCCCCCGGAGTCTTTACGACCATTAGAATTAGACACAGAGGATAAGGATACTTTTGAAGTATGAGGAGCGTCCATTTTAGCAATGCTGTGAATATTTAACACAGTATTTTAGTTGCTGTTCCTGCACAGTCAATTAGGTCACCTCAAAGGATAAACATTCAATCTTATATGAGGAAACCTAAAGTAAATTGTCTAAAACAACCTCAGAGACGACATCCAAAAATGTCAAAAAAGCATAAAGTTCCCCACTTAATTAAAATAATAGTAGGTAACATAGAACATAACAAAGAAAAAAGATTGAGGGAATGTTCTTCTCAAAATGGTGGCTACATTCTTGTGAGAAAGGAAGCAGCAGGTTCAAAGAATTAAACTCTGTGAAATTCCAGAGTTAAAAAGAGTAAAAAACTCACCATACTGCTCCCTGCACAGTCTCACACCATATTCTGCAGAAAAAATGAGTCAGCTCTTGAAAATTCATTCCTCCAATAAAAAGGCATCCTCGGCAACTCGGGAGCGTCGTTATCAATTGGACATCCTAGCTCCTCCTGGGTGTGATCTTCTATCATTAGTTCTAAAGGGTCAATACTTCCATAAAAATTTAGGGCTCAATTTTTATTATTGTTTGTATATTTTGCATGCAATCTCAAAAAGCCTCTACAGTATTCTTAAAAACCCTGCATGAAAACAGACTTTCACTCATGTTTTTTAGATAACCACGTTATTTTTTTCTATCCTTTCCATACCTCCTCTCTCTGACACAGCCTTCTCTAATTCACAAGCATGTGCATCTTAATCCTCACTAATGTATTTCTGCAAAATGCCCATACTTCATTTTTAAGCTCATAATCTCTTCTTTAAAAGGCATACCCTTGTAATCCTATAATACATAATCGCCTGAAGCTTGCCTAGTAATACCCCTAACTTCACATACCCCCCTCTCCCACTGATGATCACACTTAAAACCTATTAACGCAATCTACCACATAGAAACTGTAGTAAATGCATGACATGACTTCCTTAAGAATGAAACACCAGTCCCAGTAACCCACAATAACCAAAACAAAAAACCCTAATAACCTGGAGATTTCTGAGCAGCATGCTGGACAGCGTCAAACAATACAACACCTCATCATGGGTAGTAAGTGCTACCTGAAAGCAGCTACAACACAATGCAATATACAAACCACACTATTACTAATACCATGCCACTCATTAGTTGGGAAGTTAATTGTAGCCAATACCTTGTGTCATAATAAACAGCTTGACACTCCTAAGCTTACATAAGACAAAACTGTGAAGAGTCATGTCCATCACTCAGTACTGCACCAGTCCACAGTAAATAAACCACTAAACAACAACTGAATAGATATGGATTAGCTGCTGTGATATGCTGTGTGTGGCTGACCAACACAGTATTTGAATGTAGTCCAACACTGAGGGTTCTAGCAAGCCACATACTATGACCGCTTCTTGACATCTCACAATGATATTCAGAAATTAGATGCTATTAACAAAGTGCATCCCAGCAGATTGCTCACCATTTTTCCCTTTAACTGACACATCCCCAGGCCCATAAACCTTAAATAAAATATCTCAGACCTTAAAGCCCGGTGCAGTAACCAGTTAAGTGAACTATGGACACAGAAAATACTATAAAGGGGCTTGAAGAACTGCTCAAAACTACCACTTACTGAAAATCATAAACTGTGTGCCTGTCTGTTACACTTCTTCATCTATCACACTCCTAAGATCTGTGCCCCAAATCACTATATTCCTGTGAGAAGCTGGCCTGGTTTGTAATGGGTACCAGAGGTACTTACACCTTATACTAGGTCCAGTGATCCACCTTAGTGAAATGTAGGCAGTGTCTAGCAGCTTAAGCTGTCTAGAGGTAGCTGTAGCAGAGCAGCCAAGTCAAAGCCCTTGCAATGCCACCATAGCCACACAGGTCTACATGTACGAAGCAGTTTGCACGTTGCAAACAGTGAATCAGGCCGTTTGTGATGTGCAAAATGCACTTTGACATGTTCTAACCCATTTTTGCGATTCGGTAAACTATTTACCTAATCGCAAAAAGGGATTGAGGGTCGCAATTAGGAAGGGGTGTTCCCTTCCTAATTGTGACTCACAGTCCCATGTATGATTGTTTTGTGACTGCGAATGCGGTCGCAAAACAATTGCAGTTAGCACCAGTGTCACACTGGTGCTAACCCATTCACAAACAGAAGGGGTCCCCATGTGACCTCTTCCCTTTTGTGAATGTCAGGAAAAAAAAAATTTCAGAGCAGATAGTTGTCCTACGGACCACTGCCTGCTTTGAAAAAAATGAAACGAAAATGTTTCATTTTTGAAATGCATCTCGTTTTTCTTTAAGGAAAACTGGCTGCATTCCAAAAAAAAAAAACAGCTTCATTTAAAAGCAGTCACAGACATGGTGGTCTGCTGTCCCCAGCTGACCACCATCCCTGTGGGGGCCACGATTCCCAAACCGAGTCACAAACCAAACATTGGTACATGTAGCCCACAGTACTTATACACAAGAAAAGACAATACCCAGTGTTACCAAAAATAAAGGTACTTTATTTTAGTGAAACAAGGCCAAAAATATCATATTGGATATACATCCTCTGGAGGTAGGTATTATACACAATATACACACTAGTAACCAAAATCAGGTAAGTATACAGTCATAGAATAGTGCAAACAGTGAAAAACACAATAGGTTGCAATGGGCCTAGGGGGAACACGAACAATATAATAAAATAGGGGAATGCGAATATTGTTTTACCCCCTAGGCAAGTGTAGTGTGTGGAGGGGTGCTGGGAGTGTAGGAAAACACCAAAGATAAGTAAAATACCACTCCCCAGATCCCAGCAAAACAGGAGTAAAGTGCAGCAAGTTTCCTCAGAACACACTAGAAGCCGTGGTAAAGGATTATGCACAAAAAAAAGAAAGACTGCAAGAAACCAACAATGGATTCCTGGATACGAAGACCTGTGGAGAGAGGAAATCAGGGCCTGAAGTCGATGAAGAGTCCAGGAAGAACGGGAGCCCCTGCTAACCTAACCTAGATGAAGGTGCAAAAGAGGGTTCTCCGGTTGGATGAAGAAGTCAGAAATGCACCAAAGAAGACAGCTGTGGGTTCCTGCTTGGTGCAAGAGATGTCCCACGTCAAGTCATTGGATGCAGGCTTGTTTTCGTCATTGGATGCTGCCAACAAGCTTTGGCTCACGCAAATGTTGCTGTTGGTGGAAAAAGGGGCTACCTGGGCCGAGGAGGGACCTGGGTGCCTCAACTCAGACTGAGGAGGCAGAGGGGGCTCTCTGCATTTTATAGAGCCCTCAGAAGACCAGGCAGCACCCTCAGGAGTCCCAGAACATGGGGACAAAGGAGTTGCAAAATGTGGTTGTCGCAGCACTACACAAAGGGATCCCACGCTGCCGGAGAACAACTCAGGGAGCTGAGCATCACGGGATGGGGTGCTGGGGACCTGGGCTACGCTGTGCACGAAGGATTTCTGGAAGAAGCACACAGAATCCCAAAGAGCTGCAAAAAATGTGGTGCACAGGGGTACTGTCTCACAAGGGGAGGCAAGCCCTTACCTCCACCAAATTTGGACAACTGGACCTTTGGACAGTCAAGATCACTTCAGTCCACCAACTGTGTTCCAGGGATCATGCTCATCGACAGGAGAGGAGCCCCAGAGTACAAGTTGTCATTGCAGGGAGGTGCCTGCTGAAGTAGGGAAGTGACTCTGTCATTCCACTGGAGATTCCTTCAGTCCTTCTGGTACAGAATGAATACAGGCAGTCGTCAGAGCGTGCTCAACCTGGAAACCTTTGCAAATGCTTGCAGGAGCTGAAGTTGCAGGGTTCCAGTAGCCTTCCTGGATACTTTGTTGCAGTTACAGTGTTCCTGGAGCAGTCTGTGGTTGATCTGACAGTCAGAAGCTGAAGCAGAGGATGCAGAGGAGTCCTGGCGGAGTCTTGGAAACCGAACCCGAGGAAACACACAGAGGAGAGACCCTAAATAGCCCTGAGAGTGGGATTGGTCACCTAACCAGGTATGGACCTATCAGGAGGGGTCTCTGACATCACCTGCTGGCACTGGCCTCTCAGATGCTCCCAGTGTTCCCTGAACATCCTCAAAACAAGATGGCAGAACCCAGGGACACTCTGAAGGAGCTCTGGACACCACCCCTTGGGTGGTGATGGACAGGGGAGTGGTCACTCCCCTTTCTTTCATACAGCTTCATGCCAGAGCATAGACTGGGGTTCCCTGAACTGGTGTAGACTAGATTTTGTAAGAAGGGCACCATCTGTGCCCTTCAAAGCACTTCCAGAGACTCTGGGAGGAAACCCCACCCATGCCTGTCACACCTACTTCTAAAGAGAGAGGGTGTAACACCCCTCTCCTGAAGGAAATTCATTGTTCTGCCTTTCTTGGGATTGAGCTGCTCAAGCCCAAGGAGGGCAGAAGCCTGTCTGTGAGGTGGCAGCAGCTGAGGCTGCAGTGAAAACCTCAGAAGACTGGTATGGCAGTACTGGGGGTCTACGGTAGAGCCCCCAGGGTGCATTGAATTGTCCCCCCATACCAGAATCAGATTGGGGGTATCATTTCTCAATTCTATACACTTCACATGGCCATATTCTGAGTTACTATTTTGAACTTACATAAATGTGTTGACCTATATGTAGTGTGCACTTATAATGGTGTCCCCACACTCACGAAGTCCGGGAAAATGGGCCTGGATGACATGGGGGCACCTCTGCTAGTGCAGGGGTGCCCTCACACACAGGTACCATGCACCTACCCTTCAGGGTCTATAGGTGACATAAAAGTGACCTGGTGCAGTGAAAATGGCTGTGAAATTGTGCTTACACTATTTCACTCAGGCTGCAATGGCAGTCCTGAAGAAGTGTGTGTATGAGCTCCTTATGGTTGGCAAAAGAAATGCTGCAGCCCATAAGGATCTCTTGGAACCCCAATGCCCTGGGTACCTAGGTACCATATACCCTAGGGACTTATAAGGGGGGTACAGTATGCTGATTTGCAGTGGAATACTGGGTTACCAGTATGTAAGTACAAATTTGGAATCAGAGAGAGCATAAGCACTGAGTTCTGGTTAGCAGGACTCCAGTGACACAGTGAAGCATACTGACAAAACAGTAAAACATACTTACATGTAAACCACAAACTATGAGCACTACGGTCCTGACTAGCAGGATCCCAGTGAGATAGTAAAAACACACTGACAAACACTGAAAAACAGGCCAAACATGGGGCTAACCATGCCAGAAAGAGGCTACTTTCTCACAATTCCCACATCAATTGTCATCACACACAACATGTAAACCTTTTCTACATAGGATCAAAACAAAGACAACAGAATTCCAACACATACCCTACAGAGTGTGGCATGATACCCTTGTTTCAAGCACTTCAGCATCCCACATAGGGGTAGTAAGTGCTCTATCAATGTTGTAGTACGATACCACAGAGAGTGGGCCATGACAAGAGTACCAAAGAGAGGCGGTTTACTGGAGAGGTTGAAAGTTTTTACTGGAGAGCAGTCACTTTACTAGAGAATGTGGGGAGCGCACCAAAGAGAGGGAGTATTACCACAGAGTGAGAGTCACTGGAGAGGGGTGCCTTATGGAAGAGAGAGGGAGAAGGCATTAGCAGAGAGATTAGGATTATTTGCAGACAGGGAATCTACTGGATAGAGATTAGGCCCTTACTAGAGAGAGAGTGACGCTCGGTATGAAGGCAGAAGAGGTGCACACACAGTTCTGTGTTGTTTTGACGTGTGATTATAGTGTTACTGCATGGACTGGTAGATGGTATGGCCTCATGCCATCTAAGCATGAAGCTTTACTTTTATTGCAAAAGTCTATGGACCACTGCTGCTACTGTCCCTGTTCCTCCATAGAGTGTGCTCCTCTGGCCACCCTCCCTTTATTGATCACCATTCTCACCATAATAGAGAGTCTCATTCAGGGGCATGTTTATACTCTGTTTGCACCGAATGTGCGTCAAACATTTTGATGCACATTCGGCGCAAACCGTGCACCATATTTAAACTTTGATGCCCGAGCCCTCGGACGTCAAAATCCTCTGTGTGGTTATTTTTTGGATGCGGGAAACTGCCTTGCGTTAATGACATGCAAGGTAGGCGTTCCCGCCCAAAAATTGACTTTAAGGCCTGTCCGCCTTATTTATACTCCTGCGTCATTGTGATGCACAGGAGTGGGCGGGCCTTAAAAAACGGCGCACAACCTGATGTGCGCTGTTTTTTAACACCTGGGTGAGGGCAGGCATTAGGGGAGCTGTGGGCTCACTTCCATGATCTCTGACCATGGAAGCAGTCCAGAGGTGCCCTTTCCTGCCCCTAGGGACACCCCCTGCCAACCTTGCCCACCCCTGGAGGAAACCCATGGAAGGGGGGACCCATCCCAGGTAAGTACAGGTAAGGTGAGGTAAGTATTTTATTTTTATTTTTTTAAAGTGGCATAGAGGGGACTAATTTGGGCCCCCCTACATGCCACTGTGCCCAATGACCATTCCCAGGGGATAGAAGTCCCCCGGGCATGGCGATTGGGCAAGGGGGCATGACTCCTGTCTTTGCTAAGACAGGAGTCATTTCAATGTGTGTTGTGGGTCAAAAAATGGCGCAAGTCCGCCTTGAGTCTTGATTTTTGCCTCAAACCTGACTTGCACCATTTTTTGACGCACAACCTCCATTTTCCCCTACACCGCATTGCCTGGTTTGAGTAATTTTTGTTTTACTCTGACCAGTCTTCAGCGCTGGCTAACGTCATTCCTTAAAGAAGGAGCCCGCATGGTGCGTAGGAATGGCGTTAGCTGGCGGTAAAAAAAATTATGCAAACCAGCGTCGGCGCTGGTTTGCGTCAAAAAGTATAAATATGGGCCACAGTGTTTGCTGCTTTTGGTGCCTCCTAAGTGCTCTGGCTGGATGGCAAACCTACAGCCCCAGTCCTGCAATCTTATCAACCCTGCTGCACTGGTGATGATGCATATTTGTGAACTTACAGTTTCAGACACGCTTATCCTGCAGCCTTGCTGCCTCATTAGTCTCACAGCCTCCAATCACCTTAAGTCCCCACGTCACCCCTACAACTTCATCCTCCCAAGCTACCAGCAACTACAACCCAAATATAATCTGGGCTATGTTTGCCCCTGGCCCAGTCTGCTCTTTTCCCTTGCCTTCTGAAGTCCTCAAAAAGTAACTCATTCAGAAAGCCCTCCATGCTGAGGCTTATCAGCCGTTGATTAACTCTTACCATTTTCTATGCATATGAAATTAAGGTCATGGATACACTTGGGTGGTTACAGGCCATATGTTTCCATAGAAGTCCCTGGGATTATGTTGTACTGTTATGTATGTCTCTTATAGAGAGCCTCTATTGTTTATTTCAGTTCCTGAATCTCACACCACACTGCTGTTGCATAGCAAAAGTTGATTTTCAAACTGGTTACCCACTTTTGTGATGTCATATATGCCTTCCAAGCCAGGCTAACAGAGCTGTCTGCAAGGGTGTCAGTGTAGCACTGTGTATCTGTTTTGACTGAAAGCAGAAAGTACAGCTTCAGTAGGGGGAAGGAAGGAGGAGGTAGGGGTTCGTCAAGGATGGCAGGTGAGTTTTTCAACCTGTGGTACAGGGGTACATAACAGAGGCCATGGTTGGTATGACTTCCCTGTTATTCATCTGCCACTGCATAGCAGTTGAAAGCAGGGGCAGATGACTTTGGGGCCATACATAACATAACATTGTAGATGAATAAAAAGAGAATTACAGGGATGTTTTTAACCTTGGGTTTGAGTGGCAACATAGACAACTTTAGCTCCACACTCAGGTCGTCATTCGTAGTTTGTCTGTAACCTGACAGCAACACCTGAGGCGGTGTTGTGACTGCCGCCAGGGTGGTGGTACAGACTGCCATATAATGAGTAAGATGGTAAACCCAATGAAACACAGACAACTGACCCCCAGTACCACGCGGACTAGCAGAATCCGGTGGCAGTAGGCAACTTCAGGCTGGCGGAAACCTAGGTGCCACCCACCATATTCCGAGTCACCACGCAGCCAGAATATCTGGGACAGGCTAGCTGTGACAAACATCCTGGCAGGAACAGAAAGATCAAAAGGAGACACCCATCTTCAGGCACAGAGACGCGTCCGTGGCCGCCATGGCAAACTAACTGCTAGTCTTCCCAGCGTTGTATATCACCATACACCTTCAGGGTCAGCGACAACGATGAAGACAACAACCGTAAGTACGCCTAGCACAGAGTGGAGGAAATGTCAGTGATACACACCCACAGAAAACACACACTCCCAGCACGGACAGCGAAGGCCACACATACCTACGCATACACCTGTACAGTAACATCCACATACACACAGGCACACTCCAAATACGTCAAAGGCAAGTACCCAATATACACACAAAGCCAAGCAGATACGTGCCAGACATACAGCACACCAACAAAGTCATACACATTCATACACAGCACCGCATAACCACACAACGACAACTAGACCACAAACATCTCAACGCAGGCATAGACAGGCACGTTGTGAAACTCCACAAATACACACACACCATAAAATGTATGTAGCAATGACACACAATCAACAACAGTGAACACACATCCAAACAATGACCCAGTTGACACATCACGTACAACCAACATACAAGGAAATCCACAGATGCAGCACCATACATACAGATGCACACAACACCCCATACAATCCCTCAAGTAAGAAATCAGACACATAACAAATGCACATGCACAAACTATCTACTCAGCACATGTAACAACACAGACACTACCCATACACAGACCACACACACCATTGCTCACAGATGTCCCACCACCATGTAGAAGGAAACCAGGACAAGCATCTCAACTTGCCAAGCACAGCAATATGGGCAGATGTATTTTTTTAAATATATGACAATAAACTATATTCAAAATGTGCCAAATGGCAAGTTGAATATCCGATAATGCAGGACACATTGTCCAGATATCATGGCCCCAACTTGACTCTTGACAGCAAATGGGCCTCCATGGCACAGGGGCATCAATGGGACAGGCAGGCACCTCTGGGGTTTGGGGTGGTGGGGGTAGGGGTGGCTTTGATTTGGAAGGGGCATGTCTCAGTTTGGGCTTGGGAGGGGGGAATTTGGCTCTGAGAGGGATGGATTATTTGCTGGGTGGAGGAGCAGGTGAAACACCAATGGGGCCACCCAAGGTATGGGAGGTAGAAGGGCCTGGGAGGGGCAGGGAGACACAATGTTTAGGGGTAACACAGGGTGGGAGGGGAGTAGGGAAGAGGTCAAGGGTGGCAAGGAAGACTTTTTAGGTACACGGGGGTGGCCACATGATTGAGGGTTGAGAGTGGAAGCAGAGGGAGTGCTCGTTTAACGTGTTGATGTGCCGTATGAGGATGCTGGTGTGTGCAATGTGTACATGTCTGTGGTGGGTGGGTGAGTGGGTGCATGTGCATTCATTGGGGGTAGGGTGTAGAGATGCAGGTAGAGAGAATGGGAGATGTGTTTGTGAATGTTAAGGTGGTATGTGCAAGTGAGGTGGGTGTGCTGCAGGTGGAAGAGAAAGTAGTCATGGTGAGTGCGGGTGTGGTGGGTGTCTGTGAGTGTGCTGTTGTGGTGATTGGGGATATGCCATGAATGCTAGCAGGACCAGTGTGTGATGATGCAGTGCTGGCAGGTGTGAGTGGTGGTGCAACTGTAAGAGAGGAGGTAGTGGGGAATGTATATGTTGGTGTGTATGCAGATGTGTGTTGTGTGTGTGCATGCCTGTGGGTTCGTTTGTGATGCTCATGTGTGTCTTTGAGTACCTTGCCAGGTGTATGCTGGTCTGTAAGTGAGCCCTGGACAGGTGTATGGAGAGGCGTTGTGGATTAGGAACAGGTAGATGTTCCTTCCCTGGCACTGATAGGTGTCTCCCACCTCCCCCTCCCCTCCCCAGGGCCCTCATCCACCCTCCCTCTCTCTCCCAATAACCCCCACATATACACAAATACACGCACATACATACACACACATACACACACGCATACACACATTCACCCCTGCATGCATATATTCATACACCCTGACAGCTATACTCGCTAACATACATCCAGGCACACATGCAATCACATGACACAACATGCACGTACACACACACACACACTCATGCACACACACATTACACATGCATGCATGCATTCAAACACAGTCATACACACCTTAACACGCACACAACACACCCTACCCCCCTCTCCTGTCAGAGAACCCGACTTACCTCTTGCAGGCGATCCTCCGGCAGGAGAAGGGACACTGCGCTGCTGCCAGCAGCAGCATCCGCCAGCAAAACACCGCCAGGCAAAACACCGCCAGGCTGTATCGTTTCCACCTCACCGCCATCCGCCGCTATGACCTTAGCCGGAAATCCACCAACCTTCTAGCGGAATTCCGGATATGATCATAATTCGATGGACGGTCAGTAGTCACGGCAACGGTATTTTGGCAGCCATCGCCATGGCGGTAGGAGGCATTTGCCGCCAATGTCATAATGAGGCCCATTGTGCTGAGTCATTTTATTGTGAGGAAGTGTTTGTTAGTGGTACATTATTTTGATGTTTTATTGTCAATGTGTTATCAACGTATCTATTTACATTGGTAATAGTGTATTTGTGTTGATGTGTTGCATTATGCTGGTATCTTTGCTGTGCTCTATTCTGCTGTGGTTACATTTTGTTTTTTGTTGCTCATGCTTTGAATTATTATTTCTCATGCTTACAGTATGTATAATTGGTGAACTCCATTCAGTAGCAAGCGTGAGGAATGAAGGAACATTTATCAGCAGTGGCATAAGTAGGATTATTTCTTTTCTTACAGCCTTCTATGTGGTGAATGATTTGTCTAAGTCAGAAATGTTTTAGACTCTCTGTCACTCACACATCCACACACACACATGCACACTCACACACACATAGAAAACAAACACACACACACATATTTTGGAGAGGAGTGTGATATGAATGAACAATGGCTCAACCACAGGACATGTAATGAACTCTGCTGGCAGGTGCAGGATAAAGCTGTGTTTCCTTTGTTATGTCTGGTGAAAATTACGGTTTTGAATGTCTTATTAAATATTGCATGATAATGAAGGAACAATATTATTACATACATAAACAATAAAAAAATGCATAGACAGAAAGAAACTCTGACTCATCCTCCTTCAGTTATTCCTTGCTTATGAGGGTGATTTTAGTAGAAATTAAAATCCATGTATCAACTAACACATTTGAGTGGAAACTAGGCCTAACCAGAGCCAAATTTAAATGTGCACTTTTCTTTCTAAACTTTGCATGACCCACATTTGCTTGACCTGCTTGATTTGCTGACATTGACAAATTCCAATAAACTTAATTCAGCAGAAATGTCTCTATTGTAACCTTTGCTTGGCCTATACATGATGCAAACTTCCTCCGCTAGCAAAGAAAGTTATATTATTTTATTCTTTCTATCTGCCTATCAAGCATTGGAATTTCAAGATCTGCTAAACTAATTGAAAACTTGCTTCTTCATGAGCAGGCTTATGGTGTGAAGCTGGGTGAGAATGAAAGTGACAGAATGAAAATAAGCACAAGTGTTTGGTTTTTCAGAGAGTAAAGCACATGGGGAAATATTCTAAAGATTAATGTTGAATGAAACAGAATGTGTCACATGTTTCGAAACTGTTCTGTTCTCAATGAACCATGGCTCCTGATTGGCTGTCTAATATCTTTGATGAAACAAATTTGCTAAAATGTATTATTCATGCTTCATGTATAAAAGTGACCCATGGCAAGAACAAATAGTGGCATCACACAAAATGTTTTGCTAGGACTTTGAGACTCATCCTGGGACCCATGCTTTCTGAGCTCTTTACACAGTTTTACTGTCTGCCTAGACTATTCTCTAATATGTTGCACTATTCTTTATGAGTATTGATAGCTTAGCAGACCAGCCTACAACTAGAATATGTTCTTTTTGCTCTTCAGCGACTACAATATGTTAATTTGACTGATTTAGAAATATTACAATAAGGATAGCTTGTGGGACATGCTTCATGCAATGTATTGTAAACTCTGACGAATAAAAAGAAACCTAAAATGTATGATAAAATAAAGCTTTAAAACTGCACAAACACTCTCATTATTTACTCCTGAAATCATATTGAATGTATTGTTTATGAGAATTGCAGCTTGTGCCTAATAGTGATTCCCAACATCCCCTCCAGGGGCACTACGAGGTGCAGAGTATTTTATAATTTTAGGATTTTCCGTGCTCCCCAAACGTTGATAGCAGAAGTAAGGTTAGTATGGTTAGGGAAACAAGCTGCAATGATTAATAGATACCCACATTTAGACACAGCCTGAATGCTTAGAACCTGACTACGAAGATTGATTAGGTGCAGTTTCATAAGCAGTTGCAGGTTGTTTTTGAAGAATTGGTGAAATCCATGGGTGTTAGTATCAATAGCATTGATGTGTCAAAAATGTGCAAATTGTGATTTGTACTGAAAAGGTTTTTATGATTTTTAGATTTGAAATTGTTATGGCTTATGATTTATGTGCTTTAACAAAGAGAAAAAGAGGTTGTCAGACTAAGAAGTAGACTAAGATCCTGGGATAGAAGTAAAGATTTAGGGAAAAATAGGGTCTTTTTTTCTGCTTGGAGAAGTGTAGGTCATGAATGTGGACGACTTTGCACACAAAGAGGTACATAATAATCTGTTGTGATTATACTAATTTTGATTAGTGCTTGGGCAACCTAATGCACAAATGTGATAAAGCACTGATTAGGTGATTTTCTGCAGGTCGAGGACACATCATTCTGATTCAAGAATTCTTAGATTGGGAATCAGAAGGTGTAAAACCTAGTGTTGATTGTTAATGTGTGCTATTGGTTTTCTTTAGTAAAAGCAGACAAAGATTGATGTCTTTTTATGTTGCATAGTTATTAGATTTGTTTTTCGTTCATTTAGAGAAGAAAATTGTACAGGAGGATGAACCACAGTAAGGAGCAAGTTGTTGTGTCATATTGTTCTGTGTTGGTTGGTTGAGTGAAGCTGCATTGTGATTGGTTAAATCTCAGCAAGAGGTGTGAAGTCATTAGTTAATTTAATTACTAAGCTGCAATGAGATTTGATAACAGGGTTCAGTGTTCTAACAGAGGCAGAAGAATTACAAAAGAATTGAAATACTGTGATTCTGACTATTGAATTGTTGAATTATAATTTCAAATTATAAAGTTTTTCAAAATGTTGAGGAGCCTAATAAGAGGTAATGTAATGGTTCCAGTTAGGGGGGTACGGAAGCCCCTCCTGAGGATGTGCCAGCATATCAAATGATTATTGAAGAAGGGTTACATACACATGTTTGGCTTCGACAGTGGTGGAAGATCACTGAAAAAGAAGGGTCAGTGAGCTTTCCTAGATGGGGAACATTTAATTTAGGGATTATTGGCAGATTATGAGAAAAATTACACTAAATGAAGCCGCTTAATAGACCTTTTGCGACTCTCAAATGGGTCACAGCGCTATTTGCGACAGTGCAAAATGCAAAATGGTATGTACAAATGCCATTTCGGAGTCCCAAATTTGCGACTGAATTTTGCGACTCACAAATAAGAAATCACAATTTGCGACTCGCAAACCGAATGTACATGGTAGTCGAAAATTGCGATTAGTCGCAAATAGGTCATTTTGCACACGCAGATTAGCACTGATTCCAAATAGGTGTAAGCAGAACCAAAGTATAAAAGCAGACCCAGAATGCACAATGGCTGCACTCTACGTGATTGAATAGAGGAGGCGATTCCAGGCTGCCCAGCAGAGAAGGAGGAGGCGGAGACAGGAGAGGATATACAGAATCAGGCAGACCATATTTCAACAGACTGAGGAGGAAATAAAAGAGAAATATAGACTAAGCAGCACAGTCATCTTAGAGATCATAGAACTGCTGAAACCTCAACTAGAAAGCCAAACCCTGCGCAGCTGCTCCAACCCCTCACATGTGCAAGTGCTGTCCTCACTGCACCTCATGGCCTTGAGTAGCTACCAGGGGGTGATTGCGGTTGCTGGTGGGGTGTCCCAAAGTGCCCTGTCACAATTCTTTAGACGTTCTTAGATGCCATACTCGCACACATGTCCAGATACATTTACCTTACCTGGAATGCGGAGAAAATGCACAACACCAAATTGGACTTCTACACATGTACCCATATATCCTCCTGCACATATGGAATATGTGTTCTACAATAGGAAATGTACTCACTCACTCAATATCCAGGTGGTATGTGATGTCCACAATGTCATAATCAATATAGTGGCAAAATACCCAGGGAGCACACATGATGCGTACATTTTCAGGCACAGTAGGATACACCAATGCCTAGAACGTGGGGAGTTTGATGATGGATGTTTATTAGATACTGGGTAGTACACATCAATGTCATAAATATGTCACAAATACGTGTCAGTGCATAACCATTTAAAGCTGTGCTCATATTTGCTGTTTTGTTACACAGGTGACAGTGCATATGCTTTGAGGCCATGGATAATCACCCCATACCTAACACCTGCTAATCAGAATGAGAGGTGCTACATCATTGGACATCTGCACCCAGAACAGACAATGAAAGGACCTTTAGCATGTTGAAATCTCATTTTAGATGCCTGCACAAAAGTGGAGGTGCACTCCAGTATGCCCCAGAGATTGCATGCAAGATTGTGGTGACATGTGCCATCCTACACAACATTGCAACCATGCGTGGGCTACATCTCACCATAGAAGACACATATTCTGAGGATGAGGAGCAGGAGCCACCACTATGACAGCCTGGGGATGGTAGCAGCGCAATGGAGGGTAGACGGCGATGGGCTCACATAGCAACTCATTACTTTGGCAGGTAAGTGCCAACCAACACTGCACTCACAAATGTAAAACACACATAGGGGGTCATTCCGCCCGCCAGGCGGGAACCGCCAAAAGACCGTACCGCGTACCGCCAGAAGGCCGCCCGCCAGCCCAGCGGGAAAGCCCCTTCAACAATGAAGCCGGCTCCGAATGGAGCCGGCGGAGTTGAAGGGGTGCGACGGGTGCAGTGGCATCCGTCGCGATTTTCAGTGTCTGCAAAGCAGACACTGAAAATCTTTATGGGGCCCTGTTAGGGGGCCCCTGCACTGCCCATCAGAATTGGCCAGGAAGCACCGCCAGCCTGTTGGCGGTGCTTCCGTGGTCGTTGGCCCTGGCGGTCGATGACCGCCAGGGTCAGAATGACCCCCATAGTCAGGTTGTTGAAAAAAAATATCCTTTAATGTCAGGAGTGCATTATGTCAATAGTGGCTTATACCAACCAGTAAACATAAATGGTGTAACATTACCTGACACATTCCAATCATGTGCCTTAAGAAAAACCTAGAGACATTACATCACACCGGCCTACGGCTACGACCACCAGGGCCTGTGCCTGGTTGGTCCACAAATGTCTGGCTCCAATGCTATTACGCAGGATGCGGGCATCTAAAGCAGTAATGCTGCTCACACTCAATATGTCCTCACTGTCCTGATGGGTGTCACCAGTGCCTCTTGCTGCCTGGGAGGTATGAAGTAGGTCCACAGCTGTAGAAATGCTGCCTAGTCCCCTGGCCACATCTCCAGCAAAATGTCCCAGTTCAACCTGGAGCGTGACAGTGCATCGTGACAGGCATGTTGTTGTGGTGGCTAGACGGCCAATGGACTGACTAAACCGGTCCAACTGTGCAGCTGTGCTGCGCTCATTGCGCCTTACATGGACACGATCTGCCACCATTTCCGTACATATGTCAGTAATGGCAGTGGTGAGGTTGACCATGTTGCTATTCATGGTGGACAATTGTGTTCCACAATCCCAAATCCCTATTTGAGAGAATCTGTTGCAAACAGTGTAAATTCCTGTTCATGAACAGCATTTGTTTGTTTTGCAGGCGTTGACTGCTGAGTAGGGATGTCTTCAGTCCCAGAAATAGTTGTGTACTGGCCTCCTCGTCACCTGCATCATGTGTCAGATGATGCCTTCTACGCCCACGCCCTGCAAATCTCTGTGGCTGGTTATCACCGTCCGTGGACTGGGAGTCAGGTTTACACCCTCATTGTCCAAATCTGTGTCCTCTTGGTTTTAGGTGCATTGGGAAGAATGGTTGGTGTGTTGCACTTCTCAGGGGAAATGTTGACTGCCTCCTCTGCTGCCATTGTGGCATCATCACCACCCTCCACACTGGGGTCATCAGTTGATACCTGAGGGAGACCTGTGGGACACAGAGGATACACTGTCAGTGCCTGTCAGATGTGTGGCTTATCAAAATATAAAGTCATCAAAATTTGGGCTACTGTACTACATCGTCCATAATGCACTAAACTTGAGCTGGACTTATAGGCATGGAAATATATGAATGATGCATGCTTTTGTGAACTGGGCGTGTGTAGATAGTGCCCTGAAAAGTTTGAGAAAGTGAGATGTGCCACTTACTTTTAGAGATTCCTGGTGCTGAACTGTCCAGGTCCCCGATTCCCACAATATCCTCTGTCTCCAGTGAGGTTACTATCATACTCTCAATTGCTGAGGGTGGTGGTACTGTGGATGGTCCCCCACCTGTTTCATGTGCCTCCTTCACCCACTCTGCAACCTTTTTCTTGGTTCTTGACCAGAGGTCATACCATATTTTGCACACTTCCTCGACGGAGCGGTGACTGACTCCAATAACATTGATTTTACTTTGTATGTTCAGCCAGATTTTTTTTTCTGTGATTCACGTACAGTCATTGCTGCCTTCCCAAACAGGACCTCATGATGTAGGCAGCACTCCTTAGTGAAGACTATTTTTCTGAAAATGTCAGCTTTTTTTTGTTCCTTCCTGCTGTTTTTTCAGCCTTTGTTTGGCTAGCCATGGCTGCAGTTGCTACTCTCAGCTTGGTGTGCCTCTGCTGTATGTGCTGGCTAGAGTCCTTCCACTTCCATGGGAGACACTTCCTGGTTCTAAGGTCATTACCCAGAATCAGGAAGTGAAATTTCTCTGTTCTTTTGCACCCTTCACTAATTGCAACTCAGTTGCAATTTGCGAGTCTGGGTCGCAAATTGTGATTCGGTAACACCCCCATGCACAATGTAGCTATTCGCAATTTGTGATTACACAAGTTGCAATGCGACTCGGCACTGATTCGCATTGAATCGCAATTTCCGACTCACACATTTTTGTCTTTGTACATGTGCCCCTAAGTGCATGGGAAAAGACGGCATGAGACAAGTAGAAACATTTTTTAAAAACCTAAGAGAGCAATGAGAAATTATGCAGATGCAGCTTGGGATGAATGAGCACAGATGTTGAAGAAGGGAATAGTGGAAGGTATTAGATTACATCCCGTACTTACAAAACAAAAGAGTTCAAAAACTAAAGATTCTGAAAAGCCTGTGAGGGAAAAAAATAAAGGAGGTAAGGAAGTGAAAATAGAAACAAAATTTTATTGAGATTCTGATTTGGTTGATGATACATTAGATGAACATTTGGCTGCACATCCGCCACCATACGTGGGACCTATGCTAAATGTTTGAGCTCATTTATTAAATAATGATACTATAGCTAAAGCGCCAGCAGACCCAGGTGTTTCACAAATTACTAGCCTGATGAAAGCATTACAGCCTGCAAATAATCAAACTCTTTTGACTCATCCAACTGTACCACAGCCAGTAATAACTCATCTAATTTTTGCACAGCCTGTTATCACACATTCTGTAACTCAGTAAGCGGTACAAGCACTCTGGCACCAGTGAAAACAGCCGAGATGTTTATCTGAATAGATGCTCCAGTTACTGTAATTACAACTCCAGTAGAGGTTACTGAAATTATGATATCGCAAACAGTGCCTGCACAGATTATTCATACACAATCTACAGTAGTTCAACAACCAACTGGAGGTACATCCATGAATGGGTTTATCCAGACATCACAGAATTCACAGATTGTGGTATGGACACCACCACATACCATTCAAACACTAGGAGGGAGAAGGTATTTTGTATTGACAACACAAACTGTACCAGGTGAATGTAATTTAGAAGGTGGTTAATTTCATCCTTGGTTTGAAGAAGCTGCCAGAAATAGTGAGAAAGTTGATGTAGAAAGACCAAGTACTAGTACAAGTTCAGAAACAAGCCCAGCTCCTGAAAAGGAGAGATCTTTAAGTGTGCTCAAATTGAAAGTCGAATTAGAAGAAATTATTAGAGAATGTTTGGATCTTGAGTATATAAGAAAAATAATTGATTTAATTGTGTAAAGAGATTGTGAGAAAAGCTGCAACTGTTCCTGACAGAATAACTGAATTGGCAAATAAATACATGGTTGATATTTCTAAAAGTCTACCATTACAGAATAGTTTTAGGGTTCAGTTAAATCATGAATCAATTGAAAACATGTGCTCTTCACAAAAGCTAATTCATCTCACTGAATTAATAAAATGTGTGCACAAATGGGGTGAACTTGAAAAGTTTGAAATGGTCACAAAACATGAAAAGAAAAAGAAACAGGTAAAAGAGGCTGAGGAGAAAAGAAAACAAGTATTATGTTTCAAAGAGAGACAACTGCAGCATTTCCTTTAAGGAAGATACCAGGTGGAGGGTATGTACATATGCCTTGGAGTACAAGAGGCCTTACATCATTTACAAACAATTTTCTAAAGTTAAGGGAAAATCTGGTTCAGTGGTATACACAAGTTGAGAGAATTGTTAAGATTTCAAAGGTATTATGGAGTGATTTAAGTGTTTTCTTTGATTCTGTGATACCAAGTGACTTGTGGGCAGAATGTAAGATCCTGTTACGAATGAACCTTCCCCTGTGGTTATGACTTAGTATAAATAGGCAATTACCTTTCTGAAAGACAGAGTTCCACCTAAGGATTTGAAATATTTTAAAATGAACCAAATGCAGCAGGATATTCAGGAAACAATGCATGAATATCATGAAAGGTTGAGGAAGGCATTTCAACCGCATATACAATAAACACATCTCAAGCAAACTGTTTTTCATTACACAGTTTGTGCTTGGTTTGGGACATGAGATTTGTCAGAACATGCAAGAGAATGTGATTTGCTGACAAACAAAGTATTTGGATGAGATTTTAAAAAATGCACAGTATTGCAGTGATGAGCAGGAGATGAAACAGCATATGTTTGTGCAACAAGGTTTTCAGAATCAACTGTTTGTTGGAAATGGTAGTGAAGTTCAAGAGGATTGTAGAATGCAAGCAGGTGGTTTTCAAACAGGAAGTCAAGGTATACATTAATGATTGATGGTGTCTCAAGAGAGAGAAAAGGGTGCTCCAATTGATCCAAGTACATTTGATGATGTTGAGACGCTGAAGAAGATGACACCTTGTTACCTGTGCCACACACGAGTGTAGTCTTAATACAGATAGAACTATCAATAAACAGATGCATGGAATAAATTAAATGCCAGCTCCAGATATTTCTATGAGACAAATACGAGTGCCAATGCAAATCAAACTCAAATGACACCCGTGCCACAAGCACCTCTGGGTCAGTCAAAAGTAAACAATATAAGATTAGATCAGAACCAGTTACCTAAAATAAGTCGCAAATCTGAGGAAGGATCTATATCAAAATGCAGCCCCGCAATTCACTATGGTTGATAACATTGAGAGGAGATGTTAGACTGAGGCACTTTACAATGATGGCGCTTGAGAGGAGGTAGACTGCATGCTTGATACAGTCTTAGAGGTAGAGCAGAATGGACCATTTGTAAAAGGTGAGGGAAATTGACACAACAGAGGCCTGCGAAAGACCGCCAGTGATGGAGGTCTAAAGACCGCAGCATTATGAGTCACCAACACAACTACACCCCAAAATTACCCAAAAAAATGACACCATCGGCCAAAACTTTGGCGTGAAGCAGGCATCTGCTTCACCAGCACCGGCAAACCTGGTAAATAACAACTCACAAATCAAACTCACACCAACAAACAGCAACAACCATCATCCCTGCAAAACACCCCCCCAGCCACAACCCAATCACCACAAAAAAAACAGATGCACAGACGAGGAGCTTTTTATAATGGTCGGCAGAGTGGAGACGCAACTGTTTGGAGCACAGGTCCAGCAGACATCCATTGCCTGGAAAAATGACATGGCAGAGGATAGTTGTCACAGTGAATCCTGTAGGGAACCATCCACAAAGGGAGGACATTAGGAAGAGGTGGAACTACCTATGGGGGAAGGAACAGGCCATGGCTTCCAGGCACCAAATCACCGTCATGAGAACTGGTGGTGGGAACCCACTACCTCCCCCAGAATTATCTTTGTGGGAGGAGAAGGTCTTGGCCATCCTACACCCAGAAGGGCTGACGGGAATACCTAGTGGGCTGGACACTGGTAAGTCAACTACAAACCCCAGCCAATATGTGCCAATGCACAGCATGTACCCCCACCACCCTCTCACTGCCTCACACCACCCTAACGTGCACAAACCCACCATGGACCCAATACCCACCCTTGCATGCCACAGCTCCCTACTGACCCCATTCCCGCACAGGCCCACCTAGTGCATGGATACCCCACACTGCTGCAAGTACTACAACTGTCATAATGCAACAATCCCTACCCTTTCATTACTGCTACATCCACTTCACATTTCCGCACTTGCACGTTAAACCATGTCACTCCTCTTCACCAAAAAGTATTTGGAATGCACATCATTACATGGTAATGACAGTAGCAAGACAAATATAAACTTTGCCCCAAAATAGGACCATTGCAACATTCCACTCAGTAGTCTACTGACTGTCAATGCCATTGCTGCCCTGCAATTCCAGTACATCATGGCATACAACCATGTGTATCACTTCTACAATACCATCATGTGACACAATACCTCTCATTCCACAGGTTTCCCAAGTACTGCCACACAGCAGAGGAGGCCAGTGACAGAAACCCCAGGCCTGGAAGCATGTCCAATAGTGGATGAATCCCCTGGATGTCTTGATATGGATGATGAACCTGGTCGATCAGGCATGAGTGGTCACTCCACCACCATACGCCTCACCCTGCCCACAACTGAAACCACCTTCTCTGTGGCATCCATTGCACAGCAGAGTCCACCTTCCCAACCCTGTGTCCCAAGGTCACATCAATCATCAGTGTGCCCTACAGGACAATCAGCGGTGCAAACCGAAGATAGTGATGGTCCTGATGTCAGTGGGATGGGCACGTGGCACTAGGGTTACAGGCACAGGGTGCAAGGTCCAGTGGGAGGGCAATCATGGGTCAAGGTATGAGGCAGGTACAGAACATGACTAGCCAGGAGGCCGTCTTCAGAATCCTGGAAGCCTACCGGCAATCCAAGGACATGTTGGGCCAGATACTGACCACCTTGCAGGACTCCCAAAGGCTGCAGCGGGAATACCACCAGGTGACAGTACAGCAGTGTCAGCCACTCAATGCCACCATGGACTCCATATTAAGAGAGTTCAAGGAACTGAACAACATCCTGCGGGCATCCTCCACCCAACAGCAGGTCCCATCCAGTAGTCAGTCAACACCACTGCCCTCACCATTAGCACCTCCCACTGGAATGGAGGCACAGCAGGAGGCCCCACAGGCCACCAACACCCGTACCACTGCAGGTGAGGGTCCCCCTCATAAAAGAGGTTGGCCATTCAGACATCCTGAAGGACCTGAAGCAAAGACCAATCCCCCCACCAGGAAGTGACCACTCTCCTGAACTGTCACCTTTGTGTGCCACTGTTACATCCTCTTAGCTGTCCAGTACCAAGTTCTCATCATTCTGAGGCAAATGGATACAGGACCTGTGAAACAAACAGCTGTACCACCCACTCTGATTTTCACCTAGACCATTACTCCACTCTTCTGGACTGTGATGTTATACAATAAATAAACAACCAATTTTCACAAGTCATGGTGCATGTTTCTTTACTGTTTGTAGTGGCATTTCTGTTTACAAGCAACAAATATATACACATGTCGGCACCATAATAATGTTAAAGTCACAGATGTAGTGGGCTACTCCAGCAAGTGTGTAAGTAAATCCATACTGTAGTAACATCCAGTGTCAACGATTCTAATAGTCAGTTCAGTAAGCAGATTTCAAACAGAGATGTGACCTCAAGAGGGAAAATTACATGGAATTAGGCACAATGTTGTAAGGGATGTAATCCACAGTCATACATCAACAGTAGTTGAAGACAAACACAAGATGACTGTCCCAGCAGCTATAATACCACATATGTAAGGGCCTGCATTGTCACTCACACACGTGTCGGACTGGAAAGATGTCACATAAGTAAAATCCTCTACTGTCCACCTCCCTGAGTAGTCAGGAACAGGTGGTTGCCACACAGCAGCTAACAATTCAGCATGACATGCCTATACTGCAGGACAAGACTGATAATTCCCCCTTACATTTACCAAATGGGCAGACTGAGGACTCAAAACCTTTGGTACAACCATAAGTTCAACACATGTCATCAGCAGCAATGCATTTTAACTACCCCTATGGTGTGTCAGCTACCTTTCTGGGTCAGAAACCAAGATGGAAGGCTGTAATTCCCACACAAACCTTGATGCATGCAACATCTGGGTACAGACTGCCTTTAACAATAAATATTCCAAGTGCAGATGAGATACAAATCACACACATCTGTTCATCATTGAAAGTAGTGATGAATCAGGTCAGTTCTGTTGTCATGTGCCTCATCCTTGTCTGCCTCCTCCTCAGCATCAGAGTCACTGGCCCCAAACACTGCTCCAGCATGGATGTCCCCCTCCTTCAACAGTGGGATGTGCCTTCTGAGGGCCAGATTATGGAGCATGCAACAAAGATCTTGCAGACTTTCCCTGGTCGGTATTGTAGGGCACCACCGGACACATAGAAGCGCGAAAGTCTAGCTTTCAAGAGGCCAAAAGTCTTCTCAATTACTCGCCTCATCTGGCCATGTGCCTCATTGTACCTGTTACCCCCTCCTGTAGTTGGACGTCTAACATGTGTCAGGAGCCAGGGCAGGTTGGGGTATCCGGAGTCACCTGTATAGAAAAGGGGACATGACTATAGGTAAGAATTACAGGCAGAGTGCAGACTGTGTAGGGAGGGGTACAAACGCCTGACATCGAGAGCAGTGTGCATACCTATGAGCCAGGCCATTTCTCCCTGTAGCTGTGACATCAATGCAGGGACACTGCTGTTCCTCAGGACGTAGGAATCGTGTACTGATCCAGGGAATTTTGCGTTTACATGTGTTATGTACTCGCCTGCAAGACACACCAAGTGTACATTGAGCGAATATGTACTCTTCTGGTTTTCTGTAGACCTGTTCATTGGCCCTTGAGGGTACCATGGTGATGTGAGTCCCATCAATGCCCCCTATTACATGTGGGACATTTGAGAAATTGTAGAAGGATTCTTTAACAGTAGATGTGGTGGGAACCTAACATACCCGTTCACATGCTTGAGTAGGGCATCCAGCAAATCCTGCAACACCTTACTGAACTTGGGCTGTGACATCCCTGCAGCCAGTCCCACAGTTGGAAAGAGCCAATCACCAGAAAATACAGGACTGACAACACCTGGACTGTTGGAGGGATGGCATGGGGATTTCTCAAAGCCGGCAGGAGGTCTGCCTTCAACTGGGCGGTTCAGTCGAAAGGTCAGAATGATGTGGCACTCTTCCATGGTTTAAAGATTTACGAGTGTCCGGCAAACTGGTGCATTCCTCATCACTCCATTTTGGCGATATCTAGGCAGGGAGCAAACAATAATCTGGGAACCTCTCTCAACATTCTGCACCAAGTATGTCTTACGACAATCACGAAGTATTGGTCATGTAAGTTGGCTGTCATGTTGTGGGAAGACACATTACTCCACACTCCATTCCTAACCAGAAAATGTCACATAATCCCTGTGACAATGGACGTCTACAGGACATGTAAACAAACACCTTCCATGTGTTGCACCATACCGATTGTCAATACTGACAAATGTAGTGACAAGCGTCTTGATGGCATCGGACACTCACTACATATGTGATTATCCACAAAGTGGAACCGAAATGAATCAATTTGTGACAATATGCATGTAATGAGGCAGTGTGAACCCAGGTCAGTCACGTAACATACTAAAATGGCATCCACCTGTCCTGCATGCATTGGACAGATGGAAGTAACCTCATTTCGCCTCCTGCAGTCATCATGGCGGAAGGCAATCGGAACTGCCATGCAACTCCTCATTGGATAACATTGATGTCTATGGGAAACTGGTACCGTCAGCGATGATGGTCATGTCCGCTGTGGTCATAACCGTCATTTTGAATGGGCCAGCTCACTTGTCTCCTGGCATTACGGCAAGGAAGAACTCCACTTCGTGTGCTGCTGTGTCCTGAATCTTGGAGCACAATGACATGGACTGCCGGGGTAGGACCCCAGCCTTCACAAGTGAGGAGCTGGAGAAACTGCTGGAATGGGGCCTAATCCTGTATGAGTGGTTGTACAGTGCTCCAGGGCAACAGGTCAGTACAAAATCCTTTGTCCCACATTTTGGTTGCTGTTTGACGATGAATGTGTGACGACATTGACATGTTATGACTGATTTGGAATTTTGAATGCACATGATGTGTGTGGTATATTAGCAGTGTGCATGGTCTGTGTATGTTGTGTGTCGCCAAAGGTTGCAGCTGTATTGGTATCATTTACATCATGTCCCCCATTTTCAGAATGTTTCCTATGCAGGTCAGCGGCCACCATAAAAAAGGGTTATGGAGAGCCATCGCCAAGGATGTGCGGACCTTCGGGGTCCATAACCAGCAGAGCACCCACTGCAGGTAGCAGTGGGAAGACCTGAGATGCTGGGCCCAGAAGACCGCACAGGACCAGCTGGGGACGACCTCCCAATGTGGAAGGGGTGCCCATCGGATCCTCACCCCCTTAATGGCCTGTATACTGGTCGTGGCCTAACCAGAGTTGGATGGGGCTTAAGGGCAGCACAACAGCCAGCAAGGGGTAAGTGTAGACTGTTAGGTGGCTTCTGCATGATTGTGTACTGTGACCATCACTGGACTTGGGATTTATGTGGTCAGATGAGATTTGGGGAGTGTACAGTCCTGTTTGTCACACCAATCATGTAGGAGTGTGACACATTAACTATGTAGAGCCATGCAGGAACAGAAGTGGTGGTACTGTGACAAATTCAACTGTACATATGGGCCGCTCAAATGTTCTATCATTTCACTGGCTGCATCCTCCATCTCTGCATGTACTGTAGTAGTACAAGGTGATCCTATTGGCACTATATTTGGGTAATGACAGGTATGTTTCATTAATATTGCAATTGTTTCAATTGCAACGTCAATGGACCTCTGTAACAAATGTACTTCACACATTCCTGTCATTTTGGTTTGTGAGCACAGTTCCTCTGAGGTCAGATTTGTTTAATCCTGTCATGAATGACATGTGGTTGGGAATGTTAATGGGTTAATCAGTCATTTAGCCAATTGACAGGCATGTAGGAGTTTTCAATCAGGTGCATAGGCTGCAGGGATGAGGGGATCACTGATACGTTTGGGTATAGCTTGCATGACTCTATTGTCCATGACTGCAAAATGGACTCTTGTTTTCCTGGCAGGGGCTAATGTATGTATTGTTTGTATGTGAAGTGAATGTGCGGGTTATCCACATTTCCTCCCTTTCTGTTTCTCCCACCCTCCTTCTCTCTCCACCTCTGTCTATGTGTGCATTAGCATCATCTGCCGAAGGAGGAAGGGCACCAGCAAGTGGGGATGCAGCAGCCCACGGGACCCAGGAGGCTGGCATCTGCGAAGCCGAGAGGAACAGTGGGACGGAGGGCGAGGAGAGCACCACGAGGGAGACTGGAGCAACCACCACATATGATACAGATTTCTCCTTCAATGGTGGCCCCCTGGCGGTGGCGGACCCATCTGGGACAACCAAAGCACCATCCTTGTCCGCCACCCCCTTACCAGCACTGCCCTCCCTGTAGCTTCCCACCCAGATGCCGGTGCCCGCTCACCCAGGTGGGTGGGTGTCTCCTTTGCCGCAGGCATCTCTGCCCAGTGAGCCCTGCTGCCCTCAATAAGGAGGCTATTGACCTCCAGAAGTCCGTCTCTGCGGTGCAGACAACAATTGTGAATGCCTTCCTGAGACTGGCATCCCAAATGCAACAGTCCAGTGAGTTCCTGAAAGGCATTCATGGTGCATTGTCTGGCCTACAGAGATAATTTCAGGTGCTGGCCTTCTAGTTGATCGCAGCCAGTGTCCCTTCATCTTCCGTCCCCCCTCCAGCTACATGTTCCCAAACCACAACCCCTCTCCATACACCCATCCAGGGCACACCTATAGACCAGCACACACCCACTACAACAGACAAGGTGCACAAAGACAGACATAAACACCACAAACAAACCCACAGGCATGCACACATACATCACACATCTCAATACACAACAACAGATACTTTCTCCACTACCTCCTCTCTTATAGTCACACCACCACTCACACCTGCCAGCACTGCATCATCATACACTGGTCCTGCTAGCATTCCTGTCAGACCCTCAATCACCACAACAACAGACTCCCAGACACCCACCCCACACACCACATCTGCACTCACTATGACTACCTTCTCTGCCACCTGCAGCACACCCACCAAACTTGCACACACCACCTAACATTCACTCATGCATCTCCTAGTCCCTCTCCCTGCATCTATACCCCCCTCCTGCAATGAATGTACATGCACCCGCTCACCCAGCCAACATTCACCAACTACAGACATGCACACATTGCACATACCAGCATCCACATACAGCACACCAACATGTCAGACGAGCACTCCCTCTGCCTCCACTCCCAAATCACAATCATGTGACTGCCCCGTGTACCTAACAAAGTCTTCCTTGCTGCCCTTGACCTCTTTCCTACTTCCCTCCGACCCCATGTTACCCATAAACGTTGTGTCCCCCTGCCTCTCCCAGGTCCTTCCACCTCCCATTTTTCGGGTGCTTCCTCTAGTGTTTCCCATGCTCCTCAACCCAGCAAAAAATCCACACCTCCCAGAACCAAAGTCCCCTCTCCCAAGTCCAAACCGAAACTTGCCCCTTCCAAATTCAAGCCACCCCACCCCAACCAACTCCTAAACCCTGAGGTACCTGCCTGTCCCATTGATGCCCCTATGACGTGGAGGCCTATTTGCTATCAGGAGTCAAGTTGGGGCCATGATATTTGGACATTGGACTTGCCATTTGGCACATTTTGCATATAGTTTATTCTCATATTTTGTTTAACAATACATATGCCCACATTGCTGTGCTTGGCAAGTTGAGATGCTTGTCCTGGTTACCTTCTACATGATGTTGTGACATCTGTGTGCAGCAGTGTGGGTGGTCTGTATATGAGTTTTGTCTGTGTTGTTGCATGCGCTGGGTAGATAGGTTGTGCCATGTTCATGTTGTTATGTGTCTGACTGCTTGCTTGTGGGATTGTATGGGATGTTGTGTGCATCTGTGTGTATGGTGCTGCATCTTTGGATTTCTTTGTATGTTGGTTGTACTTGATATGTCACCTGTGTCATTGTGTGGATGTGTGTTCACTGCTGTTGATTGTATGTCATTGCTACATACAGTTTATGGTGTGTATGTATGTGTGGTGTTTCAGAACGTGCCTGTCTATGGTTGTGTTGAGGTGTTTGTGGTCTAGTTGTCCTTGTGTGGTTATGGGGTGTTGTGTATGGATGTGTATGACTGTGTTGTGTGCATTGTGCTGTATGTTTGCACATATCTGCTTGGCTTTGTGTGTGTATTGGATACTTGGCTTTGATGTATTTTGTGTGTGCCTGTGTGTGGCCTTCACTGTCTATGCGGGAAAGGTGTGTTTTTGAGTGGGAGTGTATCACTGCCATTTCCTCTTCTCTGTGCTAGGTGTACCTACAGTTGTCATCTTCCTCATTGTTGCTGACCCTGAAGGTGTATGGCGAGATACAACACTGGGAAGACTATTACTTTGTTTGCCATGGCGGCTGCGGACACATCTCTGTGCCTGGAGGTGGGTGTCTCCTTTTGTACTTTCTCCTTCTGCCAAGATTTTCATCGCAGCCAGCCAGCCCCGGTAACCCTGGCGGTGTGGTGAATCAGAATAGAGTGGGCAGGACATTGGTTTCTGCCAGCCTAAAGTTGCCTACTGCCACCGGATATTGCTCTTCGGCAGTGACGGCACTGCTGGTCAGTTGTCTGTGTTGCATTAGGTTCACTGCCTTACTCGTTATGGCGGTCTGCACCGCCACTCTGGCGGAGTTCACAACACCACTGCCGGCGTTGTAGTTAGGTTACCGCCAAACTCGGAATGACCACCCAAGTGTCATTTCTGATTGACTCAGGAGCTTCCTGTTACACCGTGAAAACAGCCAAAGTGCCAGATCTGCCCCTCTCAGAGATAGAAATCCAAGTTGCAGTAGTTACAAGTAGACAAATTACTAACCCAGAGGTATCTGTAAAAAATAGGATCATTTGAAGAAAATCATAAATTTGTGGTGTGCGATTAAAGTCATGTTAACCAGTTAGGGAGAGATTTAGGGGCAGATTTGAGACCCCCTCGCTCCTCCTTGCACCACATTAGCATCATGTTTGTTTTTTAACGCTAATGTGCCCCAATGAGGCTAAAATCGCTGTGTCTTATTTAAAAAGTGGCACAATGAATGCATTGTGCCAGGCATAGTGTATGCAAAGGGGCGGTCCCCCATTAGGGGGGCTGAAAAAAAGGCGTAATGAAATTTCTTTGCATCATATTTTTCACTTTTAACATCTGCACAGACCAGGAGTTAGAAGAGGCTCCTATTGGTTAAAATGGATGTCTGGGTGCTTTAAAGGATGAGCATCAGAATGTTGATGCTAATCTTGCAAAGTACCAAACTAGCATTAAAAATTCTGATGCTCGGTTTGGAAGTACCGCCATTGTGTCCCATATATTGCATATGGTGCACATATTGTGGCTTTAGGGGAGTCCTAAGGGGTGCAAGAAAATCTGCTCCCTAGTCTGCAAGTTAAATTGTACCATTTATTGAACACCACAAGGAGTAGAGTTTCAGACTAATGAAGAGGATGTGGATTTTAAAAATAGTTCATCCAGATACAGCAGTGATGAATCTAGTGTTAACACCCATGATAAATGGCATACAAAGTTTTTTTTGCAGAGCAGGCGGTGGTCCCACGGACCACTGCCTGCTCTGAAAAAATGAAAAGAACATTTAACATTTTTGTTTTCGAAATGAATTCCGTTTTCCTTTGCATTTAAAAAAAAATCTGCTTTATATAAAAGCAGTCACAGACATGGTGGTCTGCTGACACCAGCAGGCCACCATCCCTGTGAGTGCTGTCATTCCCAATGGGGTCGCAAATTGCAACCTACCTCTTGAATATTCATGAGGTAGGTCATTTGTGACCCCATTGCAAATCGCAGACAGTGTCATTGACAATGTTGTACATCCGGTTTTGTGACTTGCAAATTGCGAGTCGCAAAACCATATCTTCGTACATGTGGCCCCTAGAGTACCTTGTCAAAGATATTTGACACCTGAATGGACATTTTTTTTAGCAAAATTTTGAATGTTTCAATTTCTGATGTACTTGATTGGAGAAAAGAACTGCCAGAGCCTCCTTGAAAGTGCTTGATTACAAAGAAATTATTACTTTGTAAATATTGAGAACTGAAAAATTATTAACTGAAGAATAAACTATATAAAATAAAAAGACTAATAAAACAGTTTGAAAAATAACATAAGAAGAGTGATGAGAGAGCAGTTGAATAGTGAAGTGTTAAGGATTGCCTATATGAAGCTATCATCATTAACAAAATTCAAAGACTAAAACAAAAGAATAAAGAAAAATCATTACAAAGAAAAAGACTACCTAAAAAAAAAAACCTAACCTGACAAAGTTATTGTTGAACTTCAACAAGATATAATTTGCTGTCACACATGACTTATTGGTAGTAGATCAGATTTTAAAGGCAACATGTCTAATTCCAATAGAACTAGATGCAAAATATTTTGGGGATTTTACTGACACTTATAGTTTTAGTAGGAATAGCAATAACTCAGTTAGACATTTTACACCTGACACAGAGAAATCTGTGTTTGAGTATGTAAGTGCAACACTTAACGTAGGTATAAATGAAAATTAACTGAAGACATCATTTGTAGACTATATGAATGAAGATCATTTAATGAATGTTTACTCTAGATTTTTTCAACAATACACTAAAGCTGTTGAAGTTAGGAACTGTTATGTTTGTGTACACATGCAATCCTCTGCAGGTGAATGTGGTTCCTACCAACATATACTACTTTCTTATGCTATTTCCTGTAGTATATTTCTTAATCTCTTGTATAGGAAACAACATTTTGAATAGTATTACTCAAACTTTGACTCAAAGTTTGACATTTTCTAAGGTTCCTCTAATAAAAGTATGACTTTACACCCACAAGCTAAGAAGGTGGAACTACATGGCATAACTTTAGACCATTTCTTCCTGTAAACACTGTTAAAGCACATGAGAAAACCTAGCATACGTAATGAACTCACAAGAAAAAGCTCTTATTTTAATTCTAGAAGAAGGAAATGAGCAATTTGCAAAACATGAGTATAAGAGGGGGGGTGTTCACAATGTATGGAGAAAAGAAGAGGATGAATGTAGAAAGAAAATGTCTAGACCTAAGCTTAAACTAGATAGAAGGCACAAAGGGAAAATATGTGTGTTTAAGAGAAGAATTAGTGAGAGAAAGACACCAGTGGGAAACAGTAACTGTGAGCACTTGTTTGAATTGTTTTTCTGAAGATGTATCACATACAGAGTTTAGATGCATTATCAATTACACCAGCACACAAAGGATACACATGCAGCATAAATGATGAAACACAGAGGGAGAACGATTTGAAACAATTATAACTGTTGTACAAGTAGTTTTGAATGATGAAAAAATTAGAAAAAGTTCAACAGTAGTAGACAACAGGGAGCTTGTGCAGTTAGATCAATGGCTTTGCACAACCACTATGCACTAGATATCTTGTGCAATGTGCTGAAAATTGATACACATATTACTGAAGCGCAAAGAAAGATTGTGGAAAACGCAAACAATGTTTCCTATTTAAAGCTTGATCTTTAGCCTTTAGAAACCACAAGTATAGTTCAAAGCTTTATAAAGGGATTCACCACAGTAGCTAGTTGGCTTAAGGCAATACGAGGAGGATTTTTTACAACAATATTAGTTCCTGTGCTAATAGTAGTAGCTTGCTTACTAGCTACAATATATAAAGCTATACAAGTTTTATTGATAAAGAAAAGAACAAGAGACATGAATAAAAGAATGAAGAAAGATTTGGAATTGAGTGACAAAGTGAATAGAAAATAGAAGAAATTGAAAGAAAGAGAAAACTTAAAAAGGAAAAGATGAAATACAGAGGAATACAGATGAAGAAAATATTGTAAGGGGAACTCTGACAAACATATTTGTGAATACATTTTTGATTGCTCTAAACCATCAAAGGGGGTAAGTTGTTAGAGACTTTAGTACATATTAAAATACACTAATTATATAACATGAATGATTGAACACTAGGCCTAACCAGAAGACACATTCAAACATGCACTTTTCTTTCTAAACTTTGCATGACCCAAGTGTATTGTATTTCAGAGAGTGAAGCACATGGGAAAATGTTCCAATGTTTCCAGATGAATGTTGAATGAAACAAACTGTATTGTATGTTCAGACTGCTATTTGTTAAAATCTACAATTTCAACAGAAACTGTTCAGTTTTCAAGGAAACATGACTCCTGATTGGCTGTTTAGTATCTTGGATTGAACAAATTTGCTAAAATGTATTGTTCATGCTTCATGTATAAAAGTGTCCCAGGGAAAGAACAGAAAGCGGCAGCACTGTGAGCTTTTGCTGTAGCTTTTTGCTGGGAATTTGAGACTCATTCTCAGACTCAGGCTTTCTGAGCTCTTTACACAGACAGTTTTGCTTGCTGCCTAGACTATTCACTGTTAGAGGACTGTGATGGTGTTCTTTATAAGTGATTATAGCTTCACACTCAGACTACTACTAGAACATGCTATTTTCACTATTCATTGACTAACATTTTTACTTTAACTGATTTAGAAACACTAGAATAGGGATAGATTGTGTGACCTGCTTTATGCAGTGTTCTGTAAACTCTAACTGATTAATAAAGAGAAACCTAAAACATATGATAACATAAAGCTTTAAAAGTTCAACTAAAACTCCCATTTTTGTCTCCTAAAATCATATTAAATGTATTGTTCATGAGAATTGCAGGCTGTACCTAATACCCATTCCCTCGATCCCCTCCTGGGCCCCTAGGAGGTGTAGAGTCATTTATAATTTTAGGATTCTCTGCACTCCCACTTCAAATGCCAACTACTTCTTAGATCAGCCCCCTGAACAGCATCATACAAAGGGACTGATTTACAAAATAATTTTTGAGTGTGGGAAGTAATACTTACATAGTACTGTCTTACCTATTCTTACATGACTTTGTGATTCAACCCAAAATATCCAACACCCTATTAGTAAAAATTAAAAGAATAAAGTTCTTTCCATTTGTACTACACGTATATGAATATTTTGGGAACATTTCCATTTCATCATCATTTTAGACATTTTTGTGAAAAATCACTAAGGGAGAGAACAGTTTGCAAAACAGTCTTACAACATTAGTACTTACTTTACTCATCAATTATTTTGTAAATCAGCCTTCTTTACCTGTTAGCGACAGTCATCATTTTGCTTAAAGCTGTTTAAGTGTATATTGGGATCCGTCAGTACAGAGAGACAAATTGTTCCCTAGTGCTTTGGGCCTAATAGCATCTGCTCTCGGCAAAAGGACCACTCTGAGTCTTTTCTTGGTGCCACATGGAGCTTGCACCTCTGTGCTAAAGAAGAGAACTTCAATTTGCTTGGATTGTTCTCTTGTGTTATGCGACAGCTGCAAGCAGTGCATAGAATCTTGGAAACACAATCAGCCTTGCAACAAATTAAGGCATGAGGGCCATCTTTGCTTTAACTCTTTTTTTGTATTTTTTTGTCCTCATAAGAGACAGGAGGAACCTAGATGTTATTGATTTGACCAGGGCATTTTTTCCCTTACGGGGTAACCCTACCATTAGTCCTCCTTCAACATGTTGGGGTGTCCATAGTACCACTCTGTACTCCTCTCCATGATGTTTTGTCTTTAATCCTTGGACCTCTATTTCATCAAATATTTTTGAAAACTTCCCCACATCTTCATTCTTTTCCATGTCCCATCTGCATAATCCAATCTACAAATTCTCCTTGCTGACCTGTCTCACTCTAACGCATTCGGAGCCTCGGATGACAGCCATTTCCTACAGATGTCTATACGTGCAACCAACACCAGAATAATGATCAACTGTGAATGGGATTTCCCCAATTTAGTGTTTGGCCTCTCATTCAACACAATGGTGAATATAACTAAAACCAGGCTTTCCTTAATCTCCCTCTTGAGCATGTCTGGTAAAATCTTACCCACTTTTTGCCAGAAGGGTTGGACCATCGGACACTGCCAGAATAAATGTATATCATCAGCTTCTTCCAGACACCCTCTGCTTAATCCTCCTAGCTTCATCAGTCTCTTCGGAAACAAATATAGGGGGTCATTCCGACCCCGGCGGTGCCGGGGTCGGCGGGAGCACCGCCAACAGGCTGGCGGTGCTCCTGAGGGCATTCTGACCGCAGCGGTATGGCCGCGGTCAGAACCGGAAAACCGGCGGTGTCCCGCCGGTTTTCCGCTGCCCTGCGGAATCCCCCATGGCGGCGCAGCTTGCTGCGCCGCCATGGGGGATTCCGACCCCCTCACCGCCATCCTGTTCCTGGCGGTTTCGACCGCCAGGAACAGGATGGCGGTGATGGGTGTCGTGGGGCCCCTGGGGGCCCCTGCAGTGCCCATACCAATGGCATGGGCACTGCAGGGGCCACCGTAAGAGGGCCCCACTTTGAATTTCAGTGTCTGCTTAGCAGACACTGAAAATCGCGACGGGTGCTACTGCACCCGTCGCACACCTTCCACTCCGCCGGCTCCATTCGGAGCCGGCTTCCTCGTGGAAGGGTGTTTCCCACTGGGCTGGCGGGCGGCCCAGTGGGAAACCCAGAATGACCGCCACGGTCTTTTGACCGTGGGAGGGTCTTCTTGCGGTCCCAGCCAGGCCGGCGGCGGGGTCAGAATGACCCCCATAGTCTGTGAACTGTAAACTAGTGATTTTTCCTTAATGGGGCAGATTTGACTACTTGTCAAACTGCATAAATAGATACTTGCCAAATATTCACTAACTCCAACTCCAGCAGGTCCGACTTCCACTTCTCATCTTGCAATGTTAACGGCCCATCTTCCCCCGTAGCAACATCTAATACCACAGAGAAACTTCTATCTTCTGTGGGATCTGCCCCAGTAATTTCTTTTCTCTTTCAACAACTCCAGTTCCGAAGTCTCCTTACGTTCCTACCCAGCTTATTAGTTGGTAATATTTAAACTTCAACATCCTTTTTCCCACAAGATGATCAAATTCATCCACCATTGCCAGTGCCCCCTCAATTTGCAACTGTCCCCACATCGGTACCCCAACATTTTTTAAGTGAAGATCTAATGCATCTTGTAAACACTCTGGTGTGCCTTGAGAATTCTATGTCGAAGCAAGACAGCTATAATATTGGATTTTTAAGATACTCCTAACGTGTGTCAATGTTTTACATGCTGCTAATAATGCCTTTAATCTAATCTTCTTAAAATATTTGGGTTGGCCACATTTAAATAAAAAGTGTGCACCTCCTTCCTTCTGATCTTCAGTTAGCACATGGTATGGGTGGGAAGTCTGCTAAAAATTCGCTCGTAACAGTAATCTAAAGATTTTTACTTGGAAGGCCCAGTTATATATTTGAAAGTCTGATAACTCAATTCCTCCATCAACATTTTTTGCGTATTTTTTTCCAGGCAATACGCACCCTTTTTTGACCCCATAAAAAAATATTTATTTCTCTTTGAAGCTTGTTAAACCAGTGTGTGTTAAACTCAAGTGGAATAGGGTTAAAATAAATGTAAAATTTGGTAGTATCATCATTTTAACTATGTTACACCTCCCAATAAATGAGAGAGAAAGATCGGCCCATGTCTTCAAGAGCCTCTTTGTTTCTACTACCTGTTTATTAAAGTTAATTTTCATTATCTGATTGATATCCTCAACTGCTTGTACCCCAACGTATCTGATTTCATTTTTCTCCAATGGGCTGCAAGAATCGATGTACCAGAACATCAATTCGTTCTTCTGCTGGTTTATTTGATACCCAGATAACTTTACGAAATCCATCATAATCTTCGTTATCACCAGGAGGGCGTTTCTACTATTCTGAGTGAAAATCATCAAGTCTGCATAGCATGCCACTTTCTTCTCCCAGTTTCGAAATTCGAATGGAGTAATCTGTTGTTCCTCCCTCAACTGAAATGCCAAGGGCTGGAAATATAGATTAAAGAGTAAGAAGGGCAGCCCTGTCGTGTTCCTCTCTGTATTTTAATTTTATATATAAATTTGCTTAATCACATTCAGAAAATGATTCCCTAATCCACAATGGTTGATCACTGCATATAAGAAAATCCACCTTACTCTATCAAAAGCTTTTGCAGTGTCAAAAGCCATTATAATCAAGGATAGTCTTTCTTCCGGTGCCACATCATTAGATCATGCGTAAGGACTTGCAACTGTCTCACTTTCATAAACCTTTTTTGATCTGCATGTATCAAACCCCCCAACACTTTCTCCAACCTTCTACCTTAAACTTGCATATATATATTATAATCATTGTTCAACAAGGATATAGGCCTGTATGACACACAGGCTTTAGGATCTTTCCCAAGTTTTAGGAGTATGTTAATTTGAGCATCATCCCAAGATCTTGGTAGGGCACTAAAGCCCTTATATATGGCATTCAGCAACCTGGTCATAAATGGTGTTATCTCCTCACTTAATACTCTCTATAGTTTACTTGACAAGGAGTCTGGTTCTGGGCTTTCCCCCTTTTCAGCTCCTTCCTTACTTTAATTATTTCCTCAAAGCTTATCTCTTGGTTTAAATCTTATCGTTGATCCAACTGTAAGGTGGGAAGGTTTATTGCTTGAAGCCTGGTAGCTATCTGCTCTTCTGAAATTGATGACTCGTCTGAATATAAGAATTGAAAAAAAAATTCAAAAGCCTGCTCTACTCTTTGCTCATTTAAGAAGTGTAAGAGAACAGGGCTGATTGCAGATGCCCCCTAACTTTTTGCCCCCATTTTCCACTTTTTTCTGGTGTTTTCCTGACTCTGATGGTGCCCTGGGTACTGCTAACCAGTCCCAGGGCCTGTGCTCTGTGTAAAATCAGTATGCAAATTAGGCTAATTATAATTGGCTAAGTCAACCTACCTATAAGTCCCCAGTATATGGTAGGGCATGTAGGTTTAGGGACCCCAGCATAGGTAGTGCATCCATAGGTGCACTGCTGATGTGCCCAGTGTCATTTTAAATGCAGGCCTGTTTTGCTGGCTGCTTTTAAACTAAAGTTATATGCAAATTCAAATTTGGAATTAAAAGTACTTCCAAAGTCTTAAACTACCTTATTTTTACATAGGTAGAGAAGGACATTTGGAGCAACCCAGCAAAACCCTCACATCCTGCAAACCCAGACAATTAGGTGCCCCCCTGGTTAGATTAGGAGAGGGCAGGAGAGGGGGGTGTTTAGAATTTTTAGCCACACCAGTGAGTGGGCTCAGCCAGATGTAACCTCCAAAAATCACTTTCAGCCATGATGGATTTTTGAAGAATGTTGCTTCCTGGAATTTATTTTTGCCACACTTCCCAGGAAGTAGTCATCACAGGGGGAAGGACCCTGCCCCTGATTGGAGAACCAGGACCCCCCCTGTTTTTTTACCCAGGAGCAAGGATAAAACTGGCAGACCTGCACCCACTACTCAGTTCCCGAACAGATCCCTACCAGGAAGAACTACGGAAGAAGAAGGACTGCCCTGCTAGACCCCTGGCCTGCACCTGGACCCTGCACTCTGAAGGACTGCACCAGCTGCACACTTAAGCTTCACCACAAGAAGGACTTTGCCTCGCTTCAACTGGTTCAAGGAGGGACTCCCTGTTTGCCACAGGTGAAAAATTGCTAACCAGAATCCCCTGCACCAACTCCTGAAGAAACCAACTAGCTGACCACTGTCCAGTGGCCAAAAAGGAGTTTGTGCCAGGTGCATTCTGGGAGTTGTAGTCCACAACCCCCCCCCCCCCAAGGAGCATCTCACAGCTTCTGGAACCTTGGGGTGAACTGTGGAACTCAAATAACCGTAAAAGAACGTCTGGAAGAAGATCCAGAAGTTAGGAGAACTTTGTAGAACTTTTAAAAAAAAGCTCCATGGAGGGACTGACACGCCGTGGCAACTCTAGCCGGCTTGCTTCAACCGTGACCCGGCCTGACTTGCAGGTTCGTCCCGGTGAAGAAAATCTCCAAAAAAGAGACTAAGGGGGTGAAACTAACATTGGCGGGCGGCGGAGGCCGCCCGCCAATGTTCCCCCGACAAAATACCGCTCCGCGGTCACAAGACCGCTGAGGGTATTTTGAGATTTGCCCTGGGCTGGCGGGCGGCCGCCAAAAGGCCGCCCGCCAGCCCAGGGCAAATCTACCTTCCCACGAGGACGCCGGCTCCGAATGGAGCCGGTGTAGTGGGAAGGTGCGACGGGTGCAGTTGCACCCGTCGCGTATTTCAGTGTCTGCTTTGCAGACACTGAAATACTTTGCGGGGCCCTCTTACGGGGGCCCCTGCAGTGCCCATGCCATTGGCATGGGCACTGCAGGGGCCCCCAGGGGCCTCGCGGCACCCCCTACCGCCATCCTGTTCCTGGCGGGAGACCCGCCAGGAACAGGATGGCGGTAGGGGGTGTCAGAATCCCCATGGCGGCGGAGCGCGCTCCGCCGCCATGGAGGATTCCCCCGAGCAGCGGAAAGTCGGTGGGAGACCGCCGACTTTCCGTTTCTGACTGCGGCTGAACCGCCGCGGTCAGAATGCTCGAGGGAGCACCGCCAGCCTGTTGGCGGTGCTCCCGTGGTCGGTGACCCTGGCGGTCACCGGCCGCCAGGGTCAGAATGACCCCCCAAGTCCGAATGTAGGAAGTTGACCGGGACCTCCCAGCCAGCGTATCCGAGGAGGGCTCCAAGGACATCGGATCAAGATCCAGGTTTGCCCCGGTCAAAGGATTTTCACCTTGAATAAATGACTAAGTCCAAAGGTAAAAATCTCCAGCGAGGGATCCCGCAACGTGTATCTGAAGAAGAGTTCTAGGAGGTAGGATTTGACTGGCAGGTTCGTCCCTCTGAAGAAAATCTTCAGAAAAACAACTAAGTCCTAAGGTAAACTTTTGACCGAGGCCTCCCATGGTCTGTAGCCAAGCCGGAACTTTGACTTTTCCCTGGTCGAGGTGCGACCAGATGACCAGATTGGCGCTTTTTGTTTCTATGCACTAGAAAGCAATAATTCTTTAAAAATTCATATCTCCGGTTCCCCTTATTCGATTTTATTCATTTTTGTGTCATTTTAAAGATACAAATATTTCTTATTTTTATAAATTGATTGGATTTTTAAACTGTTTCCTGTGTTTTACTTAATTACTGTTTTGTGATATTTGAATGCTTTACACTCTGTCTCCTAAGTTAAGCCTTGTCGCTCGATGCCAAGCTACTAAGGGTTGAGCTGGATTTAATTTACTGAGACCTAACTGGACCTAAGTGGAGGTTAGTGGCCTATTGCTAAGTGTAGGTACTTACCTGCCCTTACCAATAACCCATTTCCCAACAAGCAGCGCTCCTCTTTCTCCCTTATACCTATTTCCGTAATCACATTCTTTGTCCTTTCTACCCTAGCTTTGCAAGCAAGCATCTTACCGCATCCCTCACCATACTCATAGTGAGCCAACTTACTCACCTCCCATCTCTTTTTCACACAGACCTCCAAGTAGTCAGCCAATTCTTCTCTTGCCTCTCTCGGTTTGTTTATATAGTTAACCTGCTCCTGATCCTGACAAGATTCCATTTCTCTTTGACATGCTCCTATCCTGTTTTTTAATGTCTTCACTTCACTCTGGACTCATGCACCTTCCTACTAAAGGGTGCACCACTTATTATCCTAACCCTGGTATAAGCTTTAGAGGTATCACAGCCCACATTAATAGAAGTAGATCATTCATTCACCTGAAAGAACTGTAATGTATTTTTCTTCAGTTGACAAACTATCACCAGTACATTAAGTAGTGACATAGCTACAGTCCACCTTCTCTGACCTATCACTCCTTCTAACTCAACCTTCAATGCAACACCCGAATAATCAGAGAGATGTTCTAATAAGTGTATCACCTCCTTTACTTTGGCTGCCAGATTCCTACTTATCAAAAAGAAACTAGAGTAATGCCTATATTTTTCATTATGATATGTGTAACCCTTCTCTTGTACCGATCTTTCGCTCCAAATATCTATTAGGTCCAAATCCCTTATCGGGCGGTGAACACCATCCCTCATCTGTGGGTGTTAAAGGTGCGGTAATACCGCAAACAGGCCGGCGGACAAAAAAAGGGAATTATGCCCCTGGCGGAAACCGCCAACAAAGACAGCCACTTTAACACACCGCCCGCCACGGCGGTACAGACAAGCAGCACAGCGGTCACCGCCAACAGACAGGCGGAAGACAATGTACCGCCCACAGTATTACAACAGGCCAATCCGCCACCTTTTCCGGGGATAAAAACACGCGGAAACAGTTACTGCAATGGGAAAACGCTCACCTGAACACATCCACGAGGAACGAGGACTCCATGGACCCCGAATTACACATTCTACCGGCCCTTGTATTCCTACTCATCTACGAAGACCAACACCGGCGCGGCCGAAGACAACGGTGAGTACTGCACCTACGACATGGGGGAGGGGGGAGGCAAAAGTTAAGGGGACACACACGAAACACCCCCACCCTCGCATATTACAACATACACACCAATGCATCCACAAAAATCACAGTAACAACCCACAATCCCCCCGGAAGAATGCAAAGACAAAGCGAAATCAGTTCAAACATTGTAATGTAGCAATATACATGTCTGTCAAAAATATACAGATATATAATAAAATCAGCCAGAAATATATACATTTCGAGAAGTAGTGCAGATATGCACACATCAATGTCCGTGCACCACTAGTCCAAAAATGCATGGGCGAGGCCCACAGTAGATACCTGTCCACAATCAGAGAGAACACTGCTGGGGCATCAGATAGAAATACTACAGGCACCTCAGGGGGAAGGGAAGGGGGGGCACCTCAGCCAGATGACTGCAAAGCCAGATCCACGACGGGGCTCCATGCCCATTGATGTATCCTGGGGAGCGCAAAGCCACAGTCTCTCAAGTCTATACAGTGGGTGGCTTGCCCACTGGACCATCCTGGGGAGTGCAAAGCCACAGTCTCTCAAGTCTCTACAGTGGGTGGGGTGCCCACTGTTCCATCCTGGGGAGTGCAAAGCCACAATTTCGCAAGTAGGTGACAGCCGCCACTGGCTCTGGAGGGGGACTGGTGCCCAGACTGGATTAGTCTCCCTGTGAAAGTTCCTGTCCCGTCACTGTCCCAGCTGCACATGGGATAACGATGCTTGATGTGGCGGTCTTATCATTCTTACCCGGTGCATGCCCTGTTCAGCGGTGCTTTTCCATGGCGGTCTCTGGACTGTTCAGCGGTGCTTTGCCATGGCGGTCTCTGGACTGTTCAGTGGTGCTTTGCCATGGCGGTTCTGGAACGGGCATTGGTGTGTGGCATGACGTTCCCTAGACTGGGCATTGGTGTGTGGCATGACGTTCCCTAGACTGGGCATTGGTGTGTGGCATGACGTTCCCTCATAGCCCACCTGGGCTGTGGCAGCCGGGGCCCTCCTGGGCACTGACTCCGGCAGTGGCGGTGGTCTCCTGACCAGTGACAATACTTGGGCCCTCCTGTGCAATGACTCCGGCGGTGGCTGTGGTCTCCTGACCAGTTAGGATACTTGGGCCCTCCTGGGCAATGACTCCGGTGGTGGCGGTGGTCTCCTGACCAGTGACGATACTTGGGCCCTCCTGGGCACTGACTCCGGCGGTGGCGGTGGTCTCCTGACCAGTTACGATACTTGGGCCCTCCTGGGCAACGACTTCGGCGGTGGTCTCCTGACCAGTTACGATACTTGGGCCCTCCTGGGCAATGACTACGGCGGTGGTCTCCTGACTAGTGACGAAACTTGGACCCTCCTGGGCAATGACTCCAGCGGTGGTCTCCTGACCAGTGACGAAACTTGGGCCCTCCTGGGCAATGACTCTGGCGGTGGTCTCCGGACCAGTCATGACGGTGCTGGCGGTGGCGTCTCGACCGCCGGGAAGGATGCCGTCCTTCTATGCCGTGATACTCACAACAGGCTGGGCAGACTTCATCTGGCCCTTCCCCACCTTTGGTGGAGTCACAGCTGACTCTCCAATCCCCTTGGGACCCCTGTGAGTTGTTTTCCCTCCAGGACTCTTCACACGGTCCCGTCGTCCACTTTCCAATTTCAGAGCCTTTACAGGGGGTGGGCTGTCAGTGCCTTGGCTCCGGGTCATACTGCCTGCCCTGGTGGCCGGTGCACTCCACACACCTTGAACAGGCACCACTGGTATTGGAGGCTTTTTGGCTGAGGCGCTACGACGGGACTGATGAATTGGAGTGGGCGTGGGGGCAAAAAGGTCAACTTTACAGAGGGACAGTTTCTGACAAACACTGGGATGGGTAGTTGGAGGGGGCCTGGGAGTGGAGGAAGAGGAGGTGGTTGTAGGAGGTGTCACTTTAGGTGTTTTGGGTGCATGTGCAGGTACTGGAGGCTGTCGTGAGGTGGATGGATGTTGGGTGTGTGGGTGCTCGCGTTTGTGCATTTTTGGAGGGGGCGTCACAGACACACTGGGAGAGGACACAGGGGATGTGTAGTGGAGGTGGTGAGTGCAGGTGAGCGGGAAGTGGTGCTGGGTGTTCTGTTGCGAGTCCTGTGTAGACGAGACTGGGAGGGAGGAGGGAGAAGAGGAGGAGGGGGACACAGTGGAGGCAGTGGATGTTGCTGTGTCTGTATGTGTGTGATGCTTGCGTGAGTGCCTGTGGGTTGTGTGGTGCCTATGTTTGCTTGAGCTACCTGTGTGTGTTAACTTGTGTGCATGCTGGTCTGTAGGTGTGCTTGTGATGGGCTGGGGTACAGGGGATTGGGTCTGGGTGGAGGAGGTTGGAGTGGGGAGGCTAGACACATGGACAATGGCTGCCATCAGTGCTGAGGCCAGAGATTGCAGGGTTCGCTGAAGGACAGCCTGACCAGAATGAGTGCCCTCCAGGAATGCATTACCGTGTTGCAACTCCCTTTCTACACCCTGGATGGCATTCACAATGGTAGACTGCCCAACAGTGAGGGACCTGAGGAGGTCAAGGGCCTCCTCACTGAGGGCAGCAGGGGTGACTGGGGCAGGGCCAGAGGTGCCTGGGGCGAAGGTGATGCCCACCCTCCTGGGTGAGCGGGCACGGGGCGAAGGCTGAGGGGCTGCTGGGAGGGCGGTGCTGGTAGGGGAGGTGGCGGCTGTACCTGTAGAAGTGGGGCGCACAGATGGTGCCGCCACCACAAGGGAGCTCCCATTGCCAGACGAGTCCGTGTCGCTGCTTGGTGATCCGGTGGCCGACGTGAAGCTCCCCTCGCCCTCCGTCCCACTGGTGCATTCTGAGTCCGTGGTGTGGCCCTCCATGGCCATGTGGGATGCAGCTCCCTCGTGCTCCGGTGCCACTGTACCTCCGCCTGATGATGCTGATGCACATAAGAACAGCGAAAGCACAAAAGGGGGGGGGGGACAGAAGAAGAACAGATTGAGTGCATGGCATACCGCTACCGTTGGCGGACAAGACAGACACAGCAGCCCCCTGCACTACGCCGTGCTCCTGGCCTCTGCATATGCAATTCCTGGGATATGGCCTACATGGCTATGGTGGACATCTGCACACATGGATGCCACAGGGGCATATATACCTGTACTTGGCACTCTACTGCGGTGGTGTAGAGTTGCACATGGGCTGCATTACAGAGGGGCCTAGTCTACGTATTTCTGGCTGGCCTAGGTACACCCACAGGCCTCCTCCCCCACACAGACCCCTTCACTGCGCGCAAAGTCCGCAGAATGAGGTTGTACTCACCCCCTTGTGTCTGCTGTGATGCCCTCAAGCGCCCATCCAACTCAGGGTAGGCCACCGCCAGGATCCGGAACATCAGGGGGGTCATGGTGCGACGGGCACCCCTTCCACATTGGGAGGCCATCCCCAGCCGAGCCTCCGCCCTCTTCTTGCTGCAGTGGCGAATGTCCTCCCATCTTTTCCGGCAGTGGGTGCCCCGTCTCTGGTGGGCCCCCAGGGTCCAGACGTCCTTGACGATGGCACGCCAAATGTCCCTCTTCTGGTGGGCGTTGACCTACATGACATGCACAAGGGAAGACGAAAAGTCATTACCAACTGCACCTTGGATGTGAGTGGCCCCCTCCCTACTCTAGCCATGTGGCCCATTCATTCACATGCATTAATGGTTTAAACCAACAGGGTGCAGCAAGCCAGAAGAAAACGCACCAATCCCTATTATTGTTCAATATACGTAGTAATGATATCCTGTTAGAACACGTGTGGTGTGCAACTCCACCGAGGCCACTGCTGCACAAAAGGGGCCCAAAGGGTACAAAAGGACCCGATAAATAAACACAATACGGGGGTGCACCACTTCAATGTGTCAAATAAATAACAGTAAATGCGAAGAGTCCAATGTAATCAGGCAAATAGCAATACGAAGGATCTGTTGATTTCATCCATGAGACTTTACTTGATATGGAGAATTTGATAAACCATAAAGTTCACGAAGACAAACAGCCAACGCGTTTCGCCCTATACACATGGGCTTCTTCAGGGTTGCAATATAACATATAACCATAGAGACAAATGACATGATATAATAACATAAATAAACTAAAATAATATAAACACACCAAATTAACAAACAAGTCAATATACAAGTAAATGATGTAATATGCTATAAGGTTACAACCAAGTTTATAGAGAAAGCATTATGTGGTGAATAGAACCAGCAAGGGAAAATAAATAAACTAAAGAAAGAATCCTAAAAGTCCCATAATCCAATGTGCACAAATTATGATTCACGTTGTCGAAACTAAACAGATAGAGAGTATTTTACCGCCACTAAGGTGAAAATTCCAATCCCAACCACAAAGTGTCAAAAAGTAGAAAGAAAAATGCGTGTCAAAATAGAAAAGGCGCACACATACCCAAAAACTTCCAATATGAGGAATATCGTTATCCATATTGTGCATGTATGCACAAACGTGAAGGGATTCTGAAAAGTTAAAGAAAAATGCTGATGCCGATATTCACGTCAATGCTAAAATATATGAGAATGGGGGTATATGCGTTTTGGGTTGATAAAATCCAGCCCGAACAAGATTGTAAAATGGCCAAAAAGTGATATAATTAAAGAAACCAAAAAGTCAGCGAGCAGGTAAAAAAATACCTATAAACAGTTAAAAGAAAAACGCATGACTTCAAAGAACAGCTGTTCCGTTCTTATCTAAATGTCAATGAAGAGTATCACACACTACGGCCAGAAAGATTATTAAGGCCAGTGGCACCAGGCACCAGAGAACATAAGGTGGGCGCGGTCGTATGCCGCCCGTCAAAGAGAACAGCCCGTATACGGCAGCTGAGTAATTGAACTCGTCAGGCAGGGATTGCCATACTTTTCTAATCCCGCCGTGAGTCAGCGAGAAGAAAATTGCTATGGCAACACAGAAAACAGACTATTGGCGGCCGGCAGCCTGCTGAGTATTCGCATTAGTATGTCGCGGCCATTTTGAAATAAAGAAAGTAGTCGGAAAGGATGAGGAATCGGATTAAAGTATAGCGCACTTGTTATAATAAAAAGGGGAACACCAAAAACAAATAAAAAAATGTGTAAAAAAAGTGAAAATTAGTAAACACGGAAAAAATACAAGCAATAAAAACAAAGTGAAACTGAACTGTAAGTGAGATAAGAATAAACACTATCGAAAAAGTGAAGAAAAAAATATATATATATGATGAAGTATGCAAGAAAGAGAGAAAGAGAGGGGGAGGAGCGAGAATAGTAACTGAATACCAGTAAGAAATCCCACACCATACCAAAAGCAGTAAAAAAGAAATATGTAATGTTGAAACAACATATGTGATAATACCAAAATAGACAATCCAAGTAAATATAGAATCACCAATTGTAATAGAGAAAACAAAACCTGCGTGTACAATTGACATTCAATTTGCCCTTACATATATGAATTCAAATGAGTAAACAGAGACACCAGATCGAAATAAACCAAAAATATATATATATATATAAGCCATGAATTCTGGCATATTTCAATTATTACTAATTGCAATCAGAGATACTGGGTCAATTTGGAAAAAAAATTTATGAGTACAGCATAAAGTAAGCGCAAAGGCTAGCAATATATGGAAACAATGTAAAGAAACCAACAGAATTTATCATTCAAGAATTCAAGAGAAAACTGTTGTAACAAAGCAAGACTATACATGGTGTAACTAACTTGTCATAAGTAATAATGCAATTCATGGTCTGTATTGTGTCCTAGTTCAACTGTACGTACACGACAAATCCATGCTGCTTCCCTTCTGCGTAATTGCAGCTCTCTATTGCCACCTCTGGGGTTAGATGGAATATGGTCAATTCCATGAAACGAAATAGAATCATCATGTGAGTGAACCAATGTCATGTGTGATGACATTGGATATCTACTGTCATTGTTCTTAATGGCACGTATTTGCTCCTGTATTCGGTGTTTAAGGGGTCTTATGGTACTACCCACATATATTTTGTTACATGCCCATTTCAAGACATAAATCACAAATTTTGTGTTGCAATTAATAAAACTCTTAATAGTAAATGACCCAGTGTTGTTGTAACAAAAGGTGTTAATTTTGTCCAAACCAAAAGCACATACATTGCATTCACGACATGTATAAAAACCCAAAGGTGGTCCGGGAAGCCATGTGGATGTAGTAGATGCAGTAACATAGCTGGGACAGAGGTGATCACTCAAAGTCCTGCCTCTTCTATACGTGAACTTTATGGTTTATCAAATTCTCCATATCAAGTAAAGTCTCATGGATGAAACCAACGGATCCTTCGTATTGCTATTTGCCTGATTATATTGGACTCTTGGCATTTACTGTTATTTATTTGACACATTGAAGTGGTGCACCCCTGTATTGTGTTTATGCATTAATGTTCCCTGAACTCTGCCCCCTTCCCTCTTACAACCAGCCCTCTCCACCCAGGCCTAGCCCATAAAACGTGCTCCCTGTGTACTAACCTGTTGGTCTGGAGGACCGTAGAATAGCGTGTACTGGGGAAGGACCCCGTCTACCAGTTTCTCCAACTCCTGAGCAGTGAAGGCAGTGGCCCTTTCCCCAGACGCAACAGCCATCGTCGCTTCCAGACCGAGGTCAGAGCAGCACTTGCAGTGTAGGTCCTCTCCTGTCGAAGATCAGGTCTCTAGTGATTGAACTGATAGAAAATGGCGGTGACGTCCGTGGCGGTGACGTCCGTGGCGGTGACGTCCGCGGCGGTGCGTATCATCACCGCCCGCGCACCTGTTCATTGGCTCCTGGGACTCATAGGGTCCTATGTTAACCAATGCAGCATTGCGCTGCGGTCTACGACCGCCTACCGCGACGGTGTGCAACGCCAGCGCAGTTACCCCACAATCCCATTGTCCCAGTTTAGAGGTCAGGCAGCCGCCATTTCAGGGGCCCACATGGCTTCATTTACTTCTGCGTCACACATAGCTAGTCCTACACTCAACACACATACAGGAAGGGTTTTGTGTTTGGTGTAGTATTCTGTGTAACTGTGGGTACATACCTGGAGGAAAATTGACTTTATCATCGCTGTTGTCCTTCGTAGGCGCCGTCAGCTGGGACATGTGAGAAGATGGCGGAATCCTCCGGTGTACCACCGCTGGTGGACCTGGTGACAATGGAAGAGCGACATGTAATCGTCACCTACAGGTTTGACCGTGCCACAATCCAGGAACTATGTACTCAGTTGGAGCCAGAGCTGATGTCACCAATCCGCCATCCCACTGGAATCCCCCCTGACGTGCCGGTGCTGTCAGTGCTCCATTTCCTTGCAAGTGGGTCATTTCAGACAACAGTGGCCATGGCATCAGGGATGTCCCAGCCTATGTTTTCCAACGTGTTGTCCAGAGTGTTGTCTGCCCTGCTGAAACACGTAAGGAGATACATCATTTGCCGCTGAGGTGGAAGATTTGCCTGCAGTTAAAGGTGACTTCTATGCCCTTGGACATATCCCCAACGTCATAGGTGCCATTGATGGGACCCATGTAGCTCTGGTCCCCCCACAGGAGTGAACAGGTGTACAGGAACAGGAAGAGTTATCATTCCATGAATGTACAGATGGTCTGTTTGGCAGACCAGTACATCTCCCAGGTTAATGCTATGTTCCCTGGTTCAGTGCATGACGCCTACATCCTGCGGAATAGCAGCATCCCTGATATGATGGGTCAACTCCAGAGGCATCGTGTATGGCTATTAGGGGACTCTGGTTACCCCAACCATTCCTGGCTATTGACCCCAGTGAGGAATCCCAGGACCAGGGCAGAGGAACACTACAATGAGGCCCATGGGCGGACTAGGAGGGTGATCAAACGCACCTTCGGCCTCCTTTAGGCCAGGTTCAGGTGCCTCCACATGACAGGTGGTTCCCTATTCTACTCACCGAAGAAGGTGTGCCAGATCATCATCGCCTGCTCGATGCTTCATAATTTGGCTTTGCGACACCAGGTGCCTTTTCTGCAGGAGGATGGTCCAGATGACGGTGTTGGAGCAGCTGTGGAGCCTGTGGAGCCTGTGGACAGTGATGAGGAGGAAGCTGAGGAAGAAGACAATGACAACAGGGAGTCAGTCATACAGCAATATTTCCAGTGACACACAGGTGAGAACATTTTCATTTTTACCATTACATTCACTGTCACACGTCTTCCTCTATATTGTGTTTAATTAAAGGGGATTATTTGGTAATTGAGTTGTTTCTTTCTATTACGGTTTCACAGGTGTGGTTACCAACGTGTGTCATCTACTTACATCCTTCAAGGACTTGTGATGTGTTACATTGGTATGTTGCCTTTACATCTCACAACGCATTTTGACACTGTAATAGATATTACATTTTAACAAATCATAGACTGACTCCAGATTGTTTTGTGTTTCAAGGGTGTTTATTGAAGTGCTCAGAAACGGGAGGGGGTGGCAAAATGGTGATGGGTGATGGCGGAGGAATGTCCATGGCAGAATCCAGTCTATTAGTCTCACAGGTGCATTGCCCATATGGGCATAGGAAGTGGAGCTGGGGCAGTTCAAGTATGGACAGGGTAACAAAGTGGGACAGTGGGGGGACAATCAGGGTGGTCTCATTTCCTGGCGGGGTCTTGCCATCTTGCTCTGTGCTGTTCCTGGATCTCAGGGACCGCTTGCGTGGTGGTTGTCTGTCTGCAGGGGGTGGGGTGCTGGTGTGTTGGTCCTGTGGCGGGGCGTCCTGTCCACTAGCGCCGGCGGAGGTGGTGGGCAGTTCATCGTCCTGGCCAGTGTCAGGGGCCCCTTGGAGTGCCACAGTGTCCCTCAGGGTCTGCTGTATGTCCTTCAGCACCCCTACGATGGTGCCCAAGACAGAGCTGATGGTCCTGAGCTCCTCCCTGAACCCCAAATACTGGTCCTCCTGCAGCCGCTGGGTCTCCTGAAACTTGACCAGGACCGTCGCCATCGTCTCCTGGGAGTGGTGGTATGCTCCCATGATGGAGGTGAGGGCCTCGTGGAGAGTGGGTTCCCTGGGCCTGTCCGCCCCCTGTCGCACAGCAGCCCTCCCAGTTCCCCTGTGTTCCTGTGCCTCCGTCCCCTGGACCGTGTGCCCACTACCACTACCCCCAGGTCCCTGTTGTTGTTGGGGTGGTGGGTTAACCTGGGTTCCCTGTAGTGGTGGACACACCGCTGATTGACCTGTCCTGGGTACGGAGGTTTGGGCCCGCTGGGTGGGTGCTGTGCTGGTGTTACCAGAGGGTGGAAGGTCAGTGTTGGGCTGTGCCTGTGCAAGGGGAAACAACTGTCCCGAGGCCCACGATGGTCCGGGCTGGTCATCAGGATCCAGTAGGGCAGAGCTGCTATCGTCACTGTGGGCCTCTTCTGTGGGTGGAGTGGTGTTGTCTGGACCCTCTGGTGTGGTGACGGTCCTTCGTGTTCCTGCAGGGGCATAAGAGCATGATTATTGCATGTGTGTGTGAGATGGTGTGCAATGGGTGGGTGTCTGTGTACCCCAGTGCAAGCATTCCTGTGTGGGGGCTTGTGTGATGATGGTTAGGGGGTTGTTCTGGGTATGTGCAGTGGGCATGCTTAGGTGATAGGTGTCCATGCTTCGTTGTGTCATGCAGTGGTTGGTGTTGGGATGTGTAGTTTGTGTTATGAATACATTAGTGAGGAGTTGGGTGATAGGGGAGGGTGTGAGGGTGGGGGGGTGTGATAGCATGCAGGTAGGGTGGGGGATAGGATAGTTAAGATTTGACTTACCAGTGTCCCATCCTCCACCGACTCCTCCGAGGCCCTCTGGATGCATGATGGTCAAGACTTGCTCCTCCCATGTTGTTAGTTGTGGGGGAGGAGGTGGGGGTCCGCCGCCAGTCCGCTGAACCGCAATGTTGTGCCTGGAGACCGTTGAATGCACGTTCCCCCATAGGTCGTTCCACCTCTTCCTGATGTCCTCCCTATTTCTTGGGTGCTGTCCCACAGCCTTGACCCTGTCGACTATTCTTTGCCATAGCTCCATCTTCCTGGCTATGGATGTGTGCTGCACCTGTGAGCCAAATAGCTGTGGCTCTACCCGGACAATTTCCTCCACCATGACCCGGAGCTCCTCCTCGGAAAAGCGGGGGTGTCTTTAGCGTGTCATGGGATGGTGTGTGTGATGTGTGGGGTGGTGTGAGTGTTGATGTGTGTGGTGATCTGTAGTGGTGTGTGGTGTTTTGTGCGTGGATGTTGTGTGGGTGATGGTGTTGTGTGCCTCTGTATGGTGGGGTTGTCTTTGCTGTGCTGTCTATCTGGCCTTCGTCCGTGAATTGTGGTCATAGGGGTTTGTGGGTGATGTGGGTGTGTGTTTTATATTGTATTGGGTGTGTGGGAATGTTGTTTGTATGTGTATCAGGTGTGTGTATTTTGAATTGTCCAATGTGGCGGTGTTTTGGAGATGTGTGTGTATTTTGAGCGCTACGGTGTGTACCGCCAATGGAATACCGCGGTTGAAAGACTGCCGCGTGGATTCGTGGGTCGTAATAGCATGGGCGTGTTTCTGTTGGCGTGGAGGTGGAGGATTTGTTTTCGCCAGTTTATCACTGACCTTTGGTGTGGCGGACTTGTGTGGGTGTCTGAATTTCGGCGGATTCCGAGATGTGGGTCATAATAGCTGTGGCGGAATTCCGCGGCGGCGGCGGTGTATTGGTGGTCTTCTGCACTGCGGTAAGCGGCTTTACCGCCAATGTTGTAATGACCCCCTAAAGTCCCCTCCTATCACCAGGTAATCTGCCACCTCAGCCTTCATTAATTGCCCATTCATCTCTTGAAGTGGGATTAGGTCCTCAATGTTCAGCCCACAGTATCCCACTAATTTATATCCTACAGTTTGTAGCTTAGCATTTACCACCAGCCACCTGCCCCCCGGATCTACAATATAGTTCTCTACCCTGATTAATGCTGAGGTCTTAAAAAAATAGCAATGCCTTTCATGTTACATCTTTAGTTTGTGGATGCAAACTGACTAATCCACTTCTGATATTTTAATATCTCACTCCACTCCTTCTTATGTAGATGTGTTTCCTGTAATACTATGACATTGTACTCCGAGAGTTTTAAATATTCTAATATTTTCATTCACCTGCTTGGCACCCTTAGCCCATTAACATTCCATGACAGGACCCTTAACCGTCACTTATTTATCACACCAACCCTGAATCCCCTGTCCTTATAACCTTGTCGCGTTTGAGGAGGAAATTAGTTTTCTTTTTTCCCTACATGCTCCCCACCACGTGTAGCAACCCTTCCTCTTGAACCTAACCCTATGTGACCCCTCTTCTAACCTCCCTCTAAACCTTCCTGGGGTACCCTCCACACCTCCTTTGATTAGGTATCGCTGATACCCCCAGGCTCCATCCCCAAAGTAGCTATGCGAAGCTCTGGTACATTTGCTGAATTAAGTTCTGAACCTCAGTAGGATCCCTTATATTATACATTTTATTGTTCCACATGATCTTAAGGGTCGCTGGTAATTTCAAGCTAACAACCGCACCTAAAGATCTGATTTCCTGTATACATTTTTCTAGTTCCAATTGGCGATCTTGTGCCACTTTGGCAATGTCTGACCCGATTATAAAGGTTATCTCACCCTTCTTAAAACAGTTGACTCTTAAGGCTTCAGAGAGGATCTGTTCTTTATAGAGTAAGTCTTGAAGTTAACCACTATCTTCCTCTGGTTTTCCCTATTAGGGTTTCTTTTAAAAGGGTTTTGGTGGATCCTCTGACTATCTGCCTCAAAATCCACTGACACTATTGATTGAGTATGTTCCTTTATCAGGCCCACCACAAATCCCTTGAGCTCTCCTCCTTCCAAACCTTCAGGCACACTCAATATTCTAATAATATTCCTTTTTGCATTATTTTCGAATACTTCTATTTTATAATGTAATTCTCTTTCATTAGCTTTTAATGCTTGGATTTCCCCTCGATTAATGTCAACTCCTCACTTATACCTTCGCTGGTGGTCTCCATCTTACTTTGCTCTCTGAAAGTTCACCCATTTTTACCTCAAAATTCTCACAAGCCCCTGAGTTTTCTCCTGATTCCTCTCTGAAATTGCAAATTTCTGCTTTATTTCAATCGTATGTACCCCTAATAGTGTTTCTATACTAGCTCCAATCTCTGTATCTGCATCTTTGCTTTAACTCTTGTTATCACAATACACACAGAGCTTCCCTGACCTGTCGAGTTGAACCTGCAGGTTGTGGGGGAAAGTAAGGCAAAGTAATTTATCGGCTAAAAGTAATTGACAAAAATAACTTTATGAATTAAGGGAATACCACTTATTTCATTCTAGCTTTGGTTTTGTGAACCATGTGTATATTGCCTATTTAAATAAAGTAAAATGAACCGATTGATCAATATAAACTAGGCAAAAGGTTGTGATATTTTACTTACACAACCAGTTCTTATTGAAGTCACTTTCCAATGTTTGTCATACAAATATGGTTTCTGTGATTGCTTCTCAGTGACAACTTAAAAGATTATTTAGTCATAGGCCTTAATCCATGATAAACCCTCCATTTTCCCCTTTTCGATTAAATAGTTTTCACTAAGCTTGTCCTACTTCAATTGCAATTTTTACAAATGTATTTTAAATCTTTGCCAACTAATTAAGCAAGTAATTTTCAAGAATGTAACCTGTTGTGCTTTTTTACCAGACGAAACTTGTAAAAGTTGTATTTCGTTTTTTTGTTAAACAAACTGCTCTCAAAAACGAAGCTGTGGAGCCCGATTGAGCAGTGCCAACTTTACAGCTAATTACCGCCAGTTGCGGAATGGCTGTGCAGGGTACATACCGGCAAGTTTTTACAAGATAGATGTTTTTTAAAACAATATTGTCTATTTGTTTGACTGGGTGTGTATTTCATTATATAAAGAAAGGAATGGAGCCTGAAGTTGATTAAGTGATGCCATGCAGTATAAGCTGATCAATGACCAGCAAACGTAAACAGTTTAACAAACTTTCATGTCTGTCACCCGTTTTATTTTTTAAATAAACTCATGATTTAATGATACAAGCCAGACTAAGTGCACATTCTCAACTCTGGCTTTCAATCTTATTACCTCTGTCCTAAAGTCCTCTCTCATGTCTGTCATTTGTAGATATGAGAGTCCCATCCCTGCATGGAAAAGTTCATGTTCTTTGGTGTCTTAAAATGTCAGGAAGATTTGATATACAGAACCTGCTCTACTCGCAGAATAAATCCTGATGGAATGTCCCCTGAGAAATACCAGAGCTTCATTTCATACCTGAAATGAAGCTTAACACACTGTCCTTTGAAAAAAATTCAACTTACATAAGGATAACGTACATGTTCATGTTCTTTTAGCAGAAGTCGTGGAACAATCAGAGATTGGAATACCTTACTTTTATAAACATTAACAATTGCGGTTATAATGAGCGTACTCATTCGGCACAACTGCTTTGAAGAGATGCTCTTCTGGCAACTATGTGTAAAAAGAATGCAACAATATTAATAAATATTGCTACTAACCAGCTTTTCAAATCAAACTATACAGTCACCCGTGCAACACGAGAAACCCTCGTTTAATTCACCGCCCAGAACTAGGATTAAGGCCCGTATTTATACTTTTTGATGCTAAACTGCGCTAACGCAGTTTAGCGACAAAAAATTTTGCGCCGGCTAACGTCATTCTGAAGCGCCATGCGGGCGCCGTATTTATTGAATGGCGTTAGCCGGCGCAAGCAGACCGGCGCTGCCTGGTGTGCGTGGAAAAAAACCACGTACACCAGGCAGCGCTAGGGTGTCTTAAAAATGGTGCAAGTCAGGTTTACGCAAAAAATCGCCTCCACCCGATTTGCGCCATTTTTAACGATGCCCAGACGCCATTTACATGACTCCTGTCTTAGTAAAGACAGGAGTCATGCCCCCTTGCTCAATGGCCATGCCCAGGGGACTTATGTCCCCTGGGCATGGTCATTGGGCATAGTGGCATGTAGGGGGGCACAAATAAGGCCCCCCTATGCCACCCAAAAAAAAAAAAAAAATTATACTTACCTGAACTTACCTGAATGTCCCTGGGATGGGTCCCTCCATCCTTGGGTGTCCTCCTGGGGTGGGCAAGGGTGGCAGGGGGGGGTCCCTGGGGGCAGGGGAGGGCACCTGTGGGCTCATTTTGAGCCCACAGGCCCCTTAACGCCTACCCTGACCCAGGCGTTAAAAAGTGGCGCAAATGAGGGGTTTTTTGACCCCACCACTCCCGGGCGTGATTTTTGCCCGGGAGTATAAATACGACGCATTTGCGTCGCCGTCATTTTTTTAGACGGGAACGCCTTCCTTGCATCTCATTAACGCAAGGAAGGCGTTCACGCAAAAAAATGATGCTATTTGCCCATACTTTGGCGCTAGACGCGTCTAACGCCAAAGTATAAATATGGCGTTAGTTTTGCGCCGAATTTGCGTCGAAAAAAATGACGCACATTCGGCGCAAACGGAGTATAAATATGCCCCTAACTGTCTCCCTGTTGAATTTGTTTGCGCAATAAAGGACCCTCAGAAACATCACTGAAGGAAACCGTGTGCAAAGGGCACTAAGACAGTTTAACCTGCACTATACAATGCCCAAATGTGTTCTGGAGAATGCACACCATAGTAAACGTAAAACAGATTATCATTCTCAATTGTTCAGAAATAAATAAAGGATTCACCCAAAAAAAGCGGCAAGAGAATATGTTATTATGTTACTTTTTGACGGGTTTAACATTCCACTTTTCACAAATCATGTTAACACTATTGCAAGACAGATCTCTGGGTCAGCAGAGAAATCAATAAAACCAGTGCATGGGGACGTAACAAAATCATTAGCATATAGATATTTGAGTGCTGCTTAAAATTCAACCGCTACTGAATAAAGGCTGTGTTGATATATTTATAGTTAATTTTATCTTTTCCTATAATTGTAGTTCTAAATACAAATTGAATTAGCATTTCATGACATGAATTGTTAGTTACATTTCTCATCTTCTTCTCATTATTATATTGCTAATAATAACAATAATACTTTTTTATTAACAACTGGTATGCAAAAGTGTGTAATGCTAGTTCAAAACCTATTAGATTCATAACGACTGACAACTGTAACTCAACACCAATTCATAAAATTCTAACCAAACATTGGAACTTAGTCACATCGGACAAAATCATTGGGAAAAGAAGTGTCACTCACTGTGAAGATCACCTACAAAGTGGCCAGATAGTTGAAAGACATGTTCTTTTACAGCAATTTGGATACAGTAAAAGAAGGGTTTTCTAAAGGAGAGGAATAGCCTGTCAAATATAGACACTATAGGCATAGTAAGAACGTCATCCACTTTAAAACAAGTTTTGGCAGGAGATGCTATATTAGAAATATTAGAGAACATATAACGTGTGCCTCTGACTTTTGCATATGTGAATAACTGGAGCTTCCATGCATACTTCATTATTTTGAGAGTACAATCATAGCTGTCTTGGTCGTTTAATATTTCGGCATCATTAATGATAAACATGTACTTAGTGGACTAGCTACAACTATAACATTTTGTAAATGTTGCACATGATGTCACTTTTTATTCTGTATATTGTCTAAATATTTTACAATAGCTTTGAGGAATTGAAATGTTGTATGCTGGTACGCAGGGATTTTGTTTCACCTTTATTGTAATGCATTAGGTACATTTCCAGCACACTAAATTGATGAAGGTGGAAATAGCAAAATGGATCCTGTGGAGTGTGGATTAAAACATGGTGACAGGAAAGGTTTTCGAGTGTCTCTGTTTCCTTGAGGCACTTGTGTGGAATTACTAAAAACACACACTTACGTATGTGAATAACACATCCATTCACTCTCCTATATAGTCACTAACACATCCACACACCTATCCACCTATCCAAAAGCCTAGTGATACATCCACTCACCCCCCTTACAGACAGTGACTCACCCACTCACTCACTGTTACAGACACAAACACACCCTGTCACTCATCCATACAAGAAAACATGCACCCAGTCACCTGTACAGCCACTTCCACTCACACATCTATACAACCACTTACACTCACAGGAGGATTTAATCAGTGATGTCATTTAAGATGTCATCAGTGATGTCACTGATCATGTCATGAGTGATGTAATATGTGAGGTCATAAGCAGTGCATTAGGGGGCGCAAGATATAGTTAGCTGAGGTAACCATAACTGCTGAATTTCACTGGTTTGAGTGAGCTTAATTATAAAACCCTGTCACCTTTGTTTTTTTCAGTGAATTTCTATAGTTTTTAAATTTGATTTCCAAACTACAACCTCCCTGTAACGTTTTAAAAATAAAGTAATTTTCATTACTATACGTTAACCAACCATCATTGCACACAGCCTGCGTCCAGGCCCTGCAGCAAACCCTTATAATCACCAATCATGCACTGCGCACAGCCTTTGGCAGTGCACAGCGTTGGTTAGCCAGAGAACCTGGTCTGCAGCCCCTGCAGCCAACCCATGCAACCAAACAAGCCTTGCGCTGCACATAGCCTTTCAACATGCAAAATGGAGGTTGGCCACAGAGCCTGCAGCCAGCCCCTATACTACCCAATCCCACGCTGTGGACAGCCTTTGGCTGTGTGCAGCAGGAGTTCCCCAAAATGCCTGGCCTGGGGCCAGACCTGCAGCAATCCCCTATAACCACCTAACCCCATGCTGCTCAGGGCATTCAGCGATGCAGAGCAGGGGTTGGCTACAAGGCCTTGCCTGTGGCCATGTCCTGTGGCCAACCCCTATACCACTCAACCCCAGGCCGATCTCGGCCCCTAGGACCGCATCCTCCGAGGCCTGGCCTAATTATTAAAAATTTTTAGGGGGAAGGGGGCCACATGGTATCCCTCCCCAGGGCCGATATCAGCTCCTGGGACCCCATCTCTTGGAGAGGAGATCAGCCTAATTATTAATTTTCTTTTGGCGGGCAGGGCTGCAAGTCCCCCCTCCCGAGGGCTGATCTCAGCCACAGCAACCACATCCTCCAGGGCCTGGCCTAATTAGTAAATTTTTGGATGAAAGGAGGCCCCGGGGAGGTGGTGGTCCCTGAGGTTGAGGGGGCCGTGCAAACCACTGGATTATAAATTAAATTAGCCCAAGGGAGGTGGCGGTTTCCAGGGTGCTGGGGAAGGCCACAGGGTCTCCCCTATTTTAAAATAAACTTTTGCCCTAGGGAGCTAGTAGTCCCCAGGGCGTGGGGGAGCCACATAGCCCCACTGCATTCTAATTACTGATCACCCAAGGGAGGGGGCAGCCCCCGGGGCTAATGGAAGTCCTAGGAGGGGGGCCCCATGCACTCCCCTCTTTAATTAAAAGCCCATTGCTCCCAGAACCTGGCCCACGCAGTGGCTAATTAAAAGGGAAAACGCCCTTTTAAAAAAAAATATTGGAAAATTCACAGATCTAGATTTACAGATTTTCTGCCATCTTTAAAAAAAATGCATTATTTTTTAGCCCAGGCTATGTTGCTTTGAGACACCAGCACTACAGCTAAGGGGTCATGGTGTCCCTACCCTATCCCCTATTGATTTTCTAACTTTTTTTTCTAGTACTCAGATGAAGTCAAGTCCTAAGATGGCTGCCAACACTTCCTTTTTGAAGTGATAACAGCCAATCAGATATCTGCACCCTGGACAGTCGAATCCATGGAGGATACACATACCTATATATCTATTTTTTAAACTCTAATTTCTCCAAAACTACTGAACGGATTTACACCAAATCACAAAAAGCATGCCTTTGGGACCAAGATCTATCTTTGTGCCAAATATGGTGTAATTTCATTTAGCAGTTTGTGCTGTAGTCGTGTTCAAAAGTTTGAAAAACCCCTTTGCCACAGAATGTGGAAAAGTGTTTTGTGATCCCCACCACCTTTTTCTTGGCCCTCGCTTCGCATATCACCCTAAATCTTTCTAGAAAACATCTGAACTGACCAAAGTATATGTTTTGAAAATTTCGGGAAGATTCATCAGGCGGCGCCACAGTTATTGGTAAAACAAAAAAAACACTCCATCTGTAGTAAAAAAGTCCCAACTATAACTACCTAGTGGCGATATACATATACATATATTACCTAGTGGCGGTCACCACTAAGTAGGTATAGTTAGGACCTAGTGCCTATGTAAAAAGATGTTTTTAATTTCCTATATCTTTAGTGCTGCTTGACAAATCTTCATGACATTGTCCAAAACAATTTGACAGTCACATCAGCAGGTCTCAGGAAGGTTTCAGAGTGATCCGTCAAGTGGGGGCTGAGATGAAATGGGGTGAAAAAAGGAGAATTTCTAATGTTAATTCCCATAGGAAATTTTGAACAACAATAGCACTTGAACCACTGGACCGAATTACACCAAATTTGGCAGAAAGGTAGCTCTTCGTCCAGAAAGAGCTCTTTTCTTTGTTTGGTGTAAATTTGTTCAGTAGTTTGTGAGAAATTAAAGGAAATCAAAATGTGTATATATAGGAATGTAAAGGATTTGCGACCCCCTGCACGAATCCTCACGCCACAAGGAATATTGTGATTGGTTGGCTGCAAACTGTTCAGAAAGTTGCAGCCACCATTTTATTTCCAGGTGATGGAAATAAAAGCTGAGAATGACAGAAGGGGTCAGAGTAGAGGTGCTCTGACCTTCTGGGACTATTAAAGGGTGGGTGAAGCCGCAGTTGTTAGTATTAAAAAGATTAAAAACATTTTTTGGGCCCCGATTGTGAAGCTACAACTCTGTCACGGCCTTTAGCATGGCCCCCATGTAAAACAGCGATGGAGTCGTGACTCCATGCAAGAGAGGAAAAAAATATACATTTGCACACACTCCCTCACACACTAATGCACACTACTAGTAGACACATTGAGACTCTGACTAATTCTCTCACAGATCTATGAGTACAATCATACAGACACTGACATACTCACTCACAGAATCATTTAGGCACTCACACCCACATTCACAGACCCTCTCAGACCCTCACACACCCACTCACAGACGTACACAGACACTCATACACCCACTAACAGACTCACTCAGTGACTCACGCACACACTCACAGACCCCATCACACTAACACACCCGTACACAGACCCATTTATCAACTCATGCACCAACTCACAGATCCACTCAGACTCTCACACACACCTACACACAGACCCACTCAGACTCACACACACTGACTCACAGACCCTCACAGATACTCACACACTCATTCACAGACACTGTCACACCCAGCGACATGCTCTCACACCTACTCTTACACCCAATACAGACACACAGACACTCACACACCCACATAGACCCTCACACCCATTCTAACACACAAACACTCTCACACCCAGAGACACACTCTCACACCTATTGTCACTCCCAGAGAGACAGGCCCTGCAGCCACCCTCCACTGCACACAGCGGTTTTGGGTGTTTAGAGGGGTTAGCCACAACAGTATTTGGATTAACGTATAGTAATCAAAATTACTTTGCGTTAAAAACAGAGAAATTCAGAAATTCACTGAAAAAATAAAGGCTCAAAGGACTTATAGTTAGGAAATAGAATTTAAAAATATAGAAATTCACTTACAAAACCAAAGGTAACAGGGACTTTATAGTTAGGTTCTGAATTTACTTGTACAAAACCATAGAAATTCAGCAGCTTGTGGCCAACCCTCTCTGCGCACAGCTAAAGGCCCTGCATGGCAGTAGATGTATTAACATACAGTATTTATATATCACTTTTTTTTACTTTACATTAAAAGAAACATAGAAGTTCAGTAAAAAGAAAAAGGTTATAGGGACATTATAGCTAGGTTCACATTTTAACCACACAAAATCATAAACATTCAGCAGTCATCGATATACTTATACTTATACGTATGTGCTGAAACTATAACTTGTGTCAGAAAGTAACTTTAGGCCATGAGTTAAAGTTTTGTCCCATTGTATATTTAGTGAAAAAAATAGTATATATATATATATATATATGTATATATATATATATATATATATATATATATATATACATATATACTCATACATACATGAATGTATATATATGCATACATATATATGTGTGTGTATACAGACACACAGACACACACATATATATATCTAGATCTATCTATCTATCTATCTATCTATCTATCTATCTATCTATCTATCTATCTATCTAACTATCTATCTATATATATATATATATATATATATATATATATATATATATATATACGCAGTTGAAAGGAATCTCTCAGAATTGTGGTAGGTAAAATCTTTGCACCCATTTGAAGAATCTCCAAACACTTTGTAGACATATTCCTTTTTCTTCATGGGTGGATGATGGAAAGTTTCGCAAGATTTAACAAGCGGGTGACAATGTGCGTTTTGGGACCAATTATTTTTCCATAGAGTATGTACTCACACATAGCAGCCAAACACCCACTCAGATTTCCATGAAATTTGGTAGGATTACACACTATGGTGCACAGATGCTCCTTTTCAGTACTACAGGTAAGTATTTTTCAAGTTATAGGCATGTAAACATTATGATATCCATTGATACTTTACTTTGGTGAAATTTTGCAGTTTTTCACAATATTTTGTGGAATTGTCATGGTACATAGCGATGACATAGTGATGACAATGCATTTTGTGATTAACTAATAGCTGCCTTTACAAAAGTTAAAGACAGCCATCTTATTTTTAGATACATTTTGGCTGTGTTCTGAGTTTCACCCTTATATATAGGTAAGTATTAGGTTTAATATATTTCCCTACCTACCACCAATTATTAAAGTGGTAATAGGTACGAAAAACTATTTTATATATTTAGAAACAAAATGTTCAGGATACCCTAATACTGCCTTGGACATACTGCGGTACATAAAACAAAAAAAAGGTAAAATGTTAAAAAATTCAAAATGCATTGTACTGCAATGTATTTTACCAATATAGTTCACTTAAGTGTATTTTCATTTCTTAACAGACTTACGTTTCGTTTTACAAAAAATTCTATGCAGTACCACAGTCATACCTAAATATTACCATGGTACTTACATTTCGTTTTACAAAAAAATGTGCAGTCTCCCTAAACTGCTGCAATTTTAAATGCATTTTTCTATCTATTATCACATTTATAAAGCGGTAATAGGTAGGGAAGAACTATAAAAACGAACATGTACCTGTGTATAAGGCCATTACCCAGAACACAGCGAAAGTGTGCTAAAAACTAGATTGCTGCCTTTTACTTTTTGGAAAGACAGCCATTAGCCAATCACATACTCCCATCTTATTGGCATGTATGGTGGAGTACTGCATACATACAGCAATGTACTGTGGCACAACATATTACTAAGTATTTTAAAACCTATAACTGTAACACTACTTACACTATGTACAGCTACTACCAAAAATCACCATTTACACCACATAAACTATATTCCTTGCAAATTACATCTACATCAACTCACCCAATTTCATGCTACATCAATTTCAAGACCACACTCCACTCTAGCTCTTCACTCTATTGCACTCCATTCTGTACTGCTTCACTATATGCTATTATATTCTATACATCTGTACTTTATATCATTGCACCATACCCCTCTTCACTCTATGCTAAACCGCTGTACACCCTCCACTCTATTCTAATCCACTGTATGCCACTCCACTCTACCACACGCCACTTTGTGAAACTACACTCTAAGCCACTCCATTGTATACTATTACACTCTATGCCACAGGGCCAATAGGGCAACACAACTGGTTTTTACTGTGAAGTGTTGGTTGATCTCATTTGTGCACATCCAACCTCAGAGGTCATGGTAACTGATGACTTTAGACTTTTGATACTTGCTCCGCTTTATTCAATGAACCCAGAACCAAACTCAAAAGTTTATTCTGAGGAGACTGTGGTCTACTTCATGACCACACACAAGCTATTTCCATTGTAGATAAGCAAATGTTTGGTAAGACAGGACACGGAGCCCCTAATCACCTAAAAAAACATGTCCACTTTGATTATACTCGTGTAAGTGGGGCAGTACATAGTAAACACACGGAATATGAAATTAAGTTACATCAGTCTAATGATCAAGTCCCTCAGAGAATGTGTTTTGGGATACCAAGTACACTTATGAATGAATTCCATTGGCAAGTCCATAGGGGAAGAGAACTGCATACTAGTAAGAGGGTTTAAATGGGGGAATATCAGCCTATCCAGGTTCAATCAATGGAAGACGACTTATAGCTAACCTAAACATCACCCTACCTCACTCCTGGAGCATTTCTCCAGCCACCCTAGGATGATAGAACAGAATTCCTGTATAAAAACCTTAAGAGGGAAACATAAAATCAATCGATCAAATATGAGCCGGGTATATGGCTAGTGTTGAAAGAGTACAATAAAAATTGACAAAATAAAGTGTTCCAACATAGGGTAAGCAATGTAAGAAATTCACATTGCAAAGTGGCATGTATAGCTAAGGCTAAAAACCTAAAGAAGGAATCGGCACATGTTCACTCCATCCTGACACCAAATAATGAGGCAAACATTTTGCAGAATGTCCACAAGTGAAATAAAAAGCTAGGGTAAGGGGCAATGGAGTCTCCATAGTGAAATGGATCAAACATGTAGAAGGCTCGTACAAAGAACAGACAAGTTTGGACAGAACAATGGGGCCCTAAATATCAGGAGTAAAAAAAATCAATAACACAACTCAGGGATTACACGATCCTTCTCTGGCAATCCCGAGTGCAAGAAAAGAAAGAAGGGACTTGGTCAAAACTAAAAACATCTCCCTAAACCATGGCGTGAACATGGTCACGAAATCAGATATCTGGGAAAATGGTCCCAAAGACTTACCAGCATTGGTATTTAAGGCTAATACTGACTACTGGGCTAATATGTTCTCCCCACTATACCATCATTGTTTTAATTTGGCTTAAATTCCATCCTATTGCCTAGGATCTCTATTAGAACTGATCCATAAAAAAAATTGTAACACTGACTCATCTAGCCACCGATTAATAGCTTTGCTAAATGTAGAGGCTAAAGTGCATGGCAAAAGTCTATTGCACAAACCGGATGCTTGGTCAGATGCAGAAAACATAATCCCCATAATATCAAACTGGGTTTAGGCCAAAAGCATCTATAATAAGCAAAACGGTTGCCTTATCATATGTGGTTCATCGCACCTGCTATATAGACTATTCGGCCACATTTGATGGTGTGGACCAGAAGATATTATGGGCAATAGAAGTTCAGCTAGGCATTTCTCATCTCTTTTGAAGGAAATTATTTCTCTGTACTCTAAAACATGAGTATGTGTCAAGCTAGGCTATGGAATTACGATCACTTCTGAAATACCAACATCCTGCAGGTTGAAACGTGGTTGCTTTTTGTCACTCATCGTGTTCAACCTCTACACAGCCAATTTAGGTTAAGCCTAATCCAAAACCAAAACAGCTCCACCACAGATTGCCATTCACAGACTTCCGGTACTCCAATATGCAGGTGACCAAATATATATGTGGGTATCTGGTTTTTGGGCAATTGTAAATTCAACATTCACTTACAATTTCTCACAAAGAAAGCTTCAGCACTTACATTCACCCTCAGCAAACTATATATACATTTACATAGTCCTTTGACTGAAGAAATCCTGCGTGTTGTCTATGTAAAACTACTACCTACGACTCTTATGGCCATTTAGCTTACTCTAGGAAACTCCCTGATGCATTAGATAAAATCCAGTGTACTTTCTATGGGTGATTTTCCTTTAGCAAACTATGCAAGGCCACCGCTGCTCCTTCTTGAGTTTAGTTTAAATAGACAAGACCTGGAATGCAAGTCATCCCATATCAAATACTGCATGCCCTTGCCCCAATGGACTGAGGATCTCTAAACAGGTTTTAATGGAGATTTTTAATGCCTCCTGCAACTCCTGGTGAGCTTATCTAATAAAAGCCGCCAATGACATAGCAGCCAGCCTCAAGACAACAACTAGAACATTAATGAATACCCAGGCTATTAAAATAATGCTGAAACAACAGTTCCAGTCAACTTCTTGAAAGGCAAATTTGAAGAAAATTTGGAATGCACCATAAACAAACATCACTGAGAGCCCTTACGAGAAATGTTATTTAGTATAGACACTACGAAGATCGTGAGTACACCTAATATTCTGTGCAGGTTTAACGGTACTGCCAATTCAAGAGAAATGGACCAAGTGGGAAACTCAAGCTAGTCGGCATGGATGCAGATTCTACGACTACAGGAGAGAAACAAGGCTTCACCTCTTACATTGTTGCATTGCTTTCTCAGTGGGTTGTTGCTTCCTATTGAGGCCAACGTTTTTAACCAAGGGAATCTCCTTGTGCAAAGATTAATATGCTATGTATCTAACTACAAACGGAAGGATCTAGTTCAGTTTGGAAAATTCATAAACATATTCCACACCATGATCAAAAGACTGGACACTGGACTGTAACTGGGAGGCCAAAAGAATTCAACTTTGGTCTAACTGTTTTTATATGCTAAGATTTTATAGTTTTAAATGTATTTTAATAATTGCTTCAAAATTTGAACCATAAATGTAACTTGATGATTTTATTGGGGCGCTGTACCGATTTTTATTAATTGGCTCAATCAAGAAGTAACAAATGAATTAATGAATTCATGCATTTATTCATTCCTTCAGTCTTCACCACTCTATTCTATGATATTGCAGTGTACACCACTAGACTGTATGCCCTTCCGCTATACGCTAATCTACACTATGCTATTCCACTCTACACAACTCCACTCTCTTACACTACATTCTAACCATCTCTATGCCACTCTACTTTATGCCACTCCATTGTACAACACTGCACTGCATGTTATTCCACTGTATACCACTATACTCTATGCCACTCCACTGTATGCCACTTAAGTATACACCACTACACTCTGCAACACTCCACTGTATTATTTCACACTGTAGAGCTCTCTACTCTTCACCACTTCACTCTATGCCACTCCCATGTATGCCACCACACTGTATGGTACTATAGACTGCACTATTCAACTGAACAAATCTCCACTCTACACCACTCTACTCTTTGCTATTGCACTATTTTGCACTCAACTCTTCGTCACTCCACTGTACCATACTACACTTCCTAGTATTCTACTATTCCACTCCAATGTATGTTACTTCACTGTATGCTTTCTACTCTGTGGCACTCCACTCTATGCTACTACAGTGTACACCATTCCACTGTATGACACTCCATGTTTTACCACTCCATTTTATGACACTCCACTGAACACCATTCCAGTGAACAAACCTCCACTGTATGCTACTTATGCACTATTCCACAGTACACAACTCCACTCTACGGCACCAAACTCTATGCTATTCCACTCTATGACACTTTATTCTATAACACTCAACTCTGTGCCACTACACTGTATACAGTTCCACTCTATACCGCCACACTGTACCTCATTCCGCTCTATGCCACTCCACTGTACACCATTTGATTCTACCCAACTCTACTGTTCACTATTCAACCTTACACAACTCCACACTCCATCACTCTACTTTACCCCACTCCACTGTATGCTAGCTCACTCTAAGACACTACTAGACTCTACCACACTCCTCTCTACACTACTCCATTGTATGCTATTCCACTCTGTGCCACTCCATTGTACCCCACTCCAGCCTATTCCACTCCATTCCACACCACTTTACTGTCCTCTCATCCACAGTATGCAACTACATTCTACACCACTCCTCCCTACACCACTCCACTCAATGCCACACCAGTCTATGCCATCAATTGTACCTCACTTCACTCTACGCTAATCCACTATACTCTTGTCGACGCTATGCAAACACACTCTACACCACTACACTTTATGCAATTTTCTGTACTCCACTCCACTCTACCCAACTCCACTCTAAGCCACTCCATTGTATTTTTTTCTACTGTAAGTGATGGCACTGTAGGCCACTACACTGTACACTATTTCACTCTACACCATTCATTCTACTCCACTCTACTCTATACCACTTCACTCTACACCATTCCACTCTATGCTGCTCAACTCTACACCACTACACTGTACACTATTACACTGTACACTACTTCAGTGTATGAGTGTATGCCATTCCACTCTATGCATTCCACTCTGTGCTATTTAACTGTGTGGGACTCTACTGTACACTATTACACTCTATGCCACTCCAGTTTATGCCACTCCACTTTATGCTATTGCACTCTTTATGCCACTCAGTCTATGCCACTCCACTCCATGTTACTCCACTTTATGCAATTCCACTGTGCACCACTCACGTTTACACCACTTCAGTGTATGCCACTCCACTCTACACCCCTCCACTCTATTAGACTGTATGCCAATCCACTCTGTACCACTATGCTGTACACCACTCCACTCTAGTCTCTAAGATACGCCACTCCACACCACTCCACTTTATGCCACTCAATTCTATGCTATTGCACACTAATCCACTCTGCTTTACGCCACTCTGGTTTGATCCACGGCATGCAACTCCACTCTTTGTCACTCCATTCTACACCACTCCACTCTATGCTATTGCATTTTACACCACTCCACTCTATACCACTCTTTGCCACTCCATTGTAGGCTATTCCACTGTGTGCCACTCCAATCTATGCCACTCCACTCTATGCCACTTCACTGAATACCACTCCACTGTATGCTATTCCACTGTATGCCACTTCATTCTATGCCTCCCCTCTCTATGCTAATCCACTGTATGCCATTCAAATCTATGCCACTGCACTGTACACCGCTCTGATCACTGTATGTGACTCCACTCTAAGCACTTCACTCTATGCCACTCCACTTTATGGCATTCTACTCTACAGCACTTCACTCTGTTCTAAGACACACTACTCCACTGTATGCCACTCCGGTCTACATCATTCAACTCTATGGCACTCCACTCTACTGTACAACACATCACTCCATTCTACATCACTCTATGCTACTCCATTCTATACCTCTTCACTCTAAACCACACCACTGTACTCCACTCCACTCTCCTCCATTCCACTGTATACATCTGCACTCTACGGCACTTCACGCTAGAACAGTCCATTCTATGCTATGGCACACCACTCTATTGGTGGCACTCAGTGTACACCACTCCACTCTATGGCACTGCACTGTACTCTACAACATGCCACTCTACTCTACTCCACTCCATTCTACTATACAACACACTACCCCATTCTACATCACTCCAGTCTAGCCCACTCCACTATGTTCTATTCCACTGTATGCCATTCCACTCAATGCTACTTCACTATATGCCACTCCACTCTACACCACTCAACTCTACACTTTTCCACTGTATGCCACTTAACTGTATGCCACTACACTCTACACCACTTTACTCTACGCCATTACAGTATACACCACTCCACTTCACGCTATTCCACTCTACGCCACTTAACTCTACCCAACTCCTCTCCATGGTACTTCACTCAACACCCTTGCAGTCTACAACCATCCACTTCATAATATTCTACTCTAGGCCATTCTACTCTACACTACTCAATTTATGCCACTCCACTGCATGACTCTTCATTTTACTCTGCTCTACGACACTATACTCCATTCTGCGACATTCTACACCTGTCCACTCTACCACACTATACTCCACTGTACAACGGTCTACTCTATTCTGTGCCAGTGTTCAACACTTTGCTCCACTTTATGACACTCTTCACAAGTCCTTATATGCCACTCCACCTCCAGTTTATTGCACTGCTCTACGACACACTACTCCACTCTACTGCACTGTACTCCACTTCTCTACTCTACGCCACTCCACTCCATGCTACTCTATGCCACTGAACTCTAAGACACTCTATGTTACTTCACGCTACCACACTTGACCGCATTCTAGTGTACTCCATGCCACTCCACACTACAACACTGTTATCCCCTCTATGGCACTCCACTCTACAACACTTTTCACCACTGTATGCACACCACTCAAGTAGGCTGAATGACACGCTATTCCACTCTATAACATTTTAATTCACTGTGTCGTGCACACACCATTTAACTCCACTCCACACCACTGTGTGTTACAACACACCAATCCACCCTATAACAATTTACTCCACTTGTTATGCCACTTCCCTCAACTCAACTTGACTCCACTCCTCTCTACTCCACTTTGCAACACTTTACCTCACCATATTCTGGATACGCTTTATCCCACTCTATGACAATCTGCTCTACTTATGCCTACACTCACTGTACAATGCTGTACTCCACTCCATGCCACTGTACAACATTGTTCTCAACTGTATGCCACTCTACAGTACTCTATTCTACTATTAAACTCTATAACTCTCTAGGGAACTCTCTGTATGCCAGTACATCCCACTTTACTTTACTCTATGACACAGTACTTCACTCTGCTCCACTGTACTTCACAACTCCTCTCTATGCCACTTCATGCTACGCTACTCTATGCCATTCAACTTTGTGACACTCTATGCTATTCCACTCTACCACACTCTGTGACAGTTGATTCTACTGTATGAAACTCTAGTTTAAAGCACTCTTCTTCACAGTATGCCACTCCACAACACGTTTCAACACTGTATGACACATTCCAGTGCACTCTATGACTCGCCACTCCAATGTACAACACTTTAATTGACTCTATGCTATGCCAACCCACTCTACTGCACTCCACACCACTCTACTCTATAACACTCTGCTATACAATACTCTTCACAACTCCTTCTATGCCCTTGCACCAAAATTTACTGCACTGTACTCTATGACATACTACTCCACTCTACTCCACTACTCGCATCATAGCCACTCCACTCTATACTACTTTATGCCATTCAGCTCTACAACACTATGTGCCACTCCACTCTACAACACTTTCCAACACTCTATAACATGGCACTCCATTTCACTATACAACACACTACTCTACTTTTTAATCCATTGAGTAATACACCCCTCCACTGTACTCCACTCCACTGTACTCAACAACGTGCCAATTCACTCTATGACACTTTACTTTACTTGTTACACTACTCCTCTCAAATTGACTCCACTCCACTGTTTGACACTGTAATACCGTTGATTCTACTGTACACAACTTCCCTTTATAGTACTCTACTCTACAGTATGTCATTCCACACCACTCTACTGTATGACATACCACTCCACTCTATGACAATTTACCAATTTACTCGAATCTGTGCTATGTCACTCAAATCCACTCTACTCAGCCCAACAATAAGTTACCCACCTCTAAACCATTGTATGATAATCATCTCTATGCCACTCCACTGCACACCACTTCACTCCACTATATATAACTCCAATCTACAACACTCTCCTACACTCTGTGCTACTGCCTGACACTCTACTCCACTGAGTGCCCATCCACTCTAACCCACTCTGCTACAGTTTATGACACTGTACCACACACCACTCCACTCCGCTCCGCTCTATGACACACCACTCCATAATGTGACATGGCATGTAACTCTATGGCACTCTCCTCCACTGCACTCTACAACACTGCACTCTACAACATTCTACTCTACCATACTCTACTCTATGCCACTCCACTGTACAACACTCTACTCTACTTATGCTAGCCTCCAACACTCTATTCACTCAACTCCACTCCATTTAATGACACTCATCTGAACATCTCACCACTGTATGACACTGCACTGTTCAACTCTTCACTCTATGACAGTCCACTCCACTCTATGACACTCCACTATACTCTACAACACACTACTTCATTCTAAGCCACTCCACTCTACAAGAGCTTACTCCATTGTATGCTCATCCACTCTACAACATTTCACTTAATTCTGTCAGTCTACGACACTGCAGTCGACAACCCTCCAATCGATGACATTACACTCAATGACACTCCTCTGGACCACTGTATGAAACTACATTCCACAACACTCCACTCTATGACAGTCCATTCCACTCTACACCACTCCACTCTAGAGCACTCTACTCCACTGTATGCCCCTCCACTCTATACCACTTTACTCTACTGTATGACTCTCTACCACATTCGACTGTATGACATGCCACTCTACAACACCCCACTCAATGGCACTACACTATAATAGTCTCTACACAACTGTATTGTATGACACTCCACCCGACAACACTCCAATCTACAACACCGTACTCCACTGCACACCCCTCTATGCCATTCCACTCTACAAAACTGCACTCCACTCTACACTCTGCCAGTCTACGACACTCTACTTGATGACACTCCACTCAATGACACTCTACTCCACAACACTCTACTCCACAACACTTCACTCCACAACACTTCAGATGAAAAACTCCTCTGTACAACATTCACCTCTACTGTAGTACATGCCACTCCACTGTACAACACACCACTCCACTCAATGATGTTCCACTTCACTCAACGACACACTACGCCACTCCACTGTATAATACTTTACTCCACTATGTCAATCCACTCTACTCCACTCTATGACAATCTGCTCATCAACAATACACTTCACAGCACCCTCCTCTTCTGTAATGTGTGACACGCCACTTGATGACACTTCACTCTACGATTTGAAAAAAAAAGTCTAAAAAAAAATAATAATTAGATGAAAAAAACAAAGGTTAAGGATAAGTTATAGTTAGGATTATTTTTCTATATAAACCCATTTTAAAATACAGACAGATTACAAATCCTAAAGATATAGGGCCTCATTCTGAACCTGGCGGTCTATGACCGCCAGGGTGGAGACCGGCTGAAGCACCGCCAACAGGCTGGCGGTGCTTCATTTTGTATTCCGACCGCGGCTGTGAAGCCACGGTCGCCCAGCCGGGTCCTCCGGCTTGCAGCACCGCCATGGGGATTCCGACCCCCTTCCCGCCAGCCTGTTTCTGGCGGTTTTCACCGCCAGAAACAGGATGGCGGGAACGGGTGTCGTGGGGCCCCTGGGGGCCCCTGCACTGCCCATGCCACTGGCATGGGCAGTGCAGGGGCCCCCTAACAGGGCCCCATAAAGATTTTCACTGTCTGCTTAGCAAACAGTGAAAATCGCGACGGGTGCAACTGCACCCGTCGCACCCCTGCAACTCCGCCAGCTCCATCCGGAGCCGGCTTCCTTGTTGCAGGGCCTTTCCCGCTGGGCCGGCGGGCGCTCTTTTGGCGGTCGCCCGCCGGCCCAGCGGGAAAGCCAGAATGGCATCCGCGGTCTTCTGACCGCGGAGCGGCCATTTGGCGGCTCCCGCCGCCCGCCAGGGTCAGAATGACCCTCATAGTCATTACATTAATTTATACAAACCCAACTGTGCCCTGTAAGAATGACCTGAGGAGCTTTGACCCCTCTTCCACTTGAAGTAGAAGGACACAAAAATCTCCCTAATCACAAAACTGATTCCCTGGGTGGTTCTAAGAATATAACAATACTGAAGTGGACATTCCTGTGAAGCACCCCAGTGGACCAGTGGTAACTGGACCTGGACTGGTTTTTGATGTTGCCCTCTGTGTGACACAACAAGAGCACTCCCCCTGAGTTAGTGGGGGCCTTGGCAGTGTGTTTCTGTCATTTGGTTAACACCAAGCGAAGATTATGAACTTTTTCAAAATGTTTGCTCTAGAGCTTCGAGGGGACTGAACACGAAAAGTATCCCACTGTCAGTTCCACAAATTCAGATTGAATTTTAGGTCTGTCCCACGTGAAGAAGAGAAAAACAATTAAGTCCCTTTTCAGAATTGGTTCCCTATTTCCAGGTCCATATGTGGCCAATATACCTGATGTATTTGACCTGTGCTGCACTGCACTTAACCTTGAATTACACCTACAACCCGGCCTACTAAGACCACTGAAAAGAATTGGGGCCATATTTATACTTTCTGATGCAAAACTGCGCAGCTAACGACATTTCTTTGCGCTGTGCGGGCATCAAATTTATACTTTGATGCACGGTGGCGCAAACCAGAGGTGTGAGTCATTTTTTTTTTACTCAAACCAATGCGCCACGCCGTTAAGAAAAACTACGTTAACGAGTCGAAAATGACTGTGAGACAGTTTACGACGTCGCAAACCGGAAATGCGCCATTTTTTTATGCAATTGCGTCAAAAAGTGGTGCAAACACTGCAAAATGTGCTAAGGAGAGCCACAATGGATCCCAGATGCTTGCACAGATCCCAGGAAGATGACAACAGACCAGGAACCAGCCAGGAGGACCCACACAAGACCCAGGACAGGGAGAAGAAGAAAAGAAATTGTCGCTTCAGTGCAGAGGAGCAGGAAATTCTGGTGAAAGAGGTGACGGAACACCAGCACCAACTGTTTGTCACCTCAAAGTTACCAATTAGTAGGAGAGAGGCAATATGCCAACAAATTGTTGACAGGATCAACAGTGTGGCAGAAGTACGGAGAACAGTCATTGAGTGCAAGAAACGGTGGCATGACTGCAAGCGCAGGACCAAGGAAAATATGGCCAGGAACAGGAAGGCAGCACTTCAGAATGGAGGTGGGAGCCCAGGACCGCACGAGGCCCTGGACCACATGGAGGAGATGGTGGCAGCCGTCATCCCTGAAGAGTTTGTCACAGGGATTCAAGGACAGGACAGCGCAGACTACCGTGAGACAACACAGATGCAGGGTAAGTTGCATGGGGAATTAAAATGCACAAATGTTAACTGCAAGCGGGGGGGCATGCCCACTACACAATGCATGGAAGTCATGATATTCATGGAGTGGCATGGTTAAAGGATCACGGTACGGGAGCATGGCCCGTTCAGAGGAAACCTGGGGCACAGTACTTCACTACACCAACAACTTTTGCATGGGGGTATGCTGCCATGCCAAGGATGTTGGAAAGGTAAAGCCAGGCCAGGAGGGTAGGGTACAACGTAAAACTGGCATGCTGCCACACATCAGCCAGTATTCTCCCTACATGAACTAGGGCTCAATTAACTATCTCTGGCCATATCTGCAAGTGGAATTTAACATTGACAACAGTTGCCATTACCACCTCTGCTGTGTGTGCAGGTCAAGTAGCTAATGTCAGTAACGTCCCCATGGATCAAACACACCCAAATTAGAGGGTTCAGGATGACAACGTTATCAATTCCCTGAAATCAATACAAATGTTCCAATCCTGTCAAATGTGATAGTCCATAGTTGCTACAAACATCAGCCATTGTCATAAACATTATGAGGTACACAGCACTAATGTCATACCCATGCTGCATATGGCAGGATCCACCTTGTGCCTGGGTCAAAATAGCTCCAATGACACAATGCAACATCCCAAATGTCATACTGCTCAGACAACAGCATTGAGGGGAAGGACATATGTAATTGGTTACAGAAATACACCCGCGCAGTCAGAGGAGGAAATGGAACACTGCTAGGACCATCAGTGCAATCCAATGTAGAACACATTTCCCTACATCAGCAGTTCACATTACCAGTGCTGACATCCGTATTGTGCCATACCAATGCTATACATAGTATATGCTAGATCTCAGCAACATATAGGTGGATGTGAAATATCAGTGACTGGGGCAGTTCCAGAATGTTAAGTGTGGTGCTAATGCCATCAGAACACCCACAGCCAGTGAAAGGCCTCACCATGAGAATGGAACTAGACGGAGGGTTGAGTCGGACAAGAAGGTGGCAATTCACAATTTGGCCAGAACCAACACCTAGAGGATGTGATGCTGACAAGTCCTCAAACTGACCACAATACATGTGACATGCAGGTGGGGCATAGGCCTGGGAGAATGCTAATATGAAAGACAGGAACAATGAACAGGAACCAAGATCATAATGTGAAAATAATAGGAAGGCAGGCATGTCACATTACAAATCCCACAACACAGACACACTAATTGTACCATATCTCATTGTAGAGGACGATGGCTCTCCTGCGGATACGCCTCTCCAGGACTACGCTGATGACCTGGATGACGAGCTGACAAACATCAGCCAGCAGACCCTCCAAGATGTCCTTGGAACCCTCTAGACCCCACCTTCAGTCACAAGGAGGAGCACAGAACTAGCAGCCATCACAGAGGAGCCACCCACCACCCCAATTGTACTAACTGCCAGCTCCAACACAACTGAGGACTCTGACGACACTGGGACCAGCTTTGAGAGAACTGTAGTTGGAGTACAGCGGGAGCTGGCCAATGAGGTGCAGGAGGGGATGCAAAATATGTCAGCCAGCCTAGAGGGGGTGCGTTCGTGCATGATGTCAACTGAAGAACAGGCAGCAGCCATGCAAGGGCGAACAACAATCTTGCAGGAACTTGAAAAAAGGTTGAAGGAAATCAGCATAGCTGTAAGAGAGTTGACACAACACCTACAACAACAATCCTGTCAACGCGTGCACGAATGCAATATTGAACCCCTCAGGGCCGACCTGGCTGCCTACCACAGTGATGTGGCTGCTATACTTAAGCACCAGCAGCTCCTACTTGCTGCAGTACTGCCCTTAATAGCCCCACAGTTGGCAGCTACCGGGATGTCTGACTCCACGTCTTCAAACCCTAAGGTGTGTGTTGCCCCTTCACAACCACCACCACCAAGGGCAGAGGAGACAACACACACATCAGAAGATGAAGACATGGAACAGATCACCTTTACCCGTAAGAGTACCCGGGGGCACTAGTCCCTGCCACATAGCCACCTATTGCCAAGGTCTTGTACTCAAGCACTGTTCTTCAGCCCACTGCTTATCTTGTCACCCTGCCCTGTGATTGTCTCTCACTAACTCATTGGCAAATCCTATCCCTCTGCACTGTCTGACACTTCACCCCAGCATGTCCAATGACATGCCCTTTTGCTCTTGTGGAGGATCACAGTGGCAGGTGTCACACTAATGGACTCACAATCATGGACAATGTACATATAGCACTACAGCACTTTAAAATAAATAGCACTTACACAACAACTTTGTCTCTGTGTAATGTGACACATCAACCGTGAGGTAGATCAGTGATGTTTGCCTCAGTTCAATGATTATAGCTTGTCAATACACCTGACCTGAGAGAATGTTGGCTGATAACTATGCACAGTGGTCTGGATTGTACCATCATCTGCCCTTCCTGAGGGCTATTTCAGAGGAAAATAGAAACTATACACCATAATGCTGTACTGGACAGAATAACACTTCCTCAAGGGATGTCTAAGCCAAAAAATATTGCGTTAACATTTTTCTTTAAGCCAAAACTTATGTATGTGACATTTGACCCAAATTTTACCTAACACACGCCATACTGCATGAATGGATGTGTATGAGTTTACATACAAAGATGTCATCGGGCTGAGCATAGTAACGAATGATAGGTCTGAGTTATGTATACCATACTACATGAGAGCATAATACCACTCACCTTATAAGGATTTGCTTGGACATCAGGCTGCAGGCAGACTTAACACAGTGTCCTCAATACCAATTCTGGTAGCAAAGTATGTAACATTGAAAACATACATCAAAAATGTATCACACTTTGAGATCCATAGTAACCGTGAGTGGTGGGTGAAATGGATGGTAGAATCTTAGTAAAGTAGCTTTGGTGTAGCTGCCAATGTAACAGCTCAGTTGGGATTTGGTTGCAGCATGGGACACAAAAGCTAATACAAAAGAGACACTGTTCACTCATGCCAAGGCCCTGATATCCAAGCATGTGACACATACTGTAAAGGGTTACCTAAACATTTATTAAACAGTAAAAACAGAAGCTAAAACCAGGGGAAACACCTAACCTAACCTAACCTATCCTAACTACACATTACCCACAACTGGCCCTAACTAACCTAAGCTAAACTTACTTATCACATTTAACGAAACGATCTAAACATCAACACCCCACCCCCTTATAAGATGGGACACATGGAGGACAACATATACTAACCTTAGCACATACTATCTCATACTAAACAAATATATATATATATATATATTTTTTAAGCACCAAAACCCCAACATTATTTAACACATAATAAAAAACAGATATTAAAAGTATCATACCCCCACCCCCACCCACTACTACTAACTAAACTAACAGCCTATACTAACCTAACACTAAGCCCCCTAAACCCACTAATTAAAAGAACCAGGAAAGAGGAGGGAGGGGAGGGAATCATGGCTAAGGGTATATTGTCTACAGGTTTGCCCCCCGCAGGGTCTTTTTTATGGCATGCACCCTCCGATTTACTTGTGCCACCTCCTGCTGCAGCCTGGTCATTTTCCGCAACATACGGTCCAAGTTCCGTTGTATCTGTTGAAAAGCTGCTCGGTCTATGACTGCAGCAGGGGGGGTCTGGGTGCCAGTTGAGGAAATATGTGCCCTTGTCGGTGCCATGTCTGTAGGAGGAGGTGCAGGTGGTGCTGTGACAGGTCCTGAAGCAGTGGAGGTTGACGGTCCAGCAAAGGTGCCTGCTAAGGTTGGTGCCACCTGGGTGGTAGTGGTGGTGCTGGTGGTGGTGGCTGTGATGGACACGAAAGGGCGTCCTTGGGCAAATGCCCTCCACACTCCGGAGGCTCTTTCATGGCGATAACGCATTGCCGTGTTGCGGAACCCCGACTCCACATCCAGAATGTGGCGGTGACACATCCCCCTGCGCTGAAACTCCCGAATCTGGATGGGCTTCATGTTGGCAGCTGTTAAAACAAATAGAAAACCTAACATTAGGTACTTCATTGTGTGATATTACTCCAGAAGTAAATCAGACAATACATCTAGGGCCGTATTTATACTCCGTTTGCGCCGAATTTGCGTCGTTTTTTTCAACGCAAATTCGACGCAGAACTAACGCCAACTAACGCCATATTTATACTCTGGCGTTAGACGCTTCGGGCGCCAAAGTGCCCGGAGTGTGCGTCATTTTTTAGCGTGAACCCCTTCCTTGCGTTAATGATATGCAAGGGAGGCGTTCCCGTCTTAAAAAATGACTCCCAGGCCTTTACGTGGTATTTATACTCCCGGGCAAAAATGACGCCCGGGAGTGGGCGTGGACAAAAACTGCGCTTTTGCGCCGCTTTTTAACGCCTGGGTCAGGGATGGCGTTAAGGGACAAGTGGGCTCAAAATGAGCCCAGAGTGCCCTCCCCTGCCCCCAGGGACCCCCCCCTGCCACCCTTGCCCACCCCAGGAGGACACCCAAGGACCGAGGGACCCATCCCATGGACATTAAGGTAAGTTCAGGTAAGTATTTTTTTTTATTTTTTTTGTGGCATAGGGGGGCCTGATTTGTGCCCCCTTACATGCCACTATGCCCAATGACCATGCCCAGGGGACAGAAGTCCCCTGGGCATGGCCATTGGGCAAGGGGGCATGACTCCTATCTTTACAATGATAGGAGTCATGTTGATGGGGGATGGGCGTCGAAAATAAATGGCGCAAGTCGGGTTACGATGATTTTTTCGACGTAACCTGACTTGCCCCATTTTAAGACGCCCATGCGCCATTTTCCCCCTACGCCGGCGCTGCCTGGTGTACGTGGTTTTTCTCGCGCACACCAGGCAGCGCCGGTCTGCTTGCGCCGGCTAACGCCATTCAATAAATACGGCGCCCGCATGGCGCTTCAGAATGGCGTTAGCCGGCGCAAAACTTTTTGACGCTAAACTGCGTTAGCGCAGTTTAGCGTAAAAAAGTATAAATATGGGCCCTAATGTACCAGAAACAGTCCATTTCATCATACAGATCACTGATTGTCCCTGAGGAAGTATATGCCAATGCAGCCTACACATGTCCTATCAAACAGCACAGCAATACTCTAAAAGATGGGTAACAACTTGAATGACTTATGCATCAGTGTTCAGCCATGTGTTGATTAAAAAGAAAGCTGCAAGTCCTCCACCACTGACAGGCTAACTAATGACTATGTTCTTGATGACAATCAGGGGCCACAAGATCTCCGAGTTGTAAATGGAATTGCCAGGATAGAATGCAGTTGCTAATCATGAGTGGGGATCCTAGGTTTGGACAAGTCACTTACAGATTTACATGTCTGTGTACTAAACTTGGATCATCAGTCCTAGGTACACTTTTCACAACCCTACCCTGTGCCTGGGAGGGGGGGGCAGGCAACAAATACTTTCAAATAACAAGGACACCCAGGAAGCTTTGGACAGCTATACATGGGTTAGGGAAGCCCACCACAGGTAAGGAGGATGTCCAACTAGGATACGGCCAAACCTTGGACAATACCACCCACACTTCTGTTTGGAAATACAGTCAATTGGCAACATCATTTCCTACCAGTAACACATGACTTACAACAAGCAGATAGATGCAAGTACACATCTGCCCATGAGCTGCATGCACACCTAGGCCATTGTACTCAAGTGCTTCATACTCGTAGTACAACATGTGGAGCTACATGCTGCTAGGAAGTCAAACATAGAGTCAAACATGTTCATTAGTGAATAGGGAAGCTGAAGTCTGTGGGTAAGACTTTGGCATCCCTATTCTGTGAGAATCAGAGTCTGACTTGCTGACTAAATCACAAATATGATCCTCTGCTACACTTTCTGATTTTAAGTTTTATCCACAAAACTCATCCCTATTCACATGGCCGTACCTACAGGACTGACCTACATTCCCAAATTATGACAATATGCTAATGATTGGCCAACTCAAAGATGGGGAAAAAATGAAACTCCACTCAAGGAACATATCCGATCATTGACCAGCGCATCACACCTTGCTATGTGTCCAAGACACAGGAGTCAATCACACAACATCAGCAAACACAACACAGAACAGAAAAATCAACACTTACTGGAGATGTCTGGGTCCACAAATCGAGCCACCTCTCCAATAGTATAGGGGGCTGGTCCACCTGTAAGGCATGGAAGGGAGAAATGTGCTCAATGTCTGTGCACTGTACAACACTTCCAAATACAAATACTATGAGTAATATTAAATCAGAAAGTCAAGCCTCTCAGGCATGATGATAGTGCATCCGACATACCACTGCAAACATGTACAGACCCGGGCACTCCAGTGAGTGTTACACACATATCTGCACACATGCAGTGGCCCTAACTATCATGTGGTGGCAAACATGCTCCATCATTAGTTAGCAGACTCATTCATGGAGTCTATTCCTCTCATCATGTGTATCCATGAGAGACATGCAAAGCCACTTTCTTGGAGGACTGCAATACCAGTAACCCAGCTATTGTGACTAAGACCAATGTAAAACACACAGGTACAATGTACAGCGGGCCAGGGACAGTTGTTAGCCCTCAATTAGTATAATTTTCTTCATTTTATGTGCCACAGCTATGGTAAGTTGCACCAACCATAGCGATATGAACCCCTGTGCATAACGTTTGGCATCCATCTCTAATTTAATTGTGGCACTACAAAGTCCAAATATCAGTCTAAGATGTTACCTGAGGTCAGCTATAACTTGTTATGTATGTGTCAGAATCCAGTTCAGACATGTGTCCGAAAAAATTGAGGAACACAATGGCCCTCATTACAACCCTGGCGGTCGGTGGTAAAGCGGCGGTAAGACTGCCAACAAGCTGGCAGAAAAATAAATGGAATCACGACCGTGGCGGAAACTGCCAACAGAGACAGCCACTTTAACACTCCGACTGCCATGGCGGTACAAACTAACAGCTTGGCGGTCACCGCCAACAGACAGGCGGAAGACAATGTACCGCCCACACTATTATGACAGGCCAATACGCCACCTTTTCCAGGGCGGATTCAACACAAACAAAAACACGGCAGAAACAGGACTTGGAAGGGGAAACTCTCACCTCCACACACCCCACGAGGAACCAAGACGCCATTGACCCGGAACTCCAAATCCTCCCTGCGATTGGGTTCCTGCTCCTCTACCAGGAGCACGACCGAAGGCGGTGATGACCACGGTGAGTACTGCACCTGCGACACAGGGGAGGGGGGAGGGAAAAGAGAGTGACACACACACGCAACACGCAAAACCCCCACCCCCACCCTCACCCACAACAACACACATACAAATACATGCTGAAACATAACATTTCCCCCCCAACCCTCGCTGGAAGAACGCAAGGACAAAAGGAAATGATTTGAACAAATGTAATCAAGAAAAATCCATCACTCAAAAATGTATATACACTATTAACAAATATGTACACCAAGAATTCAAGTCCAGGTACTGCACCTATATAGTCCATGGACCTCTGGGCCCAAAATGCATGGGCAAGGCCCACACAAGATACCCGATCCAAACGGAGAGAACACTGCAGGAGCATCAGATCGAAATAAAACAGGCACCTCAGGGGGAAGGGAAGAGGGGGCACCTCAGCAGGATGAGTGCACGACGCCAGCTCCACGAGGGGGCTCCATACCCATTTATGTATCCTGGGGAGTGCAAAGCCTCAGTCTCTCAAGTCTCTCCAGTGGGTGGGTTGCCCACTGCTTTTTCCTGGGGAGTGCAAAGCTACAGTCTCTCAAGTCTCTCCAGTGGGAGGGTTGCCCACTGCTTTATCCTGGGGAGTGCAAAGCCACAGTCTCTCAAGTCTCTCCAGTGGGTGGTTTGCCCACTGCTTTATCCTGGGGAGTGCAAAGCCACAGTCTCTCAAGTCTCTCCAGTGGGTGGGTTGCCCACTGCTTTATCCTGGGAGTGCAAAGCCACAGTCTCTCAAGTCTCTCCAGTGGGTGGGTTGCCCACTGCTTTATCCTGGGGATTGCAAAGCCACAGTCTCTCAAGTATCTCCAGTGGGTGCTTTGCCCACTGCTGCATCCTGGGGAGTGCAAAGCCACAGTCTCTCAAGTGGATAACAGTCTCCACTTGTTCTGGAGGGGGCTTTGTGCCCAGAGTGCTTCATCCTGCCAAGGACTGAGGTAGTGGATGTGATACTCCACTGGTTCTGGAGGGGGCTTTGTGCCCAGAGTGCTTCGTCCTGCCAAGGACTGAGGTAGTGGATGTGATACTCCACTGACGGTGGGGCAACATGGAAGCTTCCCAGGCCCCTGGAACTGACCGCCAGCCTCGTACGAATGACCACTGGGGATGGCAGCCATGTGTGCGGTGGTGCCACTGGCTCAGGATGTGGCGTGGCCGTTGGCGGTGCTGGCAGCGGGCTCAGTAGCGGCAGTCATTGGGCAGCGGTGCTGGTGGGGGGCTCACTGACCTCGGTGCTGGCGGCGGTGTCATGAGCGGCGGTGCTGGTGGCAGGCTCACTGACCTCGGTGCTGGTGGCGGTGTCATGAGCGGTGGTGCTAGTGGGGGGCACACTGACCTTGGTGCTGGCGGCGGTGTCATAAGTGGCAGTGCTGGTGGCGGGCTCACTAACCCCGGTGCTGCTTAAGGGCACAGTGCCTGCGTGCTGGTGAAGGGCTCAGTATCTTGGGTGCTGGCGGCAGTTGCCGTGGCGCGGTGTATGTGGTGGTGCCAGTGGCAGTCTTGTCCGCCGTGCAGGTTGGCGGTGACTTGCCTTTCTTTTTCAGGCCCTTCCCCACCTTGGATGGTGGCACAGCTGTCTTGCCACTCCCAACTGTTATCTTGGCTGATCCCTTGGTGGCAGGTGTTTTGTCCTTCTCCCTCCGGGATGTGGGCAACTTCTTCTGTTTTGGAGGTGGGGGAATGTTCTTGGCCTCGCTCCTTGGGACACTGGCAGCCCTGCTGCTTGTCGCACTCCAGAAGCCACGTACTGCTGGCACCACTGTGCCCCGTGATGTGATGGCTGAGGTGCTGGGTTGGGACCTGGAAAGGCGGGCCCTAGGGGACGGAAAGGGTGGGGAAGGTGAAGGGAAGAGGTCGAGGTTTCACAGGAAAAGTTTTTTAGACACACTGGGATGGGTAGATGGAGGGGGTTTGGGAGTGGAGGAGGATGTAGTGGTTGTAGGAGGTGTACGTTTGCTGACTTTGGGTGAAGGTCCATGGGCTGGAGTCTGTTGTGAGGTGGATGGCTGTTGGGTGGGTGTGTGACTGTGTTTGTGTACTTTGGGCAGAGGGCTCACAGACACACTGGGACAGGACACAGGGGATGTGTGAATGGTAGTGGGGGTGGTGACTGCACGTGAGCGGTGTGTGGTGATGGGCGTGCTGGTGATGGAGGTAGTGGCTGAAGATGTAGTGCATGCAGTTGTGAGTGGAGACGTGACAGGGAGGGAGGAGAGAGATGTGAAGAAGGGGGACACAGTGGAGGCAGTGAATGTTGGTATGTCTGCATGGGTATGATGCTTGTGTGAGTGCCTGTGGGATGTGTGGTGCTTATGTTTGCCAGAGCTACCCTTGTGTGTTGAGGTGTGTGCAAGCTGGTCTGATGGTGTGCTTTGGATAGGCTGAGGTACTGGGGATTGGGTCTGGGAGGAGGAAGTTGGAGGGGGAAGGCTGGACACAGGGACAATGGCTGCCATCAGTGCTGAGGCTAGAGTCTGAAATGATCGCTGTTGGGCTGCCTGGCCAGAATGAATGCCCTCCAGGTGTGCATTTGTCTGTTGCAACTGCCTCTCTACACCCTGGATGACATTCAGAATGGTAGACTGCCCAACAGTGAGGGATCTGAGGAGGTCAATGGCCTCCTCACTGAGGGCAGCAGGGCTGACTGAGGCAGGGCCTGGGGTGCCTGGGGTATTACTTCACTTCCTGCCTCAAATGCGGTGTGTTTTTAATCTTATGCATCAAAATATTATAACGCTTAGGGGCATATTTATACTCCGTTTGCGCCGAAATTGCGTTGGTTTTGTTTGACGCACACCATTTTTTTGGCGCAAAACTGCGTTGGCGTGGTTTTGCGTCAAAAAGTATAAATATGGCCCTTATAGTCTGTGCGTCATTTTTTTTCATGCACATGCTTAGAAATAACCCAGCATCCATATTTTGAATTATGTTTCATACTTAACCAATTTCCTGGGGTACAGTGTGGGAATTACCGCTCAGGGTCAAAGGATGTTTCATGGCAATGAGCGTCATATTTCAACGCATATGCGTAATTTTTTGACACATGTGCACCTTTTATGATGTGTATGCGTCAACATTTCTGTCTTTAACTGGGTTTGGGTCATTTGTCATTTGTAATAGTACATGACAGGTGTGACAATACAGAGATAGGCTGATTGCACCAACATTGTGCATTCCGGTGTATGGGCATATGTGACAGATCATACTGCTGCGGACCATGATCCTCTACTTGTTGTACCGGGTTTGCACTCTTCACTGACGCAATAGATGGCCAAACGTGTGAAATAAAATTTGGTATTACCCAGTTAGGGCATGTTTTGCATCAAGAGAGGATAGCAAGGCGACGCAACTCAATACAGTAACTCAATGCCTATGCGTCAATGTGTGTGATTTGGCTCTTACTATTGTAGTTGTCCCACTGCGTGAACATCACAAGACACAATTTTGCAAATCTGCTTCTATGCATGTGAAGTCAATGTGTCCAGCCATCAGATGCGATTCAGTGTTGAAATGAGAGAGGAAATGTGTTTGTCATACACGTGGCAACAAATGCTGTGTGCACTTCCTTGTTTTTTTGGAACATAAGCACCACCAATGACAAAGCATGCAAAGGATAGACAGCAGACGGTTGCTCATGGCAATGTTCCAAAACTAAGCCATCACATGTCCTCGAATGTTGGATACTACTTCCGAGGCACTTGTTTGTTTACTCCCCATGAGTCAGATAATGTTATGTGGGTACAGTGTTTGTGACACCGAGTCCCAAATACAATCCACAAATCTCATGTCACGCCACAGTTGGAGTCATATAAATGAGCCATGTCTCTCCTGTGGCAGTGGTGGACCAGCAGACCAAGCAGTACGTGCTCACATATATCCAGTGGTAAAATTCACAAAGGTGTCTTGTTCAAGTGTGCGGGCCAATGTTTAGCCTGTATCATTATTGGGGTCCATGTTGTCATGGTTACATGCACGTCAGTCATGAGTCTGTGGAGTCATTTCCTGCATCTACAAAGTATCCTTCACAGCTGAATTGAAGGAAAGCCAATGAGGTATTGAGAACACACATGGGGATAGTCCATCTATGGCACTGCAGACGTGTTATGAGACTGACAACAGGGCAACCTTGGTGTGCTGACAAAGTTAATGGATCAGGAATTTTAAACCGGCAGGTTTCCTCAAAACATTTGTACACAGGTTGGCCTCTAAAATTCCCACTGCATCCGGGAACATCAGTGCCTCTGTGCTGATTAATCTCACAGCTATTCACCACGCAAGCTCCAACAATATGTGGGGGGCAATGTGAATCTGCCTGTGGACTGTCAGGGTCCTAACATGTGTTGACATTTCATGCACATTATCTGACGTTGTTTGTTGTGCTGGAGGCACCATACCCAATCCATGCATACAGCCATGGTACACTGTCACTACTTGTCACTCATGCATCCATGAAACCCAGACAAGAGATGGGCCATGATTAGGCTATTTGAAGACAAGTTCGACCCCATGATACGATAAGTAAACTGATTACGCTACACAATGTATTTGAGTATTCATTGTAGACCTACATGACACAATACCCCAGGAGGAGAGTTTGGGCATGGAAATCAACTATGAGACAAATGTAGCCACACTGAACCTTTATGGTGATGCAAAGACAGGAACCAGTCAGGCTAACAGGATGCAGGGTCAATCAGGAACAAAAATGAACAAGGCAAATACACAGTGAGCAGACTAAGACTGGTCAAAGGTGGAACAACACAGTGGAGAATGAAAAATGCGTTTGTCCTGTGTGTTGGAATGTAACACAATAACCCAAGGCCTGTGTTACCCAAGTGATTTATACAGCAATGCATAACAGTGTTATACATAAAATGGCAGCTTCTATGTTGTTTCAGGCAGCTGCAAGGGCAGTGCATGTTCAAATGGCTGGTCTACATCGAGGTGCTCACAGTTGTGTGCAGTTTAAGTCTCTCACAAGTCCTGTAATTGAGAATCAAGCCCAAAGGGCTAACAGTACCTTTCACATGGGAAGCAATGTGCAGGTGATTACAGGTCCTACAGACTACAAGGCAGTGTATTATTTAACCAGAAGTCCATGCAGGAAGAAGTACAATGAATATGGTATACCATACTAAAGAGGGAAGCACACTGGATTCACAATGTGAGTCTGGGTGTGTGTAGAGGAGGAATTATCTTGGCACACATATTCCCTTTCCAGGGACCTCTGAAGAAGGGTGGGGTGAGACAGGGAACATGGGTGTGGTAGGACTTCAGACCTGGGCTGCCATGTGCAGGGGATGTCTTGTGAGCAATGCTAGTCATACCTGGGGCACTTGTGCTTTCCATTTGCTGCATATATGGAATTCTTGTCACACATATTCCTTGCAAAGATAGCTGATGTAACACTTACTGCTGTCAAGGGTCTGTTCATACCTTCTTGTCACCAGTGCAATAGCACATCGACTGCCTCATGTGTGAGGCATTTTTCACTTATTGATTGATGGTGTCTTAGTTGTGTGCCATATGCTGTGATGAACCATGTTACTAACATGTATGTGTGAAATAGCTGTAGTCCTCTGCTATTGCTCTTCAAATGTGAAATGTACAGGATATATGTCATTTACAGTGTGTGTGAATTTGGCTGTACATTCATACGCATCAAATTTGATGTGGCTTTTTTTCTATCCTACTCTGTATTTCTGCAATGCTTCATGAGGCTACACTGATAGTTAGGGATAATGTTATGCAAAAATGATTATCCAGACCATGATATAGTGATTAGAATAGGTGTTTATTGACATATGGTAAGACAGTGGTGATGGATGAGTAGAGTTAAAAGAAATTTTGGACAATATGTTGTCTCCGACGCAATCCTGCAGCTGTGTTTGGACGGTCCCCCTCATGTTGATGGACAGCATCCTCCTCTTCAGGCATTTGTGGGTCGGGTTCACATAGGGGAATGTTCAATCTTACACATATGTTGTGCAGGATGGCACAGGTCAAAATGATTTTGCACACCATTTCAGGTGAGTATAGGAGGCTGCCTCCGGAGATGTCGAGACACCTGAATCTTGACTTCAGGATGCCAAAGGTCCTCTCGACTATGGTGTGTGTCCTTCGATGTGCCTCATTATAGGCACGCTCTGCTGCAGTGCTTGGGTTTGTAAATTGGGTCATGATCCATGGCTGGATCCCATACCCCTAATCAGCTGAAAGAGAAAATGGGTGAGAACATGTTGATGTAGCTTGCACCATGATTAACACATTGCATGGCAGTTGTTCTCTTGTGTTGTTTGTGACTCATCGGTGTTTGTTTTATTATGCGGAATACTAGGTTTCTAGGATGTACCATCAGCATTGGGTTGTTTCCTTATCTGAAAGGGTGTTTGGCTGATTGACCGGATGTCAGCAGTTTTTTTGTAGAGTTGCAGTACATTGTGTACTCTGTAGCATTATGTCATGTGACAGAGGTGTCCATGTGTCTTAACTGGGGGTGACATGATACTTCCATACACAGAATCAATTCCACAGTGGTGATAACACGGTTGCATCTATATACCCTGGACATCCCATCCAATTTCACATATGCAATAGAATTATTTAAACATCAGTGAGACCCTTAGTTTTGGCAAGGTGACAATGTACAATACATCTCCGTATGTTGTCAGCACTGTCGTGTTGATATTTGACTATGCACAAATATCCCATGTGTGACAAGTTCTCTGCAGACCTATTTCTCTGCCCTTGCCAAGTCGACTCAGGTTGTAACGTGTACCTATACATCTGAACATGTTCTAGTTCAGCTGGCTAACTTGGTTGTGAGGCTGTCATTTTGAGTGTCAGAAGGTCCAAATGCCTGTAAATCTGTTGTGTGTGTCTGTGAAATTGTCTCAATCCGTATGGGTAGGAACGTGCACTTTCAATATTGTCACATCAAAATGTGTTTTTCGCACAGTCTACTTGCTTTTTGGTAGTGGGCAATGTGAGATCAGGAGTGTTCTGAAATATTAGTACAGCCTCAATGTTTCCATGTCACCTTCATTGTAGTCATCCTCATGCTATGTGTGTCATGGTGTTTGACGTGTCGATGTCATGGTGTATGTGTTGTGTGTCCTTCAGGGTTGCTATTCTGTGTGTATATAAGTAGGTTTCTGTACTTACCAACAAGTAGTCCATTTCCATATCGGCCATCCTGGAAGTTCTGATTGATGGTGCAGTGACGGAAGATGAATGAATCATGTACACTCCCAGGATACTTTGCCACGATGTTGGTGATCAAACCCCGGTGATCGACAATGGCCTGCACATTGATGGACTGTGTGTGCTTCCTGTTGCAGTATAGATGCTCGGTTGCAGCCGGTGGCACAATGCATACATGTGTGCAGTCAATGGCACCAAGGACGTGTGGGAAGCCGCTGATTTGGTAGAAGCCCTGTTCGGTCTCCTCCTGCTTCTGCTGTGTGTTGGGGAAGCTGATGTGGCGGGGTGTGAGGAAGATGATGGCATCCAATATTTTGGGTAGGAAGGTGGAGAATTAGGGCTGTGAGGTCCTGGCAACCACAGCACCAGTGGTTTGGAATGAGCCACTTGCCAACATGTGGAGTACAGCTATCACCTTGGTTTCTGGTGGAATGGTGCGGGGTGTCTGCAAGCTGGGTGCCAACTGTGGCTCAATGTTGCGCACCAGCTGCTGAATGGTTTGCCAGTTGAGCCTGTACCTCTGGGTGATGTCTTGTTGGCGGAGTCCCAGAAGGATTGTCCTGGTGCGGAATATCCTCTCCTGCCTTCTGCGTTGCCTTTGGGGTCCCTGCTGATGTTGTAGAAGCTGGTGTTGTTGGTCCTGTGCTCTGCGTCTTCGTGCGTGCTGGATGAAAAGCACCTCCATGTCTTCCTTTTGAGCTCTGCTGTCGCTTCTGTGTGTTTTCATTAAGTACTCTTGTGTTTGCCCCATTTTAACGCCTGCCCTGACCCAGGCGTTATTTTTTGACACAAATCGAGCTGTGCCTCATTTGCCGACTCCCCCTCCCGGCCATGCAGGACTTTTGCGCGATTGGATAAATAAGGCGTACAGGTGTTTAAGTCGTTTTTTGGACAGGAATATCTACCTTGCATGTCATTAATGCAAGGAGGTTTCCCGCATTCAGAAAATGACGCACACAGCGGAAGTTTGGCGTTCATGGGCTCGGGCGTCGGTTTGGTGCACAGTTTGCGCCAAATGTGCATCAACATTTTTGACGCAAATACGGCGCAAACAGAGTATAAATATGCCCCTTGATGTTTTGCACTTTTTGGCACTATTCTCACTTCAGTCTTTTAAATCTTTGCCTATTGATTTTTTTCTCTATTATTCTAAATTGGATTGGGGATTTTATTGTGTTGTGTTTTGACTTTTTAACTATTTTGTTAAGTTTAAATGCTTTTCAAATTTTCTGTAAGCTAGACCTATCTGCTCTGTGCCACAGCTACCAGGTTCTGAGCTCAGGTTTAAATTACTGATACTTTTCACTTGACTTAACAAGATAGTGACTTTATTTTTGTGGAGGACATTCAGCCACCCCAACTAATGAGCCAATTTCTTCCAATGGTAATATTGCCTCTGCACATTTCAGACTTTGAAACAGCATCCACATCCAAGTAATTTGTTGAGGCAACTACTGCAAAAGATTTTTAGATTTAAAGCCAGATTAGCAGTCCTATTTGAAAATTTGATGTATTGATGGATTTTAGTACTTCCCGGTTGCTATTATACGTGTAACATTTGCCAATTTGTAAAGAGGGTAAGTTAAAGACCATACATTATAACAGAGTATATTATGGTCATATTACAGGCATTGTATGTGCAAATTGTGTTTTGCTACTCTCCATTTCTTTTAAGGCTGTATTGAAGAATAAAAAGAATAAATACGGTAAAAGGAATAAGATACAGAAATGCACACATATCAAAATCAAGTTCACTGGTGATCTGCCACTAAAGCTGTGCCATTTTCTTCCCCTACTTCAAGTTGTGGATTCAGCACCACTGAGAATTAAGTTCACCCCAAGTGGTGACTTGAACAGCAGCCTGCTTTGATGTTGCCTGAATGCATAGCACACCAGGGCCCAGATTCATTATAACTTAGAGCATGTGCTTGAAAAATGCAACCAGGCGCGGACTGGGAACTCAAAGCATCTCTGGCATATTTTGGCTGACCAGCCCCTGTATGGTGCCAAGCATGTGAGCGCATGAGCAAGCCTGACCATCACACAATGGGTTTGAGGCCCCCCAGACAATTTGTGACAAAATGGCAAAAATGGTGCATTCTGTAATACATTTTTTATTATATCTTCAATTTCATTATCTTTTAAACCATGGTAAATGATGACCTTACAGTGAACCGGGATACCCTGTCATATTCACAGAAATTCTAACGAAGAACACAAAAATACGATGTCAAGAATGAAACATCAATTTAAATATAACGTAAGTGAACACATTCGCCTTTAAGCACAGCCAAGAAGTTGAGAACACAATGAAAGAGCATTTCAAGAGATGTTAACATCTTCCACACTGTTGGATATGGCCTCTCTGCAGGATCGCCCCCAAACTGTTTGCTTTCCTCCTCCTTTTTTTTCTGAACTCATTTTTGGTGGCTTTAGGACTTTGGGCAGCTTACCACTGCTAACCAGTGCTAAGGTGCATGTGCTCTCTCCCTAAAAACTTGGTAGCATTGGTTCATACCCAACTGACATATTTAATTTACTTGTAAGTCCCTAGTAATGGACACTACATGTGCCCAGGGCCTGTAAATTAAATACTACTAGTGGGCCTGCAGCACTGATTGTGCCACTCACATAAGTAGCCCCTTAACCATGTCTCAGAAATCCCTGATTATTGGTGAGGTTGGATTTTACATTACTATTTCAGAAATGCCACTTTTAGGAAGTGTGCATTTCTCTGCACTAAAATCCATCTGTGCCTTGCAGTCTGTCTCCAATCAACATCTGGGATGGGCTGGTTGACAGCTCCCTTGTGCATTCGACCCAGACAACCACAAACACAGGACACTTTGACACATCTGCATTCATCTGCATACTGAATTGGTCTTCCTGGAAGGGTAGAGGGTCTGACACTTACATTTCAAAGGCTAGTGGCCTGCCCTCACACAATTAACGGCCAAACCCCCTACTAGGACCCTGTCAGATGGACCTGTATTGAAAGAGACCTTGTGCACTTCAAAATCACTCTTTGAAGTCTCCCCCACTTCAAAGGCATTTTGGGTATATAAACTGGGTCCCTGACCCCACCAAATCAGATACTTCTGGACCTGAACTTGCAACCCATCAAGAGGTCACCTGGACTGCTTTGCTGTGAAGGACTACTGCCTTGCTGTGGCCCTGCTGCCTTGCTGGCCTCTGACTTTGCTGAGAAGTGCTCTCCAAGGGCTTGAATTGAGCTTGTTTCCTGTTTTCTGAGGTCTCTGGGCCAAAAAGACTTCTTCTCTTCAGGGAAATTCACTGTGTGCTGAAAATTGATGCACAGCTTGCCAGGAATAAAACACAGCCTGCCTTGTGATGCAATAATTGCCGCACAGCCGAACCGGAATGACGCAGCCTGCCTTCCCAAGTGAAGATCGACGCAGCGCTTGCATTGGGACTGGAAACTTGACGCACAGCCCTACCTTATTGATGCGCAGCCGAGTCGGGAATGACACAGCCCAAATCCTGAGTGAAGAATCAATGCAGCGCCTGCCATGCGACAGAAAATTTGCATTGCCTACAAGATCGATGGAACGCCTGTTACTTCGTCCCACATGCCCAGGATTTCCACGCATCATTCCTGGACTTCAAAAGATCCCCACATCACAGTGATGAACCAAGAATGTTTGCCGGAATTTGACTCAAAACCCCTTGAAGAGTGGAAAGAAACGATGCATCATGTGTGCCGCCCTGGAAAATCCAATGCACACCTTATTTTTCCACACATCTCCTCCTCTGCGATCTCCATGCATGATCATTTTGACGCAAATCAGGTACTTTGTGCAAACAAGAGACAACTGTTGATTTTTAAAATGTACGACTCTTTTTAATCTTACAAAAGTGATATTTCAAATTGTACTTATCGAATCTTTATCGTTTTTACCTTATTTTAACTAGATAAATATCATATATTTTTCTAAACCTGTGTGGTGCATGTTTGTGGTGTTTCACTGTGTTATTGCATGATTTATTGCACAAATACTTTGCACTTTGCCCTCTAAGTTAAGCCTGACTGCTCAGTGCCAAGCTACTAGAGAGTGGGCACAGGATAATTTGGATTGTGTGTGACTTACGCTGAATAGGATTGTGGTCCTTATTTGAACAAAGGTGAATATCTCCATCAACTATAGGCCCCATTTCTAACACACACCAATAAGCGGCACAACAGGGTTGGCTTTTGTACTGGTGGTGCTCGGTGTGACAATATTTTTGGGCACCCCCCCCCATTAACCTCCTTCACTACCACTCTCCAACAGTGCTCTATCTCTCCATAGCCCCTCTCTAACATGCATTTAATTTGATTTATAGCTCCTCTCACACCTGAGTAGGGTGTGGGAGCTCTTTACATCACACATTCGTACAGAGGCAAGGATCACACATCTATAAATCAATGTTTAGAAAATGTTGCTTAAGACAAAGGTGACTACAAGGTGTAGGATTCAAATGTCAGGTATTTTTTAAGAATTCTTGATCTGGAGAAGCACAAACACAGGATTCAAAACGTTTCACAGTGGTTAGGGTTGGATTTAATAATGACTTATGTCTACCTAAGCAAACACTTTTTGGCAACATTAGGATAATAAAGACTGGGAAAACATGACTTTCTTACCTGTATCATGCAGATTGCATGCAGCTTTTTCATTGCAGTTCATAGCTCACTGTGCTATATTACAATTGTAGCTTATGTGCTAGAAGTAACAAAATGATCTCTATGACAAAAGCAGTAACCCACTGAGCTATCCACATAAAATACACTTCTGTGATCTGCATGGTACACATACAATGCAGCAGGCACATTAATACTCCGCACTACTTTAGACAAGTCAAAACTGCCACTCCAATACCTCTCCAGAAGGAACATTATTCACCACAGGTATTTTGGCAGTTTGTAGTTGCTGAAAACTGTTGGATACAATAGAAACTCTGCAGCAGGTGCTTTTAAACCTATACCAATTTGCAAAACACAGTGCCCCAGTGATAACCTGGCGAACAGTAACAAAACTGGCCTCCTGCAACAAAACCATCCCAAACCATTTCAACCGCCCGGGGAAACACGCAGATGCCTAGTATGCCCATTCTGACATTGAATGCAACTTATTGCAATCTAGTGCAAATGGTAACACCAATCACATTTTGCTGTAAACGATTTTGCACTGAAAGATGATGCAAATCCCCAAGCCGTCAATTAGCTATTCAAGTGGGGCTTAATGAATTCTGAGCTGCACATAATCAAATCTACTAAAGTAGCATGACTTCGCTTTACGCAAGATCCTGATGCCAAATTAAAATAGGTACACAAGTCATATCCAGGATATTGTGTTCTATTCCTTCACATAACATGGAATTTATGCAGAATTACGTAAAAACATCCTTGAAAGAGTACTCAAGCCAAAATCTTAATGTAGGCACAATAGCTCTCCTATGCATCACAAAAACATGTTTTTTGCAAAAGCATTGCCAAATATTATCACCTTGTGACACATTAAATATAACGTTGACCAAATTGTTTACCTCTTGCAGTTTACCACGGGTATTTTTATGCAGCACTGCAATATTTTAGCACATCTGCTTTTGACTCCTTCTAACCAAATACCTCATTTTCTTTGAGGCAGGGGTTCAAACCAAAGTGGTCCATGTGCCCATGAGTCTAGGTCAGTGAGAGCTCAAGCAAACTGTGAGTGGTTTCAATATCACCTTGGCTGAGACCAACTTTGGCATGTGGATTTTGCCTTTTTTATCTGTTAATATCCTTTTAGCAATTTAAAGTTAAATTTGGGGCACACAAATACATGCAAGCCAAGGGATGCAAATGATATTCTGAAGGACAATGTGAAATGAGAACTAAGGTTGGCAAACTTGGTAGGTATCACTGAAAGACATACTAGAACTGATGACATGACTATGAATGTAATCAGTTAAAGGATCTGCAAATACGGAAAAACATGTACTGCTCTTTGGTTTTCTAGAGGATATATTTTGTAGAACCTATCGAGAATCATGTATGGAGGAGCCAACATGCATGTGAGGGCCCACTATAGTAAAGGCCATTACTTTGCAGTCCGTATTTTTGCACACGACCTGGATTGTGACCCATCCTTTATTTTGTGATGCGACTCATGTACTAGTCAGCGCATCGCTAAATGTTGGGTCAGAGGAGAGTGCAAAAGCTCCTACTTCATGATTATTAATTATGCCTGAAGGCATGTGGCAACCCTCCTGGAAAAATATATAGGAACAGAGGCCTGTTAGTGATATCAAACCCCTTCCACGAATTTGCGCTCCTAGCACGAAAACATTTTAAAAGCAGCCCTTGTGCCTTAAAGAGAAAGTTTCATTTTTGTTTTTATTTTTTAAGATTTAGTGTTAGGAATGACATCAAAAGAAGTATTGGGTGGTTCACTTGTGAACATCTTTCAAGATTCCAAAGTGGGAAGTTGTTCCAATGGGGACAGATTCCAATTTGAGAATCAGTTATCACTGCAAATATGGGTTACAAACCATTGACATATCACTTTATAATTCACAAAGAGTAGGTGGGGGCGCACACGTTCATGCTCCCTCATATATGAGGTTCAGAAAGAATGGTAGACTTTACTGATCCACAAAACAGCTTTTGTTCATTCTAAAAAGGCATTTTGAAGTTGTCAACACAGTATGTTTGTGAATCACTGGCTTTGCAACTGCAAACCACCTTTGTGAGCAGTGATCCCCGTTCCCAAATGTGCCAACTCATCTGTCAAACACAATACATTAACCTATAACATCATCCTAATTTACAGATGATTCATACTGTGAATAAGTTCTGTTCTACTTAGTCCCCTCATCCTTTATGGTTAAAAAATAATACTTTGTAACTGATTGTTTAAACTTTGGCATTATGTTCTAGTACTTGATTTTATGTAGTTGAGAATTAGAGATATATCATCTTCGTCTCCCTCTGTCCTCACATGAAATGCATTTTTTAAATTAATTTGCTACTGCATCTCTGTAAGAAAAATGCTATCCCTCACGGGTACGTAGTGCGCTTTATAAATGTTATGATTGATTGATTGATCGATTGATGGTTAAGCTTTTCTTAGGCTCGTGAAAAACTGTCAGAACATCCATGAATCTCCCAACATAAAAAATACAAAATGTGATGTTAAACGCTGTTTGAAGATGAAGCATGTCACACATGTAAAAACGAGACATTTTAAAGTCAAAAGGTTTCGATTTCACTGTGGTGGAAATGGAATTTGGAATTACTGCAAAAGCTCAGCGTATCATTTATTATAGGCACAACTGTACGTTTTGTAGATAAGGTATCCTGGAAACCAGTCACCATGACGATAACGAGTTGATAGTGAATAACGTAGCCTGATTAATCAGATTATCGCATTTATAATCTCTCAGTGCAACAGTTCCCATGGAATGTAAATTCTGCCCAATCTGTTGATTTGACTGTCCTGAAAAAGAAATTGCTATGTTGATTGTTGGTGTGTATTTCGGAAGGAAATGCAGGCCAGTCCGAAGATATAGAAGCATAGATACGCATGACTAATGCTTCTCATGTTGCCTGAAAGCAACATTTAGGCACACACATGGAAGCAAGTTCGCATCAAAGAGGCTTGTGATTGTGGCGGTACGGAAGGGCAGATATCGGTGGTTATATAGATCGCCGAGAGCATTCACATTTGTGGGCATTTGTGTCTCACCAGGCACCCATGCATCTTATTCGTCATGCAGCATGAATAATAAATGTGCCTCCAAGGATGTAAGGCACAGCCCAGTTCACATCTACGTTTTACACCTTTAGGTTTTTTCAAGTCTATTTCTATAAACAATTAACATGAAGCACACCGCACATAGCAGTTGACGAAAACATGTTTTTTTGACAAACAGCCAAACATTAAATATCACTTGCACTTTAATCTGTCACTTTAGATTCACTATTTTTATACATACCTGGCCAACCAATTTTTGTATAGATTTCAAACTTTAAATAATATTTGTGCATTATAGAATTACTTGAGTTTTCCCCATTTTGCAAATGTTCGCTCTTGTCTGATATTGATGAGAGAACATGGGTTCAACCATAAAGAGTGCTCACATGTGACCTCTCTAATAATGATATTCAGAGATACTCTTCGTGTTCAAGATGTTTCCTTTTTTGACTGAAAGCCTTCGTTGTGTTTCCTACTTGATTTTCCAAATCAGATGCTAAATATTTATGTTTATTTTTAAGAAGCACATTAAATATATTTTCAATTACTCATTCACCTAATCAGGGTCCAATGTTTATGTGATGGTAATTGCCAAATATGTGGTGGTAAGCTGTGGTCCATTTTCTTAACCTTCATGAATCTCAGTTGTGCCTTTGACCGCGTAGTTAGGTACAAGTTTGGCACACCTTTCAGCCCTTGGATTGCCTCTTCACCTGGGTGACCGCCTAAGAGCACTAAATGAGGAGGTTAATGCCTCCATCAAGAATGGAGTAGGGGGAATGTACTGAATCATTTAACCTCCTACGTGGGGTCTTGCAGGGCTGTGTATTGGCCCCTCTTCTTTTCCTTATATATATCAATAGACTAAGGCGGTCATTCTGACCGCGGCGGTCGGCGGTCGCTGCCCGCCAAGCGGTTCCCGCCGAAGGACCGCTCCGCGGTCAAAAGGCCGCGGCGGCCATTCTGGCTTTCCCGCTGGGCCGGCGGGCGACCGCCAGAAGACCGCCGGCCGGCCCAGCGGGAAAGCCCCTTCAACAATGAAGCCGGCTCCGAATGGAGCCAGTGGAGTTGAAGGGGTGCGACGGGTGCAGTGGCACCCGTCGCGTTTTTCAGTGTCTGCAAAGCAGACACTGGAAATCTTTATGGGGTCCTGTTAGGGGGCCCCTGCACTGCCCATGCCAATGGCATGGGCAGTGCAGGGGCCCCCAGGGGCCCAACGACACCCGTTCCCGCCATCCTGTTCCTGGCTGTAATTACCGCCAGGAACAGGATGGCGGGAAGGGGGTCGGAATCCCCATGGCGGAGCTGCAAGCAGCGCCGCCATTGCGGATTCCCTGGGCCAGGGGAAAACCGGCAGGAAACCGCTGGTTCCCCTTTTCTGACCGCGGCTTTACCGCCACGGTCAGAATCGCCCAGGAAGCACCGCCAGCCTGTTGGCGGTGCTTCCGCTGCCCTCCGCCCTGGCGGTCATGGACCGCCAGGGTCGGAATGACCCCCTAAATCACCATTTGATTGTAAATGGGAAAGTCCTGCAGAGAGTTAAGTCCATTTTCATTCCCTCTCTGTTGCATGGGGATGACACAGTTTTACTGGCCCGCGTTGCATTGGTCTTAAAGTGTTGGTCTACTCATTTGAAAATTTTATGGATGAGCAGGGGTTAGACACAAATATCTCAGAAAATCTCTATATGGTGTGTGAGAAACTGAACCTGCAAAATTAGGCCCATAACCATTAAGGGCAAGGCCATCTTTGTCCTATTTGTTACATTTTACCAATGTGGAAATTGATGGCTTTGTCTTCTAAATCTACATACCCGACTCGGTCAAGTGTGTGGCACTTTGTTTAAATTTGCGCCCACCGTTCAAAGCAAACCAGTTTTACCACTATTGCAGGTATATACAATGAAGTGTCCCCCTGTGCTGATGTATGGAGCCACTGTTTTTTTTTTTCTTGGGGGGGGGGGGTTAGTAACAGCAGATCCATACAAATGGAGGAGAACTGCTTTTTCAGAAGACTGCTTGAGGTGGGCCCTTCCACCCTAACGTTCTCTTGTACATGAAGAACTGGGATTGGATTTTGTGGAGGTCCAGGTGAAATTAGCCCTACTGCTATTATGGATATCAGTGTAGAGCGGGGATTCCACAGCCCTGAATAAGGATATTATAGAAGATTGCCTGGGATGTGAGTATGGCCTTAAAATTCCTTGGCTAAGGTATATCCATTCTGTCACCCAGTCTTTAGGCTGCTCAGAGTTGGTTAACAAGCCATGGTGTATTACTACGAGGGACAGAAAATTAACTAGGGAATCTTTTTTGACCCATGCAAGGAAAGCAGGAACAATTATTCTCTTGTAAAACCAGCTATTGGCCTGCTCTTGCGTTCGAAAATGGAGGCTGGGCCAGAGCCCTAGCTTAGTTATGTTAGGCACCGTTGTGATAGATCACTTTTAACAATGTTTTGGCTGGGCTCAATCCATGTTTTCATATGTTTCCCACCAGATCAATACTTAGCGCCCAGTGGAAAGCATGGGGGGCACTTTGTGAAAATACCAGGCTGCTGGGGTGAGCTGGTTTGCTGATGACTAGTGCTGGGCCTTCAAGAAAGTGTGGCATTAGGCTTTGTCTAAGTTTAGAGGAAGTAATTGCAAGGCTGGTGCAAGACAGGGAGTGTGCTTGGCCCTCCCAAGCAAGTTTATGCAGAAGGGCGATTGGTGAAAGGAAATGTGCAGGAGAGACTTGCGCCCGATCTCAGATGCACCAAGCAGGGTCGGGCTGCCCAACCCTACTTTGTGCTTCTGAGATCAGGCAAATAGGCCAGGGTGGTAGCCACTACCAGGCTGCACAATGGCACACGTGGAACTCAGCAGAATTCCATGGAGTTTTTAACCAACTCTGCAGAATTTGCAGAGTATAACTCCATGAACTCTGCCCGGGCCTAGCGCTAAGGCACTCTCTCAGGCCACACACATCTCTATCTGGCTGGGGCTGCCGGACTACCACTCAGCCTCTGATGCTCCCCCAGTCACCAGCTCTACCTTCTGGTCTTAACACCATACCCATAACACTACTTTCTTTCACAGGGACTCTGAGGAGACAGGTTGTTTTCAAGTGGAGCTCCGACTGCACATTTCTTTTTTTCCAATTACAGATCCACCCATATGCAAATACTATCCATGCCCAATGCCGGCCCCCGTGTGCACACCAAAGATAAATCAAACAAGGGTCTTACCTGCTGGGCCTGGGTCCACCATTCAGGGTCCCTGTTGCTAGCTGTGAGGCTCTCTGCCTCCCTCTGTCCCCGGGCTGCTGAGGACAGTAAAATGAGGGAGACCTGGATCCGAAGCTGGCACCTGTGCAGCTCCTCAGCAGAAGTTCCCCGCTGACTGTCAGGATAAGTCATGCATTCCAGTTATGGGCCACACAGCGCAAGTACAGGTTGTCTGCGCTTGCGCTGTGTGGCCAATAACTGGGTTGCAAATTAGTTATGAGCCACATAGCACAAGTGGCGCATCTGCGCCTTGTGGCCCATACCAACTAGTGCAGTAAGCTCCGCTCCAAGGCTAGCAGAGTTTTGGGCCAAAATCTCCATTAGCTCTGCCAGCTGAGCTCACCCCTTCCCCCTAACAATTGGCAGGACAATGACAAACATTACTTTTAGTATGCCAGCACCAGCATTTTGCCATAGGTGTCCCAAATGCCAAGTATTACATCTAGTATGCCAGTCTCAGTATTTTGTCACAGATGTCTGATATGATAGAAGTTGCCTCAAGTGCACCATCATTTTGCCATTGGTGTATCTTTAGTCAAGAATAACCCTCAACATGCGAGAACTAACTGCAGATATGCAAACATAATACCACAGTCCTCCTCATGCTCACTTACACTCACTCACTCACACTTATTGTCACTCACTCTCTTGCATTCACATACTTTGAACCACTCATTCTTTCTGTCTTGCACCATTAACTCTAATTCTCTTCACTCAATCCGCTCAGTCTCATTTATTATCACTCACTCTGACTTACCCATTCTCACCCATCCATTTAAAAAAGAGTAACAAATTAGTTTTTGCATGTACATATATTGGACTATACATACATTAGAATGCAATTTGCATAAAGATTTCTATCTTATGAGCTGTTGAAAATTGTAGCCAACTCACAATCAAGTACACCCGTGCCTGTTCTCGAATTTATCTGAAAATGCTATCTCTTGCTCTTCTGCTATCTATGTGTGACTTACGTGTACTTTCAGGCAAGACATTTTAAATGATGTCCCGGGTAGAGTATGTTTGTGCAAATAAGCCTGAACTTTGCACGCTGTTAGGGTTTGGGTTATTTGGGAACCAGTGGTCCCATAATTCTAAGCTCAAGTTGACAAATAAATATCCACAACTGTACCTTGAACTTGTGCCCATTTCCTTTCTCTAGGAACTTAGGGCCAGATGTAGTAAGCTGTTTGCATGGTGCAAACTGCGAAAATCGCAGTTTCCGCCATGCAAACATCCTTCTGCGATGCACATTCACAATTTGCGAGTCGGTACCGACTCGCAAATTGTGAATGCGACTCGCAAATAGGAAGGGGTGTTCCCTTCCTATTTGCGACTCGCATCGCAATGTAGAACTGCTTTGTGACCGCGAATGCGGTCGCAAAGCAATTCGCAGTTACCACCAATGTCACACTGGTGGTAACTCATTCGCAAAAGGGAAGGGGTCCCCATGGGACCCCTTCCCCTTTGGGAATGTTGCCCAAAAGGTTTTTTCAGAGTAGGCAGTGGTCCAATGGACCACTGCCTACTCTGAAAAAACGAAACCAAATGGTTTCGTTATTTTTTTTATTTTGCAACTCGTTTTCCTTTAAGGAAAACAGGCTGCAAAATAAATTTTAAAAACTGCTTTATTTAAAAAGCAGTCACAGACATGGAGGTCTGCTGACTTCAGCAGGCCACCATCCCTGTGAGTGCAGGGACTCGCTATGGGGTCGCAAAATGCGACCCATCTCATTAATATTTATGAGGTGGGTCTTTGCGACCCCATAGCGCGTCGCAGACAGTGTCTGCGACACTGTTCTGCATCCGCATTTGCGATTTGGAAATTGCAAGTCGCACAGACTCGCAATTTCCGAATCGCAAATGCGGAAGTTGCTACATCTGGCCCTTAGACTTTTACACAATTATTCCCACTCACATATACCCTCTTCGTCACTCACTCATACCCACACACAATCACTCTTACTCTCCCACAGTCTTTCTTCCTTACTCTCACTCACTCAGACTCACTCATTTTCATTCACAGTTACACTCACTCTCACATTCTCACTCGTGCTCTTTATCACTCACACTGTCTCACACATTTAACATTCCCTTCCACTCATTTTTATTAATTGGCACTCCATCATGATCATTGACGTGCAGTAATTCTTACTCTCATTTAATCACTTTGATTCAGATTCACTGATGCTCAATAAGTGACTCTCACTCTCAATTATTCTCAATCACAACTTGTCTCTCACTCTATGCTCACTCATCCAAACTGGCACACATGCCCACACGCACATGCTTTCCCTGACACACTCTCACCTATACACATACCCACAAATACAACACATTTAAAATCATGGGGCATATTTAAACTCTGTTTGCGCCAAATGTGCGTAAAAATTTTTGACGCACATTCGGCGAACACCGTGCACCATATTCAAACTTTGACGCCCGAGCTCGTGCCGGCTAACGTCATTCCTTAAATAAGGCGCCGGCAAGGCGCGTAGGAATGGCGTTAGCCGGCGGTAAAATTTTTGATGCAAACCAGTGCCGGCGCTGGTTTGCGTCAGAAAGTATAAATATGGGCCCATATGTTTTATTTTGCTCAGCTTCCAGGGACTGTCCCATCCCAGCTCCTTGTGCTTTATTCTATTTCTACATGAAAAGTGAATTATAGCTATTTTTCACTATTAGTTTAGTAAAAAGGGCAGAAAGTAAGTAGGATGAGGTAATTTTACATGTAAAAAAATAAAATATTTTGTATTCATTTATGTGAAATCAGTGATTAACTTGAACTCATGATTACAGGTGGGGCCTACGGGCACTCATATTTGGGGACCACAACTTACTTTTCATCAACAGACTGAGACCTAGAACTAGAGAAAGAACGGAAGGAAAGAGAAAAAGAAGAATATGAGAATGACAGGAAAAACAGCGACTATGGAAAAGGCATGGATGAAAACGAACCGGAAAGAGTGAGATAAATGAGCAGGGGTTGTCTGGTGGTGGATAAAAGAGGCATTAGGTTGAATCAAGAACAAACAGCCTTGGTATTTGACAACCCAGACAATCAGCGGCGCTGGCTGCAAGCTTCTTACTCATTTATAAATCAAGCATGTCAGATATATCCATGTTAAACGTTAATAAGAGGTTTCGACATATGATGTACTTCACAGAAAATATTTCTGCTCAATGACAATGGACAAAGAAAAAACTCTTCAAAAGGATTAATTGACAAAGAAATGTATGTACAAACGGTACAGTTTAGCTCGTTTAGAGTTAGTATCATCTCTCAGTGTCGCAATAATCCCTATTTGTGCAAAGGGTGTGCTAAACCAAGAATGTCTGGAACCGGAGTGACGGCCTAGAATCACGAACTTCATAAAATATATTACACATCCAGAACTTTTCGGACCACTTAATCTAAGAACAACTTTAGTAGTCTGTTTTCAATAGTATGGATGTATTAATGTATATATCTGGTACGTGCATTGTGCAGATTTAACCAAAATGCAGCAGAGTGAAGTACAGGTTGCGAGGCGTAGCTGGACTCAGTAGCAGAACTGAAAGTGGTAATCTGCTCTCAAGGTACATTTCGAAACATTCTAGGGCCAGGCACCCTTTGCAAGCCTCCCCTTTCTGCAGTTTAATGTACAAAGAGGTGGTCTGGTTCTGTAGTCTGTGCTGCTCGTAAGTAAGAATATAAGGATCATTCGAAATGACGACCTTTAATCATTAGCCTTCGCAGTCATAATTCTGGGCATGTAGTTGAATGTTGGGCATATTAGGATAGAGGAGAGGCACTTGTGTGTGATATTGGTCCTGCTCTGTAACAGAAGCCGGTACACTAGCTATCCAGTGTCTGGAGAAGAGCGCACCGTGAGCTCGGTGAGGGATTGCGAGTAGCGTGAGCTTTTGTTTTTCGGGCAAATGCAGAATACTTAATAAAATCTCTAAAAGGTGAATGTGTAGGGATAAATTAACTTCTATAGTTAAATAGTGTTGTGTTTTTATCTTTCTATAAAAAAAAGTAATTTGAGCAAATTAGACTCTCCAATATTTAACATCTGCAGAAATCCTAAGATGATATACACGAGCTTTATGAAACAGAAGTAGCACATGTATGTGACACGCTTTCATTTCATTGTAAGATATTCTCAGCTCTCAATGTCCTAACACAAGATATAAACATAGCGCTTTTTCTGCATTTCTGAGAATACAACATTCCCAGAAGTACTTATCCCTACTGGGGACATGGTGCCCTCCTCCCTAGCTTGTCCTGCATGCCGAAGCCTGGTATTTCACAAGTTGATGCCTGGAGTACATCAGCACAGATCAAAACAACAATATTCATCCAACTTTCCTCTACTGCTCTTAGTTCATGCCAGCGATGATAATCTTCTAACCTGATGGCAGTTAACAAATGATCTCCAGTAATGACACTTCTCAGGTCAAGTTGCCCTGCTTTCAGTGACAGAGTCTATGCTGTTGGGAAAACATAATTCAGATCAGCTTTCTCTCCTTTTTCATTCAGGTACTCTGTCCTCCTGTTAGAAATTGTTTTTTTGTTTGGCAGTCAGGTTAACCCCTGTCCAAGCAAGGACCCTCACTCTAGTCAGGGTAAAAGAGAATCACCCTTGGCTAATCCCCGCTCTCCCCCTTGGTAGCTTGTCACGAGCAGGCAGGCTTAACTTCAGAAGCAATGTGTAAAGTATTTGTACCGACATACACAGTAACTCAGTGAAAACACTACAAAATGACACAAAACAAGTTTAGAAAAATAGGTAATGCTTATCTAAACAAAACAAGACCAAAACGACAAAAATCCAATATACACAAGTCAAGATATTATTTTTTAAAAGAATAAGGCCCATATTTATACTTTTTGACGCAAACCAGCGCCAGCACTGGTCTGCGTCAAAAATATTACCGCCGGCTAACGCCATTCCTGAGTGCCATGCGGGCGCCTTATATAAGGAATGACGTTAACCGGTGCTGCGGACTGGTCAGAGTAAAAAAAAAAGACTTAAACCCGGCAGCGCCGGCGTAGGGGAAAATGGGGGTTGTGCATCAAAAAATGATGCAAGTCAGGTTTGAGGCAAAAATCATGCCTCAAACCGGACTTGCGTCATTTTTTGACGCACAACCCCCATTGAAATGACTCCTGTCTTAGCAAAAACAGGAGTCATGCCCCCTTGCCCAATGGCGAAGTCCCCTGGGCATGGTCATTGGGCACAGTGGCATGTAGGGGGGGCCAAGTTAGGCTCCCCTATGGCACTTAAAAAAATACTTACCTGTACTTACCTGGCATGGGTCCCCCCATCCATGGGTGTCCTCCAGGGGTGGGCGAGGGTGGCGGGGGGGTTCCTGCGGGCAGGGAAGGGCACCTCTGGACTCCTTTCATGGTCAGAGACCATGGAAGTGAGCCCACAGGTCCCTTAACGCCTGCCCAGACCCAGGCGTTAAAAAACAGCGCACATCAGGCTGTGCGCCATTTTTTAAGGCCCGCCCCCTCCTGTGCGCCAAAATGACGCTGGAGTATAAATAAGGTGCACAGGCCTTAAAGTCATTTTTTGGACGGGAACGCCTACCTTGCATGTCATTAACGCACAGAGGTTTCCCACACCCAAAAAATGACACACACAGAGGAATTTTGCTGTCCGCAGTCTCGGGCGTCAAAGGTTAAATATGGTGCACGGTTTGCGCTGAATGTGCATCAAAAGTTCTGACGCACATTCAGTGCAAACAGAGTATAAATATGCCCCTAAGAGTCTTAGGGCCAGATGTACGAAAAAAGCAATTTGCGACTTGCAAATTGCGAGTCCCTGCGACTCGCAATTTGCAAGTCGCAAATTGCTATGCAGTAAGGTGTCTCAGACACCGACTGCAACTCGCAATGGGGTCGCAATGACCCACCTCATGAATATTCATGAGGTGGGTCGCAAATTGCGGCCCCATTGCGAGTATGGGCACTCGCTAACATGGAGGCCTGCTGACGTCTGCAGGCCTCCATGTTAGCGACCTGCTTGTCAATAAAGCAGGTTTTTTTTTTTTGAAGTGTAGCCCGTTTTCCCTAAGGGAAAACGAGCTGCACTACAAAAAAAACCGAAACCTTTAGTTTCGGATTTTTCAGGGCAGGGAGTGGTCCCTTGGGGAAAACGGGCTACACTTCCCCCATGGGGACCCCTTCCAATTTGCGATTGGGTTACCATCCACTTGAAGTGGATGGTAACTGCGATGCCATTTGCGACCGCATATGCGGTCGCAAATGGTATTGCATCCCAATGCGACTCGCAAATAGGAAGGGAACACCCCTTCCTATTTGCGAGTCTGAAATGCATTTTGCGAGTCGGTAACGACTCGCAAAATGCATTTCTGCATTGGGATACGCGTTTTGCGACTCGCAAACGGCAAATTTTGCCGTTTGCGAGTCGCAAAACGTTTCGTCCATCTGGCCCAAAATCCCTAGAAAACAGTCAGAATGCTGTTATTTCAGAAAAGTACCTCGGTAGTGTCAAAATAAAGTCACACTGGCAAGCGTGTATTGAAAAAGGCTAGCGGTGCGTTGATTTCTCACCTGCAAGCGAGAACGTGCATTGTTTCTCCTTCGGTCGAGTCGGCGTGTGTCGTTTGTTCTGTCTCGTAAGAAAACAATGTGTCAATCCAGACGGGCACCTCGGGCCCGGGCAGGCTTTGCGCTAGATTTTCCGTGTCCAGCAATGTTGCGCTGAAAATCCGGTTGCGCGGTGTCACACAACCGCGCTGCATGGGGTTTGCGTCGTTATCGCCCTCCAATACCCGTTGTTGTGCATCGTTTCTCCAACCGCATTGTGATGATCTTCCAGCCGCGAGGCAGATGGAGCGTTGTTTATCAGCCGTGTCACGAAGGGTGCATCGAAAATTTCCCCGCTCTGCAGTCTGTGCATGGATTTTTCAGTTCTTGTCTGCCAACTTCACCTTTCAAGGGCCCAGGAACTAGATAGGGCACCCCTTAGCAGGGCAGGAGTCTCAACAGAGAGTCCATGTTCTGGTAGGGGAAGTCTTAGATGGCCCTGAGACTTCAACAACAGGAGGCAAGCTCAGTTCAAGCCCTTGGAGATTCTTCTCAAGCAGGAATGCACAACAAAGTCCAGTCTTTAACCCCTTTCACAGGCAGAAGCAGCAACTGCAGGATAGCCCAACAAAGCACAGTCACAGGCAGGGGAAGCACATCTCCTCCACTCTTCAGCTGTTCTCCTTGGCAGAGGTTCCTCTTGATTCCAGATGTGATCTAATTTTCAGGGGTTTTGGGGGCTCTTCTTAGACCCCTTTCTGCCTTTGAAGTAGGCCTACTTCAAAGAGTAGTCTCTGTTGTTTTCAAGATCTTGCCTTGCCCAGGTCAGGCCAGAGACACACCAGGGTGTTGGAGACTGCATTGTGTGAGGGCAGGCACAGCCCTTTCAGGTGTGAGTGACGATTCCTCCCCTCCCTCCTAGCACAGATGGCTAATCAGGAAATGCAGGCTGAACCTCAGCTCCCTTTGTGTCACTGTCTAGAGAGAGGTGCAAACAGCCCAGCTGTCAAACTGACCCAGACAGGGATTCCACAAAAAAGCAGAGTCACAGAATGGTTTAAGCAAGAAAATGCCTACTTTCTAAAAGTGGCATTTTCAAAACACACAACGTAAAAACAAACTTTACTAAAAGATGTATTTTTAAATTGTGAGTTCAGAGCCCCTAAACTCCACACTTCTATCTGCTCCCAAAGGGAATCTGCACTTCAAAAATATTTAAAGGCAGCCCCCATGTTAACCTACGAGAGAGATAGGCCTTGCAACAGTCAAAACCGAATTTGGCAGTATTTCACTGCTAGGAGATGTAAAACACATACATAAATGTCCCCACTTTTACATAAACTGCACCCTGCCCATGGGGCTACCAAGGGCCTACCTTAGGGGTGCCTTACATGTATAAAAAGAGAAGCTTTAGGTCTTGCAAGTGGGTACACTTGCCAAGTAGAATCGGCAGTTTAAAAAATGCACCCACAGAAACTGCAGTGGCAGGTGTGAGCCATGTTTACAGGGCTACTTATGTGGGTGGCACAACCAGTGCTGCAGGCCCACTAGTAGCATTTGATTTACAGGCCCTGGGCACCTCTAGTGCACTGTACTAGGGACTTACTAGGAAATCAAATATGCCAATTTTGGAAAGTCAATTACACATACATTTTACATAGGAGCACTTCCACTTTAGCACTGGATAGCAATGGTAAAGTGCCCAGAGTAACAAAAACAGCAAAAACAGAGTCCAGCATGCATCAACAACCTGGGAAACAGGGGCAAAAGGTAGGGGAGACCAGCTAACACCTCTCATCTGTCCTGGCCTGCCTGTCCATGTTATGTGCATCACAGTGTAGCAACCTTAGTCATCAAGGCCCTGTCAAACAGCAAAGTCAGCGCAGACGCTGTATTTATTTTTATGCAGGTTTCTTTTAAATCATCAAGCAAAATGTTTTCACATGTCTAGCTCATGCACATAGTTCATACTCTGTTTTGACTGGAGGTCATAATCATGTCATCGTATAATGAACCATACCTTGAGTCCCAACAACAGAACACACTATGGCTAGATTTAGCAACATTTGGCGCAATACAATGCAACAAGGTTTACATTTACCGTATGCCTGCTCTGTCTCTCTCTCTCTTAGCGTTGGCACACTTGTGGCTGCCAAGCTCCAATGGAGGCCACAGTACAAAGGGGCCTGCATTCCAGGCAGGATCGTTTTTGAGCAGGAAGAGGCACTTTTCTGCACAAAAATAATCCTTGAACGTATTTTCCCCTGTCTGTTTGTGCTGCAGAGCACAGCTTAAGTAGAAAGAAAAAATGTAATCTCAAATTCTAGGATAAACACTCCAACAGAGTGGCATATGGGGAACATGTCTTATCAGAACTAGTAGGAGAATAACTAGCATATGCAGTTCAGAATGCTGTCACATGTAGTGATATCACATGAAGTGATATCACAGTACTCTAATATCCCTCACTTTAAAGGGAAGAAGCTTTGAGTTTCAAAGTCAAATTTAATAGACAACCATTACTACATGTAATACAGTAATGTAAACAAATGCCTGCAATGCAAGTATTCCAATCTAAACAAGAGATTCCTGTAAATATAATAGTCTGTAAACTAAAATAGTGATGATTTCATATAATAAGCAGGTCTACATTTAACGCACAATCGATGCGTTAATAACTATAGATTTATTTGCGCAGTGTACAATAATGGTGGAAATATAGACTCCTGCAAAGCAAAAAAATGTACATTGATTGTAATTTTATTTCAACTCAATCAAATTGGTATCCTGGATGTCATATCAAGTTAAATGCAATTCTCTGTGAAACATTAAATGACATAACAAGTAGCTTGAGATTTGTGATCTTGGGAAGTGTGTCCTTGCTGCATGCACACTTTACAAAAACAACAAATTAATATAACCCAACAGAAATATAAGAAAACAGGATATTTACACTTGTAACCTTTTAGGTGAAGAAGGGTTCATGGTGAGCGATTAAGAGATTCATGATTAACATGCCCCTGAGCCATTCTCACAGATGAAGAGGATTTACTGCAAGTGAGATGGGGAATTAACTAATAAACACCTCTATATCCCACTACAAGTGTGAGTGCTGACATGCATTGTGTGAAAATGTGAGAAGAAATGATGATGGGGCACAATGTGATACCACAGTCTAAAAGAAACTGTAGGGGTCATTATGACCCTTGCAGTCTCCTGACCGCCAGGGCAAAGGTGGTGGTCTCACGGCCAACAGGATTGGTGGTGAAGTATTATGAGTGTGGGAGGTGGGCCTCTGCCAACCCGCCACATCTCCACTCAAACCGCCAAATGCATCTCCGACCCTAGGGTCCACAGAAGACCACTGGCAGTATTAGGAACCGCCTTTCCACCAGAGTTTCTACGGCGGTGGCAACGCCATGAAAACCCTCGCAGAAAGGCTACTGGTGACAGGGAATTTCTTCCCTGTCACTGCTAGATGACTCCCCCACCCCCCCAGCAAGCACTAAACCCCCCACCTCCCTCCAGCAACAGAGCCCCCGTCCCACATCCCCCAAACCGCATCCAGACAGCGCTCCCTCCCTGCATGCATACACATGCACAGAGACACCCACACGCACCACGCATACACTCATTTACCTACACTATACATGCATTCACTCACATGCATCCATACTCGCATTCACCTCAGCAATCAATCACTCATTCAACCACGCATACTCACACCCATCCTAACATGCATACCCACACTCATCCTAACATGCATACTCACATGCAGGCAAACACGCATTGATCACAACATGCATACACAGCATACACACTTCCATGCATACATGCACTCACTTCTACATTCAGACACGCTTACAACCACGCATACACACATTCATGCACACACGCAGACAACACACACTCACACACAATACTCCCCACCCTCCCACCTCCCTCCCTGTTGGCTGATCAACTTACTTGGTCCGGGGAGGAGGTCATCCGGCAGGGAACGGAAAGGGACACTTCCACCCACCAGCAGCACCCCACAATCAGGACACCACCAGGCCGTATTATGGAACATAATCCAGCAGAAAGTATCCTTCTGGCGGGGTGGGGCCGGTGGTGGAACTGCCCCCGCACGACTACTGCTGGATTTCTGCCCAAAGTGTGGCAGAAATCCAGCAGTACCCATAATATGGTGGGCGGAAGACCGCCAGCACTTCTGGCACCCGTGGCCAAGTCATAATGACCACCCGTGTCCTTTATATAAAACTAATAATGGGGGAATCCTCATACCAATGTTCACAGTGACTTTTGCCCTGAGTGCTAAAGAAATGATGTAGTAGTGGCTCTAATCAAATAGTAAATACATATGCATTGGGTATGTGTTAGAAATTGGGTTTTTAGTTGACAAAGGTATGTGCCCTGTCAAAGTATAGACCTCATTCCTAGTCAGGGTAAGTGAGATAGACAACCTAAATTAACCTTTGCTCACCCTCTGGTAGCTTCGAACAACTTCATTTAAGAGGAAATATTTGTGCAACAATTAATTACAGTGAAAGACACCATGAAAGACTCCACACCCATCTAGAAAAACAGGTAATACGTATCTGAGTAAAACACGACCAAAACAACAAACGTCCAATAAGTAGATCCTATGACATGCCAGTTTTAAAGATGTAGGTGAAAATAGAGCATAAAAGTGCAAAGCGCCAACTGTGGTTATATTGTCGCACCGGACCGGGACAAAGTCAAACGTTCAGGCTGACCACGATAGAGCATGGCCGGATACAGGAACCCATTTAGACCATCTGAATACAGTACCATATTTCCTGCTGTGCGGTCTGCACAGCATTGTTTTGTGAGGCTTCATGGTGGTTTTGTGAGGACCACAGAGGGCAGAGCACCTTAGGCCCACTTCAAAGAGTCCAAGACTGGGGTGGTACCACTTGATAGGGCACACTCACAAATGGCAGAGTCCATGAGCAGTTTGGTTGAAATGTGTGTCCCTGAGACTTCAGATAACAGAAGGCAAGTCATCTGGCGCTTGGAGTCACTCTGGTTTCTGGGTTGTAGAGATGCAGTTCTAGTCCTTCTCACTCCGAGGCAAAAAGCAGCAGGCCAACAAACCAATGCAGGAAGGAAAGTGGCAGTCCCTCCTACAGTACAAAACACATCAAACAGTAGGCCAACACAGCAATGCAGTTAGCAGAGTGGTGGTCCCTTCTGGTAACACATCAGTACTTCTTTCTGGCAGAGTATACACATTCAGAAGTGTACTGATTTGGCTGGGTTTGGAGTCCAATACTTATACCCAGATGTGCCTTTGAAGTGGGAGAGACTTCGGAAGAGCCCTTTGAATATCACAAGGTCCCTGCCCTTTCTTCCGTGGCTCCAGACACTCTACATGGAGTTATGCAGCCCTTTGTGTGAGGGGAGAGGCACAGCCCTATTCACATGTAAGTGAGGCCGTTCTCTATTCTGCCCTTCCATCAAGACAGTTAATGGCCCATTAATGCCCATTAAGCCACACCTAAGCTCCCATCATGTGTGACTGTCTAGAGGGAATGTACAAAGCCCAGCTGTTGCCAACCCCAGATGTGCATTCAGAGGCCGGCAGAGGCACGGAATGGTTAAAGTAAGAAAATGTAAACTTTCCAAAAGTGGCATTTTCAGACTTACAATTTAAAATCTGACTTCACCATAGGTTGTGGTTTTAAATTGTGAGTCCAGGGACATCAAACTCCAAATTTCTATCTTTCCCAATTGGAAATTACACGTAAAAAATGGCTTAAGGTAATCCCAATGTTATCCTATGGGAGAGATATGCTTTGTAATAGTGAAAAATGAATTTAAGAGTTGTTCACTTCTTGGATATGTTAAACTTAAAACAAGTATATGTCCAACATTTAAAAAAATACACTGTACCCTGCCCTTGGAGCTAACTGCAGTCTACCTTGGGGGTGCAATATGTAATCAAAAGGAATGTTTAAGCCTGGTGAGTGGGTGCAATTGCCAGGATGAAATGGCAGTTCAAAACTGCACATATAGTCTTGGCAGGGTTGAGATAAGTTTTAAAGATCACTGTAGTGGGTGCACAGTCAGTGCTGCAGGTCCACTGGTAGCATTTAATTTACAGGTCCTGGGCATATAGAGTGCACTTTATTAAGTCAGGGGCTTTACCGAACGCCAGCCTGGAAGATTGCTGGTCTTTTCAGGGGTGGAGCTTGTAGCCTTCAAGGCTATGGGCTGCACCGCAGGAGGCCACTCATCTTTCTCATCCTTTCCCTTTTAACAGCTTCATGTTTACACTTAGCTGTTGTTGCCCATCCTGTTCCTGACATCTCTTCTTCTTCTCCTGGGCTCCTTGGCATCCTTGTGGATTCCCTCTTCTCTGCTCGGCTGCTTCTGTTCGTGTCCAGGAAATCTTCAGGTTCTTTGCCATTGCAGGATCCTTTTCCTAAGGGACATAAGAAAAGAGACAATAATGCACTATACCTTCTAATATTAAAGACACTTCTGATTTTGAATTGATATTGGTAGTTTTTTCTAATGTTCTGCAGATGATGAAGCCTGTGGCAAAAAAACAAATAAAAAAAACCCATACTACAGTGAATGTATGATTTAGCCACAAGGTTCCAGCTGTAAAAATATTGTGCACTGCAAATATTTTGCTAACTGAAGCATTGAGCTATAGAGCCGCATATTGTCTAATATATGTATTTTTATGTATATATATATATATATATATATATAACCCATTAGCGGTCGCCAGTGGGCAGTTATAGTTAGGACCTAGTTTCCATAGAAAGAGCATTTTTTGTTTTGCCAATAACTTTGGTGTCACTTGAAGTTTGTCAAGTGGCACTATTTAAAGCTGTGTCCTGCTTGTCGGAGCAATGCTGGCTCCCGCAGTGTACGGGGAGCTGGCTAGGACCATGGGTGCCTCAAGCCTCTCCCCACAGTCCTTGCAGTGGGATGGAAGAGAGAGAGAGAGACAGAGAGAGAGAGATTGTCATTGCAATGGTCTTGCCATACAATGACTTAAAAGACTAAGACAATCAAGATGTTTGGTACGACAGCTATAGTTAAGTTTTAATGCAGTGCGGAACAAAGTCACTTCTGGATTAATGGTCACAGTCTTGTGCTGTCACTCAGATGCTGAAATTTCAAATCCTAGTATCGTTTGGCAGTGTGCTTGTTTATTTACTCGTATTCTGATTGGTAAATCTTCCTAGTGATAGAACATTCACATTTCTTTCCGATCACGTGTGTATGTTGACTGTCATAAGTATGTCTGGAAGCATCACAGTAGGGATTCACCTACCGCCTAAAGGTTACAGTCACAGACTCTTGCACTGAAAGTTGAGTGATCTTCTCCAGTTATGTTTGTGGTCATTTTTCTTCTATAATTTCTTTTAAACTTCAAAAGTTTAAGGTTCATACTCAAAGGCGATTTCAATCTTTTTAATTGACAAAAACATTTTTCTTTTCAAGTTGTCCAGAAATATCTCATTCATCAATCCTAAATCGCTCTCTCTCTCAGGGTTGGTTGGTTAGGGGGGTTGGCCACAGGGTCTGGCCACACTCACTTAGGACACAAGTTATAGTTACTTGAGACTACTCTAACTATAACAGGTGAACTTCTATGGTTTGGTACATTTAAAATGTGAGCCTAACAATGACGACACTGTACCCTTTGTTTTTTCAGTGATTACATATATATATGGCACCTGCAAGTTCAATAACTACTCCATGAAGCGGATATACAACAGAGTAGGTATACAACTCTTTAGGAACTGCCACATTTATTTTCATAATTTATAGTGGCATTTTTACAATTACATGTATTTGCTTGTGTTTTAGATAGGAAGATTACAGTATTGAGCAGCTCTGTACTTTCCCCCTTAGACAGAGGAAGGGATTACTAGGTACTTTGATATATCTGGATTCCTTATAGTATAGAAGATAAACATATACATACACCAATACATAATAAATATTGTTTTGTTTCATTACAGGAGGAGATTGAGAGGGATCTTGGTGACTCATTCGTAGCTACCCTTGCTTGATGACAACCAATTCAATTCCTTCCCCTCTTCCCAGTAGGGCGCAATAAACTTTGACTTCTGGCTGGTCTTCTTGCCTGACAGGTAGGTTGGAACTATTCCCTGTGGCTGTGTTTCAATCCTGCGAGAAATACCAGGTGAAATTCTGACACTAGGGACTTACAAGTAAATTAGATATGCCAATTTTAGAGAAGCCAATGTTACCATTTTTTACGCAGAATGTGCATGCCCTTTAGCACTGGTTAGCAGTGGAAAAGTGCTCAGGGTCCTTAAGACAACAAAACAAGGTCAAGGAAATTCTCGTCCCGCTATCCCCACACCTAAATTTGGGGTACTTGGAATAAGGGCATTACAGTAAAATTAATGCAGATTTACATTTACTGTATGTGAATGCATCTTAAAAATCATGTTGAAAGAACATCTGCAAAAAACGTTCAGAAGCAGTAGAGTCTTTGTTTACATCCAAAATTGAAATTTTAATTTTATTTTGAAATATTTTCTGACATTAAACATTTTTTATGTGCGTGTTTTGTCTTGTAAGGTAGCATGTTTGGCTCTGCCACACATATTACTTTTGATTGATACACTATAGAGACAGTTTTAGTATCTCATCACACTTCTGCAGTATACACATATATTAACATACATAAACCAATCCGTACGTTCAAATTTCAGATTCCATTTTTCTCTTTTTTAGTGTCGGATTGAGTATTTGGTCCAATTAAATATACAGTGATATTTTGCGCCTAATTATATTTTGTGAACTTACAACTCCATGTTAAGTTAATTTCACAGACATACCAACTGAGGCAATGAGCTATGTTCACTAATATTATGTACCATGCACATCAATATATAAGATCTATTTTGCCATTTAATGTTACACTGAGGCTAAAGATAAACAATTTATTTTCTGTTTTATGTTAATTAGCTGGTTAATATTGTTAACGCGTCCTATTATGATATTTTATTACACATCAGGACACGTTTTAGGCCAATGAATATTTTGACCCAGTTGAGAGACACCGTAGGACGAGATAACTAATCAATATATCAATCAATACATCAATAATGTCATCAATATTTCTCACGACAATGCATTTCACTTTAGTCAAAGTCATTAATCAATTCATAACTCTACCATGACCTTGCAGCCATTAATAACCACACCAGTTTAGTAGAATTTTATGAGTTTTATTCCCTATTAGTTACAGTCTAAGAGCAAATGCGTTAATCTCAACACCAAGAAACATAATAGCATAGTCACGATATGGCAACTTTGATAAGATTTCATTAAAACGAGAATCACAAACATCAGAACATAACACGGCGTGAACATAGATCAAAATTTGCAGTGTCAATATTGCGTCAGTTCAACAAAGCATAGTCTTGGTCGTTTGTCTATTTGCGTCAATTTTTGTGAACACCTGTCTTAACCACTGATTAGCATTAGCATTTTGGGCTTCATGCAAAACAATTTAGAACACCAATTTGGAAAACCTTTAGCTAAGGTCTCTGTCAAAAGTAAGCAGTTGGTACCTAGAAAGGAAAAGCAAACAGGCAAATTACAAATGCATTGTAATAATTACCCTCCAAGGATTACGTCAGCGCACAGGTTCAGTCTTCGTCTTCAGGACATCAGTCAAATTGCCATCAATCAGAACTCAGCTAAGGGGTAAAGTATAAATGGACAAACTAAGGGCAAGGAAGGTTTTAATAAAGTCATCAAACAGAGTGACAGAGTTTCTGGATAAAATCAATAGCATTTCCTAACCCACCTAAATGACCTCCCTGTGACATGGGTTTTTATCCCTTTTTCGTAGTACATTCCCTCAAAATTCTATTGGACATTTACTATACCCCACTATCTTTAACCTATCAGAAAGTACATTAAGTAATCCTAATCTTCACCCCATATTGGTTTACAAGTCTTTGATTGGTCTTCATAATTGACGTCTTCAGAGGTGGCACGTCCGGTGTGACTTCATTCCCTTGTAATTCTTTGCACATCTTTTGGTCAGCAGTTCCATTGTCTTCCCCGGTTTGAATGACCTTGTACATTACTATAATCTACACTGTTTCAATTCATTATAACATTATAACATTTAGTTTTCAAGAGGATGAGAAGCAGGGTGAAACAGATCTACATGGTTACATTCATTTTCCAAGTTCGAAGGAAAAGAACAAACAGGGTCATAGCCCCTTGTGAGTCAGCACACTGAAAAATAGAAAAAATGCATTTAATATGAGAGCCGGGCAGCTAAACTCCAGCTCATGCTAACTTAAGGCCTATGAGGTTTTCAATACAGATTTAATAACGCAAATGTTAATATAAGCTTATTTGAACGTAACATAAACATTTTGGTCATCATTATTAGTTCGCGTATACATTGGTGGCCACTCTTCGTTTATTTTTCCTATTATGCTTTTCTTCCTTCTTTCGTTTTGTAATTCACCATCTTTGACTTAAAATCTTTTTCTCACTTTTTATTTCTCTAAATTAGACATCGTACAGAGATTTTTCATTTTTCCATCTCTGGTGTGCTCACCATAAACCCAGACGTATAGTCTCTTATTTGTTTATCTCCCTACTGATACTCAGAGTTCAGGATTTAAAAGGAGTGGCGAACGACAAGCACCAGAATGCACAAGCACAGGGATGTGTGAGGTGCTGACACCTGGCAGGGGAGCGTTTGCAATCTCCAGCATTGTTCGGGTGTTGGGACTGAGGCAGACACCTTTCCACAGCATGCAATAACTAACCATTCATTATATGAAACAGGTAACAACGGATATTCATGTCACAAAGCTACAAAACTGACTTCATCATTGTTAGGCCTACAGCTATAGGGATGTATAACTGATATTGATATTTACCAGAAGCTTGATTTTTCGTTCAGCAGAGCCACCGATAAAATGCCCAAAGAAGGACACCCCAGCATGTACAGAGTTGGGATACGCTCACAGTAGCAAGTTAGTGTTTAAATACATACAGATCATGCCTTCTGATATCTGTAGCGGGAACTCCAGTTCCTTAAAATGAAATTTATCTTGAGTGGGTAGGCAGATGTCTTAGACTGAAGAGTTCTCTTCCGCACCCCACGGGTACAGTTTTCACACACTGATATGCTAGACAGAATTATCCGAGCACATACTTTGAAGTTTTAAAATATTTCAAGAGTTCCCATTGAAAATTGCCTTTCAGAGTATTGGTTTTAACCAATTTCATCTGTAAAATTCACTTGTCAAAAATTTAGAATTCTCCAGCAACCACTGCTAGCATAGTTATATAATTCACTTTTTGCTGATACTGACACACAATGGCAAAAAGCTTGGCCTATGCCAGGAATAGGTAGAGTTTGAAAAGGATAACAGTCTTCTAATGTAATTGTAAACTCTCACATAAAGGGGGCCATTACAACCCTGGAGGTCAAAGAACGCCAGGGCTGTTTTGGCGATTGCACCGCCAACAGGCTGGCAGTGCAATCTTGGGTATTTTGACCACGGCGGAAGCGCCGCGGTCACACCGCCGGGGCCGGCGGTTTCCGGCCACATTTGCCCCGGCGGTGCGCTGCCCAGGGGATTACGAGTCCCCGACCGCCAGCCTTTATCAGGCGGCTGGGGGCCCCTGCACTGCCCATGCCACTGGCTATGCAGACAGTGAAAAGAGCGACGGGTGCAACTGCACCCGTCGCAAGGCCGCAACACCGCCGGCTCTATTTGGAGCCGGCTCCTGTGTTGCGGCCGAGATCCCCGCTGGGCTGGCGGGGATCTCATAATGATCACAGCGGGAGTGCGGCTGCATTGGCGGCCGCCCGGTGGTCAGATCTTAATGAGGGCCAAAGTCTTTTTAATGGGGTGTGTTTGAAATTGGGTCTCTAGTTGGCAGTGGTATACTCCTTTGTCCAAGTAGGGACCACAATCCTAGTCATAGTAAATCACAACATAATCCAAATTATCCTGTGGTCATCCTCTTGTACCTTGGCACAGAGCAGGCCGGCATAACTTACAAGGCAATGTGTAAAGTATTTGTGGAAAAACTCATACAGTAACACAGTGAAAACACCACAAAAGTACACCTAAAAGGTGTTGAAAACTAGATAGTGTATATCTGAATAAAATAAAAACAACAAAAATCCAATATGAAAAAGTTCATATATCACTTTTTGAAGGCTTATGGAGTCTCAGTCCTACAGAATCAGTGGTTGTATCTTTGTAACACACAGCACCTGGGATGCATCAAAAATAACGACGCACATCGGACGCAGAGGAGGAGATGTTTTGAAAAATAAGGTGCTGTGTTGGATTTTCTGGCGTGCCATAGTAAAATGCATAATTTCTTTCCATGATGCAAGGTGATGCCTCGAATTTCAGGAGCGCAGGCTTGGGTCCTCACTATGAGGCAGGGATATTTTGGTGACCAGGGATGATGCGTTGAAAATCTTGGTCACGCTGGTAAAAAGAAGCAGGTGCTGCTTCGATCCGGTAGGCCATGTGGTGTTTTTTTTTAGCCGTGAGGCAGGTGCTGCATTAGATCTCAGTTGCGAGCCCAATGCTGCATCGTTCTGGTCAGTGGTGTGTAGCGATTTTCCACCCGCAATGCATGTGCTGCGTCTATTTCTGCAAGCGTTGCATCAATTTTCTGATGCACAAGGATTTCCTGAAGGAGTGAAGTCTTTGTTGACCTGAGACTTCAGAAACAGGAGGGAAGCTCAATCCAAGACCTTACAGAGCACTTTAAGAGGAAGACAGAGTCCTTCCAGCAGAGTCAGGGGTGTCAGGTAGCAGGGCAACAAGCAGGAAAGCAGTCTGTCAGCCAAGCAGTCCAGATGAGTCCTTCGGGCAGCCAGGCAGTCTCTCTGACAGAATCCAGGTGTAGGTCCAGAAGTGTTTGATTTGGTGGGGTCAGAGACTAAGTTTATATACCCAAAAATGTCTTTCAAGTACACAATACACATTTGCCTTTCAGTCCAGTCCTGTCTGCCAGGATCCCTGTGAGGGGTTATTAGTCCTTTGTGTGAGGGCAGGCCACTGTCCTTTGAAGTGTAGAGAGAGCCCCTCCACCCTTCCTTCCAAGGGAGACCTCTTAAGTATGCAGATGTGACTGAGTGTCCTGTGTTTATGATTGTCTGAGTGGAATGCACAGGGGAAGCTGTCAACCAGCACAGACCAGACATGGATTGTATACAGGGCTGTAAGGCACAGATGTCAGTAAGTGCTGAGAAATGCTCACTTTCTAAAAGTGGCATTTCCAACATAGTAACATTAAATCCAACTTCACCAGTAAGAAGGATTTTCTATCACTATTCTGGCAATACTAAACATGACAGGGCTACTCCTTCCAGATCACAATCTACCACTTAAAAGTATGTGAGGCAGTTCTAATGCTAGTCTATGAGAGGTGCAGACCTCACAGTAGTGGAAAACAAATGTACAAGTTTTTCATTGCCATGTATAACACATAGGTACATGTCCTGCCTTTTACTCACATAGCACCCTACCCTATGGGTTACCTAGGGCCTACCTTAGGGTTGACTTGTATGTAGAAAAAGGGGAGCTTAAGGCTTGGCAAGTAGTTTTAAATAGCAAGTCAAAGTGGCAGTGAAACTATACGTATAGACCGTGTAATGGCAGCAAAACAACAACAAGGGAAGTTTCATATCAATGTTATTTTGAACACAAATAATATGAATTACATTTCAGAACTGATCTCTCCTGACCAGGACTGACAAGACAGGAAATTAGATTCCAAGACAGGAAAAATGAGGTCCAAGCAGCTTACTTTATAGGCACAGAGTATTAACCACAGCAGAGGCATAGCTTGGGGCAGTGGGATTTGGGAGATGTGAATCGTAATTTGCTCACCTAAATCAGTATGCCGAAGGTAGTGGAATGATCAAGGTTTGGGATGCACTGTTCCCAGGAGGAACAGGTTTAATACTGATTTGCAGAAGTCAGGTCACTGCCAAGTTCCTGATAAAATAATAATAACAAGTTAAAACCTTTCATTCAAACAAGGGCCAACAAAGACATAGGAGACCAAACTCAGGGCCCCCACGCCAAACTCTCAAGCCAAGAATGCATTTAATTGGGGTGGGGGGGGTTAAATCCCCATGAAAACTGTGCCCTGAACCTTAGAGTCAAATAAAGTTACAACAATGAGTATAGCGATCATGGTACAACATTTGGAATAATTTGAAAATCAAATGATCAGTGCTCCTCACTAACCAAAGATAGAAATAGGTGCACAGGTGCACTATAGTAGCAGTAAACGTTGGAAATTCCCAGATAGACTAATAATAATAATATTGTCAACTTCCATTTATGACGTAATGTAGGAGACAACAGGGTTGACTATTCACGAGCTTCGCCCTAAGTGATGCTGATGTCACACTATTTCATGAAACATAAACAACAGAAACTGAAGCAGGTAAGACAACTATATCTTTGGCTGAGAATCTTACAAACAGTATGTTGGTTGATTCCACTATTTTATCATCAATCAATTTGACCCTGCTGGCTGCAAATAATGCTATGACATGACACTTGTTAGAGATTTCATTAAAAATTAAATCCATTTAATGCGTAATCCATATGAGTGAAATGTAGGCCAACCAAATGCTGCATTTTAAAGATGCATTTTCCTTTCTAAACTCTGCATGACCCACCTTTGCCTGTCTTGTTTAATTTGCTAATGTTAACAGATTCCAAACTGCTTAGCTCTGCAGAAATATTTCTAATGTGTGTTTTTGCGTGGCCTTTGCAAGAGATGAACATCCTACGCTAACAAAGAAAGTTATACTCTTGTATTCTATTAACTGATTGAATTTGTTGAACTAATCTTAAAGTTGCTTCCTTATGAATAGGCATCTAGGTCCTCATTATGAGTTTGGCTGTCACTGGATCGCCACTCAGACAGTGGTGGTCGCACTGCCGCCAGACCGGCGGTGCAGTCCACCATATTACGACCACACACTGGTCCAACCACAACACAGCCAAGTCACCGACAGTGTGTGCGGACAGCCGGCAGCTGTAGCCTTCTCATGGATGGTGGGGACCAACACACCACCCACCATGTTACAAATCAGCACTCTGCAAGGATTTCTGGGGTCATCCAACCGCCACGAAAAGCCTGGCGGAAACTGGCAGATAAATAGAGATGCTCACCTCCAGGTACACAGACGTGTCCACCATGGAACCCGATCTGGAAGTCTTCCCACTGCTGTATCTTGCCATACACCACCAGGACCAGCAACAACGAAGATGACATCTGTTCGTACCCCCACCTAGCACACACTGGAAGTGAGGGCAGTATTACACACCAACACACAACACTCACACCTGGCACAGGCAGCGACGGCCACACACACACGCAAACAAATGCCCGTATCAGCACACACAGCTACAAACTCACATGCACACACTAACTACACAAATACATACACAAACTCCATACACCACGGCCAACAGACATGTTCTACTCATGCAGCCAGCACACTGCACACGGACACCGCAGCCACTGTCAAACACAGCCATATACAACACCCCACAGTCACACAATGACAACAAGATCAGCAACACACAAATGCATAGTCAGAAAGGCACATCAAACAACTCCACCCTGCCAGCAAAACGTGGCAAAAACACACTATCATAGAAATAGTACAGACATCAAAACAAGGCCTTGGGTGACCTGCCACATCCAAACAACATTCAAAGGACATCACAGATGTATCACTATACTCACGGGTACACACACCTCTACCACACAATGCCACACACAACCATAAAAACACAACACAACAAGCACATGGCACAAGACATCAACCCAGTGCATGCAGCAATGTAGAAACATCACATACACATACAACACACAGCAAAGGTCACAGCTATAACACAACCATGTTGAAGGTAACCAGGACAATTGCTCATTCTTGACATCCACAGCTATGTGGGCAGATGTAGTAAAATGTTAAAAACAGATAAAACTATATACGGATGAGGCCTACTGGTCTGTCCAAATATGTAATGCGCACCAGGCACATTGGGCAAACTCACATCCCCCAACTTGACTCCTGACTGCTAATTGGCCTCCACATGGCAGGGGCATCAATGTGGCAATCAGGCACCTCGGATGTGGGGGGGTAGTAGTGGTTTCTTGGGAGGGGATCCTTGGGTTTAGGTTTGGGAGGGAGGAGGGCTTAGATTTCGATTTTGATTGTCGTGGAGGGGGTTTGGCTTTTGGTGTAGGAGCAGGGACATTTGCCTTTGGAGGGGGTGGTATCTTAGCAGGGGGATGGGCATGGGAGGACTGGGAGGTGGAAGGTCTGTGTTGAGGCAGGGGGACATGGCACTTAGGGGCATCACAGGCTGGGGCAGGAGCAGGGAACAGGTCAAGATAGACAAGGAACACTTTTTAGGTACATGGGGCAGTCATGGATAAAAAGATTTAGGAGTGGAGGTAGAGAGAGTAGTTGTAGGAGATGTAGGTGTGCTGGACATGGATGCAGGTGTGTGCAATGTGTGCTTGTGTGTGGTGGGTGTATGTTGGGTGGGTGAGGGAGGGTGTTAATGTTTTTTGGAAGGAGGGGGAAAGAGATGCAGGGAGATGTAATGCAAGATGTGTGAGTGTATGTTGGGGTGGTGGCAGCAAGTAAAGTGGATGTGCTGCATATGGACGTGATGGTTGTTGTGGTGAGTGCGTATGTGGGGTGGATGTCTGAAGGTCTGCTCTTGTGGGGTCTGTGGGTATGACAGGACTGGTGGAAGGATCAGGGAGTGTTGGTTTAGTGATGGCAGATGTGAGTGGTGTTGTGACTGTGAAGGAGGACGTGGAGGTGGAGACAGTGCAGGGAGCAGCTGTTGTCATGTCTGCAGGTTTGTGTTGACTCTGTACATGTTTGTGGTGTGTTATGTGGTGCCTGTGTTTGTCTTTGTGCACCTTGTCTGTTTAGTGGGTGAATGCTGGTTTGTATGTGTGCTCTGGATGGGTGAGGGGAGAGGGTTGGTTGATTGGGCAGAAGTAGCTGGAGGTGGAACGGAAGATGAAGGGACACTGGCTGCCGTCAAAGAGGAGGCCAAAGCCTGAAACGATCTCTGCAGGCCAGCCAAGGCACTGTGAGTGCCTTTCAGGTAAGCATTACTTTGTTGCATCTAGGATGCCAGTCCCTAGATGGCATTCACGATAGTTGACTGCCTCACAGAGATGGACCTCAGGAGGTCAATAGCCTCCTCATTGAGGGCAGCAGCGCTGTCGGGGCAAGGGCAGAGGTGCCTGCAGTGAAGGAGATTCCCACCATCCTGTGTGAGAGGGCACGGGCAACTGGGTTGGGAGTACAGGGAGGGCGGTGCTGGTAAGGGGGTGGCGGACAAGGATGGTGCTGGGATAGTCCCAGATAGGTCTACCACTGCCAGGGAGCTTCCATCGGAGGAGGAATCCGAAGAGAATGTTGCAGAACTGATCCCGCCCCGTGGTGCTCGCCTCACCCTCTGTCCTACTGGTACCTTCGGCATTAGTGGACTCTGTCCCCTGGGTCCCGTGGGCTGCAGCTTTCTGACTCGGAGGTGCCAGTTCTCCTTCACCTGATCATGCTGATGCACACAAGAACAGAATACGACAGGGAGAAAGGGTAGGAGAGTAAGAAAGGGAGGAAAGGGTCAATACCTACCCATCTAGTACACAGATCAACAAGTAACCTACTCCTCCTCTGGCGTTGTAAGGAATGGCTATGAAACATTGTCCTCAAACATTGGTCATGAAGACAAAATCCAATATGCAAGCTGTTACCACCTAATTCCAACAAAATGACTAGTTTGGCGATGCTTCAGTCTGTCATCAGTTGTTCTACAATGATAAAAAATACCAACTACCCATACATACTTGCCAATCTCACACTTTGAGGCATTGTTTTTCATATGTCCTGTATAGGTTAATTGCACACAAAATATTGGACAGGTTGGTAAAGGACTAATTTTGTAGTGAAGCCCATTAAGAATGCAATGATTGCACAGTAGACGTGCCCTGCCCACAGAACTCATTACCCAATATCAGCCCTGACTACATTTAAATGGCTATCTAAAGCAGACTCTGGGATAGGGAAATATGATTTGGAAATCACTCAACATAGGAGTGTGTCTAAACGTTACTGGACAGGTAGGTATAGCACCAACATAATACTGCAAGCATGGTGTTCAAAAGCTAACTCACACCACTTCTAAATGGTGTAAGTAATAGCCAGGGCTATGATCTTACCCAGTGTATACAAACCTCATTAGTACATGCGTAACCCAACTGGCACAATAGAAGCCTATACAACTGATATGAAACAGTCAGTACTCACCCCCTTGTGGCTGCTGTGCTGCCCTCAACTGCCCATTTAACTCCGGGTAGGCCACAGCCAATATGCTGGCCATTATGGGGGGTCAGAATCTGACAGGGCACCTCTCCCTCACTTGGAGGACAACCCCAGCTGGTCCTCCGTGATCTTCCAGTCCCAGTGTCTCAGGTCCTCCGAACACTTTCTGCAGTGGGTTCTCCGCCGGCTATGGACCCCCAGGGTCTGCACTTGCTTGCCGATGGCCCTCGATAAACCCCTCTTCTGATGGCCACTGAGCTGCATGGGAGACACAGACTAAAGGAGAGATTCATGAAGAGTTACAGTAAACCTACAGCAGTGGCTTACACACAGCATGCACAGCACATGCTCATACAGAGTCCACAAAACGCCATTACCATTCATACAACACAACCCCAGCAGTCGATTGTGTCTATGTTGATGCACTTTCACTGTAAAACAACATCCTAGCTGTACCACATTGTACTCACCTGCTTATCTGGAGCCTCATCCAACTGCCCACACAGGAGTAGGACCTGTTTCACCAGTTTCTCCAGTTCCTCAGATATGAAGGCAGGGACCCTATCTCCTGCACAACATGCCATTGTGGCTTCTAGATAAAGAACACAGCAGCTCACGCAATGGAGGTCGAGTGTCAGGAGTTAATTGAGCTGTGTTATATAAAATGGCGGCTGCCGCGGTTATGACCGTCACCGACAGTGGTGATTATCATTGGCCCCAGTTTCCCACAGGCATCAATATTAACCAATGAGGAGTTGCATGGCGGTTTCGACCACCTACCGCCATGGCAACTAACGATGGCGGAATGAAGTCACTTCCATCTGTCCTCTGCATGCAGGAGAGGCGGCTGCCATTTCACATATTCTAAAGATTTCAATGTCATCCTAGTGCGTCATAGCATGTAGTTGAACAGTAGTTGCTTGATTCACAATGTCAATTCATGTGAACACACTAGTGAAGTGAGTGCCACCTGCCAATATATCTGCTGTATAATCTTTTCAATGTGTGGACGTTTGAGAACTGTATCCGACTTAGAGACGAGTTTAGTATGTCTGACATCCATCTTTCTTTAAACCACTTGTGACAAGTAGATCAATGGAGATGACAGCCAAGATGTCACAGTTGTGTAGTTTGTGTAAATTCTGTTTCCCTGTGTCAGGTTTCAAATACCTTACATGACTTGTCCCGGTCACCACTTCTATGGTGTACTTTAGCAACAACAGTGTAACAGATGTCCTGAAATGTGTTTTGTCTTGTCCTATGCCTACATACCGTCCAGTGGTGAGACTGAGAAATGCACCTGTCTACTAGTCAGTCAGTCAGTCAGTCAGTCAGTCAGTCAAATAACTTTATTCGGCGATTGCCATAAAAGTGTGAACCAGAACACATTTACCGCTCTATAAATAATATAAAACACAGATAAAACTTAAAAACCATTACTAAAAACACCGCATAAACATCCAATCTGAAACCCCTTAACATAAACAGATAAGTATACTAAACATGAATAAAATCACAAAATCAGAAAAATACAAATATTAACTTAAAATGATAAACTATACATACATATAACAAATTTAAAATGAAATAGGCCTGTTCCTGATACTTAAAGAAGCTGTAACAAAATCTAATACATGATGACAAATTTGAATATCTGACAATCTCTGAAGATATAATAAAGCTTCCTTGTAGTGAATGGGTCTAAGAGGACGTAAAATGGGTAGAATAAAAGCCCCTCTAGGAGCAGCATATAAAGGGCAAAAAAGAAGAAAATGCAAGGTACTCTGAGTTGATTTGGAATCACAGGGACAAGGTGGTAAATCCTTTTTCCAAAGACATGGTTCGGGAAAAGCTACCTTAAAATGAATTAGATTAAGTCTAAAAAAATTTAAAATAGAAATTATTCTAAAACTTGAGAACCAAGTCAAATAAGGTTCAAGGCATGGAACAGTCACAATCCGAGAATAGGGATCGAAAGATTTCAATTTCAGGGAACTATAAAATCTCAGCTCTGATATATGATTGGAATAAATAGACTTCAAAACAAACCTAGAGTTTGTAGTTAGCAAATGTGGTTCATCAAACATGTACCTAAGCCCTAGGTTCTCAAAGGATTTTCGCAGAAACATAAGCCAAGGGATCCTATTTGAATTTTCCAGTTGTAAACAATCAGAAATACAGTCTTGGACAAGTTTTGCCATAGGGTTTGACCAACATCTGATCCAGAGCAGTAGGGGAGCTATAGAGACTCTATCCTCCAAAAAGCGCTGACCAAGTTCTTCATGGCAGATGATGTTTGCGATGCATTTTGGAACCAACAACAATCTGCGCAGGAATTTATTTTCAGCGCTCTGGAGAGAGGGTATTTTGTTATAGCCCCAGACACCTGCCCCGTAAAGGACTGTTGCAGCGCTCTTAGAGTTGTAGAGGGTTTTCATATGTGCAGGGGGTCTATGGCCTAGTTTATTTGAAAAGCGAAATATTGCTTCATTATTCCTTATCAACTGTTGGAGCTTAAAATTAATGTGTGACTTCCAGGACAGAGAAGAACTCAGATACATGCCTAGATAACAAAAATTGTTGACCTTGTTTAAAATATGTCCTCCCATAATAAATTGTTTAGACTTTGTGTTACGTGGGCCACAAGTCATAACAAAAGTCTTGGGATAATTTACTTTCAAATCGAGGTTCAACATAAAATTATAAAATGCATCCAATAGTCCCTGCAAACCATTTGCGGTACAAGCAATTAGAACTGCGTCATCAGCATACAACAAAACCGGCAGTAGTCTCTGGCCCATCTTCGGTACATCCTTTGCATGTTTTACCAGTGAGTCGTAGAGCCCATTTATGTATATCAGAAAAAGAAAGGGGGCTAAGATACATCCCTGTCTTACTCCCCTTGTTGACGGAATGCGAGAGGTTCTCTGCCCATGTGGGCCGACCTGAACAGAAACCATTAGGTCTGTGTGAAGGCGTTTGATGAGCTCCAATAGGGATGGATCACAGCCTAAACCTCCCAAAATTTGCCATAACTTTGACCTGTTGACCATATCAAAGGCACTAGTTAGATCAATAAAAGCCATATGGATGGACTCTTTTTTGACTGTCACATATTTACTGAGTATCAGCTGCAGGTTTAAAACTTGCTCAACTGTGCCTACACCGGGTCTAAAACCAAATTGAATAGGAGATAAAATCTGGGCCTCGGCCACCCAATCTTCTAACCGGGACAAGATCACGCTACCTAAAATCTTTGCGGTCGAATCGATGAGAGAAATTGGTCTGTAACAAGAAGGATCTTGTCTGTTTCCTTTTTTGAAGATGGGGACAATAATAGCCTATTTACATGAGATGGGCACGTTACTATTTGCCACACTATTGAACACATTGGTAACTAGCGGGCCCCAAAGGTCGATTTCTGATTTAAAAAGATCAACGGGAACCCCACCAGGGCCAGGAGCCTTTCCCTGCCTTGATCTGTTAATAGCGCTTAAAACCTCATGGAGATTAAAGGTAGTATTTGGGGCCTTAAGATTAAAATCTAAAATAGAATGTGCAGAAAAATTTTCTGTTAGATGCAGATTCTCATGAATTTCTGAGCAAAAAACTTTCTGAAAATGAGTTACCCAGACGTCCTCAGCAATAAGACAGTCATCAACCTTGGAGTGGTTATCAGAGAAGTAGGAGTGATTTATCACTTTCCAGAATTTAGAAGTATCCTTCAGCTCAGACGCAGCCAAAAGTTCGTCCCAGGCCTTAGACCTAATTTCTGATTTCCGTTTTTCAAGGGCGGCCTTATAGTCAGCTCTAGCTAATTTAAATAATTGACGGGAGAGAGGAACTGCTTTAAGAGCATCTTTGAGTTTTTTATGAGCGGATGAGCACACAGAATCAAACCATCTGTGGGCCACCGGCCCCTTCAAGGGCCTGTCCACCACCAGGGCATGTGAAATATTAGTGCTTAAAGATGTCTACCAGCCCCTAGTTGACCTTGGTACCATGGCAGAAAGACACATAATACAGACTTATCGTCTGAACCGTCAGGCCATCAGGGAACTGTGTACCCAGTTGGAGCCGTATCTCCTGCCAGCAATACGTAATCCACATGCCATCCAACCGACAGTACAGGTGTTGTCTGTCCTGCATTGCCTTGCCTCAGGATCTTTTCAGGTGACAGTGGGACTGGCTGCAGGAATGTCAAAGCGGATGTTCAGCTTTGTGTTACAGGTTGCACTGGATGTCCTACTCAAGCACTTGAACAGCTGCATCAGGTTCCCACAATGTGCTGTACTGTACACTGTGAAGTTTCCCTTTTTTGACCTAGCACACGTTCCACATGTCATAGGGACAATTGATGGCACCCACATCGCTTTAGTTCCTTCCAGGGCCAATGAGCAAGCCTACAGAAACAGGAAGAATCACTACTCAATCAATGAGCATGTGGTGTGAATGACGACCAATACATATCCCATGTGACAGCTAAGTTTCCTAGATCTGTTCATGATTCTTACATCTTAAGGAACATCATCGTCCCACAAATGATGTTGCGATTGCAGAGAGATAGGGCCTAGCTCATTGGTAAGTGTACAACTGTCTATGTCTAATGTCTATGCTACTTCACTTAACAGTCATCTCTGTGCCTCTCATGGTTTCTGTTAGACCTGACTGCCTTAGGGTGGTCACCCCTAACTTTTTGCCTGCCTCCCTCCACTTTTTAGATACTGTTTTTGCTGATTTTCAGACTCTGCACACTTTACACTGCTGACCAGTGCTAAAGTGCATATGCTCTCTCCCTTAAACATGGTAACATTGGATCATATCTAATTGGACTATTTGATTTACTTATAAGTCCCTATTACAGTGCACTATATGTGTCCATAACCTGTAGATTAAATGCTACTAGTGGGCCTGCAGCACTGATTGTGTCTCCCACTTCAGTAGCCCTTTAACCTTGTTGCAGGCCTGCCATTGCAAGGCCTGTGTGTGCAGTTTCACTACCAATTCGACCTCACATTTAAGTACTTGCCAAGCCTAAATCTCCCCTTTTTCTACATATAAGAAACCTGTAAGGTATGCCCTAGGTAACCCATAGGGCAGGATGCTGTGTAGGCAAATGACCTGACAGGTACCGATGTAGTTTACATGTCCTGGTAGTGTAAAACTCCTACATTCGTTTCTACACTGCTGTGAGGCCTGCTCCCTTCATAGGCCAACCTTGGGGCTACCCTCATACATTGTTTGAGTGGTAGCTGCTGATCTGAAAGGAGTAGGAAGGTCATATTTAGTATGGCCAGAATGGTGATATAAAATGCTGCTGACTGGTGGAGTTGGATTTAATAGTACTATTTTAGAAATGCCATTTTTAGAAAGTGAGCATTTCTCTGCACTTAAATCTTGCTGTGCCTTACAATCCATGTCTGTCTGGGTTTAGTTGACAGCTCCTTGTGCATTCAATCAGACACACCCCAAACACAGGATACTCAGCCTCACTTCCATACATCTGCATTTTGAGTGGGTCTTCCTGGGCTGGGAGGGTGGGGGCCTGCCCTTACACAAAGGACTGCCACACCCCCTACTGGGACCCTGGCAGACAGGATTGAACTGAAAGGGGACACTTCTAAGCCACTCTTTGAAGTCTCCCCCACTTCAAAGGCACATTTGGGTATATAAACAGGGCCTCTGCCCCTATCAACTCAGACACTTCCTGGAGAAGAAACTTGCAACCAGAACCTGCATCCTGCCAAGAAGAACTGCCTGGTTGCCCATAGGACTCACCTGTCTGCTTTCTGTGAAGGACTGCTGCCTTGCTGTTGCCCTGCTGCCTTGCTGCTCTTTGGCTGGGTGAAGAAGTGATCTCCAAGGGCTTGGATAGAGCTTGCCTCATCTTCTCTGAAGTCTCAGGACCAAAAAGACTTCAGGGGTCATTCTGACCCCGGCGGTCATGGACCGCCGGGGCCAGGGTTGGCGGGAGCACCGCCAACAAGCTGGCGGTGCCCCGCAGGGCATTCTGACCGCGGCGGTTCAGCCGTGGTCAGAAAGGGAAAACCGGCGGTCTCCCGCCGGTTTTCCGCTGCCTTGTAGAATCCTCCATGGCGGCGCAGCTCGCTGCGCCGCCATGGGGATTCTGACACCCCATACCGCCATCCTGTTCCTGCCGGCTCTGCCGCCAGGAACAAGATGGTGGTATGGGGTGTCGTGGGGCCCCTGGGGGCCCCTGCAGTGCCCATGCCAATGGCATGGGCACTGCAGGGGCCCCCGTAAGAGGGCCCCACTTTGTATTTCAGTGTCTGCTTTGCAGACACTGAAATACACGACGGGTGCCACTGCCCCAGTCGCACCTTCCCACTCCGCCGGCTCAATTGTGAGCCGGCGTCCTAGTGGGAAGGCTGTTTTGCACTGGGCTGGCTCTGCCGCCAGGAACATGATGGCGGTATGGGGTGTCGTGGGGCCCCTGGGGGCCCCTGCAGTGCCCATGCCAATGGCATGGGCACTGCAGGGGCCCCCGTAAGAGGGCCCCACTTTGTATTTCAGTGTCTGCTTTGCAGACACTGAAATACGCGACGGGTGCCACTGCACCCGTCGCACCTTCCCACTCCGCCGGCTCAATTCTGAGCCGGCGTCCTAGTGGGAAGGCTGTTTTGCACTGGGCTGGCGGGCGGCCTTTTGGCGGTCGCCCGCCAGCCCAGTGCAAAACCCAAAATACCCTCAGCGGTCTTGCGACCGCGGAGCGGTATTTTGGAGGGGGGAACTCTGGCGGGCGGCCTCCGCCGCCCGCCAGGGTGAGAATCACCCCCTTCATCTCTTCAAGAAGGACTCCTTGTGTGTCGAAATTCGACTCACAGCCTGCCAGAAACGACGCACAGCCTGCACCGCAATAAAAGTGTCACTGTCAGAGAGGAAATGACGCAGCACCTGCTGTGCGGTAGAACATTTTATGCAACGCCCACTGAATCGACGCAGCTCCTGTGACTTCGTCCTGCCAGTGCAGGAAATTCACACACCATCCCAGGTGTCCGAAAACCCCGCAACCCGGAGAGGATCCACGACCGAGTGCTGGAAATCAACGCACAGCTGCCCCTGCGTGAAAACTAAACGACGCACCGCTGTGTGCAGCCCGAGAAATCAACACACACTCCTTTGTTTCCGCTGAGATTTTTCACGGGAACCAGGTAATTTGTGCTTGAAGGAGACTTTGGGGGTTATTACAACTTTGGAGGAGGTGTTAATCCGTCCCAAAAGTGACGGTAAAGTGACGGATATACCACCAGCCGTATTACAAGTCCCTTATATCCCATGGAACTCGTAATACAGCTGGTGGTATATCCGTCACTTTACCGTCATTTTTGGGACGGATTAACACCTCCTCCAAAGTTGTAATAACCCCCTTTGTTTGCTTTTAAAAGACTTAAGACACTTTATATCACTTTTCAGTGATATCTCAACATTTACTTATTGCATGTTTAATCGTTTTGACCTGCATTTATCCAGATAAATATTATATATATTTTTCTAAACATAGTGTGGTGTATTTTTGTGGTGCTATATTGTGTTAGTGTATGATTTATTGCACAAATACTTTACACATTGCCTTCTGAGCTAAGCCTGACTGCTCAGTGCCTAGCTAGCAGAGGGTGGGCACAGGATAATTTGGATTGTGTGTGACTCACCCTGACTAGAGTGAGGGTTCTTGCTTGGACAGGGGGTAACCTGACTTCCAATCAAAGACCCCATTTCTAACAGTTCCCTAATGATTGTTACCTTTGTGCACACAGGTGACTCCAGTTATCCCAACCTGCCCTGGCTCCTGACACCAGAGAGGCACCTTACACCCGATAGGGAGGACAGTTACATTGAGGCTCACAGCCGAAATAGGTGAGTAATCGAGAGGTCATTTGGGCTACTGGGACACAAGATGCCTAAACGTGTGGCCGGTGTTGCCCTACAGTACAGACCACAAAACTTCTGCCAAGTCATTGTAGCATGTTGCATGGTACACAATCTTGCCCTGAGAAGACAGTTTCCACTGTTGGATGAGGAAGAGGTGGCAGATGTACCAGTGACTCAGGCTGATGACTCTGGAAGTGACGAGGAGGCAGATGATGAGGATGCAACTGACTCTAGGACTGAGTTAATTCGGCAATCTTTCCAACGAATGTCAGGTATATGTGGTCTGAAATATATGGGACCTTTAACCCTGTCTGCCTAATGACATTGTCCTTACTTGAGTTTTGCATCAGGGGATGTGAGTGTACTACATCCATCCATCTGTGTAATGCATTTTGATGGGATGCTGGGTTACCATCAGGGGAGGTGTAACTGCTATACTGCCAAAGTCATTTGGTACTTGCTTTTGGCATAAAATGACTTCAGCATCAGGTTCCGCATGTTGCATGGTTTTAAGATTGGATGTGAATGGTCTGGCCTAAATCCATCACATGAGCCCAGCTACCCATCCACACTGTTCCCAAACCTGCAAGATAAGTTTTCTGTTGGTGATATTAGCCATGAGGAGTGGTTCTTTTACTCTGCATGTGTGTGACCTACAGACCTACCTTGCTAACATTTGGGTTGTAATTTGGAGGGCCGGGTGTTGTCGGCGTGGCAGCGCTGGCGTTGGTACAGCCTCTCTCCTGCCCTCGGTCAGTCTGACGGTGTCAGATTTTTGTCTGATTTTGGCCGATCTGCAGATTGTGACTCTTAATAAGGTGGTTGTGAAACCACTGACACTGGTGGTCTCTTGGCCGGTGCACAGATACCGGTCTTCTCATAATGAGCACCCTAGTGTGGAGTTGTGTGAGAGTGGAGGTTATATAAGGCGAATACACTTAAACCATACTTGAATGTTCTTTCTTTCAGAGATCAAAATGAATGAAAAAGCTGTGTAATGTTGCACAAAAACGATCCCACCCGCAACACAGCCATACTTGCACCATGGCACAAGGGTGACAGGTTTGGCCCTCAGGAGCAAATTTAGCACCGGTGCTAGGGAAAATACAGCGGTGCAGCATATTCTTTTAAATATGGTGCATCCCTGAGTTGTAGAAGTGGCACAGCAGCCACGCTGCAACACTTCTAGTAAATATGCCCTTGAGTCTGTAGAAGACAAGAAACAGTTGACCCTGTGTAGATGAACCCCAGTGTTTAGCGAAAGGACACTAGCAACCCCACTACCTATGGAGAACAGTAGATGTGAACTTGCTGCTGACCCTGGACAAGAGGATTCACCTGGAACATCTGTGGACCAGTGCTATGACGGTACCTTTGGAGCCAGAACCTATGCTTGCAGAATGACCCACAGGAACTCTGCAAGTGGCCTGGAGACCCTGGAGCCTGAAAGTAGAGCAGAACACAAGTCTAAAGTGACCCACTAGGGTGAGAGATATCACTTGTTAATTTCCCCACACATGGGGAGCATTTTTGGGTGTACCAGCTGATAATGTTTTCACACCATTCAGTGGTTTGCTTGATATGCCCATGGACAACCAAGCCGCCATGTTAATTATGATAGTAACTATTGCTAAGGTTTGCCCTTTCTTTTTTATTGACTGGAGATGTTTCTTTGCAGCTGAGGTCCTGATTCCATAAGGTACAATGTGAAATCTACAGAAAAGAGTTAACCCTTCAAACTTTACATATCAACATGTCAAGCAGAATGTGTCACTTGAATTTGATGTGGTGGAACAAGATGTGATAGACAAAGAAGCTTTCATCAATTTTTATTACCATTTGAAAGTTGCCCAGGCAGGCTCTCTTGAGACAATTATTTATGATAATATATCTTGTGAAGCGACTAAAGCTACTAACCCATCAACTAACTATTTGGTGGCTTCAGGAGCTTACCTGGAGGCTTCTGAGGTCTGGGATAATTCCCCATAAACATCAGGCCTCAAGCCCTTTCTGTCAGATCAAGTCACAACAATTTTTTTGTTGCCAGATCTTGCAAAATTTGAGAAGAGGAAGAGCATGTTAAAAGGAAGGAAGGGTATTTGAAGGAATCTAGTGATTGTCCTATGAAACATCTGTTAGCACGCCTGACCTTAATAAGTAAACTTACAAGGGGACGCAAATAAGTCGATGAACCTTTTGACTCACATTAAGATGTTCTTACCATAGATCCAGAACATAATCATTAATCAATACACAATAATCAATAATCATTAGTAATCAATAAAATCATTAATCAATGGAGTCAGTAATTGTCACACACCATGACCTTTCGGTCATAATAACCACACACCCATAAAATGTTTATTTCTCTATATAAACAATGCTAAGGTCATGTAGATTAATTTCAAAATCAGATGAAACACACACAGAAACAACACTGGTTGTTCAAAGCGGCAGAGGAAACGCAACCTAATCAAAGCTTGAACTACAACACATTCTAAGGTTAAGGTGCAAATCAATAGCAAAGTCAGCTGCATCAAAGAAATGAAGTACATGAAGTTTAGCAGAGAAATTCACCCTTCATCGCTCCCTATTATTCATAAGTCATTAGTGAGAATCCTAAACTAATCACCAAATTAGCATCAGCATGTTGGGCTTCATACAAAACAATTTAGTAACACAAATTTGGAAAAATATCTAGCTATGGTTCCCTCAAAACATCACAGTTGGTACCTAGAAAGAAAAAGCATATTATGCATAGTAATCACAGTTTGGAATATACCTCAGGGTGGGTCAGCAAAGCAGAATCAGTCTTTGTCCTCAGGACATCAGCCGATCAGCAAAGCATCAGGCTTCGGTATCAGAATTTATAAAAGGGCAAAGTCATTAAGCATTAAAGTTAAGCACGTCTCTAGTAAAGATGCATGAGAAAGTAATAACCTTTCGGTCATGAAAAATATGGGCAGAATGACTGCATGAATTCAAGGGCAGAATGTCCGTCTTCTCACTGTGCAGTGTCGTTATATTAAAGTTACCTAAACTATCCCCTAAATTCCTATTGGTCAGTTAATCGTATGTTCACACTCTGTCCAATAAAACTAAAATCTCAAATCTATGAATTCTAATATTTTTCCGTTCTCGTATTGTGGATTGGTTCGTCTTGCAATGTCCTCATCATCTGGCTTGTCAGGTAACAATATTGTTGCAGCTTCCTCTCTAGTCAGTATCTTCATTTTTCTTGTCCTGGGAAAGTCATTGTCACACACATTACACATAAAATGTTGCAGTAGCAAGAACATCATCTCCTAGCAGTCGGTTTGCACAAAAAACTTTAGTCATGAGCACATTTAAACAATACAATAGACATTTCACAGTTTAACTCACTTGGTCAGCATTTTTATTATATGCTAAGAAATACAGCTTTTATATGTGGCCTGGCAAGTAGGCCAAGACACTCGCTAAGTTAAGGCCTACAATTAATAAAGCTAAAGTATACTTCATAACCCTCAATATGACATATTACTGCATTACTCTAACATATATTCAATATTTCATAAGTATTAATCATTGATTAGTACACTTCCTTAACTTTGGTGGCCATTCTTCGTGATCACATTTTCAAATGTGTGCATTATTTGACTATATTATTTCATTTTCTACATAAACTTATTATTCAAAATATATAAACACTCACTAATACATTTTATTAAAACACCTGTGCTAGCAATCCCTCCTCTGATGACTAAATATGTCATCACACTATTACTCACAAATTTATTGCACCAGCTAAAATCTCTACAATTCAATCTCTTCATAATTTTGTTTTCCTCTTGATTTTTGTCTGTAAAGTTTTTCCCTTTTCTTTTCTTCCCTCCTCGGATTATTCATTGACCTTTTCAATTTAATTCTTTTGCATAATTTGTACAATTGCCATATTACCAATAGACAAACCACAACAATTAATATTCCTTGTAGTATTTTCAATATAACCCCATTCCAAATGTTGATGAGACAATTTCCCACTGAAGCAAACCCCTTGCCAACCTTTTCTCAAACACCTGGTTCTTTCAATTCTTTCAAATCATTCCTTGCATTAGTCAGATTAGTAAGTAAGTATCTTATCTCTTTACTATCATCTGGTATATACCAACAACAATGCCTAGAATTAATCATTCTACAGACTCCACCATCCTTCGCCAAAAGAAAGTCTAAAGCAAGACGATTTTGAAGAGTCATGGCTCTATCAGCAGCTAATTCTGTATCTATAAGGAGTATGGCTCCTGAAAAATTTGTCAACATGTTATCCAATATAGTAGACAACTTTAGAATCTTTATTGAATTCAGAAAGACTCCCACTGAAGGAATCCCTGCACCAAATATATCTCCCCCTATAGGAGAAGAGGACTCCTTCTGTCTCTTATGATGTAATTCAGTCACTTTCAGAAACCTTTTCTAATCCTCCATTTGATAAATCTTTGGGAAAACTATCCCGAAATAACATGTCCCATACCATCCTCTCGGAAGACGATAATAAGCATTAAGACCACAGATATAGTAAATCTCTGGAATTGCAGGGTCCTGTCCATTCAACATAAATGTCCATTTACTATGAAACAAAAACACATGCCTACATTCACTCGTTCACACAAATAAAGTATCAGCACATGATTTAGGCCTATATATACAAAGTTTCCCTACGTGTTGTGCATCTAAAGCTAATTTCCCTCGTGTTTTAATGGCACTATAAGCATAATCATTCTTGTAAGCCCTTTTGTCTAGGCCTTTTTCAAATTTCTCTTTTAATACCTTTCTTCTGTCATCTGTGTGATCTTTTCTCTAAAGATGTAAGCAACCATGTCAAATTATTTCGATGTGCATAAGCTGTGTCAAACGTCAATGGAGGTTCAAAGAACCCTCAATTACTATGTCATTATCATTGGCTACTCTACTGCAATACCTAATTATAGGAACGAAAACCCAACGTCATAGTTAGAATAAAAATATTGAATGCACTCCTGGTTATAAAATCTTGTTAGTAACTAGCAAAAAGCAAGCTGTGATAGGTGACTCCTTCCTCGACTGATGAAGGAATCTGCCTGCACACAAAACAATTTTTCGCATCCATTGTTTCAACATACTCACTCAATAAGCAACAGAAAACATTAGAAGAAAGTCCTCCCTGTGCATTAGTATCCTCATGCAAATATTTCTCATCTAACCTAAACTTCTCTGAAGCCATCAATGCAGTAGTTGTCTCAAAAGCAGAAGTATTGTTGGCTTCTCCTTTATCAAGAACAGACATATCCACAATCAACACCACAAACAATATCCCACACATAATAGCCAAACCAATGCTCATATATTTACAGCGCCTAGCATCTCTACCTTGTTGACTAATGTTACTCATGATCTGTAAAGAATCAGAAAGCAGAAGGAATCAGAAGATCCCTTGTCAAAATCAGTTAGCAACTTTGTCAAAAGGTTTCAAAAGTCAAAGCAGGTTATCAATGTCTTTTCTGGTTACTTTCAGCAGTCTTTTTCTCAAAACTTTTCTCTCAAATTGTTTCAACAATTAATTTCTTTCACATGCCAAAATACTGACCCGGAACTTCTCTATCAAAACAAAAAGACATAAACTCTTGCTGCCAGTCGTTAGTAGTTGCATATGACTATTCAGGACCTGCGTATCTTCGACTTGCTATTCTCTTTCTTTTCAATTTTCAATCTCCATTCAGCTCTCCTTCACTAAGATCTTCTTTCCTGGTGGTATCTATTTCTTCCTCGATTGTCGGTTTGACAACCACCTCTTTTCTTTTCCTCACTTGTGATTCTGACCACTTATTTCCTTTCAGTGGACTCCTTGTCAGTATTCTCTTCAGAACCGAACTTGAACCTTCTCCTTGTTCTGTGGTGTTTTCTCTTGATGGACCTGCAACCGGTTCAGGAGGAGTCAGATCACTTTGACTTTGATCCACCTCAACTTCTTCCCCTTCTGGGTCTGGCAATTGCTCTGTTTGTCTCTCAAGATCATCTGCTTCCGGGAAAGCCCTCCTCTGACTAGGCTCTCCTGCTGCTTCAATTGAGAGAGGCTCTCCGTCACCCTCTTGGAGGTCTCCTCCCTCGTCTCTCACAGGAGTGACTGAACCGTCCTCAACAGGCTCAGATCAGGTCTGAGTTCCCCTTTGTTCTCCTTTCGGCCCTGTGACTTATTTCACTGTTGTTGGTACTCTCAACAATGCTTCTTCATGATCCAGTGAACATGCCACTTTCTTTGTGTGGCTTGCGTGAATCCAATTCAGAATTCCAGCATACTTCAAGCTGGGGTAGTTGTCAAAGCAACCTGATATCGTCCCTTCCAAAGAGGCTCCGAACACGTCTTTCTCATGTGCTTTCGGGTGACAACCCAGTCCCCAGCCCTCAGGTTGTGTCCTGGGTCATGGATCGGTGGAAGTGTGGTGGCCTCCATCTGCTGAGAAAAAGAGCGTACTACATCAGCCAGACCTTTGCAGTAATCCAACACCCTATCATCTGTAATGTTGACAAGTGCATTTGCTGGCACTGCTGGTAACCTCATTGCTCTTCCCATGAGGATCTCATGCAGTGACAATCCTATCTTCCTTTCCAGTGTGTTTCTCATTGACATCAACACTAAAGGCAATGCATCAGGCCATTTCAAATTCGTAGCTGCACACCACTTTTCAAATCTTGACTTCAAGGTACCATTCCTCTGTTCCACTAGTCCTGATGCTTCAGGGCGATAACTACAATGCATCTTCTGCTCAATGTTCAATGCTGCACACAGTAATTTAATTACCTCATTGTTGAAGCGACTTGCCCTATCTGAGTCTAAAGAGATCAGAAACCTGAAAGGCGGCATCAGTTCCCTTAGCAGCAGTTACGCTACTGTGAGACTATCATTTCTTCCTGTGGGGTACGCTTCAATCCAGAAAACTAAAGATGCATACAATCATCAACACGTATCTCAAACCTCCACAAACAGGCATCTCAGTAAAATGCATTTACTTTCCGATAAATGCACCTCCCGCTGTTCCAATGTGGCTCTAATTAACCACTGTCCCTTTCCCTGCGTTTAGTTGTTGGCAAATGGCACATCGATGGCAAACTGCTTCAGCAACTTTTCTAAATTTTGGGGTAAACCAATCACGTTTGAACAAACGAACCATGGCATCCCTCCCAATATGTGCTTGACCATGATAATACCTCACCGTTTGAGACAACAGTCTATTTGGCAAAACCAATTGACCTCCCTCAGAAACCCACAATTCATCTTGTCTCTGTACACATTTCCTTTTGCTCCATGAACGTTTTTCCTCCCTGTCAACATTATTCTGCAACGTTTTCAGTTCTTCTGTGGTATTGATTATTTTTAATGCATAGCTTGTACAAGTTTCATTTTCTACAGGTAACAGTTCCCACTTGTCTTTGAATGATATACAGTTCAATGCGCAAAACCTTGCAACTTAGGGCCATATTTATACTTTTTGACGCAAAACTGCGCTATCGCAGTTTTGCGCCAAAAAGATTAGCGCCGGCTAACGCCATTCTGAAGCGCCATGCGGGCGCCGTATTTATTGAATGGCGTTAGCCGGCGCTAGCAGACCGGCGCTGCCTGGTGTGCGTGGAAAAAAACCACGTACACCAGGCAGCGCCGGCGTTGGGGAAAATGGCGTTAGGGCGTCTTAAAATGGGGCAAGTCAGGTTGAGGCACAAAAATCGCCTCCACCCGATTTGCGCCATTTTTAACGACGCCCAGACGCCATTTACATGACTCCTGTCTTAGTAAAGACAGGAGTCATGCCCCCTTGCCCAATGGCCATGCCCAGGGGACTTATGTCCCCTGGGCATGGTCATTGGGCATTGTGGCATGTAGGGGGGCACAAATCAGGCCCCCCTATGCCAAAAAAAAATATTGAAAAAAATATATATATACTTACCTGAACTTACCTGAATGTCCCTGGGATGGGTCCCTCCATCCTTGGGTGTCCTCCTGGGGTGGGCAAGGGTGGCAGGGGGTCCCTGGGGGCATGGGAGGGCACCTCTGGGCTCATTCTGAGCCCACAGGTCCCTTAACGCCTGCCCTGACCCAGGCGTTAAAAAGAGGCGCAAATGCGGGGTTTTTTGCCCCGCCCACTCCCGGGCGTGATTTTTGCCCGGGAGTATAAATACGGCGCATTTGCATCGCAGTCATTTTTTTAGACGGGAACGCCTACCTTGCATCTCATTAACGCAAGGAAGGCGTTCACGCAAAAAAATGACGCTCATTCCTCATACTTTGGCGCTAGACGCGTCTAACGCCAAAGTATAAATATGGCGTTAGTTTTGCGTCTAAAAAAACGACGCAAATTCGGCGCAAACGGAGTATAAATATGCCCCTTAATCTGCATATCTATTTCCCAATGACACCTAGGGCCAGATGTAGGAAACAGTTTGCGACTCGCAAACGGCAAAAATTGCCGTTTGCGAGTCGCAAACCGGAGTTTCCTATGCAGAAATGCATTTTGCGAGTCGGAACCGACTCGCAAAATGCATTTCCGACTCGCAAATAGGAAGGGGTGTTCCCTTCCTATTTGCGACTCGCAGTGGGATGCAATTCCATTCGGTCGCAAAAGGAGTCGCAGTTACCATCCACTTGAAGTGGATGGTAACCCACTCGCAAATTGGAAGGGGTCCCCATGGGACCCCTTCCCCTTTGTGAATTGACCCCAAAATATTTTTTCAGGGCAGGTAGTGGTCCAAGGGACCACTACCTGCCCTGAAAAAATTCCGAAACAAAAGGTTTCGGATTTTTTTTAAAGTGCAGCTCGTTTTCCTTTAAGGAAAACGGGCTACACTTAAAAAAAAAAAAAAAAACTGCTTTATTGACAAGCAGTCACAGACATGAAGGTCTGCTGACTACAGCAGGCCTCCATGTTAGTGAGTGCCCATAGTCGCTATGGGGCCGCAATTTGCGACCCACCTCATTAATATTAATGAGGTGGGTCTTTGCGACCCCATAGCGACTCGCAGACGGTGTCTGAGACACCGTTCTGCATATGGTTTTGCGACTCGGAAATTGCGAGTCGCTCGGAGTCGCAATTTCCGAGTCGCAAAAACAAGTTTTGCTACATCTGGCCCATAGTTCTGCGACTTCAGATGTGCACTGCATTTCACCACCGCAATCTTTTCAGGCATTTGAATAGCATGTAATAACTCTTTAATCCTCTCACCATTTCTCACTGGTGAACCAGAAGAGGTCAGGAAACCGCTCTGTGACCATAACTGACCAAAATCATCAACTATTCCAAATCAACACTGGCTATCCGTATATATTGTAACATTTAACTGAGCAGAAACCTGGCACGCACTAGTAAGGGCTACCAGTTCACTACTTGAGCAGAATACACTCCATGAAGCCAAGAAGCTTCCAAGGTACCTGTAATTGTGCACACCGCATATCCTGCTCTTAGTGTCCCTGTATAGTCTTGCAGACAAGAACCATCAACAAAGATAATGTGGTCATTTTCTTCCAATCAGGTATCCCTAATGTCAAGTCTCGGTTTTTTGCACAAATCAGTTACTTCAAGACAATCATGCACAACATCTTCTACTTTCTAAATTTCAGCACTTTCACTCGGAAGTAAGGTTGCCGGGTTCAGCACTGTACATCTTTTTAATGATACATTTGGCGACCCCAAAATACTTGTTTCATATCTAGTCAACCTTGCACCAGTCAAATATTGGGTTTTTGTCCTTGTCAGTAGAATCTCAATAGAGTGAGGGACCATTACAGTCAGGGGATGTCCCATGTCAATGCCCTCATACTGTGTAAGGCTTTGACCAACTGTGGCAACTGCGTGCAAACAACCCGGTAAGGCTGCTGCGACTGGGTCCAAAGTAGTTGAAAAATATGCTACTTGGCGGTTCATACCTCCATGGACCTGTGTCAAGACAGACAAAGAACATACATCACGCTCATGCCAAACAATGTGAAAGGCTTCATGTAATCAGGCATACCCAAAGCTGGAGCCATGTACAAACTCTCTCTCAATTCAGTGAATGCTTTAATTTCATTTTGGTCTAACACTATGGGATCATCGACTTCCTTATGAATCAGCTTCTACAATGGTCTTGTAAATGACTGGAATCCATTGGTGACAATAACCCACCATTCCCAAAAACATCCTGACATCTCTCTGTGTAGTTGGGGGATTTATCTGCAATATGGTTGTAATCCTTTCTCTGGATATATTTCTTGAACCCTTCTCAATCTGGTCACCCAAGTACTTCACTACTTTCTGACAGTACTGCAATTTCAACAGAGACACTTTGTGACCATTCTTTCCCAAACGGTTCAACAGGGCAATCATATCATACTTGCACTCGTCCCTTGTTTAGACGCAATCAGTAAGTCATTAATGTACTGCACTAAGGTCGATTGGAAAGGCAATTCCAATGACTCCAAATTCTTTTTCAATAGGTGATTGAATATGGAAGGTGACTCTGAATACCCTTGAGGAATTCTGCACCAGCAATAGACTTGATCCAGGAATTTGAAACAAAAGAGATATTGACTTTCCTCATGAAGAGGCACAGAAAAGAATGCTTGTGACAAATCGATGACAAAGAAACAATCTGCATCACATGGAATCTAGAAAATTATCACAGCTGGATTTGGCACCACAGGCCAACATTTGACCACAATTTCATTTATTTTTCTCAAATGCTGAACAATCTGAACCTTCCCACAGGGCTTCTTCAAACCCATCATTGGTGTGTTACATGGACTGCTCAATACTTGCTTTACAAAGTCTGCAACTGTTGTGCCTGCATCCCTCTCCCAGCCCTCGCAGCTTCTATTGCGATTTCAAGGCCCTCCTCCACCCACAGGACCCTGCCTGCGCCTCATCCCTGGTGGTCTAGTGGTGCCGTAAGTATTGTCTGTCTGTTTGCCTTGTGTCTGTATTTCACTTTCTTTTTTTCACTGCTTCTCTGTTTTTCTTGCTCTGTTTTTTGTGCCTTTTTCACTGTTCCTCTAGTTTCCTGCCCTGTTTCCATTCCTTGGGCTTCCCCAGTGGTTCCACTGCCACTGTGTCCCCCGCGACCCCACACCGCTCGCGCGCCCATTCTCACTTCCCTCCCGCCTCCCAGATGCTCCTCCCACCCTCCTCCCCCTCCAGAGGCAGGCCTGTCTGGCCCGTCCATCCCTGGGCCGTGGCCAGCACCAGTCGCCCTGGCCTCCGAGATCCCCCCGGCACCAGACGCGACTTCGACGCCAACACCCTCCACGCCCTCAACTCTGCCCGCTCTACCACCTGCTTCCAGGTCACACCAAAGCTCGCCCACAGACCCTTCTCCTGCCGGAGCTGCAACTTCTCCACCTTCCAAACCACCACCTCACCCACCAGAACCAGACATAACCACCTCAGGTGCATCCTTCTCAACACCTGCTCCATCCACAAGCACGCCATCGAGCTCTGGGACCTTCTCGTCTCCCCCTCCCCGGACATCGCATTCCTGACAGAGACCTCAATGAACCCATCCTCAGTTCCCGACATCACCATAGCCATCCCAGACGGTTACAAGATCACCCGCAGCGACTGCACCAACAGACCAGAAGGAGGGATCGCCATCGTCCACAGGAACACCATCAGAATCTCAACCAACACCGAAGACACCCTTAGCACCGCCAAACACATGCACTTCCAAGTCCACATCGACCCCAAGACTACCCTCAGGGTTACCCTCATCTACAGACCCCCCGGACCTCGACTTAATTTCAGTGACTCCATCGCCGACATCATCAGCACTCAAGCCCTTGCTTCTACAGATTACATCCTCCTCGGGGACCTGAACTTCCACCTCGAAAACACCAGTGACAGCCATGCCATCAGAAAGGCCACCTGGTTCACCACCAACCTCCGGACCTCCAAACAAGTCTGCTGCAAACTCGAGAGGAAGTGGCGCCAGGAACAGACACCAGCCACCCACACAGCCCTCCAGAACGCCATCATTCCTCCTTCGTGGAATGTATCGACAACAACACGCACAACAGCAAAGAGCTCTTCAACATCATAAAGGAACTCTCGAACCCCAGCTCCAGCACCAACGACATCCCACCTTCGCAAGACCTCTGCGACTCCCTCGCCACCTTCTTTCACCGCAAGATCACAGACATCCACAATAGATTCCACAAGACCCCAACAGCAGCCACCAACACCTTTGACTCTTCACCCCCCAACCACACCAACCTCCGGCTCTCCTGACACGTCAATGACGCCGATTCCATCAAAGTAATGAACACCATTCATTCTGGCTCTCCATCTGACCCCTGCCCGCACTACATCTACAACAGAGCGAGCTCCATCATCGCCTCCCAACTCCGTATGATCATCAATAGCTCCTTCGAGACCGTCACCTTCCAAGAAAGCTGGAAGCATGCCGAGATCAACACCTTTCTAAAGAAACCCCAGGCAGACCCTAAGGACCTCCAAAACTATCAGCCCATCTCCCTGCTTCCCTTCCCAGCAAAGGTACTCGAGAAGATCGTCAACAGGCAACTGTGCCACCACGTGGAGGAAAACAACACTCTGGACCTGTCCCAATCTGGCTTTCGTAGCAATCACAGCACGAGACCACCCTCATTGTGGCAACCGACGACATCCGTACCCTCCTGGGAGCAGCAGCAGCCCTCATCCTCCTGGACCCCTCGGGAGCCTTTGACACCGTCTGCTACCACACCCTGTGCACACGTCTCCTCGAAGCAAGGATCCGCGACAAGACCCTGGACTGGATCACCTCCTTCCTCACCGACAAAACAAAGAGAGTCTGCCTCCCTCCATTCCTATCTGAAGCCATGAAGATCATCTGCGGCGTACCATAGGCTCCTCCCTCAGCCTGACTCTCTTCAACGTCTACATGGCACCGCTCGCCAAAATCATCCGATCTCACAACCTCAACATCATCTCTTACGCTGACGACACCCAGCTGATCCTCTCCCTCACCAAGGACCCTGCCACAGCCAAAACCAACCTCCACGAGGGTATGAAGGCCGTCGCCAACTGGATGAAGAAAAGTTGATTAAAACTTAACTCAGATAAGACAGAGGTCCTCATCCTCTACCCCACTCCCTCCGCTTGGGACGCCCACCAGGCACACCCGCAACCGGGGTTTCATCCTTGACTCATCACTCTCCATGACCCAACAAGTCAACGTTGTCTCATCCTCCTGCTTCAACACCCTCTGCATGCTCAGCAAAATCTACAGGTGGATCCCTACCGAAACCAGAAAGATGGTTACCCAGGCCCTCGTCAGCAGCAGACTGGATTACGGTAACGCTCTCTATGCGGGAACCACGGCAGCTCTCCAGAAAAGACTGCAACTGATAGAGAACGCCTCTGCATGCCTCATCCTTAACATCCCCCGCCACAGCCACATCACAGCCCACCTGAGAAACCTACACTGGCTTCCCGTCAACAAAAGAATCACATTCAAACTCCTAACCCACGCCCACAAAGCACTCCACAACGCCAGACCAGCATATCTCAACGATCGTCTCACCTTCTACACCCCGAATCGTCAGATCTGCTCCGCTAATCTCGCCCTCGCCACCATCCCATGCATCCACAGGACAACAACCGGCAGAATATCCTTCTCCTACCTCGTGGCCAAGACCTGGAACACCCTCCCCATCCATCTATGGCAGACCAAGGAGCTACTGACCTTCAGGAGACTCCTCAAGACCTAGCTGTTCGAGCAGTAGCAGCCCATCCCCCCATCAAAGCACCTTGAGACCCTTACGGGTGAGTAGCTCGCTCTACAAATGCACTGATTGATTGATTGATTGATTATCTGATCCACTTTCATAAGGACATCTTGCGGCATGTGGTACTGCAGAAGTTGGGGGAAACTGCATTTGGCTTCACAGTTACTTTGACTGGCTCCACTCCCTTTACCAAATCTACTTGCTTTTCCTGTCAAATCCCATACCTTATCTTTTACTGTTCCCTGCAAATCAGGATGGAGCTCTTTCACTGTAAACATCGGAAAAAACTAAATCAAAGGGTACTCCTCATTTGTAGTTTCACACTCTATTTCTGGGGCTTGTTTTTCATCATCACTATTCATCTGAATCTCAATTCCATCATTTAAGCAAGCAATTAAACACTTTGGCCCTCATTACAACCCTGGCGGTCGGTGTTAAAGCAGGCCGGCGGTAAAAAAAATGGGGTCACGACCACGGCGGAAACCGCCAACACAGACAGCCACTTTAACACCTTGACCGCCATGGCGGTGGCAACCAACACCGCGGTGGTCACTGCCAACAGACAGGCAGAAGACATTGTACCGCCCACCACATTACAGCCCGCCTATCTGCCAGCTTTTCCAGGGATGGACCAACGCCATCAAAAGCACGGCGAAAACAATGTTTGGAAGGGGAACCACACACCCCTCGACACTCAATGAAGAACCAGAACGCCATGGAGCCCGAGCTGCAGGTCCTGCCAATGCTGGTCTACCTCCTCATCTACCGGAACACCAAAGATGGCGGGGACGACAACGGTGAGTACTGCACCTAGTACACTGGGGGAGAGGAAAAAGAGAGTGACACACACACATGCAACACCACCTGACCCACAACACCATACACACAAACAGATCCAACAACATTACAGATACACCCCGTAACCCCCTGGAAGAAAGCAAGGACAAAAGGAATTGAGTCAAGCCAGTGATATTTTAGAAACAGGCAGATATACTGTAGAATTTGAAAAACAGTATTTACACAAATATACAACATGTAAAGAAGTCCGTACATTGTCCTTCACACATGTTCGTGGGCCACTGGGCCAAAAATCATGGGCCAAGCCCACACTTGACTCCTGCCTCAATACGGAGAGAACACTGCAGGGGCACCAGGTCGAAAACACACAGACACCTCAGGGGGATGGGGAAGGGGGAGCTCCTCTGCTGGAAGATGGAAGAACACCACTGCTCCTAGAGGGGGCTCCATGCCCACAGCAATGTCCTGGGGAGTGCAAGGCCACAGTCTCTCAAGTGGGTGGTTTGCCACTGCTTGGTCCTGGGGAGTGCAAATCCACAGTCTCTCAAGTCTCTCAAGTGGGTGGTTTGCCCACAGCTTGGTCCTGGGGAGTGCAAAGTCGCAGTCTTTCAAGTCCCTCAAGTGGGTGGTTTGCCCACTGCTTGGTCCTGGGGAGTGCAAAGCCACAGTCTCTCAAGTCCCTCAAGTGGGTGGTTTGTCCACTGCTTGGTCCTGGGGAGTGCAAAGCCACAGTCTTTCAAGTCCCTCAAGAATGTGGTTTGCCCACTGCTTGGTCCTGGGGAGTGTAAGGCTACAGTCTCTCAAGTGGATGGCTTCTAGACTGGTTCTGGAGGGGACTTTGTGCCCAGTGTGCTTCATACTGCCAAGGAGCGGGTGAGTGGATGCATATCTCCACTGGTTCTAGAGGGGGCTTTGTGCCCAGTGTGCTTGATCCTGCCAAGGAGGGGGTGAGCGGATGCATATCTCCACTGGTTCTGGAGGGAGATTGGTGCTCAGTGATGCAGTATTTGGGGTGTGCCAGTACACATTCCCTCACCTGGGTGTCTGAGGCACAAGATTTGCAGGGAACAGGTAGCATGATAGTTCATGGAGGCAGGGCTAGACTCCATCCTGCGGCGGCTAAGGCTGCTAAATAATGGTAGTGCTGGTGCTGGTGGGGGTGCTGCCAGTGGTGGTGGTAGGCTCCAGCTCTTCTCCTGCAGCCACGGACGGCCACCCACTGGAGCTGCTGGTGCTGGTAGTGGTCCTACTGTCAGCAGTGCAGGTGGCGGTGTTAGCGGCGGTGCTTGCGGCGGGGATGCTGGTGGTGCTGGCCGGGTGCAGTTGCCGGTGCTGCCAGTGGTGGAGGGAGGCTTCAGCCATTATTCTGCAGCCTGGGACAGCTGCCCACTGGGAATACTGCTGCTCACAGTAGTGGTGGCAGCAGTGGTACCGGTGGCGGTGCAGGTGGCGGTGTTTGCGGCGGGGCTGCTGGCGGTGCTGCACGCGGTGCAGGTGGCGGGGCTGGCGGTTCTGCTGGTGGGCACCAGGCCTTCACCTGCATCCTCCGTCGGCTGAAGTGCCTTGACTTTGATTTTCTTCCCTTTCCTCACCTTGGCAGATGCTGTTGTGCCCTTCGTTCTGTCAGCTGGAGGTTTGGAAGAGGCCTTGCTGGGTGGGTCGTGCTTCTTGCCCTTGCTGTATGCTGGCCCTTTCTTCACCTTGGCAGGTGGCGGAATGGTTTGATCCTTTGCAGGGGTTGGTTGTACACTGCTTTTCCTGACGGGTGCCCCCTTTGAGCCTTTGGGAGTTGCAGGTTCCACATTTGACGGCGACTTGGTGGCTAAGGTGCTGGGCTGGGTTACGGGCACCCTGGCCCGAGGAGAAGGACGGGCGTGGGGAGGGGTAGGGAACAGGTAAAAGTTTGCCAGAAAAGCTTTTTAGACACACTGGGGTGGGAAGATGAGAGGGTTTGGGAGTGGCGAAAGAGGGAGTTGTTGTAGGAGGTGTCTTTCTGCTGAGTTTGGGTGAAGGAGCATGGTCTGGATGCTGGTGTGAGGTGGATGGCTGTTGGGTGGGTGGTTGCTTGCGTTTGTGTACTTTGGAAGGAGGGGTCACAGAAACACTGGGAGAGGACACAGGGGACATGTGCATGGTTTTGGGGGTGGTGACTGCCAGTGAGGGTATGTTGTGATGGGCATGCTGGTGATGGAGGTAGTGGATGAGGATGTAGTGCATGCAGGTGTGAGTTGAGACAATACTGGGAGGGAGGTGGACGAAGAGGAGGAGGGGGACACAGTGGAGGCAGTGGATGTTGGTGTGTCTGCATGGGTATGGTGCTTGTGTGAGTGCCTGTGAGATGAAGTGTGGTGCTTATGTTTGCCTGAGCCACCTTTGTGTGCTGATATGGGTGAATGCTGGTCTGAAGGTGTGCTTGGGATAGGCTGGGTTTGAGGGGATTGGGTCTGGGTGGAGTTTGAGGCGGGAGGCTAGACACAGGAACAAAGGCTGCCATCAGTGCTGAGGCCAGAGCCTGAAATGCTCTCTGTTGGGCTGCCACACCAGAGTGAATTCCCTCCAGGTATGCATTTGTTTGTTGCAATGGATGGCATTCAGAATGGTTGACTGCCCAACAGTGAGATATATCAGGAGGTCAATAACCTCCTCACTGAGGGCAGCAGGGCTGACTGGGGCAGGGCATGAGGTGCCTGGTGCGAAGGAGGTGTCCACCCTTCTGGGTGAGCGGACACTGGAAACACGCTGAGGGGCTGCTGGGATGGCAGTGCTGTTCGGGGGGTGGCGGCTGTACCTGTTGTTGGGGTGGGCACAGAGGTGTCCGCCACTGCCAGGGAGCTTCCATCGGAGGAGGAGTCCCTGTCTGTGGTCTCCCCTCCTGTCCCCATTGTGATGCATCCCTTGCTCTCCGTCCCACTGGTGCCCTCACCCTTGGTGGATTCGACCTCCAGGCCCATGTGGGATGCAGCTCCCTCCGTCGCCGGTGCCTCTGCTCCTCAGCCAGATGATGCTAATGCAGACAAGGACAGGGTGACAAAACAAAAAGGGGGGGAGAGAGACAGAGGATACACTTGGTCAATGCCAGCAACAACACTACTGTTGGTGTACACAACACACAGGTAGCAGCCCTGTGCACTATGCCATGCCCAACCATTTCCTAAGACAGTCACCAGCCCATGGGGTTGAATGCCTAATGCCAATAGCTGCACACCTGAAACCCACAGGACCCTGCCCAGGAGTAGATGGCCGCCAACACTATTCGGGTAGGAGTGATTCTGATTCTTCCCAAAAAGGGACCTACCCTGTCATGTTCGCCCTGGCCTAGGGGCACCCACAGCCCACATCCCCCATCCAGGTACCTCCTAACGCGTGCAAAGTCAGGTTTCAGATTCTGTACTCACCCCCTTGTGGCTGCTGTGATGCCTTCAAGCGCCCATCCAACCCTGGATATGCCACCGCCAGGATGCGGAACATCAGTGGGGTCATGGTGCGACGGGAACCACTTCCTTGTTGGGAGGACAGCCCCAGCTGGGCCTCCGCTGTCTTTGCCCAGCTGCGCAAGTCCTCCCTTTTTGCGGCTCTGGATGCTCCTCCTGTGAAAGACCACCAGGGTCCGCACCTCCTTGCCGATGGCACGCCAAATACTCTTTTTCTGGTGGGCGCTGACCAGCAGGGCAAAGACAGCAGAAAAGGGAATTATTTACCTATCTGGACCGTCATACTTGTTGCCCACCAGATCCCACACATCCCCTGATGCACATACATTGACCACCTCACATGCTGCACTCTGGCCAGGACCCCTGTGCCCCCCCTACATGTGGCTTACACACACATCAGTCCATACAGTCATGGCCCACAGTGTACTCACCTGTTTGTCTGGAGGACCGTAGAGTAACGTGTACTGGAGTAGGACCCCATGCACCAGTTTCTCCAATACCTCCTCAGTGAAGGCATGGGCCCTTTCCCCAGATACATGAGCAATTGTCGCTTCCAGACACAGGTCACAGCAGCACTTGCAGTGTAGGTCCTCTCCTGTTGAAGGTCAGATAGCAAGTCAGTGAAGAGATAGAAAATGGCAGTGAAGTCTGCGGCGGTGCGTACCGTCACTGCCGGCATACATCGCCATTGGCTCCTGGAACCCATAGGGCCCAATGATAACCAATGCGATTTTGCGCGCCGTTCTTCGACCGCTTACTGCGACAGCACACAACACCAGCGCAATTACCTCATTTCAACTTGTCCCTCCAAATAGGTCAGGCAGCCACCTTTTCAGGGGGGCACAGGGCATGGCACCTAACTGAATCACAGCAGACATTGGCACATCAACGGACTCTCGACCGCACAACTGTTCCTGTAAAGTCAACAATTCATCATTAGTGCAATATAAGGGTGAATATGACCCTCTGCTCACCGTTCTCTTCTATAGGCTTCAACTGCTCAGTCAGAATATGAGATGGCGGCATCCTCCAGTGTACAGACCCCTGGTGGACCGAGCGACAATGGAGGACAGGCACATTATCATTACCTACAGACTTGATTGTGCCACAATCCAAGAACTGTGTGCCCAATTGGAACCACACCTGATGTCTGCTATTAGCCAACCCACATTTATCCCCCCTCAATTGCAGGTCTGTCAGTGTTCCATTTCCTGGCAAGTGGTTCCTTTCAAACAACAGTGGCCATGGCATCAAGGATGTCTCAGCCAATGTTCTCATTGCTACTCATGCGAGGCCCTCAGGATGCATTATTGCCCATGTTGTTAGTTGTGGGGAAGGAGGTGGGGGTCCACCACCAGTCTTCTATACAGCTACCTGGTGTCTTGCTACCACAGAACGCACCTTCCCCCATAGGTCATTCCAACTCTTCCTGATGTCTTCCCTTGTTCTGGGCTGCTGTCCCACGGCGTTGACCCTGTCCACTATTCTCCGCCATAGCCCCATCTTCCTAGCTATGGACGTCTGCTGCACCTGTGATCCGAAAAGCTGTAGCTCTACCCAAATGATTTCCCCCACCATTACCCTTAGCTCCTCCTCAGAAAACCTGGGGTGTCTTTGTGGTGCTATGGATGTGGTGCGAGTGATATGTGTGAGGATGTGTGGGGTGATGTGTGGGGTGATATGTTGTGGTGTATGCCGTGATGTGCATGGATGGTGTATGGGTGATGATGTTCTGTGCCTCTGATTGAGTGGGTGCTCCTGCCTTGTCTCTCTGTGTGCTATCGATTTTTTTGCTGTAAGGGGTTGTGGGTAATGTGGGTGTGTGTTTTATAGTGGTGTGAGTGTGTGGGTGTGGTGTGTGTATATGTGTCAGGTGTGTGTAGTTTGAATTGTCCAATGTGGTGTTGTTTTGTAAATGTGTGTGTATTTTGAGCGTGGTTGAAAGACCGCTGCGGTGATTCGTGAGTCGCGATGCTGTGGGCGTATTCCTATTGGCGTGATGGTGTGGGTTTTGCTATCACCAGTTTGTCACTGACCTTTGGTCTGGCGGACTTGTGTGAGTGTCTGTATAGTGGCGGATTTCTCAGTGTGGGTCATAATACCAGTAGCAGAATACCGCTGCGGTCACAGTATCTTGGCGGCCGTCAGCGCGGCGATAGGTGGCATTTACCGCCACAGTTGTAATGAGAGCCTTTGTTTTACACAACAAGTCTCTTCCCAGTAGGGATATCGGACTTGAATCGCAGACTAAAAATTTATGCAATCCCTGAAAGTTGCCAATCTCGACTTGAAGTGGATCTGTAATCGGGTTGTCAAATACTGGTTTTCTACCCCCACAACTTGAACTGTTCTACCTCAAAGGGGCAAATTTGGAACTTCTGCACTTCTCACTGTAGAGAGTGTAGCTCCTGTGTAAACCAAAAATGAAACCTTGTGACCCAAAACCTTTCCCTTCACATAGGGTCCTCTTTGATCTACTTCTAAGGAAGTCACAAGCACACATGGCTCCTCAGCTGAACTGTCACTCGTCCATTCATCATTTATTCTATTCTCATTGTGTAACTGGAATTGGTGCACTGTGTTACTATTTCTGTTTTGCCTTTGACCTGTGCTCTGTTGAGAACGCATCATCTGTTGCTGCTCCATCGGGGCTTGAGGTATTTGAATTTGCTGTCTAGGTACCATGGGAATCTGCTGTTGCATCGGCTGCAACTGTGACACTTGTGCACTGGGCATTTGCACCTGCTGCATGGGCTGAATATTCTGCATTTGATTCACATTATTCTGAAAATTTGGATTAGGACCCCTTACTCCCGGTCCTCTCGCATTCTGGAATTAATTGATATCATTACTCTGCTGAACAAAACCGTCCTGCACCATCATTGGACACTCCTGTTTCCAATGTCCAACGGCTCCACAAATGTGACATGGCAATAGCTTCTTCATTCCATGCATATCATTCTGAACCACTGCAGTATTTAAATCTGGACCACAATTGTCTCCACAATCTCTACCTCTCATCTGGGGCTGAAACATGATGTTTCCCTGCTGCTGCTGTGGCAACTTCTGAGATAACTTTTCTTGCACTCCTGTCTGAGCTGCTTTAATTTGCATCACCATCGCCTTCTCTGTCAACTTTTTCTGCTTCAATTCTATCTCATCACTACAGTATTTTGCATACTGCAATACCTCATCAATCGACTTTGTTTGCCAGCAAATCAAATGGCTTTTAATCATCTGGCTAATTTCAGATCTCAATCCTTCCACAAATCTGAACACAAAGTGAAGCATGTATTTTGGCCTCAATTGTCTCTGTACCACTGTAATACTTGAATACAGAGACTCTTTTGCTTCCTGAGCTGTCCTGTCAATTCTCTGCCAATCAATATTATTGGGCGAAATCCTCGATTTCAGAAACTCAATCACCTTATTGTAATATTTCATTACTTCAGGAGACAGTGCACCTGTATTCTTATCTCTCTCGGGTTCACTTGTTGGCCTGTCTACACTCCTCTTACACTCGATCCACAGATCAGCTGGAACCACTATCTCTAGTAATGTGTTTAAGTCTTCCCACAAGCACTTTGCAAGTTTCACGAACCTGCCTGTCTGCTGATACCACTCTACTGGGTTTTCTCTCAGTTTTGGATAATCATTTGTAAATGATAGAATGTCACTTCTGCTCCAAGGGACATGAACAAAATTTCTCCATGGAATCTCTCTCATTGGTAAAATCTTTCATGGATCTTTATCCTGCTGCACATTTTCAGTCAGCTACAAATAATCCCTTTTCTCTTGTCTCTTTTCTTTACCCGTCTGCCTTCCCATGTGTCTAATGCTCCCTAGGTCTGAGCACTTTGAAGCAATTCCTTAAGGTGTGCCTTCATTCCGGAAGATCTCATGTGTTTCAAAATCTTTAGCTTCAAAATCTAATCTGTAACTCCTTTTCAATTGCTTTGTTTTCTCTATTTCCATGCCGTACTTTTCAGCCAAGTTTGCTAATCTCTGATGCACCTTGCTCACCTCTCTCGTAATCTTTGGGCACAGATATCTCAACTCTGTCTCTGTGTGGGATTCTAACCTTTTCACCCCCATAGTTCCTTCAATGAGTTCACCCGCTTCCATGCTTAGCCTAGCACAATTCTAATACTCCTCTCCTTTAGGGGCACTCTTTGGGGTATTCAGCTTGTCTAAACATTCAATTAATGGCTGAGCTGTCGGTCCTTGTAATGAAATGTTACTCGCTTGGACCGAGGGTACCTGCTGTGCAACTGCATTCGGAGTCTTCAGTGTCAATAATTTCAAACTCTGACTAACATTTGGACCTATTAACGTGTCTGGAAGTGCAACAAATGGACTAAGGTCTAGCAATGATCTTGATCCATCAAAAGTCTATTCCACAGGAGAGACTACTTGAACATGTTAATAATGCCCTCCCCTAATTAGGTTCTGGGACATTGCTCTATGTTCACATATCGGTTTCTTCTGTGCAAATACTGGTACAGCTGGACCAACAGTAATAGGTAGCGTACAGCATCTGGGGTTGCTCTGGCTCCTACGCTCTGCGGGAGAGTAACTCCCATATTCTGATTCATCATCAGAGTCACATCTGACTGTGTCCCTGTCACTGGCGTAAAGCCTGCGACTCTACTTGAGGCGACAAAATCGGAGTCGGCTCAGTCTGAACCAGTATTGGTCTTGGGAAGACCTGCTCTGTTGGCACCATTAAGTTCGAAGTTGTTTCCATAATGGGAACATCAGGATAAATTCTCTGCACCTGTGGCAGTTGCATCTGGATCTGCACTACAGGAGTAGTAGGCACATTGAGAAAACTTTGACCCTCATTCTGTGTCAGGTTAGCATTATACTGTACCAGACCTACTGTCACATTAGCCTGTGTCAGGGCTGTCGGATCAACACTGGTACTTGGACCACTCCCACGTACTGTATATGGTGGTAGTTGATTTCTCAATAACTGTGTAATGAACTCATCATTGTCCAATTACTCCTCCACAGTAGAAGACTTTCTAGCCTCCTTACTCTCGGACTTACTTTTACTAGTTTTCCTAGAATCTTTCTTTCCTTCCTTCTCATTCTCCTGCATTATTGCTGGAAACAACGTAATCCCCTGCAAAGTCTCCATTCTCCATGCCTTCTGAACACAGTCCTATCTAGCCTCCACTAGAATCTTTTCTGCCTTTCTCATCCTCCTCTCAAATTTCAATTGCTGTCTGGCTACTAGCTCCCAAAACGCTAATGCCTCGAACTGTGCTGGTCTCGTAAGGGTCTTCGATTCATATAGCACCATCCGTAAGTGCTCCAGAATCCTCAAACTGAACATCCCATTTGTAGGAAACGCAAAGTTCCCATCTTTCTCTGTCAATTTGCACCATTGGTTTAAACAAAGACATGCCGCAACACCTCTCTACTCCATTACAATGTAAGTTGGTGTATTTTCTGGTGGTGTAGCCTCGCCTATACGCTGTAATATACGTATCTCCTCTTAGGGCACTTTTTAACACTTTAAAAAATCTAATCTTTTTTACTTTCTGTTTATTCAAAATCAAATCAGGAAGTGACTTTTAATCCCAAGATTCCTTCCACCTACGATCTCAACCAAATGCCTCTCACAGACAGATCCCAATCCGTGCACGAACCTTCTCACTAACCGACCTATCCCAGCGCGGCTCCAATGACATCACACTCACTTGTCCTCCTAAACTCCAATTCACACAAAACTAATGCAAAATATTGCAACAAAAAACAAAAAACAAAAACAAATCTGCTAGTTTACTACAGGAAAGGTAACACAATTGCTTCAGAAACCTTACGGATTTTTCTCTAATGGCTCTTCCCGCACTTACAGCTACTCCTTCTTTCTCAGTCTCCCAGATTTGCGAGCAAAATTCGACCCGCAAATTTTACTCTCAACTGATTAATGGGTCTGTCCTGGTGCACATAGGACTTGCCAAATCTCAGTCGAAATTTTCTTTCTCTCACTTGAACTCATACACTGACTTGTTGACCATGCCCGATCAACCTACTAAACCAGACAAATTACAACAAATGTTCTACAAGTGTCTCATACACTTTTCAATATACTCCGGAGTCTTAGACCACGAAGGGTCTGTACATCAACAACCATTTGGACAATTTTTTAGCACAAAGCGCCAGACACATATGAAGTTCGACAACTTTCCTACTCTCACAATGCAGAGTACGCACACTCCGACTACAACTTCATTTGGAGAACGCAAACCCCCTAAAATCCTCACAAACCTCACAATTCACCTGCAATTTGCATAAGCTGTGCAAGCGCAACCTATTTCACTCACACTATCACTAGGACACCGGGAACATCCTCAAACAACCATTAGCAGGATTCAGGATCTGGGAAAGTCATTTCTGGACATAAGGGAACATAATTTTCTCTCCAATTATCACCAATGAAAAACAAAATCCAAATATCAATAATAATGAACTCTCAAAGAATCAACTCATCAAGCTGCTACCATATCTGGGAACACCTGTTACTGTGTACTGCACATCCATGGCAAGCTCTTAAGGAGACTAACCATCAATCTGCTACCATCACTGTTAGCACGCCTGACCTTAATAAGTAAACTTACAAGGGGACGCGAATAGGTCAATGAACCTTTTGACTCACAATTAAGATGTTCTTACCATAGATCCAGTACATGATCAATAATCAATACACAATAATCAATAATCATTAGTAATCAATAAAATAATTAATCAAAGGAGTCAGTAATTGTCACGCACCATGACCTTTCAGTCATGATTTACCACACCTTTAGTAAAAGTTTAAAATGTTTACTTTCCTATAATAACAATGCTAAGGTCATGTAGATTAATCTCAAAATAAAATGAAACACATACAGAAACAACTCTGGTTGTCCAAAGCGGCAGAAGAAACGCTCCATATTCAAGACTTGAACTACAACACATTCAAAGGTTATGGTGCAAATCAATAGCAAAGTCAGCTGCATCAATGAAATGAAGTACATGAAGTTTAGCAGAGAAATTCACCAAACATTCCTCCCTATTATTCATAAGTCATAAGTGAGAATCCTCAACTAATCGTCAAATTAGCATCAGCATGTTGGGCTTCATGCAAAACAATTTAGTAACACAAATTTGGAAAAACATCTAGGTATGGTTGTCTCAAAACAGCGCAGTTGGCACATAGAAAGAAAAAGAAAATATGCATAGTAACCACAGCTCAGAATATACCTATCGTCAGGGTGAATCAGCAAAGCAGAATCAGTCTTTGTCCTCAGGACATCAGTTGATCAGCAAAGCATCAGGCTTCGGCATCAGAATTTATAAAACAGCAAAGTCATTAAGCATTAATGTTAAGCACGTCTCTAGTAAAGACGCATTAGAAAGTAATAACCTTTCGGTCATGAAAAATATGGGCAGAATGACTGCATGAAGGCAAGGGCAGAATGTCCGTCTTCTCACTGTGCAGTTTCGTTATATTAAAGTTACCTAAACCATCCCCTAAATCCCTATTGGTCAGTTAATCGTATGTTCACACTCTGTCCAATAAAACTAAAATCCAAAATCTATGAATTCTAATATTTCTCTGTTCTCATATTGTTGATTGGTTCATCTTGCGATGTTCTCATCATACGGCTTGTCAGGTAAAAATATTGTTGCAGCTTCCACTCTAGTCAGTAGCTTCCTTGTTCTTGCCTGGGAAAGTCAGTCTCACACACATTACACATAAAATGTTGCATTAGCAAGAACATAATCTCCTAGCAGGCGGTTCACACAAACAACTTCAGTTAGGAGCACATTTAAACAATACAAAAGACAGTTCACAGTTTAACTCATTTGATCAGCATTTTTAATAAACGCTAAGAAATACAGCTTTACACGAGGCCTGGCAAGTAGGCCAAGACACTCGCTAAGTTAAGGTCTACAATTAATAAAGCTAAAGCATTTACCCTCAATATGACATATTACTGCATTAATCTAACATATATTCAGTATTTCATTAAGTATTAATCATTGATTAATACACTTTGTTAACATTGGTGGCCATTCTTTGTAATCACATTTTCAAATGCGTGCATTGTTTTTCTATGTTATTTCATTTTCTACATAAACTTATTATTCAAAATATATAAATACTCATTAATATTTTCCATTGAAACACCTGCGCTAGAACATATTTTACCTAGATTTCCTCTAAATCCCTATAGGCCAGTTGTTCCTAACCTGTGGTCCGAGGAACCCTGGGGTCCGTGAGGCCTACTCATGGGACTCAGAACTGCCTTACTGAATTAAATAATATTAAAAAGAATCAATTAAACTTAATAAAGTATATCCAAATAAGAAAGCAACACTGAGAATCTGAAAAACGCTATATTTGATTGTGAATTAAACAAAATATTTAAATAATTGAGCAACTGTTTGGGATTTACTTGTTTTTGTACTTTTGTGTATTATTTTGAGTGCAAATCATAGACATTACATAGCTCATTGGAGGTCTCCGATGCCATTAACAATTTAGTGGAAGTCCACAAAAGTCAAAAGAATTGCTGCCAAAGGGGAATTTAGGCAATTTTAAGCCACTTTGCCTGATAAACAAGGGCTGGGTAAACTATGATCTATGTGACATGAATCTATTTTGCCTACATTCTGTGCCTGTAAATCAGAAACATGGTATTGGCTCGTGCTTATTTTTATTAGTTTATTCAGATCTGTCAAAATGCAATGCATTTGTGTTTAAACTATGACATTCCCTCCATTTTATCAAAAGTAGTTAACAACTTTGCAGTAGTTCTTAGGATGTTAAGAGAAAATACGGGCCTGATTCAGATGTTGGTGGAGGTGTTACTCCATCAGAACAGTGACGGATATCCGGTCCGCAGCAATCTAAATCCCTTTGGATATAATGGGATTTAGATTTCAGCGAATGGGATAGCCATCACCCACGGTGACAGAGTCATCCATCTGCCAATATTTGAATCAGGCCCCAAGCTTTTAGAAAATTAGGCATGTGAATTGTGATGGTTGATAATCACCGATTTAAAATCTTTAATTATTTGTGTTGACATATTGTTAATATTTCAGATTTTTTTCCAAATTTGATTTTTAAATTACAATTTTTAACATAGATTTTAAATAACGAATACATTTTTTTCTAATTCTAATTCAATAAATATTACATTTGTTAATATGCAGATCCCGTCAATGCAACTCCATAACCATTTTCATGTTTTTACATAAAGTGTGTTTGACAAGAGAAACACATTTCAAAGTGCCTCTGAACAGCTGTTCTTATATTGCATTGTTTTCTAGCTATGCGTTCGGCATCGTATGAAAGTTATGCCAGTGATTATGTCATTTATGTTGTACGTTTTATTAGGTTAATGTAGCTTCCATTTCCAAAATTGTATGTGTGTGTTTTTTTTTATTTGTGTGCAATTTTCCTGCTTTCCTTGTTTAGACCGTTTTCAGAATGTAAGGTCATGTGAGCATTATGACCTCACTGGGATAATCTCACACAGAGGAATAATCATCAACCCTTAGCCATTCTCCACATTTCGGGCCCCGAGTGCAGGCAATACAGTTAGTCCGCGCTTGGGAGTTTGGAAGAAAGGGCCAGAATTACACAGTTACGTGGCGGCCAAAGGAATGCCCACATAACGTCAGCACATGTGGTAGTGAGCCCATTTTCTGTTGAGACCACCACCGAGTGGAAGAAAATCCCTTGAACTCTGTTTTGTTTCACAATTTTGGATGCGCCGGCGCTGGTTTGAGTCAAAAGATTTACTGCTGGCTAATGCCATTCCAACGCGCCAGGTGGGCGCCTTATTTATGGATTGACGTTAGCCGGTGCTGCGGGCTGGTTAGAGTAAAAAGAAATTACTCTAACCGGGCAGCGCAGGCGTAGGGAAGACTGGTGGTTGTGCATCAAAAAATGGTGCAAGTCAGGTTAGAGTACAAAATCATGGCTCTAACTGTACTTGCGCCATTTTTTGATGCACAACCCCCATTGAAGTGACTCCTGTCTTAGGAAAGACAGGAGTCATGCCCCACTGGCCATGCCCAGGGGACTTACTTACCTCAACTTACCTGTACTTACCTGGGATGGGTCCCCCCATCCATGGGTGTCCTCCAGGGGTGGGCGAGGGTGTCAGGGGGTGTCCCTGGGGGCAGGGAAGGGCACCTGTGGACTGCTTCCATTGTCAGAGACCATGGAAATGAGCCCACAGGTCCCTTAACGCCTACCTTCACCCAGGCGTTAAAAAACAGCGCAAATCAGGCTTTTTAAGGCCCACCTCCTCCTGTGCATCAAAATGACGCAGGAGTATAAATAAGGCTCACGTGCCTTAAAGTCATTTTTTCTACTTTGCATGTCATTAACGCAAGGCAGTTTCCCGCATCCAGAGCATGACGCACACTGCTGAATTTTGACATTCGCGAGGTCACCCTCAAAGTATAAATCTGGTGTTAGGTTTGCGCTGAATTTGCAGCAAAAATATTGAAACAAATTTGGCGCCAACAGAGTATTAAAATGCCCCTTAGTCTGACACCAGCAATCACCATTAACCACTCCAAAAGAAATATACAGAATAACAACAGAACTATTTGAGAAATAGTCACTAGTTGTGCATTTGAATCAGTCACAATAAATTAATAAACATTCAATTTAATTATTGAGTCAGACATCCTTGCTACCAAATTCTAATTTGAAAAGCATGGGTGGGGCTGGGCTTTGTCACATGCATAAATAAAAATAAAACAAAAATTAATTTGGAAAACATCGAACTATGGCGCTAAAAAATTGTGGTTGGATTACCAAAGAACCTTGCAAAAGAAAACAAAATCACATTGATTATACCTCTCCTAAAAGAGAAGGGCAACATTTCTGTAAAGTTAAGTTTAAGAGATCTGAACTATTAAAATCAAGAGATGTAAGTAATTTACAGGTCTGAACATAACTACAACTATATCACAACACCACCACATCATCTAAAACCTTGTCCAATTAAAGTCACAAAAAACACTAACTAGACTCCTATTGGACAAGACTATGCAGTGAGACAGTGAACAACCAATTGAATTTCATTCTTCCTCCAATTTGTATCTCTCGTTATAGTTTCCTTGAGATAAGCCCATGTTAACGCTCTTCTCTGGACGACAGTTTCCACAGAATATTAACATTGTAGAAAATAATACAGAACATGACACTTTAGCTAACACTGTTTCCTACCAGAAGCCAAGACCCATTGTTATAAGTGTCAATAGTTATCACTAGGAAGTACAGAATGAACAGAGTGAAAAAGACAGTAGATCACCTCTGAAAGCTTTCAATGGAATAGCTAATAAACAAAGTTTGCACAAGATTTCAAGGAAGTCAGCATAACATCTTTACAATATACTGTGAAAAAAACACTAAAGCTTAGGCCTTTTGACTAATGCTAATACATGAAGAAATAACACAATTTAATATTTGAACCATATAATTTCATGACTCATAATTAATATCATTTATTTCTAATCAATATAGTACATTTTCAATTATTCAATAATAATTTCAAGGCATTATTTTATTCATTACATATTATTTATCCTTTGTCAGTACCATGGTTATGTTTCATCAAAATATGCTTTCAACGTAATTCATTATTTCACATTGAACTCGATACAGTGGACACCATGTCAACCACATTTCAAATATGCACGTTTTACAATTCTAGTACATTTTTCTCTGATAAAGCTCTCTTCGTACACATCATTAATATGATTTGTTTACACATATTTTATTAATAATGTTTGCTGTCTAACAGTACAACCCCCCCGCCCCCAACGGCTTCAAATCAAAATAGCCAGCACTGGGTTCTTGGGAAGCTGCAAGATTTGCGGCACCACTTCTTTAAACGTAAACTCCGCACTTGTATAGCGCACTACTCACCCATTAGGGTCTCAAGGCGCTGTACGCATACCACTGTGGAACCCCTCCTGGCTTTCCCTGTGAGGCACCCACTCCTGGGCAATCCCCAGGGTGAAGTCAGGCATCCAAGCACTGTCATGGCCATTGTGGAGATTAAGCAAGCTATTGTCAGAGTTACAGAGTGGGAACCATTAATTAGATTAGGCACTGAGGCGAGAATTATCTGGTCCAAGGGAATTGAGCCCAAGACCCGCTGAGGCAGGAATTGAACCCTGGTCCCGGGCCAGATCTCTGAAACAGGGTCTGCCGCTCTAACCATTGTGCCACACTTCTCCACTGACTCATGGGCAAGTGGGAGCTGCAGGGCCCAGGGATGATGGAGAGGACCAATGGCAGCCTATGCAAAATGACCTTAGAATTGGAGCCATGGAGGAGTGTGGGAGGGCCCTCAGAGACTTCACCATGGCAAAGAGTTCAGGGAAGGGTCCCTGTCACCTGCTTACTCCCCAGCAGTGGTGTTATAGGATTCTTGAACAGGATCTGGAACAGGGGAGCAGATGGATGGGGATATAATTGGTTCAGAGGGAGCTTGAATGGCCGCAGTTGAGGAGTAAGCAGGTTAACAAGTCCATACAGGTGGTTGAACACAGAGCTGCTTCCAGGTCGGTGTGGTATGGATCACGGAGCTGGCAGTGCCCAGTAAGAAGCGTGCTGGAGTGTGGAGAGGCAATGGGCCACACCATAATTTGGCTAAAGATAGGCACCTTTCTGGTGCAGATGATGATGCTGGCGTGGGGAAGGCACCTATCCTTTAGGAGGAGAGGGGTCAGGTAGTGGCCTGGGGTGAGTTCAGTTTGCCATAGTCCAGAAGGTGAACACGTGGCGTTTTGGACGGTAACACAAAAGGATGATGGACGGAGTGCTGAACAATGCAAACACTCACCCCAGTCACAGATCTGGGTTTAATCCATCGTTCTTTTGCTCACCATGACACCCCAGTTTAGAACCAGCCATATGCAAATCAGTCTTGACTCTGTTCCTCATGGGACTAGTCCAGCCCAAACTGCTAAGCCAGGTCCTCCCTGGACCGGCAACAAGCATCCTGGGACCGGTTTCAAGTTATCACCCTTCATCAACCAGGCTAGCATTGAATCCAGTGGAACAATGAGCAAGGGATCAACGTCTGTGCATACCCTTCCCACTTAGGGCAACTTTAGCAACACAAAAGGATGATGGACGGAGTGCTAAACAATGCAAACACTCACCCCCAGTTACAGATATGGGTCTAATCCATCATTCTTTTGTTCACCATACCACCCCAGTTTGGACCGAGCCATATCCAAATGAGTCTTGACCCTGTCCCTGATGGGAACAGTCCAGCCCGAACTGGCAAGCCAGGTCCTCCTTGGGCCGGAAACAAGCATCCTGGAACCAGTTTCAGAGTATCACCCTTCATCAGCCAAGCTAGCTTGAATCCAGTGGCACAGTGAGCACGGGACCAACACCTGGGCATACCCCTCCCACTTAGAGCAACTTTAGCAACTTTAGCAACACAAAAGGATGATGAGGGAGTGCTGAACAATGCAAACACTTACCCCCAGTCACAGATCTGGGTTTAATCCATCATTCTTTTGCTCACCATGCCACCCCAGTTTGGACCCTGCCATATGCAAATCAGTCTTGACCCTGTTCCTCATGGGAACACTCCAGCCCGAACTGCCAAGCCAGATCCTCCCTGAATCAGAAACAAGCATCCTTGGACCGGTTTCAGGGTATCACCCATCATCAGCCAGGCTAGCTTGAATCCAGTGGCACAGTGAGCACGGAACCACGTCTGGGCATACCCTTCCCACTTAGGGCAACTTTTGCAACACAAAAGGATGAGGGATGGAGTGCTGAACAATGCAAACACTCACCCCCACTCACAGATCTGGGTTTAATCCATCGTTCTTTTGCTCTCCATGCCACCCCAGTTTGCATCCAGCTATCTGCAAATCAACCCTTGACCCTATTCCTCATGGGAACCGTCTTCCCTGGACCGGAAACAAGCATCCTGGGACCATTTTCAGGGTATCACCCTTCATCAACCAGGCTAGCTTGAATCCAGTGGCACAGTGAGCACTGGACCCATGTCTGGGAATACCCTTACCACTTAGGGCGACTTTAGCAACACAAAACCATGATGGACGGAGTGCTGAACAATGCAAACACTCACCTCTACTTACAGATTGAGTTTAATCCATCGTTCATTTGCTCACCATGCCACCCCAGTTGGGACCAAGCCGCATGCAAATCAGTCTTGACCCTGTTCCTCATGGGAACAGTCCAGCCTCAACTGCCCAGACAGGACCTCCCTGGACCGGAAACAAACATCATGGGACCGGTGTCAGGGTATCACCATTTATCAGCCAGGCTAGCTGGAATCCAGTGGCACAATGAGCAAGGGACTCACATCTGGGCATACCCTTCCCAGTTAGGGCAATTTTAGCAACACAAAAGGATGATGGACGGACTGCTGAACAAAGCAAACACTCACCCCCTGTTACAGATCTGGGTTTAATCCATCATTCTTTTGCTCACCATGCCACCCCAGTTTGGACCCAGCCATATGCAAATCAGTCTTGACTCTGTTCCTCATGGGAACAGTCCAACCTGAACTGCCAAGCCAGGTCCTCCCTGGACTGTAAACAAGGATCCTGGGACCGGTATTAGGGTATCACCCTTCATCAGCCAGGCTAGCTGGAATCCAGTGGCACAACGAGCAAGGGACCCACGTCTGAGCATACCCTTCCCACTTAGTCCAACTTTAGCAACACAAAAGGATGATGGACGGAGTGCTGAACAATGCAAACACTCACCCTCAGTTACAGATCTGGGTTTAATCTATCATTCTTTTGCTCACCATGCCACCCCGGTTTGTACCCAGCCACAGGCAAATCAGTCTTGACCCTGTCCCTCATGGGAACAGTCCAGCCCGAACTGCCAAGCCAGGTCCTCCTTGGGCCGGAAACAAGCATCCTAAAACCGGTTTCAGGGTATCACCCTTTATCAGCGAGGCTAGCTTGAATCCAGTGGCACAATGAGCAAGGGACCCACATCTGGGCATACCCTTCCCACGTAGGGCAACTTTAGCAACACAAAAGGATGATGGACAGAGTGCTGAACAATGCAAACACTCACCCCCAGTTACAGATCTGGGTTTAATCCATCCTTCTGTTGCTTACCATGCCACCCCAGTTTGGAGCCAGCCATATGCAAATCAGTCTTGACCCTGTTCCTCATGGGAACAGTCCAGCCTGAACTACCAAGCCAGGTCCTCCTTGGGCCGGAAACAAGCATCCTGGAACCAGTTTCAGGGTATCACCCTTCATCAGGCAAGCTAGCTTGAATCCAGTGGCACAGTGAGCACGGAAACAACATCTGGGCATACCCCTCCCACTTAGAGCAACTTTAGCAACTTTAGCAACACAAAAGGAGGATGACGGAGTGCTGAACAATGCAAACACTTACCCCCAGTCACAGATCTGGGTTTAATCCATCTTCTTTTGCTCACCATGCCACCCCAGTTTGGACCCTGCCATATGCAAATCAGTCTTGACCCTGTTCCTCATGGGAACACTCCAGCCCGAACTGCCAAGCCAGATCCTCCCTGAATCAGAAACAAGCATCCTTGGACCGGTTTCAGGGTATCACCCATCATCAGCCAGGCTAGCTTGAATCCAGTGGCACAGTGAGCACGGAACCACGTCTGGGCATACCCTTCCCACTTAGGGCAACTTTTGCAACACAAAAGGATGAGGGATGGAGTGCTGAACAATGCAAACACTCACCCCCACTCACAGATCTGGGTTTAATCCATCGTTCTTTTGCTCTCCATGCAACCCCAGTTTGCATCCAGCTATCTGCAAATCAACCCTTGACCTTGTTCCTCATGGGAACCGTCTTCCCTGGACCAGAAACAAGCATCCTGGGACCATTTTCAGGGCATCACCCTTCATCAACCAGGCTAGCTTGAATCCAGTGGCACAGTGAGCACTGGACCCATGTCTGGGAATACCCTTACCACTTAGGGCGACTTTAGCAACACAAAACCATGATAGACGGAGTGCTGAACAATGCAAACACTCACCCCCAGTTACAGATCTCGGTTTAATCCATCTTTCTTTTGCTCACCATGCCACCCCAGTTTGGACCCAGCCATATGCAAATCAGTCTTGACCCTGTTCCTCATGGGAACAGTCCAGCCTGAACTGCCAAGTCGGGTACTCCCTGGACCGGAAACAAGCATCCTGGGACCAGTTTCAGGGTATCACCCTTTATCAGCCAGGCTAACTTGAATCCAGTGGCACAGTGAGCACGGGACCCAAGTCTGGGCATACCCTTACCACTTAGGGCGACTTTAGCAACACAAAAGCATGATAGACCGAGGGCTGAACAATGCAAACACTCACCCCTACTCACAGATTGGGTTTAATCCATCGTTCTTTTGCTCACCATGCCACCCCAGTTTGGATCTAGCCATATGCAAATCAGTCTTGACCCTGTTCCTCATGGGAACCATCCAGCCCGAACTGCCATGCCAGGAGGTTAGCCTGGTCAAAAGAGGCAGTCATCAGGACAAGAGGCATTCGTGGGAATGGCTTGAACCAGAACTTTATAAGGAAGGTGGCAAGTGGCCGAAGAGAGAAGACAGCTGGCACTCCCAGGAGGAAGAGACAGAAGGTGAGTACAACAGGGACTGGGCAGACTTATGGATGTGCTATGGGGGCAGAAAGGGGCATCAGGGACAACAGGTGTCTAAGGGTCTTGTGGGGTAATCAAGAGTATGCAGAAGGTATGGTGGGAATCTTGGGAGCTGCATTTCATGGCATAGTGGAAATGGGAAGTGGAAAAGCAAGGAGTAAGTGCAGGGGTCATTAGTAATGAGGTGCAGGGGCAGGGAGCAATAGTGGGGATGAATGTGTCTCATTCACTGGAGGGCTGTGCAGCAAAGGTGGCAGGACAGTTCAGGCAGAATGGGAGCAACACAGTGGATGACGCCTCGATCAGTGGTGCCATGTGGGGCTGCATCAATGTCAAAGGGAAGTAATTTGGGTATTGGGGACCTGTTCGTGGGGTCACTTGGCACAGGTGACTAAGGAAAAGATTTGGTTAAATGAGTACTTTGGTTTGTCTAAAATGCTGCATGGAGACACAGTGAGAAAAGAAGGCTTCAAAGAGGAAGAAAGGGAGCTTGCTAAGAGGCCCAATGTGCCCACTAACATTGATACCTGGATGGCAGTTTTCGCTATATTCACCAGTATCCTCAACGAAAAGATCCTAAAGCAGAATGTGGCCGTATGGAAGTATTTGGATGTCATTAGAATGGAGAGCATTAGCTCTGGTGTCCTAGGCCCTGATTCTAAGCTTGGCGGGCGGCGGTAGCCGGAACCGCCAGAAGACCGTACCGCGGTCATTATGGGTTTCCCACTGGGCTGGCGGGCGACCGCCGAAAGTCCGCCCGCCAGCCCAGCGGGAAACACCCTTCCCACGAGGAAGCCGGCTCAGAATGGAGCCGGCGGAGTGGGAAGGTGCGACGGGTGCAGTTGCACCCGTCGCAAATTTCAGTGTCTGCAAAGCAGACACTGAAATTCTTTGTGGGGCCCTCCTACGGGGGCCCCTGCAGTGCCCATGCCATTGGCATGGGCACTGCAGGGGCCCCCAGGGGCCCCACAACACCCCATACCGCCATCCTGTTCCTGGCGGGCGAACCGCCAGGAACAGGATGGCGGTATGGGGTGTCAGAATCCCCATGGCGGCGCAGCAAGCTGCGCCGCCATGGCGGATTCCCATGGGCAGCGGAAAGTCGGCGGTACACCGCCGGCTTTCCGCTTCTGGCCGCGGCTGTACCGCCACAGTCAGAATGCCCGGCGGAGCACCGCCAGCCTGTTGGCGGTGCTACCGCCAACCTCCGCCATGGCGGTATTTACCGCCAGGGTCAGAATGACCCCCCTAATGTTTTAAAGATATAGAGCCAGATTTGAGAAAAGTGGTGCTGCACTCAGTAGAGCCGCACTTTTGTTGCACCCCTCAGCACCCCACTAATGCCACCACATGTGTGCTGTGTCTACGATATGCCGCACCATAGCGGTAGTTAGGGAACTAACATCAAAACATTAGCTCAGAGCTTTGCAGGATTACCATCAAAAATTGACAATGGTATGCCTTCTTTTAACACCTCCCATGAGTGGGCATTCAAAGTGCATAAAAAAATGACGCAAAGAAATCTCTTCTTTCTTGTGACATTTTTTCAGCCCCCCCGAATGGGGGAACGCCCCCTTTGCATACATTATGCCTGCCTCAGGCCTAATGTAGTGCAAAGTGTTACCAAGTAGTGCAATGTATGCATTGCAGCTCTTTGTAAATTTGGTGCAGCGATTTTGGACTAGTTGGGCCTCATTAGGGTAAACAAATGACCCTAATGTGATGCAAGGAGGCGCTAGATGCCCCTAAATCTGCCCCCTAGTGAGAATTTGAGGAAGAGGAAGAGGAAGAGCATCATACTGTCAAAATATTGACCAGGAGCTTTGGCTACAGTACATTATACCTGTGCAACTGGTGCAAACAACCTCCATAGGGGTCTTATGGAATTTTCTTTTTAAACGTGTATAAGTACCCCTGCAAGTTTCCTCATGGCTGTTCCCAGTGCAGCAGCAGGCACTCGGGGGGACATACAGGTGGGGGTGGCAAAGGATTGATGGAAAATGGTGGATACTTTGATTAAACCAGAGGCAATGCTGTGATTGTGGAGCTATCTTGACAGTGCAGCAGCATCTTTCTTGCAGGAGGGCTTTTATTTTTGTTTTCACAAACTTTACACAGGTCCCTGGGGGTTTGACAAGTGAACAATCTAGAGTCCTGCAAAGAAATTGAAGACCTAGTGAGGGACAGTTGGGAAAAGAAGTGAATCAGGAGAGGGTGGCAGGGCAATTCCCTTTCCTGCCGTTAAGGAATGTGAAGGTGTTTTCTATAAAAGTAATGTTGAAGAATGTTCTGGGAGAGATCAGGCTGATACACCTTCTATCATGGCCTGAAGGAGTATCTGGAAATAATTTCATTGACAAGGCAGAATATTCACTGTCTATCGCAGTGTAGACACATCCATTCATTTTGTGTGGAGCTTCAGGGCTGGTGTAGAAATGGGAAAAGCTGATATTAAACCTGCTTTTCTCCTTCTGCAGGTGCACTTGGGTGATTTCTACTTGTACAGAATACAGTTTAAGGATGGCTACCTTGTGGATAAGTGCATGCCTACTGGATGTTCAGTGGTGTGTGCAGTGTTCTAAAAATGTTGCACCTTCCTTAAGTGGGTGTTTCATACACTGGTGGCATCAGAACAGGTTCTTCATTACTTGGACAAATTCCTGCTAATGGGGAGAGCAGAGTAATGTATGAGTGTGCAAGACTGATGAAGTCATTGGCGGTGGTAGCTGACCGATTTGGTGTGCCACTGAGTGCTGAAAAGACAGATGGGCTGGTGACTACATTGACATTTTTGTGGATTGAGTTGGACTCTGTAGCGATGGTTTTGTGGCTGCTAAATGACAAATTGGAGGTCCTGAGGGCAATGGTGGAGCAGTAAAATAGTCAATTGAGCTTCTGACTAGGAAGCACAGCTCTCAGAATTTCAGAGTTGGTAGGTAGGAAAAGCAGTGCTGGAATGGCGTGCCTGAACTGGTAAGGAAACGGGGGCAGTGGTGAGGCACAAGTATGCCCTTTGTTGCATTTACAGGCCTCTTATGAAATTAAGCGGCTGGCGTGTGGGCCCCTTTTTTCATTTCAAGAGTTGTTCAGCAGTAGGCTCAGGGCAAGATCTGAGAGTGTTAAGAAGATGCTACAGGCTTGCCAGTACAGGACTTTGGAACACATTCAATTCAGAATGGGGCAGCGACAGAGGGCTTCAGGCTGGGGTAAGAGAGGAAAGTCTGAAGGGTTTCGGTAGATGGTGGAGCAATTGTGTGTGGAAGTATATTCAACAATCACTTAACTAATGGGCTATTTGCTTTATTGTCAGGTGATCCTTGTGTAAATTCTCACCAGTGGGATATATCAATCTGTGAGAACGCCTTGGTGAAGTGGCCTGGAGTGCAATTTGGAGGAAATCAACTGGAGCTGGAAAAAGATGGTGTTATGGTGCATTTGTGTGGCCTTGGTGGGATGCATTGAGGGAAACTGGCAGTGGCCTTGTTGGGCTTACACACCAAAATGGGACAAACCTGATGTGTTAGTAATTTACCTGGGACAGAATGACTTGGTGCAATCCAGTTGGTTGGATTAGCTGAAGTTCATGTAGCAGGACTTACTGAAGGTCAGCTGGAGTGTCTTGAATTAGGTTGTTGTTCCAGGAGGATGTGGAGGGGTGTGCAGAAGCTGGCTGTGATCAAGAGTCATAAAGGAACTGAACAGGGAGATGACTGTTTATGTGCAAGGCAAGAGGGGTGCAAGTGAAAGTGCACCACAGCATTCTTTTTGAGTCCCTGCAATTGTTCGGGCACAATGTGTTGCATTTGTCTGAGGCGGGCAATGACATGTATTTCGTAAGGTTGACGAGGTCAATTGAAGGGTGGATGAATGACTGAAAGAAGTTCTTGGTGGGGGAAATTACACCTCAGGGGAGAGTCTCTTTGGTGGCAGAGAAAGACAAACGGTTCAGCTGATTGTGGGGAAGATGAAGGGGTGTAAGAACAAGTAAAGCACAACATAGCCTTTATTTGAGGCAAGGACAAGGGCCTACTCGAAGAGTGGGCAGGCTCAACAGTATGGTTGATGTTGGTTCTGGTGAGTATGCCACAAGGACTCATTGCATTGTAAATGTTTGTGCAGTTCAGAGGTGTTTCGGAGTTCGGTTTTTGAGGGTGGGAGTTACCTAGAAGAGGCGGGCTGGTTAGGTGGACTGGGTTAGAACCTTGTTTTAGCCCAGTTGACAGGGTAGATTGTGCGGCTCTGCTGAAGGGCTAGGTATTCTGTTTTCCAGTTATAAATACAGCAATCTTTTGTAGTTGAATCAAGCAGAGTGGTGTGATAATTTCCAGTTGAATCAAGCAGAGTGGTGTGATCATTTCCTCCCAACGCGTATTTTCAATAGGGGTCTGACTGCTAATAATACTTATATTCATGTATGTTTTTATCACTACCAACAATTGTGTTACATAATAATATTTCACACAGTTGTGTAAATAAGGCAAGCTAACAGTAGTGTTGCCTTACATAAAAAACGAACATTGCATTGCTTTCACACCTATGTATAGATTGTTATTAGATTTGAAAGCAGAAACAATAATCTGTCACAAATTGAGGTTTCAACTAACAGACCATCAAGTTGAAGCTTAGAATATGAGTGGAATAGCAGATGGAATGGAGCAAGCCAAAAACCTTTGAAACCGTGACAGTGCATAAGTTATATAATAGTAAAAACACATGATGCATAGTAGCATCCCAATTGAAGATAGCAAAAACAATGTCTATCAGACATAGGCAAGTGCTCCCTGCCTGCATTCTAGAAGGCACACAATGTAAAATAAGCAGCCTATTCTTGAGGTCTAGAGGGCCTCCTGTGGGAGACTGCCCAGTTTGTAGTGGGTAACAAAGGTATTTACATTATTTACCAGGTCCAGATGCCCCTTATTAGTGAAATGTAGAAAGTGTCTAGAAGCCAGGCTCTCTAGGGGTAATGTGGATGAGCAGCCAAGGCCTAACTAGGAGACATGCAAAGCTCAAGCAATACCATTGTAGTCACACAGCACTCAAATACATGAAAGAAAATACTCAGGGGCATATTTATAGTCCGTTTGCGCCGGAATTGCGTCGTTTTTTTTTACGCAATTCCGACGCAAAACCAACTCCATATTTATACTTTGGCGTTAGACGCGTCTAGCGCCAAAGTCCATGGAGTTAGCGTCATTTTTTAGCGTGGACACCTACTTTGCGTTAATTATATGCAAGGTAGGCGTTCCCGTCTAAAAAATCGACTCCGAGGCATGTGCGTCGGATTTATACTCCCGGGCAAAATTCACGCCCGGGAGTGGGCGGGTCAAAAAAAATGACGTACGGCCGCTTTTGCGCCGTTTTTTAGCGCCTGCAAAAGGCAGGCGTTAAGGGACCTGTGGGCTCTGAAGGAGCCCAGAGGTGCCCTCCCATGCCCCCAGGGACCCCCCCTGTCACCCTTGCCCACCCCAGGAGGACACCCAAGGCTGGAGGGACCCATCCCAGGGACATTAAGGTAAGTTCAGGTAAGTGTTTTTTAAAATTTTGTTTTGTGGCATAGGGGGGCCTGATTTGTGCCCCCCTACATGCCACTATGCCCAATGACCATGCCCAGGGGACAGAAGTCCCCTGGGCATGGCCATTGGGCAAGGGGGCATGACTCCTGTCTTTGCTAAGACAGGAGTCATCTCTATGGGGGTTGGGAGTGAAAAAAGATTGCGCAAATCGGGTTGAGGCGAAAAAATTGCCTCAACCTGACTTGCCCCATTTCTTGACGCCCAAGCCCCATATCCCCCTACGCCGGCGCTGCCTGGTGTACGTCATTTTTTTTAACGCACACCAGACGGCGCCGGCGGCTAACGCAGGCTAACGTCATTCAATAAATATGGCACACGCATGGTGCTTCAGAATGGCGTTAGCCGGCGCTAATTTTTTTGACGCAAAACTGCGTTAGCGCAGTTTTGCGTCAAAAAGTATAAATATGGGCCTCAGTGTTACAAAAATAAAGGTACTTTATTTAGATGACACACATGCCAAATATACCATAGAAACTATACGACCTTAAGAGGTGAGTAATATACAAATGTCATGCACCAGTATGCAGAAATAGCTGTAAAAACAGTTACAAACAGTGCAAATAGTGAAAATCACAATAGTTAGAAATGGGCTAGGGGGACCACAAACAATATACTAAGAAAGTGAAATGCGAAAGTCGGGCTCCCACCTAGGCAAATGTAGTGTGTAGAGGGGCTCTGGGAGTATTAGAAAACACCAAAGGTAATAAATAGAACCCACCCCACAGCCCAGGAAAGCAGGAGTAAATCACAATAACTTTCCTAGAATACACAAGAACATGAGAAAGAATACATTGCAAGAACCAGAAGAGACTGCAAGACACCAATGATGGATTCCTGGACCTGAAGACCTGTGGAAGAAGGGGACCAAGTCCAAGAAGCACTGAAGAGTCCAGGGAGATCAGGAGCCCCGGCTAACCCAGATGAAGGTGGGAAAGAAGAACCACCGGTGAAGAACAACAGTCAGTACTGCACCCAAGAAGACAGATGTGGGTTCCTGGTTGGTGCAGAAGATGTCCCACGTCAGATGAATGATTACAGTTTGGTTTGAATTGCTGGATTCCGCCAACAAGCCTTGGCACACTCAAAGCTCGCAGTTAGAGGAAAATGGTGCTGCCCGGGACCAGGAGGGACCTGGTGGACTCTACCCAGGAGGGGGCATCAGAGAGGGGTCTCAGCAACTCAGAGAGCCCTCAGAAGACCATGCAGCATGCACAGGAGTCCCACAGCATGGGGACAAAGAAGGTGCAAAAGGAGGCCCATGTAGCAAGACACAAAGGGATCCCACGCCTCCGGAGAACCACGCAGGAAACAGTGCATCGCAGGAAGGAGTGCTGGGGGCCGGAGATGCACGGTGCATGAAGAAGTTTGTGGAAGGATATAATCAAGCCTTGGCAACTGCAAAACACGCGATGCACAGGGGTACTGTCTTGCATGCGGAGTCAAGCTCTTACCTCCACCAAAGTTGGACAGTTGGATGTCAGGACTATAGGGACCATTTCAGTCTACCACCAGTGATGCTGGATACACGCACTTTATCAGCAGAGGGGTGCCTGCTGAAGCAGGGGAGTGACTCCTTCACTCCAAGGGAGATTCCTTTGAGCTTCTGGTGCAGGCTGAAGACAGGCTGTCTTCTGAGGATGCACGACCGGGAAACAGTTGTAGTTGCTGGCAGGAGCTGAAGATACAATGTTGCAGAAGTCGTCTTTGCTTCTTTGTTGCAGTTGTAGAGTTCCTGGAGGGTCCAGATGAAGTTTCTTCAGTAAGAAGGTGAAGTAAAGGTCAACACACTGACATCAGGCAGAAAATGGGGTTAACATGCCAAAAAGAGGGTACTTTCCTACACCTCCCCTATGGGAGAATGGGCAGAGAAGGAAGTGATCTTTTTGGTAAGGCATTTATTCAAGGTTGTAGCTTAGTCAGTAATATTTGTTTTTGGGGGGAGGTGAGTCTGGGATTTCCCAACAAGCAACACAAATTTACCAATTAAAAAATGACCTATGGTGAGCTGGGACAGGTTTCAGGTGGGTGGAGTTATATACATTAGTTTAGTTCTTAGAAAATTAAGGACCTTTCTTTGTAACATTAACATATTGATAGAACTATCTGCTGGCAAAATAACTTCATGCACTTCTCACTAATAACATGCTTCAAAACCCAGATGAAAAATAAACAAATACTAAACAATACAGTAAGCAAAACACAAGATACAGGCCCTCATTATGACCCTGGCGGTCTTCTGACAACAGGCTGGAAGTGAAGGCCGCCACATTATGAGTGTGGCAGGTTGGCCTCTGACAACTTGCCACATCTCCCCTCAGACTGCCAGGGTGGTCGGACCACTGGGCCAGAGATGAGCATCTCCAACCTGGCAGTCCATAGAAGACAGCCGGCGGTATTAGGAGCCACCTTTCCATCAAGGTTTCCACTGCAATTGCCCACCATGAAAACCCTGGCGGAAAGGCTACTGGTGACAGGGAATGTCTTCCCTATCACCGGCAGATGACTTCCCCACTCCCCCAGCAAACACAATACCACTCCCAACACCCCTCCAGGTACAGCACCCGCATCCCCCCTCCCACATACATGCACATGCACACAGACACCCACACATATCTTGCATACACTCATTCACCAATACTGACATACATGCATTCACTCACATGCATCCATACACGCATTCACTTCGACACTCATACTCTCATCCACTCCAACAGGTTGTAAGAAGGCTGGCGGAGTCCTGTGGGTGTTGTGGGGCCAGTGGGGGAACCGCCCCTGCTCCTCCGCCCATCAGTACGACCACTACCAGATTTCCTCCCAAAATGTGGTGGAAATCCAGCAGTACTTGTAATATAGTGGGTGGAAGACCAGCAGCCCTGGTGGTCTTCTGGCTGCCATGGCTTTGGCAGTTTTGCAAAAAGACTGCCAAAGTCAAAATGAGGGCTACAGTGCCAAGTTTACCACGTGGCACAATGCAAAGCCACATTTACAATGCATACACTAGTATGTATGCATGCAGGGCATGCCACTATGTGCCTCTTGTACATGTCTACGGCCACTGAATTGTATGTTTGTTAACTGAGCTCTTTAAAGCAGGTCCCAGTGCATTTATGGGATCTAGATGTGTACTAACGCAAACTTAAGGAAAGACTGAGAGTACAAATGACATCTTACTTCTGATCCCCTAATCCTACCACCACTATAGATGATAGAGAAGCTGGCTATCAATCTTACCTGATATTCACAACAGGAGGCAGGGTTGGACTGTTCTATTGCTTGAATTTTACCATTTCATTCACAGTCCACATCCAGGATCCCCATTTGATGGTAGACTAGTAAGTCTTCAAGGGTCCACAGTGAAACAGTGTTTATTAGAGCAAGATTGCTAGACTTGGCCCTTTGTGCAGGGTAATCCCCAATTTTTTCTGCCTTCCCCTTCCTGTTTTCAGAACCTGTTTTTGATGGCTTTTAGAACTCTTGTACTTTACCCCTGCTAACCAGTGCACAAGTGCTTGTGCTCTCTCGTTAAAACATGGTAGACTTGGTTTATACTCAGTTGGCATATTTAATGTACTTGGAAGTCCCTAGTAAAGTTGCCCTACCTGTCCCCAGGGCATGCAGCACTGATTGTGCTACCCGCTTAAGTAGCCATTTAAACATGTCTCAGGTCTGCCACTGGAGCCTGTGTATGCACTATTAGACAGTCATTTCAACCTGGCAAAAGAAACCTTTTGGCAGGCCTAAACCTTCCTTTTAAATATGTACCGCTAGAGTAGGCCCTGGACAGCCCACACGGCAGGGTGCAGTGCATATAAAACATTGGGCATGTACCTTTAAGTTTTATTTGACCTGGTAATGCAGAACTTTGTTTTTCACTACTGCAAGGACTACTTCTCCCATAGGATAACATTAGAGTTAACTTATTACATTTAATGATTTATAACTTTCATTTGCGAACTTGTGCCCAGTTATGTTTGATGAATAGGGAATTGTAATGAAAAAATCTTCTCCAATGGGGTAGTCAGATTTTAAATTACAATTTTAAAACTGCCAATTTTAGAAAGTTGTCATTTTCCTGCCTGAGCCGTTTAGTGCCTGCAGCCTGTCACTGGGTCACATAACTGGGCGTAGCTGTCAGTTGGATTTGTGTATTCCTCCTAGACAGTCACACACAATAGGGGGCCTAGATGTCCCTGGATGAGCCATCACTGGCAGGATGGGAGGTCAGAGCTGGGTACAGCCCTAATTATACTTGAATAGGCTGTGTCCTGTTTCCACATAAAGGGCTGCATATGCTGTATAGATAGCTCAGAGCCAGGGAAGGTGAGGCAGGGAACCTGTGCACTTCAAGGGAGAGCTCTAGAACCTTCTCCTACTTCAAAGGAGGAATCTGGTTTAAATAGTGGGCCTCAGACACAAACTCTTTTGAATCTGTGGAGACTTTGCCAGGAAATAGGATGCTATGCTGCTGAAAGTACTGCCACTCTGATGGACTGCTGTCCTGTTGGACAACTACCTTGCTGGACTCCTGCCTTGCTGGATTGCTGTCCTGATTCCCTCTTGCCTGAGTTAGAGGGATTTGGACCTACCCATGAACCCAGACCTCGCAGAGTGACTCCAAGGTCTGCTGGCCTCCTGTTAAGAGCCACAGTGACATAAGCGGTGCCCAACCAGCGCCCAGATCCAGCTGGAGTAAGTTCCTGACTCCCAACAGTGCCCATCAGGTCCTGGTACCTTGGTGTGGCCTCAGTGGAGCTGAATTAAAGTTTGAGGGATATTCACAAATGTGAATGGGTCCAATGATGTCAAAACCTTGTTGCTTACACAGCCCACCAATGTGAACTCCAGTCAGCCTGACTCTTTGCACTGCAGCATTGACCACTTGTGAGGAGTGCCACAGCAAAGGTCCGGCCCAATAATTTGTAATGAAAACAAGATCTTTGCACTACATCAATGCTTGTCTGCAACACCCAGCCTAACCTTTGCACTACAATGACAATATCTTCTCTGTTCCTCATTGCCCCCTCCACCACTAACAGGACTCTTTGCACTGGACTGAGAACGTAACTTTTCAGCAGGATTAACCTGATCCCTCTTTCCGACCGACGCTCCATAGTAGTTATTCGGAACTTGTGAATTTCTTCCTGTCATGCACAACCAAATAGCCATGAGTGGGGTCTTTCACTCTATTTTCACTTATATCCTTAAAATTGCATGTGTCAGTTTCTACTGATTGGATGTTTGTCATTTTGGTCTTGAGCTATGTATTCAATTTTACTCTATGTTTCAAAATTGGTGTGAGATTTATATTTTTTTCACGTTATTACTGTTTGAAGTGCTGCATAAATGCTTTACATACACACAGGGTTAAACACAAGTTAATAATTTGGAGTTTGCTTGTGCCACAACCTGACAGAAATGTGGTTGATGCTTGAATAAAGTTATACCTTCTCAACCAGTAACCGAATTTCTTATAGTAATGGTGAATGATGTTGTCCACTCCAGTCCCACTCTTCCACACAGCAATATAGGACAGGAAGGACAAAGAGAGAAGCTGTTGCAGTAGCCTTTGTCTAGTAGCATTAAACAGGGCTAAGGGTGGACCGAAAAAATAGGATTAGTAGCAGCATAAGTGAGCAGCAGGCCAGGCCTTGGGAGAGGGGCTCAAAGAGACCAGGACCAGCAACACTATTCCAGATATCTGGCAGGGTGTGCAAGAAGAGTCTATATGAGGAATAACAGTTATCAATTCTACTTGGTGAAAACTATGAGAAAGCAGGAAATACTGCTGAATACTTGACAGCATATAACAACATATGCCACCGAAAACTCCAGGGATAATATGGGCAACTTTAATCTCATCACAATGTGCTATCAAATTTTCCAGTACTTTAAAAGAATATTAGGAAAGCCTGGCCTTTCCCAAAAATGTTGCAGATTCACTTGTCTCAAGACTAGTCTCATAAATTGGTCTTAAAATCATGTAGTTTCTGAAAAGCTATACATGATTAAGAGAGTTAATAAAGTAAAAACGCAAGTGTCCTATCATGAACATTAGAATCTGGCTACACTTGAATGATTTGCCTATTTTTCTAGCTCTTTCAATTAGATTCTTGATCCTATACTGTGCATGGTTACTAACAAACACAATCTTAATTAAAATGTCAGGCAGTTCAGGCGGGCTAGAGTGCCCTTACAGGATAATAAAGCAAACTGATTATACAAATCTTACATATTAGGGTGTCACAAACCACTAGTGCCCCCACACATCACGTTTTCAGTTCAAGAACATTCGCATATTATGCTATAAAATACAATTGATTCATTTTGAAAAAATAAAATAATCCCCTAAACAAAATGTTCTCATTTTTGTGAAACCAAATTGCTGTACTTAAGAGAATCTTCAACAGAGCAAGCTAGGTTACACTTAGGAATGACACATAACTTTCCTAGTTTTACTTTAGCGTTATTACACCAGATTATGGGAACATTAGGGGCCATATTTATACTTTTTGACGCACAACTGCACCAACGCAGTTGTGCGTCAAAAATGTTAACGCCGGCTAACGCCATTCCAAAGCGCCATTCGCGTGCGCCTTACTTATTGAATAACGTTAGCCGGCGCAGCTGACTGGTGTGCGTCAAAAAAAATGACTCACACCAGGCAGCGCCGGCGTAGGGGAAAATGGAGCTTGGGTGTCAAAAAATGGGGCAAGTCAGGTCTGAGGCAAAAATTTGTCCTCAACCCGATTTGCGCCATTTTTTTTTACGCCCAACCCCCCATTGAAATGACTCCTGTCTTAGCACAGACAGGAGTCATGCCCCCTTGCCCAATGGCCATACCCAGGGGACTTATGTCCCCTGGGCATGGTCATTGGGCATAGTGGCATGTAGGGGGGCACAAATCAGGCCCCCCTATGCCACAAAAAAAAAAAAAAAAAATACTTACCTGAACTTACCTTAAGTTCCCTGGGATGGGTCCGTCCATCCTTGGGCGTCCTCCTGGGGTGGGCAAGGGTGGCAGGGGGTGTCCCTGGGGGCATGGGAGGGCACCTCTGGGCTCCTTCCGAGTGGGTCATTTTTTTTGATGCACACCAGTCCGCAGCGCCGGCTTACGTCATTCAATAAATAAGGCGCCCGCATGGCGCTTTGGAATGGCGTTAGCCGGCATTAAATTGTTTGACGCACAACTACGTTGGCGCAGTTGTGCGTCAAAAAGTATAAATATGACCCCCAGTGTCGTTTTGCAACTAGGGGATCGTTCACAATGATCTGAACCAACTAAGACATGTAAATGCTTTAAATGGGCCGGTACTCTCTGGTACGGAGTACCGGCACTTTTTATTTTGAGAGGGAGAGTACCGGCACATCTCAAGAACAACGTAATACTTTCAATTGGAGAGTACCGGCACTTCTCAGAAACAAGCAGGTACTCTGGCACAGAGTACCTGCACTTTAATTTTTCCATTTCAAGCACTGCATGTAATTCTACTTACAACAAATCATTTGTGGGTGTGGGGGGGGTTCCACCCCCACACCTCCCCTGAAGATATGGCCTTGCACTTCTTCACACGTCAGTCAATGTGAGTCACATCACACGGTTTGCCACGTTTTGAAAGTGGACTCACTAACTGAACACTCTTTTCTCTTTGCTGTGCATATGTCGCATAATACGTGTTTTCTTCACTCTCTCTACACTTCCACAGCAAAGGAACTGCAAAGTGTGCATTAACCATTAACCAGTGTGTGCAGCACCTAAGTGATGACTATCTTGACCTCTTGAAGGATTGTCAAAAGAATGCACACTCACAAATGGAAAACAGAAAATCGGACTAGGCAGGCTAAGTGGGTCACAACACTAACCAGAAGCCAGGGAGTATACGCTTTATGGTTGCAATTATGGAAAAATATCTTCTGATATTATTAAGCAAACACACATTTGCTGTGGAGTTCACTGACTGCTCAGTCCCCGCATTCGACACACATCTGCGTCCCACACATTTTTTCTTGTTGTACCCCGGGGATTTTCATGTTGAGGGAGTATTGTTCATTGACAATCATTCCTCTGTCTCTTTCTCATTTTCCTCTACAGGGAATAACTTCTTGTCCTGTGGAATAAGACGGTTCCTGATCACCCTGAACCTCGTCACAGTTCCTCTTTTGGCAAAGTTGCCAGATTTTGCACTTCATGACTGTGTTCCCCTTCACCATTGGTTTTAATGATTGAGCACCTCTGTCAGTCAACAGTTCCTGACCTGCACAGAATTGTGAAAGTCTGTTCCTGTGAGTACTTCATCCTACTCGCAATTGAAGAAATAGATCCTATCAAGATCTTCTAACCCAATTGTTAGGCCTGACAAGCCTTAGGGTGGTCACCTCTAACTTTTTGCCTGCCTCACTCCACTTTTTGGACTCTGTTTTTGCTGGCTTTTAGACTCTGCGCACTTTACCACTGCTAACCAGCGCTAAAGTGCATATGCTCGCTCCCTTTAAACATGGTAACTTTGGATCATACCTAATTGGACTATTTAATATACTTATAAGTCCCTAGTAATGTGCACTGTATGTGCCTAGGGCCTGTAGATTAAATGCCACTAGTGGGCCTGCAGCACTGGTTGTGCCACCCACTCAAGTAGCCCCTTTACCTCGTCCCAGGCCTGCCAGGGCAAGGCCTGTGTGTGCAGTTTCACTGCCACTTCGACTTGACATTTAAAAGTACTTGCCAGGCCTAAAGCGCACCTTTTTCTACACATAAGTCACCTCTAATGTGTGCCCTAGGTAACCCCTAGAGCAGGGTGCTGTGTGGGTAAAAGGCAGGACATGTACCTGTGTAGTTTACATGTCCTGGTAGTGTAAAACCCCTAAATTAGTTTTTACACTACTGTGAGGCCTGCTCCCTTCATAGGCTAACATTGGGGCTGCCCTCATACATTGTTGAAGTGGCAGCTGCTGATCTGAAGGGAGTAGGAAGGTCATATTTAGTATGGCCAGAATGGTAATACAAAATCCTGCTGACTGGTGAAGTTGGATTTAATATTACTATTTTAAAAATGCCACTTTTAGAAAGTGAGCATTTCTCTGCACTTAAATCTTTCTGTGCCTTACTATCCACGCCTGGCTAGGTTTAGCTGACAGTTCCTTGTGCATTCACTCAGACACATCCCAGAAAACAGGGTACTCAGCCTCACTTGCATACATCTGCATTTTGAATGGGTCTTCCTGGGCTGGGAGGGTGGAGGGCCTGCTCTGACACAAAGGACTGCCACACCCCCTACTGGGACCCTGGCAGACAGGATTGAACTGAAAGGGGACCTGGTGCACTTCTAAGCCACTCTTTGAAGTCTCCCCCATTTCAAAGGCACATGTGGGTATAAAACAGGGCCTCTGCCCTACCATCTCAGACACTTGCTGGATAAGAAACCTGAACCAGAACCTGCATCCTGCCAAGAAGAACTGCCTGGCTGCTCAAAGGACTCACCTATCTGCTTTCTACAAAGGACTGCTGCCTTGCTGTTGGCCTGCTGCCTTGCTGAACTCTTGTCTGGCTGCAAAAGTGCTCTCCAAGGGCTTGGATAGAGCTTGCCTCCTGTTCCCTGAAGTCTCAGGACCAAAAAGACTTCTCTTTTTCATTTGGACTCCTTGTGCGGCGAAAAATTTGACTTTTGCTTTTTAAAGACTTAATACACTTTATATCACTTTTCAGTGATATTTCTACAAATTCTTATTGCATCTTTTATTGTGTTGATCTACAAATATCCAGATAAATATTCTATATTTTTCTAAACACTGTGTGGTGTATTTTTGTGGTGCTATATGGTGTTATTGTATGACTTATTGCACAAAAAATTTACACATTGCCTTCTAAGTTAAGCCTGACTGCTCGTGCCAACCTACCAGAGTGTGGGCACAGGATAATTTGATTTTTTGTGTGTGACTTACCCTGACTAGAGTGAGGGTTCTTGCTTGGACAGAGGGTAACCTGACTGCCAACCAAAAACCCAATTTCTAACACCAATCGCCCCCAGTTAACAATTTGTCCTATCGTATATTGGCAGCTCTGAGTACTTATGTGTGACATTTTGGAATTTACAACTAAAGTACAAGAAGCATTCCTTTTGAATTCTGGCAGTTATGCTACCATATGTATCCGTGATGTATTTAGATATTGCAAGAGGTATTTGAAGATAATGCCGGCCTTGAGCTGAAAATTCCTGTTGATCATCAAGGTTTGATAATTAATTCTTGTGATAAAATGAAAATCAGCAAGTACAAAACTACTTAAAGAGGAAAGGATAGAGGCTGGGGAGTTGTCAAGCCGAGCTCTGCTCATTCCAGATGCGCCCTCCAGGATCCTAGATTGTTTGCCAGAAGTATGCTTCAGGAAAGTGTATTTCTACTTTCTTCAGCAAAGTAAGCTGATTTATGTGTGATGAATACCAGGCTTTACAAATATTATAAATATAAATCCTGTTTGGGCTTCTTAACCATTGGTATATCATAGGCGAGGTGAGGAATATGGCACTTGTGGGAGTGTGGATTGTATGTATCTATCTCTGTATATTTTAGCCAGCCATTGTTGGATCTATGCTTAACCGCATTTACAGAATCATTTAGACTTCATAGTGTGAAGCAGCCCCTTCCACTCTTGCTGAATCTGACTTGCCGTAGTTAGGCATCTGTGCTTGTCTGGTAGGGATTTTGTGGCCATAGGTACTTCTACCATTAAAGCAGAGAACTTCCAGTGTAATTACTAAATTTTTATCTGGCCTGCCGGGCAAAGGGAGTATAATGGACTGGTCCATGCTATTTTTAGGTTTTCAGAGGCTTAGAGCCTGTGGCAAACTGGGCCACCAGAGCTTCATGTTTTTCTTGCGCTCGGGTGGAGCGGTGCACCAGCTCATATTTACAAGTACAATCAAAGCCACCATGCGTGGCTTTTTATGGCGTTGTAAACATGGACCCCATTCACGCATGACCTTGTGTGAAAGGGGCACTCCATGGGTGTTGCCTGGGGTGTTCCCATGCAACACTCATGGAACCCGAAGTAATCTGACCCATTCCCAGATTTACAAGTGTGGGAATGCAAAAGGATGGTGTAAGAGTGACAACGGGGAGAAATATCTTTATTTCTCCCCATTTTTTCCTCTTTCTATGTGTGCTGCAGAGCACAGCACACATAGAACAAATACAACACCTCTTGTGATTGTTTCTGTGCAGGAATGTGTCCCTTCCTGCACAAAAACAATCACTCCCACAATGCAGGCACCCTTGCACCATGGTGCAAGGGTGCCCATGTTGGTGCACAGCAGCAATATGTGTACCAGCATGAGGGAGTGGACAGAAATGTACCATATATTTTAGATACATTGCATTTCTGCCCCTTCCAGTTGGTGGAGGGTGGTGCAGCAAGGCACTTGCTGCGTCGCCCTACACCATGGGCCTTGTAAATGAGGCCCAATGTTCTAAAGTGGATGAGCTTTTGAAAAATGTTTACAGAATTTCACTTTCCCTGTCAGTACTATCATGCAGATTTGGGATTAGGAAACAATACAATAGGCATAGAAAGCCCTACTGTAAATATGCTGGGCCCTCTTATACCATCAAGCTTGCAGGCTTGTGGCAGCTGGTCTACCAATAAAATGTTTTTGATAACACTAAAAGATGTGGCTCCACTGTCAGAAAAAGAAAGGCCTCAAAGACCAGGTTCCAGTGTAATCACAGCACCCGAAGCAGTAGGCCAAATAGAACCCACATAAGCAGGAACCTGGCATTTTCAACATCTGAGGCATCACTCACTAGAAGCCATCTTGTCAAGTCTGGGCATTGGGAGCACAAGCATTTTGCCCCTGACTGGTCAGGGTCTTAGAGAAGGCTGCTAGTCCTCAATTCTTATCCTCAAGTGGTTCAATGGAAGTAATTCAGACACCTGGTAATAAAGTTACAAGAGTGATGGTTGCGGCTGAATGATGTCCCTTCGGCCATCTCGGCCACTGCTTACAATTCATACTGCTCAGCACCCACAAGTCCCACTAGCCCCCAGCTCAACAGAGGACCTATTTTCCAGTGCCAAGAACCATGCTCTTATACTGCTGCCCGCGACCCTCTGCAAACAACCTCTCAACAACCCTGCATAAACTCCAGGTCTGACTCTATCACCTTGATTTTCTCTGACCATCATATACTACAAAGTTACACACCACTCTACACCCTATTCTTGCCTAAGGCAGCTCCACTGTGCAGTCGTTCTTGTTGCTCAGGTGCTCCATGTCCTCAGCAAGGAAACCCTGCAACTTCAAACGAAAATAAAAAATCTGTCAGATAAAAATACAAAATATGTATTCACACAAGTAATCAGCTCTTGTTGGAACTGATGAGCATCAGCCATTCATGTAAAACAACCCACTGGAATTTCCACAGACGCAGTACTATACAGTTCACATAGTACTAAGCTCACACCATGATTGCTACATGAGTTTGGTCCGTTTGTATCCTTTTCAGAAAGGGTAATTCATGAAAATATTGTATCATCAATACATACTGTTAATTCTACCAGTTTCCAATAGTCCAGTGAGACAATATTTTATTTAAGTTCATTCGGTCTAGAAATCTAGGCCATTTTGAGTAACAAAGATAACAATCATACATGATAAAATAGTATTTGTTAAAAAAAAAAACAAGATAACAATATAAAAACAGTAATAATCAGGACAGTATAACAATAAGATCAACAAGACTAAGTATTTGATTGTAGATAAAAAATACAATAAATAAGACATGGCTAAAATGTTAAGAATAAAAAAGATAAAAGCTAGGATATAAAATTCTATCTAACATACCAATGTGTGCAATTGTTTCCCCGTAAGACCTGGCCCTCGTCAATCCTCATATAGAGGCAAAAAATAACAGTTGAGACTCCTTCTGTCGACTAATGTCAGGATGGCTCACATGCCCTTTGAAACAATAAGCCTACGCCGGATGTACCAGGCCTCCGCAAAAAATTTGGTAACTGTAATAGCTACCACGGAGGATGAGTCGTATGTACAGATTCTGGTGACATTTGCTCTATCATGTAATGACATATTTTTGCAGAGGGGAATGATCCACCTCCCTCTGGGACTTTTATACAGAGGGCAGAAAAATAGTATATGCTCTGTTGTTTCTTTACAATTTTGGCAAGAGATACATCTATCATTTGAAGCGATGTTAGATGACCAGTGAGCCGTAAAACCATTAATAGGCAGTGTACCATATCTTAGTTGGAGATATAAAGCACGGGCGTACGGAGGCATGGGAAGGTTCAAGAAGTTCTCAGGTCAGGGCTCGTGCTTGAATTGGAGAAATTCCATTGTTAGCCTACCCGCACCTTTTTGGTGCAAGGAGTCTTCATTAACTTTCTCCCAATATCTTTTTGTGACAAGTTTCTTTGCATTATCGGGGATTTGATCCGGATAGTTCCAGTAGGAAGGGAAACCTATTTTGACCCAGGCAGATTTCATTTCCTTCAGCCATGGGATTTTCTCCAGTGCCTGGGGGGTGGCTATGATCTCTCTTATAGCCAGCCTATATGGTTCGAGTTCAACAGATTTCCATAAGCGAATCCAATAGGAGAGAGGCCTTAGGGCTGCTGTGGTTTTGATACTGTTTAGACCTAGGTCTAGCCTTAGAGGGGTCATTGGTGAGCCCCTACCTAGCCGGGCAATCTGTCTAAGGAAATGGTTTTCCTTGGTTTGCAGAGTATCAAGGTTTTTGTGGGACCCCCAAAGTTCCGCTCCATAGAGGGCCGCTGCTCTGATTTGGACATTGTAAATCTCTGCAAGTATGTTCAAGGGGGGACTCGGAGCCTTTCTCGATCTACGGACAAGGGCCCCACCTCTCTGGCTTATAATGAGAGCCCCTTTGTCAATGGCTGCCATCCATTTGCCTGTAGTCGATAGTCTGAAACCCAAGTAGTCGAACTCTTCTACTTTCTCCAATGGAATCGAGTTCATTTCTATGCTAACGCGCGAGCGTTTCTTGGAGTTACTATATATCATGAGTTTTGTTTTCTTAATGTTTACGTCCAGACCATAGTCACTACAAAAAACACAGAATTGGTTGATCAGGTTTTGGATTCCCATTGGCGATTTAGATATAAAGATTGTGTCATCTGCATATAGCAGACACAGGATTTTTTTCCCAACCAATTTAGGTGAATCATTTATACAGTTCTCTAAGTAGTGGATGCAGTTATTGATATATAGCAAAAAAAGAGTGGGTGCCAGAACACATCCCTGTCTAACTCCTTTTTTAATAGCTACGGGGTCAGTCAACTCGCCCCCCTGGCCATATCTAATTTGAGCGAAAGTATTTTCATGCAGTTGAGCAATGAGTTTCAGGAGACCAGATGGCACTCCCATGTTTGATAATGTTGACCACAGCAGGTTCCTGGGGATTAAATCAAATGCGGCTCTGAGGTCTATGAAGACCACATAGAGATTACCCCTCCCCAGGTCAACGTTCTTCCATTTTATTGACATGAATCTTAGGGCTTGGTCAACTGTACTCACTGCAGGTCTGAATCCTGCTTGTAGGTCAGAAAGAGCTTCCAACTCCATAATCCATTCCTCAAGATGGAGCAAAAGATGCTTTGCATAGATTTTTTGGGAGTTATCAAGGAGACTAATCGGACGATAATTGGCAGGGATGTTCGTATTTCCTTTTTTAAAAATGGGTACTATTTCGGCCCCTTTCCAAGTGGGAGGAGCGGGGGCCCCTGCTGCAATAGCATTGCAGATAAGGTTGAGATATGGTGCCCATATATCTGGTCTTGATTTGTATAGATCGCCTGGGATCTTGTCTGGGCCAGGGGCCTTTCCCCATTTCAATGAGTCTATTGCTGCTCTTGTTTCGGTTAGAGAGAATGTGATCGGGGTGGTCTCATGGTTTATTGGGGCGTCAGGGGCCCACAAAGATGCTTCAGAGGGCCCTTCATATAGTTGCCCAAAGTGCTCTACCCATGATGCTGAGAGAATTGAGAAGCCAGGTGCGGCAGGGGAGTTGGTACAGTCATCAGTTATTAGTTTCCAGAACCTAGATGTGTCATTAGATTTAGCAGTCTCCAAAATAATAACCCATCTGGCCTCTTCCCAACTTCTGTGTGCCTTAGAACATTCCTTCTTATAAACTTTTCTGGCTGTTCTTAACAGCCCAACATGGCCATCTTTTATTGCTTCCAGGAGAGACAGTTGTGCTTCTCTGCAACAATTGTCAAACCAAGGAGCGCAGTGCTTTTTGTTAGGATTATTAAGAAACTTTTTTGTGAAAAGATGCTTTAAAGATTGGAACAAGTCAGTGTGGGCTGCTAAGACTCTGTCACCCTCCCCGTTCTCATTTAGGCGGATCATACACTCCATCTGGTTGGCAAGCAGGTTGTAAATAGATGCCAGGTGTTTAGGGGAAGAATTAACAGATTCCCATTTTAAGTTGCGTCTGTTATTAGTTAGAGCCAGCTGGGAGGCATGGCTCTTGGAGTAGGGCACAGTAAACAAAGGAAAAAGTCCTCTGGTCGATAAAATCAACGGGTCGTGATCGCTCTCAATTTGCTTTTGGACCCTCATATCAAACATGTGGCTCCACAGTCGGATGTCAAGAAGTATATAATCAATACGACTGCTGAGCCCTCCGCGCCTAAAGGTAGCTTGTAAATTTACATCCGAGCGTGAGCGACCGTTGCAGGCTCGGAGGCCATGGGCTAGTGTGATGTCGGCCAGTAAGCGCGCAGATTTATTCAGCCTTGGTCTTTTGTTGGAGACTAGCTGAGGGATGCCCCAATGGGAATCCTCTTCTTTACATATTCCTTGGACTAGAGGGTTAGGTTCAAAAGTGACATTAAAATCCCCTCCAATCAAAACCAAGAAGGAGGGATTTTTTTAAAGAAAACTGTCCAAAATGGACAGGACATCAGAATCGGTGTGGGAGCTCACATTCCTGTTATAGATATTAATTAAAAGTAAGGGTCTCTCTTCAGAAATCATTATTAATAGGACTTGCAAGTCAGGGCAACCCGTATCTATTTCTTCTATCTTGCACCTAAGAGAAGTGTTGATCCACACAAGCAGCCCTCCCGATGGTCTCCCAGAAGAGGACTTGCTTGCTGGAACCCAATAGCTTTTAAAGCCTAGTCTATATTTGGGTTCTAATGCCCACGTTTCTTGGAAGAGGCAGATCAGGTGATCATCAATAAGACTGCCCCATCCTGGACTTTGTAATTTGCTTTCCAACCCTGCTGTATTGCAGCTGAGTACCTTATCGAGATCCTCTATTTTTATGGACCCTGCTTTATTCTGAGGATATTTCCTACAGGGGGAGGAACTGCTAGGAACCATACTAATTCCCTCAGGTATATTAGGACCAGTGGCTTTCTCGCTATGTGCCATGTGAACCTCGCTGGATGTGGCCCCAGCTATATATGTATTAGGTAGGTTGGGCATACGGGTGGACCCCAGAATGTATGGAACAATTGACAGGGACGGAATACATTCCTCGCTGACTTGGCTCGTGGTGCTTGTGGGTGATCCCTGGTTAACAGGATCTGCCAAGGTCGAAGGGGCAACAGAGTTAGAGATGCTGAGGGCAGTGGGGTGAATGTCCTCAGCTTCACCATTGCTCGGAGCCACTTCCGAAAGGTCATCTCCTAGTCAGTCTGTCTCAGAAAGAGATGACGGAGGGCATCTGGGGCCAAATAAAGGGATAGACTGTGTGTGGATAGCCGGGGAAGCCCCGTATAACGTTGGCAGTTGTTTACTCCAAACTGGCGTGGGAGGTGGATAAAACACTTGTAACCTGCAAAGGGAGGCTTTTCCAGTTATAGGATAAGGTCTATTTGCGTTTAAAAAGAGCCGTTGGACAAGGTCTGGAGAATTGAAGTTGATAACTATGCAGTCCCCTGAACCGATCTTCGCTAGGGAACCCACCCACCCTACCCTTCTCACCATCAGTATTGAGGGTGTCATGGAAAAAGCAAACCCTGCATTCACGTGCAACCAATGAATAACCTTGTTTTTAAGTTCGGTAAAAGATTCAGTGGAATGAGGTTTGAGTTCAGGAACATTCGATATAATGAGTACATAATGAGTGGCAAATGGAGCACTTTTGGATCTGACAGACCTCTGATCTTGTCGCTCTTCTGGTGTTCTGTTTGCAGGTGCTCCCAAGTGGGGTTGCCATCTCCCGGATTAGTTACAGGGTTATTCTATGGGGCGGTTCCTTTTAAAAGGGGAACTGGAACCATATGGGGCTTATTCATTAAAATACTAGCTGTTTTGACGGAGCTGGACCAATCTTGATTTAAAGAGCAAAAAGGGATTTTTGCTATTTGGCCAGTGGGTCTGTTGGCAGTGATGGGGTCATGGTTGGCAAGGGGATGGGATTGAATTTCTACGGATGGAGCAATTTTTGGTGGCTGGCTATTGATAAGACTTTCCAATTTGTCCTCAATCGATTGGAGGCGGGTTAAAATTGGAAGAAATAGTTTGGAAAGCTCATCTCTTATGAAATCCCTGGTGTACTCATTTGTATGACACTCGTTTGTGTTGTGTAAGGGGATTGATACCATATCCTTATTAGAAGGTTGGGCCATGTTAGAGGGGCTCAAAGTCCTAGATCGTTTGTTTTTAAAAGCGGGTTCCCTTCGTTTCCTTTTTCCTTTGGTATTGGAATCTGCTAAGGTGAGGGGGCCTTCGTTTGGGGGACTCTGGGCCAGCGGAATAGGTGCAGCACGGGTGGTAATTACAATTGGGGTTTCGTCCTGATTCTCCTGGGAATTTTTGCAGGGGGAAGGGAAAGGGGTAGTCAGTACAGACTGTAATTCTGGTCGCGGGAGGGCTGTGGGGCTGAGCTATCATGAACTAGGCTGTTGGTTGAAGAAGGGGGGCAGCTAAGCGTCGCTGCACTAACTCTATTTCTTTTTCAAGTTCCCCAACAGCCTTTTGCAGAAAACCATCTAAGGTTCTGTTAGAGTGCTGCTTACCTTCCAACACACCCCCACGTCGACGGCCCACTTTTCTTTAAATCAGGGGCCTTTAGTGGGCCCCCGGCTTATAGGGGTGTGTAGGCCTTTGGGACCCAGCCACTGACACTATAGTGTGATTAATAAGCTTCTCAGACCCTACTGTTAACAAATCCCAAAGACAAGACCACAGTAAGACGCCCAAACGTATATATATAAAGCCTGGCCCAACCACTTATCGGGCACAGACAGGCGCAGAGCGGGTAATGAATTATGGGCTCCTGCCCTTGGGAGAAGAAGAATGGTGCCATCTCCTTCCACCCTCCAAGAAACGTGATTCAATAAGCAGTTATATGATGAACTGAGATAAATTCAGCACACGGATACACCTGCAAGTATCCGGATTAGGTTAATAGTTTTCCACGTGCTTGATGGGGCCTGGGGCTCTATGGGAGAACTACCCACGCACCGAGCAGAGGAACTTGAGATCTCCTTCAGGCAGCCATAGACAAGTTTGCTGTATGGACCACGTCTTTGGGTAGATGTCAGGGGGGTGTCCCTGCCATGCCTCTTCCTGGCAATGATGGGCAAGGACGGGCCCGCCCTTGGCCCGGGCTTCGCCCGGGCGTTGCCCGCGCGTGTCCCGCGATGGCGGGAGCTCGATTCAGTTTTTAAAGGGCTCCTGCCCCTTGCACTCCTTCCCGGCAACAACAGCGCTTCCCGCGACGGCGGGAGCGCGATTTCAATTTAAAGGGCTCCTGCCCCTTGTCCTCCTCCCGGCACAAACAGCGCTTCCGGCAACGGCGGGAGCGCGATTCAGTTTTTAAAGGGCTCCTGCCCCTTGCACTCCTTCCCGGCAACAACAGCGCTTCCCGCGATGGCGGGAGCGCGATTTCAATTTAAAGGGCTCCTGCCCCTTGTCCTCCTCCCGGCACAAACAGCGCTTCCCGCGACGGCGGGAGCGCGATTCAGTTTTTAAAGGGCTCCTGCCCCTTGCACTCCTTCCCGGCAACAACAGCTGTTGTGCGTCAAAAAATGTAACGCCGGCTAACGCCATTCCAAAGCGCCATGCGGGCGCCTTATTTATGGAATGACGTTAGCCGGCGTAGCTGCCTGGTGTGCGTAAAAAAAAATGACTTACACCAGGCAGCGCCGGCGTAGGGGAAAATTGAGCTTGGGCATAAAAAAATGTGGCCAGTCAGGCTGAGGCAAAATTTTCGCCTCAACCCGATTTGCGACATTTTTTTTTACTCCCAACCGCCCGGGAGTGTAAATACGGCCACATGCCTCGGAGTCATTTTTTAGAAGGGAACGCCTACCTTGCATATCATTAACGCAAGGAAGGTGTCCACGCTAAAAAATGACGCAAACTCCAAGATCTTTGGCGCTAGACGGGTCTTACGCCAAAGTATAAATATGGAGTTCGTTTTGCGCGTCGGATTTGCGTAAAAAAAAACGACGCAAATCCGGCGCAAACAGAGTATAAATATGCCCCTAGATGTTTATAAAGTGGGGTAGTTCTCCGCTATCTCATTACAGAGTATAATAGCACAAACAATGGAGCTTGTGGATGGTGACCTCAACCATGATCTAGCACCTGTGCAGCTAACAATAACTAATAACAATGTGACCACTTTCCTATTGAGCTGGGGGACATCCACCACGCATCCCAGAAGCAGGGGGAATTGGGCCCAATGTAGCTGTGTGGAGACCATTTTGTTAACTGTAAAGATAAACTCCATCAACAATTATGTATAGGAGGGCAATACGGCGCTAGATGTGTGAAGACTGATGGGTCTGTTGAGCATTTGGGGCAGCCAGAGGAGCATGTTGGGTCTACCTGTTTATCTGTGCTTCTGCATTACGGACTTCTTTTTTTCAGAACAATGCTGCCAGATTTTTTTAGATAATACAGTCCCTAAGTCTGTTTCTGTGCTAAGCTTGGTAACAGTGATAATGGGTGGGATCGCGTCATCTATCATTCTATGTAGCTTTGCAAAACAGCCCCTCAAATAAGCAATTTGGTACATGTGCATAAGTGGTAGACACTCGTGGGATTACTGGGGAAAGTTACTCCACTGAGCAGTAGACCCTCCTCCACAGTCGATAGTAGGCAAAGGTGTCAGGCATTTTAGTCTTTCCCAACTGTTTGAATTATTCTAGAGTCAGAAATCCACCCTCTGAAAATATTCGTCCCTTTCTCTGGAGTGTGTGCGTTGAACTGTCTCAGTAAATTATACAGGTCTAGGCATCTTGATGTCAAGCTCCTCAGTCTTAATAGAGATGTGTTGCACTGTGCAGCGTAAGTTAGTATAACGTGCCTGTGCTGCTACACAATATCCTTCAGGGTCTGGGACTGTAAAGGGACCATTTTGTTAGGAACATGCGTGCATCTCCCAAACTCAGTCATGGTGTTTTACCACCCCATATAAGTTGAGTAAGCGGAGTACAAAGTTTACCAGAAAATCACTTTCATGGGGTGACGGATATCTTAGTAAATAGTCATAAAAGTTTGGGGAGTACCAGCTTTTCTATCAGGGCCACTCTGCCTGCCACAGATAGGGGTCTTGATCCAGTGATCTAATTGTGCTTCACTGAGCATTGGGCCATAGTTGTCCTTTGGAATTATTTATTTATCTGTATTCACTAAGATAAAAAGACGTCACACCGACACCTACCTGCATTGTAAGGCAAATTTCCTCAGGGAGTGGAACATTTCAGATTTTCCCCAGTTAGTTTCCGGGTTCTTTTCCAAAAAAAGGATATCGTTGGCATACAAAAAAAACAGAGATCTCGGTTTGGGAAACTTGAAACGTCTCTTGCAATGCCACTTGCGCAGGAAGGAGCCCATGGCTTTTACCGTGAGGGCAAACAAAAGTGGCAGTAGGGGCAACCTTGTTTTGCACCTCTACCCACCTGAATGACGGGAAAAAGGTAGCCATTGACCCATATCCTATGTAATAGACCAGAATGTAGGCACTCCTCCAGACAGTGAAATTACTCCTCAAGCCCATGCGGCACAATACTGCAAAGAGGAATGTCCGCTCAAGAGAACCAAAGGCTCTCTACGCACCTAGAGGGCTTGCACCTGCGGTCTGATACGTGAATTATCGGCAGGAGAGTACAAGCAGGTTACTACAGGTGTCCCTACCCAGGATAAAACCCAACTGATCCAGTTCATAGGAACCTACATCTGTTGGTGCTTGCCAGGTTTTAGAATTGTGGAAATTCTTTAAATTCTTTCAGATCTGGGAGCTAGCTAAGTCATCTATTGCTAAGACAATTTTGGACAATGTTGTGGTGCCATTATACTCGCACACCATCCTCCACCCACTTCAGCATAATATCGACCAGAAAGGTGTCGATTTGAGCATTTGGGTGCAGTAGTGATGAAAAGTTGGGAGAATGCTGCTTTTCCAAGTTCAGGCTCTCAGTGTTCGTGCGAAGTAATTATCTATTTGCTTTGGGACAGACACCTCTCAATAACCATGAAAGTGTACTACTGGCTCCCTCACCATCCCCACAAGTGTGCGTGTGTGTGCCTCTGATTTGTTGCCTATATAAGAGGCTCCAGGACCTTCAAACTCTTTAAATTTAGTTTTTTTTCTATTTCAAATAAGATCCACAGAATATAGACAGTGATTGCCAGAGTATCTGAAATGTATTCAATGAATTTGTGAATATATACATCCCAGTGTGTCGTTTCCTATTTCCAGAAAAATCAGGAAGAATTTGAACGTGTTTCTCTTGTAGGTTCAAATTTTAAATGAGGCTTCAAGAGAGACAGACATACAAATCACAAAACGCTACTATTTCCGATTTTTACATTCCTGGTTGATTATTCCCTTAGTTGTGAAAAAAATATTGCTTTTCTGTGGAAAGGATTTGACCTCATGTTCCTTGTTGATATTAATAGCTTTCGGGAAAGGCTTAAATGACTCAAAAAGATCTCAGTTGAAAAAAAAATGGACAGTTGTTTTTGGTATCAGTAGACACCTTATTCACTATGGGCTCAATATTCTTCTACGAAGCATCCATCTTTGTGTATTACAAAAAAACAGTCTATGCCCACTGAGTGAGTTTAGCAAAATGTATTGAAGAAGCAGATTCCTGGAAAGAGAGGCACATCTATAACACAGTGGGACATGGCACCAAAAGGAAGTAAACGCAGACAGGAAAGGGAGAGCATTTCAGACAGAGGACAGAGGACAGATCGTCAAGAACAATAAAAAGCATGACATTAGAAAATATATTCTTCTTTTTGATTAGATTTGAATTAAGCGTACCCAATTACCAATCTCTAAAATAATGAAGAGACACTAGAGAGAATTAAAATGAATCAATCAGGTTTCAGCTGCCTACCTGATGACACCAACAAAAACATACTATTGCTGCCGTTAAAGTGGCTGTGGTAAACGCCTGCCTTTATAAAAGCCGCTCACTAGAGCGCGAAGTTGATATGTTTCAGTCATGATTGATTTTTGTTTTAACTTAGTGCATAATAGGTGCATTAAGGAGCATCAGAGGTGTTTCTTATAGTCACTATTTTCTGAGTGAGACCTGTTCAATGATCTTAAAATGAACTGCATTGATGTGTTAGTTAGTTATAATGTAATTATGTCTAAAGTTGTTGGGTTTTTAAATTTTGTTTTAGAACATATATTATTTTATGACTTTCATCCTGGTATTACATAACTGAGGCCAGCAGTTATAGAACAAAAATGAAAACTTAAAATATTTCGACCCAACTAACTTTTATCAGGGTTTACATTATTAAGAACCATTTCAGCATCATCAAATAAACTCTGGGGCATACTTAGGTAAAGTCGCACTGCAACAAGTGCAGCGCCACTTTCCTTGCGCCCCTTTGTGCCCCCATACCGCCACCATGTGTGCGTTGTATCTCTGGCGCAGGGTAAGGGGCAATAGCGTCATTTTCATTGACGCTATTGATGTACTCTGCAGGAGTAGCACCAAAATATTGGCGCTACTCCTACAGAGTACATAGGGGCCCATTATAAACAATGGAAGCCCCCTTTTAACGCCTGCTCTAAACAGGCGTTAAAAGTGTTGTGAAAAATGACTCAAGGAAATCTGTTAGATTTCCTTGCACCAGTTTTTCGGCCCCCTACATTATGCCTGATGCATGCATTGCGCCACTTTGTAAATATGGCGCGAGGATTTTGTACTCGTTGGGCAACATCAGCGTAAAAAAAAATTGTGCTAAGATGGCGCTAGGGTCTTATAAATATGCCCCTATATTTTTAATGAGGTGGCTAGTTATTCTGACGCTGGTCAAACAGTATATAGTCTCTGCTATTTACCCAGCGGTTGGATAAAAAGTACAAAACCACTGCAATTTAGCCAGCAACCAGCTAAACATCTGAAACTTAATGACCTATCTGCCTGCAGGGTAAATATCAGAGGTTAAATACCCTTTGACTGGCATGAGGATAAATACTGTGAAGGAGGTCTTCCTTTAGCTGTTCATAAATACAAAAAATGGATACCATGGGTGGGAGCCATTTTGTTATGGGGGTGCAGGAAAGTTTGTGAAGCATTGTCATTCTATGGCATTGAAGTAAGTGCTTATTCAAACATGCAAAAGTTTGTTTAAAAATACTTGAATGAATTAAATTGAGTTGTTCACATGTAAAAAAGTAACAACATTTTAATTAAAAACGTTTAAAAATGTTTATGATGGCATAAAAATTAAATAGGGGATTTAGGATGCACATATCTGCTTCAGAAGCTTCAGGGTATGCCACCTAGATGCTTTCTGCTTCACTTTAATGTCGACCCAGATGATAGAGAACTGGGTCAAGACCATAAGGATGAGCAAGCCCTGGAGGGCTGGGAGTGCTACACCCAGGATAACCAGTACAAGAAGGGCCTGATGAAGTTGGACCCAGCAGACCAAGAGTATGAGGGTGGAGAGGATCAATAGGATTAAGACTAAGGGAATTATGGGCAGGAGGACCAGTAAAGATCAACATTAAGAAGGGTCAGGACCATGGAGTGCTAGAAATGTGCAGCACTAGGAAGACAAGGAGCAGGAAGGACTAGAATCAAGAGAACCAGATTCGGGTAAGGAGTACCAGGGTGACCATGAGAATTGGAAAGGGACCAGGGCCAGAAAGAAGATGAGGAGGACCTGAACAACCCAGAAAGGCAGGACAAGGAGGAGGAACATGACCAGAAGATAAAGGACCAGAAAGGAAAGGGAGAAGACCAAGAGGAGGGGAAGACCTTACTGATTCTCAGACACATATATTAGAATACCCCTCTTGTAAATGGTTCATGTTGATACTTATTATGTGTGAGAAATCAGGTTTTTGGTTGAGACGGTGGAACCCCTTATCAAGCACCAACCACAACAAAAGTCACTAAATTAACCTACCCTTAACTTTTGGGTAGCTTGGCACAAAAGCAGTCAGGTTTAACTTTGAGGCAATGTGTCAAGAATTTATGCGGCACACAAACAGTAATAAACACAACACAAGAAAAATCCCACACCAATTTAGAAACATAAAGCAAATGTTAGTATATAAAATGATATGGCAATGCCAAAAATCCACTCAGTGGAATGGTAGATATGCAGTTTTAAGAGGATATAGCACCTAACAGCCCAAAGCGGCCCTCATGGTCATCTATTCGTAGATGGCCGGGGGAAAGTCACAAGTTTAGTCCAACCGATATGGAGCTCTGCCAGATGCACAGACCAGGTTATTCCGGCTGAAAAAGTTACTTCTCAAAGTCCAGCATGAAGAGTACAATTTATGGTGGAGAAGGCCACGAGGAGCAGGGAGAGCATTGCAGATGGTTGTCACTGTAACTCGAAGTCCTGTAGCGTGAAGATCCAGTCGGGAATAGCAGATGATTATTGCTGGAGCTTTGCTTTGACAGTCACAGCGGGCTTTCATTGCTTTAGTTCAAAGTGTAGATCTAGAGCTGCCCATTGTAACTGGTGGTAGATATTGCACAGAGATCCGGGTTCACTGGAAGTTTGTGTTGGTGGTTGTCACAGGTGGCAGAGTCTTGACATGAAATTGAGAGTTTGTGATTGCAGAACGCCAAAAACGTAAGGATTTCTCAGTTTCTTCCATGGGAGTTCACTCTGATGCTCGCCAAGGGTCCAGAACCTGTGGGGGAACTTCTAGGAAATCAAGGATTCACTCTACAAGGGGACAGCTAGGATCAGGCAGGTCCAGGTGCAGGTCCAGGCAGGTCCAGTTGCAACAGGTTATTGAGTAGTTGCAGAAGGCCTTTAGAGCTTGTGGTGTCCATTTAGCTTAGAACATGAGGTCAGCTAACTCGCCCTGGGAGCTACTCAGGTTTGCCTAGGATGAACGAAGCAGGTGAAGTATTCCTATCAAGAAAAGGGCAGACCTCGAGCAGCAGAGCAGCCCTCTGGAGAACGAGACAAGACTCATGCATCAGGGTAGACCTCTGGGAACAAAGCAGCGCTTCTTCTGTAGTCCACATATCCAGGAATGTACTGAAGAGGAGGTTCAGGCGGTGCAATATTTATACCCGGTGCCAGCCTCCACATCTATTTCTGGAAATGTCTTCCCTTCTACTGTCAAGGCTCCAAGTGGTCTGGGGTAACAAAATACTCGTTTCAGGTTCCCTTGTGTGAGTGCTGGAGACCACCCTTTGACATTTAAGTGGGTATGGAGCAGCCTGCCCCCACCCATCCTGCCTTGATGGATCATCCTGCCATCACCTAGACCCCCTTTATTACATTGTCTGGGAGGATTACACAAACGACAACTGACAATCTATTCACAGACATGTGATCTAAGAGAGAGGCTGCAGGCACCAAATGTTTAAGACAAGAATTTGAACACTTTCTAAAAGTAGTACAAACAAGACCAATCCAGGATTCCCTTGTTGGATTGCATGTCTATATTAAGGTCAATAAAAGTGGCAACAAGGGATTTATTTGGATTCATAGTGAATAGTGACAATTATATTTTGATTAACTTGTGATGTCTAAAAGTGACATCTTATCCTAATTGGTTGTACTTTATACATTATACCTTAAAATATAAGGACTATTATGAATAAATCTCATAGAAAGGTAATAAACTATGCACAACTTTATACAAGAAGCCCACAGCCAGAAACACATTACTGAAATATGATTGCCACCACCCACAAGACCTCAAAGAGAACCTTCCACTTAGATGATTTCTCCATCTATGAAGGAATTGCTATAAGAAAAATTACTATCTTTCAGAAGCCAGCCAACTTATGGAAACATTGAAATCTTGGGGATACCCACAGAGATTGGGTATCCTGGAGTACACTTGTCATAGAAATATCATAAAGGCCCATATCAGGAACATTATAAAGCATATGGCAAGTCAGAAAAACATGTTAGCATGTTATGCCCATAAAAGGAACATTAGCAAACATATATGTAGCATCATAAAACTACACAAGTTAACCTATAAATCCCTCATGTCCATACTAGGAACATACGACTTATGTAGGTCCAAAGAAAGTACCTGTTTTTATGATGAAGTCACCTCCAGTGCCACGAGGAGAACAAAAAGGGGCCCCCGGTCCTCCAATTCACAAAACGGGGGCCTTGCGATGAATTGAGTGAGGGTGGCAGCACAAACCCCCTTCTTCTTTAATATCGAGCCCCTCCTGGGGCCTGCGATCTCAGAGGGCCCCTCCGGGCCTCAACTGGCCCTCCAGAAGGAGGAGCAAAGCCAGCACCACAATGGGGGAGGAGAGGGGTACCACACACCTCCTCCGGTTTATAACTGGCTCCTCCTAGGGACCACGATCTCTGGGGGCCCAAAAAAAACCAATTGAGCCGAAGACTAGGCGACACGGGGGGCCTGCGATGAGGATCCCTCCCCGTCTGCAATCTCCTTCATACAACTAATGGCCCAGTGGGGCCAGGGGAGAGCCTCCGAAGAGGCTTCCGTCCCCCTGCCATTTCCTGAACTCACGGTGGGGGCTGGCGGGACAGGGAGCCTCCGATGAGCCTTCCTCCCCACCTGCAGCACGCCCAGCAACAATGGGGCCCGTTTGAGCGGGAGTCCTCTGAGGAGGCCTCCACCCCACTCTTTAACAGGCTCCTACACCCCACGTGGTGCACCAGTCTCTCTCTGCCCTCCCAGGCCACGACGCTGTCTCCGGATCCTAAGGTAGAACCTTTGGGCGCCCCGGGATGCTCCTTAGAGCGTACTAAACCCCAGGGGCACCAGTAGGAGTGCGCTCGGTCCGACTTCACTCTTTGTGCCCCGGGGGCACCGCACAGTGTCGTTCACTCGCACTTCAACAAAACAGCATGCCCGGGCTGCAGCGGTAAAAGTTCTTTGGCGGCAATCCTGGTGAGTGTTGACACAGCGCAAGGGGGCAAAAAAGTAAAGTGCTTCCAACGTGCTGGAGCAGCCAAGATCGAAGCACAGTCCAGGCACTTTGCAGACAGGTGCAGGGGTCAGGGGCCACGGCACCTTGCCCCTGGGAGACAACAGCCAAAGAGAAAGGAGCACAGGTGGCAGAGCCCAGTTCATCCAGGTGACCAAGCAGGTCACAGGTTAGCACAGCAGCAGCAGTACATGTCGATTCCTGGTGAGTCCCTACAGCATTCTGGGGGTCATTCTGACCCCCGCGGGCGGCGGGAGGCGCCCGCCTGGAGGGAGCCGCCATATGGCCGCTCCGCGGTCGAAAGACCGCGGAGGCCATTCTGGCTTTCCCGCTGGGCTGGCGGGCGACCGCCAGAAGGCCGCCCGTCAGCCCAGTGGGAAACCCCTCCCCACGAGGAAGCCGGCTCCGAATGGAGCCGGCGGAGTGGGTATGTGCGACGGGTGCAGTGGCACCCGTCGCGTATTTCAGTGTCTGCGAAGCAGACACTGAAAAACAAAGTGGGGCCCTCTTACGGGGGCCCCTGTAGTGCCCATGCCATTGGCATGGGCACTGCAGGGGCCCCCAGGGGCCCCACAACACCCCATACCGCCATCCTGTTCCTGGCGGGCGACCCGCCAGGAACAGGATGGCGGTATGGGGTGTCAGAATCCCCATGGCGGCGCAGCAAGCTGCGCCGCCATGGAGGATTCTGCAGGACAGCGGAAAACCGGCGGGAGACCGCCGGTTTTCCTGTTCTGACCGCGGCTGAACCGCCGCGGTCAGAATGTCCTGAGGAGCACTGCCAGCCTGTTGGAGGTGCTCCCGCATCCCCGGCCCCGGCGGTCCTTGACCGCCGGGGTCGGAATGACCCCCTCTGTGTCCAGTTACAGGTAAGTTCCAAAGTGTCTCCAAGAGTTCTCCAATTGTGGGGAAAATTCCCCTGTACTTATCCTCAATTTTATAGTGTGTTACAAAGAAAGGGGAGAGGAGGTTCCAACCAGTTACAACTGGTTCTGGGAGTGCCCCCTCTCTCCTCCAGCACAGAGTCCAAACATCAGTTGGGGGTAAACAACCTTATTGTGTGAGGCAAGGGTACAGCCCTTACAAATGCAGGTATGCCCCACCTCTCCCTTCTCTCAGCCCAGGAACACTATTCAGCACGCAGATGCATCTCTGTGACAGAAAAGTATGCACAAAGCCTAACTGTCACTCTGCCCAGACGTGTATTGGAGTCAAGCTGCAAAACACCAGAGTCATAAGCACAGAGAAATACTCACTTTCCAGAAGTGGCATTTCTGTAATAGTAATAAAAATCCACTTATACCAGTAAGCAGCATTTCTTACCACCATTACAACCATACCAAACATGCCTACGCTACCCCTCATAAATCAGACAATACCCCCTACACTTAAGGCAGGGCATTTCTAATGCAATCCTATCAGAAGGCATCACTCACAGCAGTGAGGCTCCAAGTTAGGCTGTTTGTCACTACCAGGACAGGCCACGCAACCTGGCACATGTCCTACCTTCTACATACATAACACACTGCCCACAGGGCTAGCTAGGGCCTACATTAGGGGTGACTTACGTGTAGTAAATGGGGAGTTATGGGCCTGGCAAGTAAATTTAGATGCCAGGTCCCTGTGGCAGAAAACTGTGCACACAGGCCCTGCCCTAGCAGGCCTGTGAAAGGTTTAAAGGTTACTTCAGTGGGTGGCACAAGCACAGTTGCAGGCCCACTAGTAGTATTTAATTTACTGGCCCTGGGTATAGAGATACCACTGTAGCAGGGACTTATAGGTAAATTAAATATACCAAATAGGTATAAGCCAATAATACCACCTTTAGAAGGGAGATCACCTGCACTTTAGCACTGATCCGCAGTGATAAAGTGCTCAGAATTCTAGAGCCAACAGCGAGAGGTCCGAAAAAATAGGAAGAAGGAGGCAAAAAGTCAGGAGATGAACCTGCCACAAGGGCCAGGTCCAACAAACACCAATCCAGAATATGATGTCAAGTAGACCATTACCCCTTGTTGAACACTTCATGCAGCTTAAACACTCAGAGAAAGAGATGACATGGTGGGTTTTAGACATCATTAAACCCATAGTAAGGTACTCTAATTTCAATTGTTTGCTCACTTGTATAGAGAACCCCTGGATCTCGATGGTAGGCAGTGTAAGAAAAGGCCTCAACATCTCCATTGAGTGTCAGACCTCAGCGACATTATAAAAACATATTTATGATTGACTAGTTTTGCACACTCATGTGTCGATCCAGTGTTATATTAAGTATAATCTATTGAGTGTGTGCCACTGACCTTAGTAACATCATAACCAGACACTTATGATTGACTTGTTTAGCACACTCATGTGCCAATGATCCAGTGTTAAGTTTTGTATAACGTATTCAGTGTGTACCAATGTCAATAACAATGTTTCACATTTTGAATATATTTTGGGGAAAAAATCAACATTGGAATATTTATGTTTGACAAACATGGGAAAGGTTGCTTTATTTACCATGTTATGTTATGTGTAATCTGTTCAGAGTGTACCATTGATCTTAGCAACACCACAATCACACGTTCATAATTGACTAGTTTTGCACAAGCATGTGTTATTGATCCAGTGGTGAGTTGTGTATAACTTATCAAGTGTGTTCCAATGTCCAAACCTATGCTCCACATTTGGAATATGCTTTTAGGAGGATAACATCATTGGAATATTTGTATTTTCTAAACATTGTAAAGGTTGCTCTATATACCATTATATGATTTAACCACTGATTGTTAAATATTCTCATTGATTTACACTTGTGATATTCACAGATAAGGTCATCCTAACTTTGTATTTACAATGCCCCATAATTTGTTGCACAGATGTATCCAATGTGTCTTTCTTTTCATTGACTTGTAATTCTAATGTGTTGGGATAAAATATTGATGGATGGCATATGGATGGGGCTTTACTGTGTCCTTAAAGTAATATATCTTCTCTCTATATTTGTTTTGAGTTTCAGAACTCTTTCCCCCATGAGCACTTTTTACATTTGTCTTTTCTTCTCATTTCAATGTTTCAGATCATACCTATAATATGTCTGACACCGAACTAAACTCTAGTGGTAAAGTTTCTGTATGAGCATTTTCCTGTGCACGTAGTTAGCGTCTTGTGTTCACACTGACGATCTAGTTCATATTCCCAAAATGACAGACATCAATCAGCAGTCGAATGCTGTGGTATTTCAATGAGCGTTCTCTCATGCATTCAGTGAGCGTTGTGATCCTGCAGAACGCTGACCTTTTGAACTCATAAGAAAGAAGAAGGTTTTTCTTTGAAGTAAGTTCTTTTAGCCAGAGGATCTACTTTCACACAGACACACCACTTCCTCGTATTTCTGATGTATTAAATTTATTTCCATAGATTCTGATTCATCCACTGTTTAGCTGTGACTTTCTTTCCATGTTCTGAAGTAATACTTCATTCTTCTTCCAAATTACCACAGACCATTGTAACTTTGGCAGCCCTTTCTAACCACACAGTGTATTTGTCCTGTTCCCTGTAGACAAGAGAAATGTTGATCCTGATGGTTTGTTTGTTTGTTTGTTCTATTTAGATCAATACTGAATGAATCTGACTCCCTGTCCCCTTATCAAGGAAGCCCGAGTTCCAGGAGCACAATTGTACAGTTTTCTCAATAAGTACCTCCAATAAACAACTTACAACCTTTTAATCACAAGGCCTTGTCAGAGACGTGAGGTACACTCTTTTTACCAATTTATTTCTAAATTTTTATCATTTCCTTCAATTTTGATTTAAGAATTGTCTACGCTGATATTCTGTACTTCAGTAAAAAACATTTTAGGACGCATTACCCCTTGACATTATAGCCCTTCTAGTAAATAAAAGCCCTGGCTCACAGTAATTCTTGCGTTTCAACTTGCATGCCCAGTCTTGTGCATGATACTTTTTAAGAATGCACTGGGTAAAGGTTTCATCCTCTCACTACCCTTCACTTACACAACTTTTTTCTATTTTTGGAAAGTTTTCCAAACGATTTAGGGGCATATTTATACTCCGTTTGCGCCGAATTTGCGTCGTTTTTTTCGACGCAAATTCGACGCAAAACTAACTCCATATTTATACTTTGGCGTTAGACGCGTCTAGCGCCAAAGTTCATGGAGTTAGCGTCATTTTTTTGCGTGAACACCTTCCTTGCGTTAATGAGATGCAAGGTAGGCGTTCCCGTCTTAAAAAATGACTCCCAGGCATGTGCGTGGTATTTATACTCCCGGGCAAAAATCACGCCCGGGAGTGGGCGGGGCAAAAACCCCCGCATTTGCGCCTCTTTTTAACGCCTGGGTCAGGGCAGGCGTTAAGGGACCTGTGGGCTCAGAATGAGCCCAGAGGGGCCCTCCCCTGCCCCCAGGGACACCCCCTGCCACCCTTGCCCACCCCAGGAGGACACCCAAGGATGGAGGGACCCACCCCAGGGAAGAAAAGGTAAGTTGTGGTAAGTATTTTTTTATTTATTTTTTGTGGCATAGGGGGGCCTGATTTGTGCCCCCCTACATGCCACTATGCCCAATGACCATGCCCAGGGGACACAAGTCCCCTGGGCATGGCCATTGGGCAAGGGGGCATGACTCCTGTCTTTGCTAAGACAGGAGTCATGTTAATGGCGTCTGGGAGGCCAAAAAAAATGGCGCAAATCGGGTTAAGACGATTTTTTTGCCTCAGCCTGACTTGCCCCATTTTTGGGACGCCCAAACGCCATTTTTCCCTACGCCGGCGCTGCCTGGTGTACGTCGTTTTTTTTCACGCACACCTGGCAGCGCCGGTCGGCTAACGCCGGCTAACGCCATTCAATAAATACGGCGCCCGCATGGCGTTTCAGAATGGCGTTAGCCGGCGCTAATTTTTTTGGCGCAAAACTGCGTTAGCGCAGTTTTGCGTCAAAAAGTATAAATATGTCCCTTAATGTTTTAATCCGTTTTTAACCGTGGTGGTGGTTGATTTCCACACACATTATATGATCAGAGCAGCACTCTCCTTGCTATTCTAAATACTACAGGTGTACTATGCTGTGATCCAACAACAATTGTTTGACTTCTAATAAATATGATTGTCGCTTAATGCTCAGAATAGGGTTGTCTATTTATCTTCACATCAACATTTTATCCTGGAGATGGTCTCATGGATTCACACTGCCTGAGACCAAAACGTAAACGTACAACCTATCACTATTTTGGACCACTCACGTCACCACAACAAGTCTTGTCTTACGTACTAAGATGGTCATTGCTCTGTTGCTGTAAGAGAGTGGGTCTTTGTACCTTGCCTTATGTAATGAAGTGTTTAGACTCAATACACATTGCCAATGTACTACATGTTACCATTTGTTAAACCCCTTCAAACCTGAATTGTTTGATTTTCATTACGGCTCTGAAAAAGCAAGTACATCTGTCTATGAGATTTTTTTCAGCATTTTCTTTATATTTTAACTTAGCTTCTATAAAGTACAATCAAAAGGGTTTGAGATATCACTCGTGGGCATCACAAATCAACCTAAATATAATTTTCACTATGAATCCAAATTAATCCCTTGTTCACACTTCTTGTTAAACTTTCTAAAAGTGGCATTTTCAGAATTTGGACTTAAAGTTTGATTTTACCATTAAAGAGAATCTTAAATGACATTCCATTTGAGTCCAAACTTGACATTCCTATTTGTTCCCAATCAAAAGTTAGCACTGTAGGAGGCTAGCTTGGTTTGTAGTGGGTACCACAAGTACTTACACCTTATACCAGGTCCAGTTATCCCTTATTAGTGAAATGTAGTCAGTGTTTGGAAGCCAAACTGTCTAGGGGTAGCTGTAGCTGAGCAGTCAAGGCTTATCTACCATTGTAGTCACACAGTACTTACACACATGAAAAAAATACCCAGTGTTACAAAAATAAAGGTACTTTACTTTGGTGACAAAAATGCCAAAAATACCTTAGAGACTATAATATAGAATGCCGAAATAGTTGTAAAAACAGTTAAAAAACAGTGTTAGAAAACAGTGCAAATAGTGAAAATCACAATAGATAGCAATGGGCCTGGGGGAACACACACCATTCTACTGTAATAGTGCAATGCGAAAGTCAGTTTCCCACCTAAGCAAGTGTAGTGTGTAGAGGGGTTCTGAGAGTGTAAAGAAACACCAAAAGTAAGTACTAGAACCCACCCCAGAGCCCAAGAAAGCAGGAGTAAATCACAGAAAGTTTCCTAGAACACACAGGAACATGTGACAGAAGATTATGCAAGAAACAGAAGAGACTGCAAGACACCAACAATGGATTCCTGGACCTGAAGACCTGTGGAAGAAGAGGATCAACGGAGAACAGGAGCCCCTGCTAACCCGGAAGAAGGTGCAAAAGAAGAACCACCGGTGAAAAGACAAAATCAGTTATGCACCCAAGAAGACAGATGTGGGTTCTTGGTTGGTGCAGACGATGTCCCACGCCATATGGAATGATTGCAGTCTGGTTTGCGTCGCTGGATTCTGATAACAAGCCCTGGCACATACAAAGGACGCAGTTAGCACAAAATGGTGCTGCCGAGGGCCAGGAGGGACCTGGTGGCCTCTAACCAGGAGGGGAGACAGAAGGGACTCTCAGAAACTCAGAGAGTCCTCAGAAGATGAGGCAGCGCACACAGGAGTCCCACAGCACAGGGACAAAGAAGGTGCAAATGGAAGGCCATGCAGCACCACACAAAGGGATCTCACGCCACCGGAGAACCACTCAGGAAGCTGTTCATCGTAGGAAGGAGTGCTGGGAACCTGAGCTGATTCTTGTAAGGTTGCACACAAGCCTTGGCAACTGCAAAACACACAGTGCACAGGAGTACTGTCTTGCGTGGAGAGGCAAGTTCTTACCGCCACCAAAGTTGGACAGCAGGACCTTGGGACAGTCAGAGTCACTTCAGTCCACCACCCGTGTTGCTGGTTCCACGCACTTCATCAGGAGAGGTAACCCATGCCACTGGTCATCGCTGCAGAGGGGTGCACGCTGAAGCAGGGAAGTGACTCTTTCACTTCAAGGGAGATTCCTCCACTTCTTCCGGTGCAGGCTGAAGACAGGCTGTCCTCAGAGGATGCTTGACCTGGAAACAGTTGCAGTTGTTGCAGGAGCTGAATATACAATGTTGCAGAAGTCGTCTTTGCTTCTTTGTTGTAGTCTGTAGAGTTCTTGGAGGATCCAGTTGTAGTTTCGTCAGTAGAAGATGAAGTAAAGGATGCAGATGATTCCTACTGGAGTCTTGCAATCTGAATCACCCAGAGGAGAGACACTAAATAGCCCTGAACGTGGGATTGGCCAGCTACACAGGTAGCTGTGGCCAGCTACACAGGTAAGCATATTATTAGCAGAGGGCTCTGACATCACCTGCTGGCACTGGCCACTCAGATGCTCCAGAATGCCCCACCACCTTGGAATCCAAGATGGCAAAACCTAGGGACACTCTGAAGGAGCTCTGGGCACCATCCCTGGGGTGGTGACAGACAGGGGAGTGGTCCAAGCCAAAACAGGGAATGGGGGTCCTTGAACTGGTGTAGACTGGATTATGTAAGGAGGGCACCATCTGTGCCCTTCAAAGCATTTCCAGAGGCTCTGGGAGGCTACCCCCCCCTTTCCTTTAACACCTATTTCCAAAGGTGGAAGGTGGAAGACCCCTCTCCCAAAGGAAATGCTTTGCTCTGCCATACTGGGATCGAGCTGCTTGAGCAACAGGGGGGCATAAACCTGTCTGTGAGGTGGCAGCAACTGGGGCCGCCTGGAATACCTCAAAAGACTGGTTTGACAGTACTGGTGTCCACTGTTGGCCCCCCAGTTTGCACGGAATTGCACAACCAATACTAGAAACAATATTGGGGTACTATTCCCAGGTGTAAACACCTTACATGGCCACATTCAGAGTTACCATTGTGAAGCTGGACATAGGTATTGACCTATGTCCAGTGCACACATAAGATAGCCTCCCCGCACTCACGAAGTCTGGGAAAATGGTCCTGGTTGATGTGGGGGCACCTCTGCTGGTGCAGGGGTGCCCTCACACACAGGTACTTTGCAACTAGTCTTCAGGGTTGGAAGAACTGACATATAGGTTACTTATAATTGACCTGGTGCAGTGAAAATGGCTGTGAAAGGGTGCATGCGCCCTTTTACGCAGGCTGCAATAGCATTCCTGCAGAAGCCTTTCCATGGGCTCCTTATTTGTGGCAAAAGTAATGCTGCAGCCAATGAGAATCCTCCGGAACGCCAGTGCCCTGGGTATCTAAGTACCACATAGAAGGGACTTATAAGGGGTGACCAGTATGCCAATTTGGGATGAAATACTGGGTTACCAGTATGTAGTGACAAATTTGAGAGGAGAGAGAGCATAAGCTTTGGGGTCCTGGATAGCAGGATCCCAGTGACACAGTCAAACACACTGACATCAGGCAGAAATTGGAGGTAACATGCCATGGTAACATGAAGGACAAACATTTCCTACAAACACTCATTAAATGTAATAAGGTAATCCGATGTTATCTGTAGGAAGAAATAGGCCTTGCAGTAATGAAAAACAAATGTAGGAGTTTTTCACAATCAGGGCATGTAAAACATAAAAATGGGGGTCATTACAACCCTGGCGGACGGTGTTAAAGCGGCGGTAAGACCGCAAAACAGGCCGGCGGAAATTTTTTGGGAATTACAACAGTGGCGGAAACCGCCAACAAAGACAGCCACTTTAACACCCCGACTGCCACGCCGGTACAGACAAACAGCGCGGTGGTCACCACCAACAGACAGGCGGGAGACAAAGTACCGCCCACAGTATCACAACCTACCAATCTGCCACCTTTTCCGGGGCGGATTCACCGTGGATAAAAACACGGCGGAAACAGCCATTTCAATGGGAAAACGCTCACCTCTACAAACTCCACGAGGAAGGAGGACACCATGGAACCGGAACTCCAAATACTCCCTGCAATAGTCTTCCTGCTCCTGTACGATCATCATCAATGCCGGCGCCGAAGACAACGGTGAGTACTGCACCTACGACATAGGGGAGGGGGGAGGCAAAAGTCAGGGACACACACACGCAACACCCCCACCCCAACCCCGACCCTCACCCACTACAACACACACACCAATGCATATCCAAACATTACAGTAACAACCCCCAAACCCCACGGAAGAATGCAAAGACAAAAGGAAATGAGTGCAACCATTGTAATATATCAAAAGTACAGTAAGCAAATATATACACATATAATTTCACATTCAAAAAAATATACATCACGATTAGTAGTGCAGGTAATGCACCATTCAATGTCCGTGGACCACTGGGCCCAAAATGCATGGGCGAGGCCCACACAAGATACCTGAGCAAAACGGAGAGAACACTGCTGGGGCATCAGATAGAAATACAACAGGCACCTCAGGGGGAAGGGAAGGGGGGGCACCTTAGCCGGATGACTGCACCACGCCAGATCCACAACGGGGCTCCATGCCCATTGATGTATCCTATGGAGTGCAAAGCCACAGTCTCTCAAGTCTCTACAGTGGGTGGGTTGCCCACTGTTCAATCCTGGGGAGTGCAAAGCCACAGTCTCTCAAGTCTCTACAGTGGGTGGGTTGCCCACTGTCCAATCCTGGGGAGTGCAAAGCCACAGTCTCTCAAGTCTCTACAGTGGGTGGGTTGCCCACTGTTCAATCCTGGGGAGTGCAAAGCCCCAGTCTCTCAAGTCTATACAGTGGGTGGGTTGCCCACTGTTCAATCCTGGGGAGTGCAAAGCCACAGTCTCTCAAGTCTCTACAGTGGGTGGGTTGCCCACTGTTAAATCCTGGGGAGTGAAAAGCCACAGTCTCTCAAGTGGATACCTTTGTCCACTGGTTCTGGAGGGGGACTGGTGCCCAGAGTGCTTCATCCTGCCAAGGACAGACGGAGTGGATGCATGCCTTCACTGGTTTTGGAGGGGGACTGGTGCCCAGAGTGCTTCATCCTGCCAAGGACAGACGGAGTGGATGCATGTCTCCACTGGTTCTGGAGGGGGACTGGTGCCCAGAGTGCATCACTCTCACCGTGACGGTCCCAGTTCCGTCACTGCCCCTGCTGCACATGGGCTAGCGGGGCTTGAGTTGGCGGTGCTTGCCCTGTTCAGCAGTGCTTGCCCTGTTCAGCGGTGCTTGACTTTGCTGTCTCTGACCTGTTCAGCGGTGCTTGCCATGGCGGTATTTGCCCTGTTCAGCGGTGCTTGACTTTGCTGTCTCTGACCTGTTCTGCGGTGCGGTGCTTGCCATGGCGGTCTTTGCCCTGTTCAGCGGTGCTTGACTTTGCTGTCTCTGACCTGTGCAGCGGTGTTTGCCATGGCGGCCACCCATTGCCCAGCGGGGCTGTGGCTGCCGGGGCCCTCCTGTGCACTGACTCTGGCGGTGGCCTCCTGGCCACTGACGATGGGGCTGGCGGTGGCCTCCTGGGCAGCGGGGATGATGGCGGGCTTCTCCGCCATGCTGCTCTTCCCAGACTTTGGCGATTTCTTCTGCCCCTTCCCCACCTTGGGAGGAGTCACAGCTGAGTGGACACTCCCCCCGGGACCCTTGTGAGCGGCTTTTCCGGCTGGAGTCTTCCCCCTGTCCCGCCGGGCACTGTCCAACTTCTGGTGCTTCACAGGGGGGGGGGGACTGGCTGTGCTCTGGCTCCGTGTCACACTGGCTGCCCTGGTGCCCGGTGCATTCCACATACCTCTAACAGGCACCACTGGTATCGGGTGATTTTTTGGCTGAGGTGCTAGTACGGGGCCTATGAATTGGAGGGGGGGGTGGTGGGAAAGAGGTCAAGGTTGCTCAGGAAAAGTTGCTTACATACACTGGGACGGGTAGCTGGAGGGGTTCTGGGAGTGGAGGAAGAGGAGGTGGTTGTAGGAGGTGTAACTTTTGTTGATTTGGGTGCAGGTGCATGCGCTGGAGGCTGTCGTGAGGTGGATGGATGTTGGGTGGGTGTGTGCCCGCGTTGGTGTACTTTGGGAGGGGGCGTCACAGACACACTGGGAGAGGACACAGGGGACGTGTAAATGGTAGTGGGGGTGGTGAGTGCAGGTGAGCGGGGTGTGCTGGTGGGTGTGCTGGTGCGGGACCTGGTGGCTGTAGTGGTAGTGCATGCAGGTGAGAGTGTAGACGACACTGGGAGGGAGGAGGGAGACGATGAGGAGGGGTACACAGTGGAGGCAGTGGATGTTGCTGTGTCTGTATGTGTGTGATGCTTGCGTGAGTGCCTGTGGGAAGTGTGGTGCTTATGTTTGCCTGAGCTTCCCTTGTGTGTTGAGGTGTGTGCAGGCTGGTCTGACGGTGTGCTTGGGATAGGCAGAGGTACAGGGAATTGGGTCTGGGTGGAGGAAGTTGGAGGGGGGAGGCTAGAGACAGGGACAATGGCTGCCATCAGTGCTGAGGCCAGAGATTGCAGGGTTCGATGAAGGGCAGCCTGACCAGAATGAATGCCCTCAGGAATGCATTTGTGTGTTGCAATTCCCTTTCTACACCCTGGATGGCATTCAAAATGGTAGACTGCCCAACAGTGAGTGACCTGAGGAGGTCAATGGTCTCCTCACTGAGGGCAGCAGAGGTGACAGGGGCAGGGGCTGAGGTGCCTGGGGCGAAGGTGATTCCCACCCTCCTGGGTGAGCGGGCACGGGGCGAAGGCTGAGGGGCTGCTGGGAGGGCGGTGCTGGTAGGGGGGGTGGCGGCTGTACCTGTAGAAGTGGGGGGCACAGATTTTGCCGCCACCACAAGGGAGCTCCCATCGGAGGACGAGTCCGTGTCGCTGGTTGCTGATCCTGTGACCGCCGTGGTGCTCCCCTCGCCCTCCGTCCCACTGGTGTATTCTGAGTCCGTGGTGCGGCCCTCCATGGCCATGTGGGATGCAGCTCCCTCGTGCTCCGGTGCCACTGTACCTCCGCCTGATGATGCTGATGCACACAAGAACAGGGAGAGCAGAAAAAGGTGGGGGGAACGACAGAAGAAAGACAGGTTGAGTGCATGGCTTACCGCTACCGTTGGCGGACAATACAGACACAGCAGACCCCTTCACTACGCCGCGCTGTTGGGCTCTACTGATGCAGTTCCTTTGATATGGCCTACATGGCTATGGTCGACATCTGCACACATAGATGACACAGGGGCATGTATACCTGTACTTGGCACTCTACAGAGGTGTGGTGGAGTGCCACATGGCCTGCATTACGGAGGGGCCTAGCCTACAGAACTCGCCCTGGCCTTGGGAAACCCACAGCCCTCCTCCCCCACCCAGACACCATCACTGCGCGCAAAGTCAGCTGAGTGAGAGTGTACTCACCCCCTTGTGTCTGCTGTGATGCCCTCAAGCGCCCATCCAACTCAGGGTAGGCCACCGCCAGGATCCGGAACATCAGGGGGATCATGGTGCGACGGGCACCCCTCCCACGTTGGGAGGCCATCCCCAGCTGAGCCTCCGCCGTCTTCTTGCTCCAGCGGCAAATGTGCTCCCATCTTTTACGGCAGTGGGTGCTCCGTCTCTGGTGGACCCCCAGGGTCTGGACGTCCTTGGCGATGGCACGCCAAATAGTCTTCTTCTGGTGGGCGCTGACCTACATGACATGTACAGGGGAAGAAGAGAAGTCATTACCAACTGCACCGTCAAAGTGAGTGGCCCACATCCCTACCCTTGCCATGTGGCACATGCATTCACAGTCCTTCATGCACGCAGAACTCTGCCCCCTTCCTTCTTACAACCAGCCCTCTCCACCCAGGCATAGCCCATACAACTTGCTCCCTGTGTACTCACCTGTTGGTCTGGAGGACAGTAGAGTAGCGTGTACTGGGGGAGGACCCCATCCACGAGCTTCTCCAACTCCTGTGCAGTGAAGGCAGGGGCCCTTTTCCCAGACGCACGAGCCATTGTCTCTTCCAGACCGAGGTCACAGCAGCACTTGCAGTGTAGGTCCTCTCCTGTCGAAGATCAGGTATCGAGTGATTGAACAGATAGAAAATGGCAGTCACGTCCGCGGCGGTGACGTCTGCGGCGGTGCGTATCATTACCGCCCGCGCACTTCGTCATTGGCTCCTGGGACCCATAGGGTCCGATGTTATCCAATGCAGCATTGCGCAGCGGTCTTCGACCGCCTACCGCGACGGTGTACAACGCCAGCGGAGTTACCTCACATCCCATTGTCCCAGTTCAGAGGTCAGTCAGCCACCATGTCAGGGGCCCACATGGCTTCATTTTCAACTGCGTCACACCTACCTAGGCCTGGACTCAACACACATACAGACTACTTTTTGGATTATGTTTCGTGTTCTGTGTAGACTGTGGGTACATACCTCTGAGTTGCTTGACTCTGTGGTCGCTGTTGTCCTTCCTAGGCACCGTCAGCTGGGACATGTGAGGAGATGGCGGAATCCTCTGGTGTACCGACCGCTGGTGGACCTGTTGACAATGGAGGAGCGACATTTAATCATCACCTACAGGTTTGACCGTGCCACAATCCAGGAACTGTGTACCCAGTTGGAGCCTGACTTGATGTCAGCTATCCGCCATCCCACAGGGATCCCCCCTCAAGTGCAGGTGCTGTCAGTGCTCCATTTCCTTGCAAGTGGGTCTTTTCAAACAACAGTGGCCATGGCATCAGGGATGACCCAGCCTATGTTTTCCAACGTGTTGTCCAGAGTGTTGTCTGCCCTGCTGAAACACATGAGGAGCTACATCGTTTTCCCTCAGGTGGAGGATTTGGCTACAGTTAAACGTGACTTCTATGCCCTTGGACATATCCCCAACATCATAGGTGCCATTGATGGGACCCATGTGGCTTTGCCCCCCCCCCCCCCCCCACATGAGTGAACAGGTGTACAGGAACCGGAAGAGTTATCATTCGATGAATGTACAGATGGTATGTTTGGCAGACCAGTACATCTCCCAGGTAAATGCTATGTTCCCTGGCTCAGTGCATGACGCCTACATCCTGCGGAATAGCAGCATCCCTTATGTGATGGGTCAACTCCAGAGGCACCTGGTGTGGCTATTAGGGGACTCTGGTTACCCCAACCTGTCATGGCTACTGACCCCAGTGAGGAATCCCAGGACCAGGGCAGTGGAACGCTACAATGAGGCCCATGGGCGGACTAGGAGGGTGATCTAACGCACCTTCGGCCTCCTGAAGGCCAGGTTCAGGTGCCTCCATATGACAGGTGGTTCCCTATTCTACTCACCAAGGAAGGTGTGCCAGATCATCATCGCCTGCTGTATGCTTCACAATCTTGCTTTGCGACGCCAGGTGCCTTTTCTGCAGGAGGATGGTCCAGATGACGGTGTTGTGGCAGCTGTGGAGCCTGTGGACAGTGATGAGGAGGAAGCAGAAGAAGAAGACATTGACAACAGGGACTCAGTCATTCAGCATTATTTCCAGTGACACACAGGTGAGAACACATTCTTGCCTACTACAAGTACTTTCACTCTTCTACCTCTATCCTGTCTGTCAATTTCAAGCAGTATTTGGTAACTGAGTTGTACATTTCCATTACGGTTTCACAGGTGTGGTTACCAATGTGTGTCATCTGCTTACATTCTTCATGGACTTGTGATGTGTGACATAGGTATGTTGACATTACATTTGAGAACGGATTTTGTCACTGTCATAGCTAATACACATTTTCGAAATCACAGACTGACTCCAGATTGTTTTGTGCTTCAAGGGTGTTTATTGAAGTGCTCAATATTGGAGGGGGTGGTAAAATGGTGAGTGGTGATGGTGGAGGAATGTCCATGGCAGAGTCCAGTCTATTAGTCTCACAGGTGCATTGCCCATATGGGCATAGGAAGTGGAGCTGGGGTAGTTCCAATATGGACAGGGTTACAAAGTGGGACAGTGGGATGACAATCAGGGTGGTCTCATTTCTTGGCGGGGGTCTTGCTATCGTGCTCTGTCCTGTTCCTGGATCTCAGGGACCGCTTGCGGGGTGATTCTCCGTCTGCAGGGGGTGGGGTGCTGGTGTGGTGGTCCTGTGGCGGGGCGTCCTGTCCACTAGCGCCGGCGGAGGTGGTGGGCAGTTCATCGTCCATGCTAGTGTCAGGGGCCCCTTGGAGTGCCACGGTGTCCTTCATGGTGTTCAGTATGTCCTTCAGCACCCCTACGATGGTGCCCAGGGCGGAGCTGATGGTTCTGAGTTCCTCCCTGAACCCCAAATACTGTTCCTCCTGCATGCGCTGGGTCTCCTGAAACTTGGCCAGGACCGTTGCCATCATCTCCTGGGAGTGGTGGTAGGCTCCCATGATGGAGGAGAGGGCCTCGTGGGGAGTAGGTTCCTTTGGCCTGTCCGCCCCCTGTCGCACAGCAGCCCTCCCAGTTCCCCTGTGTTCCTGTGCCTCCGTCCCCTGGACCGTGTGCCCACTACCACTGCCCCCAGGTCCCTGTTGTTGGGGTCGTGGGTTATCCTGGGTTCCCTGTAGTGGTGGACATACAGCTGATTGACGTGTCCTGGGTACGGAGGTATGGGACCGCTGGGTGGGTGCTGTGCTGGTGTTACCAGAGGGTGGAAGGTCTGTGGTGGGCTGTGCCTGTGCGAGGGGAACCGACTGTCCCGAGGCCTACGATGGTCCGGCCTGGTCATCCGGATCCAGTTGGCCAGAGCTGCTGTCATCACTGTGGGCCTCTTCTGTGGGTGGGGTAGAGATGTCTGGACCCTCCTGTCTGGTGACGTTGGGTAGTGGTCCTGCAGGGGTGTAAAAGCATGATTATTGCATCTGTGTGTGTCATGGTGTGCAATGGGTGGGTGACCGTGTACCCCAGTGCTAGCATTCCAGTGTGGGGGCTTGTGTGATGATGGTTGGGGGGGTGTTATGGGTATGTGCAGTGGGCATGCTTTAGTGAGGGGTGTCCATGCTTTGTTGTGTCATGCAGGGCTTGGTGTTGGTATGTGTGATTTGTGTAATTAGTACATTAGTGAGGAGTTGGAGTGATAGGGGAGTGGGTGAGGGTGGGGGTCTGTGATGGCATGCAGGTAGGGTGGGGGATGTGATAGTTAAGATTTGACTTACCAGAGTCCATTTCTTCACCGACTCCTCCGAGGCCCTCAGGATGCATAATGGTCAAGACCTGCTCCTCCCATGTTGTTAGTTGTGGGGGAGGAGGTGGGGGTCTGCCGCCAGTCCGCTGTACCGCGATGTTGTGCCTGGAGACCACAGAACGCACCTTCCCCCGTAGGTCGTTCCACCTCTTCCTGATGTCCTCCCGATTTCTTGGGTGCTGTCCCACTGCGTTGATCCTGTCGACTGTTCTTTGCCATAGCTCCATCTTCCTATCTATGGAGGTGTGCTGCACCTGTGATCCAAATAGCTGTGGCTCTACCCGTATGATTTCCTCCACCATGACCCTGAGCTCCTCCTCGGAGAACCTGGGGTGTCTTTGCCGTGCCATGGGGTGGTGTAGGTGATGTGTGGGGTGGTGTATGTGGTGATGAGTGTGGTGATGTGTAGTGGTGTGTGGTGTTTTGTGCGTGAATGTTGTGTGGGTGATGGTGTTGTGTGCCTCTGTATGGTGGGGTTGTCTATGCTGTGCAGTCTCTCTGGCCTTCATCAATAATTGTGGTCGTTGGGGTTTGTGGGTGATGTGGGTGTGTGTTTTATATTGTGTTGGGTGTGTGGGAGTGGTGTTTGTATGTGTATCAGGTGTGTGTATTTGGAATTGTCCAATGTGGCGGTGTTTTGGAGATGTGTGTGTATTTTGAGCGCAGCGGTGTGTACCGCCAATGGAATACCGCGTTTGAAAGACCGCCGCATGGATTCGTGGGTCGTGATAGCATGGGCGTGTTTCTGTTGGCGTGACGGTGGAGGATTTGTTTTCGGCAGTTTATCACTGACTTTTGGTGTGGCGGATTTGTGTGGGTGTCTGAATTTCGGCGGATTCCAAGATGTGGGTCATAATAGCTGTGGCGGAATTCCGCGGCTGCGGCAGTGTATTGGCGGTCTTCTGCACGGCGGTAAGCGGCTTTTACTGCCAATGTTGTAATGACCTCCAATATTGGAGTGGAGAAGTGTGGCTCAATGGTTAGAGTGGCAGACCCTGAAGCAGAGATCTGGCTCAAGACCAGGGTTCAAGTCCCGCTTCGGCAGGTCTTGGGCTCATTTCCCCTTGACCAGATAATTCTCGCCTTGGTGCCTAATCTAATTCATGGGTCCCACTCTGCAACTCTGGGCAATAGCTTGCTTAATCTCCACAACGGCCCCAACAGCACTTGGATGCCTGGCTTCACCCTGGGGGTGCTCAGGAGTGGGCGCCTCACAGGGAAAAGCCAGGAGGGGTTCCATAGCGGTATGAGTACAGCGCCTTGAGACCCTAACAGGTGAGTAGTGTGCTATACAAGTTCTAATTTACATTTACAATATTTCATAACTTTGAAATACAATGTACCCTGCTGTTTAGGGCCTACATTAGGGGTGACTGACATAGATTTATATGGTTAAAGAAGAAAGGTTTAGGCCTGGCAAAAGGTATATTTTGAATTGACAGCTTTAAAACTGCACGATATGTTTTAAAGTGCTACTCAAGTGGGTGGCACTCTAAGGGGCATATTTATACTCTGTTTGCGCCGGAATTGCGTCGTTTTTTTTTTACGCAAATCGGACGCAAAGCTAACTCCATATTTATACTTTGGCGTTAGACCCGTCTAGCGCCAAAGATCTTGGAGTTTGCGTCATTTTTTAGCGTGGACACCTACCTTGCGTTAATGATATGCAAGGTAGGCGTTCCCGTCTAAAAAATGACTCCAAGGCATGTGCGCCTTATTTAAACTCCCGTGCAAAAATGACGCACAGGAGTGGGCGGGTCAAAAAAAATGACGTCCAGCAGCTTTTGTGTCATTTTTTAACGCCTGGTCAGGGCAGGCGTTAAGGGACCTGTGGGCTCGGAAGGAGCCCAGAGGTGCCCTCCCATGCCCCCAGGGACACCTCCTGCCACCCATGCCCACCCCAGGAGGACGCCCAAGGATGGAGGGACCCATCCCAGGGAACTTAAGGTAAGTTCAGGTAAGTATTTTGTTTTTTATTTTTTTGTGGCATAGGGGGGCCTGATTTGTGCCCCCCTACATGCCACTATGCCCAATGACCATGCCCAGGGGACATAAGTCCCCTGGGCATGGCCATTGGGCAAGGGGGCATGACTCCTGTCTGTGCTAAGACAGGAGTCATTTCAATGGGGGTTGGGAGTAAAAAAAAATGGCGCAAATCGGGTTGACCTGACCTGACTTGCCCCATTTTTTGACGCCCAAGCTCCATTTTCCCCTACGCCGGCGCTGCCTGGTGTGGGTCATTTCTTTTGACGCACACCAGTCAGCTGCGCCGGCTAACGTCATTCCATAAAAAAGGCGCCCGCGTGGCGCTTTGGAATGGCGTTAGCCGGCGTTAAAATTTTGGACGCACAACTGCGTTGGCACAGTTGTGCGTCAAAAAGTATAAATATGGCCCTAAGTGCTTCATGTCCATTAGTAGCATTTATTTTTAAGGCCTGTGTGCATGTACTGTGGTATATTATGGATTTATAAGTAAATTAAATATGCCATTCTGTTGTGCCATTTTTTAAGGAGAAGACACAACCTCTTTAGCACTTTACTAGTGGTAAAGTGCACAGAGCCCTAACGCCAACAAAAGTGTCAGACCACCTAATACAATGATAGTAGCTATGAGCTGAAAAAGTACAGCATGCAGAGTTGATAAATGGAGATGACTGTCAGAATCTGAGCTCTGAGTGACAACAGATGCTGTCAGATGCCGATGTAGTGGTTTAAGGTTGGATTAAGGGCAGAGAGAGTGAAATTTGGCAGAAGTATCTGAAGATGGCTGGGTAAAAGGGTCATGGTCTATGAAGGTTGGCAAAAAAGGTTTCAGACACTGTGAAGGCTAAAGGTGACAAAAATAATCAATGGCTAACAACGAGGGTCAAAGGAATGTAGCAGTCAGCAGAGGGGAGCTCAGAATGACAAGATGACTCTGACAAGGAAAAGAGGGGGTCAGAGAAACTGATAGATTGAGTAAGATGGCCTAAACTGTGATTATATGAAACAAAGGGCTCTGCTTGTGAGCTGTGCTAGTACTGCAAACGGAGGTCAAAAGTGGTAGCTTCAGCACCAAGCTAGTAGACTGCAAAGCTCTGAGTGCAAGTTGAAGTGTGGTCACGATACCTGAGCGACAAAGAGTTTGAATGCTAGCAAGAGGGTTGGATTGCAAAACTGGTGGCATAGTTGGAATAACTCTTGACTGTCCGAGTAATTTGAAGCTGGATGATATGCTTTTAAGGCTGAAGAAAGAGTTGGAAGGGCTGTGATGCCAGTAAAGATCATGCAGGATTGTTGTGGGGTTGACAGATAGGCACGGTTAGACCTGTCAGCCTTAGGGTGGTCTTCCCCCAGACCTTTGGTCTGCTTTGCCTCACCTTTGCTGTTCTATTTTTGTTGGCCATAGGACTCTGAACCCCTTATCACTGCTAACCAGTGCTAAAGTGATTTTGTTCACTCCACAAAACATGGTAACATTGTTGTATACAGAATTGGTATGTTTAATAGACGTATAAGTCCTTCACTAGTAAAGTGCATTATGTGTGCCCAGGGCCTATACATTAAATGCTATGAATGGGCCACCAGCACTGACTTAAGTTGCCCTTTAAAAATGGTTCAGGCGTGCCACTGCAGGGCCTGTGTGTACAGTTTTACTGCCATGTCAACTTGGCATTTAAAACCCCTTGCCAAGCCTTAGGCTCCCCTTTTATTATACATAAGCCATCCCTAAAATAGTCCCAAGGCAGGGATAGTGCAGGGTGCTTTGTAATCAAAAGGCAGGACATATTCTTCAACGTTTTACAGATTCTGGTAGTGAAAACTCTTACATTTGCCATTCACTACTGTGAGGCCTACCACTCTCATAGGACAACTTTAGGGATTCCTTAGTACATTTAATAAAGTGTAATTCCTGACTGAGAAGAAGTAGACCTGTCATGTTCAGTATGATAAATCATCTTTAATGGTAAAGTCAGATTTACTATTACTATTCTGAAAATGCCACTTTTAGAAATATGGCATTTCAATGTTCTTAGCCCTGTGTGCCTACAGCCTGCCTCCAATACACATTTGGGCTGAAGTGACAGCTGTTTTTCTGCATTCCCTCTAGACAGTTTCACCCAAAGGAAGAGTAGGGGTGACTGAGTTGCCATCTGCATGTTGATGCATCATCTGGGCAGGATGGGAAGGAGAAGCTGACACTTACACCCAAATAAGCAGTGTCCTGCACCCACACAAAGGACTGTTTGAGCCCTTGTAATGAGTCTGGAGCCAGGGCAGATAGGGAGGACCTCTGTGCACTTTGAAACCCTTCTTTAAAGTCACCCCTGACTCAAAGGCACTACTGGGTATAACAACTGGAAATCTGACCCTACAAACTCAGTACACTTCTGGACCTGTGAAGAACTCTACCAGGAAGAAGTAAAGTTGTGCTGCTACAAGAACTGCCACTCTGAAGTGCTGCTCTGGAAGAACTGCTTTTCTGCTATGCTGTCTGATGCCTTCTGCCATCCTGAAGAAAAACTAGACTCATCTCACTTAAATCCAGAGTGACTCCAAGGGCTTGCTGGCTTGCCTCCTGCTGTTCTTAGATCTCAGGGACACAAAACAATTAGACCCATCATCACCTACAGCACCTGGACTATGTCATGCCAATCCAGACCTTGGCCCTTGAAAGTGGCTATAAAGTACTGCAACTGCCAAATTCCACTCATCACCACCACTCCACTGGCTGCACAGCTTAATACCTCTGCATCACCGTCTTTGCAAGGGTTTCGCCAATGATGCATTCTGACTGTGCAGATCATAACCAACACAACACCTGCATTCAAAGGCTTCAACATAGGTGCATCGCCTCCTCTTCTCCAAACATCAGGTCATCGACAGTGACACATTCTCCACCCAAAGGTAGTTTTTAAGCGGTACAAGATTAGTCCCTAAATCGAACCTGTGTTCCATTGTGGTCAGCAAGAACTTTCAGATTTGACCCGGTCATCTGTGACCAGATAGTCCCAGTTGGTGCTTTTTGTTTGTAAGTACTGTATTTTCAGATATTTTTTACAATAAATCATATCTCGACTTCTACCTATTGGATTTTTGTTGTTTTGGTCTAGTTTTGTTCATTAAATTAAACTCTACTTTTCTAACCAGGTGTGGTATCTTTTTGTGCTGTTTTTTCAACATTTTACCGTTTAAATTTTGCACAATTTCTTTCCACATTGCCTCCTACGTTAAGCCTGCCTGTTCTGTGCCAAGCTACTAGTTGATGAGCACAGGTTAATTTTTGATGTGCAATTAGAGAATCCATTCTAATAATATCTTTGGCAAATAGAATAATCAGAAAGCCAAATAAGTTATTCTGCTGACAAAAATGAGTCATTATGGGAGTTGTGTGATCATTGAGAGGCAACAGGCGGGTTCATTAGTCTGTGAAATGGGTCAAAATGCTGAGGTCATGGGAGACAGTGGGGAGTGGAAGCTATGCACTGTGTTTTGTTACTTTCTCTTCCAAAGCCAGAAAAATAAACATTTGCATGGCTTATTAAATACCAAAAAGTATTCTGTGTTGGGTTGTGTCAAAAATGTGATGCAACCCTGATACAAAGGGCCTCATTTATGAGGGCTCAGCGGCACACTGCACCACCAGAGTGTTTTTTTTTAATGCTCCAGTGGTGCAGAGTGCCAGACCATATGTACAAGCCCACTCAAAGCCACCTTGTGTGGCTTTTCACGGCCTTATAATTATGGACCCCTTTCAAGCATAACACTTCATGAAAGGGTTGTCCATGAGTGCTGTTTGGAGTGTTCCCACGCAACACCCATGAAACCCAAAGGAATCTGATGCGTTCCCAGGTTAACAAGTCTGGGAATGCATCAGATTCCCATGTCCCCTCAGGTGTGGTGTAAGAGTGACGCAAAGGGGAGAAATATCTTTATTTCTCCCTGTTTTTTCCTCTTTCTGTGTGCTGAATTCTGCAGCACACATAGTAGAGGAAAACACCACTTGTGATTGTTTTTGTGCAAGAAGGTGTTCCTTCCTGCAAAAAAAAACAATCATCCCTACAATGCAGGCACCCTTGCACCATGGTGCAATAGTGCCTGAATTGGCACATGGCACCAATTTGTGCACCATCGCAGGGGAAGAGGGCAGAAATGCTGTATATGTTGTAGATATGGTGAATTTCTGCCCTTTCCTGGTGGTGCAGGGTGGTTCGGCAAGGCATGCGCTGCGCCACCCTGCACCAGAGGGCTTGCAAATTAGGCCAAAAATCTTTTAAACTATGGTACCAAAAGCTAGATTTAAGAAAAGGGGTGTGGCACCCAGTGCAGTGCCACTTTTCTTGTGGCCTTTAATGCTCCTCTAATGCCACCATGTGTGTGCCATATCTAAGATATGGCGCACCATGGTGGTAGTAAGGGAACTGGCATCAAATTGTTTGACGCTAGTTCAGAGCTTTGCAGGATTAGAGTAAAAAATGTTTACACTAATCCTCCAACGCCCATTGAGGCCTATTGTAAACAATGGTATGCCTCCTTTTACTGCCTGCTCTGAGCAGACGTTAGAAGTGCTGAAAAGAAATGAAGCAAAGAAATCTCTTAGATTGCTTTGCACCATTTTTTCAGCCCCCTTAACGGAGGAACACCCCCTTCGCATACATTATGCCTGGCACAAGCTTAATGTATTGTAAAGGGTTACAACATTGCGCAATCCATGCATTGCACCACTTTGTTAATTTTTGCCTCGTTGGGCCACATTAGCATAAAAAAAGATTCTAAAGTGGCACAAGTGCCCCAACTGTCTGTGTGGGGGCAGCTAAGCATCACCCAAAAAGATAGTATCAGAGAGTTATCTAATGAGCTCAATGGGTCAGAAGAGGTATCATTATAATATACCATAGGGGAGGTGGTCTAAGCGCTTAGAGAGAGGCTTTGAGCACTAAAAAAAATATGTTCTCTGAAGGTTTCATGGCCAGCTGAAAGGTTGCGGTGATGACAGAGAGGGTTGGGTCAGCTTTTATATCTACAGCAGTATTAGGAACACTCGAAAGGAGTAGGATTAGAGTTCTTAGTGGTGAGGCTTTTAGAATTAAAATGAGTCTCTGCAGAAAGATCTTACAGTATCTGAGGACTAATAGAGCTTACAATCTAATTGAGGGAGAGAGAGAAAAAAAGAGAGAGAGCAAGAGAAAGAGCTAGAGAGTGATGGGTCAGATTAGCATTTAGAACAGGCAAAGAGGACTGTCTGGAGGATTCTGAAGGTCATGTGTGAGCTGGCAAGGGGCTACAAGGACAACTGACCTGAGGTCTGTAAGTCAACAAGGGGATTTCAAGAGCAAGATCCACTGTCCTATATAGGGCATATTTATGACTTTGTGGCGCAGCGCAGCAAGTCACCTTGCTACACTGCATCACAGAGAATGGGCAGGAATGTGTTGCATTTCTTCCTTTGTCCCTTGGCGGGCACCATTTTGGCAGCATAGGTGCACTGCAGGCTCCCATATAGGTGCCTGTGTTGGGGGCAGGCATTTTTCTCTTTCTGTGTGTGTTGCAGAATGCAGAACGCAGAGGGAAAAACTAGGGGAAATAAAGATATTTCTCCTCATTGAGCTTCACTGGGGAGGCGTGGCAGTTTTGGCACATACCCAGGTCTAAATCTTCAGGTAAATCTGGGAATGCATCAAAATCCATGGATGTTTTATCGGAACAGCCATGCAAACACCCATAGAATGCTTTCCTGGGGCAGAGTAATGCAATGTAGTGATTTTGTGCTGTGTTCTGTAACTTAAGATTTATCAAGCCACTCAGGGCCATGCAAGGTGGCCTTGTGTGGCTTCATAAATCTCATTTTGGCATTGTATCTTGCTTGCACCATGTTGCGTGCTGCAAGAGTGTGAGGAAACAGGGCTGATTGCAGAGGCCCCCTAACTTTTTGCCCACTTCCACTTTATGCTGGTGTTTTCCTGACTCTGATGGTGCCCTGGGTACTGCAAACCAGTCCCAGGGCCTGTGCTCTGTGTAAATTGGATATGCAAATTTAGGCTAATTATAATTGGCTAAGTTAACCTACCTATAAGTCCCTAGTATATGGTAGGGCATGTAGGTTTAGGGACCACAGCATAGGTAGTGCACCCATAGGTGCACTGCTGAGGTGCCCAGTGTCATTTTAAAGGCAGGCCTGCCTTGCTGGCTGCTTTTAAATTAAAGTTATATGCAAATTCGACTTTGGAATTAAAAGTACTTCCAAAGTCTTAAACTACCTTATTTTTACATATAAGTCACCCCTAAGGTGTGCCCTATGTGCCCCTAGGGCTGGGTGCCATGTAACTATAAGCAGGGACTTTATAAAAATAGATTTATAAACCCTGGTGAGGTAAAAACAGCCAAATTCGTTTTTCCCTCATTGAAGTAAATGGCCTTCATAGGCTAGAATGGGGAGACTTTATTTTAAATTTTAAAGTCTTCTTAAATGTTGCATACGAAGAATTTGGTATCAAATTAATTGTTGTAATAAATCCCACAACTTCCAGTTGTTGAATTTAATATAACTTGTTCAGGTAAAGAGTTTTAAACTTTACCTAAAAAGTTGCCAATTTCAGCCCTGCATTGTTTTTGCTGCTGTGCTCTGATTGGCCAGCCTGCAGCAGCTTAGTCAAGCTACCTTGATGAGGTGTGAAGTGGCCTGGCTTCACACAAAGGAATGTGCTTGTGGGAGAGAATCTCCCTTCAGCAGATGGTGAGGCAGGAAGGGGGAGGGCTGCCAAACTGGTCTTCAAAGGCAGAGAAGGACATTTGGAGCAACCTGCAACACCCCCACATCCTGCAACCCCAGACAACTAGGTGCCCCCTTGATTAGATTAGGAGAGGGCAGGAGAGGGGTGTGTTTATGATTTTTAGCCACACCAGTGGGTGGGCTCAGCCAGATGTAACCTCCAAAAATCTGATTCAGCCATGTTGGATTTTTAGAGAATGTTGCCTTTTGGGATGGATTTTTGCCACACTTCCCAGGAAGTAGTCATCACAGGGGGACGACCCTGCACCTGATTGGAGAACCAGGACCCCCCTGCTTTTCACCCAGGAGCAAGGATAAAACTGGCAGACCTGCCCCCACACCTCAGATCCCCGCCAGATTTCAAGAAGAAAAGAACTAAAGGAGAAGAAGGACTGCCCTGCTGGACCCCTGGCCTGCACCTGGAACCTGCACTCAGAAGGACTGCACCAGCTGCACACTTGGGTTTCACCACAAGAAGGACTTTGCCTGGCTTCAACTGGTTCAAGGAGGGACTCCCTGTTTGCTGCAGGTGAAAAATTGCTATCCAGAGTCCCCCTGCACCAACTCCTGAAAAGTGACCAGCTGACCACTGTCCAGTGTCCAAAAAGGAGTTTGCGCCAGGTGCATTCTGGGAGTTGAAGTCCGCACCCCCCAAGGACCATCTCAGAACTTCTGGACCCTTGGGGTGAGCTGTGGACCCCAAAAGAACCTTAAAAGAACATCTGGGTGAAGCCCCAGAAGTTTGGAGAAGATTTGAGAATTTTTGTAAAAAAGCTCCAGAGAGGGACCGACCCGCCGCGGAAATTCTAGCCGGCTTGCCTCAACCGTGACCCGGCCTGACTTGGTGGTTCGTCCCGGTAAAGAAAAATCTCCGAAAAAGAGACTAAGTCCGAAGGTAAAAAGTTGACCGGGACCTCCCAGCCATCGTATCCAAGAAGGGCTCCACGGACGTCGGATCAAGATGCAGGTTTACCCCGGTCGAAGGATTTTCACCTCGAAAAAACAACTAAGTCCGAAGGTAAAAATCACCACCGAGGAATCCAGCATCGCGTATCCGGACAAGGGCTCCAGGAGGTCGGATTCGACTGGCAGGTTCGTCCCGCTGAAGAAAATCTTCAAAATAAAGACTAAGGTGGTCATTCTGACCTCGGCGGTAAAAGGCGCCTACCACCGGTCAGAAATCCTCCATAATTCCGCTGCGGTCGCGGTAACCCGCCACGGGCATTCTGACCCGCAGCAGCCAAACCTCCGAAAATCCGACAGCCACAACAGACCGCCAGACCAGCGGTCGGCAGAAAAGTGGAGGTGACCAAACCTCCACCGTCACGCCAACAGAAATACGCCCATGCCATTACGACCCACGAATCCACGCGGCGGTCATTCAAACGCGGTTTTCCATTGGCGGTACACACCGCCGCGGTCAGAATACACACAAACGAACAAAACTCAGCCACATTGGCCGATTTGAATTCCACACACCTGATACACATACACACACCACTCCCACACACACAATACAATATAAAACACACTCCCACATCACCCACAAACCCCTACGACAAAAAATTCAGAAAGAAGCACCGAGAGACACATCATCGAACACAGAATACCATCACACAGAGGCACACTACACCATCACCCACACAATATCCACACACAAAACAACACACACCACCACACTCAACACACTTAACTACACATACTCCACCCCACACATCATACACACCACTCCATGGCACCCCAAAGACAGCCCCGCTTCTCAGACGAAGAACTCAGGGTCATGGTGGAGGAAATCGTTCGGGTAGAGCCCCAGCTCTTCGGCACACAGGTCCAATACACCAGCATTGCCCGGAGGACGGAGCTATGGCAGAGGATTGTCGACAGGGTCAACGCTGTGGGACAGCACCCCAGAAATCGGGAAGACATCAGGAAGCGATGGAACGACCTACGGGGGAAGGTGCGTTCCATGGTATCCCGGCACAACATCGCCGTGCAGAGGACTGGCGGAGGACCCCCACCTCAACCCCCACAATTTACAACATGGGAGGAGGAAGTCTTGAACATCCTGCATCCTGACGGCCTCGCAGGAGTCGGCGGAGGAATGGACACTGGTAAGTTGAAGCTTCACTACTGCTTCCCCCCCACCTGCATGCCAAATCATACCCCAACCCTCACCCCCATCCTCGAACCCCACCCTCACCCCCACCCCCATCCTCACCCCCACCCTCACCCTCACCCCCACCACCATCCTCACCCCCACCACCATCCTCACCCCCACCCCCAGCACACCTATTCCCTGCCAATGTCTCACCATCACAACCCACACATCCCAAAACCTAGGCCTGCATGCGTCCACTAAGCATGGACACCCATCACCAAAGCATGCCCAATGCATATACACATCCCCCCCACAAGCCACCCTCACCAAAGCCCCCACACACGAATGCCAGCACTTGGGGACACGGGAACCCACAGATACACCCATATGCCACACATTGAAACTATAACCATACCTCTATACCCCTGCAGGACCCGACCGCCAACACACCGCCACGGAGGGCCCAGAATTCTCCACACCCCCCACCCAAGAGGCCGTCAGCGATGACAGCAGCTCTGTCGACCTGGACACCGATGACCAGCCCGGACCATCGGGGACCTCTGGACAGTCGGTTCCCCTCAGACAGCCACAGGCCACCACAGACCCAAACCCCTCTGGGAACACCAGCACAGCTCCCACCCAGCGGGCCCATGCCTCTGTCTCCAGGGCGCGTCAATCTGCGGTGTGTCTACCACTACAGGGCACCCAGGATAACCCACCACCCCAACAACAACAGGGACCTGGGGGCAGTGGTAGTGGGCACACCAGCCAGGGGGCAGAGGCCCAGGGAAACAGGGCAACTCGGAGGGCAGCTGTGCGACAGGGGGGGGACGGGCCCAGGGAACCCACTCTCCACGAGGCCCTCACCACCATCATGGGAGCATACAACCGCTCCCAGGAGACGATGGCGACGGTACTGGCCCGGTTCCAGGAGATCCAGGTACTGCAGGAGGAACACTATCGGGGGTACAGGGAGGACATCAGAGCCCTCACCTCCACCCTGGTTACCATGGTCGGGCTGCTGCAGGACCTCATCAACACCAGGACGGACACTCAACACCAACAAAGGGCCCCTGCCACTAGCCTGGACCAAGAACAGCCAACCACATCCGCCGGCGCTAGTGGTCAGGAGGCCCCCGCACAACAGCAGCCCACCAGACCCCCACCTCCTGCAGGAGAAGAACCACCCCGCAAGAGGGCCCTGAGATCTCGCAAGAAGACAGAGTAGGATGTCAAGACCCCCGCCAGCAAAGGATACCACCTGATGTCATCCCACTGTCCCACATTGTCACCCTGTCCATCCTTGAACTGCCCATGCTCCATCTCTCCAGAGGCCTCTGGACAATGCACCTGTGTGACTGTTACTCTGGACTCTGCCATGGACATTCCTTCACCATAGCCCCCACCCACTTGAAACCACCCATCCCATTTTGAGCACTTAAATAAACACCCATTTAGCACAAAACTATCTGGAGTCTGGCTGTGATTTCAAAATATTGTAATTGACATGACATTGCAAATATGTCCTTGTACATAGTGAAGTCAACAAACAGCTGCCACAAATCTGTAGTCCATGGGGAAACGAAGCACAGGACTCGTAGTGGGGACCCCAGATCTGAAATAGGGAGGGAAAAGCCACAACTCAGTCATCATACACTGGGGCAAATAGACAGGCAGCAGAGATGCAGGAGAGTAGTTCACATTCACTAAATTATGTTTGAATTGTTACCTGTGTCCTATTGGAAGTACTGTTCAATGATTCTGTCCCTGTTATCTGTTTCAGCCCCGTCGTCTTCCTCCTCGTCACTCTCCACAGGTTCCACAGCTGCCACTACACCACCGTCTCGACCATCCTCCTGCAGGAAAGGCACCTGGCGGCGCAAAGCCAGGTTGTGAAGCATGCAGCAGGCCACGATGATGTGACACACCTTCTTAGGTGAGTACATTAGGGATCCACCTGTCATATACAGGCACCTAAACCTGGCCTTTAGGAGGCCAAAGGTGCGTTCGATCACCCTCCTAGTACGCCCATGGGCCTCATTGTACCGTTCCTCTGCCCTGGTCCGGGGATTCCTTACTGGGGTCAGTAGCCACGACAGGTTGGGGTACCCAGAGTCCCCCAATAGCCATACACGGTGTCTCTCTAGCTGTTCCATCACGTAAGGGATGCTGCTATTCCTCAGGATGAAGGCGTCATGCACTGACCCAGGGAACTTGGCATTTACATGCGAGATGTACTGGTCAGCCAAACACACCACCTGGATGTTCATGGAATGGTAACTTTTTCTGTTCCTGTACACCTGCTCCCTGTCTCTTGGGGGAACCAAAGCCACATGGGTCCCATCAATGGCACCAATGACGTTGGGAATATGTCCAAGGGCGTAGAAATCACCCTTCACTGTAGCCAATTCGCCCACCTCAGGGAAAATGATGTAGCTCCTCACGTATTTCATCAGGGCAGACAACACTCTGGATAACACCTTCGAAAACATGGGCTGAGACATCCCAGAAGCAATTCCCACTGTTGTCTGAAATGACCCACTTGCCAGGAAATGGAGTACTGACAGGACCTGCACCAGAGGGGGAATCCCTGTGGGTTGGCGGATGGGGGACATCAGGTCGGGCTCCAGCTGGGCACACAGTTCATGTATAGTGGCACGGTCAAGCCGGTAGGTCAGGATAATGTGGCGTTCTTCCATTGTCGACAGGTCCACCAGCGGTCAGTACACGCGAGGATTCATCCGTCTCCTCGCCAAACCCAGCGGACGGTGCCTAGGAAGGACAACATGGAGCACAGAGTCAAGCAACCCACAGGTACGTACTCACAGCTTGCACAGTAAACGATTCTCTATGCAGTGAATGGCGTGTCTGAGTGGCTATGCAAGGCCTAGGCCTGTGTGACGCAGTTGAAATTGAGCCATGTGGACCCTCGAAATGGCGGCTGCCTGACCTGTGAAGTGTGACAATGGGATGTGAGGTCAATGCGCTGGCGTGGCACACCGCGGCGGTCGGCGGGCGAAGACCGCGGCGCGAAGCCGCATTGGTTAACATTGAAGCCTATGGGTTTCAGGAGCCAATGGCGAAGGGCGCCGGCGGTGGCGGTACGCACCGCCGCGGTACGCACCGCCGCGGACGTGACCGCCATTTCCTATCTACTTATCCACTTGCGACTTGAACTTTCACAGGAGAGGACCTATACTGCAAGTGTTGCTGTGACCTCGGTCTGGAAGGGACAATGGCTGCTGCGACTGGGGAAAGGGCCCCTGCCTTCACTGGAGAGGAGTTGGAGAAACTTGTGGATGGGGTCCTCCCCCAGTATGCGCTACTCTACGGTCCTCCAGACCAACAAGTGAGTTTGATTCAATATGGATTTGGGGCCACTGGCTGGCTTGGGGGCCTGGCGGGGGGCCTGGCGGGGATGGGGGGCATGTTGGGCCTGGCGGGGGGCCTGGCGGGGGGCCTGGCGGGGATGGGGGGCATGTTGGGCCTGGCGGAGGGCCTGGCGGGGGGCCTGGCGGGGATGGGGGGCATGTTGGGCCTGGCGGGGGGCCTGGTGGGGATGGGGGGCATGTTGGGCCTGGCGGGGGGCCTGGCGGGGGCCTGGCGGGGATGGGGGGCATGTTGGGCCTGGCGGAGGGCCTGGCGGGGGTCCTGGCGGGGATGGGGGGCATGTTGGGCCTGGCGGGGGGCCTGGCGGGGATGGGGGGCATGTTGGGCCTGGCGGGGGGCCTGGCGGGGGGCCTGGCGGGGATGGGGGGCATGTTGGGCCTGGCGGGGGGCCTGGCGGGGGGCCTGGCGGGGATGGGGGGCATGTTGGGCCTGGCGGAGGGCCTGGCGGGGGGCCTGGCGGGGATGGGGGGCATGTTGGGCCTGGCGGAGGGCCTGGCGGGGGGCCTGGCGGGGGGCCTGGCGGGGATGGGGGGCATGTTGGGCCTGGCGGGGGGCCTGGCGGGGGGCCTGGTGGGGATGGGGGGCATGTTGGGCCTGGCGGGGGGCCTGGCGGGGATGGGGGGCATGTTGGGCCTGGCGGGGGGCCTGGCGGGGGGCCTGGCGGGGATGGGGGCATGTTGGGCTTGGCGGGGGGCCTGGCGGGGATGGGGGGCGTTGGGCCACTGGCAACGATAATGCAGACAAACTTGAACGTGGTATTTCTCCCTCCCTGTACGTGTCACATAGGTCCGCGCCCATGAGAAGATCGGGATTTGACGTGCCATCACCAAGGAAGTCCGGACCCTGGGGGTCCACCATCGACGGGGCACCCACTGCCGCAAGAGGTGGGAGGACATCCGCCGCGGGACCAAGAAGACCGCCGAGTCTCTGCTGGGGATGGCCTCCCAACGTAGGCGGGGTGCCTGCCGTCAACTGACCCCCCTGATGTTCCGGATCCTGGCGGTGGCCTACCCTGATTTGGATGGGCGCGTGAGACAAGCACAGCAGACACAAGGGGGTGAGTACAAGCATCATCTACTCTGTTGTCGCGCAGTGGAGGTGTCTGGGTGGGGGAGGAGGGCTGTGGGTCCCCCTAGGCCAGGGCGATATCTGTAGGCTGGGCACCCCCGTAAGCCCCTGTGTCCCCAGCCACCACCCTCAGTAGTGTGTCAGTACAGCCATCCCTGGGCCGTGTCATCCATGGGTGCAGTTGTCAACTCTAGGCGTGTAGGGCATGTTCCACGGAATGTGTAGCGGACCCCAAGTGCGCAACTTAGTGCAGGGGGCATCTGTGTCTGTCATGTCCGCTAACTGTACCGGTGATCCATGTACTCAAAATCTCTTTATTTCTCTCTCCCCCCCCCCTTTTTGTTTGTCCTTCTGTGCTTGTGTGCATCAGCATCATCAGGCGGAGGAGAAGTGGCATCGGGGCAGGAGGGAGCTGCATCTCACATGGCCCAGGAGGGCCATGCCACAGAGTCTGACTGGACCAGTGAGCCGGAGGGCGAGGGGAGCTCCACGACGGGGACGACTGGTCCCTGCAGCGACACGGACACGTCCTCGGAAGGGAGCTCCCTTGCGGGGGTGGCACCATCCGTGCCCCCCGCCATTACAGGTACAGCCGCCACCCAGCGCACCATCTCCGCCCTCCCAGCAGCCCCTCAGCGTTCGCCCCGTGCCCGCTCTGCCAGGAAGCCGGGCATCTCCTTCGCCCCAGGCACCTCAGGCCCTTCCCCTGTTACCCCTGCTGCCCTCAGTGAGGAGGTCATTGACCTCCTCCGAATGCTCATTGTTGGGCAGACTACCCTTTTGAATGCCATCCAGGGGGTGGAGAGGGAGGTTCATCGCAGCAATGCGTACCTGGAGGGCATTCATTCGGGTCAGGCTGCCCATCAGCGATCGTTCCAGGCTCTGGCCTCAGCACTGACGGCAGCCATTGTCCCTGTCTCCTGCCTCCCTCTACTAACTCCCTCCTCCCAGTCTCCTGTTCCTCTGCCTGTCCCACCCACACCATCAGACCAGCCTGCACACACCTCAACACCCAAGAGCAGCTCATCCAAACATAAGCACCACAGATCACGCAGACATTCACACAAGCAACATTCCGATGCAGACATGCCAACAGTCACTACCACCTCTGTGACCCCCACCTCCTCGTCTCCCTCCTCCCTCCCTGTGACGTCTACACTCACACCTTCATTCACCTCACCATCAGCCAGTGTTTCCATCACCAGCATACCCTCCACTCCAGTCCGCACACGTGCAGTCACCACCCCCACTGCCATTTACACGTCCTCTATGTCCTCTCCCACTGTGTCTGTCACCCCCTCTTCCACACCACACAAACGCAGCCACCCACCCACCCAACAGCCATCCACCTCACGACAGCCTCCCGCTCCTGCACCTGCACCCAAAGACAGCAAACTTGTCTCGCCTACAACCACATCCTCTCCCTCCACTCCCATACCCACTGTACCTACCACTCTCCATTGTCCCAAGAAAATCTATCTCTCTACTGCTACCTTCTTTCCTGACCCTGAGCCCCCCCCTCCTTCTCGTCGGGGTAAAAAGAGCACCTCAGCCACCACCAGCCCTGCAGCCCCCTTGACAAGGGTGCAGGGGTATTGGAGCCCACCAGCCCGCAGGTCTGGATCTTCGCCCAGCAGCAAGGGGACAGCCAGCCCACCCCCTGGGAAGAGGAGCAGAAGGCGGAAGGGCCGCCGCCGGAGCCCGGATTCGATATCCCCCCAGGACACTAGCCAGCCACCGTCAACAGCAACAACTCCAAAGGGAGGAAAGGGCCACAGACTCCCGACTAAGGAGGGCAAGGGCAGCAAGGCGGAGAAGTCAGGCAGCAGGCCTGCTGCCCATGGAGGACCCGTCACAGCTGCCCAGGAGGAGCCCGCAACCCCCATAGCCGCTGCCCCGGGAGGAACCGGCACAGCTGCCCCGGGAGAGCCCACCACCCCCATAGCCGCTGCCCAGGGAGGACCCAGCCCAGCTGGCCAGGAGGGCCCCACCACCCACAGCCCAGGTGGGCATTGAAGGAGCACCATCCCCGCTGCCCAGGAGGGCACCACCAGGCAATGAGCAGTTGGCCATAGAATGGCCGCCGTCTCCAGCACCGCTCCGCTGGGGCCCGCCGTCTCAAGAACCGCTGAACTGGGCCCTTCACGGCAAGAACCGCTGAACAGGGCCCCGCCGTCTCCAGCACCGCTCCGCTGGGGCCCGCCGTCTCAAGAACCGCTGAACTGGGCCCTTCACGGCAAGAACCGCTGAACTGGGCCCTTCAAGGCAAGAACCGCTGAACTGGGCCCGCCGTCTCCAGCACCGCTCCGCTGGGGCCCGCCGTCTCAAGAACCGCTGAACTGGGCCCTTCAAGGCAAGAACCGCTGAACAGGGCCCCGCCGTCTCCAGCACCGCTCCGCTGGGGCCCGCTGTCTCAAGAACCGCTGAACTGGGCCCTTCAAGGCAAGAACCGCTGAACTGGGCCCTTCAAGGCAAGAACCGCTGAACTGGGCCCCGCCGTCTCCAGCACCGCTCCGCTGGGGCCCGCCGTCTCAAGAACCGCTGAACTGGGCCCTTCAAGGCAAGAACCGCTGAACTGGGCCCTTCAAGGCAGGAACCGCTGGCCCTTTGGCAGACGTGGCAGGGCAAGATCTGTCTCGGGCAGGGCTGCAGGATGTCCTCTGACCAACATGCCTCCTCCAGTGGCAGTGGAGTCTGTTATGGACTGCTTGGACTGTGGCTTTGCTCTCCCCAGGATGGCCCAGTGGGCAGGCCACCCACTGTATGGACTGGTGCTTTGCTCTCCCCAGGATGGCCCAGTGGGCAGGCCACCCACTGTATGGACTGTGGCTTTGCTCTCCCCAGGATGGCCCAGTGGGCAGGCCACCCACTGTATGGACTGTATGGACTGTGGCTTTGCTCTCCCCAGGATGGCCCAGTGGGCAGGCCACCCACTGTATGGACTGTTTGGACTGTGGCTTTGCTCTCCCCAGGATGGCCCAGTGGGCAGGCCACCCACTGTATGGACTGTTTGGACTGTGGCTTTGCTCTCCCCAGGATGGCCCAGTGGGCAGGCCACCCACTGTATGGACTGTTTGGACTGTGGCTTTGCTCTCCCCAGGATGGCCCAGTGGGCAGGCCACCCACTGTATGGACTGTATGGACTGTGGCTTTGCTCTCCCCAGGATGGCCCAGTGGGCAGGCCACCCACTGTATGGACTGTTTGGACTGTGGCTTTGCTCTCCCCAGGATGGCCCAGTGGGCAGGCCACCCACTGTATGGACTGTTTGGACTGTGGCTTTGCTCTCCCCAGGAAGGGCCAGTGGTCATGGAGTCCCCTCGTGGATCTGGCGTCGTGTACTCAAGTGGCTGAGGTGCCCCCCCTTCCTTTCCCCCTGAGGTGCCTGTCCTTTTTTCTTTCTGATGCCCCTGCAGTGTTCTCTCCGTGGAGTTCTTGTCGTGGGACTGGGCCTTGCCCCTTTGCTCAGGACCCCTGTGGTCCACGGACAGTGGTTGGACTACATTTAGTGGCTGTATATATTTTGTACATAGTTTATTTATTTATTTGGATTACTGCTGTCCATTTTTCAATATATCTGCCCGTTTGAGATCTCTTCTTTTGGTCTTTGCATTATTTCGGAAGGGGGGGGTTTGTGGGTTGTGACAGTGATCTGTGGGAATGCATTGATGTGTGTGTTGTAGTGGGTGTGGGTGGGTGGGTGTGTGCCGGTAATCTTTGCCCTCCCCTGTGTCGTAGGTGCAGTACTCACCGATGTCTTCCGCGCCGCCGGGCGTGCTCCTGGTACAGGAGCAGGTATAGGAGTGCGGGGATGACCTGCAACTCGGGTTCCATACTGCCGGAATCTCGCGTGCTGTATGTGGAGGTGAGCGTTTTCCCGTTCGTAGTCTGTTTCCGCCGTGTTTTTATCGGCGGGGCTCCCGCCCCGGAAAAGGTGGCGGATTGGTGGGTCGTGATAGGGTGGGCGGTACATTGTCTGCCGCCTGGCTGTTGGCGGGGACCGCCACGCTGTTTGTTTGTTCCGCCGTGGCGGGCGGAGTGTTAATGCGGCGGGCTGTGTTGGCGGTTCCCGCCAGGGTCAGAATTGCATATTTTGGACCGCCGGCCTGTTGGCGGGTTGGCCGGCTCTTTATCACCGACCGCCAGGGTCAGAATGAGGGCCTAAGTCAGAAGGTAACTTTTTAACCGAGGCCTCCCGCGATTTGAAGCCGAGCAGGGCTCCATCGCGGTCGGCCTGAAACTTTGACTTTGCCCCGGTCGAGGTGCAACCAGATGACCCGATTGGCGCTTTTTGTTTCTAAGCACTAGAAAAATAATTATTATTTAAAAATTCATATCTCCGGTTCCCTTTATCCGATTTTATTCGTTTTTGTGTCATTTTAAAGATAAAAATCTATTTTTATAAATTGGTTTTGGATTTTTAAACTGTTTCCTGTGTTTTATTTAAATACTGTTTTGTGATATTTGAATGCTTTACACACTGTCTCCTAAGTTAAGCCTTGACGCTCGTTGCCAAGCTACCAAGGGTTGAGCTGGGATTAATTTACTGAGACCTAACTGTACCTAAGTGGAGGTTGGTGGCTTGTTGCTAGGTGTAGGTACCTACCTGCCCTTACCAATAACCCATTTTCCAATATTTTTGGTGGCAGCGGTGGGATCCTTTACTTGTGTTCAGTATCACGTTACAGTTTTGAGTAAAACAAATTAAAAATCCTTTAAATTGTCTTAGTGCAAACATTGTTTTTTTTTTTAATTAAAAAAAAAAAAAAAAAAGTTTAATTTGGATTAATTTCTATTATTGAATTATTGTAATTTTTCTAAATTCTTGTTTCCAATTTTTGCAAAAAGTTTTTGTTGACACAAAACCAGGGAACCATTTAGCTTGATCTGGCTAGCCTACCCACACTGACAGTAGTCCAGCTTAGGGGGTTGTGTATTGAAAGAGGGTTGCCTGCAACCACTGATCTCAGGAAGCAAATCCTGATCAAATCCCTGACAGCATGGGCTGAGGCCCAAGATGTAGAGTCAGAGGAAGCTCCAGAGGAGGGAGAAAAAGGGGAGGATGCTAGCTCTAACCACTCAGGGGAGGGAAGGCATCTGAGCCTAAGTGAGGATGAGGAAGAACGGTCCTCAGTAAATACAGTCACTAGGGGCAGACCCAAAGCTAGTGGTGGGAAGGGGGTCCTTTCAGGAGGAGAGAACCCATCCATCAGAAAAAGAGAGCTGGAGGCCCAGCTAGCATACATAGCTTTGGAAGCAGACAAGCTGGCCCTAGAAAAGAAAAAGTGGGCAAAGAAAGAGAAAAGAGATGGTGGCAGCGACAGAGAAGTTGAGGTGTCCATGGGTGGGGGAGTTTGCCCCAGATTACCCAAGGGGGTGGTTCCTGCCTATGCAGAGGGGGATGACATAGATAAGTGGCTGGGGGCCTTTGAGAGGGCCCTCCAGATGAGGAGAGTCAAGCCTCAGTACTAGGGTTCACTTCTTTGGGAGTTAGTTCCCAACTCTGGGAGGGATAGGCTCCTAACCATGAGTGGGGAGGATGCAGACTCATACCCCAGTATGAAGAGTTGCTTGACTAAAAAGTTTGGTCCGACCCCAGAGCAGTATAGGCTCAAGTTTAGGGACACCCAAAAGACAAGCACCCAGTCCTGGGTGGACTTTGTAGACATCTCACTTAAGGCACTAGAGGGCTGGATTATTGGTAACAAAGTAAATGCTTATGACGGGTTATACAATCTGATCATGAGAGAGCACATCTTGACCAATTGTACCCAAGAAAGGTTACGCCAGCATCTAGTGGACTCTAAGCAGACCAACCCTAGAGATAGGGGAGGCAGCTGATGAGTGGTTGAGAACCAGGGTGGTTGTCAAATCCCAGAGGGGAGACTCCAAGAAGGGGGGGTCAGGTCCCCAAAAACCTAAGGAGGGAGGTGGTAAGCCCACCACAAAGACTCCCTCTGTACCCCAGAACCCTAAGAAGGAGGAGAGTAAATCCCACTCCCACTCTGACAAGCAGAGACAGGGAGACCCAGGGTTAAAAAAGCTCTTGGACAGTAGGGCTTGCTTTGACTGTCAGCAGACAGGTCACTTCAGAGGAGATGCAGCCTGTCCAAAGAAGGTGGTTAGCACTGGGCTGTCCAGTGTAGCCATAGAGGAGGACTCCTCAGATGATGAAGTCCTCCTAGCATTGAGCTGGGAGACAGGACCAGATGGTAAGCTGGTGATCCCTGAGGGTGGGAGTAGGCACTTCCACCACATTCAAGTGAATGGGATCCCTACCACTGGCCTGAGAGACACCTGTGCCAGTCACACTATAGTGAGTGACCGGTTAGTGACCCCAGACATGTATGTCCCAGGAGAGACAAGGAAAGTCAGGATAGCCACAGGGGAGGTCACCTCCAAACCTGTAGCCATAGTGCCCCTAGAGAGGGAGGGTATCCATGACTGGTTTAGGGTGGTAGTCAGTGCTGACCTCCCCCTAGATTGTATCCTGGGCAATGACCTCCCAGAGGTGGGTCTGGTCCCAGATGGGGCGGTCGCCCAGGGCGCCCTCCCAACCCAAAGTCCTGGGGAGTCAGTCCCTACTGTTAGGAGACAGGGGTCCCCAAGAAAAGGAAAGAAGAAAAGGAAGGGTAGGCCACTCTTAAAGAGAGTTCCAGGGAGCCAAAGGCCTTCTGCCCCAGTAGGGGGGAGCCCAGAGTTGGCACTGGTGAGGCCTCCCCTGACCCCAAGGAAGTCCTGAGTAGTCGGGCAGCTGTCCAGATGCAGGGTGTTGCCCCTGCACTGACAGAAGGGAGAGTGGAAGGAGGGTGTCTGCCACAGGAGGTGGTAGCCCCCCACTCTAGACAGCAAGAGGGGTGCCAGGACCCCAAAGTTGCCCCTAAAGCAGCTCAGCCACCTGTCAGTGGAGAGCTTAGGGTGTGGTTCTGGGTACTGACAGCTGTCAGTAGCCTCTGCTGGGTGCTAGCCTTCCTGGCAGCACTGTACTTGGCCTGGGAGGCAGACCCCAGGGCCAATAGCAAAGTAGGCCCCCTGACCCTGTTGGTCATGGTGGGGTTGCTCAAGTGTTGGGTGACCTCTTTGGGTAAACTAGGTGTTGCCCTAGCAAAGTTAGGAGTAGGGGAGGTGGGCATCTCACTACCCAAGTTGGCAGAGAGAGAGGAGGAAGACCCCCTAGAGGGAAGTTTCAGTTTGAGATGGGTCCTTTCACTGTTGGGATGGCTTCACTACCCAGAGGGAGTGACCATGACAGGAGGATGTAAGGCAGAGTAGGCCCTGCAAAGGGACAGCCAGTTTTCTTCACTGTCTTCCTCGCCTAACAAGCCAGGAAGACTCTCCCAGGGTTGGGCTGAGTCTCCTAGGCGTGTGGGCTGGGGGGGGGCTTGTGTGAGAAAACAGGGCTGATTGCAGAGGCCCCCTAACTTTTTGCCCCCATTTTCCATTTTATGCTGGTGTTTTCCTGACTCTGATGGTGCCCTGGGTACTGCTAACCAGTCCCAGGGCCTGTGCTCTGTGTAAATTGGATATGCAAATTAGGCTAATTATAATTGGCTAAGTCAACCTACCTATAAGTCCCTAGTATATGGTAGGGCATGTAGGTTTAGGGACCACAGCATAGGTGGTGCACCCAAAGGTGCACTGCTGAGGTGCCCAGTGTCATTTTAAAGGCAGGCCTGCCTTGCTGGCTGCTTTTAAATTAAAGTTATATGCAAATTCGACTTTGGAATTAAAAGTAGTTCCAAAGTCTTAAACTACCTTATTTTTACATATAAGTCACCCCTAAGGTGTGCCCTATGTGCCCCTAGGGCTGGGTGCCATGTAACTATAAGCAGGGACTTTATAAAAATAGATTTATAAACCCTGGTGAGGTAAAAACAGCCAAATTCGTTTTTCCCTCATTGAAGTAAATGGCCTTCATAGGCTAGAATGGGGAGACTTTATTTTAAATTTTAAAGTCTTCTTAAATGTTGCATACGAAGAATTTGGTATCAAATTAATTGTTGTAATAAATCCCACAACTTCCAGTTGTTGGATTTAATATAACTTGTTCAGGTAAAGAGTTTTAGACTTTACCTAAAAAGTTGCCAATTTCAGCTCTGCATTGTTTTTGCTGCTGTGCTCTGATTGGCCAGCCTGCAGCAGCTTAGTCAAGCTACCTTGATGAGGTGTGAAGTGGCCTGGCTTCACACAAAGGAATGTGCTTGTGGGAGAGAATCTCCCCTCAGCAGATGCTGAGGCAGGAAGGGGGAGGGCTGCCAAACTGGTCTTCAAAGGCAGATAAGGACATTTGGAGCAACCAGCAACACCCCCACATCCTGCAACCCCAGACAACTAGGTGCCCCCTTGATTAGATTAGGAGAGGGCAGGAGAGGGGTGTGTTTATGATTTGTAGCCACACCAGTGGGTGGGCTCAGCCAGATGTAACCTCCAAAAATCAGATTCAGCCATGTTGGATTTTTAGAGAATGTTGCCTTTTGGGATGGATTTTTGCCACACTTCCCAGGAAGTAGTCATCACAGGGGGACGTCCCCGTACCTGATTGGAGAACCAGGACCCCCCTGCTTTTCACCCAGGAGCAAGGATAAAAGTGGCAGACCTGCCCCCACACCTCAGATCCCCGCCAGATTTCAAGAAGAAAAGAACTAAAGGAGAAGAAGGACTGCCCTGCTGGACCCCTGGCCTGCACTTGGAACCTGCACTCAGAAGGACTGCACCAGCTGCACACTTGGGCTTCACCACAAGAAGGACTTTGCCTGGCTTCAACTGGTTCAAGGAGGGACTCCCTGTTTGCTACAGGTCAAAAATTGCTATCCAGAGTCCCCCTGCACCAACTCCTGAAAAGTGACCAGCTGACCACTGTCCAGTGGCCAAAAAGGAGTTTTTGCCAGGTGGATTCTGGGAGTTGAAGTCCGCACCCCCCAAGGACCATCTCAGAACTTCTGGACCCTTGGTGTGAGCTGTGGACCCCAAAAGTACCTTAAAAGAACATCTGGGTGAAGCCCTAGAAGTTTGGAGAAGAGTTGAGAATTTTTGTAAAAAAGCTCCAGAGAGGGACCGACCCGCCGCGGAAATTCTAGCCGGCTTGCCTCAACCGCGACCCGGCCTGACTTGGTGGTTCGTCCCGGTAAAGAAAAATCTCTGAAAAAGAGACTAAGTCCGAAGGTAAAAAGTTGACCGGGACCTCCCAGCCATCGTTTCCGAGAAGGGCTCCACGGACGTCGGATCAAGATCCAGGTTTACCCCGGTCGAAGGATTTTCACCTCGAAAAAACGACTAAGTCCGAAGGTAAAAATCTCCACCGAGGAATCCAGCATCGCGTATCCGGACAAGGGCTCCAGGAGGTCGGATTCGACTGGCAGGTTCGTCCCGCTGAAGAAAATCTTCAAAATAAAGACTAAGTCAGAAGGTAACTTTTTAACCGAGGCCTCCCGCGACTTGTAGCCGAGCAGGGCTCCATCGCGGTCGGCCTGAAACTTTGACTTTGCCCCGGTCGAGGTGCAACCAGATGACCCGATTGGCGCTTTTTGTTTCTAAGCGCTAGAAAAATAATAATTATTTAAAAATTCATATCTCCGGTTCCCTTTATCCGATTTTATTCGTTTTTGTGTCATTTTAAAGATAAAAATATAAACTATTTTTATAAATTGGTTTTGGATTTTTAAACTGTTTCCTGTGTTTTATTTAAATACTGTTTTGTGATATTTGAATGCTTTACACACTGTCTCCTAAGTTAAGCCTTGACGCTCGTTGCCAAGCTACCAAGGGTTGAGCTGGGATTAATTTACTGAGACCTAACTGTACCTAAGTGGAGATTGGTGGCTTGTTGCTAGGTGTAGGTACCTACCTGCCCTTACCAATAACCCATTTTCCAACAAAGAGTGATTCAACTCTCTTCATAAATATGGCCCTATGCTCTGAGGTTTGGTGGAAGTGGTCAGCGAGGTGTTGGAGTACTAAGGGGCATATTTATGGTATTGTGGTGCAGCCAGTAAGTTTTCTTACTGCACTGCATCACAGGAAAAGGGCAGGGGTGTGTCATATTTAAAAGAATACAGCATATTCCTACCTTTATCCCTGTGCTGGGGCCATTTTGGCAGCCTTGTGCCAATGCAGGTACCCTGCACAAAAACAATCCCCTGAGGCAGTTTCCTCTTTCAATGTGTGCTGAGGCATGCAGCACACATAGAAAGAGGAAAAACCGAAGAGAAATAAATATATTTCTCCTTGTTGAGACTCACTGGAGAGGTGTTGTAAGTTTGGTGCATCTCCAGGTCAACCACTTCTGGTAAATCTGGTAGTGCATCAAAATCCATCCATGCAACACCCATGGCACACCTCACTGGGGCAGAGTAAAGTAATGCAATGATTTGCAAAGCATTGTGTAATGTCAGATTTATGAAGCCACTAAGTGCCTCACAAGGTGGCTTTGTGTGGCTTCATGAATCACATTTTGGGCTTGTGTCATGCTTCCATTATGTTGCATGGTGCAAGAGCAGCAAAACTCTGTTCATATATATGCCCCTTACTGTTTATAGTGGGATGAGAGCCTCAGTAGAGAGATATGTTCTCAGCACTGAGGGTCATAATGAGATATCAAAAGTCTCTTAGTGGCACTGGGATAGTGCTAAAATCAGACACACTAACAACCTGAGGGCTTTGGTGAAAGGTCCTAGAAGAGGTTATTTGCTGTGGCTTGAGGGGTCTTCCAATTGCCAGAGGTATTATAGCTGTACAGAGAGACTTTGAAGCTTTTGATTGAGGAGAGTGGATGGAATTTTGTAAAAGGAGTCTTGGAAGAGTTTATCATGGGGCTGAGAAAATGAGTTGGGTGTGGCAGAGGGTACTTTGTATGGGTTGGGTACTGGTTTTTGAGGAGAATCGAAATTGTTCTGTTTAATAATGGACTTGGGAAAATGGTACAATAGGAATGTTCTCCGCCACGCATATGGATGTGCACCCATGCCCTAAGTGTCCGATTGCATGTGACATTGGTATTGTGATATTATTGGCCCTGCAAACAAGATAGCCTTGCATTTTAAGTCCAGAGCCTGTGCTGTGATCTAGAAGGGAGCACTAAAAATGCTCTTCTAACTGATATAGGACCACTGCCCATATACTGCCTTGATCACATGAAGTTGTGGCGGCAGCATGCTGTGGTTTGTAAATTATTAATCCTGAACACATCTTTTTCTGTGTCAAAGAAGAGTGCAGATGTTTGATGTCACTCGCTTAATGTTCTGCTTTATCCTGACTCCTAGTCCCTTGCTCTGACATTGCATATGTGTATTGTGTGTGTAGATGTGTAGCACATGCGCATTTGTAAGTGTCATAATATTTAGGATAGATATAGCTTCCATGAGTTGAGCATATGGTGGGGGACAGTTGATACCTCCTGATTCTTCCCTAGTTGATATTCCTCATGAAGTTATTTGCTCTCCTCAGAGAAAGATGAGGCAGTGGTCATCTCTGGTATGTAGGCTGAATGTTCTGCAATCTACCATCTGTGTTTCTCTTCTTTATATATGGCGGAGTTCAATTAAAGATTGAGGAGGATTCAAAGTTTATGATTTCCTATTGGTGAAGTTTCAACTAGATGGATTGACCCTGACATCCCAAGATTTCTGATTGGATTGTTGGCTTTGAGTCAAGTCTTCTTTAAAACCTGGATCCCCCTACTTCTCCTCCACAGCCCCACCATCACTGGTGAATGGCTCAGCTCCAGGAATGGCAGTTTACTTGCGGTGTACTTCGGTCCTCTATGTCGTCTCTTGTGTAGTCTGGATTGAAATTGAGGTCAGCTCCCTCTTCATCCTCCAGACACAGATGTCTCACCTACAAGAGTTGATAAACAAGACAGTTCTGTGCTGTTTTGCCAAAACTGCTGGTGGTTAATTCTTTTGGTTTCCACTGTAACCCTGCCCTTTAATTGCTGTACCTCAACACAGTGTTATTCTTTACTAGGTAACATTTTCATTGGGCAGGACCTGCTTTGACACTTTTCACAAGGACCCAAATTACACCACTTTGCTCAATTTTCAAGTCCTTAATGATCAAAGAAAGGATTGATCTACGGAGTTCTTAGAGAACTACTGTGTGATCAGGGCTGGTTACTGCACGGCAGCCAGTCTCTCAGAGGTGAGGGAACATCTCTTGAAGTCTGCACATCGTGCTGCAGGTGCTAGAGGTCTACTTGGTACCTAGAAGCCTGTCTGCCACAGCAGTGATGGAACAAGAATGACTGGCCCTGCAGGAGTTGGCATAGTCCAAGGGGAGAAGGTGGCCTTTTTCTTTAAATGAGGAACACCCAAAACAGGCCAGCTGTCAGAGGGAATTAAAATAGGAATCGATCCACATAGTGTCTTGATTTCCCTGCAAGTGTAGTTGTATTGAAAGCCCAAACTCGGCCTGAACACCACATATGCAAAAAGTGAACTCTCAATGGAGATCGTGTCCAAATGTTCCAGTGGCTAAAAGAACCGACGATGAACAATGCAAACATTCAAACCCAGTCATAGAAACCTGGGTTTAATCCATTATTTATTTTTCCCACCACACCAAACCAACTTGGACCCAGCCATATGCAAATTAGTCTTGTTCTGCTCCCCATGGGAACAGTTCAGCCCAAACTGCCGGGCCACGTCCTCCCTGGACCGAAAACAAGCATCCTGGTACCAATTATGGGTTATTACCCTTAATCAGTCAGACCATCTTGAATCTAGTTGTGCAGTGATCACGGTACCCGTGTCTGGGCAAACCCTTCACACTTAGGACAACAAAAGCAAAAAGACCAGATGATTGACGGAATGCTGAACAATGCAAACATTCTCCCCCAGTCAGAGAAATCTGGGTTTAATCCACCATTCATTTTTTCCACCACACCATGCCAGAGCCATATGCAAATCAGTCTTGACCCTGCTCCCCTTGGGAAGAGCTCAGCCCAAACTGCCAGGTGAGGTCCTCCCTGGAGTGGAAACAAGCATCCTGGGATGGTATCCAGGTATCACCCCTCATGAGCCAGACTAGAATAAATCTAGTGGTGCATGGAGCATAGGACCCACTTCTGGGCATATCTTTCCTACATAGGGTGAGAAAAGCAAAAAGAACATATGGTGGATGGAATGCTGACCAATGCAAACATTCACTCCTAGTCTCAGAGATCTGGGTTTAATCCATAATTTTTTTGCCCACTACACCACCCCAGTTTGGACCCTGCCATATTCAAATTAGTCTTGACCCTGCTACACATGGGAACAGCCCAGCCCGAACTGCTAGGCCAGGTCCTCCCTGGACTCGAAACAAGAATCTTTGGACTAGTTTTGGGGTATCACCCCCTCATCAGCCAAGCTAGCATAAATCCAGTAGCGCAGTGAACACAGGACCCATGTCTAGTCATACCCTCCCCACTTAGGGTGACAAAAGGAACAAATATTTGATGAAATGCTGAACAATGTCAACAGTCCAGCCCATACTTTCAGGCCAAGACAGCCCCAGACAATAAACAAACATCCTGGTACCAGTTTCAGGAAATCACCCCTCATCAACCAGGTTAGCTTGAATCCATTGGTGCAGTGAGTATGGGACCTCCGTCTGGGCACATACTTCCCACTTAGGGTGATAAAGGCTAAAAAAACAGATGATGCACAGAATGCTGAGCAATGCAAACATTCATTCAAAGTCTCAGCGATTTGGTTTAATCTATCATTTTTTTCCCACTATGTCACCTCATTTGGACCCAGCCATGTGCAAATCAGTTTTGAAACCTGCTCCACATAGGGACAGTCCAGCCCAAACTGATAGTCAAGGTCCTTCCCTGACAGGAAACAAGAATCCTGGGACCAGTTTCGGGGCATCACCCCGCATCAGCCAGGCTAGTTTGAATCCAGAGTTGCAGAGCGCATGACATAGTTGTTCTTGGCTAGACTGCTGGTTTAGGGATGACAGCACTTTTGTGTGTAGGCGACTAGGCCAATCCTACAACAAGTCGCAACTGTCGGTCCAACCCTCCCGGATCACAAGCAGTACCTCACCAAAACAAAAAGAGTAAAAGGTGATTTGTAGCAACCTTTACGCATGGACTCAAAAGTGCGACAACTCAGGGGAGTCGTGGTTAAATGGAGATTTCCCTTTTCTCACATGAAGGGGATGCAGTAAAGTTTTCAATAGGTTTTATTAACAAGACTCCCCAATTAAAGTAAATTGCACGGGATGCAATGATTAGGATAATAAACAATACAAGAAACAGAATGGTAAACATGAGAGTCATAAATACAAAGACCCCCGCCATCTTGCACTAACATGTAATATGAAATAGATGAGAAATAGGCCCTAAAACCCTAGCATGTCTAACCTAAAGAGAGCTAGGTGTGTTAAACCTAATCTGCCAGTACCATGTCCATGAGAAGAGCTCGCCAACCCTTGTTACCTTGAAATGAGTTCTCTAGATCAGACTCATTGATGACATGAAGGCTGGATCTGCATCAAGGCGACGTGTAGCATAGATAGCCTCAATGGCATCTGGAAGGAATTCCTCTGATAATCTTGTCTGTGTGACATGTATTTATACAAATCATGTAGGACCCCTGAGCAGGTATGTTCCCATAGAATAGATAGGAAGACATTATGTTAAGGTCACCCAAAAGTGGGAAAGTACATGATGTGAGTACCTCCACAGTGGCACTGATAACGTGAAACTAAAACGTCTTCCTAATTATAAACATAGCAGCCATCTTGGAAGAATTATTTTAATAAATGTGCTAAAACAGAGCAAGCTAGGTAGGTTAAAAGTCACTAGTTGACAGGGGCACAGTCCTGCAAGCCAGAAGACTAAGCTAAACCTCCTGATTTCCATTAAAACTAAATAGGATCCACCCCATCCTCCCCATTGCCAGAGCAAGTATGACGCCATAATGATGACTCTACAAAAAAGTGAATGGACCCAAGCTAAAAATGCTATGGACTTAAACAAGCTAAAATCATACTAGGACAAGACATAACTAAAATCTAATAAAAAACGTGTTAAAATAGCTAAAACATATGAAGGGACAAAATGCCTACCATGAGTAGCACAGCAGGCCAATGTGAAAGGCAATGTTTGGGAACTTTGAAACTTCATATTAGGCCAAAGGTCAAGTTTATTTTAACAATAGTCATGATCTTGTAGAATGTGTTCGAAGCCATCAAAGGGAAGGGCATTCAGGAAAGAAGCCACGTCATCAGATGTTAGATCAATGACAGGATTGGCAAATTGATCCATAGAGCAGTAGTGCGCAGCAGCCTCGGGAGCAGGATCTCCCACGAGGGCAGCATCATCCAAAGTGCCCAAAGAAGCCAGACAGTCCACCAACAGTGGCTTGTAAGTGGCCTCACGAATCAGCCTCAGTCTCATGGGGAACAACCGTGAATTAACCCTCATCGGGAACATCAGCACCACAGGAGGCACTGGCAGAACTGCAAGGCACACTGAAGGTAGATGTTCAAACAGGCACCAGGTGCAATGAAAGACTGGTTGCACACACCATAGTACTGGTCGGAATGACAGTGACCAATCATGCTCAAATTCTTCTGGCAATGGAGCACTAAAGAACAGCACCATGCAATCACATCACAGCTGGGCTGGTGGTAGTAGCTCCATCCGTCCGCTTAGCTGGGAAGGCAAAACCACTGCGTATCAGGAACAACAGCAGCAGTATCCCACCAATCAATGCCATAGTAACATGAAAACCACCAAAGACACTTGAAAAGAGTGAATGGATGGCCGAATGAATGACTCTGAAGACAGTCTGGAAGATGGACATGATTCCAGACCAGACGATCTTAAGGAACTGCACAATCCCTGTAGTGCTGGAGGTGTTGAAAATTCTGGATACCAGCTCTCCAAAGTTCTTGGAAAAGTTGGTATTTAATAGGGATTATATCTCAGCTGATGATCTCTCTATCTTGATAGCATACGTCTCTCTAGCCGATGTCAACCCAACTTGTTTCTGGAACAGTATAACCTTTAGTCTACTCAGCTTGTCTTAATTTACATTAGTAGTATCAATGAGAGACCACATTTCTACTACTCTTATCTCTTGTGTAGGGGGAATAAAACATGCCCGTGACACGCTACACGTGACGACCTTGGAGACTGAAATTGCATAGGAAATTCCTTGTCTCATAGTGCCTGCTTGTTCCTCTGCCCTGGCCTCGACCTAAAAAAAGGCACTCAAGGCATTATCTGGCATGGTTGATAGAAAGGATAGGGAGGTTGCCATGGCAGTGGTTGATGCATTGGGAACTAAGGTGGATTATAATAGGGTTGTTGTATACCCTCATCTGTGCTCCACCCATCCGAAGACGAGCTACTGCTGTAAGTCCATGATTTCGTATAGGAAGAGACAGATTCCTCAGAAGAACGTGATTGAGTATCAGCCTCATAGTCGTCTTTGATGTAAGGATATACCTTTTCTTTGCTGAAATTGGTAATTTCTTTTTGTAATTTGGTAATTTTCTGTTGAGTCAAATACTTTCCCGGCACGTTCTATTTATCAAGATCTCCAGCAAAGAGCCCCCTTGCAGGGTCCATCAGACATTGCAGCTCCAGTCTGATGAGGAGCAAGCCCTATGATGAAGCATGACATTCAATGGATTTGTGAGGGCTCTTGCTTCTATTTTTTAGAAGTGCCTAGAGGACCTCTGTCTTATTTCATGGAACAGTGTACCTCTATGATTTGTATTATTATTAGGGAGGCAGTACCTTGGACCATAAAATCTCCCTGTCCCTCTTATATATACTCCCTCAACAACATAGAGCCCTGCAATTGAAATCATTAAGAATGACGTCCTTTTTATACCATGGACATAGTCAGCTGAGTACCATAGTTCAGTTAGGTTGGACACTACGGGCCTCATTCTGAGGCCGGCGGGCGGCGGTCGCCGCCCGCCTGGCGGGAACCGCATATGGCCGGTCCGCGGTCGAAAGACCGCGGAGGCCATTCTGGCTTTCCCGCTGGGCTGGCGGGCGACCGCCAGAAGGCCGCCCGCCAGCCCAGCGGGAAACCCCTTCCCACGAGGAAGCCGGCTCCGAAGTAGCACCCGTCGCGAATTTCAGTGTCTGCTAAGCAGACACTGAAATTCAAAGTGGGGCCCTCTTACGGGGGCCCCTGCAGTGCCCATGCCATTGGCATGGGCACTGTAGGGGCCCCACGACACCCCTCACCGCCATCCTGTTCCTGGCGGTCGGAACCGCCAGGAACAGGATGGCGGTGAGGGGGTCGGAATCCCCCATGGGGGATTCCTCAGGGCAGCAGAAAACCGGCGGGACACCGACGGTTTTCCTGTTCTGACCACGGCCATACCGCCGCGGTCAGAATGCCCTGCGGAGCACCGCCAGCCTGTTGGCGGTGCTCCCGCCGGACCGCCGGGGTCGGAATTCCGACCCCCTACATATTTAGAAAAATGGCAAGGTTCCATGGAAATACATTAACAGTAGTGACCTATTCTCGGCCTTTAATTTATCCTGGGAACAATAGTGAAGTTAGAAAAGTTGCTTTCATGGTTGCAGAACGTCCATAGACAGTATGGCTCACACAGGGCATTATAAATCTGCTCATTTACACTTTTATTTTTCAAAACATCTTTCCATGGGCAGATATGAGCGGCTAGGCGAAGGCTATATTAAAGAAGACTTGGAGTTACCCTTTGAATATAAATGTTTGAACGGCGAAACAAAGGTCTTTCCCAGCAAAGCAAATGTGAGACTACTGTTACTCATTCAATGATTTGCAAACAGGTGTCTCTTCATGGCCTTTGGAATGCGGGGGTTGCAAACTTGGCCTGTTTTCTGAAGGGTGCTCCCATCCCTTTGATTCATCCAGCATTTCATGTACTTTTGAATGGAAGTTAAGTGGTCCTGAACGAACAAACTGTTGCATTATGAGACAATGAGAAGGGTGGAAACAGTCACAAAACCAATCCATAATAGAAAGGCAAGCCATGTCAGAAATATCCACAGATAGTTCAGTGGATAAATTAAGTAGTTATTTTTAAGCCATATGTATAGCTTACATGACTTTGAAACAGTTTTAGGTGCAGGTGTGGATGAAGATGAAGAAAAGTCATCAAGGTCGATGAAATAACCAGAGCCGGTGCATTACTGGTGGATTGATCCACTTTGTGTGGAGGTTCATAGTAGACAGTCCCATCAGCTTGTGTTGAAATAGAAGACAGCCACATCTTGGACTGATGTTGTCCTTGAAGTGGTAACATGAATCAGCAAGAGCTCATTTTCCACCCTCCCAATGCTTGAGGAGTCATTTGTAGCATCGTTGTACATGCTGTGTTAGTTAGAAGTACTGTTTTTTCTTCTTTGAGAGGTTTGTCATGTTGGGTAATGAGATGGGACCGGGACTACCCAAGAGACCTCTGGGTCTATTGTGCAGGATTGTCCACATGGTGTAGTTTGATGTTGTCAATAGAGACACATCTGTTTGCTTTGGAACCAGGCAGCGGTGTTAGGATGACTATTGTGGTACCTTGTATTCCCAGGACTTGGACCAGTGCTCTGTATGATGGGCCAAACTCCTTCTTCACAGCGATCTTCTGACAAACCAGATCCCCGACTTTAGGAATCCAGCCATTAGAAGTTGTTGGCAAATCCTTTATTCCTAAGGTGGTAGCACTAGCAAATGATTTATCATCACAAAATTGCAGAAGCTCCTGTAAGACAGTGAGGTGTTCATTTATGTCAAAAGTTGTATGTGATGCCACCAGACCAGGGCCATCTAAATCAGGGACATACATAGGTATCCCAGAAAGAACTTCATAAGGAGTGCGTCCTCCCAAGGACCTTCTTGGCAGATTATTCAGTGTTCTCTGGACCCCTTATAGGTGATGAAGCCAGCTGAGGTCAGAGCCTAATACTCTAGCTGTGAAGGACTGATTTACATCTTGATTCCTCCTCTCACAACCAAATTTCCCTATGGACGGTAGGGTGAGGCGTGATGGAGTTCAAACCCAATTGTCCTCATGGTGTCCCTCAATGCCTTACAAGCAAAGGCAGGGCCCTGGTCCAAATGGAATGCTGCAGCCGTATATGTACAAATAAAGATCAGCAAGTCTTTCATAACAGTTCAAGCGTCAGCCGACTGCTGTGGCAATACCCACTTGAATCTAGAACAAGAATCTACAGCGACTAAGATATATTTGTGTGCACCATCAGGCTGGAGAGGAGCGCAATGGTCTGGGTACACACATTGTAGTGGCCTATTGGACACTAAGAGGAATGTCTGAGGGAGGCGTTTGGTGTTCGAGCCCTTTATCTGCTGGCAAATGTCACTGCAAAAAAACATATTGCCTGGTCTGTTTGTATACACCTGGCCCCAGAAGTGTTTCTGTAAGAGCATTATTGTGGCTGCAACATCATCATGTGCATAGGTGATATCCTCATGCACTGCTTTGATTAGATCTACTCTCTGGTCTTGGTTGGGGATCACTCGATTTCCAACCCTAGGAAGTGTTACATAAGCAACATTCTGTGCGCTGATGTGGTATGAGTATTTGGTAGGGTATGCTTCGGAAGAGGCTTGCCTTCAGCCGATGCTTGCACGGCAGCCATATTTTTACTATCCAGTCTTGTCTAGGAAAGAGTCACTCCTGCAACAGAACCCTTGGCTACTACTGATTTGGCTGCTTCATCATTCAAAGTGTTGCCAATAACGTGTACTCCTACATGTTGATGGCCCAATGTATGGAGTACATGAGTACTTGGTAGCTTATTCTTCAGATCCGCCACCCTCCCCCACAGAGTTCTGTGTTTTATGGCGTTCCATTTTTAGTCTTTGAACCTGTTCAATCGCGAATGATTAAGATAATCATTGTAGGACTGGGCACAGTAGTATTAATCACAGACAATCAGAGTGGGCTGTCCTCAATCCGTCTGTTCTAGCACTAGAATAAGGGCTCTAAGTTCAGCCAGCTGAGCTGTGCTATCCCCCAGGGTCTTCGTGTAGGTATTGTGAGGATGGAATATACCATCCCTCATCACTCCGCTCAAGGCTGTGCAAGCGGCTGAGTATTGATGTTTAGTAGCTACAGCTGGTTGTGCTGAACCATCAATATAAATGACAGTATGGTATTTGTCAAGCGGCAAGATATTTAGAGGTGCGGGGTACTCCTGTTCGTATTGGAGGAATTCTTGTGTCTGAAGTTTTGGATCAAAGATGTAACCAACCTTTGTTGCAGTCAGGGAGGTTGCCCACTGAATCCAATGTGGATGTCATGCTTTAGCATTAAGAACGCTTGCTTTGGTGACGGCCTTGAAGGCTGGCACCGGGGTAATGACAATAATGCGTTTCCCTTGGGCAACTGGTCTCTCCTTAATGACAGCCATCTGTACTGCATTAAGAATCTTTTCTGTAGGTCAAAGCATTGTTCTGCATTGGAATATAAATGGGATTTATATACTATCGGCACTGTGCCACCTTTATTAAAGGTGACATAAGTGACCCCAATGGCAGCAGCAAATATTCTGATGACCAAATTTGTTTTGTCACAGGTTTGTAAGTGTTTTACTTCTAGTATGTCCTGTTGCAATCCACTAAGGATGTGTATGTGTTCAACTATCCAGTGCCTGCTAGAAAAATCTGAGCGTATTAAGTCAAAGTGGCTTGATACATTGTGCATAATCAGGAATGTAAGTTCTGCCAAAGTTGAGAAACCAAGTAAAGATTGTAGTTTCTTGATAGCATTTGGTGGCTGAAGTTGAGCACATGTTTCTAAAAAGTGCGGGCCAGGCTCTTGCCCTCGTTTGATAACTTATATCCAGGAACAGTACGTTGAGAAAGGCTATATTAGTTTTCCTAAAATTAAATTTGTAACCAAGGGCTGTGAATGTTAGAAAGATCCGATCGACCCTGGGAAGATGAATGTTGAGGTTGTCATCTGTGTGATGGATGTCATTCACAAAGGACAATGCCTCAGAATCAATGTTATGCAATATTGATGTTACACGGGCTGAAAACTGTTCTGGGCTGTTCCTTTAGCCTTGGGGCAAATGACAGAAGAGTTTTTGTGAACCAAATGAGAATGCACTCAGGTCCCCACTTTCATGTGCTAAGGTTTGGCAGAAATAACCATTGGAGTTATCTAAAGTTGTTTTTTAATTTTTACGCATTATATGTGTGATTATGACCCTAGCGGTCCTGCCCCAGCACCCCGGCAGTGGCAGCCAGACCGCCAAATTATGACATTGCAAGTGAACTTGCTGCATTGCAGCCAGTTCACCACCTGTACCGCCAGGAGATTGGGACTGCCTGGCCGAAGGTTGACCACCTTCTACCCGGCAGTCCACTTAACACCACCCGCGGTATTTTGAATATCCTTACCGCCAGGGATTCTGTGGCAGCAGCCCCGCCACGAAAATCCCTGGAGGTAAGGATACTGGCGAGAGGAATACTCATTCCTGTCACCACTATAGGACTTTCCAGCCCCCCCTCCATCTAGGAGCCCCCCACCCTGACCCCATTGGAAGCCCCCACCCCCCAAGCAGCGATGACCCCTATGATCCCCATTCTGTACCCACCACCCTATCCTCGTTCTGTACCCCCATCCACGCTTGCACACACCACACTTGCATACATGCACAAATACATTCACACTCACTCATTCACACACACATGAACACACAGCCACAACACCCCCCACCCCCACTTACACGCACACATACTCCCCCCGCATACACACATTCACACAAGCACACAGACACTTGTACACATGCACACAAACACACACAAAACCCCCCACCCCCTCCATTCACACACACACTCCTCCATTCATGCACACAGCACTCAGTACTCAATACCCCCTTCCCCTGTCCGTCGATCAACTTACCTGGTGGTTGCGGTGGTAGTCCAGGAGGGAACGGGGTCCATTGCGCTTGCTCCGCCACCAGCGCCCCGCCAACACAGCACAGCCATACTGTCTACAATGTAGTAATACAGCAGGTGGTGTTGTGGTGATGTGGCAGTGGCGACGGCGCAAGCTCCACTAGACTGCCAACTGCCAAATAGTGGCAGAGAGCAGCCAGCAGCCATAATATGGCAGTCATGTGGCGGGCGTGACTTCAGCAGTCTAAGAAATAGACCGCCGAAGTCATAATGAGGGCCTATGTTGTTAATTGGTGCTGTGTTGTGTGAATTTTGTATTGCAGATGTGCGAGTATGAATGTTTAAGAGTCTGTAATCTAAAACTATTATGTTCGAATGGACAGGTTTTGCAACGGGGAATAACAGGTTATTAATTGCAGAGACACAGGGCTCAATTACTCCCTGGTACACAAGCTGAATGAACATCTCCCTCCCTGGAGCTTTATTTTTCGTGTTTAACAGGAATTTGGGGCGGAGGCTGGGGTGTAGACCTAATTGGTATGACATGGTAAGGACAATCCTTATCCCAACCTACATGGCTGTAGTATAGTGTAGGTGCCTGAGCCCAGTTGACAGCGTAGGCTTGTTTTACCACCTCTTGAACAAGATCAGGGAAAGAAGGCAAAATGACATCTTCCCATGTGGGAGCTTACAGACGTGCTCAGGAGGCTATTCCCTTTCGGCCTGTAGGATATCACAACTAAGTTAATCCCAGAATATCACACTAATGGTGCGCTCTATCACTCCCTCAATTTGGATATTGTAGGAGGCTGGCCTGGCTTATAGTGGGTACCTGATGGTAGTTACACCTTGTGCCAGATCCAGTTATCCCTTATTAGTAGATTAGTAGTGTTCTAGCAGCTTAGGCTGATAGAGGTAGCTATAGCAGAGCAGCTTAGACTGAACTCGGAGACATGCAAAGCTCCTACTATACCACTTATATCATATAGCACTATATCACAAGAAAACACAATACTCAGAGTTACTAAAAATAAAGGTACTTTATTTTAGTGACAATATGCCAAAAGTATCTCAGAGGATATACTCCCTTAGGGGGTAAGTAATATACACACAGGCCAAAATCAGGTAAGTAAAACACTTAGAGAAGTAGTGCAAACACTGTAGAACACAATAGAATGCAGTAGGAGAAAATAGGCATAGGGGGTAACACAAACCATACACTCCAAAAGTGGAATGCGAACCACGAATGGACCCCAGGCCTAGTTTAGTGTGTAGAGGGTCACTGGGAGTGTAAGAAAACACTAAGGGTGTCCAAGATACCCCATCCCAAGACCCTGAAAAGTAGGAGTAAAGTTACCCTACTACCCCAGAAAGACAGTAAAGTCGAGATAGGGGATTCTGCAGACGACAACTGACTGCAAAGCACTGAAGATTCCTGGACCTGTGGACCTGCAAAGGAAGGGGACCATGTCCAAGTGTCACGCAAGTGTCCAGGGGGGGCAGGAGCCCACTGAACCCTGGATGAAGGTGCAAAAGGGCTGCCTCTAGGTGGAAGAAGCCAAAGATTCTGCAACAACGGAAGGTGCCAGGAACTTCTCCTTTGGTCAGAAGATGTTGCATGGTGTGCTGGAGGATGCAGAGTTGTTTCCACGCAGAAAGACTGCAAACAAGCCTTGCTAGCTGCAAGAGTTGCGGTTGAAGATTTTGGGTGCTGCCAGGGCCCAGGAAGGACCAGGAGGTTGCCTCTTGGAGGAGGAGACAGAGGGGCTGCTCAGCAATAGAGAGAACCCACACAGAAGCAGGCAACACCCGCAGAAGTACCTGAACAGGCGTTCAAGAAATCTCAGCACGGCAGTCGTCTCAGCGCAACAAAAGAGGGTCCCACGAAGTCGGAGGTCAACTCAATGCAGGACGGAGTGCTGGAGACCTGGGCTAGGATGTGCACGAAGGAATCCTTGCAAAAGTGCACGGAAGCCTTAGCAGCTGCAGTTCACGCAGTACACAGGATTACTGTCTGGCGTGGGGAGGCAAGGACTTACTTTCACCAAATTTGGACAGAAGGACCACTGGACTATCGGGGTCACTTGGATCCAGCTCCTGTGTTCCAGGGACCACGCTCATCAAGATGAGAGGGGACCCAGAGGACCGGTGATACTGAAGTTTGGTGCCTGCGGTAGCAGGGGGAAGATTCCATCGACCCACGTGAGATTTCTTCTTGGCTTCCAGTGCAGGGTGAAGGCAGACAGCCCTCAGAGCATGCACCACCAGGAAACAGTCAAGAAAGCCAGTAGGATTAGGCGCTACAATGTTGCTGGTAGTCTTCTTGCTATTTTGTGGCGGTTTTGCAGGCGTCCTGGAGCAGTCAGCGGTTGATCCTTGGCAGAAGTCGAAGAGAGAAGTGCAGAGGAACTCTGGTGAGCACTTGCATTCGTTATCTGCAGAGGAACCTACAGGAGAGACCCTGAATAACCCTCAGAGAAGGATTGGCTACCTATCAGGAGGGGTATCTGACGTCACCTGCTGGCACTGGCCACTCAGAGGTCTCCATTGTGCCCTCACACCTCTGCATTCAAGATGGCAGAGGTCTGTGACACACTGGAGGAGCTCTGGGCACCACCCCTGGGGTGGTGATGGACAGGGGAGTGGTCACTCCCCTTTCCTTTGTCCAGTTTCACGCCAGAGCAGGGGCTGGGGGCTCCCTGAACCAGTGTAGACTGGTTTATGCAAGGATGGCACCATCTGTGCCCTTCAAAGCATTTCCAGAGGCCACGAGAGGCTGTGGCAGTTTTGCAGGCGTCCTGGAGCAGTCAGCGGATGATCCTTGGCAGAAGTCGAAGAGAGAAGTGCAGAGGAACTCTGGTGAGCTCTTGCATTTGTTATCTGCAGAGGAACCTACAGGAGAGACCCTAAATAGCCCTCAGAGGAGGATTGGCTACCTATCAGGAGGGGTATCTGACGTCACCTGCTGGTACTGGCCACTCAGAGGTCTCCATTGTGCCCTCACACCTCTGCATTCAAGATGGCAGAGGTCTGTGACACACTGGAGGAGCTCTGGGCACCACCCCTGGGGTGGTGATGGACAGGGGAGTGGTCACTCCCCTTTCCTTTGTCCAGTTTCACGCCAGAGCAGGGGCTGGGGGCTCCCTGAACTAGTGTAGACTGGTTTATGCGAGGATGGCACCATCTGTGCCCTTCTAAGCATTTCCAGAGGCCAGGAGAGGCTGCTCCTCTGAGGCCCTTAACACCTATTTCCAAAGGGAGAGGGTGTAACACTCTCTCTCAGAGGAAATCCTTTGTTCTGCCTTCCTGGGACTGGCTGCCCAGGCCCCAGGGGGGCAGAAACCTGTCTGCAGGTTGGCAGCAGTGGTAGCTGCAGAGAAAACCCCAGAGATTTACTTTGGCAGTACCCAGGGTCCATGCTGGAGCCCCGGGGATGCATGGGATTGTCACCCCAATACCAGAATGGTATTGGAGGGACAATTCCATGATCTTAGACATGTTACATGGCGATGTTCGGAGTTACCATTGTGAAGCTACACATAGGTATTGACCTATATGTAGTTCACGCTTGTAATGGTGTCCCCGCACTCACAAAGTCTGGGGAAATTTCCCTGAACAATGTGGGGGCACCTTGGCTAGTGCCAGGGTGCCCTCACACTTAGTAACGTTGCACCTAACCTTCACTAAGTGAGGGTTTGCCATATAGATGACTTATAAGTTACTTAAGTGCAGTGTAAAATGGCTGTGAAATAACATGGACGTTATTTCACTCAGGCTGCAGTGGCAGTCCTTTGTAAGAATTGTCTGAGCTCCCTAAGGGTGGCAAAAGAAATGCTGCAGCCCATAGGGATCTCCTGGAACCCCAATACCCTGGGTACCTAGGTACCATATACTAGGGAATTATAAGGGTGTTCCAGTGTGCCAATCAGAATTGGTAAAGTTAGTCACTAGCCTGCAGTGACAATTTTAAAAGCAAAGAGAGCATAAACACTGAGGTTCTGGTTAGCAGAGTCTCAGTGATACAGTTAGGCACCACACAGGGAACACGTACAGGGCACACTTTATGAGCACTGGGGTCCTGGCTAGCAGGATCCCAGTGACACAGGCAAAAACAAACATACATATTAGTAAAAATGGGGGTAACGTGTCAGGCAAGATGGTACTTTCCTACAGATATTTAAATAATAAACCCCGTCTTGTGGGAGAACGTGCCTGTCCGCAGTCTCAACTGCAATAAAGTTGCTCGTTGCATCCAAATGATTTTTCAGACTCTGGTGACATATCGTGACTTCTTCTGCGCTATCTAGCAGTGCCACCGCCCACGTCTTGTTGTTCAGCAATGTTCTCAAGTTTACTGACATTTTTAATTGACAGTGCTGACACCTTTTTCTTTTTAAACTGTGGCGTTTGTTGTGGGGACTTGTCTTCTTTTTTGTCTGACCGTGGTGAGTCTATCTTCTGTTGCACGTAGTCAGGATGTTGCTTTGACCAGCCCACTACCTCACTACGTCTGTCCGGTGCAACCTGAAAGAAACGAGAGCGACGTGAATCAATATAGCTGTAAGGAGCTTTTATATTTTCTCTATTTCGGAGATTACATCTCCTTTTGGAGTTCTCCAGGTGTGGAGAGTCTGCTCCCTGACTTAGCGTGTCTTTTATGTGCTTTTGTTTATTCCAGCACTTTTAAGAACCCTCCTGTGTTTGTTTGGTGCCTTCCTTATTTTTGGTAGCTGTTTCTCCTGTTTCAAATGTGGAAACTCTCAGAGCCACTGGTGTATAGCCAACGCTACAACCTCCCCTTTAATGTTACTGAGTATAATTGAGGACACTGCGTTGAAATTACGCAACAATATCATCCCCATGGCAGGTGCAGCCCTGTGTTCATTCTAAATTAGTTTTAACACTTTCGGTAAATTGGCATGTGTTGGGGTGCCAAGTGTGGTAGCATAAATCGCATCGAAGACCGTACCCCATGTGGCACAGTCATCCACTGAGGGAACCATCCCGAAAGACAAGCACATTGTGAGAATTATGTGAATTTCCTGTGGACCCATATGGGGAAACACAGCTTCTAGCTGATTAGTTTTCTGGGCTATACAGAACAAGATTTTCTCTTGTTCTGTGGGCACTTTGCCCAAGATAGAATGTACTGTCTGTGGATTAATCCCAGTAGTAGACAATTGGCATCCAGCACGTGTTGGCGGAGCTGGACGTGCTGGTGTTGAGCTAAAAGTTCACATTATAAACAGAACAAGTCGTCTATATAGTGTTACTAACTCAATGTATGGATTGCGCAGATCAGCTGCCTGCATATTTTGTACACCGGAGTGAGGTGTTTATGTGGCAAACGTAGGCCACGTTGGTCCTTCATTAACTAAGGGAATTATCTCACAGGTTGTATTACGTGTGATAGGGCGCCATTAAACCAGTTGAGGTGTTTTTGATAAGTGATTGGAATTTCAAGATACTGGTATGAGTGGTACCTTTGTGGGATGTTTGCAATTCTATATTTGTGGAATGTGAATGATCTAGGGTCCTCCTCAGGAAAGGTGACCCCAAGAGTAGAATGTTTCTGTTTGGTAAGCTTCACTAGCTTCTAAGATGAATGTGACATCCCTGCCCTCTTCTGTTAAGCCATGCGCTACTAGGTGTAGTGCTAATGCTTGTTTGGCATGCTCAGGAATGTCTATGGCGTTAGCCATATTGTGAAATGCGTAAAGAGGTGGAACACCAAGTGAGGAGAACGTCCTTTTAAGAGTTTGAGCTCGAACAACCTACGGCCTAATTAGGTGCTTCCTGTTCAGCTGAGGAGGATCTCCTCCACGACCACGGACGTCTCTGTATAATGGTACTTAGAGTACCCGTTTTGTGTGAGACAGAGATACTCAGGGCATCTGTATATTAGTGCCAAAAAACACCATAGTTGGTGGCGCCATGTCGTAGTTGGACTCTTGCTCTAGGCAAGACTACTGGTTTTGGGATGACAGTACTTTTGTGTGTAGGCGACTAGACCAATCCTACAACAAGTCAGAACTGTTGGCCCAAGCCTCACAGCTCACAAGCAGTACCTCACCAAAACCCAAATGTTAAAGGTGATTTGTGGCAGCCTTTACACATGGACTCAAGAGTGCGAAAGCTTGTTTCTGGTTTAGGGAGGACCTGGTCTGACTGTTCGGGCTGGACTGTTCCCATGGGGAGCAGGGCCAAGACAGATTTGCACATGGCTGGGTCCAAACTGGAAAGGCATAGCAAACAATAAAACGATGGATTTAGTCCCACATCTGTGACTGGGGCTGAATGTTTGACATAGTTCAGCATTAGTTACATTTGGAGCCCTAAGTGGGAAGGGTATGCCCAGAAATGGGCCCTATGCTTGCTATGCCACTGGATTCAAGCTTGCCTGGTTGATGAGGGGTGATACCCTGAAACCAGTCCTTGGATGCTTTTTTCTGGGCCAGGGAGGACCTCGTCTGGCAGTTCGGGCAGAGAGCAGTGCCAAGACAGATTTACATTTGGCTGGGTTCAAACCGGACTGGTATGGCTAGCAAAAAGAAACTATGAACTTAGGCTGGCGATGAATGTTTGACATTGGCCTGCATTCCATCCACCATCTGTTCTTTTTGCCGATATACAGTGGCCATGACGGACCACCCATCTGAGTCCGGTCTGGGTGGCAACGGCTGTGGAAAAGAAGTAGTAGGGTGCATGTCTGCTGTGCTGACCACTGTCAAGCAACCTGTGCACTGAGTTAAGTTGAGGCCATGTTCAAAGCATCATCAAAGCTGCTATTGTGAGAGTGAGTTCATAGAAAGCACCCACCAACTGCACAAGCTAAACATCTTCAGGAAGCTGGTAAAATGGGGCCCAGCCATGAAAGGTCTAAGAGACTGACCATGCAGAGGTAAATCTGAGGCTGAGAACTACAAGCCGTCTGTGTCAACTAGTGCAGAATGAACTGTTGAACTGATCTGCGTATTAGCCTGTGCAGCTACTCAGAGTGCACTGAACCTTTACCTACACAATGCCTATGATCACACTTCATAAGAGGGACTGTAGACATGAAGAGAACTCCTAGAGCTGGGAGAGAGTGCATCATATTGGGTAAAGCGCTCCACTGATATTTGTAGATGATATTACAACCCTGTAACTATATTCCTATTTGGACTGTGCAGTGTTTCGGTTTGCTCTGAGATGAAAGTGCTTTGTTATTACTAATATAAGCAGAAGACTCGACAATACATTACTGTGTCTGTTGGTTGACTGTTAAGCAATGATCACGTACCCTTGAAGTGTTTTCTCTCAGAAATAGGGTATATGTAGGATGTCTTAATCAAAATGAAGTATTTACATAGTAATATGTTTTCTTAATAATCCTATTCAGATTGATGTTGATACTGGCAAACTCTGCATGCCCAATGTGTTTACAATCACATTATTAATAGTAGCAATAAAAGATTAATATTTGTTAAAGTGTTAGTTTCTACTTTGTAAAGTATCTACTTGAAAACTGGTCAAGCTATAGGTGGATATATAAATGTCTCATCAACTATTTTGATGTTTCCAAAATTCTCTTCCAGGAATTCATGTTGAAGAGGTGTGGCTGACTGGCCATTGCCTGACGGAGGGTGCCCTGTACTTGAATAAAAGATTAATTTATTTATATTAGGTGCAATAGCAGTCTGGCCTGGGTACAGTGCAGTTCTTGCACTATACCCAACTTATGCACATGGCATGTGGGATATAGCCCACATTCCCTGACTGAGCCAGAGGAAAAAGCCACTATGCATCAAATAGTGGATCTGGTTGGTTGTTGGCACTTCATTACTCACCTACATGTAGCTCTGGTGATGGATAAAGGGGGAGCTACAGACCAAGCTAGAGATAGGTATTGATCAGTCTGTGGGGGGGGAACTGACGGACTCTGACTAGAAGAGGTCTTGCGAACAGGTGAAATTCTTTTCTCCCCATGCGAGGTTCAAGCTTATTCAATTTCCTTCATTGAATAGAACGTACATGATGCTTTTCAAGCTGTCCAGGATTTCTCCCATTAGATGTGTGGCTTGTGCATGATATGCCGCCCATGGCCACCTTCTTACATATGATGTGGACTTCCCCCCAACTCATGGTCTTCTGGAGTGACGTGCTGCTGTGGCTGCATCACTTCACTGACTAGGAGGTCTAAGGTTCTGACAAGTCCTGCCTTCTTGGGGAGCTGCAATGCTTTGGGTGAGCTATGATGCAAGCCAGAATGTTGGTGCTGAGTCTGGTGTTGGAGTGACAGCAAATTGAGATCCATTAGTTGTCAGCAAGGAACCCTGAAATGCAGCAATGGGGCCAGAATGTTTTAGAGTGGGCTGCTGGGGATGAGCAGCATATAAGCTGTACAAGGTGTGATGAGAAGGCAGTAGATTCATTATTGATGTGGAGTACCATATCATGCAGGATAGTTGAAAGGCCTGCTGGCCCTCTTGTGGGTAGCCAGAATGTCCCACAGGAGAATGAGAGGCGAGGTGAGTAGTTTTATGGTTAAAAGGGGTTTGCAATGCAGGTCTTGGGTGTACCACACTGCACAGATGAAGTCTTTTTTCCTGAGGAATTGCTTGTGGCCTGAAGTGTGGCTGCACAGAGTGGTGCCAATGTTAGCATTATGTTTTTACGTTTGAAAAAGCCAATAAACATGATATTAAAAGCAAATCATGTTGAATATACTGCACAGGCAGACTAATACTCAGGGACACTCATTATAGCATCACCCTGTTATTTGTAGTAAGTATTTTCAGTGTTTTATGCCTAATATTGACTGCCATGATATGCGAATACTAACTGGGAACTGGGCTCGTTTTCACATTCTTTATATGTCTTTATTATGCCGAAGTCATGAGGAGGGTTTTCTTGGTGAGATAACACCACTTTTTGCTGGAGAAGTCTCTCTGTTGGCTGCATTAAAGGAATCTGACCCGTGGAGTGGTGTAGTCTCTGTTCTTATGGAAGTCATTGCCCTTTCTGTTTCCACAAAGATGATCATACTTAGGTCAGATTAGGTACATATCCATATGGTAAATTCCATCAAGCTTACACTTTTCTGCCACACTCCATTCAGAAGTGCACCTTTAAGATATGTCATACAACCAGAGCATTCCTCTGAATCTCCCACATGAATCTTAATACTTTTCAAATAGGCGACACTACAAACTCACAACCTATCAATCAAGCACAGCCATCAAGAGGGTGTTACATGTCTTAAAATGTAACCCTATCTCTCTTCAAGCTTTCTGGTTCACTCTATGCTTAAACAAAACCACAAGCCTGCTGTGAAATGACTGAAACACATTTCTGACCATTGTGTTCAACACCCAGGATTTCCCATGTAGACCACACCATATCAAACATGAAGAGCAAACATGGTTTCTTAGTAGCTGATGACTGAGAAGTGTGTTGAGGTATAAAGTAATACACAAATCCTGCAATACAAAATAGTGGGGACGTGCTTCAACATTTTTTAGACCAACTCTTCATGGATTCTGACACCAAGAACCACTGGTCAGACCAATATGGGATAGTCAAAGTTATTTTGTTGAATCCAAGACAGAATGCAGTCTCAATCTATTCACATTGCCTCAGAGAGCAATTGAAAAATAGGAAGAAGGGTATAAGTGGGTTTCATTAGAGCAGGAAGAAACTTTATTTGACAGAAAGACTGCATTGTCATTTTTTCCCTATCCAGAAACTATAAGTGGGCTTAAGAAGCAGTATTTACAGGCTAGTATGTCCAGTAGAAACTAAGACAGTCTGCTGAAGGATGGACACAACCTGTGCAATATGCACCCTGGCTCAAACGTAGCCTACCATTCCCTCTTTATCAGTAAACAACACAACGTTAGCTTCCATAACTGACAAAAAGCAAGAGGCCAGAGTTTGGGAATCAGTACAGTAAATAGCCAATCTCTTCACAGTGACAGGTTCAACGTTTTGTGGCAATGCAATATTAATCTACTGCTACTATGCTCTGTGGCTTTATATCCTGGGTTGATGTGCCAGTAGTCAACGTCACTCACAATAGGTTCAATTTGGGTGTCCTTAGTTCACCAAATCCCTGCCAAACAGAAAAGTAAAAGCATGGAGTACTTTCAGAAGATGGACATGAATGTTCACTTCACTTAATAAAACATGAATAGAAAGAATAAGCAAGAGGGTTGTATGGTATAACGTCCTCAAGACAGGCAGTGGACTTTCATGCCATTTAGTGATTTTTTTTCTGATCTTGGAGGTCCAAAGACATAATCAATTAAATAATCACACCTTTTTATCCCCACAACCTCTCTTGATGGAACGTTTGACAACATTTAAATGTGTCTATTCGGTAATACTAGAAGTATCACAACACCACTGTAGAGTTGGAAGATTCCTTTCATTGTTGGTCTAAGGGTCATAGAAAGCGGTTGGCTGTATGACTGCAAGCACCTTATTTACTTTCAGAAAATATAAAAGGGGCTGGGACTCAAACAGAGCACATGTAGGTGCCTATACTTTTTGACTCTGTTGTCTTAGTACTGGCTGTATGAAAAACTATAAAGTGTTTAATGGGGCTAACCAATACACACAAATTTGGAAAATCATCTGCTTCAATAAGTTTATAAAAGCAATGTATATAGGCTCCCTTTTAAGAATCACATATTTGGAAATCAGATTATGCAGATAGATCCTTGATCCACTCCCCCTGAGGCTTTTTGAAGTAATTAGACTTGAAGGAAAATGTAATTACCAACCACACAGTAGTCTAGTTCAGACAATATTGAATTGTGAAACATTGCTACAAAGATGTGACAAAAATGACCAGCATTTAGCTAAGTGCGTAGATTCTATTTTGTTTTAAGATGCATACCTTTTTTCCTTTTCTCATGAGATTGCAATGTACACTCATAATGATACTGAACTGATGGTTTGCATTGAGGACCCTAGGCATCTGTTTCTATTTTTTTTTAAATCTTCCTGGATCCCAGTAGGCTAGATCAGATGGCCCCATGTCAGACCTTTGCTTTTACAAATCATTGTATCTTTGTTTTCAGGTGTTTTAGTCTGATTTGTTTATTTGAACTGATTCAGAATGCACTACTGTAATTTGTTACATAAAAACTCAGGGTAGACAAATTGATGTTCTCGTAATAAAAAGCCTCTATCTGGTTATGATGCATTCTCATAACCTAGTCAGAGGAAGTGCATAGCACTAGAAGAGTAAACCGCTTTACCTAGTCTTGTAATGGACTTAACCATTTTTAGGTCGAAAGTCAGCGTTCGGCCTGCTGTATACTAAAGTATACAATAGAGTGAGTTCCAGCATTCTGATTTGTTAGTTGCAGTGTCCTTCAAAAATCCTTGCTTGCTAGTGGTCAGTATGACTCTTTGTCCTGCCTTTTTTCACTTTGGGAGCAGCACAAAGTACTATGTAATTGCGCTATGTCCTGTTCATCTCTTCTGTAAGGGATTTTTTTTTGGCATTTGCCTGTTTCACCTCAACAGTGTGAGGTGCTTGTTCAGTCCCTCCTACCCACCAGCTCCCTCTGCAAACATAAACCAACAGCAGAGGAGGGCTTTTCCAGGGCCAGCTCGCTCTCGCTCTCTTCCTCTTGTTATTTTCAGTCTGTGTGGCAATAAAAGTCCAGTCAGTAATTTACAATGCTCTGAGCTGTAACTCGAGCAAACACGAGACTACTGCATTCCAAATGTTTGTTATAGTTTAATTACCATGCCTAACTCGTCAACCGAACATTTTACAAAACAACTCTATGCCCCTGAGCCCGGTGCCACGGACTATGAGTTATCAGAGCCCTGGGGGAGTCCACTTCCCTTCCCTAAGTTTCGGGGTCTCCCTGTAGTCCCCGGCCGGCAGCAGTGCCGCCTCCTGCGCACAGCCGCTGCAGCCGGACGTCACATGACCCAGCTGTCGCAAAGCAGCTCTTTCCCAAGGAGGAGCTCCGCGACAGCCGCGATGCCAAGCTGGTTTTATTTCGCCACGGGGCACTGCAGAGTTGCATTTTCCCCTGTGCGAATTTTAATTAATTTCAATCTGACCATCAATGCAAAGTAGGGTGAAAATATGTGACATGAGTGCAGGAGCATTTAATTTTTTTTTTTTCTGCCAAAGTATGATAAATAGGCAGAAAAGATGCTGAAAAAACAATGACGCTTCATAGACCACTGATAAAAAAAACGAGAAAATCCTGACGTCACTGTCTTTCTCCCACGTCGGCTCCCCCACCGCACCCCAATGTTTCTTAGGCCACTTGGTGTATACTTGCCCCGAACAAGTGCTTGCAGGGTTCGCCCCTTAGAGGATGGCAGACTCTGGAAGGATGAAGAGCCGGGCTGGTCGCTTCCCTATAAAAGCTTGCTGTAAGTACGCCCTCTGCTCTGTCCAGCCTGCTATGGAAATGATGAAGAGTAGGTCGTCAATTTGATTAAAGAGTTGTATTCATTTATTTGTTAAATCATTGCTTTCCCTTTAAGTCACAGGGATACCCGTAAATAAAATAAAATAATCAATAGCATTCAGGAGCAAAACGATGGCCGGGAACACAAACGTCCGAAAAAATCTCTATTAGAAATTTCGACGTTCTGCTGTTTTTAAAGTATCCCTTAATTTGAATATTTTAGAAACTGTACCCTTCATATAAAGGGATTTTAAGAATGTTCCAAGCATGTCGAGTCATATGTCTCAGTCTGCGTTTTTGTGTTTCTAAAAAAGCAAATAGTCCATTTGACATCACAATCTTCACATACATTTACTGAAACACCATAGGTACAGGGTGGGAAATGTAATATTTATAAAATATTCCACAGTTTGTATGGCGTACGAAGAAAATCTGATCTTCTCATTATGTTTTCGCTACCCTAAAAAAAAAAAGAATTATAGAAATTATGCACTTTCCGAACAGCTGCCCCCAAAACGTCTAAAGTAAGTACCTGGTGCAGAGAGCTCAGACAATGTATTTTCATACACTTGCCATTCTTTTATATTGCACATCTTTACATTTATCTGCTGCCGATTCCAAGAAAATCTCACAATCTGCCCTCAGCCGGCCACACTTAGATAGGTTTTACTGGTGCTGTCATAGAACTCTTGTAAAAGTGACTTCGATATTACAAGTTCAGGAAGCAGACGAGCTATTGGCTAAAGCATCGAACCGCCCTAGTGGTAAGTCAAGAATCCACTTTAAACATACACTTCGAAATACAGTGATGTTGTCTCCGAACATCAGCTTCTCAGCTCTTGGAAAAAAACAGTTATCAAAAACAAGCTTTTTAATTTGAAAACATGAACTAAATTTCTCAAATAAAAACGTGTGGCATCCATTAAAAAAACACTGTTTATTCTGATGTACGAGATTCTCATTTTTTTGTAAGTACAAGTTTAGGGTTCAAACATCATTTTGCCAGCCAAGGATAGATTCTGCTTCTGTGCTCCTTTTTTACAAACCAGTGACACGGTGGACCACAATATTGCACCGCCATTATGAACGCCGATATGATACAAGATAAAAGGAACCATCAGGGCACCGGTACCCACCAAGAATTTCATCCTTTCTGCTACTTGTATTGTGTGGGCATGCGCATCACACGATGGGCAAGCTCACCTTTGTGCAGTGCTTAATTTACAAATAAAAACGTGCCGGTGCCCAAAGCCCTCTTCTAATTAAATGTGTGCATGGAACCCTGAGGCCGCGTAATCCTGAAGCCATCTCGGGCCTCTTTAATTCATTTACAGTCACGCCCTGCCCCTTCATCTCGCTCTTGCAGCTTTGTGACGCTTTTTCGTTTTTCTCTTCCTCCGTCTTACCCATGTTTGTTTTGCTCGCAGTAAATGCTTGAGGCAGAAAAATAAGCACCGTCCGTCAAAAATAAGTGCCAGTGCCCGGCACCGGAAACAACAAGCACAAATTAAGCACTGCCTTTGTGGGTACTGGGTGGGGGAGGGAAGGGCATTTTTTAATTTATTTATTAAGTGTTTAGTGTTGGAAATCAAATGCTACTAGTGGGCTGCTGCACTACTTGTTCTACCCACTAAAGTAGCGCTATAAAAGCATGCCTCCAGGGCAGCTCGTGCAACCTGGATATGCTGCGTTTGTGGGCAGGTGCTGTTCAGCATGACCCGCTCTTTCTGTCTATCTCATCTCTGGGTCCCCTACGCTAGGATGAGGGGACCCCAAAATAATAATATAAATAATGGCAATATTTTCATTTTTTGCTGCAGGTAGAGGAAGAAGGCAATGGAAGTGCTGTGGTTATATGCAGAGCCACTGGAATCATGTGACAGAGAGAACCAAATTATGCTGCAGGGTTGACCAATTTATGTGGCAAGAAAAGTTCAGTTATGCATTTACAGTGCCAATAGCTCTAACTCAAGCAAATGCGAGACCTATTGCATTGCAAATGCTTGTTATCATTAGCCACCTTTACAGCCAAACATAAAGCAGGAGGAACATTGTGGAGTAAGTGACAGCTCCATAATGAGCAGAGCCAGTCACTGTGTCTTGGCACTTGGTATAATGGAGTGGCATTATGGACCACGTCTCTCAAATTAGGTTGGAAACTTTCAATCTTTCTCTTTGATGGCTAGTATGACCTTTAGACCTATGAATTAGAACTTTTTAGGTGTAAATAGCATTCAAGCCAGTTTTAGCACTGTCTTGCATAGGGAGGTTGGTGCCAATTGTGTGAACTCCTTGTTTTCAGTTCTATTCAGTGGTAAACGACTGTTGGCATGTGTGCTAAGCAGGATAATACATCATTTTAGCAGTGTCCAGAAGCCGGATAAATTATAAGGCTTCCTTGCCATTTGCCCGGTTGCCGGTCAAACATTGCATTATCCCCACTATTTAGCTCAGCTGCCAGGTTGATAGTGATATTTCTCTGCTATTTGGAAGGCTTTGAGCCAAATAGTAAATCATTTCTAGTAGTTAGACAGCAGCTGACTAAACAGTGAAGTGTTCTTGCTATTTGCGTAGCACCTGGCCATAAATCAAGTAATCTCTGCTATTTAGCGGGCGATGAGATGAATTGCAGAGAACATTCATTATTTACTGAGTTGTCATCTAAACAGTAGCCACCTTTTTTTTATTATACTGCATGTTGGGTCATGGTCTATCAATGGTTGCAGGGCAACTAAATAGCTGAGACCTATTTATTTATTATACTGTATGTTTGAAACATATTCCACCAATATGTGTCCATGACCACAGATTCTCAAAACAACATAGTATAGGTCACGGTGTATCTGTGATTAGAGGTCGGTATCCTTGGTTCGTATTTCTGTTTACCACTGTTGTGTCACAGTCTCGGGCATTAATGTACACCAATTTTACGACCACTTTATTTCCATTTTATGTCAAGCCAAAGCAGCTTTAGATATCAAGCAGAGGTTATACCCTCAATACAAAAACTAATGTCAATAGGTCACCACCTTCAGTAAATGACTGCTTTCCATTCACATGTTGATCATGACTCTTCATGGACTACAACTACTACATTGTACATATGATGTACCAGTTAGGAATGCTCTTTCTTTTGTCCTTTATGTTGTGCACAAGGAAGCCATACTTTCCTAAACTTCCATCTTATATCCCATAACTAAGTTGCCATGATCAGTGCTTGGGCAGTCAGATGTTCACAATCAGTCCCATAGTCCTAAACGTATTCTAGGAGTGGAGAAACGTATGGTAGTTTTTTATTGGCTGTGGTGGCTAGGTACCCATGCAACATGGAATTTAGCTGCTCTATGTCCCAAATAACTTGGCACTACATAGTGACTTTGCAAGTTCTTCTCAGTGTACTATCAGCTTGGTCTAACATAGAGACAATAATCTGTGTTGTTAAGTTGACTCTTCTCTACGTTTCTATGGCCTGCAATTCTAGAGTTTTTTCTGAGGTTCTAACTACTAGAAGATGAATGAGCATTGCTCCAAGAAGTATTTGTCTGACCTTCAAATATATTTGAGCTCTGTCAAACGCACAAAAGCTGATGGGACAGTGTGCAAGTGGTACCAAAATATACCTGACCTATGAGCCCTAATCAGGGCCAAATTGGTCTTGGGTTGCTTGTGTTTCAGTTCAGGGAGGACCTAGACTGTATGCTTGGGCTAGACTGTTCTTATTGGAGAAGAGTCAAGATTGATTTGCGTATGGCTGAGTCCAAAAATGAAATGGCATTGTGAGCAAAAGAGCAATGGTTTGGGATCCTACCATGAGCTATTGCCAGTGGTTAGACAAATTGCAGACATTCTTACCATCACTTTCTGTGCATTTGATGTACGTCCTAAGTGACAAGGGCATGCATGGGTCCTGTGATCAGTGTGGCAACTGAACCAAACTATACCTGACTGATGAGCCCTAACCAGGGCAAAACCATTCTTGGTCTTACCGGTACTCTGGTTCAGGGAGGACCTAGCCTGGCAGTTCACGCTGGGCTGTGCCTATGAGAGTAGGGTCAAGATTGATTTGCACATAGCTGGGTTGAAACTGAAATGGCATGGTGAGCAAAAGAATGATGGGTTGGAATAGTATCACAAGTGATTTCCAGTGGTTAGACAAATTGCAAGCATTCAGCCCATCATCTTTTGTGTATTGCATTTGAGCTCTGCCCTCTTTTACACTATTCAAACTTCATGCAGCTGTCGTCATACCACTGACATGACACAGAGTCCATGTTTCTGGTCTTATCCACTGCTTTCCTCCATGTGGCTAACTGACAAACATAAAAGGTAACTGCATGAAGAAGAACAGGAGCCTGACATCTGCTGTGAACAGCCTAACAACATCCCTGCACTGCTGTGCTTGTGCTAGGCTCAGGGTCAAGGCCATTGTAGGAGAGCAGCAGAATAAGCGAGCATGTTAAGTGAGAAATACGGGGGCTTACAGTGTGTATGTTTGTGTGTCTACTTATCCATGCTCATGTGTTTCTGTAATTGTGTAGGTTAGTGTTAGAAATTGGGTTTTTAGTTGGCTAGGATATACACCTAAGCCAGGCAGAACCCACCCACTCTATTCAGGGCAAGGGAGTTACACATCCAAGATAAACCCTGGTCACCTGCTTGGTAGCTTAGCACGAGCAGAGAGGCCTATTCTAGAGGCAATGTGTAAAGCATTTGCACAACACACACAACACATGTGATGCACTATCCACACCACAAAGGAAACACAACACCAAGTTATATGAAAATATACTGTATTGTACACAATGCCAAACACCACATGTCAATAATATCCTGCTTCCTTAGCAGTTGTCAGAATGTTACACATTAGTTACTCTGCAGAGCCAGCAGTAGTCACATATACCACACAGGTTACTTATTATTCTGCAACATAAGCAGAAGTCAGGAATCAATGCACTTGTCATAGAAATATCATAAACACCCATATCAGGAACATTATAAAACATATTTAAAGTCACACAAACATATCAGCAGAGCATGTCCATAAAAGGAAAATCAGCAAAATATATCTGTAGCACATCATAAAACAAGTAGGCTAGCATATAAATCCATAAAGTCCATATTAGGAACATAAGAAATAGCAATGCCTTTTAAAGGTTCTTGGTTGTTCTGATGAAAAGGCACTCCTGGTGCCACGAGTAACAAAATGGGGCCCCTGGTGCTCCGTGCGCTCATTCAGGGGGCCACTCTGAAGATTGGGGTAGGAGGGGAGGGTGACAAGCACCCCCTTCAGTTATATAACCGTTCCCTCCTGGGGCCCACGATCTCGGGGGGCCCCCATGTGCCTTAACTGGCCCTCCAGCGAGGGGAGGGGTCAAATGTCAACAAACAAGGGCCACAGTGAGGGACCCAAAAGGGAGACCAGTGGAGCGGGGGGCCTCCGTGGAGGCTTCCGCCCCACGAGCGTTCTCCACGAATAAGATCAGGGCTTTGTTGGGGCAGGGGTATCCTCCGATGAGGTTTCCTTTCCCCCTGCCCATCCACAACCCAAGAGGGTCTCCAGTGGGGTGGGAAGCATTGGATGAGGCTTCCTTACCCGCCCGACATCTTCTTTTGAATCCCGGGCCACAGTGTTATGCAGGCACCAACGTAGGTGCCTACTTGTTCCCCGAGGGCGCTCCTCAGAGCGCACTTTCCCCGGGGGCACAGTAAGAGCGCGCTCGCTCCTTCTTTCCAATCACAGGTGCCCCAGGGGTCCCAGAAGCAGCATGGCCCTCGTGCTTTTTAACTTTACAGCGCCCGGGTCGTGGCGGTGATTCTCCCATGGCGGCAATGCGCTTTCAAACACCAACAATCTTATTAGACAGCACTCCTCGAGGCACTATTGCTCTACCACACAAGGTCCTCTCAGGGTACCTTGTGATCCGCAAATCAAGACCTCTCCAGGCGCTATGTGATGGAGGAGAAGCGCTCCTCATGTGCTTCGGCAGTTGCAGAGGTCATGGGCCATGGCACCCTGCCCCTGGGGGACAACAGTCAGAGAAAAAAAGGAGCACAGGTGGTAAGGCCCAGCAGCAGGCCAGCGCAAGGGGGGGGGTGCAGGCAGATGGCAGTCTCTCCTAGTGACCCAGCAGGTCACAGGTCATCACAGCAGCAGCAGTCCATGGCGGTTCCAGGGGAGTCCCTCCAGCAGTCTGTGTCCAGTTCCAAGAAAGTTCCAGTGTCTCCAAATTGTGGGGAAAACTCCCCTGTACTTATACTCAGTTTTACAGTGTGTGTACAAAGAAGGGGAGAGGAGGTTCCAACCAGTTACAACTGGTTCTCAGAGTGCCCCCTCTGTTCTCCAGCACAGGCTCCAAACACCAGTTGGGGGTAAACAACCCTATTGTATGAGGCCAGGGCACAGCCTTTACAAATGCAGGTGTGCCACGCCTCTGCCTTCTCTAAGCCCAGGAAGACTACTCAGTATGCAGATGCACCTCTGTGACACCTCCACCCTGAAAAGTATGCACACACCCCAACTGTCACTCTGTCCAGACGTGGACTGGAGTCAAGCTGCAAAACACCAGAGTCATAAGCACAGAGAAATGCTCATTTTCCAGAAGTGGCATTTCTGTAATAGTAATAAAAAATCCACTTACACCAGTAAGCAGCATTTCTCATCACCACTACAACCATACCAAACATGCCTACACTACCCCTCATAAATCAGGCAATAGCCCATAGACATAAGGAAGGGCATTTCCAATGCAATCCTATGAGAAGGCAGCACTCACAACAGTGAGAAACCAAATAGGCTGTTTGTCACTACAAGGACAGGCCACACAAAAAGGCACATGTCCTGTCTTCTACATAGAAAGCACCCTGCCCATAGGGCTAGCTAGGGCCTTCCTCAGAGGTGACTTACATGTAGTAAAATGGGAGTTCTGGGCATGGCAATTAACTTTAGATGCCAGGCCCCTGTGGCAGAAACCTGCGCACACAGGCCCTGCAATAGCAGGCCTGAGACAGGTTTGAAATTCTACTTCAGTGGGTGGCGCAAGCAACGCTGCAGGCCCACTAATAGCATTTAATTTACAGGCCCTGGGTATAGAGATACCACTGTACAAGGGACTTACAGGTAAATTAAATATACCAAATAGGTATAAGCCAATCATACCACCTTTAGAAGGGAGATCACCTGCACTTTAGCACTGATCCACAGTGATAAAGTGCTCAGAATTCTACAGCCAACAACGAGAGGTCAGAAAAATAGGAGGAAGGAGGCAAAAAGTCAGGGGATGAACCTGCCACAAGGGCTAGGTCCAACAGTTAGTGAATGAGTAATGATGTGCATACCTAGTGGCTATATATTTGACACTTTGTATTTGTGGGGTATCAGAATTATCTCTGCCAGCCCTGCCATCATAAAGGACCTTGATAAAGACTTGAAAATCTTTGACTATTACAGTCATTAATTGCATGGTGGAGTCCATTCTTACCTATTGCTTGGTCCGATGTAATGCTGGTAATTATTGATATATCATATGCATATTTGTCAGGATTACATCCAACTCTGGTAGAATTCTTGCTCCTAGACAAAGTTGTGATGCATTGTGGGAATGCTAAACATTAAAACAATGATTGGTGTAATGCTTGCATTTTCATAAAGGTGGTACATATTAATGTATTGGTTTCTTGTTTGGCATGTGCAAGTCTACTCCAGTTGTCATCCTTGCATTGGTATAATTGTAGTAATTCTTGTAGTGGCCAACCTTGCATGATAGTATCTACCCCTAGGGTGCCTCTTACAAGGGCATAACGAAGGGATCAATCAATCAATAAAGACATTTTTATTAGGTTTTCAAGAAAACATAAAGAAAATACATTGAAATTCCTACAAACAAGGCTCAACTATACATGTTAAAATGTACGTCTTGCTATAAATCAAATCATCTGCAAAGGTAATACATTTTTATAGAGAGCCAGATATTGCTGAGCTTAAATTAGCATGGAATTCAACCCTGCATTGATCGTGCCTGTCTTCTGCGATACTCAACCCTCTATTGATTTAGTATTGCTTACTGCAGATTAGAGGAAGGAACATACCCTAGGAACACAATCACAGCTCCCTAAGAGCTGCAAAAACAATAAGGCTTCTTTACATCTCATGATACCAGAATCCTTTAAAAGTGACTTTAAAATTGGATAACAAATATTTTATAATATTTCCCCCAATATGAAATGCTGGATAAACTGAAAAGTCCCATCTCAAGAGCAGACTGGCAGGCTGGAAATCCCCTCATGGAAACATAACAATCTCCACACTGTACATTCTCCGAAATGAAAAAAGAGCGATTTTTCACATTTTTTTAGTGCCAAGGTGAGATAAAGGACTGGGCCAGGAGATGGCAAAGTAATAAAATAATTCTTCTTCTTCTTTGGTATACTCCTGATCCGGGCACTGATTAAAACTAAACACCCTTAAGCTGTTTTTCACTAGCAATTTGTCAGATTTAGTTAAAGTGAGTAGTGCTTAAAATAAAGTTGGATAAAAACAAATCTATAAAAGACATGGGTACGTTATTCAGCCAAGGGACAGAAAAACATGCCAAATTGAGGACAATCTACTTCCCTATTGAAACTGACCGTAGCGTTGGTCCATGTGTTAACCCACAAAAGCTTCGGGCCAGCTTGACAATGTTAGAGATATATGGAAAATTTAACTCAGAGTACAAGATAAAATGTGAAGATGCCTACAGATGCGGTTTTCTTCCACCTGTAGAGCTGCAGGATTTTGGCATCCCCAGATCCTGGTTCCCTAGACGGCGGCAGTATTATACTGATGGTTAGCTACTTTTACGAAGGCTATGGTGGAGCCCTTAAACGAATTATGTGTAAAATGGTTCCAGCTGCCATACTCAATTGCATGAACGAGATGACAACCTGTGGGTGCCAGGAGCCACCTGAATTAAAAGTAACCCTGAAGTAATTGAAATTGTTCACCCTACTCATAGACCTATTTTTTAACTGATAAGGAGGCCAATTATTTTCTTCCCTGGCCCACCCACCATCATGCTGGATTTCCCAAAGTTGATCAATATATCTAAACTGCCCATGAATGGGATGAAGGCTTCCACTAGACTTTGAAGGGCTTCTCACCACCAAAGCAGCATCGTCAGTGTACAGTAATACTGGGACTAATCTGCCTGCAATCTATGGCACATCAGTGTTGACGGCTCCCAGCTGGGGACATAATTTGTTAACATATAGGATGAAAAGAAGATGGACCCCTGCTAAACCCCCCGGTGCTAAATGAAAGGTGTCTGTGGTTTTCCCAGCAGGGCCATATCTCAACTTAGCTGCTAGATTTTCATCCACAATATTAAGAAAATATACAATAGTAACCTCTACACCCATATCTAACAACAATAACCACAGATTAGTCCTGTTAACTGAATAGGAAGCTGTGGACAGATCCATGAAAGGTAGGTACAGTGGGCTTTGGTTAGTTATCTTGTGTTTGCCCAGGATTAGTTGCAAATTTAGGCATTGCTCCACCATACCCAGTCTGGGGCAAAAGCCCCATTGAAATGGAGATAAGATATTATTCTGGCTGGCCCAGTTCCTTAAACGTTTAAAAAGCACTCTACCAAAACGTTTCACTGTGCTGTTTATAAGAGATATGGGATGGTAACAATTCAGAAGTTTCTCATCCCCTTTCTTAAAGATAGAGACAATGATCGACAGTGCCCAGGACTCTGTAATTTTGGAACTAAATGAAATGTTAAATACATTTGTAAGCAAGGTGGCCCAGAGTTCACGTTTGCTTTTTATTTAATCCAATGGTATCCCCTCAGGGTCTGGGACCTTCCTACCTGATCTTTGGTTTATTGCTTCTACTACATCACTTACTGATAGCATAGAAGTATAGAGTCTGGAGCTTAATGAGTCGATTAATGTTGTATCCTACCCAACTTGATACATCATGCTAAAATAAATGACCCTTGTCCCGCCAACTGTACAACAGGACAGTAATGGGTTGGCCGGTAAATCTCTCAGTCTGATGTTGTTAACTGTGCCCAAGAATACTTTGCTACATTCACCAGTTGCAGCTAGCTCAAGTTGTTCCCAATCGTTACTAACTGGATTCAAGCTAGTCAGACTGATGAGGGTTGATACCCCAAAACTGGTCCCAGGATACTTGTTTCCGGTTCGGAGAGGACCTGGCCTGGCAGTTCGGGCTGCACTGTTCCCTTGGGGAGGAGGCTCAAGACTCATTTACATATGGGTGGGTCCAAACTGGAGTGGCGTGTGGGCAAAAATATAATGGATTAAACCCAGATCTTTGTGACAGGGGGTGAATGTTTGCATTATTCAGCATTCCGTCCATCATCTATTCTTTTCAATTTTGTCACATTAAGTGGGAAGAGTGTGCCAAGATGTGGGTCATGTGCTCACTGCACCACTGGATTCAAGCTGGCCTGGTTGATCAGGGGTGATACCCAAAACCGGTCCCAGGTTGCTTGTTTCCAATCCAAGGACGACCTGACCTAGAAGTTTGGGCTGGACTTCACCCATGGTAAGCAGGGTCAAAACTGATTTGCATATGGCTGTGTCTGAATTGGTATGTCGGGCTAAAAAACAATGGATTAAACCCAGATCTCTGTGACTGGGGGTGAATGTTTACATTGTTCAGCCTTCTGTCCATCATATGTTCTTTTTGCTTTTGTTGCCATAAGTGGGAAGGGTATTCCCAGGCGTGGGTCTTCTGCTCACTGTGTCACGGGATTTAAGATAGCCTGGCTGATGAGAGGTGATACCCAAAACCGGTCCTAGGATGCTTGTTTCCGGTCCAGGGAGGAACTGGCTTGGCAGTTCAAGCTGGACTGTTCCCATGTGGGGTACGGTCAAGACTGATTTGCATATGGCTGGGTCAAAATTGGGGTGATGTGGTGGGCAAAAAAACAGTGTATTAAACCCAGATCTTTGTGACTGGGGGTGAATGTTTGCATTGTTCGGCATTCCGTCCATCATCTATTCTTTTGCTTCTGTCACCCTAGGTGGGAAGGGTATGCTGAGAAATGGGTGCAGTTCTCACTGCACCACTGGATTCAAGCTAGTCTGGTTAATGAGGTCTGATACCCTGAAAACAGTTCCCAGGATGCTTGTTTCTAGTCCAGTGAGAACCTGCTCTGGCAGTTGAGGATCAATTGTTCCAATGGGGAGCAGGGTAAAGACTGGTTTGCATATAGCTGAGTCCAAACTATTGTGGTGTGGTGGGCAAAAAAATTAATGATTGAATCTAGATCTTTGTGTCTGGGAATGAGGGCCATATTTATACTTTTTGACGCAAAACTGCGCTAACGCAGTTTTGCGTAAAAAAAATTAGCGCCGGCTAACGCCATTCTGAAGCACCATGCGGGCGCCGTATTTAATCAATGACGTTAGCTGGCGTTAGCCGCCGGCGCTGCCTGGTGTGCATGGAAAAAAACGACGTACACCAGGCAGCGCCGGCGTAGGGGGATATGGGGCTTGGGTGTCAAGAAATGGGGCAAGTCAGGTTGAGGCAAATTTTTCGCCTCAACCCGATTTGCGTCATTTTTTTTCACTCCCAACCCCCATAGAAATGACTCCTGTCTTAGCAAAGACAGGAGTCATGCCCCCTTGCCCAATGGCCATGCCCAGGGGACTTCTGTCCCCTGGGCATGGTCATTGGGCATAGTGGCATGTAGGGGGGCACAAATCAGGCCCCCCTATGCCACAAAAATATAAATAAAAAAATGAATTACCTGAACTTACCTTAATGTCCCTGGGATGGGTCCCTCCAGCCTTGGGTGTCCTCCTGGGGTGGGCAAGGGTGACAGGGGGTGTCCCTGGGGGCATGGGAGGGCACCTCTGGGCTCCTTCAGAGCTCACAGGTCCCTTAACGCCTGCCTTTTCCAGGCGCTAAAAAACGGCGCAAAAGCAGCCGTACGTCATTTTTTTTGACCCGCCCACTCCCGGGCATGAATTTTGCCCGGGAGTGTAAATACGAGGCACATGCCTCGGAGTCAATTTTTTAGACGTGAACGCCTACCTTGCATATCATTAACGCAAAGTAGGTGTCCACGCTAAAAAATGACGCAAACTCCATGGACTTTGGCGCTAGACGCGTCTAACGCCAAAGTATAAATATGGAGTTAGTTTTGCGTCGGAATTGCGTAAAAAAAAAACGACGCAATTTCGGCACAAACAGAGTATAAATATGCCCCTCAATGTTTACATTGTTCAGCATTCCAACTATCACTTGTTCTTTTTGCTTTTCTTGCCCTAAGTGGAAAGGGTATGACTACACGTGGGTCCCGTGCTCATTGAGCCACTGGATTCAAGCTAGCCTGGCTGATGAGGCATGATACCCAGGAACTGGTCCCACAATGTTTGTTTCCAGTCACCTCATGCTATTTTAGTTTGTCTTCAAAGCCATGAGTCATCCTGTTCATTAACAATTGTACACCTTCCATCTAAGATATATTCATTATTTTGTCTTACCAAGAGGTCTCCCTGCTCCTTCTGTTTCCTTCCTACTTTCTTTTTAATGTATGGCCCTACATAGCATGAGTGTATACCCAGTTGGAGATTGCAGGTGAGGTAAAGGCTATTCCATAGATAGATAAATATCCCTCTCACTGAGCAGCACGGAACTCACAGAGAAAGCCAAATGTGCTGCAGCAGATGAAGATGGAATACGGATTACATTCACTACTCATGCTTTTGGAAAGGCATTTCATTGCATTTGATCTCACTCTCTATGTCTTTGCATCTCAGGCACAACAGTTGAATTAATTAATGGAGGTGTTGTGTAGAGTGCACAGCTAGAGATTGCGACATAATTAGCAAGAAGAAAACCACCATGTCTTAAAATTCTTTCAGACTGGCGGTTTGTACCCTAGGTCTGCCATTCAACAGGTATCTGATTCCAAGCCTCTGCTGCCAGGAAAGAAAAAGGATGATACGCCTTTCTCATCTATCTCACCCTTGGCAGTACCCCCAGGCAGCTGTAGCTGGCCAAAGTATTCTTGACGGGCAATAAAATTTAAAACTTTCATGAAGATACTGTGGATCTGAGGAGAAAGGGGGCTGATGAACCAGGACGAAGGCTTGAAGAAGACTCCCAATTGTCAGCCAACAAAGAGATCCAAGATAACTAGAGACCAAAGTACGCCAAGGTAGTTTCAAGGTAGATGAACTGCAGCATTTTGTAACATTTGCAGCCATCTGGAAAGGCCTTCCAGGGGGGCCAAGATAAAGAACAGTGGTGTAATTCAATCATTAGACTAGCAATGCATAAACCACACCTTCCTGGAGCGTGGTGGAAGTAGAAAAAGAAAAGTCTTGAAGGTGTGGAAAAAGTACATGAACCTACTACTGCAGACATCTGAGAATGGGAAGAAAGTTGATTGTTAAATTTAACTCCACAGGGCATATTTATACTCCATTTGCACCAAATTCGCATAAATTGTTTTATGCAAATTTGGCTCAAAACTAACTCCATATTTGTATTTTGATGCTAGACACGTCTAACGTCAAAATATTGGGGTTAGCACCATTTTTTAGATGCGTGAACCTAACTTGCGTCAATGAGATGCAAGCTAGGCGTTCCCATCTAAAAAATGATGCTAACCACATAGCCCCATATCTATGCCCCTGTGCTAAAATGACGCTCAGGTGGGAGGAGGGGCTAAAAACCCGGCGCAAAGCTTGCTTTGCACCATTATTTAATGCCTGGGTCAGACCAGGCATTAGGGGAACTGTGGACCCATTTCCATGGTTGAACACCATGGAATGGGTCCACTGGTGCTCTTCTCAAGCCCCAGGCACACGCCCACCCACACCAATTGGACACCAGAGGTAAGTATAGGTAAGTATTTTTTTTTTTATTGAAGTGCCATCGGGCCCCACTTGGAGCCCCCTGAAATGCACTGGGTGCAATGGCCATGCCCAGGGGACATTGGTCCCCTGTGCTGGCCATTGGGGTGGTGGGCATGACACCTGTATTTTCTAAGACAGGAGTCATATGGTATGAATGGGATTGCATCATAAAATGATGCTAGGCTGGTTAGAGGCATTTTTTTTTGCCTTTAACCCGCCTAATGTAATTTTTTTGTGCAAAACCCCCTTCTCCCATACCGCCACCCCCACCCTGCTAACGTCATTTTTTCAAATACTAGCCCACCCTTCGCGCCAATTTGCGCCATTCCATAAATTCGGCACACCAGTGGCATCCTGGAATGGCGCACGCTGGTGCTATACTTTTGATGCAAAACTGCACAAACACAGTTTTGCGTCAAGAAGTTTAAATACGGGGCCAAGATTTTTAGCGACTATAATGGGGACGGGGGTTGTAGATGCACTGGCCAGCCCAACTCGCAGGTATTAGTGTCATGTTACCAACACAGAGAAGAAATTTGTTCTCATCAGAGTTGCACTTCCCCTGACTATGCACATCCCATTGAAACATGCATGAATAAATGCTTTAAAAACCACCCCTGGAGTTGTTGGACTACTCCCAAAAGACAGAAACAGTTTGGTATCATTGACAGTGGAGATGATTTTAAATCCAAATGGTTCAAGCCCTGTGGCACACCTTGCCTAAGTGGTTAATCAGGGAAACAAATGGAGCCAGCCAAGCTGCATGCCCCCTGGGGTCCAAAAATGAAATTTGTGCAAATATGGTGATTTTAAGAAAAAGAGATATCATTAGCACAAACATTAATGTTATGTCACCCTGTGTTTTAAAATATTGATGCCTTTACAAACTTAAATGGTAATGACTAGCGAATTAACGAAGATTCAAAATCTTTGGAGAATAGCTATTGAGAAATAGCCCCCTCTGAAGGGTCACCCTAAACAGTTTGCCTTCCTCCTCCTCTTTTTCTGACCTTGTTTTTGTTGGCTTTTGGAGTCTGGGCAATTTACCACTGCTTACCAATGCTAAAGTGCATGTGCGCTCTCTCTAAAACATGGTAACATTGGCTCATACCCATTTGGCATATTTAATTTACTTATATGTCCCTACCAAAGTGCACTGTATGTGCCCACAGCCTGTAAATTAAATGCTACTAGTGGGCCTGCAGCACTGATTGTGCCAGCCACATAAGTAGTCCCTTAACCATGTCTCAAGCATTTAAAACTACTTGCCAGGCCTCAAAATCCCCTTTTACTTCATATAAGTCACCCCCAAGGTAGGTCGTAGGTAGCCCATAAGGCAGGGTGCTATATAAGTAAAGGGCAGAACATGTACTTGTAAGTTTTACATGTCCTAGTAGTGAAAAACTCCCAAAGTCATCTTTCACTACTGTGAAGACTGCTCCTCTCCTAGGCCAGCACTGGAAATTCCCTTATATACTTTTAAATGGTAATTTCTGATCCGGAAGGAGTGGCTGGCATTGTCATGTTTGGTATGGTTGGAATGGTAATGAGAAATCCTGCTTACTGGTGAAGTTAGATTCACCATTACTATTTTAGAAAGGCCATTTTTAGAAAGAAGGCAATTCCCTACACTTACTGCTTCTTTATGCCTTACAATCTGTCTCCAATCCACGTCTGGTTTGTGCTGGTTGACAGCTCCCCTTGTGCATTCCACCCAGACAGACATAAACACAGAACTCTCAGCTGCTTAGGCATTCATCTGCATACTGATGGGTCCTCCTGGGCAGGAAGGATGGAGGGGCTCTCACTTACACTTCAAAAGCTTGTAGCCTGACCTCACACAAAGGACTGATAGGCCTCCATGGATCTCCTGGCAGACAGGACTGGGTTGAAAGAAGAACTGGTGCACTTCAAAACTACTCTTTGAAGTCTCCTCCACCTCCAAGAAATGTGTCTCTAGTTGGCATATGTATGCCCCCTGTTTAGGTAACGACCACAATCCTAGTCAGGGTAAGTCAGATATACTCCCTAAATTAATCTGTGCTCACCCTCCGGTAGCTCGACACACAGGAATCAAACTTAACTTAAGAGGCAACGTGTAAAGTATTTGTGCAGCACTTACATTCCAGTAACACAGCCTAAGACACCACAAAAAGACTCCACACCAATTTAGAAAAATTGAGACTATTTATCTGCCTAAAAGAAGACCAAAAAAACAAATCCATTACTTAGAACTCAATATACACATTTTTAAAGACTAAACTGCAATGTCGTGCTTAAAAATCAATAGCACACGTCATCTGTACGTTGCACTCACCTAACAACACACTCTCCCAACTCGACTAGCCTTACTTCTTGTAGATTTTAAGAAGGTGTTTGATACAGTTGACTGGGAATATCTGTTCCGAGTTCTGTAGAGGACCGGCTTTGGACCTCGCTTTTGTCGCCTGATACAACTGCTCTATACTGTATAAACCAGATGGTCCGAGTACAGCTTAATCGGGTGGTTTCCAAGACCCTTACCATCTGCCATGATACCCACCAGGGCTGCCTCCTGACCCCCCTCCTGTTTGTGCTGGCCATGGGGCCCACACACAGCTCATCCTCTGTGAGGCACAGGTCAGAGAATGGCAATGGGACATAGGCTAGCCAGCATTGCACTGAATGCTTATGACGTATTATTATACCTCTCAAACCCAGCAGACAGTGGCCCTTGTTGTCTTTACCTCTCACAACTATTTGCAGAGGCCTTGGTCCTGACCGTCAACCTGGATAAGTCACTTCTGGTCCCCTTGACTGGTGACTGAGACAATGAGGACTGGCAAATATACAAACAAATCCAATGACTCAGCTTCTGATATCTATGTATGTACATAGCTCTTGACAAGTTCATTACCTGCTCCCTCAACATTACACAGATAGTTTGCAAGGTTAAAACAGACCTTAAAAGGTGGCAATCTTTACCATGGGCATTTCAAACCTATACCTTTACTAATAACATCCCAAACCCTGGTTGTTAATGACTGGCTCACAGGGAGCAGGTCCGACCCAGCTTACCGAGAAGAGCTCGCTTTGTTGGGATTCTCTTGTATAATGGAGCTGCTTTACGGTGGCCCCATTTCTGTGAGCATTCTGGAGGTTACTTGGCTGGTGTTTTATGGGTGGAGAACCACACAGTGACACACAGGTGTGGCAATGACAGACACTGATACGCTGGTGAAATAATGCAGTTGAGACATATTGCTTTTATAGATGCATTTATTCTTATGTTATAGTCTTATGGAAACAGTTTCTTTCATAATAATGTCTTTTCCAGGATATTATCGCACACCCTGCCCTATAGTCTGTTTTATTCTCTCCTTCTTTTCTTTCTTTCTTTACTTCACAGGGATCCTTTGGTGGCATGTGTCTTGCACTGTTCCATGTGTCAACAGACCTCAAGAAACAGACATAATACAGATGTCAGGTAAGTGCTTATTGGCAGGGAACCAGGGTAAGGGAGGGGAAGTGACAGTGGGGGGAGCAGGGACCTTACTATCAACAAATGCAACACACAGGTGAGAACAGTTTAGCTCCTTCCTCTTAGTCAAGAGTAAGCTGTGAGGTTAATTGTTCTTTTTGGTGGTTCTCATAACTTGTGTCACAGCATGCAGATCAGGAGGCAGAGTGGGTGGTTGTTGATACTACCCTTCTGCCTGTCTGCTGTTTGCCATATTCCGTTCCCATCCCTTTGTTAGTTCGCTAGACCCCTACTTCCTCAGTACCCCTGTATATGGGCCTGTGCCTTGTCTAGCATAATCCTCCTGGGCCATGGCTGGGATGCATGTCCTGGCTCCGTGTTTCTTTTGTCCTTTGCTAACTGCTGTGTTTTGGAATTTACCGCACACCTTGTTCCTACTTCCTGCCATTTGATCTGATAGAGCATCCTGCTCCATGCTTAGCCCACTGTGTTTGGGAGGGTGCTTGTGCTAACCATGCCGCATCAGATCATGACCGGGCCACAGGAGGGTGGGAGCAGTGGTGAAGCAATAGAGCTGTGCTCTCGAAGAACCTCCCATGATAGTTAGTTTGGGGGAAACAGCAGTGTTCCCACAAATGCGGTTAAGAGGACATGCAGTTTTGGTGTAGAATCATGTGTGGCAACAGCATCCAAGTAGTAGTCGCCATGTCTTCCCTGGGGACTGCTGGAGGAACGTAGCTATTGGCCAGCCAAGGATTGGCACCTGGATGCTATGTAGGCAACAGCCCTGCTGTGCATCTTGAGGAACATGGGCCTGGCAAAAATGTGTAAGTAGCAAATGCATTTTATCGACATAGCGAAGGCCCATCATAAATGCAGGAGTGATATTCATTGGCCTGATGTGAGTGTTGTTTGCATGGATGAGAAAAGTGTTTTAAAAAATCATTGGCGCATACAGCTCTAAACTGCATGCGTACAGACCATAACAAATAAAAATCATTATTAAAGACATGTCGCTGTTAAAACAACAAAAGCTGCGTCTTAAATTTTGCATATAACTAAGTAATAGCTCTTTTGTGTAAGTGAGTCGGTCCATACACTCGATCACTGTAACTGCAATAGTGAATCTTTCAAATACCCTCTGTATATAAGGATTTATTGTTTGATTTAACGGTATACTATATTTTTAAACTTCTTTTGCATTTTGAATCCTGAGCTTTTCGTGTGCATTTTCTGACCAGGCTTGTGTCATGTTAAACACCATATATAAAATACATTCACTGACTAGCTGTGTAAAGGGGCCTTGTATGAGAAACCCATGGTTGGAAAATTCACAAGGAGAGGAAACAGGTTCAGCAATAAAAACAACAGCGCACATCTGTGGTTTAATAATACGACACCAAAAGTCTGTCGACCTGCCCCGTCATCTATTTAGCCAAGCTGCCTGGTGACTTGAGCAGAGTCGTAGCCTTGTTCCTCCGACATGGGGCAATAACCGCACCGGGGAAATCACAAGCCAGAGCCTTGTAAGTTGCATGTGATGCCCCTGACATAACAGATGATTGATATTTTTTTTTTTTTTTTTTTGTAAATCTTTTTATTGAAGATTGAGGGGTAATACAGAGTACAAAATACATTATAGGTCCTCGCCCTTATTTTGACAAAGGTTAATTTCACAATTGTCATATGGGTGGGCTTAACTGAAAGATAATGTAAGTAATAGGATAGGATTTGAAGTCAGGGGTGGAGAAAGGGTAGATAAAAGGTAGATAAAAGAGAAGAGGAGGAAAGGGGCATTGGGAGGGAGGGGGGTGGTGGGATGGTGTATGGGGGGAAGGAGAGGGGGGGGAAAGTATGTGCTATCAAGTGGAGCTGGGCATGAATATACATGTATTTGCTTATGAAGTAATGTACAAGATCCAGGGTATCGAGGGTGGAGTCGTGGGGGGTTCGAGAAATATCCATATAGATATCCTTGGCCGTTTGGAGTTCTTGGGGAACAGGTCTGATAGTTATGCACTGGTTTGATTAATGTAAATTAGATATGGACAGAGAGGAGGGTTGGGGGAGGACTATGCTTTCTGGGAAAGTGACATGGGAAAGGTGGAATTGTTGGTCACATTTTTGAACATTATGGGGTTGGGGAGTTCCATCTGAGATGGGTGATCCAGGGGTCAGGGGTCAGGGATCAGGGGGGGAGGGAAGAAAAGGAAAGGGGTTGATATGAGGAGTGGAAATAGGAATAAGGGTGTGCAAAGGCGTGGCATGCGCTGGAAGATATAAAGAGAAGGGGGAGGGAGGGAGAAGGAGAGAGGGGAGGAAGAACCTGGTCGGCATCTTTCGACTTCTTTTGACTGCTTTCGACTGTCCACCAGCTGTTATGGGACGGGGAAGGGTGGTATAAGTGAGAGAGGTGCTGAGCACAGGGAAGGGAGAGAGGTCTTATCAGTTATGTTCCCGGCAGGAAGGGGCTCCAAACTTCTGTAAACAGGGCCGCCTGATCTTGTAGGTTGTAAATTACCCGCTCATAGGTGGCGGTTTGTATCATGGCAGTCATCCATTCTGTCTGTGTAGGGGTGGCGCTGGATCTCCAGTGCCGAGATGATTGATTATTAATGGCACGAAATCCTATGAAAATCTGTTGCTGCCCCTGGATGAAGATTAAGGGAAGCAGAAGCTGCTGCTTCACCTCGCACAACACAATCAAAGCAAAGGGACCTGTTTGTGATCAGAAAAAAGGCAGCTACAACAATGAAGCTTGGCTTCTGGTGGCAGACAGAGAACCGCTCTGTGGGACAGATAACCTCTGGGACCTGTGAAACTGCTGTAGAACCACAAAATTCGATTGTCAGATATCAGTTAATTAACTCACTGATTCTCTTAGTTCTGCTTTGCACCTTCAATTAAGAAGGAAACAGAATACGGGGGATTTGTTAGGATGAAGTCATACTGTACTGTTGTTTCACTCAGTGCTATATTACGGTAGCCAGAAGAGTACACAAATTCAACCTAGGCCACAGAAATTATGTGATTTTTAAGGGTGGGCGGAACTCTGCAGAGGTTTTTATGTAACTCCGCAGATGTCTGCGGAGATAAACTCTGCGAGTTCCATCGGCCCCTAATGCAGAGTCCACTCTCAAGACCCAGGACTGGATTGGCACCTCTTGGCAGGGCAGGACTTATGGTGTTCAGAGTCCAGCAGCTGAAGTAGAGATGTTGGAAGTCTTTGATGGCCCTGGGATTGAAGAGATGCAGGTCCAGTATTTGGCTTGGCAAGGGATTTTAAATGCCAAGTCAACATGGGAACTGCACACACAGGCTCTGCAGTGGCAGGCCTAAGACATGCTTAAAGGACTGCTTAAGTGGGTAGCACAATAGGTGCTGCAGGCCCACTAGTAGCATATAATTTACAGGTCGTGGGCACACATAGTGCACTTTACTAGGGACTTGCAAGTAAAAATGCCAATTGTGAGAAACCCAAAATTACCACATTTTAGGTGAGTAAACACATGCACTTTAACACTTGTTAGCAGTGGTAAAGTGCCCAGAGCCCTATGGCTAACAAAAACAGATCAGCAAAAATGAGGCAAGGCAGGCAAAAGGTTTGGGGGAAGACCACCCTAACGCTGTCAGGTCTAACAAATACCTTCTGCTATCACCATTACGGTCCTCCCTTCTGAATGGATTGCTAAGCTACAAACCCTAAATATGTTTGCCATGATTGGGAAATCAGCCAATTCCTTTGGAGTCAAGCTTGATCTCGATCTCAAAGAAATTACCAAGGGACATATTTAAGAAAGGTGGAGCTGCACACAGTGCAGCGCCACTTTTCTTGCACCCTTTAGCGCCCCCCTACCTCCACCATGTATGCACCTTATTTAAAATATGGTGCACCATGGCACAGGGTAGGAGGCGGCAAAAGTGTGATTTATTTTTACGCTATTGATGTATTCTGCAGGAGTAGCGCTAAAACTTTGGTGCTACACCTGCAGAGTACATAGTGGCCCATTCTATTCAATGGCATGACCCCTTTTAGCACCTGCTCCGAACAGGGTTTAAATGTGGCGAAAAGAATGATGCAATGACATCTTTTAGATGTCCTCGCACCATTTTTTTGGCCCTCCTAACAAGGGAACGCCCCTTTACATACATTATTCCTGGTGCAGGCATAATGTAGGGCAAAGGGTTACAAATTGGTGCAATGCACGCATTGCGCCAATTTGTAAATATGGCACAGCTTTTTTGGCTGTCAAATGCAACATTAGTGTAAAGAAATTATGCTAATGTGGTGTTCAAATGGTGCTAAGGACTCCTAAATATGCCCCTAAATGTCATAGATTTCATATGAATCAGCTAATTAACTTTAGACCCTTAATCCCAATATTTGACTTTAAAGATACTGTCCAGACTCCCGCGATACATCCCATTTCTTTAAAGCCACACTCTATTTTTCAGCCAGGCCTTTGCGAACCATGAAAGGTTTACTTCCTCACTTGAAATCTCTATAGCCAAACTATTTAATGTTGTTCACTTTGTTCATACGTGCTGATCATATAGAACTGCCGCTGATCACTACCTTTGTAGTGCTTCTAACCTCAAATATATACAACCTGCCAGCTGTGCCACTACTAGATACATATCAAAGGCTGCTTGCCTCAAATGTATGTAACATGGTAGTTTCACAACTACTAGACACGTCATATTGTTATCACCACGCAGAGGTTTATTGAGCTTCATGTCTCCATGAACATATCACACCATCACCCTGCCCTCTTTCCCACAGCTGCTGCTTCTAACAAATCTATTTATCTTGCTTATCTTACTATTGGCTGTTGTTCTCTATGTTGTATTGTATTGCAGCATTTATATAGCACTTACCCCTATGTGGTGTGCTTATGTACTTGCCTACATGAGTAGAATGGTAGATGATGTAGGGTGTGCAGTTGGAGCAATGTTGTTTTTGTTTTGATCCTTTCTGAGATGTGTTTCCATATCGTGCATGCATGATGACCACTGAGATGCGGTTATTGTGTTATGGGACACAGCACATAGCAGTGTGTTGGATGTTGAGGTGTAAGAGAGATGTATTGTTATGGTTTTCAGAATGCTGGTAGCTTTGGACTGCCCTGCAGGTCACATTATGATTACTGCACTGGGTGGTGTGCAGACTCATGAGTTACAATCAAGTATTTACATGCTCAGAGAATTAAAAGTGCATGAATATGTTTCTCAGTCACCGTATTAGGGCATACTTGGTAACTGAGTTAGAAAAAACAGGAGCAGGCACATAAATATCAGTATCAATGCATTAGCCACGTTGTAAGTACTGTACTGTGAGGAATGCAGAGTAAACTTCAAAATATGTAGGTTTAGGAGATAATTATAGTTAGGACCTACTTTCCATAGTCGAAGCATATTTGTTTTTGCTAATAACTTTGGCACTGTTTGACAAATCTTCATGTATATTTATATATATATATATATATATATATATATATATATATATATATATATATATATATATATGTGTGTGTGTGTGTGTGTGTATATGTGTGTGTATATATATATATATACATATATTTATAGGATAAATGCTCTAGAGGGATGCTCGTGTCAACCAAATATGTATATAGCTCTTATTGTCCTCATTAATGTAATAATTTTGTCACTTCTCTTTCACTTATAGGCGCAGGTTTTTACTCTATAACCCTTTGTTGTAAAGCATGCTATCACTCTACACTCTTTGGGATCTAGTATAGCCTCTAAACTCTAAAGTAAAATAAAAAAGTAAAACAAATTCTCAGACAGGCCTATGAGAGTTCCTTAAATAGGGGTGTAAGTCTTCTTTTCTGTTAACTAAATGGAATGTTGACAAATGAAGCTAAGGTAAATGCTTTTAGGTACACACATGCACTGAGGATCAGATTCAGTTTTGTTAGTTGAAACACGTGCCAAATTACTATTTTTTTTAAGTGGCTACCTTTTGTGGGCAACAACTCATTGTTAGAAAACACAGAATCAATATATAAATCCCTATTAATGGTAAAGAGCAGTCATTAGCTGAAAGCCAGAAAAGCACTATCCTGTACAAAGCAATAGTGTGGTCCATAAGTGCCAAAAGCATACAAGAAGCAGAATGATCAGACGGTTTTTGTGTGGAATGTAGGATAAATATTTCCACTCAACATTTGATTGCATTTGGTTTATCGTATAAAAGACGTGTTTATACTTTGAAATCCCTAAAGGTAATACAATTTGCATTATTTATTGTCCTTGGATAACGTCACAATAAATTAGTTGAGGGGGAAATGGATTTAAGGAGATGATCAACGTGGCTGCATGACCTCTACTTTACGTACATGAATAATACATTTCTTCAAACTTTTTACTCTTTAGTACTTTTTAAAATCATCCAAAAACGATATTAAAAGGAAAGAGGATCCAAGTCCATCAATTTTATGGCTGTACATAATGCAACTTTCATACTATCTGCAGGGCTTTTGAATTGTTAATGTACCTGAGAGATCTAAGTGGGTTTCAAAGCATTAAGGATGTGGACTGGACGGATGTTTTTTTAAAAAATAAGCTATTGGTAACTTTACTCAAATGCTCATGCTCGTTGGATTAAATCTCAACATCACAAAATTATATTTTACTACTACAGCGTTAAAATGTAAAGGTTGTCATAATGTTTACAAGAAATCTCTTTTAAAAGTAGAACTGCTTTTCTTGTTTTTTTCGCATCAAGTGATGCTGGCTTTGAGTGGTAGAATGAACTGCAGTACATTATAGAAAAACAACACATTTGTGAAACAAATGTAGCAGCGCTATTGAGATATATTAACCTTTAACTACTCATTGTCAGGTGGCAAAACAGACATCCAATTAACTCCTCCCAGGAGATTTTAAATAGTTACAAAAAGAGTTATGAAACATGGCTTGAGCAAATACTGTAAAATATCAAATCAACATATGCTCATTTGCAAACTACAAACATTAAAACAGTTACTTATGGCTTGATTATGATCATACATAGGGCCTGAATTAGAATTAGGCGGACGATTTACTCAGTCACAAAGGTGACAGATATCCGGCCTGCTTTATCACAAGTGCAGTCGGTATAATGCACTTATAATATGGCGGACGGGACAGCTGTTATGTTTATGACAGAATAACACGTCCGCTGAACTCTAAATCAGGCCGTTTGTTTTGAATATCTGTTTATTCCTTGATTCTAATTATTTTGCCTTTCACTCTTTCCAAATTTTATCTGTACCTAAATCTCTTTGCACACCTTCACTCTTCTGTTATCTCTGCCAGCTTTGCCTTGGGAATGGAACATCCTCCAACTGGGGGTCAGAACCATTTCCTTCTGGAAATCATAAAAGAAGAACCTTAACACCCATTTTGTCAACCATGAAATTAAAATCACTTTAAACAATGGCAGATAGAACATTTGATCACATTGTTTTAAAATATGTACCCACCTGAAGCACTGACACTATTTTCATTTACTTCTGGTGTCTTAAATACCTTTATAAGCATCTCAGTTTTGTAAGTTCATCCTTTACATGTTTGTCAGGAGGTGAGGCTGGAGGTGCTAGTTCCTGGTTAATGTGGCTTGAGTGCAAGGAAGTCCTACTCCAAGTCTTCTTGTGCTGTGCTCCTTTTAGCAAAGGAAAGGCTATTATTGAATTTAGAGTGGCAACACTGTCTGGTGTGAAGCCACGTGTAAAGGAAGCACTGCTGTGCAGCATGCTGACAATGAACTATGATTCCCAATGGCCACAAACTCTTGCATGTACCTGAGAGAACACAGCCAACTTTGGATATCTAGTGCAACTTCCTCATGGTTCTCACTGTCCTTTGCCAGGCAATCATGTTACATTATTGCTGCAGCCTGGACCTAGCTACTTGGATCTTTGACATTCCATGCCAAAACCTGTTGCTTCCTAACAAAATGTTTGATGGCCCTCGGAATTCAGAGAAATATCCGGAAAGTTGTGTTGTTGATTAAAATTAACTTTGAACCACTTCTCTTAAAATATATTTGTTTGAACTAAGACGACTCAGGTTACATATTCCCCTAAGATTAACCTGTCATACACAGCACTCACAGGAATCTTTGGGTTGCTTATTTATTTGATGATCGATTTACCCAACACCAACACGTTTTAACCAACAAGGTCTTGATCACGGTAAATGAGTGACCCATTTGCACACAATATATACTCTCTCCCATCTCATACCTTAATAGGGCCTTCTGGGATATGTCGTTCTATCATTGCTAAGTATTACACCAATTAGTGATTTGAAACACCATACTCCACAAATCACAATCTAACACAAATATAAAACAAAATGACAACAAAAATATATTAGATCACTGACCTTTTCTTACTCAAAATCACTAATGCTTTATTGTAGTATTTATATTTTTATACAGCCTACCCACATAGGAAGGGCTAGACGAACGTGCAATTATTACTAATCTCCAGAGAACACCGGAGCGAAACAAAATAACGCAAGGCTTCGGTTCTGTTCTAAATAAACAATGTTGCTGAAGATTAAAAACTCTCACCACAGCGAGTCCATCCACTCGCTTCTAGGAATTCCAGAGGCCCTCTGTCACACGACAGCAGATCAAAAGGGCAAAATCCAGACGGGAACTGCAATGCAAGATCCAACCCAGGCAAGGTCTAGAATAGTAAGCACTGGAACCTCGGTGTGGTCGGTTTTTATAGAGGAACAACACCCTCATCATGAATACTCCAGAAGGATGCTGGGAATTGTAGTCCCATCAATAAAAAACATTGTGGGTTTGAACAATTTGGCCACCAACGAGTACTTTTGTTAAACAGATGCATTTTTCCACATGAGTAAAGAGAAGAGTGTGATTTAATAGAACAAAGTGCGTGGCAGGGACATAATAAATGTGGATGTTTGGTAGAAGAGGCCAAGTCAATACTATGTTAGGAAATATGATTACGCCAAAATCTGACACATGCACACTCAACTTGACAGGGGATATGTGATGTCAGTGCAGTCCCAGTCCACTCCATATTCTGAGTACAAAATGTAATGGTTGACACATGCCTTAGCATGTGTTTGACACAGGGCCTAAATAAAAATATGTTTCTAGGTATATAGACATGTGTTGCCCACAGACATAACTATATATGTACACTACCTGCTACTCACTAGTCATACACATATGTTAACACACAGCACACATGTGCCAACATACATGTGGACACAGTGTAGGACACATGCACAAAGTGTGAGTGAGTGCCTACAGCTGAGTCATGAATACATGTATTGGTTGCACATACCAATAACAGCACAATGATTCATGCATAGACTTGCACATATAGCCAAAAAACATATACAACATAGTAGAACAGACCATGTAACATGTGCAATGAATCAGGGTGCATTCAAGGACTACAATGGAAAAAATGACGCTATTCCAATATGCGTAAAAGAAAATGATGCCAATGCATCAACACCTCACTTCAACGTTGCAAAAATAAAGCTGGGCCCTGAGCCACAATTCAATGTTACCATTACTCTCCGTACATCATGAAGAAAAATCAACGCATGACTCTCATGCGTCAAAAAAAAAACATGCATAAAGCAAAAAACGTGACGCACACGCCCAGGAAGTGATGTACAAGGATATCCTGCCTTCGACCATTGTACAGTAGTGTAGTTTCACTTTCACTTCACAGTCTGTTCCCCTGTGACTGTGTGTGGTTGTGTTTTGAAGGTGCTGGTAGATCTGTGGTGTGTTTGGAGGTCTTGTTGTGTCCCTTGTGCTGTGTCCTGTGTTTTTGGTGTATAAATTGTCTATGTACTTGTTATTTGTATTGACAGTGTACTGTTTTATCATTTTATTGTGGGGTGTCTGTCTGGGGTAGCTTAGTTGTTGGGGTAGTTTGCGGAGTTTGGTAGATTTAAGTTTCCTTTATTATTTATTTTGGTTGATGTCCTCTACTATTTTGTAATGTCTGGGAAGGGTAGGATGGGGAGAATGTCACCTGATGAACTAGGGGGGTTCACATGGTTGGTGGCCCATTACTGCCCCTCATGCTGCAACTGGGTGGCCGGGTGATCCTGGGCTAGCCCACCGAGGCAAGGCGGCTGCATTGGGGCAAGTTTGTTTGCCATCTCACAAGGATATTCAAGACTGGACCCAATGAGTATGAGCTCAAGCATTGGTGGGCAGCGGAGTAGGATCTGCTGGATCATTTGGGAATAGAAATTGGCGTAACTGTTGGTAAATCTCCCATTGCCATACAATCAGCTGCATTTTGCATTTGACTGATAGTTGCTGAAAAGTCTGAGTGCTGCTTGTAATGGTTGTGAACATGTTATATGCAACCTGTATGAGGAGTCTCTGCCCAACTTGAGGCCTGCAGATCAAATGTCGTACAATTTAGCCAATGCAGGACACATGTATGAGGAACCCTGCATAACCATCGTGTGAAGGGGCATATGTAAGTGCCCTTAGTGCAACCATGGCACTGCCATAGTGTCATATGATTGAGGGTAAGGCGGCGCTAACGTGCCATTTACAGTGCTTGATCATTACAAAGTAGAGCAATGCATCACATTGCAGCACTTTGGCAAGGCTTGACACACATCATGGCTGTGCCAACCACAAGGTATGCAAGGGGGCGGTTCTGGTGCAAAGGGGTCCTCCATATTAGCAAAAAGAAGTCAATGAGACTGCTGCACCCCATTTGTGGCAGATTTCCTAATGCCTGCTCCTTGCAGGTGTTAAAAATAAGCTCCAGTCATGATCAATGGGCTCCTGGGTGCTTAGCAGGACTCGGGAAAAAATTATGATGCTAATCCTGCAAAGCGCCAGTCTTCTGCCAAACAAATATGGCCATACTCCCTAAAACTACTACCATGGCGCGCAGGCTATAGGAGACGGCGCACACACGGTGGTATCAGGCATGCGCTAGGCCCTGCACTTCAACAGGACCAGCACTAGGTGGTGCGCCACTTCCATATATATGGCCCCAAGTGTAGTGATGCATGCACAGTTTAAATTTCTAATTGTACACCTAGGAATGACGCCTGTGCCATGAAACAGGCATGAAAAGGTGTGTAAAAATTAGTTAGGGAGGGCAAAAGACAGACCTCTAAGTTACAACAAATGTTCCAAATTATGAGTTCCAAACAGTCTATAGGGCTGCTGAGTGAAGGTGTGAAATTTGTGCATAGAAATATTTGAGAAGGGCACATATGTACTCAGCAGAAGTTTCCATGATCTGTAGCATCACTGGCCTTCACATGTATACATGATGTTGGCCCACACTGCCATCATGCTGTGACTTAATACTGACTACACACACACATGGATGGGATTAAGGGGTGCACTAAGGCCCACAGGGACAGTGTAGATGCAATGGGTGCTGCAATACTGTAGTCCTATCGACCTCTTGGTGTCATTTTGCAAGGCCATGTTAGGGAGCCTGACTATGCACGGCGTCCAGACTACTGGCAGCTCCATTTGACCTGTGCATTGTGTATCAGAGTCAGCCTAATACACTGAACTATGTTGTCTATTTGCATTAACTAGGATTTACAATAAGCAATGTTCTACATTCATGTCTTACAGGTGGACCTGCCCCTTATACCATCGGAGAGGTGGTGAGATTTGAAGACCCCGATACATCCAGTAAGTGATATATTGTGGCTCTTGTTAGCTACTCCAGGGTTTGGTGTGAGTCAGCTAGAAGAGTGGAATGCAATGAGTGATGTAGTTTTCTGGACCAATGATCAGAAATCACACGAGGATGGACGGTGATATCATGGGGCATGTGTAAGAGGCAAAAACACCACCGGAGCTTCTGTATTTGAGAGGCTCTGGGGACGCTATGCCCTGCACCATGTATACATGGTGGGCATAGGACACATTTTGTGGCTTCACATTAACTTGTTAATACTGCCCCTTCACATGCAGTTCTTTGCAGGAAAGGAGCGTGCAATGGGTGCTGTCTTGGCTGTGCCATAGCAACACCCATAATAATTAGACGGTGTCCCAGATCTACAAATTTTCTTACACTGTAAGCAAATCCTGAAAATACACCAAGGTGTGTCTTTAGCAGGTCACAACGAGCTAACATATATGTTGTTGTGCCTGCAATACTTTGCTCTTTCAATTGGTGCTGCGTTTGGCAGCCCACATTGAAAGTGCAAAGTCCCTTTGAAGATTTTGCTTGTGTAGGGAGGTGCCCCTCCATGCACAATGACTGTCTCCCCCTCAACGCAGCCAGCTAAGCACCATAGGGTAAGGGTGGCTGGGACAAGTACTGGAAGCAACATTATTGCTGGCGTAGGTGACACACAGTGATGTGCTCTCTCTTATTCAATACAACGCCTCCCTGCATTGTGAATTTGGCGGAGTGCTGCACTGCCAATTGTCCGTCAGCATGGTGCTCCGTCACATTCCAATCATGTATGTTGTGGTGTTGTGCAATGAGATTGGCTTGCATGTAGTTCTAAGGGCAACGTGTGCTGGCATGGAATTGTGTGTAAAAGGATTAGTAATGGCTAACCACATATTTATTGATCTCTGCCATCATAGATCACAGGCCAGCTGCATATGTACATAGCATGCCTGTTGTAAACAACCTTGTCACAGCACCATAATATGCAATGTGTGCCACACATAGCTCATACTTGATGACAAGATGGCACAGATCTTGGGTTCCAACTGCATTACTCTCTAGGGGGATTCTGTAGGAGACATACACACACCACAGGTGCCACAGTACCATCCAGAGATGGTGAGGTGGTTGTACAACAAGAAGCCATAATGTCCAGGACTGCAGTAATCAGTGTACACAATGTGTGTACAAATCCATTCAAGATGTTTCAGGTCAAAGTCTATTAATCTCCTAACAGCAGATGTCAGCAGTATAACCAATACAGTGCAGCCACCATGTAAATTGTGACTAATGTAGGTCACATCGCAGATGCATATCAAGGCAATGCTGTGTGTGTAGCTGGTGCTGTGAGGATATCTGACATGCATCTGCTGATGATGTGAGACTCTGAAGGATACAGTTGCAGCGCACAAAGCTGTGACACAATTGCTGTGGCCTTCAAGGTATCCATATAGCCACCATGTGTGTGCTATTGAATGCATGTAGGACTTCATAGCACTGGGTAGGGTGTTCCACTGCTGTAATGTCTTGACAACAGTGATTGTACAGGTCAGTGTTAGCCCAACCTTTCTCATGTCAAGGTAGCATCAGTTGTACATGTGGCCACAGCATGGGAACTGCAGCTGGACTCCAGTTATGTAGGCTCTGGCCAGGTTTTATACCTGGACACATGAATGTAGATGCACTACAACATACAATACCAGCTTTGTAGTTGGCAGCCCCCCCCGAACAATTGACCCACTCCTACAGTGTTCAGGCCTTGGCGTGCATTCCCACATGGGGGACCCACTGAAGACAAAGGATGGAGCAGGAACATCAACGATACAGACGCTCCCAGCTGCACCCACCCAATCCACATCTGCAGCACCAGTCGCCACCCCTGCACCAGTTTTTACCACCACCAGCCGCTGGTGGAACAGGACTTATGTCAGAGCATCAACCTGATACTCAGCGTTTGGACAAGTTGGAGGAGGCTCTGGCAGAGGACCGCAAACTCCTCAAGTATATTAAAAAGAAAGTTAAGAAGTCACAGAAATGAACTTGAACTGTGATGGACTACCTCCCAGTTCCTTCCCCTCCCTTTTAAAGTTGTGCCATATTTTAATTTGGGGTTTATGTAGTTAGTGGTAGGTTAGTGTAGTATAGCCAGTAGTTAGGATAAGTGTAGTTGGGGGGTAAGTTTCTATTCTTAGGTTTTTATTGGTGGGTTGTTGGGTGGGGGGTTCTGTAGGGGTTTATACATGTTTTTATGAAGAAAACAAAATACATATATACAATTTGTTTTTTTATTACAACAAAAATATATATTTATTTAGGCCATAGGTTTAGTTAGTACATGTGTAGTTATAGTAATTGTTGTCCTACTTGTTTCTTTTTTTTAAGGGGGTTGGGGGGCAATGTTTAGAGTGTGGTGTTTTATGTGTAAGTTAAGTTTAGCACAGGTGAGCTACATTTAATTGTATGATAAGTATAGTTAGTGTACGTTAGTTTAGGCTAGGTTAGGTTTTAGTTGCTTTTAAGTAGATAATTTTTATAATAAATATCTTGTTATCATTGCAAACAGTTTATGTAATTAGTGTGAGTCCCAGGATTCTCTCCATGAGTGTACTGGCCAAAATGGGGAAATGGGCTAGGGAATTCATCCTGCCTACAAAAGCTTCATTTACCATGTGTTATCACTATTGATAATGGAGCTGTCAAATTGACTGCAACATCACATCTACTAGTCCATGCATCTGCCATCTAGTGAACCCACCACTCATGATGACTATGTATACTTTGTATTGGACAATTAGGTCTGGTACTTCAGTTTTAGTGTTGGGGTCCTGTAGTAGGAATGTTGGGAACTGTGACACATCTGACAACAGCCACAATTGGAACTCTATCCTGCAAGACTTACCGGTGGCCATCACTAATGAGGTTAGCTACCTCTGAACCACACCAAAGAGTTCTTCTGGTACTCCCAGCTGACGATACGGCCCTATACTTGCTTTTCAGCCATACGTGCCATATATATGGTGGGGGAACCATATATGTGTCCTTCATTTGTGACACACTCAGTGAATTGCTTGTAGGTGATGAGACCAGCATACACATTTGTCATGTTAGGATCCTTGTGTGTAGCTTTGTGCCCCCACAGTCCTGCACTCATTTACTTATATTCTGTGATCAATGACATGGATTCACACATTACAATCACTTAGCTAAGTTGATGGATCACAATAGATGAGACATGCTAATTGTTTACAAGGTGTTTATTTACAAGTGGAAGTGTTGCAATGAGATATTTACGGTATCCATTTGTGAAATCCAGAAATATGCGACACAATACAAGTCCAGGGTTGACCCAACGTGCCATTTTAATGTGTGCTATAAGATGCAGCACACATGTTTTGACAATGGGACATGGCAGTTGCGAAGTGTTTCTGCAAGAGACACTACCATGATGTTACCCCAGGAATGGTAGTGTCTGACTTCCTAGTCACTGATGTCTCAGTTGGGTGGGAAGGGTAGGTTTGACTGTTTGCAAGAGGTATTGTGATGACAAAGCCACAGGCAGAGTAATTAGACATGCCTTCCATCCTATGGATGCATATATATATATATATATATATATATATATATATATATATATATATATATATATATATATATTGGTATAGTCATGGTGATTGACGTATGTCTAGGTTGTGCATGTGTTGTGGTGGATGGCACGACCAAGACATGTGTACATGTGTTGCTTGTTTGAATGGTACAACATGATTGATGGGCAATGTGTCCTGCTGCACTCCTTTCACATGCATTGAGTGTGTCCTATGTGCCTCCCCCTTCTAGCATTTTTACAATTCCCACTTATTTCCCCCATGCAACTTACCCTGCATTTGTATTGGTTGTTGGAAGTCTGTGCTGTCCTTGTATTCCTCTGACAAGCTCTTCTGAGATGACTGCTGCAACCATCCCCCCCCCATCTCATCCAGGTCCTCCTGTGATACAGGACCTACACCTCCAGTTTGCAGTGCTGCCTTTCTGTTCCTGCCCATTTTCTCCTTAGTTCTTCATTTACAATCATGCCAGAGTTTCTTGCACTCTGTGACAGTTCTCTTTACCTCTGACACACTGTTGATTGTATCCAATATTTGCTGCCATATTGCCTCTCTCTTGCCAGCTGGCAATTGGGAGCTGACGAATAGCTGGTGTTGGTGCTAGGTCACCTCTCTCACAAGGATCTCATGCTCCTCCTCATTAAACCAACACTTGTGCTTTTTCTTTTCCTTCTCCTGGGACTTTTGTGTCTCCTCCTGGCTGGTTCATGGGCATATGGGGTCACCCTAGGGTCTCTCCTGGCCTGCTGCTTCCATCTTCCCCCTGCTTTGCCACCTTTCCTGCTTTAGCGTCTAAAGTTGATGCAAATGTGGGGTTAAAATGGTGCACATCTGCTTGTGACATGTTCAAATGCCGTAAAACATATTAGTCAGTTTTGCAGCATTAACGTCGATTTGTCTTATAAAAAGGCGCAAAGCTTCAAGTTAAACATTTTGACTCTAACAATTGTTAGCACCATCATGCTCATAGTATAAATATGACACCCAGATGGTGCTAAAAATTGGTGCAAGCCAGCGCTAAACTTTTTGACGCAAAACTGCGTTTGTGCAGTTTTGTGTCATAAATTATATGTATGAGCCTATGTTACACAGGAATATGGCTGGTGCTGGAAGGATGAAACTACAGAGGAGGCCGGAGAACAAGTGAGGAGGTGACACCAACATTTCAGAGAGGAACACAACCTTTGCAATTACCGCAGAGCATGGAGAGAGATTCCTGAAGTAGAGTTGTGACTTGAAATTATGGTGAATTCCCTCCATCCACCTGTATAGCATTTGATGAAGCAACACAACAATCTTACCCTAAAAACTGCTGTGGATACAGTCAGAGCATATTGTGCAGCCTAAGAGTCTGGGAGTATATGAGAGGACTGCAACCCCAAGGCCCGAGGGCCATCGACAGAAAGGGGGAAAAACATATAGGTATTAGAAAAGGCTGTACGGCCCGGGTTTGCCCACAGAAACTCAAACCTATGGAGGTCGGGGTGTCTAAACTAGGCCTGAGTGGTAAACTTCATTCCGCTTGTGAAGTTTTCAGAATTCCGACAATCTGCACTAGTTAATCTGTGCTACCCAGAGTGGTGCTGATTTCCAAATTCCACCATCCTGCACAAAGTGAAATACTTTCTTTCTGTTTGCCCACACAAGATATGTTTTTGCTGCTCACTTATGAGCACCCCCAAAATTCTCAGGCTGATAGTGCATGCTCATGAGATTTTGCATCTAATTCTGCGACTTCCAGCTGTAACGAGGCCATTATAATGCTGCTTGCTAATGGCACCTGTGTATATTCTCTACTCGAGAAGCAACTTAATCAACTCTAAAAAGAGATTTTCAAGTGGATTTTGTTTTCAAACGGACCATTCAAGTTGTTTTTTTAGTGCCAGAAGCCTTTTTTAACTTTTCTTTCTACAGGAAGGAATTGCCACAGAGACTTCAACTCCCTGTTCCTTTCTGGTAGGCTCCTCCCAGTGATTTATCCATCTCCTGGTCACTTTTCATTTAGATTTTGAGGTAGAAGGATCACTCTCTTTGTCTGCTGTATGCAAACCTTTGGATTTAAAGTCTTTGTTTTTGTGATATCTTCACATAAGTATGCTCAAAAACAATTAAGGGTGTTGTTTGTTTGCTAGGGCATGCACCAGCATTTCTTTGACCTTTTATTTGAATGTTAAATTTAATTGTGTGGGGTGGACTGGAGTTTAAGTAGGGGTCAAGTTATTTTTTTGCATTTAATTGTCACCTTTTGTAAAGGAAAATGTTGCACAGTTCAGTACCTTTTCTCTATGTTTGTTACATTTGCAATATCCATTTATTTTGCTATGTGACATAGGGGTCAAAAGACCGCGGAGGCCATTCTGACTTTCCCGCTGGGCCGGCGGGCGCCCGCCAAGGGAGCACCCGCCGGCCCAGCGGGAAAGGGCCTGCAACACAGAAGCCGGCTCCGAATGGAGCCGGCGGTGTTGCACGTGTGGGACGGGTGCAGTTGCATCCGTCGCGCTTTTCACTGTCTGCTAAGCAGACAGTGAAAAGCATACTGGGGCCCTGTTAGGGGGGCCCCGGGACACCCGTTCCCGCCATCCTGTTTCTGGTGGTGAAAACCGCCAGAAACAGGCTGGCGGGAAGGGGGTCAGAATCCCCATGGCGGCGCTGCTTGCAGCGCCGCCATGGAGGATTCTCCCAGCCGGGGCTAATCCGGCGGGAAACCGCCGGACCCGGTTTTCCGACCGCGGCTTTACAGCTGCAGTCGGAATGGGCACTGAAGCACCGCCAGCCTGTTGGCGGTGCTTCCGTTGCCTGCGGCCCTGGTGGTCTTGGACCGCCAGGGTCGGAATGAGGGCCATAGTCTTCCAAAGGGCCATTCAGCCAGTAGTCCTAGTAATAGTCATCAGTGCATGAAAGAAATGTTTTGGTGGTATGTGTTTTCTAAAACATCAATTAAGGCAGGGTGGCATTAGAATAAATTAACAATGTTGGTTATTGTTTGTATTTCATGTTTTTTTCTTCACAAAGTTTATGTGTGGGGTAATAGTTGATGCCATGGGAGAATGTGTGTTGTTGTAGAATTCTTATAGCTCAGTTTTGTGTCTGAATAATGGTAGTGTTTTCATTAGTGCTATCATGCCTACGTTGTCTGGCCAGTGTGTGTGTTGTCTGTTGGCCACCATTTGTCTTTGTTCTCCAATGCGATGTTGCCAGGAGAAATTTTGTGTGTCCATATGCCTGACTTTGTTCTTTGTTCTCCAATCCTCCTTGTTCATTGTTGGTGTTTGCCCATGTGGCTTGTAGGCATTTTGTGTACCCAGTCAGGGTGTGTTCACCACAGGCTGGCATGTGTTCTTTTTTCTCCTTGCCCAATGTTGTTTTTCCAGGTGACTGATTGCCATTTTGCGCGTTCAGCCAGTGTGCTTTTGCTAAAGGCTTGTACGTATTTTTTGTTCTCCGTGCTTTATTGCTAGTTGTTGTTTGACCTTGGTTGGTGGCCATTTTGTTCATTCAGTCAGTGTAGTTTTGCCATAGGTTTGCAAATTTTCTTTGTGTTCCATGCCTCCTTGCTCACTGTTTTTCTTTGACCATGTGGCTGGCGTAAATTTTGTACATCCAGCCAGTGTGCTTTTGCTATAGGCTTGCATGTGTTCTTTGGTCTCCATTCCTCCTTGTTTGCTGTTGTTGTTTGCCCATGTGGCTGGTGGCCATTTTGTGCATCCACCCAGTGTGCTTTTACCATAGGCTTGAATGGATGTGATATTAGTTTAATATAAAGATGGAGTATTGTTTTAGTAAATGCATATACAAAATATGATTATAATGAACATTGCTTTATATTACATGAATTTTTTTGCATTTTTCAACTTCACCTCATTGCCTCACAATAGGTTTATCATACTCCCATACAAACATCAGCAATTCATCCTAATATACTTATGCTATTTTTTTTTTTTATTTCCATTTGTAATTTAATTTTTGTATTTAATCTTTGTATTTAGATTTGTATTTAAATGTTTTTTTTTTTAATGTTACTAATTAATATTTTTATTTAGTTTCATATATATTTTTTTTTAATTCATCTTTTTTTGCATTTAGCATCCACGATAAGTACCAAGCCATACAACAGCATTCTTTTTTTAGGTATAATTCCATTTCTTCCTGGACACTCTTCCTACCATAGAGTAGGTTCACTGCAGACAGCAATCAGCATCATTAATTTTTTAATGATTGTTACATTTCCCCCTGGACCACCTTGCCTGCCATAGGGGCACAATACCCTTAATTTCTTTAAGGATTATTCTACTTACCCATGCCCCTTCCTGAATGCCACAAATGTCACCCTTAGAATAGAGACACATAAAGCAAAGAGCTATATCTGTATGTTGTGTTACTGTTATCCTGGGTGGACATCAAATTGTATGGTATGGTGGTGTGGTTTGAATTTAAAATAGTTGGATAAATTGTTGTTAATTATTAAGCAACCAACCACACTAAAATATACTGCCTATGTCTGCACTAATTCACTCTGCAACAGTGCCACATTTCACTAAATGTTTTTCTTACTAGTTTACTTTTAGGTGCACAAGAGAACAAGAGGCATCATCACAGTATTGCCAAAGAGAAAGCCTTTACAAAAACATGTGACATCGGTCCTCCAAAGTCTTCCGCTTGTGAAGCTTACTGCCAGTGCCACTACCAAATGAGAGCTTTAAGATGGCCCCAAAGAAAGGTGGCAAGTTAGAAGCAGCAACTTTCCAGAACTGGTGTGCCGACCACAACTTTTTTTCAGGACACCTGTGCTTGCTGCACTGGGCTCCAGGGATACCTGGGAGCATCAGTCCTGCACCAACAGCAGCAGCCACGCCTATGTGTGTTAGTGAGGCAGCCACTACAATCATGGTGATGTTGACAAGCAGTGACATTGAATTGTATTTGTCCTCAGGCATTTGCACTGGTACACTAAGAAAGTATTCCTCCCCAGTTTGGGAATTTTTTATGCTTAGCAAACAGGAGGAGAACATTCCATTAAGTTCCAATTAGCCAAGAAAATGTTTATCAAGGTCAGCCTTGCTCACATTATGGTACAGGAGGCCAGATGACCCATATGAAAAAATATTGTGCAATCTAGTGGGAGGAGTACCTCAAAAATCGCTGAACATGGTAAAGGTAGCGGAGTCGGGAAACATCGACTACACTTCCAATCACCGAAGGAGGTCATAAGGAAAAAGAGGGTGGCATCTTCACATAAAGCAGTTCTGTCCCCAGCAGTGTGCTAGAATCACCCACCGAAGCAATCTCAAAATAGCCCAAGACTCAGAGTCAGATGGAGAAACCATGGCATACAGTGATTGGCCCAAGATGCACATTGAATATACCATCAGCTACTTCTTGAAAGTCACCTATGTTAGTGGCCTGAAAAAAGAAAAAAGTGCAGGCTACTATTATGGTGATGTTTAGGGAGGAGGGGCTCCATGACCCCAATCACTCAACTGCACATGTGTACTATGGAAGCTGACAAAAATGTTAGAGCTGGACCTCCTTCCTTTTTATTTTGTGTGAGGAGTGGGATTTTTAGAATTTGTTGCATCCATCTTCCCAAAATCGAAGATTCAAAATCAGACCGATTTTGCCAGAGTTGCTCTTCCAGCACTTCATCACAATGTGTTGCAATTGGTTGGATAAACTTTACAGAAAAGTGCTGCTCACACTATCCACATGACGACAGACATGTAGACCAGTTGTCAGGTGACTGAGTACGTATGCATCACTGCACATTGGATCTCAATGGTGGGAGTAAGGCAACAGCTACATACATCTCTTAAACCTGAAGAATGTTTTGAGAGCATTCAGTGACATACAACAGTAGCCTTTTTTTCCATTGAGAAATCACATACAGCTGCAACTATCTTGGACGAAGTTAACAGCAAGGTGTCTGAATGGCTGTGACTCAGAGGTCTCTGAACTGGATTTGTTGCCAAGGATAATGGCAGTATTATAGTCAAAGTCATGGCAGATGGTGGATATATTTCAGGGTCCTATGTTTGGTGCATTGCATCAACCTGGTTGTGCAGGATTTTTTTTTCAAACAGAAGACATAGGCCCTCATTCTGACCTTGGCGGGCGGCGGAGGCCGCCCGCCAAAGTCCCGCCGTCAGATTACCGTTCCGCGGTCGAAAGACCGCGGCGGTAATTCTGACTTTCCCGCTGGGCTGGCGGGCGGTCGCCTTCAGACCGCCCGCCAGCCCAGCGGGAAAGAGGCTTCCACGATGAAGCCGGCTCGGAATCGAGCCGGCGGAGTGGAAGCTGTGCGACGGGTGCAGTTGTACCCGTCGCGTATTTCACTGTCTGCGCAGCAGACAGTGAAATACATGTAGGGGCCCTCTTACGGGGGCCCCTGCAATGCCCATGCCAGTGGCATGGGCACTGCAGGGGCCCCCAGGGGCCCCGCGACCCCCCCTACCGCCATCCGGATCCCGGCGGTCCGACCGCCGGGATCTGGATGGCGGTAGGGGGGGTCGGAATCCCCGCGGCGGTGCAGCAAGCTGCGCCGCCGCAGAGGATTCAATGGGGCGGCGGTACACTGGCGGGACCCCGCCAGTGGTGCCGGTCCGACCGCGGCTTTACCGCCGCGGTCGGAATCCCCATTGGAGCACCGCCGGCCTGTCGGCGGTGCTCCCGCGGTCCTCCGCCCTGGCGGTCAAAGACCGCCAGGGTCAGAATGACCACCATAGTCAGCAGCTTACTTGCCACCTGCAGAAGAATCTGCACTCATACCAACCATTTTTTTTTTAAAGCTGGGAAGCAGTTGTGGATTATTCAGCATGATAATATAGTACCAGTTAAAGCCTTGATACAGGAGGTGTCCACTCATTGGAACTTGACCTATTACATGTTATAACATCTGTGTGAGCAGTACAGACAGATCAATGACTAGGTCATTCTAAAAGGAGGGGATGCAATTGGGAAAGCTCTGACCATGGATTCGGACAAATGGAGGATAGTCAAATGTCTGACACAGATGCTACTTCCTTTTGAGTTTTTGACACAGGAATTTAGCAAGGAGGACAGTACTATGGGCCAACCCAGCCTGTTGTTGCATCTGCTACAGGACCAGCTAGAGAACATGTCTGAAAAGTTCTCCCTTGCAGGTGTGAATAAGAACTCAGAAGCGCATGCTTGGTTGAGAGCTCAATCCTTCACTTGGCTTGTAACACAATTTGCAAAATTACATCATGTTGTCCAAAGAGCATATATCTGTGCCACACTACTTGATCCACAGTGCAGAACTATTCTGCCCACTTTAATTACGTTTTCTAAAGGGGATGTTTCAAAATACAAGAGGTGGTTTGTTGAATAAACCAGAAACCTTGAAGAAGAATGACTGTAAGTCCCACTCTGCAGTTATGGGGTGCCAACAGCAGCAAAAAGAAAAATGGCACCAATTGGTACAAAAGAATTGCCCCAACATCTGCACTGGTTTCATTTCAAGTGGCAGGTCTTACGTCCAATACAGAAGCAAAAAATAAATAGGTCGAGCAAGTAGCAGCACCAATGATCATTCAGAGGATGTTCCAGGAGTATCTGGATGACCCAAAGGAGGTGTTTGCTGATAAAAAATCATTGGTGTATTGTATGGTAAGATGTGCTCAGTGCAGCTGGTGCAGTTGTCACAGTATTAAGGATCAGACTCTCGCCTCAAAATGTGGACATATTGACCATGATGAAAATGAACCAACATTTCATACCACACGATTACACAGTTCCTGACACAGCACAGGAGGAAGAGGAGGATGATTGCCTGGAATCAAGTGTGATATCTGACCAACTTCTGGGTGAACCATCCTGAGTTTGAGACAAACCCTACTTCCCTGGCTGAATATGCCAGTGCCACCACAGATCTTTTTAATTATTTGTCCTTGAACTTCTTTCTTTACACAACAAAAAAGTAGCTTATGAAAAAGTTTTTGAGTCTGCTTTACGCTGCCCTACCATTTCTTTTGTCACATGTATGGCCGGATTGGAGTTGGACCAATGTGCAGTGAAGAAGCTTCCACAATTTAATCGGGACATTGGAGATAATGTCTCCCTCCCTCGCATGCCTATCCTTTTTTGCATCACTTAGCAAGGCTTCCCCAGAAGATCACTTATTTACAAGATTAGCAATACCAAATTCCAATGTGTTGCTTGAATCATAGATACCATTGTGTACTTACCACCTGCTTGAATTTGAAGAGGTAACTAAAAGTATTGCACCAATGAGTGATGATATATTATTGAGAGACTGTAAGTGATGATTGATGAATTATGTGGAAGCAGATAGTGAGGGAGGGTGTTCAACTAATATGAAAAACTTGATTTCAATGAACTGCAATGTTTGGTGCCTGATGGGTAATCATTCTTCCTGAGAGTGGATGACCCTTTCAAACGTAGTGAAAATTTACCTGCAGGTTCCACTCCTTTTTTCTAGTTCTTTTTCAGAGACTAGATGAGTCACTTTAGTCAACAAACACAAATCTGTACAAAATACTGCAATTCTATTTGTTCACCTGTTCTTCAACAGCAGTGCACTGCAGGTGTATCTTGCTGGGGTTGGGACTGGGACAGAGTTACTTGAAGTCGGGAGGAGGAAGGAAGGACTCAGTGCAGGACTACCTCAATAGGGAGAAGAAAAAAGTCATTGACTTCAAAGGGAAACTATGATGATGAGGACTCTGAGGCATATAACTCACCTATTTGGAATGGAGAGAGGTGTGTTGATCTGGGAAATGCTGCTGGGTGTGTGTGCTGCACTGCTGGCATACGTGAAACTCCTTTTGATGTGGCTCTGCCTCTAAGTCTTCTTGGTAACCTCCTCATGAAGATTATCTTCCTTCGGTCCTTCTTCTTGCCTCCAGAATACAGTTTCTGTTTTACAATCCAGAGGCCTTCTCTTCTTCTGCACGAACCAAAGGGGAAAGCTGAGTTCAACAGCCCAGCATACCTCCCGGATCAGGTCAGACAAGCATCCAAGAGTAACAGACATTCCATAGGAAAATGCAGATGCACCACCAAATTTGGCCATACAGTATAATTTTCTTTTAACAATCAAATTGTATAGAACTGGGTGGGTTTAATTAATTCCTCCAAAATTTGATTTTTTTCAAACCTTGATGGCAGAACATTTAGATATCTAATAAATTGAGTCTCTGGGGTAGAAGATCTGTGTGAAAAGCATTTAACTCAACTGACTCATACATATTACTTTGTTTCCTTCCACAACAGATTGATGATGATGTGCTGCTCATCACCCTGATAAATATTGGTCTTGTGCTGTGCTTGTCTTTGTCACACCCTTCCCCAAATCCCATTTCCCATCCATTCAAACCCCTAATCCTCTTCCCCCGGCTGTGCAATTTATTGAGGTATGACCTAATTTGCACCAAATAGATTACACACTTGGTGGTATGGATGTAGTTAAATGTGACACAAAACACAAATTATTTCAATCAAACACATTTGCTTGGCAATAAGGGAAAGAAACTTGACTTTGGGCCTGATTTAGAGTTCATCAGACTAGGTTACTCCACATGAAGCTTATCCTGTCCACTGTATCACGAATCCATTATATCCTATAGAAATCGTAATAGGACGGATGGGATATCTGTTACATTTGTGATTGAGAAACTCATTCATCAAACTCTACATCAGGCACGTCGGCCCAGATTTAAGAGGGCCTAGCTCCTCCTTGCTTCGCATTAGCTCCATTTTTTTTACGCTAATGTGGCCCAACGAGGCCAAACTAGCAGCGCCAGATTAACAAAGTGGCACAATGTATGCATTGCGCCATTTTGTAACCCCTTGCGCCAAATTAAACCTGCTCCAGGCATAATGCATGCAAAGGGGGTGTTCCCCTGTTAGGCCGGCAAAAAAATGGTGCAAAGAATTTTGGCACTAACCCTGAGCAGTAAATCAATAGCGTCCAAAATTCTAACGCTATTGCCCCTTACCCTGCGCCATGGTTCGCCGTATTTTAAATACAGCACACACATGGTGGCGTTAGGGGGTGCTAAGGGGTGCAAGGAAAGTGGCCACCTTTCTTGAATCTGTCCCTTAGTCTGCTGCAGCATGGTAAGGAACTGGGAAAAGGCCGGATCTGTATGGTAGAGGTTTTGCTACATAGTGGAGTGTCACTAATGATGTGGCTAAGCTTAGGCTTACTGTATCAAAAAGAGAGCAACTGAGGCTAAGAATCTGGACCCATCATCCAGAATGAAAGGAAGAATTTACCCGTATAAACACAGGCACGGGCGGATCAAAATAAAACACTCTGGGGGTTATTCTAACTTTGGAGGAGGTGTTAATCCGTCCCAAAAGTGATGGAAAAGTGACGGATTTACCACCAGCCGTATTACGAGTCCATTATATCCTATGGAACTCGTAATACGGCTGGTGGTATATCCGTCACTTTACCGTCACTTTTGGGACGGATTAACACTCCTCCAAAGTTAGAATAACCCCCTCTGCCTAGGAAAAATAACCCTCAAAATCTAAATATTCCTTTGCCACAAAAAATGCTTCTGCTCCTTCTCTCAGGAGTCAGATCAGAGATGCATCAATAAGAAAAAGATTTATTTTCTTTTAATGTGACCATCACCCACTCTATGCTTAATCATCGAGCCCACCCCGCCCCTAAAAGCCAGGATGGACTCTACTGGGAGCACTGAATATATCCTACCGGGGGTCTAAAAATGAAAAATTCCTCACTTTTACTAAGGTATGCCTTTATTACTAGTAGAAGTGGGTATGGATTTAATGAAAAATTTGGGGGTTTCAGGGATATTGGGGTCCTAAGATCCTCATGTAAGCTGTTGACTTGTTTCAGTCCCTACAACTGGCCTGCAAGGACCTGGGCTTTCATCAGGAAGAAAATGATGTAGTGGCCCCAGTGTCAATGTGGATTTCAGTGAGCAATATTAAAATGGGATGCTAATTAAATGCATGCAGACAGTATAATAACTCACCTTAATGTAGTATGGAGCAGATTGTGGCATCTGTAAAAGAAGAGAAAAACCAAATACAGCAGACCCACTGTGTACTATATCTTGCAAACTGTTACATCATCTGGTAGTTCTTGATAGAATCCAAAAATTGAGGATATGGGTCTGAGATAGGGGCAGTGGAATTAAAGTTCTCCTGTGCTCAATGTAACATGCACCAATCACACAATCAAATGTTTACATGCACAAGTATGTGGATACGCAAGATCCAACTTTGGTCGCACAGTGTGAACATTCATTTCACCAACACAGATAAATATGGTGAATAAAACATATTGTCACTGCAAACAAGTGAGACAAAAGATGCACATGTATTGATAAAAATGGAGGCTCATGTAAGACAATGACCATCACACTTACCTGTTTCGGGTAACCACTAAGCTTCTCAGGGGAAGGTGGGAGGCGTGCCCCTGTAGTCACACACAAAACATATGTCACCTTAAGTGGAGAGACCTCTCCACATTGTCAGCTACGAGGAAGAATGGTCCAAAATCGGCCATGTCAGAGTGGGCACAAAGAAAAGATTAAATTTACTCATGTCATCAAGGGAACACACTGCATTTCGCACCTACTTAGACCCGCTCGTACCTGGCTTGTGCTATTGGTCATGGAGAGCAGGTGCATTAAATGTGTTTTCACCAGAGCCTATGTGGGGCTGCGGCCTGCGTGTGATGTCCATCGCATGATGACAAAAACATGGTGGGGTTGTGTTGCCACAACAAAAAGAAAGAGAAAAGTTTAGTAAGCATGAGCATGGTCCCACTCACTGTGGTCCTTTAGAGTGGTGCTGCCTGATGATGTACATAAAGAGGTGTTGGTGGTGGTACTTTCACCCGACACAGCACTGGTTGTTGATGTGAGAAATAAAGAAGATAACAAAAATAGATTAGTGGTACAGTTAATCTCCTAGAAATTATTTTGACGAGCAAATATTGATATTGTACGTTTTTAAATCAGATTGCTTATTTTATCGAGTCGATTCCTAATTTCCGAAACCTTACCTAAGCCCTACTTCAAATTTTCTAAACTACATTTGCAAATACTAATGCATTGCAACAAATGATCTTTGCTTTACCATGCCCTTTGATGGGCCAACTCAGTCAGACTCCCTTTTCAATGCATAGTTGCATACATCATTGGGAGTTTGCCTGGAACTGTACAAGCTATGTAGAAAGACACAGAGAATGCTAACTCATTGATATTACTACTACTACCACAGTACCTCTATCTTAGTGACAGGACAGAGGAGTCTGCATGAATTCTTAAATTATGAGCCCAAGCAAGTGCCTACAGCAATAAGCAGAACCAGGTAGCATTGAGCACCTAGCTCACTCTAAACCGATCACATAATCTTTGTTATGTTAGATTAACTTAACTTGCCTCTGAGTGTGAGCAGCATGCTATTTGAAAAAAACAGCATTGTAGACACAACAAAATTAGTAATTACTAGTACTCACCAACCCCCGCAACCTCATGCCCAGCAGGTCAAGCAGGTCCTGCTCCCAGTTGAGGACGTTGGCCCAGTGGTGACTCAGGTCCTGCTCGGTGCACCAAACCCCAGGACGCTTGGCACCCAACTGCACACTTTCCTCCACAGCAGCTGACACTCCTGCAGGCTGTGCCCACTCCTGGGCCTACTGCCTGCAGCCAGCATTTAGGGGAGATGGCTCTGCACAAAAAAAGTGTGGCTACCTCCTTATTGCAGAAAATGGTGAGGGGCTGCACCCCCAGGTAGCATTAGGAACCGCAGGGTTTGTAGTTAGTTGCTCTCACTGCACTGGCACCGCCTCTCCCATGCTCTGCCATGGAGCTGGGTGGGAAAAAAAGACAGGAAAGAGAAGGAATAGAGAGAAAGAAATAAGGAAGTTAGATGAAAACAAAAAGTAACAGAAATTTTAAAAAAAGAGACAAACACCTAAAATACACAAACAGAAAGACACACATTTTAATTAAATAAATTTAAAACAGGGGAGGATAAGTATGAGATTGGATTAAAAGGTGGGCTCAGCACCCTGCACAGAGGAAAAACCAGATGGCCATGTGCACATGTGACCATGTGTTGCAGTTCGCATTCACTTTGCAACACGGAGAGAGCTACTCGCACCAGTCATCATGAATGAGTGGCCGAACACAACTCTGCCCGTTTGCAGATTTAGATAGAGTTCATGGAGTTTTTTGAGCATGCCACAAAATTCCGTGTAGCAGAACTCTGTGAGCTCCACCCAGGTCAAGTCTAAACCAATCCTGCATGGGAGTGTAACAACCCCTATCAATGATCCCTGAAGATCAATTGAACCCTGAAAGAGCCCATATATGTACAGGATGCTTCCAGATGCTTAAGTGACTAAGCATTTTGGAAGGGGACAAATCTACAAGGCTCCGTGATTATGCAGTGCATTCACAAAGATCAGACAGTATATCCTATGATCCAGGTGGAGGTAGAAAGAAATAATGAACCTCCTATTCCATTACTGAAGGCTTGGTTCCTAAATTGCATGAACCTCTAATTATTGGCACCGACTATCCACATTTGGACTCCCTGTAACAGGACACCTGGAAAAATACAGAATCAGAGTAGGGGGAAGCCCCTTTTTTCAACTTGAACGATAGTGAATGGCCCCTCCTAAAGAGAAGAAGAGTAGGAAACAAAAACAGCAGGAGAAGAAAAGGGGTATGCCAGGTTTTTCTTCATGGAAAGATGAGACACTGTGAGAAAATGATAGGAGCTTCAAGGCAGCTCAAAGAGAGGATCCCCCTTTCCACAAAGCAACATTACAGAGTCAATGTGAGCATGGTTCATGAGAAGTCACTGTCAGGGGTCACTGCATAGGCTGGTATAGTTAAGTACCATTACCTAAGAGCCAGTTTCGTATCAATCCAAGAACCCAGACAATCAGACAAAAATCTAGCTGCATGTACCCAACTGATTAGTTTTTATCCAGACAATGGAACAATTGTGTGACATGTCTAGATGACATTCACTTCTCTCTTTCCTCCACAGGGATAGGATTCATTGAGTCCTCATGATTCCCATAGAATTAAATAGACATTGGTCCTTCTTCCAGCTGTTTTCAACAGTACTTTAAGATTTCCTCCAAAAACAGATCAACCTCTCGAACACGAAAATTAAAAGAAACTGAGTATTAGTTTATTCTAGGTAAAGTAACTGGTTTCAGAAGAACCTACAAATGATGGACATTAATGAAAGCACAATCAAGTGAAGTAGCTATCCCAGTGACACGTGGAAGGCAAGCATTAATCCAGAACGATCAATTAAACATTAAATATCAAATTTAGTTCACCTTTGTATGCCTTTCAACCATTACATGATTCATCATCATTTGATTTGCATTGGTACAAGTAACCTGTTCCAAGTGTGGTGTCCATTTATCTCTGTGTCTGTCTTTCCAGTGGAAGTGATACACAATGCAGTACAGACTTCAGAAGCATTATAATGTTTTGGTAAGAAATATTGTTCAGTTTAATTATTGTCAATGTCTCCACGTTTTGAGAAAAGAGACTAGTTCCATGTTGTGTCATTCAAATATCCTTGGACCATCTTCTCAATTGTCATTGCTGTCACCACTTGCTGTACCTATATTACATGTGCATGTGGAGTTGACTTCAGTACTGACATATGATATCAGCCTATTGCAGAGGTTGCCCGTGATCTTGATGCTGGTATTAAGTTAGGTGACAGTGTTGGCTGCTGCTACCTTTTACACTACGGCAGTGTAAACCAGTCCCCCATCCACGCCGTATTTACAAACTGGTGCAATGTCACAATTGTGCCAGTTTGTAAACCCTTTTGCTACATTATACCTGCTCCAGGTTTAATGTATGAAAAGGAGACGTTGCCCTTCAGGGAGGCCCAACAAAAAGCCAAACTGAAATCTACAAGATTTCACTGCACCATTCTAGTATCATTTTTTAATGCCTACCCATGACAGTTGTTACAGTAACACTATGCTCTTTTCAATGAGCCTCCTCAAGCTTTGCTGGACTAGTATCAACAGTTTCTATGCTATTCCATCACAGCACCACAACTACGAGAAAAACGTTGATGCAGTTGTGCAAACGAGTGCCATGGTGTGTTGTATTATATATACAGTGTAACCATGGTGTTGTTGGGGGGGCGCAGGGTGACAGAAGAAAACTGTTGCATCCTAAGAGTCAACATGTCTGCCCTCTCTGGAGCACTTCAGTTCGGCCCTTGCCTCAAATTTGCCATCATATTTCTTGTAGATCACCCACTTTCCTGAAGATCCAATTTTACATTGAGTCATCCATTTCTTAAAAAAGAAATGAAAGTGGTCAGTAGTTTTTTGTACAGTGGATCCAGGATCATGGGACAGATGTACTCTTGGGAGGACGTAATCTGTTTTTGCAGCCTTTGATTAGTGTTCATGTAATTGATTAGGCTGTTTCAGCACAGCAGCTACTCTTTCATTGAAACTGCTAAATGTCTGTTTGACCATTCGTGAACGTTTTAGCAGGAGGTACAACAATGAAATTGCTTGGCTCATGGCACACCCATCCTTCCTGACTTCCTGTATCACATTATAAAAAGAGAGCAGCTTTTGGATCGGGCACTCTACCACCTCCCATTTGTCCAACAACACCATCATGGCTTAGGCAGTTGCATACTCTCTCATTTCTTTCCTTCTTCATAATCATGGATACGTCATTACTGCTCAAACAGCCGCTGCAGCATGCAGTAGGTTGAGTACCGATGTGCTGGTCCCTTTTCTATGAGGGCTTTGAACAAATGACAAAAAATAGTGCAAATTCTTCAACAGGTGTCCAGTATCTTCTCCAGAAGGTCCTGCACAATTATGTTTATTCAAAGCAGTAAACACAAGACTCTAAAGTATCCTCTATCAGCCATGACTTTCACAATATGAAACTCATTGTCAGTAGCAATTAATCTAGTTCTGAGACTTCTGGGTTGAAGCAATTCTTAGATTTTGCAAATAAATTTGTTCAATATATTGGCAGCTGTATGCATATTTCCACTGCAAACATTGTAACATACCGCTGTATACCCCATAATCAGTGGTAGAATCAGCAGTTAGGTGTTGCTTCATTTTCTTGAAGGAGATCCAGTGCACCTCTAAATTGTTGCTTGACAACTTGTTCATATATTGGTTACGGGGTGAATGAACTCAACAGCTCTCTCCTTCCTAGTTTTGCCAGTCAACTTTAGAACATGATGGTAAAACACTGGCACAGCAAAGTAAAAATATGTCCAACTTGAAACCTTAAATTTTTGGCATAGAGTCTCCAAAAATTCAAGATAAACATCTCCTGATATAGCAACTCCTTGCTGAGCATATCCACGATAGTTGGTTGTTGGGACTGTTTTCTTTGTGAGACCTTCACAAGTGAGCTACTGGGAGCAGATAGTCTGCTTGGGTACTTTGGGTAACTGTATCTCTCTGTACATTGTGCCATTCTGAGGTTGCGATGAGTGATAACAGCACACAATAAGCGACAGTCTTGGTCTGCTCCTCATGAAGGTGACATCCTTTTCTTCTTTCTTATCAACACCTCTTTCTGTCAGTTGACCTTCTTCTCACTCACCACCAGCAGCTCTAGTGTGAGGTGCTCTGTTCACATGATTACATGTTGATTTTTCAGATGTGCCATTTGGCCTCCAGTGCTACTGGGTTTATCATACTTTCCATGACAATCCTTTTTCTGCTAATTGAGTGATGTGCTCCTCATGCCTGTAAAGAGTTCCTCTACTACAAAGGATAGTATTTTTTATGTTGCCAAAGCCTGAAGAATGTGTTAAAGTAGAGCTAGGCAGTTGGGTTGACCTTTCTCTAGGGTGTGCTGTGACTGGGATAGATGTGGTGGTTAGTGCTGGTTTGTGAATCCTTGAAAGATGTAAGCAAATGGACTTGCATGGCTAAAAGCAGGTTGAATAGAGTTAAGCTTTACTCTCTCTCTGTGCCACTTTTCACTAACAATCACTTTACTCATCATCCCCTTACTCAGTTCCACAACCTTCCTTTTCCCTAACCTCCCATGGCATTTCTCTGTTGCATTCCATGCAATATTCAGGTCCTCATAAGGAGGGCATGGTGAAGATGTAGTAGTGCTTCTTCTTATCCTTGGAAGGGATCATGAAGCTTATGTCTCTAGTAGCAGAACAGACACAGCAAAATACTCCTATGCAGCAAGCTCAATTTCCTGCTCTGCTCCTATTTCTGGAAGATCAAATGTTGCAGGCTGTGGGCCCTGGTGTTAATTTTCCAGTGAAGATTATGTTTGATGCTGGGGCAATTTGAATTCAGACCCATTGCTCTGCTGTACATCTCTACTACAGCGTGGAGCGATACGGGTGGTGGTTTTGGTTGAGGTGCCATTGATCCAGGGGTGATCCTCCTTCCAACCTCCTCCTGTCTAGGGGAGGGTGCAGCAGGTATGATGTGCTTTCAGACAAATGAGGAGGGTTTGATATCAGTGGTTGCATTGCAAACAGGCTTTCTTGGCATTAACCTCCATCTTTGTCTTTGGGGACATTTTGGTTACTGTTTTATATATTAATTATCACTAAGCTCATGCAGAAGCACCTAGCAGAGGAGTGTATTGTCACTGTTGGCTAATTCATGGATCTCTCTCCATCGAAGTGTGCATAACTAATGTCTTGTGTACCTGAAGGCAATAAAAATGAGGCAGGAAGTCCTGGGCAATCTAGTCATTGTAATACAAATCATCATCACCACAAAAGCAGTGTACCTATGCATTACTGGTCTTTGCTAGACATTGTACAGGAAAAGTTAACTTGGTGGTCCTCCACGGCCCTTTGACACCATATGGAAGGGGTGATGAAGACAAAAATCAAACACATTTATTAAATATCTGCAGGTGCCCCTTCAGCCTAGGAGGGCTCATGAGGATTGAATGGGAGGCAGGGGACAGGAAATTTAAATAAATAAATTAAATATTTGCTGAATTCCCTCCAGGTCCTATGGGGACCATATGGGAGACAGGGGGCAGGCAGATATTGAAAAAATAAATTCAAATTTGCTCTTTTCCTTTAGGGCTCATGAGGACTGGTAGAAATTGGGTCGCTAGTTTGCAGAAGTTTGCATTCAGTCCAAGTAGGGACCACATTCCTCTTCAGGGTATGTCAGATGCACACCCTAATTTAACCTGTGCTTACCCCTGGTAGCTTGGCACATAGTAGTTAGGCTTAACTTAAGAGGCAATGTGGAAAGTAGTTGTACAACACTTAATTACAGTAACACAGTGAAAGGCATCTCAAAAAAATTCCACACCATGTTAGAAGAAATAGAGAATATTTATCTGAGTAAAACAAGACCAAAATGACAAAACTCCAAAAAGTAGATCCTAAGATATGCAATTTAAAAAAATGTAGGTGAAAATAGCACATAGAAGCCAACTGGGCTAATCTGGTGGTTCTGGACAAGAACAAAGTCACAAGTTCAGGCCAACAGCGATGGAGCATGGGCTGGCTACAGGGACCCACTTGGGCCAGAGGAACACATTTTTCTTAAATCCTGGTGCATGATTTGCACAGTATTTCTTTGCAAGGCTTTGTGTTGCTTTGTGACAGTTCTGATGAAAACCACAGAAGGCAGAGCACCTTATGCCCACTTGCAAAGGTCCAGGACAGGGGTAGCACCACTTGGCAGGGTAGACTCACAGATGGCAGGGTCCAGGTAGTGTAGCAGGTGAGTTAGAAGCAGTCTTCAATGTCCTTGAGACTGCAGACTTACAGGGGGCAAGAGAGCAAGCCCTTTGAGAATCTTGGGTTCTAGGATGTAGAGAACAGGTCCAGTCCTTCTTTCTGTAGGCAAAAAGCAGCAGGCAGAAGGCACCACAGCAAAGCAAGTAGCAAAGTGATAATCCCTCCTACAGCACAGCACATGGCAAGCAGTAGGCCAATGCAGTAATGCAGTTGCAGAGTAGCAGTTCCTCTTGGCAACAGAGCAGTCCTTCTTCCTGGCAGAGTGCCCTTGGTTCCAGTAGAGTTCTGATTTGGTGGGGCGGGGGCCTAGTATTTACACTGTGGTACCCTGGTTCCGGAAGGTGGAAGAAGTTTTCAGAGGCAGGTCTTTGAAATGTACAGATGACCTGCCTACCATGCACTGACTCCAAGGTGGCTGGAGTGACAATACAGGGTCATTAAGCTCTATTGTGGGTGGCCTGGACAAGTCCATTCAGGTGTAAGTGTGGCAGTGCTAAGGTCCACCTCCCATCAAGCCAGCTGATGGCCCATTAAGGCCCAATTTCCCATTGTATATGACTGTCTAGAGTGAACACACAGAGCCCAGCTGTCACCCAACCTAGACATGTAGTCAGAGGCAGGTAGAGGCACATAACGGTCAAAGTAAGAAAATACCAACTTCCTAAAAGTGACGGATTTGAGGATTGGGTCCTTATAACTGAGCAGGGTTAGACCTCCTTGGAACTCATAAAACACAAATTGCCCTGACTGAAACGTTTGACAAACCACTTGATATTAATAGACAAGTAAATTGGTTTTATTTACCTGAGTATTTATTCACTTCTTATTCATGATATTCTATAGTATTTTATACACTTAAACATATATGTTGAACCATAGTAAAATAATTCAAAAGACCTTAAATGAAACCCAAACATTACATCAAACAAATGACAAGTATTCCTGTGACCAGTCAAAAACTAAACGAAATGCAGAGCTTATAATTACTACATGTGTTAAGGCATTCCCTCTTGCACATAGTGTCCCTTGGGGGTTCTGAGCCAGTACTGCTATAGTAGACTTTTACAGTTCATGTGTCATTTTTGTTGTCTACTGTGCAACCTGAATCCAATAAAGGAACTCCCCAAGTGCATCCCTCCATGAGTTTTCAAACCTCTTATTACTTTTGGGTTCTCATCAGGAGCCTGACTGGTTCAAGGCCTGTGAAACAAAAAATAAGTGAAATGTAATAACCTTCCTTCTATTTATCAATAAATTCAATACTTCTTCCCCACTTTGATTTTGTGAATTACCTCAAAGTTTTTGAGATCGAGCACATGTGACTTGTTTTTGCATGATTTTTTCTCTCTTTCAAAAGCGCCTTCCTTCGGACCTCCTTTTGAGATCACATTCTGCAAAGAGGATTGTTTGTATGTTATTGTGAGACTAAGCTGTAACTTTACCATTGTTGTCCAAAAACAAACAGTTTTCCTCCAGTTGCTTTTTTCATACTTGAATTACTCCCATTGAAATCAGATTCTTAATACATGCTTGTAGCTGCTTAAACATTCAGTTCTTTTTTACTTATAGCGTCAATATTTTTGATTTTTGAGTGCGTTATCAATTACTGTGATCTGTTTCCCCAAGACAGGCTTTCGCTTCAAGCCCACAAAGTTAAATGACTCCAATTGAATTAAAGGCATGAACCGTCTCTTAAATAAAACCATTTTCTTCTTCGGCAAATAACACTGTTAAGATACAGCAAGCCTTTCTGTTTACAAAACCATCTGTCTCTGTAACGCTTTACTTCCTGAAGTTTAAAGACACTTGGATCAACTCTTATTAAAAGGTTACCATTCATGCCTCTGAGTGTAGAAAGGCATAAAAAATGTTCTTCATGCCCCCTATTCATTTTGCAGCAACTTAAATGATACAAACATGGATGAACCCCTCATCTGAACCCAACATCGCCATTGCCATCCTGAAGGGATACAAATTCACCCGAAGAGACCGTATCAACAAACCTGGATGAGGAATCGCCATAGTACACAGAAGTTCCATCAGGATCTCCATCAACACCAATGACACCCTGGATGCCGCAGAGCACCTACACTTTCAGATACACATCAAAGCCAACACCACCTTGAGAGGAACCCTCGTCTACAGACCACCAGGCCCGCCCCTATTCTGTGACGCCATCGCTGACACTATCAGCTCCCACGCCCTCACCTCCCCGGACTACCTGCTCCTCGGTGACCTAAATTTCCACCTGGAGAATGCCAGCGACTGCAACTCCTCTGCCTTGCTGGACAACCTCATAAACCTCGGCCTCAAGCAACTGGTCACCTCGCCCACCCACTCAGCTGGTCACACGCTTGATGCCATATTCTCCTCCAGCAGCTACATCACCTTCACTCACAGCAACGAACTCCATTGGACTGACCACCTTCCTGAAGCCCACCACCAACAACATCAGATCCCTCACCGAAAGTGGAATGAGGTCTCCAAGGAACAGCTGATCTCCAACCTAGCCGAATCTACACCACCCAAAACCAATGACCCCAACATCCCCGCCCTCAACCTCAAACGATAGCTCGACAACTGCGCAAACACCCTTGCTCCACTCAAAAAAAACAACAACACCCGCATCAACACTGCAGAACTCCAGGCTTCCAAACGAGAGTGCTGGAAAGCTGAGAAAGCCTGGCACCAAGAACAATCAATGAGAAACTTCACTGCCCTCAAATCAGCCATGCGCAAACACCACCAGCTCATCCGGACCACCGAAAGATCCTTCTACAAAGAGCGGAAAACCAACAACGCACACAACAGCAAGGAACTATTCAACATCATCAAGGACCTCACATAACCTAAATCCTGCGCCATCGACCCTCCCCACTCGCAAGACCCCTGCGACACCCTCTCCAGCTACTTCCACCGCAAGATTGCAGACATACATGAAAGCTTCGCTACGCCGTCCCCCACCACCACCACTAACACGGTCAACACCACCGCACCCTGCTGCACCAACATACTGAGCACCTGGACCCCCACCAATGATGAAGAAACCACCAAAACCATGAACACCATCCACTCAGGCTCTCCAAGAGACCCCTGCCCCCACCATGTCCTCAACATGGCCAGCCAAATCATCGCTCCCCAGCTCTGGTCCCTCATCAACAGCTCCTTCAAGACCGCCACTTTTCCAGATATCTGGAAACACGCCAAAGTCAACGCCTTGTTCAAAAAACCCAAAGCCGACCCCGAAGACCTCACAAACTACCTGCCTATCTCTCTACTCCCCTTCCCAGCGAAAGTCATAGAGAAGATAGTCAACAACCAACTTTCCTGCTTCCTGGAGGACAACAACTTACTCAACGTCTCCCAGTCTGGATTCCACAAAAAACATTGCACCGAGACTGCCCTCATCGCCTGCACCGTCGACATCAGGACCAGGCTCGACAAGGGTGAAACCGTTGCCCTCATCCTTCTCGACCTTTCCGAAGCCTTCGACACCGTATGCCACCAAACCCTTCGCACACGCCTCTTCGGCGCCGGAATTCACCACAAAGCCCTAGACTGGCTCACCTCCTTCCTTTCCAAAAGAACCCAAGAGTTCGCCTCCCCCATCCCGGTCAAAAGCCACCAAGACCATACGCGGAGTCCCCCAGGGATCCTCACTCATCCCCACCCTCTTCAATATCTACGTGGCTCAGCTCGCCAGCATCGTCCGACCCCACGGCATCACCATTATTTCCTATGCCGATAACATCCAGTTCATCCTCTCCCTCAGGAGGAACCCCTCAACTGCCAAGAACAACCTCCACACCGAACTTCTCACCATCGCTTATTGGATGACAGCAAGCCACCTCAAGTTGAACTCAGGAAAAACCAAGATCATCATCTTTGGACCCAACAAGTCTGCATGGAATGACTCATGGTGGCCGGACACCCTGGGACCACCCCCGACACCCACCACCCACGCACGCAATCTCAGCTTCATACTAGACTCCTCTTTCTCCATGACCCAGCAAGTCAACGCCACATCACCCTCTTGGTTCAACACCTTCCATATGCGCCACAAGACCTTCAGGTGGATTCCCATTGAAACCAGAAGAACGGTCACCCACGCCCTCGTCAGCAGCAGAATGGACTACAGCAACGCCCTCAACGTGGGGACTACGGCCAAGCTCCAGAGAAAACTCCAGCGCATCCATAATGCCTCAGCATGTCTCATCCTCAACCTCCCTCGCCACGAGCACATCTTCGCCCACCTCAGAACCCTACACTGGCTACCCATCAACAAAAGGATCGTCTTCAAAATCCTAATCCTTGCTCACAAAGCCCTCCACGACACCTGACCAGCCTACCTCAACGATCGACTCAACTTCCACATCCTGACAGCCCAGCTCCGCTCAGCCGCCCTCGCAACAGTGCCTCGCATTCCACGCACCACGTCCGGTGGCAGGGCCTTCTCCCACCTCGCTGCCAAAACCTGGAACTCCCTCCCCACCAACCTGCGCAAGACCCGGGACCTCCTGTCCTTCAGAAAGCGCCTCAAGACATGGCTCTTCGAGCAGTAGCACATAGCACTGTCCCCACCCCAGCACCTTGAGACCCTTCCGGGTGAGTAGCATGCTCAACAAATTGATTGATTGATTGAAACTTACTTCTTCAAATCCCATTGAGGATTGTCCTTTGTCCTGTTACTGCTCTCATCAGACTCCCGCGTTTCTCTGTCAAAATATTTGGTGGTCTTCATTCAGACCTAAGTAGTGGATCACTCATCTCATTGCACTAGTGCATGCTGGAGATTGTAGTGCACATATGTACACTTGTAAGTTAAAGAACATAAGGACCATTCTCTGTTGGCAATGTATTTAAATGTTTTTAAGACCTGAGAAAAGGAATACTCCCCAGTCATAACTGATACGTGCAGTTTTATTTAAATGCAAGACTGTGCTGAAAATATACGGTTAAAAGCAGCTTTCAAACAATACTGGAAGTCATGTGCTGTGAATCACTCATCGCGTCGACCTGTTGCTTGCTGGTAATTGTGGATCGCATGTGACTACTTATAATTAAAATCATATTGGTGCATTTTCAGTTGCCTAATGTACATTTCTCTACCTAACTTAGGTAGAACATGCCAGGATTCATCATTGTGTGCTGGTGATTTAAGTTTGCTGCCACTGCTCCAAGTTTGCAATTATAGTCCATAATTGCGTCCTACAATCTGTTTAATTCTGACATTTCATTTAAACATTCATTAACTGTTTAATTTCATAAATGAATTCTTCTTCATCAATTTGGCTTGTATATCTCCACTTCTTGGACTCAGTTGTATAACGCTCAATACTGTCCACTGGAAAGCTTTCTCCCTGTGACCTTTTCTTATAAAATGACTAAGGGGGCTGTCACAGTTATTGTTTTGATGTGAGATTTGTATTGGACAATTCTCTGGTTGATTTCCTGGTCAGTTTTGCCTACATATATTTTTTCACAGGGATAGATTATAGCATAGACCACATTTTTAGTGCTGACAGTTCGAAAAGTTGTTGTGTTTCCATTGTGTGTGACTCCTTTGGAACACAGAACCTTCAATTGTTTGACCACACACTGTGCAATTTCAAAATTGGAAGTGACCTTCCGAGGGTTTCATGTTCCATTGTGACCTCAGATTTCCCTTCATTGCTGTAAGACCTGACAGCCTTAGGGTGGTCACCCTAACTTTTTTCCTGCCTCCCTTAACTTTTTAGACACTGTTTTTGCTAGTTTTAAGACTCTGCACACTTTACCGCTGCTAACCAGTGCTTACGTGCATATGCTCTCTACCTTTAAACATGGTAACATTGGATCCTACCCAATTGGACTATTTAATTTACTTATAAGTCCCTAGTACAGTGCACTATGTGTGCCCAGGGTCTGTAGATTAAATGCTGCTAGTGGGCCAGCAGCACTGATTGTGCCACCATTTAAGTAACCCCTTAACCTTGTCTCAGGCAGGCCATTGCAAGGCCTGGGTGTGCAGTTTCACTGCCAATTCGACTTTTAAAAGTACTTGCCAAGCCTAAAAACCCCTTTTTCTACATATAAGACACCCCTAAGGTATGCCCTAGGTAAACCATAGGGCAGGGTGCTGTGTGGGCAAAAGGCAGGACAATTACATGTATAGTTTACATGTCCTGGTAGTGTAAAACTCCTAATTTTGTTTCACACTGCTGTGAGTCCTGCTCCCTTCATAGGCTAACATTGTGCTGCCCTCAAACATTGTTCGAGTGGTAGCTGCTGATCTGAAAGGAGTAGGAAGGTCATGTTTAGTATGGCCAGAATGGTGAAACAAAATCCTGCTGACTGGTGAAGTTGGATTTAATATTACTATTTTAGAAATACCACTTTTAGAAAGTGAGCATTTCTCTGCACTTAAATCTTTCTGCGCCTTACAATCTACGTCTGGCTGGGTTTAGTTGACAGCTCTTTGTGCATTCACTCAGAGACACCCCAAACACAGGATACTCGCCTCATTTGCATGCATCTGCATTTTGAACGGGTCTTCCTGGGCTGGGAGGGTGGAGGGCCTGATACTTGCATGTCAAAGGACAGTAGCCTGCCCTCACACAAAGGACTGCCACACCCCCTACTGGGACCCTAGCGGGCAGGACTGAACTGAAAGGGGACCTTTTAAGCCACTCTTTCAATCATTCCCTCTCCCCTGAGCCCTGCGTGAGGAGCGTGATCGCTCCTGAAGTCTAAAAATATTTCCATGATCTTGGCCCCCCCCCCTCGTGAGGGCCGGTGGAGGCCTGGGGGAGCCCCAATGATCGTGGGCCCCAGGAGGGGCCTGTCCTGAAAGCGGTGGTGGTGCGTGGCCTTTGAAGTCTCCCCCACTTCAAAGGCACATTTGGGTATTTACACAGGGCCTCTGCCCATACCAACTCAGACACTTCCTGGAGAAGAAACTTGAAACAGAACCTATATTCTGCCAAGAAGAGCTGCCTGCCTGCCCAAAGGACTCACCTGTCTACTTTCTGTGAAGGACTGCTGCCTTTCTGTTGCTGTTGCTCTGCTGCCTTGCTGCTCTCTGGCTGTGGTGAAGAAGTGCTCTCCAAGGGCTTGGATAGAGCTTGCCTTCTGTTCCCTGAAGTCTCAGGTACAAAAAGACTTCATCTCTACAAGAAGAACTCCTTGTGCGGCGTCATTTGACGCACAGCCTGACAGAAAAAACGCACAGCCTGCACCGCAGTGAAAATTTCACCACACGCCGAACCGGAATGATGCAGCCTGACTTCGCAACAAGAAGATCGACGCAGATCCAGCGTTGCAACCGGAAATTCCATGCACGGCCCACTGGATCGACGCACAGCCAAGCCGGAACGATGCAGCCTGACTTCCAGAGAGGAATCGGCGCAATGCCTGCTATGCGGTAGAAACTTCTACGCAAATGCCCACCGAATCAATGCAGCTCCTGTGACTTCTCCGTGCCAGCGCAGGAAATCCACACATCGTCCCTGGGGCGTCCGAAAACCCTGCAACCCGAAGAGGATCCTTGACCGAGCACTGGAAATCAACGCACAACCGTCCCTGCATGAAAACTAAATGACTCATTGCCGTGTGCGGCCTGAGAAATCAACGCACACCCCCTTTGTTTCCACGCATCTCCTCCTAAGCAGTTCTTTGTGGAGATTTTGCACGCGAACCAGGCACTTTGTTCTTGAAAGGGACTCTGTTTGCCTTTAAAAGACTTAAGACACTTTATATCACTTTTACAGTGATATCTCAACATATACTTATTGCATTTTATTAGTTTTGACCTGCATTTATCCAGATGAATATTATATATTTTTTCTGAACACTGTGTGGTGTATTTTTGAGGTGCTATATGGTGTTATTGTCTGATTTACTGCACAAATACATTACACATTGCCTTCTAAGTTAAGCCTGTCTGCTCAGTGCCAAGCTACCAGAGAGTGGGCACCGGATACTTTTGGATTGTGTGTGACTTACCCTGACTAGAGTGAGGGTCCCTGCTTGGACAGGGGGTAACCTGACTGCCAACCAAAGACCCCATTTCTAACAATTGCTTTTCAGAAACTGCTCGCACTTACAAGATGTTTGCTCAAGCTTTCATTTTTTCTCATTGCAAATAAGGGGTGTTGGACCTGGTCCTTGTGGCAGGTTCACCCCCTGACTTTTTGCCTAGTTCATCCTTTTTTTTCCTGACCTCTCGCTGTTGGCTCAAGGACTCCAAGCACTTTATCATTGCTGACCAGTGCTAAAGTGCAGGTGTTCTCCCATCTAAAGTTGGTATGATTGGCTTATACCTAATTGGCATATGTACTTTACCTGTAAGTCCCTTGTACAGTGGTATCTCTATACCAAGGGCCTGTAAATTAAATGCTACTAGTGGGCCTGCAGCGCTGTTTGTGCCACCCACTGAAGTAGACTTTCAAACCTGTCTCAGGCCTGCTAGTGCAGGGCCTGTGTGCGCAGTTTTCTGCCACAGGGACCTGGCATCTAAGTTTACTTGCCAGGCCCAGAACTCTCCTTTTACTACAGGTAAGTCACCCCTAAGGTACGATCTAGCTAGCCCTATGGGCAGGGTGGCATGTATGTAGAAGGCAGGACATGTGCCAGATAGAGTGGCCTGTCCTGGTAGTGACAAACAACCTAACTTGGTGTCTCAATGCTGTGAGTGCTGCCTTCTTATTTGATTGCATTAGAAATGCCCTGCCTTATGTGTAAGGGGTATTGTCTGATTCATGAGGGTTAGTGTACGCATGTTTGGTATGGTCGTGATGGTGCTAATACATGCTGCTTACTGGTGTAGGTATATTTGTTATTACTATTACAGAAATGCCATTTCTAGAAGGTGTGTATTTCTATTTGCTTATGACTCTGGTGTTTTGCAGCTTGACTCCAATCCACGTCTGGGCAAAGTGACAGTTGGGGATTTGTGCATACTTTTCAGACAGCCTGCACACAGGGAGGGTGGAGGTGTCGCAGAGGTGCATCTGTATACTGAATAGTCTTCCTGGGCTGAGAGAAGGGAGAGGTGGGGCACACCTACATTTGTGAAGGCTGTGCCCTGGCCTCACACAATAGGGTCGTTTACCCCCCACTGATGTTTGGAGCCTGTGCTGGAGGAGAGAGGGGACACTCCCAGAACCAGTTATAACTGGTTGGAACCTCCTCTTCCCACCATTAAACACTGTAGGAACTGAATATAAGTACAGAGGAATTGTACCCACAATTTAGAGACATTTAGGAACAGGACACAAGGCTGCTGGAGAGACTCACCACCAGGAACCGCCATGGACTGCTGCTGCTGTGCTGAACTGCCACTTGCCTGCATTTACCTTGAGCTGGCCTGCTGCTGGGCTCTGCCGCACTGTGCTCTTCTGATTTTGCCCCCATGGGCAGAGTGCTGTGGCCCCTGACCCCTGTGTCCACCTACAGCACGAGGACTGCTTTCTTTGGCTCCAGCACTTTGCAACACTCTTAATGAGGATTGCCTTGCTTCTCATTCGAAGCCATCAATTTGAAAGCGCTCATTGCCGCAATTTGAAAAGCGTGTTGCTGTGCCCTGTTTCACCGCCGCAACCCAGGCTCCTTAATTAACCAAGCGCATCAGAGACACGCTGCTCTCAGTGCCCCCGGGGCATGAGGAAAATACAAAAGAAGAAACTTGGAGCAAGTGTGATCCTAGCGGTGCCCCCAGGGCAAGGATCGCTCCAAGGTGCGCCCCCCGGGCACCAGGAGGCCCTTACTTGGCCCCAAACCCCGTCGACACTCACGCACCAGACCGGGTGCGGCGAGTGGCTTCCGGCAGCACAAGGAGGAAGGAAGACCTCATCTGAGGTCTCCCTCTGGATCCCAGGGCCGCTCTGGAAGCAGGACACAGGGGCAAGGGAGAATGCCTCTCCCCTGAGCCCTGCGTGAGGAGCGTGATCGCTCCTGAACTCTAAAAACATTTCCCTTATCTTGGCCCCCCTCGTGAGGGCCGGTGGAGGCCTGGGGGTGGCCCCCAATGATCGAGGGCCCCAGGAGGGGCCTGTCCTCAAAGCGGTGGTGGTGCGTGGCACACCCTTCCTTCACAGAATTACTGGCTAACCTTGGGCCCCCCTTGTGAGGGCTGGTGGAGGCCCGGGAGGCTCCCCAGCAATCACAGGCCCCAGGAGGGGCCTGTCATGAGTACAGAGGGGGTGCGTACCGCCCCCCTATAACCTAGAGTTTTTAAGGAGGCCCCAATATTGCACAGAGTGCCGCTGGGGGCTTCTTCTTCATTTGTTGGCCACTGGAGGTGTCTTCATCCTACACAGGCACTTTCTAAGGAACAGAACATAAGTTCATTGTAGAGGTTTTATTGATTATATGTTGCCTACCTGTTTATGATGCCTTCATATGGGTGTGCAAATGTTCCTTGTATGGGCATAACATGCTAATATGTTTTTCTGACTTGCCATATATTTTATAATGTTCCTAAAATGGGCGTTTATGATATTCTTATGACTAGTTCTTTGGTGTAATAACGGGTTTCCTGACTACTGCTTGTGTTGCAGAATACAGAGTAACCTGTGTGTTATATGTGACAACTGCTGGTTTGCAGAGTAACTAATGTGTACCATTCTGACAACTGCTAAGGTAGCAAGATATTACTGATATGTGATGTTTGGTCTAATAATTGCCTTGTGTACAATACAGTATATTTTCATATAACTTGGTGTTGTTATTTCCTTTGTGGTGGGGATAGTGCGTCCCGTGTGTTGTGTGTGTTGTGCAAAAGCTTTACACATTTCCTCCGGGTTAGGTCTGACTGCTCGTGCCAAGCTACCAAGGGGGTGAGCAGGGGGTTATTTTGGACCTGTAGCTCCATTGCCCTGACTAGAGTGGGTGGGTTCAGCCTGGCTGAGGTGCATACCCTAGCCAACCAGAAACCCCATTTCTAACAATGGGTAATCAAATACACAAATTTGTTATCAGATGCCAATTTTTGTGGATGACCTTATTAAAACCATTGGTCTGTGGGCAGAAACTGGAGACACATACTAGCTTATCCATTTTTTTAATGTTTCTTGACCAGAAGGCACTCTCTTGGTGAGTGCCACGCTCTTTTCATCGAATGTTTTAAGAGTTTATGAGGATAGCCTTTCTCCTTCAATTTGTCTCTTAGCAGATCTGCATGGATACACTAATCCTCCTTTCTGGTGCAGTTTCTCTGCATTCATTGATATTTCTAAAAATTTAATTTTCCACAATTTAAAATCTGACTCAACATAAGTTGTTATTTTAAATTGTGAGTCAAGAGACACCAAACTCCACATTTCTATATTTTCCCAATCGGGAGTTACACTTAAAAGATGTTTTAAGTTAATCCCTTTGTTACCCTATGAGAGAGATAAGTCTTGCAATAGTGAAAAACAAATCTTGCATTATTTCACCATCAGGACATGTAAAAACACCAGTACATGTCCTACCTTTCAAAAACACTGCACCCTGCCCATGGCAGCCGCCTTGGGCCTATGTTAAGGGTGACTTACATATAGTAAAAGGGAAGGTTTGGGACTGGCAAGTGGGTGTGCTTGCCAGTTCGAAATGACAGTTTAAAAGTGCACACACAGGCCCTGCAATGGCAGACCTAAGACATGTTTAATGTGCTACTGTAGTGGATTGCACAATCTGTGCAGCAGGCCCTCTAGTAGCATTTAATTTACAGTCCCTGGGTACCCATAGTACACTTTACTAGGGACTCACAAGTACATTAAATATGCCAATTGTGTATAAACTAATGCTACCATGTTTTGAGCAGAGAGCACATGCTTTAGCACTGGTTGGCAGTGGTAAAGTGCCCAGAGTCAGCAAATTCATCAAAAAGTGTAGGGAAAAGGCAAAACGTCTTGAGATGAGCCTGAACAAAAGGCCATTTCCAACAGGGACCCTATGAGAGACAGGGGAGGCAAAAATCAAATAAATACATTAAGTAATTGCAGGAACTGATGCCCCTCCAAGGCCAATGAGGACCCTATGGGAGGCAGGCAAAACCCAAATACGTGAAATATATGATTTCTGGTGTCCTCTGGGAGGCAGGCAAAAAAATAAATGAATGAATAAAAAATAAAAAAATATACTGAGCCACAAACACAAATGAAGATCATGAAAAAACAATAAAATGAACAAAAATGTCATAGTCTTCTTCTATCACTGTTCCTAGAAAACAGCTACTAAAAGTGGAATGAAATAATTGAAACACATATGGGCTGCACAATATTGGAGTAGCTATCTTATCCACCACGTTACCAGTGAAGAAAGAGGCATATAAATCAACAAGAAAATGTCCACCACCCAACACCCTCTGTCTCCACAAAATCATGGTGCCACATGATGAGCAGAAGGGAGCATAGAAAAACAAAGACAAAATGGCCACCACACAAACACACAGATACACACACACAATCACACGCAAACATAAACACACCCACCCCAACGGACAAACACATTGGCTACACAAAATAGCCATGGCCACATGGCCCTCGAACAGAGAAATATGGAAAACTAATGAATATAGTTATCCTACCCTGCCTTGAGCAAGCAAAAAAAATCATGTAGCATTGCAAGGAAAGGATTGCACAGATATTACATTTTTACCCAAAATGTTCCTGGACCAACACATCGAACTGCACTTTACCAACCACCAGTAAATCAAAAATGTCAGAAAATACAATTAAATAAAATCACAACTTCCCCACCACACACAGCTCAATTCAAAATCAATTACCCATTCAAAATATTTTAAACAAATGTGTAGAAGAAGTAAAACACAATATCAATCATGTCACACGTACTCAAACTCACAAAAAATGGTGATCAAGGACATCAGAAAGAAGGTAGCTGAGGACAAAGGAACATATGTGGCTTTAAGGTACTGGACTCCAGGAGCTGTTCTGACCCTAGCCACCAAGAGGCACATGCATACAAAAAGTATCCTACATTTTGTATTTCATTCAATGTGTAAGGGTGGAAGCACAACTCAAATAATAAACACAATCCTTGTTGGGTGAACTACAAAAGTCACTAAATTGTCGTGTGTTTAACCATTTGGTAGTTTCTCATAAAAACAGTCATGCCTAACTTAGATTCAATGTATACTGTATTTATAGGGTGCTCAAAGAGTAATAAAGAGGAAACACACAATTTATATAAATAGCTACATTTAATAAATACATTGACATAAAAAGGACAAAATCAAATTAATACAACCAGACATATGAGCTTTTCAATTGTTAGATGAAAATAGCTCCATTAAGCACAAAGCGCAAATCTGGGGACCACCATAACTCAGTCTGACCTTCTCAAGCCTGGCAAGAAGGGTGTAGTTCACATTGACGGGGACGCAAAGGGGAAGCTGTTGGCATGAGGAGCAGGTAAGTCATGTGGACGGTCTTTGCTATTCTGTGAACAGTCGATTGTAGCTGGCACTTCCCTTTGGCAGTTATCACAGGCTCTGATTGCCAGCACAAAGTGTAGGTCTTCCATTGCTGGTCGTTGTTGACCATCACTGTTAGCGCAAAGAGCAAGTCTTTCTGGAGCTTTGTGTTGCCGGTTTGCGCAGATGGTTAATTCTCCCAGTGAAGAGGTCACTTTGCTGCAGGAGGAGCCCAAAACCTTTGCATCTTTAACGTTTTCTCAGAAGGAGTTCACACTGATGTCAGCAAAGGGTCCAGAACCTTGGTGGCAGCTCTGGAGGATCACGACTCACACCTGCAGAGGTAAGCAGCAGGGCTCAAGCTGGTCTCGACAGGTCCAGTTGTTGTCCAGTTGGGCAGTTGCCAGGAAGCCTGTGGGAGTTTACAGTGTCTCTGTAGCTCACACCGGAGGTCAGTCAACTGACCTTAGCAGTCACTCTGGGTAGTCTGGGTTCAAGCCTATCAGGTTAAATTTTCCTTCTTCAGTCTCAGGGTTGTCCTTCTTCCTCAGACAGAAGGGCAGCGCTTCCTCTAATTCTTTGACAGATCCAGGAATGCTCTGATGAAAGGTTTTGAAGATGCCACATTTATTCCTGGTGCCAGCATTTATGTGGAAGAATTCCCTGGCATTCGCCTAAAAGTAGTTCTGGTCAGTTCTTCCACTGCTCTTGGCTCTAAACTCTATCATTCCAAAGGCAATGGCAGGCTTTGTGTCCGGTTCCTTTGTGTGTGCTGCAGGCAACCCTAGGGGTTTTTGATGTCTAGGACATGTAAAACTTAAACATACATGGGTGTGACAGGCATAAGATGTTTTAAAAGCCTAGTTTAGAGCATGGCACTCTGAGTGCTGCTGCCTAATAGTACCATTTGATTTACAGGCCCTAGTTGAAGGCAGTAACATTTACTAGGGGCTTACAAGTAAATTAACAGTGACAATTAGGCATAGGCAAAATGTACAAGTTTCAAAGGGCAAGTGATAGACTTGGCATCCTTGGCGTGGTCTCCCCTAACCTTTTTACCTCTGCTTCCCAGGTTGTTGATGTATGCTGTACTCTGGTTCTGCTGTTTTGGTACTCTGGGCACTTCACTACTGCTATCCACTGCTAAAGTGCAAGTGTTCCTGTGTAAAATATATGTACATTTGGCTTTCCATGATTAGCATATCTGATTTACTAGTACAGTGGTTCCCAACCTGTGGTCCGGGGACCCCTGGGGGTCCGCGAAGCCTTCTCAGGGGGTCTGCGAGAGCCTAGAAAATTAAAAAATATTAACAAATACTGACATATTAGGTCCCCAGCTTCCAGTAATGACTCAGGCGGGGGTCCCCGGATTCTAATGATGATTCAGTGGGGGTCCCTGGGTTCCATTAATTTTAAAGTGGGGGTCCACAGAAATCAAAAGGTTGGGAACCCCTGTACTAGTAAGTCCCGACTAAAGGGCACTACAGGTGCCCAGAGCCTGTGCTTAAGCACTGGCTAGCAGGGGAAATGTGTGCAGAGGCATAATGTCAACAAAAACAAGGTCAGCCTGTTACGGGTGTGAAGGCAAAATGTTTGGTGGAATACTATGCCAAGAATATTAGGTCAAACACGGGGTGATCCACAAGCCCTTATGTGAGTAAAAAACATATATCACAGTGCCAATAAGAATGTAAAACGTGTTCAAAACACACTTAAGGCCTATTGCTGAGCAGACTAGGCCCTAAACTGTAAGCCAAAAATACAATAAAATTATTGACAAATCTGTGGAGATTTAATGACAAAACATAAGCAAATGGATTAAATGTATTAATAACCCTAGAGCGCCCCAATTATCCTACAAGGGCCTATACTTCTAACAAACAAAAATAGTGGAGACTTCCCTCGCTCCAAGAACAAATGTGTTGCAAAGTAGTTCACTGAGCATACTTGGGCCCGTATTTATACTTTTTTTAGCGCCGCACTTGCGCCGCTTTTTGACGCAAAACGGCGCAAACCTACAAAATACAGGGGCATATTTATACTCCGTTTGCGCCGAATTTGCTTCGTTTTTTTCGACGCAAATTCGACGCAAAACTAACTCCATATTTATACTTTGGCGTTAGACGCGTCTAGCGCCAAAGTTCATGGAGTTAGCGTCATTTTTTGTTGCGTGAACACCTTCCTTGCGTTAATGATGTGCAAGGAAGGCGTTCCCGTCTTAAAAAATGACTGCGATGCATATGCGTCGTATTTATACTCCCGGGCAAAAATGACGCCCTGGAGTGGGCGGGACTAAAAAACCCGCATTTGCGCCGGATTTTAGCACCTGGGTCAGGGCAGGCGTTAAGGGACCTGTGGGCTCAGAATGAGCCCAGAGGTGCCCTCCCCTGCCCCCAGGGACACCCCCTGCCACCCTTGCCCACCCCAGGAGGACACCCAAGGATGGAGGGACCCACCCCAGGGACATTAAGGTAAGTCCAGGTAAGTATTATTATTATTTTTTTTTGTGGCATAGGGGGGCCTGATTTGTGCCCCCCTACATGCCACTATGCCCAATGACCATGCCCAGGGGACAGAAGTCCCCTGGGCATGGCCATTGGGCAAGGGGGCATGACTCCTGTCTTTGCTAAGACAGGAGTCATTTCAATGGGGAATGGGCGTCGTAAAAAAATGGCGCAAATCGGGTTGTGGCGATTTTTTTGCCTCAGCCTGACTTGCACCATTTCTGGACGCCCATACGCCATTTTCCCCCTACGCCGGCGCTGCCTGGTGTACTTCGTTTTTTTTAACGCACACCAGACAGCGCCGGCGGCTAACGCCGGCTAATGTCATTCAATAAATACGGCGCCCGCATGGTGCTTCAGAATGGCGTTAGCCGGCGCTAATTTTTTTGACGCAAAACTGCGTTGGCGCAGTTTTGCGTCAAAAAGTATAAATATGGGCCACAATTGCATTTTGCACGTTTGCGTCGTTTTTGCGTCAAAAAACGACGCAAATGCGGCGCAAAAAAAGTATAAATACGGGCCTTGATTTTTCAAAAAATGTAACACCTCCAAGGGTGTGGATGCAGCAGAGATTGCAAGGACTGAACAAAGAAGTCTTCAAGGCAGTAAGAGGAAACTTCCGCTGCATGTACAGTAGCCACCTAGGGCTTCTGGCACTTTCGTCATGTTAAAAAGAAGAAACGTGTTTCACGCCCACAAAACTACCTGAAAATATATTTTCAGGTCGATTTTCCAATCGCTCTCATTAAAAGAACTTCTCCTTGTGTTTGGAATTGCAGTTTTGTGTTCAAGAAATACCTGGAAATTCCTCTCAGGTAAAAATCACCTGAAAAAGTTTGCTGAGTGACTGCTTTAAAAACATTCTGCGAACATTAAGAGGATGTCCATCTTGTATGGGACGGTCGCTTTGTTTTCTTGATTTTACTCCAAACGGGATTTTCGTTACAGCTGTGGTGTCATCACATTAATTAAATGTACATTTTGTTGTGAAAAGTTTCAAAATCGGGAAAATTACACAGGCATAATTACATTTCTTCCAAGCGTAGTTTGTCTGAAGAACTTGAGATATGTTTCTGCATAAACGAATAAAATCTTTGGCCAGCAGAGGTGATAGCTTGTATTAGAGTTTTAATATTGCATCTGTTTCTCTGCCCAGTTGTCCTAGCATGACTCCCTTATACCATTAGCCAAGGGTTATGTAAAAGCTCAACTGCGTCAGTAGTTTCAGGAAGGATGTTGGCGAGTAAAAGAAAGCCCCATGCAGGTCTCAGGTGTGGCAGATACCATTTTGTGCAAGTATCCCTGATTGAAGAGTTCAAATAATGTTTCTAGCCTACCTGCATTATATATTCAAATTTCGACAAAACTATTAGCGGCACTGCATAGATGTCAAGAAATGGCGTAACTATCTATATTCCTAAAACATGGATGATGTATCTTCTTTTGAATGCATCAGTAAAGTAAAAGGATGCTGGTTGTGATCTTTTTGAAGTTAACTTCGCAATGGGTCTTCTGTCTCAAAAATCATATTGGTGCACTGGAAATTATCATCACAATGATGTCCAATGAAACAGCTGATTGGTTTTCCGGGCATCATATGTTTTCCGGCAGATGGAGCCTTCAGCCGCTCAGTATCAACAAGCTCTAGGCAACTTTGGAGCTCTTTGTGGGAAAGTTGATTGCCGAGAGGTTGAATGCATAACTGTAGGAAAGTACCATCTTGCCTGGCATGTTACCCCCATTTTTCACTGTATATATGTTGTTTTAGTTGTATGTGTCACTGGGACCCTGCCAGCCAGGGCCCCAGTGCTCATAAGTGTGCCTGAATGTGTTACCTGTGTAGTGACTAACTGTCTCACTGAGGCTCTGCTAATCAGAACCTCAGTGGTTATGCTCTCTCATTTCTTTCAAATTGTCACTAACAGGCTAGTGACCAATTTTACCAATTTACATTGGCTTACTGGAACACCCTTATAATTCCCTAGTATATGGTACTGAGGTACCCAGGGTATTGGGGTTCCAGGAGATCCCTATGGGCTGCAGCATTTCTTTTGCCACCCATAGGGAGCTCTGACAATTCTTACACAGGCCTGCCACTGCAGCCTGAGTGAAATAACGCACATGTTATTTCGCAGCCATTTTACACTGCACTTAAGTAACTTATAAGTCACCTATATGTCTAACCTTTACCTGGTAAAGGTTAGGTGCAAAGTTACTTAGTGTGAGGGCACCCTAGCACTAGCCAAGGTGCCCCCACATTGTTCAGGGCCAATTCCCCGGACTTTGTGAGTGCGGGGACACCATTACACGTGTGCACTACATATAGGTCACTACCTATATGTAGCTTCACAATGGTAACTCCGAATATGGCCATGTAACATGTCTATGATCATGGAATTGCCCCCTCTATGCCATCCTGGCATAGTTGTCACAATCCCATGATCCCAGTGGTCTGTAGCACAGACCCTGGTACTGCCAAACTGCCTTTCCTGGGGTTTCACTGCAGCTGCTGCTGCTGCCAACCCCTCAGACAGGCTTCTGCCCTCCTGGGGTCCAGCCAGGCCTGGCACAGGATGGCAGAACAAAGGACTTCCTCTGAGAGAGGGTGTTACACCCTCTCCCTTTGGAAAATGGTGTGAAGGCAGGGGAGGAGTAGCCTCCCCCAGCCTCTGGAAATGCTTTCATGGGCACATTTGGTGCCCATTTCTGCATAAGCCAGTCTACACCGGTTCAGGGACCCCTTAGCCCTGCTCTGGCGCGAAACTGGACAAAGGAAAGGGGAGTGACCACTCCCCTGACCTGTACCTCCCCTGGGAGGTGCCCAGAGCTCCTCCAGTGTGCTCCAGACCTCTGCCATCTTGGAAACAGAGGTACTGCTGGCACACTGGACTGCTCTGAGTGGCCAGTGCCACTAGGTGACATCAGAGACTCCTTCTGATAGGCTCCTTCAGGTGTTACTAGCCTATCCTCTCTCCTAGGTAGCCAAACCCTCTTTTCTGGCTATTTAGGGTCTCTGTCTCTGGGGAAACTTTAGATAACGAATGCAAGAGCTCATCCGAGTTCCTCTGCATCTCTCTCTTCACCTTCTGCCAAGGAATCGACTGCTGACCGCGCTGGAAGCCTGCAAAACTGCAACATAGTAGCAAAGATGACTACTGCAACTCTGTAACGCTGATCCTGCCGCCTCCTCAACTGTTTTCCTGGTGGTGCATGCTGTGGGGGTAGTCTGCCTCCTCTCTGCACTAGAAGCTCCGAAGAAATCTCCCGTGGGTCGACGGAATTGTCCCCCTGCAACCGCAGGCACCAAAGAACTGCATCACCGGTCCACTGGGTCTCCTCTCAGCACGACGAGCGAGGTCCCTTGAATCCAGCAACTCTGTCCAAGTGACTCCCACAGTCCAGTGACTCTTCAGTCCAAGTTTGGTGGACGTAAGTCCTTGCCTCCCCACGCCAGACTGCATTGCTGGGAACCGTGACTTTTGCAGCTACTCCGGCCTCCGTGCACTTCAGGCGGAAATCCTTTGTGCACAGTCCAGCCTGGGTCCACGGCACTCTAACCTGCATTGCACGACCTCCTAAGTTGTTCTCCGGCGACGTGGAACTCCTTTGTGCGACTTCGGGTGAGCACCATTTCACGCATCCTTGTAGTGCCTATTTCTGGCACTTCTCTGGGTGCTATCTGCTGCTGAGAGGGCTCCTTTTCTTGCTCGACGTCCCCTCTGTCTCCTGACGCAATTTGCGACATCCTGGTCCCTCCTGGGCCACAGCAGCGTCCAAAAACCCTTACTGCATGATTTGCAGCTAGCAAGGCTTGTTGGCGGTCTTTCGGCGGGAAAACACTTCTGCATGACTCTCCTCGGCGTGAGGAATCCGTTCTCCAAAGAGGAAGTCTCTAGCCCTTGTCGTTCCTGCAGAAACCTAAGCTTCTGCTGTCCAGTAGCAGCTTCTTTGCACCCACAGCTGGCATTTCCTGGGCATCTGCCCATCTCCGACTTGCTTGTGACTTTTGGACTTTGTCCCCTTGTTCCACAGGTACCCTCGACTGGAAATCCATCGTTGTTGCATTGCTGGTTTGTGTCTTTCCTGCAGAATTCCCCTATCACGACTTCTATGTCCTTTGGGGAACTTTAGTTCACTTTGCACTCACTTTTCAGGGTCTTGGGGTTGGCTATTTTTCTAACCCTTACTATTTTCTAATAGTCCCAGCGACCCTCTACAAGGTCACATAGGTTTGGGGTCCATTTGTGGTTCGCATTCCACTTTTGGAGTATATGGTTTGTGTTGCCCCTATCCCTATGTGTCCCCATTGCATCCTATTGAAACTATACATTGTTTGCACTGTTTTCTAATACTATTACTGCATATTTTGGTATTGTGTATATATATCTTGTGTATATTTGCTATCCTCTTACTGAGGGTACACTCTGAGATACTTTGGCATATTGTCATAAAAATAAAGTACCTTTATTTTTAGTATATCTGTGTATTGTGTTTTCTTATGATATTGTGCATATGACACTAAGTGGTACTGTAGGAGCTTCACTCGTCTCCTAGTTCAGCCTAAGCTGCTCTGCTAAGCTACCATTATCTATCAGCCTATGCTGCTAGACACCCTATACACTAATAAGGGATAACTGGGCCTGGTGCAAGGTGCAAGTACCCCTTGGTACTCACTACAAGCCAGTCCAGCCTCCTACAATAACGTCCTAATGTAGTCAGGTTAAAATTAGAAGCAAATGTCATATAAAACTACGTAGCAGATTTAAGAGCCCACAGCGCCTCCTGAGCGCCGCCATAGCGTCATTTTTTTTAACGCTAAGGTGTAGATAAAGAGGCATTTTCCCCACACCATATTTACAAAGTGGTGCAATGCATGCATTGCGCCACTTTGTAAACCTTGCGCCACATTATGTCTGTGCCAGGCATAATGTATGCAAGGGGGAACATTCCTCCTATGGGGGGGGGGCGAAACATTGGTGCGTTTCCTTGAACCATTTTTTTAGTCACTTTCAACGCCTGCTCAGATCTGGCGTTAAAAGTGGGTTTCAGTTATTTATACTGGGACCTTATGTACTCTGCAGGAGTAGGGCCAAAATGTTGGCTCTACTCATATAGAGTACATCAATAGTGTAAAGAAAAAATATGACGCTAGTGCCCCCTACGCTGAGCCATGGAGCACCGTATTTTAAATACGGCACACACATGGTGGGGGTAGGGGGTCGCTAAAGGGTCCAAGGAAAGTGCCACTGCACTAGGAGCAGAACCACTTTTCTTAAATCTGCCCCTATGTATTTGAACTTCTCTGTCTTTTAGATTTTGACTCCATTTGCAATGATTTTAAGGACTCTGTCTGATATAAACGATGTGCCCTAAACATATTTTACAAAAAAATCACCACATTTGAGTTAGTTTTAGAACGTCTAAGCCAAATGGGGCAATATGTTTGAAAAATATATTTAGGACAGAATACTTACGTCAGACATTCTGACATACAATTCAATGAGCATCGGAGGTTTCTTGACAGCAGTGTGTGGCCTTTTCTACTATAGTCCTCCTTGCTACTTCACATCTTAATTAGATCTCCTGATGGCCACAGAGGATCAACCCATCTATTGTGTTTGAATGACTTCATACAACTGATTTGGGATGTTGGGCATTGCAAAGAAGTGGGGGAGCTTCCTGATAATTAAAGAGTGAGGACCCAGAAATTCCTGTGTATCTGTAAGGCAGTGATGGGACCCCTGAATTATGACAGGAATTTGATTGATTCAAAGCATCCATAAGAGAGATTGTTTTGTGTTCTCTTTATTCATTCTTTGAGAGGTATTTCTTAGAAAACTATGAATAATCAGCAGTTTGTTTGGGCCTTCATATTTAGCCCTCCATCACCACTCTTCTTACAAGATTATTAATGTGGGTGAGGCCTCAACATCTGAATTTGCCAGGTCCTCAAAATAGATTTTTTTTAAAATTTTACCAATACATTTTCCTTCTATTTGTTAAATAATCTTTACAACTAGTTGCCTACATGCAGCTTTCTGTGGCCAATGAGACCATCATCTGGTTAGGCGACATTACGATTATCACATGTAACCAATTCAGAGATGTAATGTGTTAGGTGGTAAGGAGAAAACAGCCTTTTCCCCTGCTACTGTTCCGATCTGGCTACTTCAACCTTTTCTGTAAGTAGTATGATTCCCTGTGTTATGTAAGGAAACCTTCACTTGCCAGGCTATATGAAGACCTTCTTCGTATCACTTTCCCCTAGTCATTTCTTGAGTCCTTTCTTTTGCCATTGCCCTTAAACTGGAGAAATCTGGTGGATCAGAGGGATCGTGAAAGCATATTTTACACTCAGTTGGTGTAGGGTGTTGGAAGTAGGTAAAGATTGGTCAGCTGTAAGTGCTGATAAGCTGTCCGAGAGAGGAGATTTGAAAGTGGGCATTGTGCATTTATGAGTTATGAGAATGGGGAATAACAGTGTAGACACCAAATTACCATGTAGTATTGCTCACAACAGTCCCTTTTGAGTGGGGCAGGGTTCAAGGGAGGGCAGCAGGGAAGCTATTTGTTGAATTGACTGCCTCCATTTTGACAGAGAAAAACGTTAGATTGGAGTGGGGACTATTAATTCTGGCTCAGGGTTCTTGGTATAAGGCAAGAATCATCATAATAATAAAGGGGCCTAGGTTGAAGCTAGTGAGGGTAGCATGTAGAAAGCACCAGAAGCCACATGTACAAAGCTTTTTTCTCCTCACAAACGGCCTGATTGGCAGAATCGGTCCGTTTGCGATGAGAAAAAAGCATTTTGGAATGTACAAACCCTATTTTGCGATTCGTAATCTCTTTCCCAAATCGCAAATAAGTTTTGCGAGTCACAATTAGGAAGGGGTGTTCCTTTCCTAATTGCTAGTCACAGCGCAATGTATGATTTTTTGTGACCATGAATGCGGTCACAAAACAATCGCAGTTAGCACCAATTTCAAATTGCTAACCTACCTGCAAACGGGAAGGGGTCCCCAAGGGACCCCTTGCCTTTCGTGAATGGTAGCAGAATTTTTTTTTTCAGAGCAAGCAGTGGTCCCACAGACCACTGCCTGCTCTGAAAAACAGAAAAAAACCAGGGTGCATTAAAAAAAAAAAACACTGCTTTATTTGAAAGCAGTCACAGACATGGTGGTCTGCTGACCCCAGCAGGCCACCATCCCTGTGAGGGTGGCCATTCTCAATGGGGTCACAAATTGCGACCTACCGCATGAATATTTATGAGGTAGGTCATTTGCCACCCCATTGGGAATCACAAACAGTGTCATTGACACTGTTGTACATCAGGTTTTGCGACTCGCAAATTGCAAGTCACTAAGACTCACAATTTACGAGTCGCAAAACCTGATGTTTGTACATGTGGCAACAGGAAACCTTATGGAAGACTTTCTGTGTGTTGAGTGCTATTGCACATGTAAGTTGTTCCAGGTGAGGGGATTTTTCTACCACATGACAGAATAGTCTAATATTATCTGCACTGAATATACTTTTGTTGAAACCCGTTTGCGAGGGGTGGATGATTTTGCTCAGGATGGGTGTCAATCAGAGCGCAAGTATTTTTGCGTAGATTTTGCAGTAAATGTTTACTCGGGATATGGGGCAGTAATTTTTGGGGTTGGATGGGTCTTATTCCTTTGGGACGACAGCTATTGTTGATTCTGCAGCTGTTCTTTGAATAGTGCCTGTGTTGGTGAAGTGGGCTAAAACATCTTCTAATGGTGAAATTAATGCTGTGGACCATGTTTGATAGAAGGAGGCTGGGAAGCTGTCCGGGCCTGGTGCTTTCCTAGTATTTAGTTTTTTATTGCAAGAAGAATTTCATGCAGAGAGATGGGTTTTTCTAGGGAGCTCTTAGTGGCCTCATCAATTCTGTTAATGTTGATCTTTTTGAGGTAGTTTAGGACTCATGTGGTGTCATTACCTTTAGTATAAAGGGTGCAATAGAATTTTTCGAAGACAGCAAGAATGTCTTCTGTTAATTTGAAGCAATGCCCAAATAATTTGTTATGGAAGTTAATCTAGTTTTTCAATGGTTTTGTTTTAAGTAAGAAGCTAGTATTCTGCCTGCCCTGTTTTGGCCGCACAAATTAATGCCTTTGGGTCTTTGGACCAGTAGATGCCCTTTGTTACTTACAATTGTGTTATATGTAAGTTTGGTTAGCTGGTTTAGTAGAGACTGAGTCCTGAATTGTTTGCAGGTGTGTTCTAATTTTTTTATTCCATTTTCTAGTTGATTTAGTGTTGTGTTGTCTTATTTATATTTCTTTGCCATGAGTGTTGGAAAATGGGTTATTGGTAGGGCAGGTAGGTACCTACACCTAGCAACAAGCCACAAACCTCCACATAAGTACAGTTAGGTCTCAGTAAATTAATCCCAGCTCTACCCTTGGTAGCTTGGCATCGAGCGTCAAGGCTTAACTTAGGAGACAAAGTGTAAAGCATTCAAATATCACAAAACAGTAATTAAATAAAACACAGGAAACAGTTTAAAAATCCAAAACCAATTTATAAAAATAGCTTATATTTTTATCTTTAAAATGACACAAAAACGATTAAAATCGGTTCAGGGGAACCGGAGATATGAATTTTTAAAGTATTATTATTTTCTAGCGCTTAGAAACAAAAAGCGCCAATCGGGTCATCTGGTTGCACCAGGACCGGGGCAAAGTCAAACTTTCAGGCCGACCGCGATGGAGCCCTGCTCGGCTACAAGTCGCGGGAGGCCTCGGTTAAAAAGTTACCTTCTGACTTAGTCTCTTTTTTGATGTTTTTCTTCCCCGGGACGAACCTGCCAATTGGATCCGACCTCCTGGAGCCCTTGTCCGGATACGCGAAGTCGGTTTCCTCGGTGGTGATTTTTACCTTCGGACTTAGTCGTTTTTTCGAGATGAAAATCCTTCGACCGGGGTAAACCTGGATCTTGATCCGACGTCCGTGGAGCCCTTCTCGGATACGATGGCTGGAAGGTCCCGGTCAACTTTTTACGTTCGGACTTAGTCTCTTTTTTGGATGTTTTTCTTTACCGGGACGAACCACGAAGTCAGGCCGGGTCGCGGTTGAGGCAAGCCGGCTAGAATTTCCGCGTCGGGTCGGTCACTTTATGGAGCTTTTTTTCAAAAATTCTCCAATCTTTTCCAAACTTCTGGGGCTTCACCCAGATGTTCTTTTAAGGTTCTTTTGGGGTCCACAGCTCACCCCAAGGGTCCAGAAGTTCTGTGATGGTCCTTGGGAAGTGCGGACTTCAACTCCCAGAATGCACCTGGCGCAAACTCCTTTTTGGCCACTGGACAGTGGTCAGCTGGTCACTTTTTCAGGAGTTGGTGCAGGGGACTCTGGATAGCAATTTTTCACCTGTAGCAAACAGGGAGTCCCTCCTTGAACCAGTGGAAGCCAGGCAAAGTCCTTCTTGTGGTGAAGCCCAAGTGTGCAGCTGGTGCAGTCTTTCTGAGTGCAGGGTCCAGGTACAGGCCAGGGGTCCAGCAGGGCAGTCCTTCTTCTCCTTGTAGTTCTTTCTTCTTGAAATTTGGTGGGGATCTGAGGCGTGGGTGCAGGTCTGCCAGTTTTATCCTTGCTCCTGGGTGAAAAGCAGGGGGGCCCTGGTTCTCCAATCAGGGACAGGGTCGTCCCCCTGTGATGACCACTTCCTGGGAAGTGTGGCAAAAATCCATCCCAGAAGGCAACAGTCTCTAAAAATCCAAAATGGATGAATCTGATTTTTGGAGGAGAGATCTGGCTGAGCCCACCCACTGGTGTGGCTAAAAATCATAAACACACCCCTCTCCTGCCCTCTCCTAATCTAATCAAGGGGGCACCTAGCTGTCTGGGGTTGCAGGATGTGGGGGTGTTGCTGGGTGCTCCAGATGTCCTTCTCTGCCTTTGAAGACCAGTTTGGCAGCCCTCCCCCTTCCTGCCTCACCATCTGCTGAGGGGAGATTCTCTCCCCCAAGCACATTCCTTTGTGTGAAGCCAGGCCACTTCACACCTCATTAAAGTGGCCTGGCAGAAGCTGCTGCAGGCTGGCCAATCAGAGCACAGCAGCAAAAACAATGCAGAGCTGAAATTGGCAACTTTTTAGGTAAAGTCTAAACTTTTTACCTGCACTAGTTATATTAAATCCAACAACTGGAAGTTGTGGGATTTATTATAACAATCAATTTGATACCAAATTCTTGGTATGTAACATTTAAGGAGACTTTAAAATTTAAAATAAAGTCTGCCCATTCTAGCCTATGAAGGCCATTTACTTCAATGAGGGAAAAACGAATTTGGCTGTTTTTACCTCACCAGGGCTTATAAATCTATTTTTATAAAGTCCCTGCTTATAGTTACATGGCACCCAGCCCTAGGGGCACATAGGGCACACCTTAGGGGTGACTTATATGTAAAAATAAGGTAGTTTAAAACTTTGGAAGTACCTTTAATTCCAAAGTCGAATTTGCATATAACTTTAATTTAAAAGCAGCCAGCAAGGCAGGCTTGCTTTTAAAATGACACTGGGCACCTCAGCAATGCACCTAGGTGTGCACCACCTATGCTGTGGTCCCTAAACCTACATGCCCTACCATATACTAGGGACTTATAGGTAGGTTAACTTAGCCAATTATAATTAGCCTAATTTGCATATCCATTTTACACAGAGCACTGGCCCTGGGACTGGTAAGCAGTACCCAGGGCACAGCCAAGAGTCAGTAACCACCAGTACCTATCCAGAAAGAGTGGGGGTGATCAGGCAAAAAAAAAGGACTTTCCTACACTGCCCCCCCCCCAGATGAAAGGTGATGGGTACTAACCTACACCCTGGTAGTCCTCATCAGCTAAGTGGAAAAACCTGGAAAGGCCATCTGCATTGGCATGAGCAGTCCCAGGTCTGTGCTCCACTGTGAAGTCCATCCCCTGTAGGGAAATGGACCACCTTAACAGTTTTGGGTTCTCCCCCCTCATCTGCATCAACCATCTGAGAGGTCTGTGGTCAGTTTGTACACGGAAGTGAGTGCCAAACAAGTAAGGCCTCAACTTCTTCAGGGACCAAACCACAGCAAAGGCCTCCCTCTCAATGGCACTCCATTTTTTCTCTCTGGGGAGTAGTCGCCTGCTGATGAAGGCAACTGGGTGATCATGGCCCTCTTCATTAACTTGTGCTAACACTGCCCCAATCCCTTCCTCTGAAGCATCTGTTTGCACTACAAACTCCTTGCTATAGTCAGGGGCCAGTAACACTGGTGCTGAACACATAGCCTGTTTTAGGGTGTCAAAAGCTTTCTGACACTCTGGGGTCCAAATGACCTTCTTGGGTTGTTTCTTGGAGGTAAGCTCAGTCAGAGGGGCCACTATGGTCCCAAAATTCTGAACAAACCTCCTGTAATACCCAGTCAGGCCAAGAAAGGCCCTGACCTGAGTCTGGGTTTTTGGAGCCTCCCAATCCAGGATAGTCTGGATCTTGGGCTGGAGAGGTTGTACATGGCCTCCACCAACAAGGTGGCCCAGGTACACAACAGAACTTTGCCCTATCTGGCACTTGCTTGCCTTGATAGTCAGGCCTGCTTGAAGCAGGGCCTGAAGCACTTCCTTCAGGTGGACCAGGTGGTCCCTCCAGGTGGAACTAAATACAGCTATATCATCCAGATAAGCTGCACTAAAAGATTCCAACCCAGATAGGACTCTATTCACCAACCGTTGGAAGGTGGCAGGAGCATTTTTCATCCCAAAGGGCATCACCTTGAACTGAAAGTGGCCCTCTGGTGTGGAAAATGCTGACCTCTCCTTAGCTCTTGGACTTAAGGCAATCTGCCAATATCCTGAGGTCAGATCAAATGTGCTCAGGAATTTGGCAGCCCCCAACCTGTCAATGAGCTCATCAGCTCTAGGTATGGGGTGAGCATCAGTCCTAGTGACTGCATTTAGACCTCTGTAGTCCACACAGAATCTTAATTCTTTCTTCCCACCTTGGGGATTAGCTTTGGGCACCAGTACCACTGGACTGGACCAAGGACTATCAGAGGGCTCAATTACCTTCAGGTCCAACATCTTAGCCACTTCAGCTTTGATGTTGGCCTTGACCTGGTCAGACAGCCTGTACAGCTTGTTCTTGACAGGCAAGCTGTCACCAGTGTCAACATCATGGACACACCAATTGGTGAGTCCAGGGGTCAGGGAGAACAGACTAGCAAACTGTCCCAAGACTTGCTTACAGTCTTGTTGTTGCTGATCTCTCAGTTTGGGAGAGAGTACCACTCCCTCCACTGACCCATCTTTTTCCTTTGAGGACAGGAGTTCTGGCAGAGGTTCACCCTCCTCCTCCTTCCCTTCATCAGTGACCATCAGCATGGTCATGTCTGCCCTGTCCTGGTGGGGTTTCATCCTATTAACATGCAGGATCCTGTGAGGATTCCTGGGGGTGCCAAGGTCCACCAAGTAGGTGACCTCACCTTTTTTCTCTAGGATTGGATAGGGCCCAGTCCATTTGGCCTGTAGTGCCCTAGGAGCCATGGGCTCCAAAACCCACACCAGCTGTCCTGGGTGATACTCAGGCATGGTAGCCTTTTGATCATGCCAGAGCTTCATGAGCTCCTGACTGGCCTCCAGGTTTCTGCTTGCCTTCTTCATATACTCAGCCATGCAAGACCGCAGGCCTAGTACATAATCCAGCACATTCTCCTTGGCTTCCTTGAGAGGCTTTTCCCAAGACTCTCTCACCAAGCACAATGGGCCTCTTACAGGGTGCCCAAACAGTAACTCAAAGGGGCTGAATCCAACCCCCTTCTGTGGCACCTCCCTGTAGGCAAACAGCAGGCATGGGAGGAGGACATCCCATCTCCTCCTGAGTTTGTCAGACAAACCCATGATCATGCCCTTCAGGGTCTTATTGAATCTTTCCACCAGACCATTGGTCTGTGGATGGTAGGGTGTGCTGAACTTATAAGTAACACCACACTCCTCCCACATGGCTTTCAGATAGGCTAACATAAAGTTTGTGCCCCTATCTGAGACCACCTCCTTTGGGAATCCCACTCTGGTGAACACACCAAGTAGGGCCCTAGCCACTGTGGGTGCAGTGACTGTCCGGAGGAGTATTGCCTCAGGGTACCTGGTGGCATGGTCCACTACCACCACAATGTACCTGTTACCTGAAGCAGTTGGTGGGTCTAGGGGACCAACAATGTCAATCCCCACCCTCTCAAAGGGAGTCCCAACCACTGGCAGTGGAATCAAGGGAGCCTTTGGTTTGCCCCCTGTCTTGCCACTGGCTTGACAGGTGACACAGGAGCTGCAAAACTCCCTGACTTTTTCTGACATTTCAGGCCAAAAAAAATGGTTGACCAGCCTGCTCCAGGTCTTGGTCTGTCCCAAATGACCAGCTAAGGGGATATCATGGCTTAAGGTAAGGAGGAATTCTCTATACTTTTGGGGGACCACTACTCTCCTAGTAGCCCCTTCTTTAAGGGTCCTAGCCTCAGTGTAGAGAACTCCATCCTCCCAGTAAACCTTGTGGGTACCACTGGTATCCCCTTGTTCTTGCCTGGCAGCAGTCTGCCTCAGGCCCTCAAGAGTGGGACACTCTCTTTGTCCCTGGCACAAATCTTCTCTGGTGGGCCCACCTGCCCCTTGCAGTTCTGCCAAGTCAGGCAGAGTTTGCAGGGAAGGTGTCCCTCCCTCAGAGTTCAGATCCTCCCCCTCAGGGTTGGATTCTTCCTGACCCTCTGTACTTGTTGGGGCTGGTAAGCCAGACCCAGTGCCCTTTCTCTTCTTCTTGGAGGCTTGGCCCATTGTTCCAGGGTCCAAGTGTCCAGCATTTCCCTGTTGTGCTGCCTGTGACCTGGTCACAGCACACACCCATTCAGGGAGGTCCAGCATCTGTGCATGGACCCTTCTCTCCACTTCTGACCATTCAGATGCTTCAAGATCATTTCCCAGCAGACACTCTACTGGGAGGGCAGGAGCTACAGCTACTTTTTTAGGGCCAGTCACACCTCCCCATTCCAGACTCACCATAGCCATGGGATGGAGTTTGGTTCTGCTATCTGCATAAGTCACCTGGTGGAAGACACCAGGTAAGACCTGCTCTGGAGAAACCAGCTTTTCTGTGACCATTGTCACACTGGCTCCTGTATCTCTCAGAGCTTCCACTTCAGTCCCATTGACTTTAGGCCTCTGCCTATACCTCTGCATGATGGGAGGTAAGGTGGCCATAGTTGCAATGTCCACCCCACCCACGGATACTAAGGTGACTTCAGTGTACCCTGATTCCACCCCTGGGCCAACTTCCACCCCCAACCCTACACTAGCAATCCCCTGGGATTGCCCACCAGTGGGGGGCTTCTTGGTGCAGATAGCATCTCCTCTTTTATGTCCTGGCTGATAACAGTCAAAACACTTGCCGGCCTTAGCAAGCTCCTGAAACTTTCCTGCTTTAGCAGGATCAAAATTCTTTCCCTGATACCCTTTCCCTTTAAAAGTGAATTGGCTCGGGGCTCCCCCTCCCTGAGAAGTTTTTGGGGACTCTTGTGAGGACTCTTTGGGTTTTTTGTCATCTTTCCCTTGGTTCTTCCCCTGAGAAGAACCATGTCCTCCCTTTTTCTGATCACCCCCTGGGGGTCTCTGGTTAACTCTAGTTCTTAACCAGTCATCTGCTGCCTCCCCCAGCTCTCTGGGGTTGGTCAACCTAGAGTCTACTAGATACTGGCGGAGCCTCTCTTGGACACAATTAGTTAGAAGGTGCTCCCTCATAATCAAATTGTACAGCCCCTCAAAGGTACTTACCCTGTTGCCCTGTATCCAGCCCTCCAGTGCTTTTACTGAAATGTCCACAAAGTCCACCCAGGACTGGGTGCTTGTCTTTTGGGTGTCCCTAAACTTAAGCCTATACTGCTCTGGGGTTAGACCAAACTTTTTAGTCAAGCAACTCTTCATACTGGGGTATGAGTCTGCATCCTCCCCACTCATGGTTAGGAGCCTATCCCTCCCAGAGTTGGGAACTAACTCCCAAAGGAGTGAACCCCAGTAATGAGGCTTGACTTTCCTCATCTGGAGGGCCCTCTCAAAGGCCCCCAGCCACTTATCTATGTCATCCCCCTCCACATAGGCAGGAACCACCCCTTTGGGTAATCTGGGGGCAAAACCCCCACCCAGGGACACCTCAGTTTCTTTCTCGCTGCTTCCATCTTTTTTTTCTTTGCTTGCCCACTTTTTCTTTTCTAGGGCAAGCTTATCTGCTTCCAAAGCTATGTAGGCTAGCTGGGCTTCCAGCTCTCTTTCCCTGATGGATTGGTTCTCTCCTCCTGAAAGGACCCTCTTCCTACCACTAGCTTTGGGTCTGCCCCTAGTGACTGTATCCAGTGAGGACCGTTCCTCCTCTTCCTCACTTGGGGTCTGATGCCTTCCCTCCCCTGAGTGGTTAGAGTTAGCATCTTCCTCTTTTTCTTCCTCCTCTGGAGCTTCCTCTGTCTCTACCTCTTGGGCCTCAGCCCATGCTGTCAGGGATTTAATCAGGATTTGCTTCCTGAGATCAGGGGTTGCAGGCAACCCCCTCTCAATACACAACCCCCTAAGCTGGACTACTGTCAGTGTGGGTAGGCTAGCCAGATCAAGCTCCATGGTTCCCTAGTTTTGTGTCAACAAAAACTTTTTGCAAAAATTGGTAACAAGAATTTAGAAAAATTACAAAAATTCAATAATTGAAATTAATCCAAATTAATTAAAAAAAAAAAAAAAGTAAAATTAAAAATTAAAAACAATTTTTGCACTAGGACAATTTAAAGGATTTTTAATTTGTTTTATCTAAAACTGTAACGTGATATTGAACACAAGTACAGGATCCCGTCGCTGCTTCCAATTATGTTGGAAAATGGGTTATTGGTAGGGCAGGTAGGTACCTACACCTAGCAACAAGCCACAAACCTCCACATAAGTACAGTTAGGTCTCAGTAAATTAATCCCAGCTCTACCCTTGGTAGCTTGGCATCGAGCGTCAAGGCTTAACTTAGGAGACAAAGTGTAAAGCATTCAAATATCACAAAACAGTAATTAAATAAAACACAGGAAACAGTTTAAAAATCCAAAACCAATTTATAAAAATAGCTTATATTTTTATCTTTAAAATGACACAAAAACGATTAAAATCGGTTCAGGGGAACCGGAGATATGAATTTTTAAAGTATTATTATTTTCTAGCGCTTAGAAACAAAAAGCGCCAATCGGGTCATCTGGTTGCACCAGGACCGGGGCAAAGTCAAACTTTCAGGCCGACCGCGATGGAGCCCTGCTCGGCTACAAGTCGCGGGAGGCCTCGGTTAAAAAGTTACCTTCTGACTTAGTCTCTTTTTTGATGTTTTTCTTCCCCGGGACGAACCTGCCAATTGGATCCGACCTCCTGGAGCCCTTGTCCGGATACGCGAAGTCGGTTTCCTCGGTGGTGATTTTTACCTTCGGACTTAGTCGTTTTTTCGAGATGAAAATCCTTCGACCGGGGTAAACCTGGATCTTGATCCGACGTCCGTGGAGCCCTTCTCGGATACGATGGCTGGAAGGTCCCGGTCAACTTTTTACGTTCGGACTTAGTCTCTTTTTTGGATGTTTTTCTTTACCGGGACGAACCACGAAGTCAGGCCGGGTCGCGGTTGAGGCAAGCCGGCTAGAATTTCCGCGTCGGGTCGGTCACTTTATGGAGCTTTTTTTCAAAAATTCTCCAATCTTTTCCAAACTTCTGGGGCTTCACCCAGATGTTCTTTTAAGGTTCTTTTGGGGTCCACAGCTCACCCCAAGGGTCCAGAAGTTCTGTGATGGTCCTTGGGAAGTGCGGACTTCAACTCCCAGAATGCACCTGGCGCAAACTCCTTTTTGGCCACTGGACAGTGGTCAGCTGGTCACTTTTTCAGGAGTTGGTGCAGGGGACTCTGGATAGCAATTTTTCACCTGTAGCAAACAGGGAGTCCCTCCTTGAACCAGTGGAAGCCAGGCAAAGTCCTTCTTGTGGTGAAGCCCAAGTGTGCAGCTGGTGCAGTCTTTCTGAGTGCAGGGTCCAGGTGCAGGCCAGGGGTCCTTCAGGGCAGTCCTTCTTCTCCTTGTAGTTCTTTCTTCTTGAAATTTGGTGGGGATCTGAGGCGTGGGTGCAGGTCTGCCAGTTTTATCCTTGCTCCTGGGTGAAAAGCAGGGGGGCCCTGGTTCTCCAATCAGGGACAGGGTCGTCCCCCTGTGATGACCACTTCCTGGGAAGTGTGGCAAAAATCCATCCCAGAAGGCAACAGTCTCTAAAAATCCAAAATGGATGAATCTGATTTTTGGAGGAGAGATCTGGCTGAGCCCACCCACTGATGTGGCTAAAAATCATAAACACACCCCTCTCCTGCCCTCTCCTAATCTAATCAAGGGGGCACCTAGCTGTCTGGGGTTGCAGGATGTGGGGGTGTTGCTGGGTGCTCCAGATGTCCTTCTCTGCCTTTGAAGACCAGTTTGGCAGCCCTCCCCCTTCCTGCCTCACCATCTGCTGAGGGGAGATTCTCTCCCCCAAGCACATTCCTTTGTGTGAAGCCAGGCCACTTCACACCTCATTAAAGTGGCCTGGCAGAAGCTGCTGCAGGCTGGCCAATCAGAGCACAGCAGCAAAAACAATGCAGAGCTGAAATTGGCAACTTTTTAGGTAAAGTCTAAACTTTTTACCTGCACTAGTTATATTAAATCCAACAACTGGAAGTTGTGGGATTTATTATAACAATCAATTTGATACCAAATTCTTGGTATGTAACATTTAAGGAGACTTTAAAATTTAAAATAAAGTCTGCCCATTCTAGCCTATGAAGGCCATTTACTTCAATGAGGGAAAAACAAATTTGGCTGTTTTTACCTCACCAGGGCTTATAAATCTATTTTTATAAAGTCCCTGCTTATAGTTACATGGCACCCAGCCCTAGGGGCACATAGGGCACACCTTAGGGGTGACTTATATGTAAAAATAAGGTAGTTTAAAACTTTGGAAGTACCTTTAATTCCAAAGTCGAATTTGCATATAACTTTAATTTAAAAGCAGCCAGCAAGGCAGGCTTGCTTTTAAAATGACACTGGGCACCTCAGCAATGCACCTAGGTGTGCACCACCTATGCTGTGGTCCCTAAACCTACATGCCCTACCATATACTAGGGACTTATAGGTAGGTTAACTTAGCCAATTATAATTAGCCTAATTTGCATATCCATTTTACACAGAGCACTGGCCCTGGGACTGGTAAGCAGTACCCAGGGCACAGCCAAGAGTCAGTAACCACCAGTACCTATCCAGAAAGAGTGGGGGTGATCAGGCAAAAAAAAAGGACTTTCCTACAATGAGTTTAACCCCTTCACTGCCAGGCCTTTTCCCCCTAAGGTGGTGAGCCTTTTTTCTTATATTTGGGGCAGTTGGCACTTAGGCTCTCATAACTTTTTGTCCATAAAGCTACCCACACCAAATTTGTGTCCTTTTTTTAAAACATCGTAATCATTCTAGAGGTACCCAGAGTTTCTGGGTTCCCCCAGAGGAGACCAACAAAATAGCCAAAATACAGCTAAAATTTCATTTAAAAAATGGGAAAAAGGGCTGCAGGAGAAAGTATGTGTTTTGTTCCCTGAAAATCGCATCAACAAAGGGTTTCCGGTGCTAAAATCACCAGCTTCCCAGCTTTCAGGAACAGGCAGACTTGAATCTGAAAACCACATTTTTCAACACAATTTTGGCATTTTACTAGAACATATCCCATTTTTACTATTTTCTGTGCTTTCAGCCTCCTTCCAGTTAGTCACATAAATGGGTGTGAAACCAATGCTGGGCCCCGGACAGCTAAACATTACTGAAAAGTAGACAAAGTTTTCAATTCAGCAAGGGGTAATTTGTGCAGATCCTTTAAGATCGTCTTACAGAAAGCAACAGCTAAAATAAAAAAAAGTTGACATTGAGGTGAAAAAACAGCCATTTCTGTCCACGTTTTCTTCTATAACTTTTTAATTTTTAAAAGCAATACATCATTACATCTGATGGACTCTTCTGGCTGCAGGTATATGTAGGGCTTGTAGGTTTATCAAGAACCCTAGGTGCCAAGAGCCAATAAATGAGCTGCATCTTGCAATGGGTTTTCATTATATACCGGGTAGACAGCAATTCATTTGGTGAAATATAAAGAGTAAAAAATAGGTATCTAGGAAACCTTTATATTTTCAAAATGGGCACATGATAAGGTGTTGAGAAGCAGTAGTTATTTGCAAATCTCTGAATTCCACGGTCCCCACACTAGCACATGAATTACAGGGCATTTCTCAAATAGATGTCTTTTTTGCACATTGTCTTACATTTGGAAGGAAAAAATGTAGAGAAAGAAAAGGGGTAATAAATTTTTTTTTTCTATTCTGTGTTCCCCTCAAGTATCCCACTAAAAATGGTACCTCACCTTTGTGGGTAGGACTAATGCCTGCAACAGGAAACGCAACATGGACACATCACATTTTTATATTGAAATCTGACGTGTTTTTTGGAAAGTGCCTAGCTGTGAATTTTGGCTTCTAGCTCATCCGGCACCTATGGAAACTTAGCAAACCTATACATTTTTTTAAACTAGACACCTAGAGAAATTGAGAATTGGGTGACTTGTGGGCTCTAGGGATGCATCAAAATTTCCCAAAGAAAACTGAGCTGTTTTTTGCAAAGTGTCTAGTTGTGGATTTTGACCTCTAGCTCATCCAGCACCTAGGAAAACCTAGCAAACCTGGACATTTCTAAAAACTAGATACCTAGGGGAACCGAGGATGCGGTAACTTGTGGCACTCTCATCAGGTTCTGTTAGCCAGAATCCTTAGCAAACCTCAGAATTTGGCAAAAAAAGTACTTTTCCCTCACATTTTGGTGCTGCAAAGTTCTGGAACCTGAGAGGAGCTACAAACTTCTTTCTTCCCAGCATTTCCCCTCATCTCCCGATAAAAATGGTACCTCACTTGTGTGGGCAGCCCTAGTGCCTGTGAAAGGAAATGCCCCAAAACACTACGTGGACACATCAAAATTATCAAATACAAAACGATCTGTTTTTGCGGGGGGAGCACCTGCGTTTTTGGTCCTGGGATCAGCAGCCATCTAGGGTACCCTATCAAACCCAGACATTTCTGAAAACTAGACATCGGAGGAAGTCAAGGGAGGTGTGACTTGCGTGGATTCCCCAGTGTTTTCTTACCCAGAATCCTCAGCAATCCTGAAATTTAGGTAAAAAAAGCACATTTTCCACACAGTTCTTTTCTACCACTCAATGTTCTCCTCAGTCTTCTGATAAAAATGATACCTCATTTGTGTAGGCGAGCCAAGTGTCTGTGACAGGGAAGAGCCAAAAACATGTCGAAATCGAGGGTGAACCAAACCGTGACCAAAAGGGCAGTTTGAAAAAATAAGTTTTTAGGCTGACAAGTGGGGCAGAATTTTTATTGGTATAGATGCGACAGTGCTGGGTGGTAAGAATTTGGTGGATTCCTGCAGATTCCGGAAGGCTCCATCACAAAAATGTGGGAATAATGTGTGTTTCAAGCAAAGTTGGTGTCAGGGCCCAATTCCTCAGGATCCTCGCGTCGCTAATCAAAGGGCCCACCTCCAGGCAGCACCAACTCAGATGCCTTTATGGTGCTGAAGATTGGAGAGGCCAGGCGGGGGGAAGGGAAAGCAGGAAAGGAACAGCCAGGAGGGAGATCTGGAAAGGAAAATGTTAGTTACAAGAAACAGCAGCAATAAATAATCACATGTCAAACATGTCATGCAATGAAAAAACTCTTGCTCTTAATATGTGATTCATGAACTGGCAGTAGAAACAAAAGTCTCCCAAAGCAACTTAACCTCAGCTTATAGAACTCCAGGCTAAACAACCGCTGTGATTTACCACCATTGAAAACCTTCACGTGAGCGTATGCCAGGGGCTCAAGAAGGAACAGTACAATCCTTTGCAGAGCATAAAGAAACCAAAAGCCATCATCAAACAACTTTCTCACTTAGAACAATTCATGATCTACACAACACGCGTAAAATAAAAAGTTTCACTCAGAAATAATAACGGTATTGTATTCCCTAGTTATACATGAATAACATTTCAATAATGCATGAGTTCTTTTCTCCTAGCATCATAAATCTCAATACTGTGTCAAGTTTCAGAAAAGGATGTACGCTGGAGAAATCCAAACAACTCCAGTAACTGTAGCAACAGCCAAAGCCCCTCAGCCTCCGAGAATCAAGGGAGGAGCGGAAACAATGTATTGATTTTCAGAATGAATAGCAAAGGCCGGCGGGGGGAGGCCCCGTCGGAACGAATCCACCGAACACGAGTTCGTCCACTCTCTCAAAGGGAATCTCTTGCCCAGATCCCAGGAACAGCAGAAGGAAAAAAGAAAGGTCTTACCCACAGAGAGGTTCCAGAATAGTAAGCGCTGGAACCTGGGTGTGGCTGGTATTTATAGATCAGCCACACCCCAACATGGCCAACAGCGAAGGCTGCTGGGAATTGAAGTTTCATTTGAAAGTGTAGGCCCATACTGGGAATGGGGACATTGTAGCCACCATTTAGCACTCCCCCCAGGCAGATGGGATTTGCCACATGGGTGGCGTGGAGAGCGTGGCCTGCTGCATGAAAGAAGGTAGCAGGCACGCACAACAGCAGGAAGGTCATCGTGGAGGGCCTGTAAGGGACCATGCCGTCTGTAAATCCTGACAGTTGGAGGTTTGCAGGACATTGTGGGTAAGAAAATGGTGCAGGGTGCATGTGAAGTACACACCCTGGACTCACCCAGATGTTCGGTTTTCAGATGTGTCTAGGTCTCATAGATTTTTCTACATGGCAGTATTCCCAAAGTTTAAAAAGTGCAGCCCTCACCATTCCACATAGGACTATTTTGAGAGTTAGACAAGCTCTCTTGGCCCAAATGTAAAACCAAAACCCAAAATAATCAAACGTCCTCTTGCTTGCCTTTGGGATAAGATCTTTTAGTGTGCGTGGACAGAGCTGATAGACAGTTACCACCTTCAGTTGGGGTGGGGGCTTAACCATGCCCATACTGCTTGGTAGCCACCCCCCACAATTTTTTATTTTGTTTGTTATTCCCTGGCATCTAGTAAAATGTAAAAATATAAAAATAAAAAATCCCTGGTGCCGAGTGGTTTCTGCCTGCTTTGGGGGCAGATTGACCTATTTAAATTTGGGTGATCTGCCCCCAAAGTGGGCAGACGTGGCCTAAAATAAATTTGCCTCTCAGGGGTGCGACCCTCGCCTCAGGTGTCGCTCCCCTTGCATGAAATTGGCACAAAAAATCCCTGGTGTCTAGTGATTTCAGGCCTAAAAACAATAGGCCAATTTTCCCCCAAGTTGGACAGAAATGGCCTAAAATAAAATTGCCAACCAGAGGAGCGACCCTTGCCTAAGGGGTCGCTACTCCACCCTGTAGAAAACAAAAAAATGCATCCCTGGTGTCTAGTGTTTTGGGCAGATATGCCTAATTAAAATAGGCCGATCTGCCCCCAAGGGGGTCAGAAATGGCCTACAAATATTTTGGCCTCCTGGGTGCGACCCTAGCCTAAAGGGTCGCTCCCCTCATATGTCAATAGCAAAAAAAAAAAATCTGGTGTCTGGTGGGCATTCCTGCAGCCACTATCGGGCTTCAAGAATGCTCAGAAAGACATAAAAGCAAAGGAAAAGCCTTTCCTTTCATGTCACTCTGCCTGCCCCACCCCCTGGATCGGAAGAGAAATGCAAGCATTTCTGTTCCAATCGCGCCGGAAGCCCGCAATTGCGCTCTGACAACATCAGATGTCACGGTGGCGGGGTCGGGGTGGAAGGGGAAGCGATTCCCCTTCCATTCCTGCCCAGAGGAGGGGGTGGGAGGCTGGGTACAGGACGATTTGGTTACGTCCTCGACACCCAAGGGGTTAATCACATGTCCCCTGGTGGTTTTTAGAGCGTCCCATACAATTTGGGGGTTAGGTACCGAGTATCTGTTTGTTTCTATGAACTGATCAATTTCCTTCTTTATTGCCTCTCTGAAGGATGGGTCTTCTGTGTGAAAGTCATTCCTCCTCCAAGTATTTGAATTGAGGGGCGGTGCTTGATATGTCATAGAGCAGAATAATATAGGCATGGTCAAAGACTAAGGCCCATGTTTATACTTTTTTTTGTTCCTCATTTGTGTCACTTTTAGACGCAAAAGTGGCGCAAACTTCCAAAATACAATTATATATTGTAAGTTTGCGCTGCTTTTTCGTCAAAAAATTACACAAATGTGGCGCAAAAAAAGTATAAATATGGGCCTAAGGGTCTGATTACAACCTTGGTGGATGGGATACTCCGTCACAAACGTGACAGATGTCCTGCCTGCCGTTTTACAAGTTCCATAGGATCTTATGGAACTTGTAATATGGTTGGTGGGATATCTGTCACGTTTGTGACAGAGTACCCCATCTGCCAAGGTGTAATCAGGCCCTAAGATTGGTTCGATAGTGGGCTTCGATATGGCTGGGATGTGTGCTTCATCTACTAATAAATAATCAATGCAGGAGAATGTATTGTGGGGGTGTGGGAAAAATGTGTAGTCTTTACCTGTGGAGTTAAATAGTCTCCAGATATTTTTTAGCTTATGGACTTTGCAGAGGTTTCAAAACTGTGTAATTTATTTGGTTTAAAAGAGCACACAGAGTTTCTGACTAGGATGCCATCTCATGGGGGGTTAAAGTCCCTACCCACAATGAGTCTGCAGTGTGTGGGTAGGCTGGATAATTTTTTATTGAGATTTAACCAAAAGGTTGAGTTATCTCTGTTAGGAGCATTTATGTTGATTGTTATGAGTTTGGTGTTATCTTTCTGGAGTTTTGTAATTAGCCATCTCCCTTCATGGTCTGCCTCTGTTGCGGTGATGGGTAGTGATAGCGCGTCCAGTCTTTATGAATTACTTATGCTTGGACACGCCGGAGGTCGGTGAACCTTTTAACCGAGTTGGGTTCTCCTCATCCAAGAATAGTCGGATTACTCGAATCAATAATCAATAACCATTATAATCAATACCCAATACTCAATTAATAGATCAAACAACACATTAGGAATCAAGAACAATCAGTATTTTGATGCAACATGACCTTTCTGTCATGAATAACCACACCAGTTAATTAAAGTTAATGAGTTTATTTCCCTATATTAACAAAGCTAACACAATATATGTATGTCTCAAAATCAAATGATATACGTATATGAACATTACTAGCTGTCCATAGAGACGGAAGAAACGCAATCTATGCAAAATCTGGATTATAATGCACTCGGTTATAGCAATGCAAATCACTAATATAAGTAACTGAATTTGACTAATTGCATACATCGGTCAGCATAACAAGATTTCAATTCAACATGGTGCATCAAGTGAATACCTCAACTAACCTCTAATTAGCATTGGCATGTGGGGCTTCATGCAAAACAAATTTAGTCAACACAAATTTAGAAAACTTCTAGCTTGGGCTCTGACAAAATAAGTAGTTGGTACCTAAGAAGGAAAACACAATGCATTATTCAATTATCCTTTCATATTTACCAAATACAATCAGCATTCAAGATAAGTCTTCGTCCTTCAGGTACCAGTTCGATCAGCATGGGGCAGATTTCAAAGGGGCAAAGTTAAAGCAAGTTTCCTTGCGGCAGCAAGGAAAATGGGGCAAAAGTTACTGCATGGGCAAGACGGGGCGAAGTTAAAGTTAAAGTCTCTAGGGTGAGAATTCTTTAAAGTCTCTTCGCTGCGACAGAGAAAAGGCATCAAAGTGTCATTTAAATGGCGTCTTGAATCTGGCTTCAAAATGGCATCGAAGAAAATGGCTGACTTCTCTTTGTCCGGTGGGTTTAAGTAAAAAACATTCCAAATTCTTCAGGGCCTTCCATTGGAGGGTTCATAGGGTGGCTTCCTTTTGACCAATTAATAGTGTATTTTTCTTAGTACTCATTTATGCATAAGGTGTCCTTGGAGCCTTGGAACACAAGTTGCAACAAAGTTTGCCAATTAATTCTATATCAGTGTCTTCATTGTCTGCACCTGCAGAAACTGACCTTGCTTCAAAGGGGATGAAACTATCCTAGCATGAAACCTTGAGATAAGTGTATTAGTCATTTCTACAGGAAAAATACAACCTTAAAGTTAAAATACGTTTTTGTTAATACAAGTGAAAACCACGCAGTTAAATTTGAGACCAGGCAAACTAGGCCAAAGCCTCTGCTAAATTTAGGCTAAGCATATAACTGTTTCAACAAGAAAACCATAGAATACATTTGCAATTATGACCGATTACTACATTTGTCGATTCTTCATGATTAATTAAGCCCGTTTATAATAATGGCGAACTACCTCGTGGGCACATTTTCCCACATACATAATTTTTCTTTGCTAATATCACACTACCTTATACGATTTTGATACATGAAATATGAATATTTGTTAGTCTTTCCTTTTCTGCTTCATCAATCCCTCCTCTGATGACTAATTATGTCATGACATCAAATCTTCCATCACAAATTTTATTTCATTAAAATTCTGTTTTAGTAATTTGGCACTTCAGTCAATTCCCTCTTCCTTTTTGTTCCCTTTGATTTTTCCCTGCATATTTCTACAATTTGTTTTGTTCTTTCTCTTCTCTTCTCATTTTGCTTCTTGATTTCAATATTTTAATAGCTTTCCATATTCCCCAAATACCTAATAAGCAAATTAATGTTATTAATATGCCTTTTACTATTTTCATTAATAGTCCGTTCCTAGTGTTGCTGAGCCAATTTCCCACGGAAGCAAATCCTTTTCCAACCTTTTCCCATACTCCTGGTTCTTTCAATTCTTTCAAATCTGCACTCTCGTTAGTTAAATTTGTAAGCATTTTCCTAATTTGCCCACTGTTGTCCGGAATATAAGAACAACAGAGACGTGCACTAAGCATTTTGCAAACGCCGCCATTTTTTGCTAAAAGAATGTCTAAAGCAAGCCGGTTTTGAAGAGTCATAGCTCTTTCTGCAGCAAGCTCAGTATCCATCAGGATCATTGCTCCTGAGAATTTTGTCAGCATGTTATCCACAATAGTAGACAACTTTCGTATTTTGATTGAATTCAATATGACTCCTGCTGAGGGAATCATCGCTCCAAATATATCTGTTACTACACCAGAAGCTGTCTCCCTTTTCTGAATACGATGTAATTCAGACAGCTTTGAAAACGTCATTAAGTCCTCTAGTTGATAAATCTTTGGAAATACTATTCCCAAATGACATCTCCCATACCATCCCTTTGGAAGACGATAATAGGCGTTGAGTTCACATATATAATATACTCCTGGAGTAGCTGGATCTAGGCCATTTAACATGAACGTCCATTTAGTTTGAAACAAAAACACGTGTTTACATTCACTCGTTCCTACAAAGACTGTGTCATAATATGACTTGAGTCTATATATACAAAGCTTCCCTATATGTATTGCATCTAAAGCTAGTCTCCCTTGTGTCTTTATTGCGGCAAAAGCATAGTTATCTACAGATGTTCTTTTGTGTAATTCCCTTTCTAATTTCTCCTTTGCCACTTTCCTCCTATCTTCAGTGTGATCTAGAAAGCTTTTCTCTACAGGCGAAAGCAAGCATGTAAGGTTTTCTCTATGGGCTTGAGCTGTGGAAAAAGGTGATAGTGGTTCAAAGAAACCCCTAACTATTTTTATATAATATTCCCTTGCTACTTTACTCAAGTACTCTATTATAGGGACATATGGAAACATGACATCATGATTGGAATAGAAGTATTGAATAGACTCCTGGCCATAAAATCTGGTCAGTAACAAGCTACATGAAATTCCATATGTAAGCGGCATGCTATGATATGTCAATCCTTCTATTACTGAGGTAGGTATTGGTGGGCACACATAAAAATCTTTCGAATCCATTGTGTCAACATACTCATTCAGCAAACGATAGAAGACGTTAGATGAAAGCTCTTTCTTGTCGTGTAAATATTTCTCGTCTTATTTGAGTTTCTGCAAAGGAGTTAATTCAGTAGTTATTTTAGAAGTTGAAGCATCATTCACGTCTCTTTCATTCTCTCCATGCATTCCAAGAACTATTGCTATAACTATTAGTACACATGCAGTTATTAGAGCTATACACATGTATTTACAACACTTCATTTTATGTCCCTTTGCAGTACTGCCTGGCATGATCTATATAGAATCAGAAAGTTGAAGACACTTTATCAAATTAGATACGCAGATATATATATATATAAAGCTGAACGAGTTCAATGTTCACACGGTTTTCTTTTAGCAGCTTAGTCTCTTATCGGATTAGCAGCTTTGTCTCAAAATTGGTTTCAAAGTCAATCAAGTTAGCAATGTCTCATCCAGTTCAAAAGTCAATCAGGTTGTCAATGTCTTATTCGGTAATGTTCATGAAATTCCACTTTTCAAGTACCAAAGTGTTGTTCTGCTTCTTCGTTTTCAAGACTGAGAGATAGAAATTCGTCTGACCAATCGTTAGTGGCTGTGTATGCCCACTCTGGACCAGGATATCTTCTGCTCGGTATTCTTTTCCTTTTCAATTTTGCATCTCCTTTTGATTCTCTCTCGCTTATGTCTTGTTCTTTGGCTGTGTCTTTTTCTTCACTCGGTGTTGTTATTACGATAGACACTTCTTTTCTTTTCTCCTTCAATTTTGGCCCTTCATTTTCTTTTAATGATTCTCTAGTCTTTGATTTCACTGACGATATGCTTTGTCTCCGTTTCGTGCTATTTTCACCTGATGGACCTGCAACCGGTTCTGGAAGAATTTGAACAATTCCACTCCGCTCTGTCTTGTCTTCCTCCCCTAGGAGGTCAATCAGGTTTCCTCCTTCTTTTCCTGTATCGTCTGCTTCTGGGAAAGCCCTCCTCTTATTAGGCTCTCCTGCTTCTTCACCTGAGATAGGATCTTTGTCACCCCCAGGATCCTTGTCACTTCCTGAGGCTTCTTCTCTGTTGTCCTCAAAAGGATCGACTGCGTCTTCCTCAGAAAATATTTCTTCTCTCTCTATTTCTGCTTGTTCACTCTCAGGCTCTCTTTGTTCTGTCTCAGTGCCTGGTACTTTCCTGTCAGTTGCTGGTAATTTCAGTGCTTCAATTTCCTCTTCTGAGGGACACGTCACCCTTTTCGTGTGACTGGCGTGAATCCAGTTGGGAACTCCCGCACACTTCACAGAGGTGGTAGTTGTCAGAATCACTTGAAAAGGTCCTTTCCAACGGGGTTCCAGGCACGACTTCCTCACGTGCTTCTTTATCACGACCCAGTCACCTGCTTTCAGGGCATGTCCTGGACCTTGGATCAGTGGCAAGGTGGTTGCCTCCACCTGGTGAGAAAAAGAGCGTACCTGCTGGAAGTCTCATGGCTCTGTCCATGAGAATTTCATGCGGTGAGAGTCCAGTCTTTCTATCAGGTGTGTTTCTCATTGACATTAACACCAAGGGCAATGCGTTAGGCCATTTCAAGTTTGTGGATGCACATGTTTTCGCCATCCTCTATTTCAATGTGCCATTCATTTGCTCCACTAGTCCAGATGCTTCAGGGCGGTAGCTACAATGCAATTTTTGTTCAATGTTCAGTGCTGCACACAATAATTTGATTACTTCGTTATTCAAGTGACTTCCCCTGATTCTAAAGAGATCGGGAATCCGAAACATGGTATTAGTTCTCTCAAGAGTAGTTTTGCAACTGTAAGGCTGTCATTTCTGCGTGTAGGGTATGCTTCAATCCAGTGACTAAAAATACACACAATCACCAACACATATTTCAAGCCTCCATGTATAGGCATCTCAATGAAATCCATTTGCATCCTGCTGAATGGCCCCCCTGCTCTTCCAATGTGGCTCAAATTTACTACTGTTCCCTTCCCTGCGTTCATTTGTTGGCAAATGACGCAACGATGGCAAACTGCTTCAGCAACTTGACAGAATTTGGGATTAAACCAATCAATTTTGAATAGTCTAATCATGGCATCCCTTCCAAGGTGGGCTTGTCCATGATACAACCTGGCTAATTGCGTCAAAAGACTGTCTGGCAGAACCAATCTCCCTTCACTTGAAACCCACAAATCATCTGGTTTCTTTATGCATTGTAATTTGCTCCATGAGAGTTTCTCATCCTTACTAACATTATTTTGTAGGAATTTCAATTCTTCAATTGTATCTACAACGTTTAGAGCAAAGGCTTCACTTGGTTCAAGTTCTGGCTCATTTATTAAGTTCCATTCGTCTCTGAGCAATATACAGTTCAATGCGCAAAACCTTGTGACTTGATCTGCATATCCGTTTCCCAAAGAAACAAAGTCTTGTGATTTCGAGTGTGCACTGCATTTTACCACTGCTACTTCTCCTGGTAACTGGATGGCATGTAACAATTCTCTTATTCTTTCACCATTTTTCACTGGTGATCCTGAAGAGGTCATGAAGCCTCTCTGTGACCACAATTGTCCAAAATCATGCACTATTCCAAATCCGTACTGACTGTCAGTGTAAATGGTGACTTTCATTAATGCGGAAAGTTGGCAAGCTCTAGTAAGGGCTACTAGTTCCGCTACCTGTGCAGAGTAAACTCCCTGAAGCCAAGATGCTTCCAGAACACCTGTTATTGTACATACAGCATATCCTGCTTTCAATATTCCTAGTGCATCTCTTAAACATGAACCATCAACAAAAATTATTTGATCATTTTCTTCCAATCGGGTGTCTTTGATATCAGGTCTTGGTTTAGTGCAGAATTCAGTCACCTGAAGACAGTCGTGCTCGATGTCTTCGGCATTCTCAATTTCGACATTTTCACTGGGAAACAAGGTTGCTGGATTCAACGTAGTGCACCTTTTCAGCTGCACATTGGGTGATCCCAAAATTACTGTCTCGTACCTTGTAAGCCTAGCACTGGTCATGTGCTGTGTTCGGGAACGTGTCAAAAGTATTTCGACTGAGTGAGGGACCATAACTGTTAAAGGATGTCCCATCACTATTCCTTCACTCTGATTTAGGCTTATACCAACTGCTGCTACAGTGCGCCAGCATCCTGGTAATGCTGCTGCGACTGAATCCAAAGTAGCTGAAAAATATGCTACTGGTCTGTTTATGCCACCATGGGCTTGGGTCAAAACAGACAAGGAACATGCATTACGTTCATGACAAAACAATGTGAAAGGCTTTGTGTAATCAGACATACATAAAGCTGAAGCTCTGCACATACATTCCTTTAATTCTATAAAAGCATCCATTTCATCTCTTTTCAACACTATTTCATCCAGCGCATCCTTCTGGGTCAGTTTCAGTAAAGGTTGGCTAGAGTTGAGAAATTGGGAATCCATTGGCGACAGTAGCTCACCATTCCCAAAAACTTTCTCACCTCTTTTCTCGTCTTGGGTGGACACATTTGAAGTACACTTGTTATTCTTTCTTTTATGATTCTTCTCGACCCTTTCTCTATTTGCTAATCCAAATATTTCACTTTCTTCTGGCAGAATTGTAATTTTGAAGGAGACACTTATGTCCATTCCTTCCCAAATGGTTCAATAGGGCAATAGTGTCAACCGTACAGTCATTTTCTGTTTTGGATGCGATCAGTAAATCGTCAATATACTGCACTAAGGTTGATTCAAAAGGTAATTCCACTGATTCCAAAATCTTTCTTTAAAATCTGATTGAAAATTGATGGTGACTCCGAAAACCCTTGAGGAATTCGACACCAACTGTAGACTCTGTCTAGGAATTTGAAGCAAAAGAGAAATTGGCTGTCCTCATGAAGAGGCATAGAAAAGAATGCTTGTGACAAGTCGATGACTGAGAACCACTCTGCATCACAGGGAATTTGAAACATTATCACAGCTGGATTTGGTACCACGGGACAACACTTGACTATTATGTCATATATTTTTCTCAAATCTTGAACAATTCGGACCTTTCCACTTGGTTTTATTAGTCCCATGATTGGCGAATTACATGGACTACTTAGTACTTCTTTCAGTACTCCCTCTTTCACAAACTCATCAATGAGTTGGGCGACTTTCATGAGAGTGTCTTGTGACATGTGGTATTGCGGAGTCTGAGGAAAATTTACATTAGGTTTTACAGTCACTTTCACTGGTTCTGCTCCTTTAACCAATCCTACTTCTTTCCCTGTCATATCCCACACTCCCTTTTCAACTGTTTCCTGTAACTCAGCAGGAATATCTGCTTCAGTGAACAATGGATAAAGAGTAATCAGGGGATACTCTTCATCGACAGTTTCCACTTCATCCTCTCCTAAACTGTCCTCTTCTTCCTTATCACTGTTCGTCTGAATTTTAATTCCATAATTTGAGCACATAATCGAGCGTCCCAATTTGCACAATAAATCTCTCCCTAACAGGGATATCGGGCTTGAGTCACACACCACAAATGTATGTAACCCTTGAAAGTTACCAATTTTGACTTGCACTGAATCTGTAATTGGGTTTGTCAGATACCTGTTTGCTACTCCTACTACTTGAACTGTTCTTTTTGAGAGTGGCAAATTTGGTACTTCGATAATTCTAACTCTAGAGCATGTAGCTCCAGTGTCAACCAAGAATGAAACGCTGTGACCCACAACTCTTCCTTCCACATACGGTCCCTTTTGATCAACTTCCAAAGATGCTGCAAGAATACAATTTCCCTCCTCATCTGAACTTTCACTCTCCCATTCATTGTTTAGTCCATTCTCACTGTGCAACGGGAATTGGTGTACTGTGTCACTCTGATTCATTCCTTGGCCCGTTGAGGAAGCATTACTTGTTGCTGATTCATTGGTGCTAAGGGTATTTGCATTTGCTGATTAGGTACCTTAGGAAACTGCTGTAGCATTGGCTGCAACTGTGCCATTTGTACACGGGGCATTTGCACCTGCTGTGGTTGTATGGGTTGTAAACCCTGCATCTGATTACATTATTTTGGAAATTTGGATTTGGACCTCTCAATTTCGGTCCTCTCGTATTCTGAAATGTATTGACATCATTGTTTTGCTGACCTACACATTCCTTCACCAACATTGGGCACTCCCGTTTCCAATGCCCGGCGATTCCGCACGTGTGACATGGCATCACCTTCTTCATTGCCTGTATACCATTTGGAATCACAACAGTATTTAAATCCGGACCATTATTCACAAAACCTCCTCGGCCTCTGCCTCTCATTTGTCGCTGAAACATAGCATTTCCCTGCTGTTGCAGCTGCGGCAACTGTTGTTGGAAACCTTGCAAACCTGTCTGAGCCACTCTAATCTGCATCACCATCACTTTCTCTTTTAACCTTTTCTGCTTTGTCTCAATCTCATCACTGCAGTATTTTGCGTAGTTCAATACTTCATCGATCGATTTTGACTGCCAACAAATCAAATGCATTTGAATCATCTGGCTAATTTCGGGTCTCAATCCTTCCACAAATCTGAACACAAAATGGAGCATGTCCTTTGCTTCAATCGTTTCCGTGCCGCTGTAATTTTTAAATGCTTTCAACAATCTCTCATAGTATGCATGTATCAACTCTTTAACTTCTTGTGCTGTTCTGTCAATTCTCTGCCAATCCACATTTTCCGACGCAACTTTTGTTTTTAAATGCTCAATCACCTTATGGTATAAACTCATTACCGTAGGCGATGGTGCACCTGTGTCCCTATCTCTTTCTGGTTCACTTGTTGGCCAACCTACAGCCCTTTTACAATCTTCCCACAAATCTGCCGGAACTACAATTTTGAATAAAGTATTCAGGTCTTCCCAAAGACATTTTGCGAGTTTCACAAATCTATCTGTTTGTTGATACCATTCGATCGGTTTCTCTCTTAACTTAGGGAAGTAATCTGTAAACGATTGAATATCACACCTGTGCCATGGTACATGGACAAGCTTTCCCTCTGCTGTTTCTCTCATTGCTAACATCGTTATAAGATCATCATTCTGTTGTGTTTTCTCATTCCGATCTGGGGTACTTTCTTTCTTCTTATCCTTTTTCTTAACCCACCTGCTCTCCCACTTGTCTAGACATCTACAAACCTGAGCGCTTTGCAGTATCTCTTTAAGGTGTGTTTTCATTCCTACAGACCTCATGTGTTCAAAATCTTTTGTCTCAAAGTCAAACCTGTGACTTTTGCTCAAGTGTTTGGTTTTACCTATGTCTACTTTGTATCTATCTGCAATTTCTTGTAACCTCCTATGTATGCTGCTTACTTCTCTCGTGATTCTAGGGCAAATGTATCTCAGCTCTTCTTCTGTGTATGATTCTAACCTGTTCAAGCCCATCGTTCCCTCTACTAGTTCATCTGCTTCCATGCCCAATCTTATTTTATTCAAATATTCTTCTCCCTTCCCCCTGGGTGTACTCTGTGGGGAGTTCAGGCTGTTCAACCATTGTGTCAACTGTTGCGCATTTAGTCCCATTAATGTGGCACTTACGTCTACCTCTACTGATGGTTTCTGTAGCACTTCTGTTTTTGAAGTTAGCGGTACTATTAGTGGTGGACCTGACCTTACCACAGTTGACGGAGCACAAGCTAGAATTGGACTAAATTCCAACAAAGACCCAAATCTATTTAGCAGTGTTCCTACCGGAGTATCTATGCATCTTCTTCCTGTCTCATTTTGTGTCATTACCCCTTGGTCGCATACATTCGGCTTTGCCTGTTTATACAATGGTACTGGCGGACCTACAGTGATAGGCAAAGATATTGCATCCGGATTCTGTCTGTTCCCCGAATTCTGTGTCATGATAATTCCCACATTATGGTTCATCATTGCCGGCATGTCTAACTGGTTTTCTGCTATTTGAATGTATTTCGGCACTTCTTGCATCTGCTTTTGGGGCATCGAAATTTGTGTTGATTCGGCTTGAATTAATGTCGGTCTTTGGTAATTCTGTCCTCCCTGCTCCATTAAACTAGAAGTCATTTCCAAAGTATGCTCATCACAATAGCGCCTTTGAACCTCTGGCTGATAGTCATTGACAGGTTTCAATTTCACCACGTCAGGATATATTCTCTGAACTTGTGGTATTTCTGGTGTAAAAGACATATTGGGACTACCTTGCCTCTGCGATATTCTCAAATTCGGTGTTACAGTACCCTGTATTGGTTCTGGAGGGGCAGTACTAGTGCTTGGGCCATTTTCGCTTTCCACATATGGTGGCGGGCGGTCATTTAGCAATTGCAGAATGAACTCCTCATCATCTGATTCGTCTGACCTTTTCGAATTTCTATTTTTTTCTCTATCTCTGGACTGACTCAGGATTGTTTTATAGGTAGCTTTCCTTCCTTCCATCTCTGCTTCGTCAGTAATTGCTGGAAACAATTTAATTCCCTGCAATATGTCTGATCTCCAAACCTTTTGAGTACTATCCCATCTAGCATCTGCTAGTGTCTTTTCTACTTTTATCACTCTCGTCTCAAATTTCTTTTGTAGTTGCCCCCTAGCCATTTGCTCCCAAATTGCTAATACTTCAAACTGTGCTGGTCTTGGAGTTACTTTCATGTCATATAGCGCAAATCTTAGATTCTCCAAAACTCTTAGATTAAACGACCCGTGGATAGGGAGCGCTACACTTCCATGCTTTACTGTTAACTTACACCATTGCTTTAACCAAAGACATGGTGCAACACCCTTTTCTTCAATCATGATGTAAGCTGGTTACCCTCAGGCGGTGTTTCTTCTCCTACATTTGCTTTAATATATACATCCCCCCTTAAGGCACTCTTAAGTGCTTTGAAAAATTTCATCTTTCCGTCTTTTATTTTCTCAAAAAACTTTAATCAATAAGTGACTTTAATTCCCGGAATACTCTTCGCTTGCCTTTCCCCACCAATTGCGCTTCACGGACTGTGTCCAATCCGTTCGCGACCCTTCTTACCAACCAACCTATCCCAGCGCGGCTCCTAGTGACGTCACACCCACACACTGCGGCTGACAAAGTCCTGCGGCTTGTCCTCTTTCATTCAACTTCACACAAAACAAATTTCCGCAATATATCGCGAGCACTAACCAAAAGAAGAAAACAAATCTGTCGGTTTACTACAGGAAGGGTAATACAATCGCTTCAGAAACCTTAGGGATTTTTCACTAGCCTCGGCAGTTATTCCATCTTTCTCGGTTTCCCACTTTCGCAAGCAAAATTTGACCCGCAAACTTTACTCTCAACTGATCAATGAACTATTCTAGCGCGCCTTAGAATTCGTCAAATCTCAAAGTTGAAAATGTTCTTTTATTCCTCAACATTCGTACTGACTTGTTGACCACGCCCGATCAACCTACTAAACCGAACAAATTACAACATCAATCAAGTGTCTCATACACTTTTCAACATACTCCGGAGTCTCTTGACCTTGCAGGGCCCGTCTCAACATCAACAACTACGTAGACAATTTTTCCTGCACAAAGCGCTACACACATGTGAAGTTCGACGACTTCCCTACTCTCACACTTTGGAGTATAAATTTTAATTGGAGTTCGTAACCCCCTAGAATCCTCACAAACTTCACAATTCATCTGCAGCATAAGCTGTGCAAGCGCGAAACCCTAACTACTCTCATACTGTCACTAGAAACAGCGAAAACATTCTCACCCCTCCATTTCCTCCATTCGCAAGCTCCGAGATTCCGGGAAAGTCAATGGGGATTTAGGGCATCATCATCTCCTCAACTTGTTTTATCAAAGAAAATTCTAACTTGAATCAGTCTATTGTTCGGATGGGGTCCCAAAGGGCGAAACCATCAATCTCTGCTACCATCTACTGATAGCGCGTCCAGTCTTTATGAATTACTTATACTTGGACACGCCGGAGGTCGGTGAACCTTTTAACCGAGTTGGGTTCTCCTCATCCAAGAATTGTCGGATTACTCGAATCAATAATCAATAACCATTATAATCAATACCCAATACTCAATTAATAGATAAAACAACACATTAGGAATCAAGAACAATCAGTATTTTGATGCAACATGACCTTTCAGTCATGAATAACCACACCAGTTAATTAAAGTTAATGAGTTTATTTCCCTATATTAACAAAGCTAACACAATATATGTATGTCTCAAAATCAAATGATATACGTATATGAACATTACTAGCTGTCCATAGCGACGGAAGAAACGCAATCTACGCAACATCTGGATTATAATGCACTCAGTTATAGCAATGCAAATCACTAATATAAGTAACTGAATTTAACTAATTGCATACATCGGTCAGCATAACAAGATTTCAATTCAACATGGTGCATCAAGTGAATACCTCAACTAACCTCTAATTAGCATTGGCATGTGGGGCTTCATGCAAAACAAATTTAGTCAACACAAATTTAGAAAACTTCTAGCTTCGGCTCTGTCAAAATAAGCAGTTGGTACCTAAGAAGGAAAACACAATGCATAATACAATTATCCTTTCATACTTACCAAATACAATCAGCATTCAAGATAAGTCTTCGTCCTTCAGGTACCGGTTCGATCAGCATGGGGCAGATTTCAAAGGAGCAATGTTAAAGCAAGTTTCCTTGCAGCAGCAAGGAAAATGGGGCAAAAGTTACTGCATGGGTAAGACGGGACGAAGTTAAAGTTAAAGTCTCTAGGGTGGGAATTCTTTAAAGTCTCTTCTCTGCGACAGAGAAAAGGCATCAAAGTGTCATTTAAATGGCGTCTTGAATTTGTCTTCAAAATGGCATCGAAGAAAATGGCTGACTTCTCTTTGTCCGGTGGGTTTAAGTAAAAAACATTCCAAATTCTTCAGGGTCTTCCATTTGAGGGTTCATAGGGTGGCTTCCTTTTGACCAATGAATAGTGTCTTCTTCTTAGTACTCATTTATGCATAAGGTGTCCTTGGAGCCTTGGAACACAAGTTGCAACAAAGTTTGCCAATTAATTCTATTTCAGTGTCTTCATTGTCTGCACCTGCAGAAACTGACCTTGCTTCAAAGGGGATGAAACTAGCCTAGCACGAAACCTTGAGATAAGTGTATTAGTCATTTCTACTGGAAAAATACAACCTTAAAGTTAAAATACGTTTTTGTTAATACAAGTGAGAACCACGCAGTTACATTTGAGACCAGGCAAACTAGGCCAAGGCCTCTGCTAAATTTAAGCTAAGCATATAACAGTTTCAACAAGAAAATCATAGAATACATTTGCAATTATGACGGATTACTACATTTGTCGATTCTTCATGATTAATTAAGCTTGTTTAAAATAATGGCGAACTACCTCGTGGGCACATTTTCCCACATACATTATTTTTCTTTGCTGAAATCACACTACCTTATATGATTTTGATACATGATATATGAATATTTGTTAGTCTTTCTTTTTCTGCTTCATCAGTAGTCACAAGGAAGTGGAAATAGGGGTGATTTGGCCATTTTGTTTGTTGATAGCTGGATTGCAGGATAAATAGGCCACCCATGATTATTTAGTAGAAGTGTTTCCTTTAAGGCAACTTTGGTTTCTTGTAGGAACACAATCTTTAGTTGGTGTGGTCTAAGCCATATTTGTTTTGTGCTTTTTGCCTGGATGGTGAGGTGGCGTTGGAGGATAGGATAGAGGTTATGGGAGGGGACAACAGGGGAAGGATATAAGGGGTGGGTACTTGTGGTAGGGAGTGTGTGATTAGAAGCGGAAGAGGAAGGGGGTAAAGAGTAGTGAGAGTTTTAAGGGAAGGAGGAAATAGAAAAAGCAGACTCAGCAGAGGATGTAGGTAAAATATGAGCAGCATAGTAGTTAGGAATATTGTGGCTAGGTTTCCTATAAGGATACCTAAGAAAACCTATACAGAGAATCGGCAGTGGTGGCCACGAGCGGTTAAGCCCAGAAGCAAAGGGCTGTGGGCCTCCTCTGTCTTTACTGTCATCTTTCTATTATCTATTTCTAGTTTCTATTATATATTATCTATCCTTCTCTCTCTTTGTACTGACCTTAAAGCCCATCAATTGGGGGGTTTCACATCAGGAAAGCACTAGCGTATCGTCTTCCATTCCCCAATGCAAATATCAACAATACCCATTGTAACAACTTACGTTCACATGGCTTTCCTCAACCACCCGTTATCTACCATCCTTATCATAAACTCTAATATTGTACACTATAGAATTATATCTCCCCCCAGTGTGACACCTTGTTGTTGGCATACATTTATAATGGCAATTACAAAATCTTAATAGAAATGAACTGAATGAAAAAAAAGAGTGGAGTGAGAGATGGGATTTTTTGCTGTTGTAGCCAAAGCTTATGCTATTTTACTGGTCGGAATTACCTGTCAGCAGAATGAGGCACTGTGTTCCTGTGTCCAGAAAACCTGGGCCAGTCGTAAGCAGGCAAATGTTACCTCATCACATGAAACTGCCCTGTATGACGAGTAATCAGGCCTACGTCAGCGAATAAGAGACTCAAAGGGACCTCTTGTAGGAAAATAGAGTAAACTTCTGATACGGGAAAAGGTGCATTTGAAGTGCATTTTATTTGAAATGGCCCTCACTTCTGAATCAGTCTATACTAATCCTTCCTCTATATCATATCCACAAATAGTGCTGGATTGTAAAAGGAACAGCGACACGAGAGTAGTTTTAAACGTCAAGCTATGTAGCTCCCTTTGACAATAGCACTCAAGTATGGCGCGCAAGAGCAATTCGACCTAATTACAGAAAGCAATAAAGGACTTGAAACCTGTTTTGTTCTCATTATTCTGACTGACTCATCTATAGCTTAGAACAAAAAATTAAGAGAAATAAAAATTAATTATGAATATAAACGAAATGTATGTTATACAATTCACTGCGAATAACCGATGCACATTTTTTGGTATAGCAGCTGAAAAAAGTGCAAAACATTGAAAAACCTGCTATTACAGCAATCTTATTTTCAGCTTCCAAGTACCGTAGATGAAGTGGAGGGGCTGAGAAATGTCAAGTCAATTATATTGCCACTTTTGTCTTAACATTTTTCCAAGCTTTCTTCTGTGCCATTCTTCAATTTCCATTAAACAAGGCCGGTGTCTGCAAGGCACAGCCTGTCGACAGCACTCAAATACTGAACAGCTTTTTGCAAGATGTATGAAACTGTTCATTATTTTCATTGGCAAAATACTACACAAACGCCTCTGAACTTTCACTGAACGAGGGCTGCTAAAATGAACACAAAATCTAGACTGCTTTGTGTGGCTTCAACAGTTTTGGAGAACTTTGCTTATAAATAAATTAGGGGTCATTTCGTATGGGTCAAGCACATATTTACTAAACCTTTGTGCCAACGCAGGGCAACACAAAGACTTATTTGGGATTTACAAACCCAAGGAAGGCTTAATTTGCATGGCCTTGTGTGACTTTGTAAAGAAATGTAATGTAATGCTTGCGCTGTGTTGTGTTACAGTTCTTAGTGATTGGCATTCCAAGGACGGGGCAAGGGTGTTACCATGCATCCACCCATGGATTTCACATAGTTCCAGATATATTAAGGTTTGTAAGTCTGGCATTGTGTCAAATTGGTACACCTATCACAGAGCAGCGTAACAAGGAGAAATCATATGTTCTCCTATTGACATCTTTATATGCATTCTACATCATGCACAGAATGAGGAATGTGCCTCTTTGGATTGTTTTTGTTCCTGCACAAAAACATCCTGCTGCCTGAAATGCATGAAACCCATGCAATATGGTGCAAGGATGCCTGCATTGGCACTAAGCAACCACACATGGACATGTGCAGGGAGAAGGTTCAAGAGCGTCATATCTTAGTGGACGTGGTGCTTTTCAGCTCCCTCCAGGTCACGAAACGCAGCACAGTAAGTTCGCTTGCTGCCCTGCGCTGCATGAGCTTTTGATAAATATGCACTTTTGTGTCTTACATCCCAGTACATGCAGATGATTCCTTTGACAGAGCAGACTGAATATTTGTGCTTTCAAAGGTCATTTTTGACATGCAACCTCCTCAGGCTCAGAATGAAAACATTCATCGAGGAGGAGACAAGATACCACACCGTCTTATTCAAGATACCACGCCCTCTTATTCTGCTCTTCCCATGCTCTGTAACTCCATCACTATCCTGTAAACACTAATTCCTGCTCTTACAGAAAGAACTGCAGACTGTTTGCTGCAAGCAACAAATCAACCACAGTTACCCCTCTGAGTGATGGGCCACAGTCCTGTACTACACCTTTTCTTGGCTGCATCCACATACACATCCAGCTTCTCCATGCTATGCCTCTCTACCTCTACATTTGCACAGCGCTTGTTCCTTTGCAGTTAGAATTACAATTTTTGAAACTCATTCCATATCCAAAATAACTGGGCATTGTAATATAACAATAGATAACATGAATCTTATCACAGAAAATGGTTAATGCAGTTAAATATTTTATGATTTATCTACTTTTACAAGAATTTGGGGGCCAGGTGTATCAAACTATTTTCCATTCGCAAATAGTAAAATTCCATCATTTGCGAATGCAAAATAGCCATAACAAATGTATGAAAGGCATTTGAAGTGCACTTTTAAGGAATCGCTAAAATAACGATTCCCTAAAATCATGACTTGGATTAGGGAATCTCAATTTGCAATTCCCTAAGTAGGAAATCGCAAATAGGGAAATCCTATTTGGGATTCCCTATGGACATGTATCAAGCTTTTCCTAAATGCGAACTGGGCATTTAGGAAATGCAATTATTAGGAAATGCAATTACCACCAACTCCAAGTTGGTGGTAACCATTCGCAATTTTTGAAAATGCATTTAAATGCATTTTTAAAAGTGCCATGTAGCTAAGACATACCCCTAGGGCATGTGTGTACTTCACATGTGCACAATGAAATTTTGGGGTGCCTCAAAGGGGGCCTAAGGCCCACAGCAGCCTTGGTTTTGCTTTTCCTAATTTGTGATTCCCTGATAAGGAATAACAAATTAGGAAATGCAAAAACATTTGCATCTATGGGCCTGAAGGCTCATAGGAAAAAATAGAGTTGCATTTCTTAATAGAGATTCCATAATAGTGATTGCGACTCTGTGGGAATCGCTATTAGAGAATCCCTGTTTTCTTACATACCATTTTGCATTTCTTAAATAGTGATTTCTTAAAAATTCACTATTTAAGAATTGCCAAACAGTACTTTGATACATCTGGCCCTTAGTGGTGTACTCTGTGTGCTGTGTGATCTCAGTTGCACATACCTGTCCATTTTTCCAAATCCAGAGCTGCCCACTGTGAGGATGCCACAGTGTTTCACACAATATCAGCTCTGTTCACATGGGTACTGTGAAGAGCTGATATTATGTGATGAAAGGAAAACTAAGCTGAAAACCCTGCACTGAGTAGTTTTCCATGTCTTATAGGGCATCTAAGCAGCCAATGCCAATTAAGGGATGTGAAAACACACCAAGACACCGGCCACAGCCTCAGCAAACTTTTTTTTTAGAGTGTGTTGTGCGGGAGGGGGTTGAGGCACCTTTTAGGTAGTTGTCACATCACCTCCACTCCTGCAGCCCTCACAAGCTGATTTTTTATGAGATTGGCAAGTCTACAATTTAAGCATGCGTTTCTATTCCCATGCTTCCCGTGCGCCTTGTAGAAGCATCAATATCTTACCTCTAATTGTGGAGGATGCTGAGACACAAAAAATGAATCTAATTATAGCCAGATCCTCCGTACTAGGCTTTTCTTCCAACATACATGTTGTTAAAAAGTGTTAAAGGCCATAATGAAATGTGCCAAATGACTAGAGAAAGGTGCACTCAGTTTTCTTTATGTAATTGATGCCATACAACTCGGTCTCTCAGAGGTATTTGTTTACAAGTTATTGACAGCCAAGTAGGATGTCACGTGCTCATTGATAATAAGGAAATACGTTCAATCCTGTGCGATCACAGAGCAGATGGGTAAGGGGAACTAATGATAACTATATTAAAGTGAAGCCGCTATCGTACCTGTTCTGCAAATCATCTACAAATAGCATTCTGTAGATAACTTTAAAAACTGAATCACCTCTATTTGGAGAGGCGTTATTTACAGGTAAAGGAGACTCAGATATAATTTTAATAACACCATAGGATAAAAAAGTTATCCAGCTGCACTCCCAGGATTCTGACCCAAAGGCCTTACTTTGGTATGCCTTGGAATAAATAAACGAGGCACAAAAACGCAATTAAAACTGGTTTGATGTTTATGGTAACTTGGGCAACATTTATAAAGCTCTTCTAACACAAGTGCTCAAGTGAGTGCTTAAGTGAGAACTAGTAAGTCTTGCAAAGTGACTCTGCTTGGCTTAGTATTTCAGAGAAATGCAAGGTAGTGGAAATCAATGCCCTGCATTATACTCTGCATTGTGAATGCGTTCCATGGGTGGACCATTCCCATGCACCTTCCCATGCACCCTCCCATTTATTTTGCCTCAACCTCAGATTTACAAAGACTTTCAAACCTGGGAATGCTTCAAAATGTTTTTTTTCTTAAATATGCAATAAGGGCTGGACCTTAATCCTTCCTTTCATCCTCTGATAAATTTCTGCAGTGGAGTAAAAGGCCAGGTAATGCCAGCATGACAAGACTGTGGTATGGAATACATGAAATATCTAATACTACACCCCTTTCTATCGGCCAATCATGTAGTAGGGGCTAATTTTGGCACTCATTAAATGCCGAACCTGGATCTATAGTTTTTTAAAGTGGTTAACGAATATAAGCCTACATCTCTGGGGTGATGCTAATTGGGGATTTTCTACAACACAGGCTCACATACACTAGAAATGAGTTGACATGAAAATTAGCTTGTTTTAAGGTAAATGTGTTAACTTTAAAACCAGTAAAAGGGGTTAAATTAGCAAATTGTGGAACTTTTAAGGCTTAAAGGTATGACATATTGGCATAACAAGTGGAATAGGGAATAAATGAAATTGGCCAAGGTAGATAAAATGTACACTTATCTATTAGGCTGTACCTAACATTCTTTGCACTGGAAAAAACATTGGAAATCCATTTGTGCCACTTGCCCTTCTTTATAACAAGGAATGAAAATTCCGTATTACGTGCACATTTTTGCAGGAGAGCAGCAAAGGTATGCTTATCACTGGTCAAAAGGAGTAAGACTGAAACTAGGGGCATATTTAACAAAAAATACTGCAGTGCAGTGCAGCAAGTCACTTTTCTGCACTGCACTGCTTCATTGAGAAAGAACAGGAACGCACCATACTCAACATTGCTTGGTGCATTCTTTTCTTTTTCCTGCACTGGTGCACAATGTGCTGCCTACCGCCAAGACAGGCACCTTTGCACCATGGTGCAAGGGTGCCTGTATTGCAGACAGGATTGTTTTTGTGCTGGAAGGGTCATGTTCCTACACAAAAACAATCCTTAGAGGCATTTTCCTCTTTCTATGTGTCCTTCAGAAAAATGTTTTATGGGCTATGTCAATAAGAAACAAAGTAACCAGTTCAAGGGGGTGGCTAAGAAGCCTGTGAAGAGGATGCCATGATCAGTAGTGATAATTCTGATATTTGAAAAGGGATTAAAGACTAACAATATTGTCATACACCATCAGTCAATAATTATACATTAATGCTTCAATATTGGACTCTGTCCCCACAATGGGGACCCTCAAACAAGCTCTAAAGCAGTCTGGTAACAAACAGGGAACACTCAGTCCTCCATAGAGGCAACACTCAATTCAATTCTGAACGAGTCTTACCCCTTAAGGGGGACACTCCATTCAAATCAAAACAACGCTGCTCATATAGTGGGGACACTTATTGAAAGCCTAAATCAGTCTGTTCCCATAAAGGGGACACCTAAACCAGCTCTAAACAAGTCTGTCCACATAGTAGCTACACTCAAACCAGCTGTAAACCAGTCTGTCCCTGTGATGGGGACACTGAATCTAATTCTAAATATCTGTCCCCATAACGGAGATGCTCAATATAATTTTAAACCAGTCTGATCCTATAGTGAGACACCCTATTTAATGTTTCCACTACTGAGAGAAAGACCCTGCAGGAAAGTAGTTGATTTTTTTGTGGTATGGCCACAAACTAACTTAAATGTATGACAATGCCAACCTCAATTAATAAGGAATAAATGGATTCTCAAGGTATAACATTTCTGGATCTCCTACTTATTTGTTTGTCAAAACTGTGTTTATTAGGGTTAATGGACAGAATACTACCAAACAGATACAGATTAGGTCTCCCACTGTAATGGAGAACAGTTAATAGTATATACAGTGTGTTCCATGAACTGGGTCACTGAACAAATAAGCATTCAATGAAACATGCAGTCTTTTAGTAAGGAAGTAATTATCTAATAAAACTTAAAACAAGGAATAAAAGAGGAAACACCAGCAGAAAACCAGTAGAGTGGTGGGCAAGTGCTCTAAGATCTGAAACAAGACACCATTCATAGTTATGTATAGCTATTCGCCATGAGTTGGACTGTTGAGCAAGTCCAGAGGCAAGGCGGAAATCAAGATAGCTGATGCTAGAGCTATATTGGAAGAGGTGTAGAGCTCTGGTACGAGAGGAGCATGCCACTAGCGGGAGGCCTCTGAACAAGTAATTTATCAGGGGGCCCCATGAATATTCAAAAATTTTAAAACTCTCTAATGAGATGTCCCTCGTTCTCTTCATAGTGACAATCTGCCATAGATGGGCATGAGACTGAGTTAAAAATTGGGTCTTCCTTTTCCTCAACGCAGAGGCTATCACCATTTTGGCCAATCCAAGACATAGCCACATAATAGCCCAATTACTGCATGTTTGATATTGAAGAGAGGCATCTTGCATGTCCAGGAGAGTATGCCCAATAGACGTTGGAAGTGGGTAGCCCAATATATCTTTAAGTTGAGCTAATATATCAGCCCAGAAGGGACGGAGCACAGGACAACATCGCCATATATGACAAAAGTTCCTAGGAGCCCACACCCAGCCAGCACAGATCAGAGGTATCAGGGAAAGGAAATTTCAATTTAGTCGGATATAAGTACCAGTCATAAAGGTCTTTGTAAAGTGCTTCCTGTAAGCTCATCGAATGGTTACAGTGCACCACCTTCCTCCATAGTGTTTGCAAATTTGCCTAAAATGTCCTCCTCCAACAGACGCTCACAGACCTCTATGTGTTGCGGTTTCGGGCTGTGGATTGAAGAGAGAAGTAATGAATATAAAAAAGACATTGTCCCTTGTGACGTGTTTGCCTTGGTAACAAATGTTTCTATGGGGGTTAGGTCCCAGGTAGCATCTAGCCAGATGTAGGGTTGCAATGCCCAATGCTGCAGCTGTGTGTAATGGAAATATTCATTGTAAGGTGAGTGAAAGTCTCTTTGACAGTTGGGGAGTGTCAACATTTCCCAGTTATGGTACAGGTTTGCTAGAGTGAGGCATCTGCCTTCTCACCAGGAATCAAAGGATCCAGGATTCAATGCTGGCGGAAAGGCCGGGTTGAAATGCAGTGGAGTGTACGGGGATGGAAAAGTAGTCAAGTTCTTCTTTTTAGTCACCTCATCCCAGACTGTGAGTGTTGTTTTTGTGGGTGTACTTAGCTAGGCATTTCGGGGGTGGTCAGCCTTCCAGATTATATCTAAAATTACCCTCTTGGCTATGGACCTGTCCATGTGTAACCAATGCTTCTCTAATTCCCATAATGACCATTCCGGGATCACCCGCAACTGTGCTGCTTTTTAGTACAGATGTAAGTTGGGCAATGCCTCCTGCCATTTTTAGGAGAAACAAAAGCTTGAATGAGAGGCAGGCTCTCTGGTTCTGCCAAATAAACAGGGTCATATATGTATTTAGAGTGGCAAAAAAGTCCTGTTCCATTCGTACTTGGAGACTCTGGAACAAATAAAGTACCCTGGGTAACACGTTCATCTCGATGGCATGGATTGAGCCCAACCAAGAGAGATACAGGAGAGGCCACCATTAAAGATCACACTTTATTTACTGGAGCAGCAGGGGGGAGTTGGCCTTACATAAATCACTAGTCCTGGGTATAATCTTAATTCCCAAGTATGTCATTCCCTTTTTGGCCCAAAGAAATGGGGTTGTAGTTGCCAATCTTTCCATTTCAGCTTCTAAAAGAGATACATTCAAGATAAACAATTTGGAGACGTTCATTTTAAGTCCTGCTACTCATTTAAAACTATGTAATTCATTGAGTAGGGCTGGAATAGATCGATGGGGTTCTGTAAGTGGGAGCAGAACATCGACTGCAACCAGGGAGATCCTGTGCTCTGTCAAGCTGAATACGATACCTTGAATACTGGCCATGGACCATATCTTTGCAGCAAAGGGTTCTATGCTAGGAGTAAATAGGAGAGGGGTTAGGATGCAACCTTGTCTTGTGCCCCTCTCTACTTGGAGGAGATGAGAGCTTAGCCTGATGACCAGCACTCTAGCCCCGGGGAGGCACAGTTGGTCTTTAACATGGCAATGAACCGATTACAAAACCCAAAATGCTAAAAGGATCAAAACATAAATGACCAATAAACTCAATCAAAAGCCTTCTCGGCATCCAAGCTCACTAACACTGCGGGACCTGTGTGGGTCTGTACGAGCTGCAGAATTGGGGGGTTTTCCTAAGTTTCGCAATAGGCTAATCAATGCTTCACTCATAAACGGGGTGACTGATTCCAATGAGAATGTAGTCGCTCATCTTCCATGTGAATAAGATATACCATATTGAGATACAATTTTGTTTTGCATTGCATTGCATTCACACATATTCAATACTGCCTCTAACAATGCATTGACCAGCTGGGCAGCAGACTGCTGGATAACCCAAGGGTAATAGGTTTTTAGTGCTCATTATTGGTTATTGGGATCAGTGTAGTGCTCTTAAGGAAGCCTTCAAATGCATTTTCTCCAATTGCTATGAGGTAGGTTAAATTAATAGAAGTTAGACATGATCTTTAAGGGGAAGGAGTCTGTGAATTTATGTAAATGGTTAGTGGTATTAATAACTGAATAACGAAGAATAATGCATTGTTATCTTGCAGTGTAATGGCTTTTGAGGGAGAAGTTTTGATCTTTGAGATGAAGAGTGGGCAATTTGCAGAAATACAATAACAGGAGTAAAGGTGAACATACATGTGACTTAAAGTAGGCACTGCTCAGAGAGAGGAGGCTTGTAGAGGATTGAAAGCAAGGGGATGTTCACTTAGAAGTAAATATGAGAAGCAGCAATTGGATGTTTTAAGTCAACGTTAATTTTCATGAGAATACAAAGAAAGCTTTCTTTAAGATTATATCCAAACTGAGCATGTAAAGCTGGAGAAAAAGAAACATTATTTGCATGTGAAATAGTGCTATATTGGGTACATTTGATAAGCACTAAAATCAGTCCAATGGTCTAGCACTTGATAAGTTACTGTTACACCACAGCTTTCGCAAGAACAGTTGATCAGGTTAGGGGCTTTGTTGAATAAAATAACGTCTGGATGTATATACAGGAAAATATTGAAAGTTAGCTCCGTGCCTGAAGGCAACAGCAACCTCATGATTATAGCAAAATGAGATAGCATACAGGGTAAATAATGCAATCATCGTAAAAGAGATTCTGTTGATGTGAAGTGGATGTCTTCTGATTTTCTCCGTTTAAGTTTTGCTCACAGTATTAATTTTTAAAGCAATGTGGGGTTGATTTTGGATGCCATTGTTTTTGGCATGGCACAGGATGGCAGGGAGAGAAGCTTCCCAGACAGCAGAAGTGTATTGCTTTGGGTGGAATCCAAGACACTTAAGTGAGGATGATGCAGACAGGGCTGCTTTTCACAAATCCAGGAACCTTGTTAGCAAGGCAGTGCTAAATAGTTTTTCTTGACCACTGCTACTTTTTGTTGGTATGGTGAAGTTCAAGGTGAGGAATGTTATAGGACAGGCCTGCCATTTTTGCTGCACTGGAAAAGTAAATGACAGCCAGGTGTAGAGGTTTCACACTTCTGAGTGCCTATATATTGGGTACTCCTGTTTGGAGCCAGCTTCATAGGTGTATGCTGTGAGAAATATGCTTCAAAAAGAAGCACATCAAACCGGTTCTGTAACATAAGACAGAGAAATGCATTCTTTGATGCCATAACAATACGATACTGGATGCATCATGTTTTGACTTCTGCAAAAACTTAAGGAGTCTGAAGCAAGCTAATCTGTGTCGACTCACCCCATATTTCTCAAATTATTTATTTCAAATGTGTCTTCATTCCAACGAAGATGTGCATATAGTGTACTCAAATGCTTCATAAATAACCCCACAACATAAAACATAACACGTTTCTTCTCAAACTCAAAAGCAGAATGAGCATCTCGAAAACTGAAAATTAGAGCATGACATTTCGAACATATGGAATAAAGTCACACACTGCCAAGATTGGCCGCATCCTTATGTTCCTTGACATGAGCTAATAATACAGGTTGCAGCAAGACTGAGTGGGAGGGATTTTATTCTATCTAATCTACTTCAGCCCATCCAACCGCTTACCCCATGCTCGTGGGGGCTAGATTGGTATGTTTTGTGGGTTTGTACACAGGGGTGTATCACAAAGACCGGTGGTATTAGTGCCACGCACTCCTTTTATCTCAGGGATCCTCCACCTGGAATTTCATAGAGACCCACGTACTCCCGTGACTTCCTGATGGGAAGGTCGATAATATTACATACGAACTGGCAATATATTTTGTGATCAGGTGTACATAATTCCATTGCTCCTACAGTTTAATTAAAAAAATTGGAATAACTGTGCTCTACGTGGAAAATACTCATCTTTAGTTGAGATGTTTGGAATGTTTGTTTATTTATTAATATAGATAATTAATCTTTCAAACAATAGAGATATTCCTGTTGCGTTTTCTTATAAACATTGTTGCATTTGTCTTTTTGAAGTAATATAGAGGAAGATGTATTTAATTATCTTCTCGTAATGAATAATAATAGGACGATGTCTTGTTTAATGAAAGGCAATTCATATGGTCTTTCCTTATCGCATTAACGTAAAAGTAGTATCAATTATATATCTATATATATATATATATATATATATATATATATATAAAAAATATCCTGAATTAAATCTAAGCAATTCGAAACGTAATGAGAACCATAATCCTTTTGTAATAATACTGTGTCTTAAATAATCTCCTTTAATGAGCGAACTTTTATAAAACAGAATTTATTTCCATCAACCCATGTGTGGTCATTAAAGTTAAATGACAAATTCTAAATGGTGGGGGGGCACGACACGAAGACTTGAAAGAGTACTAGTTATTGCCAATGAAAATGTACAAGGAAGGTGTCTTTAGAGGAGCGTGCGCACTCGGTCTAGAAGAGCAGCAGCCCACCTTGAAACTGAGCTGTGTTTGTCATCTTCTCGGCATTGGTTTGTACTGGGTGAGAGGCACTTAGGCACATTGAACTTATGTCAATGACAGATACTATACTCCCCTCATGGTGATATTTTTTCATTGGACAGGGGAGCATGTGACAGTTCATATGTGAAAGCACAGAGAACACTGAATTCTCCTAAAGGCCAGATTTGCAAAACGCTGAGCAGTGCTGTGTTAAAATTGGCAGCACTGCAAAGAGCTAAAGGTAAAAAAGTGCAACTCCATATTTAGAAACAGCTATATGCTGTAAACCCCACGAATGGTAACAATAACTGCTTTAGACCAATTCTCAAATCCATATCCTGAATTCCCGGGTGACTGGTCAATATTAACAATTACAACCAATATCTCCATTTTGATGACAGGGATACTAATTTAAAGCCACAGGAAAGTTGAATAACCTGGAAGACCCATAATTACCTGGTCCCGGAGGTCAGGTTTTCTCCGGCTTCCAGATAGTTTAATTCCGATATTTACTACCTTTGATAGAGCGTTTCCAGCTTAATAATTTACCTGTATTTGGACGCTCTTGGGTCGATGAATCTTTTGACCAAGTGGGACTCTCCTTACCCGGGAGTAATCAATCGAAGTCAACAATCAATAATCAATAACGAACATAAGCAATGCCCTGATCAACATAACACTTCACAATTAATCCAGAATACATTTCGGCGAAACCATGACCTTTCGGTCATGAATAACCACACCAGTTTATGCAAAGTTAATGATTTATTTCCCTATATTAACAAAGCCAGCACAATGTAGATATGTCTCAACACCAAATGATATATGTAAATGAACATTAATAGCTGTCCATAACGACGAAACAGATGCAATCTATGCAGCATTTGAATAACAATGCCTTCTATAATGGCAACGCAAACCACTAAAACTACAATCTGTAATGGGCTAATTGCATACATTTAGTCAGCATAACAAGGTCTCAAATTGCATCGTGCATCAAATGAATCCTCATCTAACCTCAAATTAGCATCAGCATGTGGGTCTTCATGCAAAAACAATTTAGCAACATTAATTTAGAAAACTCCTAACTAGGGCTCTTATCAAAAATCAGCAGTTGGTTACCTAAAAAGAAAACACAATGCAATTGTACAATTTTCCTTTCATATTTACCAAATTCAATCAGCATTCAATGAAGTCTTTGTCTCACAGGTACCGGATTCGATCAGCATGGGACGGGGCAAAGGGGCAGGGTGGACGGGGCAATTGCCTCACGGCGGCAAGATAAAACTAATACTTCATGCAAAGGGACAAATCAAAGTTAAAGTCTCTAGGGCGAGAATTACTTAGTCTCTTTCTCTCGATTAGAGAAAGCATCAAAGTCTCTCAAAATGGCGTCGAACATCAATTGGCATCGTAGAAGATAGGTAATAATGTCCGATAGGTAATGGCCGTTTTCTTCCTTGTGCACCTGGTTTAAATAGACAACAGTTCAAATCCAGTAGGGTCTTCCATTGGAGGGTTCATAGGTTAGCTTCAAATTGTCCAATCAAAAACAACAGTTCTCAAGCTTTTACTTAAGCATACATTATCCTTGGAGTCGGGAACGTAAGTTGCAACATATTTTACCAATTAACTCACTTTCAGAGCGTCCATTGTCTGCACCTGCAGATTGACCTTGGAGCGAAGAAGAAAATGCCAGGCTGGCACGAAACCTTAAGATAAGCATGTGAACGATCTCACTGGAAAAGTACAGCTTCAAGCAAGAATACACGTTTCATTAGCACATTGGAAAAATACGAGCATCTAAATCGTGAGACATGGCAACTAGGCCAAAGCCTCCACTAAAGTTATGCTAAGCTAAAGCATTTCTAACAAGCAAATCATGGCACACGTTTACGATTATGTCAAACTAGTACAATTCTAATACATCACGTTATATGAAGCACGCTATAAATGTTGGCAAACTACGCTGAGGGCACATTTGTCCCCGTACAATCTTATTTAGTTCGATGAAAGTCACACTTGATTATTGCAGCACTACGTTTATGCACTAATAAATGTAAAACCTTCATTTCAGCTTCATCACCTTCTTTCTGCAAGTATTAAATATCTGTGTTGGGGGGAGAGGGCGGTGGTGTACTGGCAGAGACTGTTGGGAGAGGGAAGAGAGCTCACTTTGGGTGGGGAGACTTTGGTCTTTCTGGGGAAGCATTGCCTGCTCTCTCTACATTGCTGGAGTTGAAAGACAGGTGACAGGCTCTCTTTCTGCCTGCAGTCTTTTCCTCTATCCCATCACTGGTGTTTTTGGGTGCACATTCCCACCTGTTAAAACGGGGTCAGATGCCTGATGTTTTTTACGGTGCAAACATATCGCTCCGTTTGGGCTTCTGTGGTTCGATATCCCTCCCATGGATAGTGCTCTTCGCAACTCATATTCGTTGTGCTGTGATGTAAAAGCAAACCAATACGGTCTTGTGTGGGATTTTCCCCTCGTCTGTCCCGTAGAGTGCCTTCGAAAACACCAGTTCACAGGTGAACAGGACCCAAGTTTGATTTCCGGCCAACTGCAAGGGAGCAAAGCTGAAACGCACCAAGCGGGTTGTCTAAGTCACAGCTTATACTTTGGGCTCATGCCCAGATTTACAAATAAATTACGCAGTGCAGCCCAGCAAGTTAAGTTGCTGTGCTGCATTGCATATGTACAAAGAAGTGGTGCTATTCTGCTCTCTTCTTGCTCTGGGAACACTTTATGCTTCCATACGGCACTGCAGGCACCCGTGTACCATAATGCAAGGGTGCCTATGTTTTGGTCAGCATAGTTTTTGTGCAGGGTAGGGTCCCTTCCGGCACAAAAACAAAGTTGAAATATCATTTCCTCAGTGTTTGTTGGATTTCACCACTACGCCGCCCCCTGGATTCACTGGACTTTTTCACCAAATTCATGTCTACAATTCTTTGTAGCTATGGATTTACATTAAAATCCATGGGTTAATACAGAGGAATGCCTATGCACCACCCGTGAAATGCCTCCTTGATGCAAACTGGGTTACAATCCAACACTAATCGTGATTGTTGTTTGGTAAATTCGAACCCAACAGTTGGGCAGACCTTGGTCTGTCAACTGTTCTGTCCCCTCTCATATTGTGATTACCTGCTAAAAGGTTAGCATTGAACAACAATCTCTTCCTGGGCACAGGGGGAAAATACTCTACTCCAAATTTGTTACCTCTGAACCAGAGTTGTAACCTCTCCAATGCAAGTAAGTCTATTCCAGCTTTGGAGGATCTGAGTGACAAAACTAGTTTTAAACCAAATTTGTCTCAAGCAGCATTTCGCAGTGCCAACTAAATTTTTACATAGCTACATTTCCATGTTCGTTTTACCATTCAATCAGACTTTGCAAATTAAGTAAAAAATAACTTTGAAGTATTTTCCCAGGGAATAACAGGAAATAAATATCCTAATTCCATCTAGTCTTAATGGAAAAGTCTAGCAAACCTACATAGTGACATTTTGGGTTTTATTTCACTGTCTAGGGTTCCAATTATGACATAGGACACTCCACAATAAATCATTTTTAATTAGAGAAATATATCACCAATAGCAAGAGGATACCAGTAGGGATGACATTGAACGTTGGAACCATTGGGCTGAGAATTATTTTCCATCGTAGTTGAGAACCATAGATCGGTAGAACACGAAACCCACAAGGAAGTAACCTTTTTCAGCAACAGCCCATATATTATTGTTATAATTAAATTATAAAGTACATACACTGGTGTAAGGGGGAACTGTGTCCATTACTCTGTAAACACCATTAGGTAAAGAGGGGAAACTTTAAGAACTAGCTTTTAGAGCTACTGCTTTGCTTATTAGAGAATAAATAGAGAGGTATTTTTTAGTACTTTACAATGAAGCATAACAAGGAAAAAAATATGACTGACTAAAATAGTGCTACAATTAATGGAATTGCTTTAATAGATTATTTATTATATTTATTTATTTAAAATTATTATAAAAGTATGTATGGCAGTTTAATCGTAATGTAACGAGGGAATATTAAGCAGCAGTTGTTTCATTTGTATATACTTTGCAATTGTTTCGCTATAAATGTAGTATTGCCAGGACTTCTAGGTTAGAAATACTCCTCATAATAAGCAATGGGACAATTGTTGAGATAGAGAAATTGTATCCCTGAGACTGCCAAATATCTAACAAGCACTGAATCTTTGAGTCAAATGAAATATGAAATTTCAACACATTTTATGCAATATTAAAATGTGGCAGAATAAACTTTAACAAATGTTAACAAGTTAGTGTGTATAATAACTAGTATGAGTCTAAAATTGTGAGTACTTAATTGGATCCTACCTATGTATAAGGATCTTAGAGTGACAATAAGTACTGTTCTTAGAGTGACAATAAGTACTTAACCTTTGAGATAAATTACTGAGCCTGAGTAAGAACAGACCTAGGGGGTAATTCTGACCCTGACGGGCGGCGGAGGCCGCCCGCCAGAGTTCCCCCCTCCGAAATACCGCTCCGCGGTCGAAAGACCGCGGAGGGTATTCTAAGTTTTTCCCTGGGCTGGCGGGCGGTCGCCAAAAGACCGCCCGCCAGCCCAGGGAAAAACTCCCTTCCCACGAGGATGCCGGCTCGTAATCGAGCCGGCGGAGTGGGAAGGTGCGACGGGTGCTGTTGCACCCGTCGCGTATTTCACTGTCTGCCCAGCAGACAGTGAAATACTTGTAGGGGCCCTCTTACGGGGGCCCCTGCAGTGCCCATGCCAGTGGCATGGGCACTGCAGGGGCCCCCAGGGGCCCCGCGACCCCCCCTACCGCCATCCGGTTCCCGGCGGGCGGACCGCCGGGAACTGGATGGCGGTAGGGGGGGTCGGAATCCCCTCAGCGGCGCAGCAAGCTGCGCCGCCTTGGAGGATTCCAACGGGCAGTGGTAAACCGGCGGGAGACCGCCGGTTTACCCTTTCTGACCGCGGCTGAACCGCCGCGGTCAGAATGCCCTCGAGAGCACCGCCAGCCTGTTGGCGGTGCTCCCGTGGTCGGTGGCCCTGGCGCCCACCGGCCGCCAGGGTCAGAATGACCCCCCTAATGTCTAAGAAAGGTGAAAATTGTTAAATATAATTATGTTTGTGGATTTTGATTTGATGAATTATAAAATATCTTAGTTTTGCAAGGACTGCATTATGAGATCTTGAGCAATTTAATCATATGCACTTAGAAAAGTAGTTGGCTACCCATTATGGTTTGTTCATTGTTGCAGTTGCAATATGAGATATGAGGTTACAATCAATAACAGGTAGGGGAATCTATTAGATGATCTACTGCAAGCGTCTCCAACAGGTTGATTATGATATATCAGTAGCTCTCAGGCTGCCTTTAAGAAGTTCAGACATGCTAATTACCTGTAAATGCAACAACATCCTTTTAAAATACAGTACAACCCTTACTGGAGAGTCTAGGAATCCTAAAATGCAAGAACATGTAGCCTACTCTCTTCTGAAAATGTATTTTTTAGTTTATGTCCTTTAATTATTTTCCTTCTTATGATGCTGGTTTTATTCCTTCACTATTTTTTTGTTTATTTTTCTCCCTTTCTTTTTCCTTCTCTCTTTCATTAGTTCTTTATTTTTCTATTGGCTTCTTTTCTTTCATTTCTCCATCTTTTTTCCTCACTTTCTCTGCTTTCTCTTACTTTCTTTATTCTCTCATTCTCAACTTCTTTTTCACATTCTTTTCTTTGTCTTCTTTCTTTATTATGTCATTCTTTTTTCAATTTCTTACTGTCTTCTCACTTTTTTGTTGCCTTTTCTCCATGTTTCCTTTACACACCTCCCTTTTATCTCCTTTTTGTTTCTTTGTTACATTTACTCTTCTTTCCCCTTTCATCCCTCGGTCCTTACTCTTCTTTCCTCTTTTTCTCTATGTTTCACTCTACGTTTTTTTCTTTACTGGTGTTTCCATTTTCATTTCTGATTGTCTTTTTTCTTCCACTTCCCTTTGACAGTTTTGTTCTTTCTATTTTCTTCCTCTTTTTCGTTCTTGACTTTTGATCTATTTCTCTCCTTTTCTCTATCCTACTCTCATTTTTTTTCTGACTTTTTCTTTTCTGGTTCTTATCTTTTTCTGCCTCTTTCATTTTCTTTCCTCCTCTGCTTTCACTTTTTCTGTTTCTTCCCTTGCCCTTTTTCCCCTTTAGTACCTCTTTATTCTGTTTCTGTCTCTTTATTCTTCTTTCTCTCTTTTTTGCCTTCCCTCATGTATTTTTCGCTTATTTTCTCCTTTTTATGATCCTGTTGTCCTCGTTTTTGTCCCTCTCCTTTTTCTCTTTTCTTCTTGCTTATTTCTTCTCAAACTCTCTGCAAACCTTTCTCTCTATATCTCTTTTTTCTCTGTTTTTCATTCACCTCTGTTTCTTTCTTTATGCTTTTCTCTTGTCCTCTGTTTTCTCTTTCTCTCACTTTTTTCTCTGTCTCTACATTTCTTTCCTTCTCCTCTCATTTCTTACTTCCTCTCCTTAACATTTTTTTCTCATTGCCTTTTGCTTCCCTTCTCTCCTTCTTTCTTCCTCATATTTTACTTTTTCCCTCTTTTTTCCTTTTTGTATCTTCTTTTCCTTCTTCACTTTTCCTTTCTTTCTCTCCTTCCTGGCTTCTCAAAACAATCTCTTCATGAATTCATTTGTGGCTCATTGTTGGCTTACTAATGTACAACATGGTGATCACTGATGAGATATGTTTACCTGTTCATAACTAAGAAGTCTGCAGAGGCCTCACAAAATGTATTTTTGCCAATCGCCATTTGTGCTCTAACTCTCAAAATGAGAGCAGTGTCAACTTATCTATTGCATGACAACAAGAACTTACATCAAATTAGATTTCCCCCTCTCAGTGTAATTCAGAAGCAATGCACACGACTGATCCTTGTGGTCCCTGAAAGCTAACATTTGCTGCAGAGCTAACAAAGCATTAATGCTATATGTTCACTGGAACAGGACTAGGATACTCCAAGGGAGGTGTTTAATTTACTTGGAATTTATGTACCATTATTGAGCACCCTCGTATTAAGCTGTAGCTCAGGTTGAGATCAATGACCAGAAGTAGCTCTCCTACAGATAAGGTTGGATACCCTTTGTTAGACCTGACAGCCTTAGGGTGGGCACCCCTAACTTTTTGCCTCCCTGCCTCCCTCCACTTTTGAGATACTGTTTTTGCTGGTTTTTAGACTCTGCGCACTTTACCACTGCTAACCAGTGCTAAAGTAAATATGCTCTCTCGCTTTAAACATGGTAACATTGGATCACACACAATTGGGCTATTTTATTTACTTATAAGTCCCTAGTAGAGTGCACTGTATGTGCCCAGGGCCTGTAGATTAAAAGCTGCTAGTGGGCCTGCAGCACTGATTGCGCCACCCACTTCAGTAGCCCCTTAACCTTGTCTCAGGCCTGCCATTGCAAGGCCTGTGTGTGCAGTTTCACTGCCTATTCGACTTGAAATTTAAAAATACTTGCCATGCCTAAAACTCCCCTTTTTCTACATATAAGTCACCCCTAAAGTGTGCCGAGTGCTGTGTGGGACACATATGTGTAGTTTACATATCCTGGTAGTGTAAAACTCCTAAATTCGTTTTTACACTACTGTGAGGCCTGCTTCCTTCATAGGCTAAGATTGGGGCTGCCCTCATACATTGTTTGAGTGGTAGCTGCTGATCTGAAAGGAGTAGAAAGGTCATATTTAGTATGGTCAGAATGGTAATACAAAATTGTGCTGACGCAAGCCGACTCAGAATTACGCCACCTGACTTCCTGAAAGTAATCGATACAGCGCCTGCCGTGCAGAAGAAAATTCCATCCATCGCCTACCGGAATCGACGCAGCCTCCGTGAGTTTGCTCACAAGCCCAGGATTCCGCGCACCGTCTCTGGGGTGCCAGACACCCCTGCAACCTGAAGAGGATCCAAGTCTGCATGCCGAAAATTGATGCAACGTCTTCCCCACATAGAAAATAATGACACAAGTCTGTGTGCGAAGGGGCGAAACTGACGCGCACTCACCGTTTTCCATGCATCTTCCCCTCTGCAGTCCCTTACGAGGATTTTTCTATGCAAACCAGGTACTTTGCCCTGCAAGTGACACTTCTTGTTTCCAGGAGAACTTAAGACACTTCCTATTACTTTTACAGTAATAGTTCAACTCTAAGACATTTGAAATCACTTCCAGTGATATCCCTACATTTGCTTATTTAGGCCCTCATTCTAACCCTGGCGGTGTAACACCGCCAGGGCAGAGGGCAGAGGAAGCACCGCCAACAGGCTGGCGGTGCTTCCTGGGCCATTCTGACCGCGGCGGTAACGCCGCAGTCAGAAAAGGGGAACCAGCGGTTTCCCGCCGGTTTTCCCCTGGCCCAGGGAATCCTTCATGGCGGCGCTGCTTGCAGCGCCGCCATGGGGATTCCGACCCCCTTACCGCCAGCCTGTTTCTGGCGGTTTTCACCGCCAGGAATAGGCTGGCGGTAACTGGTGTTGTGGGGCCCCTGGGGGCCCCTGCACTGCCCATGCCACAGGCATGGGCAGTGAAGGGGCCCCCTAACAGGGCCCCACCATGATTTTCACTGTCTGCTGAGCAGACAGTGAAAATCGCGACGGGTGCCACTGCACCCGTCGCACCCCTGCAACTCCGCCGGCTCCATTCGGAGCCGGCATCCTCGTTGCAGGGGCATTTCCGCTGGGCCGGCGGGCGCTCTTTTGGAGAGCGCCCGCCGGCCCAGCGGAAATGTAAGAATGGCCGCCGCGGTCTTTTGACCGCGGGGCGGTCATTTGTCGGCGGGACTTTGGCGGGCGGCCTTGGCCGCCCGCCAAAGTCTGAATTAGGCCCTTAGTCTTTAATTGTTTTGACCTGCATTTATCCAGATAACTTTTAGATATTTTTCTATACTCTCTGTGGTGTATTTTTGTGGTGTTATATTGTGGTATTGTATGGTTTATTTCACAAATACTTTACACATTTACAGTTTAGCCTGACTGCTCAGTGCCAAGCTACCAGAGGGTGGGCACAGGATAATTTGGATTGTGTGTGACTAGAGTGAGGGTCCTTGCATGGACAGGGGTTAACTTGACTGCCAACCAAAGACCCAATGTCTAACATTGGTGATCAGCGGTGAGGATAGGACTTATATTTGTGCAGTGACATACAGTAGCTAAGTATTTCACTACCTACCCACAGTTGAAAGTCAACTTGATTTTTATCTCTTTTTGCTAATTTGTTTTTTCCTGATAATTTTCTAAACTTAAATCCTCACTAAACATGTCTCAGGCTGGGTCTCGAGCGGGAGATTTTGACCTGGCCCTGTTGGAGACATATACTGTCAAACAACTAAAAGGGTTCTGGAAGGAGATGAGTGTACCCACCCGAGGGGGCCTCTAGAAAGGAGGACTTTCAAGTGGCGCTGAGAGCCTGGGCAGAAGCCCATTTAGAGGATGATGCTGAGGATGAGGAGCCAGAAGATGGCCCCTCAGAGGATTTTTTGCCATCAGTGAATGAAGTTACCACTGCAATTGTGCCCCCTACCAGACCAGGGAGCAGTGTCTCTGATCAAGGCCTGACCGCAGAGGAAAGGAGGAGAGGGGGTTCCAATTGCAAATGGCAAGACTGAAAATTGAGACTCAACAGGAGGAAAGGAGGCAGAGAGAGAGAAGCACAAGCAGCTGAGAGAGCCTTGGCTGAAAAGAAGCTTTTGTTGGCTCATGAACTGAGTCTCAATGAGCTGAATCTTAAGGCAAAGCAGTCTGAGTCCAGCAGTAATGGTGGCAGCATACAGGCAGGACCTGCTGGAGAAAAGAAGGTTCAAATACTCAAAAATGTGGTGCACAGTTTTGTGGTGGGAGATGACATAGATAAATGGCTAGCTGCTTATGAAGTTGCACTAAGGGCTGATGAGGTTTCTAAAGGGCAATGGGGCACAGCTATGTGGAGTTATGTGCCAGCACTGGGGAGGGACACACTTCTCAAATTTGACTCAAAGGATCAAAACACATACCCACTTATGAAAGCCATTTTACTTGCCAAGTTTGGGCTGATCCCTGAGGAATACCGTCAGAGGTTCAGAGACAGCACCAAACAGTCCACACATACATGGGTATATTTCTTTAACTTTTCCACTGAGGCACTGAATGGATGGGTGCAGGGCTGCAAAGTAGATGATTACACAGGATTGTATAATTTGATTCTGAGAGAGCATATGCTCAGTATTTGTTTTTTACAGATTTGCGCCAGCACTTAGTAGACAGTAAGATGACTGATCCCAGGAAGCTTGCTGAGGAGGCGGACATCTGGACTAGCACCAGACTGCCCAGAAAGGTATCTGGGGGGGGGACACCCAAAAAGGTGGTCAGGGTTCTCATCAGAAGAAAGAGGGGGGAGAAAAACTTAAAATTAAGGAGTTCTCAAAAGGCCCCCAAAATAGTTCCCAAGGGAGTAGTGGTAACCAGTCCCGGTCTTATTCCAAAAGGAGAGATTTTACTGACCATGAGACAGGGAGGTTCGTACCCCAATGTGAAGAGTGCAATAAGTATGGGCACTCTGAGGGCGACTCCAAGTGTCCCAAGAGGGCCAAGCCCCCCAAAGGAGGGCAGACACCTGGGTTGGCTGGCGTAGTGCTCGGGGAGGAGATGGTCCCAGACAGTTTTGGGGAGAGACAGAGGTAACCCTAGTGGCCCTGGGGGATACAGAGATGGTGCCAAAAACCAACATGCCTGACAATACTTCCAAGTATAGGCAGTGGGTCATCATCAATGGGCAAAGGGTGGAGATTCTGCGTGACACAGGAGCCAGCATGACTACTGTCAAGGGTCAGCTGGTGTCAGCAGAGCATGTCCTCCCAAATACATTCCACCAAGTCATAGTCGCTGACAATCGTGAGAGCCAGCAAACTTGTAGCTCTGGTTCACTTTGAGTTGGGGGGGTCTCTGGTACTCTAAAAGTAGCTGTGGGTCCTGCCATGCCTGTAGAATGTCTGTTAGGCAACGACCTTGAGCACACTACCTGGAAGGAGATAGAGCTAACGTCTCACTTTGAGATGTTAGGATTGCCTGAGTGGGTCTGCATGACCACACGGTCGATGGATGCCCGGGAGGGAAGTCAAGGGCATCTTGAGCCTAGAACAATGGCCCAGACAACTGCCAAGAGGAAGGGCAAGGGGTGTGGGAAACCGGTCCCAGAAGTTCCTGCACTGGTTGAAGGGGTTCCTGAGGAGGAGGCCCCCGAGCCAACTGGGGAAGACATTGCCGTCCTAGGTGACCTACCTGAACTTGTTGGCTGGCAAATCGAGGGTGGGCCCACCATGGAGGAATTCTGCAAGGTGCAGGAAGAATGTCCCACTCTAGAGGGCATGAGGAAGCAAGACTCAGCTTAGGCTGCAGGTGAAGCCTCTGGCGATCATCACATATATTGGGAGAATGATCTCCTCTACAGTGAGCCTAAGGTTCAGCCATTGGAGCAGCGTGTGCGCTGGTGGTTCCCCAATGTTACCAGACCTTCCTACTGGGACTGGCTCACGACATTCTCCTGGCAGAACATTTGGGGCAAGACAAGACCTTTGCCAGGCTTGTCACCCACTTCTATTGGCCCCGAATGAGAACAAACTCAGATACGTTCTGTAGATCCTGTCCTACCTGCCAGGCCAGTGGTAAAACAGGAAAAAGGGTTAAGGCCCCCCGATACCACTTCCTGTCGTTGGCACCCTCTTTGAAAGGGTGGGCATCAAAATTGTTGGTCCATTGGACACAAAAACTGCCCTAGGCAACAGGTTCATTCTGGTTTTGGTGACCATGCCACCCGTTATTCAGAGGCAATCCCTCTGAGGACCGTAACTGCACTGGTGGTGACCAGAACTCTAACTCTAATGGGGATATTTACCTGTGTGGGATTCACAAAGGAGATAGTGTCTGACAGAGGCACTAACTTCATGTCTGCATACATGAAGTCCATGTGGGATGCATGTGGTGTAACCTATAAGTTCACCACACCCTAACACCCCCAGTCTAATGGTCTTGTGGATAGATTCAACAAGACCTTGAAAGGCATGATCACAGGCCTCTCCGAGGCCCTGAGGCGTAAGTGGGGTGTCCTCTTACCATGCCTTATAGAGAGGTACCCCAGAAGGGGGTGGGGTTCAGTCCCTTTGAGCTTCTCTATGGTTACCCTGTCAGGGGACACTTAAGCATTGTCAAAGAGGGGTTGGAGAAAGCTCCAAAGGCACCCCCTCAGGATGTGGTCAGCTACATGTTGGATCTCTACAACCAGATGCACCGCTTCTGGAAAACCACCAAAAGTAACCTTGAGGCCAGTCAAGAGGTAATGAAATGCTGGTATGACCAGAAGGCCACCCTGGTAGAGTTTGAACCTGGAGACAAAGTGTGGGTAATGGAGCCAGTAGAGCCTAAAGCTCCCCAGGACCGCTGGTCTAACCCATTTGAAGTGAAGGAGCCGAAAGGGGAGGCCACTTACCTAGTGGACTTCCAATCCCCTAGGAACTCCCTAAGGGTGCTCCATATCAACCGACTGAAGCCTCACTTTGAGAGTACTGAAGTCAACATGCTTCTGGTGACAGATGAGGTTATGGAAAAGGAGAGTGAACCTCTCTCCAACCTCCTCGCTGCCAAGGAAGGTGATGGGTCAGTGGAGGGTGTCATTCTCTCTGACTCCCTGACCCTAGACCAGAGATGGGGCTGCTACCAGTTACTGGAACAGTACTCCTCCCTATTTTCTCTCACCCCTGGACTCACACACTTGTGTGTCCATGATATTGACACAGGAGACAGTCCCCCTGTAAAGAACAACATTTACAGGTTGTCAGACAAGGTGAAGGCCAGCATCGAAGAGGAAGTCTCCAAGATGTTGACTCTAGGGGTTATTGAGAAGTCTAATAGTCCCTGGGCCAGCCCTGTGGTGCTGGTACCCAAGACTGCTGCACCTGGTGCCAAGCAAGAACTCCGGTTCTGCGTGGACTACCAGGGTCTCAATTCAGTCACAAGGACTGACGCTCACCCCATCCCCCGAGCTGATGAGCTTATTTCAAGCCACGGCGAGGTGAGGAGTAGGTTTTAAGGTGGGAGTGTCGCTTTGAGAAACTGCAAGTCTTCAAGTGGATTACTGACACCACTCAAAAGGGCTACAAGCGTTTCTAAGAACTTATTACGCTGAGTTACATCTCCCTTTGACCTGAGGTTTGCCAGATAAGGAAGGACTTCTGTAGTCTGCTTTAACATGAAGTCTGGTAAAGTAAGGAATGAGCACCCAAACCCTCAAAAATGCAAGAAATGCCGCTGCAGTAATGCTTTTTTGCATTTGCCATCGACCCCTGAAAAGTGGACTCATCCTCTTTCACTTAGCGCAATTACAGCGGCCACTTCTCCACTGGCTGCCGATCCGTCCAACCCAGTCACTTTGAAGTCTCAACTCTCCGTTGTTGACACGCCGCATCCATGCCCCTCAAAAGTTTGTGAATCTTCGCTTCTGGATTATTTCAAGAAAAAACCTATGCAGGAACCTCCGGAAAACGCTGCGGAGAATGCGCTGGTGCCAGGCTGGGGTGTCTCTTCGGAATCTGCAGTCATTGATGCCATACCTATGGCTTGTGGTTATTCTACAACAGTGGCTCAAGTTCATTGTCATGCTTTATCCGCCTTCTCTCAGTCAGGATCTCAGGATGAAGTATGCCATTCGCCTCCCTATGAGGGCCAACTGACCGTGTCCTTATCAAAACATGATCTTTCGCCAATTATTATTTCCAGCGATCATTCTTTCAATGCTGGAGAGTGGGAGTCGTCCTTGGTAGCCTCTCCAGCTGTCCTCCCTCTGCAGGATGGGTTGGCTGTGAGTTGTCACATTCTTCCACAGGATTGCAGTATTTCTACGTCATCTAGTCCACCGACAGCCCAATGGATTTGTAGTTCAACTGGCAGTATACATCCAATGTTACCAATAAGGTCCTTTAGCGGGGCAGGTGACCCTAGCTCTCAAATGGAGCCTATCAAGGGCGAATTTTAGGACCAATTGCTCCTTGATCTTTCCTGCCTTCAACACAATTATTTGGGAGGGGCTGGTAGGGCACCCAACCCTGTGCCTGTCATAGTTTGGACTCTTGCTCTAGGCAAGACTGCTGGTTAAAGGATAACAGTACTTTTGCTTGTAGGTGACTATGCCTTTCCTACAACAAGTCGTAACTATTGTCCCAACCTTACCGGCTCACTAGCAGCACCTCACCAGAAACACAATAGTAAAAGGTGATTTGTGGCAGCCTTTACGCATGGACTCGAGAATAAGACATCTAAGGGAGTGTTGTGGTTAAACGGAGATTACCCCTTTCTCACAGATATATCATGTCTCATACAAACACAGGCAATGACAAAGATGCAGTAAAGTTTCAATAGTTTTTATTTAACATAACTGCAATTTGCAATACGTTGCATGGGCTGCAATGATTAGGATAATGAATAATGCATGGAACAGAATTGTGAAGACAAGAGTCATTATTGCAAAGACCCCCACCATCTTGCAATAGAAAAGACATACGAGATGTAATATGCCCTACTGCCCTAATATGAGAGGCCTAACCTCCTACCTAAAGGAGAGCTGGGTTTGCTAAACTTAATCTGCCAATGCCATGTCCATGAGAGGAGTCCCCAACCCTCGTTACCTTGGAATGAGGTCCCTATCTCAGACTCCACAGGGACACGAAGACTGGGTCAGCGTCAAGACGACGTGCAGCATCGATATCAGCGATAGCGGCGATGCCCTCTGGTCGGAATCCCTCTGATTATCTGTCTAAAGTACGATGTATTTATAGAGATCTACAAGGACCCCTGACGTAGGTGTGTTCCCAAAGAATAGATAACAGACATGCTTGGAACGGCAATTAATATAAACAATCCCTCGAAAGTATAGAGAGGGAAAATCCTTAAGTGTGAACACCTACTGTTTGTCTGTCTTTGTTGCTTGATCTTGACGCCCTAGCGCAGTGACACCAATAATGTAACTCATAACAAGTGGCCTAACTATAAACAAGGCAGCCATATTAGAAGAATTAAATAATTAAATGGGCTAAAACAGAGCAAGCTAAGTAGGTTAAAAGTCAATAGGTGATGGTGGCACGAGTCTGCAATCCAAAGGCTAAGCTAACTCCTGTTATCCCATTAAAAACGAACTAGGATTCACTACATACCCTCCTCTTTGGTCCCAGCAACTGACTATGTTTGGCCTCAGCTTTTGCTAACTCTTCATCCACTGTATTGGCCTCGAACTATCATTCTGATAAGTTGGACGTCCAAGTTGATTTGCTGATTACACTGGCCTCTTACGTAGCTGGTATTGATAAAAAAATAGAAAATCTTAACCAGCTTATTTCCAGAGCTCAGGTGAGCTCCAATCTTGCGCAACCAACATGCTGCTGCTCTCCAATTATTGAAAGTCTTTCATCATTGCCCACCTTTTTAAGTTGGGTTCCATGCGAAATTAAGAGGCTATCTCCAGCTTCTGCGCCTGTGGTGCCTCAGCCGAATTCAAGCTCCCATTCTGACTTGGCTCAGGATCCTTTTAAACCAAAAACATTGGACAACTATTTCCTTACAGTCAAAAATGCAACCTCTATCAATTCATCTCAGCTAGCTGCTATGGGAACTTTGGAGAATGTTACTTTGGCCAATTGTGCTCCCAAGATCTCTCACTTACTTGAACCTGAGTCTATGGTGCCTGTCATCACCCACCCCCACTGCATTCTTGCTCAACCAGCTTCAACACATCCAACGCCCCTAGGAGTTGATCTTGGGGCTCAACATTCGCTGAGCAAGAGGGGAAAAAAAAACTCTGCAAACATCGGAATAAAAGGTGGAGCCAATCTCCTCAAGGATTCCTAACTAAGGCTCAACCGTTGGCCAGTCTTGAGGCACCGCAACTCTTGCACCCGCAGGTGGTCCCCAGGGTGTCACGATTGCCCTGTTCTCCGTTAAACCCTATAGGTTGGTCCTCCTCCCTCAATTGAGCTTGTTAAAGATCCTTCGGCTGCTATCACAGTGTGGGGAACTGAACCCCCCTTCAAGGACCCTTTGACTTTGGTTGAAGAAGGCAACTTAGGTAATGCATTGGATACAGTAGCCTCACTTCGGGAAGGTGGAATGCTTGCCTGCTCCACTGCCACATTGTTTGAACCCAAAACTGTCTATGGAAGTACCGGTGGTAAGGCCCTGGCCCCTAGTTCTCCTAATTCCCTTAATTTGCTTTTTAATAACATAAGATGCCTTCCTGCAATCCTGCCATCAAACCTTCAGTTAGTTTGTGTGGACATGCCGGCCCTGGTGGGTCCTTTAGGCTCACATATTGTAACGGATCAGTTACAGGCCTTGTACCCCCTGCGCCCCTCAACAGCCTCATTGGGGGGTAGAACCTCAAAACTTGTGTTTATTCCTGAATATCGTTCAAGGGGGCAACATGACATTTTAAATAGGGGAACATTTTGAGGCTCTTCAATGCTATTTCGGATCTTAATAACTTCGGCTCCAAGGACATTGTATCTATTGAATTTCTGGACTCAAGCGTGTCTAGTTCAAGAGAGTCCACACTGGTTTCCTTATCTTGTCCCTCAATAGCTCAGTCCATTCTTTCTAAGAGAGACCTAATTTTCTCATGGGGCATTACAATCATTCTTTATAAGGAGTCTGGTTATCCTGCATTACTATCAGAACTTCAACGTCCAAAGGCTCCCACAGTATTGAAGCCTTTTTCAATTTTGAAAGGTGCTCTAGGTAGAACCTCTACCTTTGACAGGTCCCCTTGCACTGGTTTTGGTTCCCAGGGGGCATCCAATTGAGACTGGCTGCCCTCCACCCTCCTGCAGGGGCATCCTCATTGACCATCACGGATGGGTGGGTTTGGGACAACATCTGGACGTCTGTCCCTATGCTCTTGGAACATCAATGGGATTGTGCATAAGTTTGCCTCGGCTGATCTCTTAGCATTTTTGAATAGCTATGATGTAATTGCCCTTCAGGAAACATGGGCTGAGACCAGCTGTCCGCTGTCCGGGTATTTAGACATGTGGAAACCTGCTCTTAAAATAAGCAAGAATGGTCATGCCAAGGGAGGACTGGCCATCTATGTAACTGTCAAACTAAAAGGGAGTATTCTGCCACTGGTTTGGGATGATAATTGGATTCAGGGGTCAGTCATTAAGGATAGGACTGCACAGCAAACCTTTATAGTAGTTAATGTTTATATCACGCCTGGCACAAAGGATAAAAGGGGCAGGTTGTCTTGAATGATGCAGATTATGGGCGATTTAGTTGGGGAGTACCCTTGTGCCAATTATCTCATAACTCGTGATTTTAACACAAATTAGTTTTAAGACACAATGGAGGCTCTGGACAGCCCTGATCTCTGTAACCGCCAATTAATTCCCGAACAACTGAGGCCTCAGGGCTGTTCGCATTGCCCATTTGGAGAGTACACAGTAATGCACCTTAATAGTATAGGCTTTAAAGTCTTGAATGGGCGCTTATGCGACAATGTGCCTCCCCAGTGGACAAGATCGGATGGTCGATCCTACTCCTATTTAGATTATACTATTTGCAACAGTGAATTGTTTCCCCTTATCAAGAAGTTTTCAATTTTGCTTCGAAGTGAGAGCGACCACCATCCACAAATTGTATTCATCAAATCCAGATTTCCTTTGTATGATGTTATCTGAGCAGTGGGCGGTGGCCTCTGCTCTGAATCTTTAAAGTGCATAAAATGGAATTCTTCTATTGGCAGCATAGTGTTATCTGAATGTATTAACTTTTTTGATTCTGAGGGAGCGAGTTGTGAGTCTCCAATTCTGTCTTGGGCCAAACTTTCCTGCCTTTTGTTGTCAATGTTTCACCCACCTGCACCTAATCCTGCTCCACCCCAGTCCTTGGTCATTTCTAGGGAATCCAGGAATCTAAAGAAAGCTTGCAACAGACTAGTAAGGGCACTCAGGAAAAGTCCTGACTCCAAGTGTTTACCTATTAAATATAAACAACTGAGGAAAGACTACAGGAAGGCTGTTTACGATGACCACCTTAATCAGTTTTGGGCTAAACTTTTAAGTGCAAGCAAAGACTCAAATCCTAGGAAGCTGTGGTCCCTTATTAACAATCTAAATAGAAATCAAAGAGTCATTGGCATTGCCAACATTTCTGAAGGAGTTTGGATCTCTTATCTGACGACCCACTTTTCTGCAAGTAAGTCGGATGGGAAATCATTGAAAGTGGGGGCTTATAGCCCTAGTTCCGCTATGTCTAAGACGTGTCCCATGCCCTTTGGGTCACCAACTCCAATAAGGGGGGTGAATAAGTCCTTTCAATTATGCCTTCCTCATATTATCTCGAGGGCTAAGCAATTTGGAGCTCCCGACCCCAACGGTCTCCCTCAGGAACTGTTCAAACAGGATCCTCTCTTTTAGGCTAACCATCTTGCCCATCTGTTTGAGCACTGCCTTTTGACTTCGACAATTCCTGAGTCTTGGTGGGGTGCCATTCTTCATCCCTTACAGAAAAGTGGTTCAAAGTCAGATCCCGCTAATTTTAGGATGATAGCCCTGCTGGATAACGAGATAAAGTTGTACACCAGTCTTTTGTTGCAAGATCTTCATGCCTGGGCTGACTCAAAGGCCTTAATTCCTGCTGTTCAAACAGGGTTTTCTGCTGGCTCAGGCACTTCGACAAATTTGCTAGCACTTTCTCTTTTGCTTAACAGGACGATTTTTCTCAGGCTTAACGCTGAATTGCTGTTTTGTTGATTTTAAGGCGGCCTTCGACCGGGTTCCCCGGAGCGCTTTGTAGGCTAAACTGCAGAATTGGGGTATCCCCCCAGTACTCCTTGGTGCCTTCATAGATCTTCATACAAATACTTGGGTTTGTATTAAGCTCGGTGATGGGTGTTCTCTTGCTAGAAAAATCCCCACCTTTTGTGGTGTAAAACAGGGCTGTGTGCTTGCTCCTCTTCTTTTTAATTTGTTTATTGCAGATCTATCAACGTCTCTCAATGTTGTTAATTCTTATTCACCTAAGATTGGTGGCCTTAGGCTCAGTCATCTGCTTTATGCCGATGACCTTGTACTATTTAGTTATATTAAGATTGGCTTTCAACGGCTGCTTAATCAACTTGCATCTTATACTTCCGAGACTCAACTGGAAGTTAATTTGCTTAAAACCAAAGTGGGTTTCTTAGGAAGGAAAAAACATTTAGGTTTCAGTTGGTATTATAAAAGCTGTAAACGTGTCTCCGACCAGTCTTACAAATATTTAAGGGTGCATTTTGACTCTAGGGGCAGTTTTGTTAAACACAAGAAGGAGAGCGAACTCAAAGCTGTGGCATTGCAGATCCAAATTATCCAAAGCTTTAAGGGGGCCAACCTTTTTTCCCTTAATGGAAGTTATGAGAGGAAAGATTATCCCTTCATTGGTCTATGGTCAAGAAATTCTGTTGGGCAAAGGTTCCTGCCTATTAAATAGGCTGGTTAATAAAATCTATAAGAGTGTCTTCTATGTTCTGCGCCTTGCCTCACATGCGCAGATACGGTTGGAATTTGGGCTTCTATATTTGGTAGCAATTGGTGCCAGTGCTTTTTTGAAGCTCTGTCATAAGCTGCGCAGTGCCACAGACGGCTGTATATGAAGGGGTGATATGCAGAAGCTGTAATAATGCTGAGGAGACTCTAGATCATGTGGTCTTTCTGTGTCCAGCTTTACTTAATGAGCGCAGATCTTTGCTTCGACGCAAATTGAATTTATTGATAATTCTCTCCTGTCGACAGGCTATTATTCAGTCTCTGGACCCTGCTAACTCAATGCTCAATGTGTTACTAATTAACTTTGTTAAAATTGCTCAATCTAAATTTAGTGGCACTGCGAGCAAAGGATAGGCAGGATTGGAATTTGCTCTTGCCACACATTTGCTGTTGGTTATGTTGTGGATTTTAATGGCATATGCTGGCACTCATTGTAGTCTTTTTTAATGTGCTTTGCACTTTAGGGCTTGAGCTTATGTATTTTATTTTGTTATGCATTATGTAGAGTTCCGGGCTGGTGGTTTATTCTATTTTTATATTTAGGACCGTTTTTATATTTTTAGGTAGGAATGCTTTCTTCTTATTATTATGTGTGTTCTAATTATGATGTGTTTTAGTATGTATTTAGCTTCCGCTTGTATTTGCATTTCTTTTTGCTTCTGTCCAATTGTATTGGATTTTATTATCTGTACAATATATATGTTTACATGATGAGCTCGTAAACAGGCTCGGCGCTGCCAAATTCCTCAGTACTTTTGATCTCACATCAGGGTACTGCCAGATCACCTTGAATGAGGGGGCTAAAGAGCGATCAGCATTTTCCAGACCTGAGGGCCATTACAAATTCTGGGTGATGCCCTTTAGGGTGAAAAATGCCTCCACTACCTTCCAACGGTTGGTAAACGGGGTCCCAGCTGGCAAGGATGCCTTCTGCGCAGCCTACCTGGACGACATTGCCGTCTACAGTGACAGCTAGGAGGAATACCTGCTCCACCTCAAGGAGGTGCTTCAGGCTCTGCAACAGGCAGGCCTGACCGTCAAGGCCTGTAAGTGCCAGATTGGGCAGGGTTCCGTGGTGTACTTGGGACACCTAGTAGGTGGTGGCAAGGTGCAGCCTCTCCAGGCCAAGACTGAGACTATCAAGACATGGCAACCACCCAGAACCCAAACAGAGGTGAGAGCCTTCTTAGGCCTCACCGGTTATTACCGCAGATTTTTCAAGGGCTATGGAACCATGGTGACACCCTTAACAGAACTCACATCCAAAAAGCAAAAGGCGAATTGGACAGTCCTGTCAGAAAGCCTTTGACTCCCTGAAGGAAGCCATGTGCACGGCCCCTGTGCTCAGGCTCCTGACTACTCCAAGGAATTTATCATGCAGACAGACGCTTCAGAGCATGGCATAGGGGCAGTCGTAGCACAGCTAAATGAGGAGGGCCTAGACCAACCAGTAGTCTTTATTAGCAGGAGAATATTACCACATGAAAAGAGGTGCTATGGAAAGAGAATCATTTGCTGTGGTCCTGGCACTGAAGAATCCGAGACCATACCTGTGTGGGACTCACTTCTGGGTTTGGACAGACCACAGGCCCCTCGGATGGCTCATGCAGATGAGGGGTGAGAATCCTAAACTCTTGAGGTGGCCATTTCCCTACAGGGGATGGACTTTACTGTGGGTCATCGCCCGGGGATTGACCACGCCAAAGCTGATGGTCTGACCAGATACTTCCGCCTTAGAGAAGAGAGGTCCCAGGAGGTTGGGTAGCTCTCCCCATCTTCATCTGGGGGGGAAACATGTTAGAACTGACAGCCTTAGGGTGGTCAACCCGTAACTTTTTGCCCGCCTCCCTCCACTTTTGAGAAACTGATTTTGCTGATTTTTAGACTCTGCACAGTTTACCACTGCTAACCAGTGCTAAAGTGCATATGCTCTCTCCCTTTAAACATGGTAACATTGGATCACACCCAATTGGGCTATTTAATTTAGTTTTAAGTCCCCAGTTGAGTACACTGTATGTGCCCAGGGCCTGTAGATTAAAAGCTACTAGTGGCCATGCGACACTGATTGTGCCAGCCACTTCAGTAGCCCCTAAAACTTGTCTCAGGCCTGCCATTGCAAGGCCTGTGTGTGCAGTTTCACTGCCAATTCGGCACTTAAAAGTACTTGCCATGCCTAAAACTCCCCTTTTTCTACATATAAGTCACCCCTAAGGTGAGCCCTAAGTAACCCCTATGGCATGCTGCTGTGTAGGTAAAAGGCAGAACCTGTACCTGTGTAGTTTACATGTCCTGGTAGTGTAAACCTCCTAAATTCATTTTTACACAACTGTGAGGCCTGCTCCTTTTGTAGGCTAACATTGGGGCTGCCCTCATACATTGTTTGAGTGGTAGCTGCTGATCTGAAAAGAGTAGGAAGGTCCTCTTTAGTATGGCCAGAATGGTAATACAAAATCCTTCTGACTGGTAAAGTTGGATTTAATGTTACTATTTTAGAAATGCCACTTTTAGAAAGTGAGCATTTCTCTGCACTGAAATCTTTCTGTGCCTTACAATCCACGTCTGGCTGGGTTTAGTTGACAGCTCCTTGTGCATTCATGCAGACACACCCCAAACACAGGATACTCAGCCTCACTAGCATACATCTGCATTTTGAATGGGTATGCCTGGGCTGGGAGAGTGGAAGGCCTGCTCTCACACAAAGCAATGCCACATCCCCTACTGGGACCCTTGCAGACAGGATTGAACTGAAAGGAGACCTGGTATACTTCTAAGCCACTCTTTGAAGTCTCCCCCATATCAAAGGCACATTTGGGTATAAAAACAGGGCCTCTGCCCTACCACCGCAGACACTTCCTGGAGAAGAAACCTGAACCAGAACCTGCACCCTGACAAGAAGAACTGCCTGGCTGCCTAAAGGACTCACCTGACTGCTTTCTGAAGAGACTGCTGCCTTGCTGCTGCCCTGCTGTCCTGCTGCTCTCTTGCTTTGCTGCAGAAGTGCTCTCCAAGGGCTTGGATAGAGTTTGCCTCCTGTTCCCTGAAGTCTCAGAAGCAAAAAGACTTCTCTCCTGCAGCTGAAATCCCCGTACAGCGAAAACTTGATGCACCTCCTGCAAAGAATGACGCACAGCCTGCTTGCGGTGAAACATTCACAGCATGCCGGGTCTGGAACAAAGCAGCCTGACTTTGCGATAGAAGATCGAAGCAGCACCAGCGACGCGGCCGGAACTTTGACGCACGGCCCTACTGGTTCGACGCAAGCCAATTCAGAATGACGCTGCCCAACTTCCTGAGAGGAATCGACGCAGCTCCTGCTGTGCAGAAGAAAACTCCATGCATCGCCTACCGGAATCGACGCAGCCTCTATGACTTCGCTCTGCAAGCCCAGGATTCCGCGCATCGTCCCCGGGATGCCAGAAAACCCCGCAATCCAAAGAGGATCCAAGTCCGCTTGCCAGAAATTGACGCAACGTCTTCCCCGTGTGGAAAATAATGATGCATGTCCGTATCCGAAAGTGCAAAACTGATGCACACTCACTGTTTTCCACGCATATCCTCCTCTGCAGTCCCTTGCGAGGATTTTTCAATGCAAACCAGGTACTTTGCCCGGCAAGAGACACTTGTTGTTTCTAGGAGAACTTAAGACACGTGTTGATGCTTTTACAGTCATATTTCAACTCTAAGACATTTGATATCACTTTCAGTGATATCCCTACATTTGCTTATTTCATCTTTAATTGTTTTGACCTGTATTTATCCAGATAAATATTATATATCTTTCTAAACACTGTGTGGTGTATTCTTGTGGTGCTATATTGTATGATTTATTGCAGAAATACTTTACACATTGCCTTTTAAGTTAAGCCTGACTGCTCAGTGCTAAGCTACCAGAGGGTGGGCACAGGATAATTTGGATTGTGTGTGACTTACCCTGACTAGATTGAGGGTCATTGCTTGGACAGAGGTTAACCTGACTGCCAACCAAAGACCCCATTTCTAACACTCTTGATCTACTGTATTCTCAATGCAGATTTTCTAATGCTGTCTTTGCCATTCATTTATATCAAAATGATTAAACAAAAACAACTTTCTTTACAAGCATAAGGATGAATTGTGATATTAATATAGTTGTAAAGGATTGATAAGATCTTTACACTAAACCCCAGGTTTTAGTCCATATGTTGTGCAGTGAACTCCCTATGAGTAATTACCAGTAGGGACATAATTATGAACTAGATGTGTTAACAATGGAACTAAAGTTCAGCCTCTGCCAGCACGTATATTGTATTTTGTTGGCATGCGCAGTATTGGTCACAGGTTCTTTATAGAATGCCCACATATGCACATCCACACATACATTTCCCCTTCTGTCATGTAATGCAACCATGAAACAGTCTAGGCAAGTACATTCAAGACTCATGAAGCACTTAGATGAACAGACCAAATCAAATGTTGCATATATTGTTCATTAGATGTATATATCTTGTATAGCATATAAACAAAATTGTTATGGTTCTGGTCCAGCAAATAGAAACATAGGTATAAAAGACACATTTGACATATGTCTGGACAACATCTACAGTATGTTTATTGTGACTGTGTAAGTAAAACCATGCCACCTATAACTTTTGAGCCTGATGCTTGGATATTTATGTTGACAGCTGTAAGTGAAAATGAAAGAGGGTTGGACATATCATTCAGTTGAGTCCATGATCTTTTGTATTGCATTGTAATAGTATTTATATAGCACTTACTACTCCTGACGAGGAATGTATGTGTACATGCTTTTCGGCAAGTAGCACACTACTCCGGAACTCAAGAGAAATTAGTGGTGTATTAGTACAGGGAAACGTGAGAACAGTTTTAGTATTATTATGAGTTAATTTGAACCAAGGATATGTGAGTTTGTTATTTGGATTGACTAGAGTAATGGAGGGATAGAGAAGGGAAGAATCCAGAAGTATTATTTGGGAGGTTACAGTAATAGGACGAGGCTTGGAATGAGTAAAGGAGAGATGGAGGAGGGAAGAGTCTGTGGAAAGGGTTACGGAGATTATAGGAGCAGAAGGGGTTTGGATGTGTCAAAGGTGAGATAAATGAGGGAGAATTTAGTAGGTTGTTTGGGAGATCATGGTAGTAACCTGAGGTATGGGTGAGCTAGATATGGAAGAGGAGGTAAGAGCTTAGGCAGGGTTATTTTGGAGATGAAAGCAGTAGAATGGGGTTTGGATGAGTCAAAGTGGGGATGGAGGATAGATCGATAGAGACACTACATATGGTGATGAGTAGACAAAATAAAGCTTGCAAAAGTGTACATTTATATTATTATTTTATTAATGTATATCAATCAATCAATAGTTTATTCGGTCCAGATTTGGACCATTTGAGAAGTTAAAAGTAATCATACATACAAAAAGGTAGAAGCCATAAACCGTTGCATACTAAAAAAAAAAAATATATGTAAAAAGGACATTGGCAATTAATACAGGAAAGAAGTTCATAAAATTACATAAAAGGTTTCATAAATAGTTAAGACAAGACTCTCAAAATAGTCTCTGGATCTTACCCTATGCAAGACGCTAAATGCTAAAATGATACTGATCAGTTGTTAAAAGCATAAAAACCATTTTAAAACGGGTTTATACAATAAGAATAAGACATAAAAACTACATACGATAGCTCCTGTTAGCAAAAGTTAAAAATCAACCAGTGGAAAATGATGCCCTAAGTTAATCAGTTCTATTGAATAAGTTGATCAAATAAATTGCATCTTACCATTTGTAAAATTATATATGCTGAGGAGCTATAAGTCACTTCTGTTGGGGTAACCCATTAGACAGCATGCTCGGGGATACAGTCTTTTGTCCTCGATAGGTCGCACTAATAGTTTTATTTAAAATCCCAGACTTAATATAACAGGGTGCTAGTTCGCTAACTTCTAGACTGTACTTCAACCAGTGGATTAAGATCTGTAGTGATCCTACTGCGGATTTTCCATGCTGCTGCCAAATATTTAGAAACAGAACTCACTATCAGCATGGAAGTATCATATTTACATATTCTATATGCACTGTTACGGTTTTGTATTGACAGTGTTTTGCACAGAGGGGTAATCCACTTACCTCGGGGGCATTTGTACAAAGGACAGAAAAATAGAACATGCTCAGAAGTTTCATTGCATAGATGACAGTTTGTGCATTTGTCAGATAAGGAACTATTGGTCGACCAGCAGGCCGTGAAGCTGTTGACTGCCAATGTTCCATATCTGAACTGAAGTAATAAAGAGCGAGCACGGGCTGATATAGGGAGATCCAGGAAGCTTTCAGGCAGAGGTTCGTGCTTAACCAGCAGGAACACCGCTGTCAGCCGACCTAACCCATTTGAGCCGAGAGATCCCTCATGGATCTTTTCCCAATAACGGTCTTTGATCAGGCGTTTGGCGTTACCAGGAATCATCTCGGGATTTTCCCAATAATGGGATAAATTCAGTTTAACCCAGGTCGCTTTCATCTCCCTTAGCCATCGTACTTTTTCCCATCCATAGCAAGGTGGCAATAATTCTTTAACTGCTAACCTGAAAGGTTCGAGTTCATCCGTTTTCTATAGTCTGACCCAGTACAGAAGTGGTCTTAAGTGTGCTGTGTCTTTAATACTATTTAGACCCAGGTCCAGTCTTAGGGGGAGCATCGGCGTACCCTTCCCTAGTCTGGATATGTGTCTAAGGAAATTATTAACTTTGACTTGAAGAGTGTCCATTTGTCTGTGAGATCCCCAAAGTTCCGCTCCATATAGGGCCGCAGCGCGGATTTGGACTTTGTATATTTCAGAGATGAGGGTCAGAGGGAACTTGTTGCAGTGCTAGCTTTGCGTCCTATCACTCCACATCTTTGGCTGATTGTTAGTGCCCCTTTCCTTATAGCTGCATCCCAGCTGCCCTTATCGGATAGTCTGATGCCCAAATAGTCGTATTCAATTACCCTCTCCAGAGGAATTGAATCTATCTTTATATTTGCTCTAAGCTTCTTGTTCGGGGGACTATATATCATGAGTTTAGTTTTCTTGAGATTTATGTCTAACCCGTAATCTCTGCAGAATACACCGAACTGGTTAACCAGATTCTGGATTCCCATGGATGATTTGGACAGGAGGATAGTGTCATCTGCATAAAGTAAGCATGGAACTTTGGTCCCGGCCAGCTTTGGGGAATCATTAGTGCATTTTGCTAAATACTTAATACAATTATTTATGTATAGAAGGAAAAGAGTTGGGGCCAGAACACACCCCTGTCTGACTCCCCTCTCAATAGCGACTGATTCTGTTAGATCACCATTCTTGCCGCTCCTGATTTGAGCATAAGTATTCTCATGTAGTCGGGTGATAAGTTTCAAAAGGCCGTGTGGGACACCCATATTGGCTAGTGTCAGCCATAGCTGGTTTCTTGGGACCAAGTCAAACGCAGCCCTAAGATCAATAAAAACTACAAAAAGATTGCCACCTCCTACTTCCACAGTCTTCCATTTTATTGTTGGGAATCTAAGCACCTGATCTATGGTACTAACTGCTGGCCTAAACCCTGCTTGCAAATCAGAAATAGCATTGGTTTCCAGAATCCATTCTTCTAGGCGGGACAAAATTTGCTTTGCAAAAAGTTTTTGGAAGTTGTCGATTAAGGAGATTGGGCGGTAGTAAACAGGGTTGGAGGGGTTACCTTTCTTAAAGATGGGAACTATCTCTGCTCCCATCCAGGAGCTCGGGACAGGTGCTCCTGCAGTTACTGCATTGGAAATAAGGTTCAGATATGGGGCCCATATATCTGGGTTTGTCTTGTATAAATCACCAGGTATTTTATCGAGGCCGGGGGCCTTCCCCCATTTCAATGAAGCAATCGCAGCTTTAGTTTCTGCCAACGTAAATTCAATTTTGGGGGTCTCAGTAATCATGATATGGGGCAATTCCCTGGAAGTAACACCAGTGATCCCAGAATATAGTCGGGAAAAATGATCTGTCCACTCTGCAGGGAGTATTGAGGCACCAGGCGAACGATTAGGTTCTTTGCTGGCATCAGCTACCAATTTCCAAAATTTCGAGGTGTCATTTGTTTTAGCAGACTCCTGGAGGGAAACCCATCTAGATTCATCCCATGTCCTGCGGGCTCTGCCTTGTTCCTGTTTATAATCTTTCCTGGCTTCCCTTATATGATCTGACTAGCCTCCTCTTAAAGCTCTCAGCAGTTTGTGCTGTGCTTCCCTGCATGCGGCGTTGAACCACCTTGTGTTGCACTTCTCTTTAACTTCTTTTGCAGACTCTTTGGTAAAAAGATTTTTTAGAGAATTAAAAAATCGTGTGTGGGCTGCTATAAACCCACCACTATCTTCTAAAGGCTGAGATATACAATCCATGTGATCAGCCAACTGCCTGTACGCAGATGCCAGGGTGGCTGTATCGGCGTTCAGGGATTCCCATCTAACATTTCGTCTATTATTGGTCAGTGCGAGCTGTTGTTCGTGGGTCTTGGAACAGGAAACTTCAAGTAGGGGTAATAGGTTCCTAAGAGATAAAGTCAATGGTTCGTGGTCACTTTCCTCATGTTCTACAATGTTCATGTCAGCCATATAGCCCCACAGGCGGACATCAAGCAAAATATAATCTATCTGGCTCTTCTGTGCCCCGCGCCTGAATGTATGGTGAAGATTAGGGTCCGAGCGGGAACGACCATTGCAAGCCCGCAGGCCATGTGCCAATGTGATGTCCACAACCTGGTGTGTTAATCTATTTATTTTTGGTCTTTTGTTTGATACCAATTGAGGGATACCCCAGTAAGCATCTTCATCTTTGTATAATTCCTGGGCCAGCGAGTAGGGTTCAAAAGTGGAATTGAAATCTCCAGCAATAAGAATAAAGTGGGAAGGTGATTTACAAGAAAGAAAGCTGTCCAAAATAGTCAGTGTGTCGGACTCGTATTTGCTACCCAGGCTCCTATTATAAATATTGATTATTAAGAGTGGTTTCTCGCTAAGGGATGGTATTGATAAGCCCATTAAATCAGGGCAGCCCAAGTCAATTGTTTCAATCCGACATTTAAAGGAACAGCTGAGCCATATAAGCAGGCCACCTGAGGGTCTCCCTGAATTCACCTTAGTTGCTGGGACCCAATAACCTTTATAACCAATTCTGTATTTGGGCTCCAATGCCCATGTTTCTTGGAAAATACATATTTTGTGTTCGTCTATGAATTTGCCCCATTCGGGGTTGTTCATTTTATTCTCCAAACCTGCAATATTCCAACTAAGGATGGTATCTAGGCCATCTATTTTGTCATGGGGAGCTTCGGCCACAGGGTTCTCTCTTGCCAATGGGGTACCGTGGGGAAGTTTTATACCATTTTCAATCGTATCTATACCAGTCATGTTTGGGTTTCCCACTACTGTATTGCCCAAAATATTTCTTGTCCCGTCTAGATCGGGGGGTGGCGTGAGCAATTTGAGTGTCTGAAATGGTGGTGGATATCCAAGTTTGCTGAGACCTAATAAATCTGTGGCTAAATTGGTCTCAATCACCTTGCGCTTCTTATTTGCACCCCCAATACAGTTTTCAAAACACTTAGAAAGATCTGGCTGAGCAGGTACGGAAATTGGCGTAGGGTCTCTGGCGTCTACAGTAGGGGTTTGTTCGTAAGCTTAGGAACATTTGTGATAACAAGCACATAAGGGCAAGCTTCCGGTGGTAGGTGTAAGGTTCTCATATTGGATCCTAGATCCCTATGCATCCGGTCTGCTGGAGGGTTGGTATAGTCTTTGTGCAGTTTTGTGTCCATGTTTATGGAAGAAGCACTTTCATCAGTCCGCCTTGGGAAGAGAGGGTCACTCTTTGAGTGCCATGTTTTAGGGGAGTTGGCCAGTCTAGCAGTAGAAGTCTTCACTGGTTGATGCGAAGAATCAGGGCAAAGTGATTGAGGGTTGTGAACCGTGCTTGGTGGTAGAAGAGGGCTGCTAGCACTGTTGGCAGGAGGGCATGGGGGAAGATGTTGTTGCGAATATTGTAAATCCGATGAGGTAGAGGTGTTTGGCTGATTGAGTTTGATGAGAACGTCGAGTTTCTCCTCAATAACTGATAGGCGAGTTGTTATAGGGTGTAATTTTTTGGAGAGCTCGTCTTTTATAAAATCTATTATAAAAGCTATGTCCAGGCTGCCGTTATTTGTAGCTTGGGCAGGTGTGCAGTCCTTGGTCCGAGTAGGCATGGTATGATTGGGGGAGTTCAAAACACGGGCCCGTTTATTCTTTAGGTTCACCTCCCCACGTTTCCTTTTGCCCTTTGAGCTGTGCTTTGGGGAGGGTGCAGGCCTATCTGGCATAGGCTGTGAAGTTTCTGAAGAATATATGGCTTTGTCCAGGGGCTCTGCGAAGGGCATTCGGGTAGTTTGGGTAATTGGAGGTGGGGTTGCCGGTGTAGGCTGAAAAACTGGTGGATAAAAAGGTTGTGGTGGGGTTTTCGATGGAGCATCCGTTGGTGGGGGAGCAGTCAATCGGCGCTCCACCAATTCAATTTCTTTTTCCAATGCCCCTACCGCTTTTTGGAGGAAGCCATCTAGAGTCTTGTTGTTACCGGCTTTTTCCAAAGGCATCCCCCCTTCCGTCTGCCCATCTTGTTTTGGTAAGACACTTAGGTCCAGCCCCAGAATTTGACAGTCTGTTTCCGTGGGTGCTGTTCCTCTCCTTTTCCCACCCTATTTTTGCTCTATTGGGGCTTTTATTAAGAAAAGCTGAGACGCCAGGAGGGCCTAAAGTACTGCTCACCTGTATTAGGAAGGTGTCGGGTAGGTAAGGTATGTTCGTCCGCTGGTCACCAACCTCGGGAGTCAGGATAAAAATGGTGTGGCCCAGCCCGGCCTCCTCCGGTCGCGGACGGGCGCAGGACGGGCCCGCCCTTGGCGTTGCGGGAGCGCGAAGGTAGTTTAAAGGGCTCCTGCCCATGAAACTCCTCCTCCCGGCAGGCACACAGCGCTTCCCGCGACGGCGGGAGCGCAAAGATAGTTAAAGGGCTCCTGCCTGTGAAACTCCTCCTCCCGGCAGGCACACAGCGCTTCCCGCGACGGCGGGAGCGCAAAGATAGTTAAAGGGCTCCTGCCCGTGAAACTCCTCCTCCCGGCAGGCACACAGCGCTTCCCACGATGGCGAGAGCGCAAAGATAGTTAAAGGGCTCCTGCCCGTGAAACTCCTCATAGTTAAAGGGCTCCTGCCCGTGAAACTCCTCCTCCCGGCAGGCACACAGCGCTATTAATGTATAATGTAATATATATATATATGTATACATGTTTTAATCATTTTTATTTTTATTTTATTTATTTATTCATTATTAGTATTATTTTTACTTACATTTACTTATTTATAATATGAATTTTATTTATAGGTTTTATTTTCTTTATGTTTATTAAATTGTTTCTATAGTACAGTGGGACTAGAGAAATACATAGATATGTAAATACATAATAAGGGAATAGATGTTCAAGGAATATAATAACGGGTATAATGATATGAGAAGAAAAGTAGTAATGTATAAACACAGACTTTCAAGTTTGCAATATTTGAAGTTAATTAATAAGAGTACTTTTCTAACATTTATTTATTTTTCCTCAATTTTTGAATAGGGAAATGCTTATGATAATGACCTATGAACATGTAAAGTGTATAATAACATATACTTGTATATGTAAATACACTCACACATGCATACACACACATAGACACACACACACATTTTCATATATATATATATATATCAAAACAAGAACCTTTCAGGGTTAAAAAGATGCATAAATTATGCTAAATACAAGTGAGAACTCTGGGTAGTTCCCAAATTTAGGTGGAGAGCATCTCCAATAAGGAGCACTCTACAACACCAGCGCCACTCTAGATTTGCTCACCTCAAATGTCTGTTTATCAAGCAAAGTTTTTAAGCATAGGATCAGCATAGTGTTCTCCACGCCGAGCTAGATAGAGACAAAGACCCTCATTACAACCCTGGCGGTAAATCCTGCTTTCCGCCGTGCTGAAGACCGTCAACATAATGTTGCAGCGGCGGAATTCCGCTACAGGTATTACGACCCACATCTCAGAATCCGCCACAATACAGACACCCACAAAAGTCCACCACACCAAAGGTCAGTGATAAACTGGCGATCCCAAAACCTGCACCGTCACGCTAACAAGAATACGCCCACACTATCACGACCCACAAATCAATGCAGCGGTCTTTCAACCGTGGTAATCCATTGGCGGTGCACACTGCCATGCTCAAAATACACACACACTTACAAAACACAACTACATTAGACTATTCAAAATACACACACCTGCTACACATACACACACCACACCCACACACCCACACCAAAATAAAACACACCCACATTACCCACAAACCCTTACAATGAAATTTTTGGAAAAAGCACAGAGAGAAAGATTAACAAACACAACACCAGCATCCACAGACACAAAACACTATCACCCATACAACATCCACGTACCTCAAACAACACACACAATCACATCCCCCCACACATCACAACAGAAAGCACCTCACACATCACCCACACCACATCATGGCACCTCAAAGACACCCCAGGTTTCAGAGGAGGAGCTCAGGATCATGGTGGAGAAAATTATACGGGTAGAGCCACAGCTTTTCAGATCACAGGTGCAGCACACCTCCATTGCTAGGAAGATGGAGCTATGGCGGAGAATCGTCGACAGGGTCAATAAAGTGGGACAGCATCCAAGAACACAGTATGACATCAGGAAGAGGTAGAACGACCTACGGAGGAAGGTGCGTTCTGTGGTTTCAAGACACCAGATTGCTGTACAGAGGACTGGCTGTGGACCCCCACCTCCTCTCCACAGCTAACAACATGGAAGGAGTAAGTCTTGGCAATACTGCATCCTGAGGGCCTCACAGGAGTAGCAGGAGGACTGGACTCTGGTAAGTCATATCTTTATTACCAAATCCCTCACATCCCACCTGCATGCCATCACATATTCCCACCCTTACCCTAACTCCCATCACTCCATCATCTCACATATGTCCCACTATCACAGCCTAAACATCTCAATACAAAGGCACTGCATGCAACACCTATGCATGGACCACCGTCACCAAAGCATGTCCAGTACAGATACCCACACAGACCCCAAACCAACTACCACAAAAGGACAAACACAATGATGCAAGTGCAGGAGTAGAGGGTACCTCACCCAATGCACAAGATGGCACACACAGATACAAAAAATATGCATTTACACCCCAACAGGACCCATACCCAATGTCACTGGACAGGAGGTGCCAGGCATACCCAGTCTCCCCACAGAAGAGGCCCACAGTGATGACAGCAGCTCTGCACGCCTGGATCAAGATGACCAGCTTGGCCCATCAGGGACCTCTGAACAGTCGGTTTCCCTGCCACTGTCACTAGGCACCACAGACCCTCCCCCCTCAGGAAGCACCAGCACAGCACCCACCCAGCGGGCCCATCCTTCTGTCCCCAGGACACGCCAATCAGCAGTGTGTCCACCACTACAGGGAACCAAGGCAAACCCGCCAACCCAAGAAAATCAGGGACCTTGGGTCAGTGGCACACTGTTCAGGGGACAGAGGCACAGGATAACAGGGAAGCTGGGAGGACTGCTGTGCGACAGGGGGAGGACAGGCCCAGGGAACCAACACTCCACAAGGCACTCTCCAACATCATGGGAGCATACCACCATTCCCAGGAGACCATTGGCACAGTACTGGGCAATTTTCAGGAGACTCAGCGGCTGCAGGAGGAACACTACCTTGGGATCAGGGAGGACTTGAAGTCCATTAACAACACCCTAGTCACCATTGCAGGGATGCTGGCAGTCTTTGTTAACACCGTGAAGGACACAGTGGCACACAAACAGGGAACCCAGGCGAACCCACCAACCCAAGAAAATCAGGGACCTGAGGTCAGTGGCAGTGGGCACACGGTTCAGGGGACAGAGGCACAGGATAACAGGGAAGCTGGGAGGACTGCTGGGCGACAGGGGGAGGACAGGCCCAGGGAACCGACACTCCACGAGTTGGTGCATACCACCATTCCCAGGAGACCATGGGCACGGTACTGGCCATGTTTCAGTAGACCCAGTGGATGCAGGAGGAACAATACCTGGGGATCAGGGAGGACTTGAAGTCCATTAACACCACCCTAGTCACATTTGTAGGGGTGCTGCCAGACCTTATCAACACCATGAGGGATACAGTGGGACACACACGGGCCCCTGACACTCGCCTGGACGATGAACAGCCCTTCACCTCCGCCGGCGCTAGTGGACAGGAGGCACCGCCACAGGACCAACAGGCCACCAGCACCCTACCCCCTGCAGAAGGAGAACCACCCCACAAACGGTCCCTGAGATCCAGGAACAAGACAGAGAACATTGCCAATACCCCCGCCGTGAAATAAGACCCTCCTGAATGTCACCCATTTGCCCCACTTTGTCACCATGTCCACCTTAAACTGCCATTGCTCCCCTTCCTATGCCTCATTGGACAATGCACTTGTGAGACCAAGAGACTGGATTCTGCCATGGCCTTTACTCCACCATCACCCCACCCCATTTCACACACCCCTTCACTTAAGAAATAAACACCCTTGAATCACCAAACAATCTGGAGTCAGTCTGTGCTTTTACAAATGTGTAATATGTAATTGCAATAACTATGGAATATATCAATGTCAATGGACTTGTTCAAATACCAATGTTACACAGATGTAAGCCAGGAGTAAACATAGCAGAGGGCACAAATTAGGACCCAGATCTGTGAAATGGAAAGCCAAAGTGACAAGTCAGGGTCCATACACAGAGTTTAAAAGGCAGACATGCTAGGTCCTACAATAGTATGAGATGTGGGAAGCAGTTCCATCCTCTTACCTGTGTGTCACTGGAAGTATTGCATGATGACGTTGTTTCGGTTGTCTACATCTTCTTCTTCTGCCTCCTCTTCTTCACTGTCCACAGGCTCCACAGGCTCCACAGCTGCCACAAGACCACCATCAGGCCCATCCTCCTGCAGAAAAGGCACCTGGTGTCTCAAAGCCAGGTTGTGCAACATACAGCAGGCCATGATGATCTGGCACACTTTCTTTCGTGAGTAGTATAGGGAGCCACCTGTCAGATGGAGGCGCTGGAATCTGGCCTTCAGGAGGCTGAAGGTGAGCTCTATTATCCTCCTAGTTCACCCATGTGCCACATTGTAGCATTCCTCTACCCTTGTCCTGTGATTCCTCGTTGGGGTCAGTAGCAATGACAGGTTGGGGTAACCAGAGTCACCTGTAAATATCGGGGACAACAGTTAGACATCCTCCAAACATTAGGGAATCTCCCGTACCCAGACAGCAAATGAAACCGTGTGGGGACTTTAGGCTCACCTATTAACCACACATGGTGTCTCTGGAGATGCCCCATCACATAAGGGACGCTGCTATTCCTCAAAATGTAAGCGTCATGCACTGAGCCAGGATACTTGTCATTCGCATGGGAGATGTACTGGTCTGCCAAACACACCATCTGCACATTCATAGAATGGTAGTTTTTCCAGTTTCTTTACACTTGTTCATTCCTGCGGTGGGGGGACAAATGCCACATGTGTACAATCAAGGGCACCAATGATGTTGGGGATATGTCCCAGGGCATAGAAGTCATCTTTCACTGTGGGCAAATCCTCCACCTGAGGGAAAACGATGTAGCTGCGCATGTGTTTCAACAGGGCAGATAACACTCTGGACAGCACGTTAGAGACCATTGGCTGGGACATCCCTGATGCCATGGCTACTGTTGTTTGAAAAGACCGTCTGGCCAGGAAATGTAGTACAGAGAGAACCTGCACTAGAGGGGGTATTCCTGTGGGATGGCGGATAGCTGACATCAGGTCAGGCTCCAACTGGGCACACAGTTCCAGGATCGTTGCACGATCAAGTCTGTAAGTGATAATTATGTGTCTGTATTCCATTGTCGACAGGTCCACCAGGGGTCTGTACACCAGAGGATGCCACCATCTCATCACCTGCCCCAGCGGTCATGCCCTATGGAGGAGAACGGTGAGCAGAGGGTCATACAACACTTACATTTCACAAGGCTATTTAGCACAAACGTTAAAATTTCTCTATGTGCCTTTGTCTGTCCATATTCCTGGCCTAAATAGGTGTGACACAGTTATTTGGCCTGCCATGTGGCCCCCTGAAATGGTGGCTGCCTGACCTGTAAGGTGGGATAAGGGGGAATGAGGTAACTGGGCTGGCGTTGTACACCGTCGCGGTTGGCGGTCGAAGACCACGGCGCAATTCAGCATTGGTTATCATTGGGCCCTATGGGTTCCAGGAGCCAATGACGATGTACGCCCGTTGTGACGGTACGCACTGCCGTGGACGTAACCGCCATTTTCTATCAGTTCCCTCACTTACCTTCAACAGGAGAGGACCTACACTGCGAGTGCTGCTGTGACCTGTGCCTGGAAGTGACAATGGCTACAGTGTCTTGGGAAAGGGCCCCTGCCTTCAGTGCGCAGGAGTTGGAGAAACTGGTGGATGGGGTCCTCCCCCAGTACACGCTACTGTACGGTCCTCTAGACAAACAGGTGAGTCAACTATGTGCATGGTGGATGGCACATGATTGTATGGAGTGTCGTGGATGGAGGAGACAGGGGGGACAGGCCAGCATGTGAGGATGGTGTGTGTATGTATGTCTGGGCCAAGGTGGGAGGTTTGTGGGCAATTTGTGAGAAGCACTGTACAGGACAGTAACATCCATTATAACTTCACTTTTTCTCTGGGTCAGCGCCCACCAGAAGAAGGGGATTTGGCGTGCCATCACCAAGGAAGTGCAGACCCTGGGCATCTACCAAAGACGGAGCACCCACTACTGGAAAAGATGGGAGGACCTGCATCGCTTGAGCAAGAAGACGGCGGAGGCCCAGCTGGGGATGGCCTCCTAATGCGGAAGATGTGCCCGGCACCAGTGGGATGGAGGTCGAGGGGAGCTCCACAACGGGGACAGGAGCAGACACCAGCAACAGCGACTCCTCCTCTGATGGGAGCTCCCTTGCGGTGGGGCGCACCTCTGTGCCCACCGCATCAACAGGTACAGCCGCCACCCCCCTACCAGCACTGCCCTCCGAGCAACCCCTCATCGAGTTTCCCGTGCCCACTCACCCAGGAGGGTGGGCATCTCCTTCGCCCCAGGCACCTCAGGCCCTGCCCCATTCAGCCCTACTGCCCTCAGTGAGGAGGCTATTGACCTCCAGAGATCCCTCACTGTTGGGCAATCTACCATTTTGAATGCCATCCAAGGAGTTGAGAGGCATTTGCAGCAAACAAATGCATACCTGGAGGGCATTCATTCGGGCCAGGCGGCCCAACAGAGAGCATTTCAGGCTCAGTCCTCAGCACTGATAGCAGCCATTATCCCTGTGTCCAGCCTCCCCCCTCCAACTTCCTCCACCCAGACCCCAACCCCTCGTCTCCACTCGCACCTGTATGCACTACATCTTCATCCACTACCTCCATCACCAGCACACCCATCACCACACACCGCTCACGTGCACACACCATTCACACATCCCCTGTGTCCTCTCCCAGTGTGTCTGTGAGCCCTCCTCCCAAACTACACAAAGGCAAGCACACATGCACCCAGCAACGTTCCACCTCACAGCAGCCCCTGGCCCATGCACCTTCACCCAAATTCAGCAAATGTGCACCTCCTACAACCACTACCTCTTCTTCCACTCCCAAACCCCCTCCATCTTCCTGTCCCAGTGTGTCTAAGAAACTTTTCACTCCCCAGGATGAAGCAGTAGGCAAACCACCCACTGGAGAGACTTGTGAGACTGTGACTGACTTGTCACTTTGGCTTTCCATTTCACAGATCTGGGATCCACTTTGTGCCCTCTGCTATGTTTACTGCTGGCCTACAACTGTGTAACATAGGTATGTGAACAAGTACATTGACATTGCTATATTTCAGAGAGGTTGCAATTACACATTTGTGAAAGCGCAGACTGACTCCAGATTGTTTTGTGATTCAAGTGTATTTATTTCCGTGCTATTAAGTGGAGGAGGGTGTAAAATGGCCTGGGGTGATGGTGGAGGAATGTCCATGGTAGAGTCCAGTCTCTTGGTCTCACAGGTGCTTTGTCCAATGGGGCATAGGAAGGGGAGCAATGGAAGTTTAAGGTGGACAGGGTGACAAAGTGGGACAGAACGGTGACATTCAGGAGGGTCTTATTTCCTGGCGGGGTCTTGGCAATGTTCTCTGTCTTGTTCCTGGATCTCAGGGACCTTTTACGGGGTGGTTCTCCTTCTGCAGGGGGTGGGGTGCTGGTGGCCTGTTGGACCTGTGGCAGTGCCTCCTGTCCACTAGCGCCAGCAGAGGTGAAGGGCTGTTCATCGTCCAGGCTAGTGTCAGGGACGTTTGTGTGCCACTGTGTCCTTCATGGTGTTAACAAGGTCTGCCAGCATCCCTGCACTGGTGACCAGGGTGTTGTTAATGGACTTCAAGTCCTCCCTGATCCTAAGGTAGTGTTCCTCCTGCAGCCGCTGAGTCTCCTGAAACTTGGCCAGTACCGTGCCCATGGTCTCCTGGGAATGGTGGTATGCTCCCATGATGTTGGAGAGTGCCTCATGGAGTGTTGGTTCCCTGGGCTTGTCCTCCCCCTGTCGCACAGCAGTCATCCCAGCTTCCCTGTTATCCTGTGCCTCTGACCCCCTGAACTGTGTGCCCACTGCCACTGACCCCAGGTCCCTGATTTTCTTGGGTTGGTGGGTTTGCCTTGGTTCCCTGTAGTGGTGGACACACTGCTGATTGACGTGTCCTGGGGACAGATGGATGGGCCCGCTGGGTGGGTGCTGTGGTGGTGTTTCCTGAGGGGGGAGGTTCTGTGGTGGTTTGTGACAGTGGCAGGGGAAACGACTGTACAGACGTCCCTGATGGGCCGGGCTGGTCATCTTGATCCAGGCATTCAGAGCTGCTGTCATCACTGTGGGCCTCTTCTGAGTGGGGGGCTGGATATGTGTGGCACCTCCTGTCCGGTGACATTATGTATGGGTCCTGTTGGGGTGTAAATGCATAGTTTTAGTATCTGTGTGTGCCATCTTGTGCATTGGGTGAGGTACCCTCTACTCCTGTGCTTGCATAATTGTGTTTGCCTCATTGTGATAGTTGGTTTGAGGTCTGTGTGGGTATCTGTACTGGACATGCTTTGGTGATGGTGGTCCATGCATAGGTGTTGCATGCAGAGCCTTGGTATTGGGATGTGTGGTTTGTGATAGTGGGACATATGTGAAGTGTTGGAGTGATGGGGGTGACGGTGGGGTACATGATGGCATGCAGGTGGGGTGGGGGGATAAAGTTAAGATATGACTTACAAGAGTCCAGTCCTCCTGCTACTCCTGCGAGGCCCTCAGGATGCAGTATTGCCAAGACTTGCTCCTCCCATGTTGTTAGTTGTGGGGGAGGAGGTGGGGGTCCACCGCCAGTCCTCTGTACAGCAATCTGGTGTCTGGATACCACTGAACACACCTTCCCCCGTAGGTCATTCCACCTCTTCCTGATGCCATCCTGTGTTCTTGGATGCTGCCCCACTGTGTTGACCCTGTTGATGGTTCTCCGCCATAGCTCCATCTTCCTAGCAATGGAGGTGTGCTGCACCTGTGATCCAAATAGCTGTGGCTCTACCCAGATGATTTCCTCCACCATGACCCTGAGCTCCTCCTCCGAAAACCTGGGGTGTCCTTGAGGTGCCATGATGTTGTCTGGGTGATGTGTGAGGTGCTGTTTATTGTGCTGTGTGATGTGTTGTGTTGGTGTGTGTTGTTTGAGGTGCGTGGATGTTGTATGAGTGATGGTGTTGTGTGCCTGTGGATGCTGGTGTAGTGTTTGCTATTCTCTCGCCCATACTTCCTCACAAAAATGACGTTGTAAGGGTTTGTGGATAATGTGGGTGTGTGTTTTATAGTGTTGTGGGTGTGTGGGTGTGGTGTGTGTATGTGTGTCAGGTGTGTGTATTTTGAATTGTCCAATGTGGCTGTGTTTTTGTAAATGTGTGTGTATTTTGAGCGTGGCAGTGTGTACCGCCAATGGATTACCGTGGTTTAAGACCGCCGCGTTGATTCGTGGGTCGTGAAAGTGTGGGCATATTCTTGTTGGCGTGACGGTGGAGGTTTTGATATCGCCAGTTTATCACTGACCTTTGGTGTGGGGGACTTGTGTGGGTGTCTGTATTGTGGCAGATTCCGAAATGTGGGTCGTAATACCTGTAGCGGAATTCCGCCGCCGCAACGGTATGTTGGCGGCCTTCAGCACGTCGGTAAGCGGGATTTACCGCCAGGGTTGTAATGAAGGCCTTTGTCTCTATCTAGCTCGGCGTGGATAGCACTATGCTGATCCTATGCTTAAAAACTTTGCTTGATAGACATTTGAGGTGAGCAAATTTAGAGTGTCGCTGTTGCTCCTTAATGGAGTTGCTCTCCACCTAAATTTAGGAACTACCCAGAGTTCTCGCTTGTATTTTGCATATATATATATATATATATATATATATATATATATATATATATATGTATTTGAACAAACAAACTGGTCCTCCTTACGGTTCGCTCTTTCATGCTGGTGCAGGTGTGAGGAATGGACCATTTCCTCTCATAAATCCCAAAACAAACAGCTGCAAGCAACTTCACTGCCACATTCCAGGAGGAAATTTTATCCCTTTTTTCTTTTTATTGCAGTCAAAAATAAGTCACCATCCTTCACCACCGACGCGTGTCGACCTGCTGGTCTTGATCACAGTAATAAGTCCTATCTCCATGTCCCCTATTTATAATGTCTCTCCTATTACTCCCATTAGTGCATTAAGGGATATGTAGTGTTATACATTAAAAACCAAGATCCCATCCACCACAAAAACTGCCCAACATTACACAAATTACATAAATTAGTATGTGCAAAGAATGTAGCTGTTAACAATAATGATAACCAAGTCTGTTCCTAAGCCTACCCTGTGGGGACTTCTAGCCTTACTCCATGAGATTATTACTATAATTTCTATGCTCCTAATTATGAATTGGTGCACTTCTTATTCTCTTTTCATAAATTATCACATACATCCCAAATCTACCTCATGATCTCATTGATGTTTCTATGTAAATGCACTCTGTCTATACATCCACAGATATTATTTCTAATAGCCGTTAAAAAGAACGTTATTTATCTTTGTATTACAGATGGTAATGCAATTCTTCATCCCCATTCAGGCCCCTCTGACTCTTGGTTTTGAGCTGTATTATGAACCGTGACTCCAACCGTCTCAGTTGTAACTCTCTATCTCCTCCTCTCTCATTGCTATCTACACTTGCAATGCCAAAGAATCTCATGTCTGTCCATTTAGCTGTTCCTGTAGTTAAAGAGTTGTTGATGATTCTTCTTACAGGTATGGCAGCAGAAGTAGATAGAAGAATGTTCTTGAAGATGTGTGGTGGACAAGGGTCAGAAGGGCAACTGGAAGGCCTGCTTGCTTTGACCAAATCCATAATTATTCTCATTATTCTTAGAGGGGATTGTCAACATCTGGGCAGTGCGTGCTCTATGGGCGACTAGAATGCAAAAACTCAGCACTCTCAAGATAACGTAATTCATGAATTGTGCTGATATGCTGTTGTTTAACCTTTTGCATTGCAGAGTTTAATCCTGAAGACTTATGTTCAAGGTGCATATAAATACTGTTCATTTGCAATGAACTGCTGCAGGCTTTCAGAGTGTGTCAGGGTGTGGTCCCTTTCCAGGGCCTACTAGAAAGCTTTCCCTGCAGCATGCCTGGGTGTGGTTTGTGGGCTGGGCTAAGACTATATAAGGGAGCCAGCCCAGCTCCACATGCTCACTATTCAGAGGTCCCGGTGCAGAGCAGCAGCAACTTCCTGAGCTCCTGTTCCGGAGGCCTACTTTGATCTTCCAGGCCTCGCCCTTTCACCTTGCTCGGTGATTCTTGATCAGGGCGGTAAGACGGAGGTCGGGCTCGGCCTCCGATCCCATTCTTGAAGGATTTTGAGTTCTTGGGCCTAATTAGCTTGATAAATCTACTTTGCTCTTGTTCGCGTGAAAGTGCGCTTGTTGTTTAATGGCATTTACATGCTGGCATTTGATTCGGCTAGATGCGCGATTCTTTCCTCGTATACAAATCTTGATATTCATTGTGTGCAACCATTTTATGACATTTACAAGGTTCCATTTGAATCGGCAAGACGCGCGATTCTTTACTCGAGTACAAATCTAGATATTCTGTGTGCGCAAACATTTTATGGCATTTACAAGGTTGCATTTGAATCGGCAAGGCGCACAATTTGTTTCCTGTGCTTAATTCATGTTACTCATTGTACGCTACCATTTCTTGGCATTCACATGGTGGTATTCGAATCAGCAAGATGCGCGATTAATTTCTTGTGTCTAATTCATGATATTCATTGTGCGTGCTACCATTTCTTGGCATTCACATGGTGGCTTTCGAATCGGCAAGAAGCGCGATTCATTTCTTGTGTCTAATTCATAATATTCATTGTGCGTTACCATTTCCTGGCATTCACATGGTGGTATTCGAATCAGCAAGATGCGCGATTCATTTCATGTGTCTAATTCATAATATTCATTGTGCGTGCTACCATTTCTTGGCATTCACATGGTGGCTTTCGAATCGGCAAGAAGGGCGATTCATTTCTTGTGTCTAATTCATAATATTCATTGTGCGTTACCATTTCCTGGCATTCACATAGTTGTACTCGAATCGGCAAGACGCGCAATTCATTTCCTGTGCTTAATTCATGATATTCAGTGTGCGCTACCATTTTACGGCATTCACACGGTGGCATTCGAATCGGCAAGACGCGCAATTCATTTCTTGTGCTTAATTCATGTTATTCATTGTGTGCAACTATTTCATGGCATTTACAAACTCTAGTGGAAATCCGCAATGTGTGCAATTCATGTTCTTGCATTCTAAGAATCTAAAGTGCTAGAATCCTGGATGTTATATCTTATGTGCATCTAAGGTCTTAAGTTCAATTCCTATTGTTTTACAAGGAGTGTTTGGATGGCCTTTATCCTCATGTTATTGAGGCCGTGTTTGTTCTGGGACATTGTTCTGGAAGGTTCTTGTATTCCTAGAACAGTATGTTTCGAATCATGAAAATTCCATATGAAACATTGTACTAACCATTTTTCGATTCTTTTCCGGGTACCTAGGTTTAGTGAGGCCTAATTAGAGTCTAGTTCTAGGCCATTAATGTTTCCTTAGTTTTAGGTGTTATTTCATGTTCTGAGTATCTCTGAGCTCTAGATTCAACAGAGTGTGATTTCATATTTCAAGTATCACTGAACTCTAGACTAAACAGTGTGTTATTTCATGTTCCGAGTATCACTGAACTTTCGACTCAACCGAGTATTATTTCATGTTCTGAGTATCTCTGAGCTCTAGATTCAACAGAGTGTTATTTCATGTTCCGAGTGTCATAGAACTCTGGACTCAACAGAGTATTATTTTATGTTCTGAGTGTCATAGAACTCTGGACTCAATAGAGTGTTATTTCTTTTCCAAGTATCATTGAACCCTAGATTCAACAGAGAGTTTTTATGATTCTAAATGTGGTTTTGAATCTGACGTTGTGTTGTTTAATCTTTTGCTTCCCAAAGTTCTCCTTCCCAGCTGTTCCCTTCCTAATCCACTCTTCCCCTCTTGAACTCTCTCAGCCTCTGTGATTCATACATCAGAGTCTTGGAGCTGTTCAGTGGTGGACGTTTTGGGAATGTGCGCAGAACCCGAGGATCTGGTGACTGACAGGGATTTTAGGAAAGGGGTTGGTGCTGATGATTTTCTTCTGTTTTAAATAGGAGTCCAATGTGCTTGTGAAATCATGAGTAGTGGGAGGACTTCCTTCCATTGAATTTAGGTTTTTGATAGTAATTGAGAATTTGATAAAATTATGAAGATTTGTGGGTTTTCAATGTCTTTGGGGCATTCCAATTTTAAGTAATATTTGTATGTCATCTGCATAGTTCTAGCAAGTGAGTTGAAAATCATTTATTTGTTCCGGTAATGATATCATGTAGCTGTTAAAAAGCAAAGGTGAGATGATTGATCCTTGGGGGACCCCTACTTTTGTGAGGTAGGGTTTGGACAAAAAGAGGGGAGAATAGATAATGTTAGTTCTGTTTTGAAAGTAGGATGTAATCCAGTCGAGAACAGTCCCTTCTATGCCAGCTTTGAGGAGTCTTTGAATTACGGTGTCATGTTCAACCATATCACAGGCAGCCGAGAGGTCCAAGAGAAGTAGTGCAGCAACTCCATTGTGGTCAACTGTTTTTAAGATCATCCTAGATTGCTATGAGTGCCAATTCAGTGCCTCTTCCTTTGTGGAATCCAGTTTGGTAGTCCGAAAGTATGGAATTGTCTTCAATGAATTGTGACATCTGGGCAAATGCTGCTCTTTCTATCAGTTTGCACAGGAAAGGTCCATTTGTGATTAGTCTGTAGTTGTTGGGGTCCTGCGGGTCTAGGTTTATTTTCTTTAATAATGGACATATGTATGCCCTTTTCAGGTCTTCAGGAAAAGTTCCTGTAGTTAAAGAATTGTTGATGATTCTTTTTACAGGTGTGGCAGCAGAAGTAGATAAAAAAAAATTCTTGAAGATGTGTGGTGGACAAGGGTCAGAAGGACAACCGGAAGGCCTGCTTGTTTCCATAATTATTCTTATTTATTCTTAGAGCGGATTTTAGGATAGGGTTTGGTGCTGATGGTTTTCTTCTGTTTGAACTAGGAGGCCAATGTGTTTGCCTTGGTTGTGAAATGAGTTCCCAGTTTGTTTGTGAAATCTTGAGTAGTGGGATGACTTCCTTCCATGCATTTAAGTTTTCAAAATTCATTGAGAATTTTATCAAATTCTTTGGTTGCAGATTTAGCATTTAGAATTCTGTCTGAGTAGTACCTTTTTTTAGCTCTTTTGATTGATGATTTGTATATTCTGTTAAGTTTTTGTAGCTGCATTTTGTCTTGAATGTTTTCAGTTTTGAGCCAGGTCTGCTGCAACCTTCTGATTTGTTGCTTTATCTTTTTATGTTCTGTGTTTCTCAAAGGTGTTGGTTTTCTTTTGTCCTGTTTAGTTTGTCTGAGTGTTATTAGGATATAAAAAGCTTCCTGTAGCCACTCATAAACTTTTGGAACAGACTTAATTGTATCTACATCTGTGGTGGCTGTTAGTTGTGTTTCTAAGTCATCAAAACTGAGTTTTCTCCATGGTCGATAGGTGCATGAATGTAAGTAGTTGTGGGGTGTGTTGAATTGTTTTGTTTTATGCTGGAAAGTTAGTGTCCAGTGATGTGCATGGGATTGTGTACAGTATGATGTAGGTTCAATGCGACTAGGCCAGTGGTGATAGCTTTTGGATGGGGCATTTTGGGTTTGTCAAACCAAATATTTAGGTCCCCAAGAATGCATAGGTTTCAGTATAATGTAATAAGGTTTGAAACTGTATCTAGAAAAGCGTCTGAGAATGTTGAGTTGTTAGGTGGAGGTGTGTAATGGAGGAGAAAGTTACAGGAGGAAGTTGGAGTAGGGTGGCATCTGGTGAGGAGAGCTTCACAACCTTGTATGGAAATGTTGTCTGTTTTACTAAGATGTATTGCTTGTTTGAATATAATAGGTAGTCCCCCTCCTGTCTTGCTCTTGCCTATAGAGGTTTGTGTGATGGTTTGATAGCCCAGGGGAACTGCTTCATGCAGCACTGGGGCCATGTCATCTCCCAACCATGATTCTATTATGAATAGTAAGTCATGTTGTGTGTCCATGAGCAGGTGTAGGAGGCTGGACTGGCTTGTAGTGAGTACCAAGGGGTACTTGCACCTTGCACCAGGCCCAGTTATCCCTTATTAGTGTATAGGGTGTCTAGCAGCTTAGGCTGATAGATAATGGTAGCTTAGCAAAGCAGCTCAGGCTGAACTAGGAGACGTGTGAAGCTACTACAGTACCACTTAGTGTCATATGCACAATATCATAAGAAAACACAATACACAGTTATACTAAAAATAAAGGTACTTTATTTTTATGACAATATGCCAAAGTATCTTAGAGTGTACCCTCAGTGAGAGGATAGGAAATATACACAAGATATATATACACAATAGCAAAAATATGCAGTATAGTCTTTGAAAACAGTGCAAACAATGTATAGTTACAATAGGATGCAATGGGGAAACATAGGGATAGGGGCAACACAAACCATATACTCCAGAAGTGGAATGCGAACCACGAATGGACCCCAAACCTATGTGACCTTGTAGAGGGTCGCTGGGACTATTAGAAAATAGTGAGAGTTAGCAAAATAACCCTCCCCAAGACCCTGAAAAGTGAGTGCAAAGTGCACCAAAGTTCCCCTAAGGACAAAATAGTCGTGTTAGAGGGAGAATGCAAGGAAAACACAAATCAGCAATGCAACAACGATGGATTCCTGTCTGAGGGTACCTGTGGAACAAGGGGACCAAGTCCAAAAGTCACAAGCAGCTCGGAGATGGGCAGATGCCCAAGAAAGGCCAGCGGTTGGTGCAAAGAAGCTCTTACTAGGCTGAAGAACTGTGAATACTGCAGGAACGACAAGGGCTAGAGACTTCCCCTTTGGAGGATGGATCCCCCACGCCTTGGAGAGTCGTGCAGAAGTGTTTTCCCGCCGGATGGACGCCAACAAGCCTTGCTACACGCAAATCGTGCGTTTGGCGTTTTTGGACGCTGCTGGGGCCCAGGAGGGACCAGGAGGTCGCAAATTGGACCTGCAGAGAGAGGGGACGTCGAGCAAGACAAAGAGCCCTCACTGAAGCAGGTAGCACCCGGAGAAGTGCCAGAAACAGGCACTACGAGGATGCGTGAAACGGTGCTCGCCGAAGTTGCACAAAGGAGTCCCACGTCGCCGGAGACCAACTTAGAAAGTCGTGCAATGCAGGTTAGAGTGCCGTGGACCCAGGCTTGGCTGTGCACGAAGGATTTCAGCCGGAAGTGCACAGGGGCCGGAGTAGCTTGCAAAGTCGCGGTTCCCAGCAATGCAGCCCAGCGAGGTGAGGCAAGGACTTACCTCCACCAAACTTGGGCTGAAGAGTCACTGGACTGTGGGAGTCACTTGGACGGTGTCGCTGGATTCGAGGGACCTCGCTCGTCGTGCTGAGAGGAGACCCAAGGGACCGGTAATGCAGCTTTTTGGTGCCTGCGGTTGCAGGGGGAAGATTCCGTCGACCCACGGGAGATTTCTTCGGAGCTTCTGGTGCAGAGAGGAGGCAGACTACCCCCACAGCATGCACAAGCAGGAAAACAGTCGAGAAGGCGGCAGGATCAGCGTTACAGAGTTGCAGTAGTCGTCTTTGCTACTATGTTGCAGGTTTGCAGGCTTCCAGCGCGGTCAGCGGTCGATTCCTTATCAGAAGGTGAAGAGGGAGATGCAGAGGAACTCGGCTGAGCTCATGCATTCGTTATCTAAAGTTTCCCCAGAGACAGAGACCCTAAATAGCCAGAAAAGAGGGTTTGGCTACCTAGGAGAGAGGAAAGGCTACTAACACCTGAAGGAGCCTATCACAAGGAGTCTCTGACGTCACCTGGTGGCACTGGCCACTCAGAGCAGTCCAGTGTGCCAGCAGCACCTCTGTTTCCAAGATGGCAGAGGTCTGGAGCACACTGGAGGAGCTCTGGACACCTCCCAGGGGAGGTGCAGGTCAGGGGAGTGGTCACTCCCCTTTCCTTTGTCCAGTTTCGCGCCAGAGCAGGGGCTAAGGGGTCCCTGAACCGGTGTAGACTGGCTTATGCAGAATTGGGCACCTCTGTGCCCAACAAAGCATTTCCAGAGGCTGGGGGAGGCTACTCCTCCCCTGCCTTCACACCATTTTCCAAAGGGAGAGGGTGTCACACCCTCTCTCAGAGGAAGTTCTTTGTTCTGCCATCCTGGGCCAGGCCTGGCTGGACCCCAGGAGGGCAGATGCCTGTCTGAGGGGTTGGCAGCAGCAGCAGCTGTAGTGAAACCCCAGGAAGGGCAGTTTGGCAGTACCAGGGTCTGTGCTACAGACCACTGGGATCATGGAATTGTACCAACAATGCCAGGATGGCATAGAGGGGGCAATTCCATGATCATAGACATGTTACATGGCCATATTCGGAGTTACCATGGTGAAGCTACATATAGGTAGTGACCTATATGTAGTGCACGCGTGTAATGGTGTCCCCGCACTCACAAAGTTCAGGGAATTGGCTCTGAACAATGTGGGGGCACCTTGGCTAGTGCCAGGGTGCCCTCACACTAAGTAACTTTGCACCTAACCTTTACCAGGTAAAGGTTAGACATACAGTATAGGTGACTTATAAGTTACTTAAGTGCAGTGTAAAATGGCTGTGAAATAACGTGGACGTTATTTCACTCAGGCTGCAGTGGCAGGCCTGTGTAAGAATTGTCAGAGCTCCCTATGGGTGGCAAAAGAAATGCTGCAGCCCATAGGGATCTCCTGGAACCCCAATACCCTGGGTACCTCAGTACCATATACTAGGGAATTATAAGGGTGTTCCAGTAAGCCAATGTAAATTGGTAAAAATGGTCACTAGCCTGTCAGTGACAATTTGGAAAGAAATGAGAGAGCATAACCACTGAGTTTCTGATTAGCAGAGCCTCAGTGAGACAGTTAGTCACTACACAGGTAACACATTCAGGCACACTTATGAGCACTGGGGCCCTGGGTTACCAGGGTCCCAGTGACACATACAACTAAAACAACATATATACAGTGAAAAATGGGGGTAACATGCCAGGCAAGATGGTACTTTCCTACACAACCCCCCCCAAACGAAGGACAATAAGACTAGCCATTACCTGATGAGTCTTCATTGTCTAAGTGGAAATATCTGGAGAGTCCATCTGCATTGGAGTGGCTACTCCCAGGTCTATGTTCCACTGTATAGTCCATTCCCTGTAGGGATATGGACCACCTCAACAATTTAGGATTTTCACCTTTCATTTGTTTTAGCCAAAGTAGAGGTTTGTGGTCTGTTTGAACAATGAAGTGAGTGCCAAACAGGTATGGCCTCAACTTCTTCAGAGCCCAGACCACAGCAAAGGCCTCCCTCTCAATGGCAGACCAACGCTTTTCTCTAGGGGTCAACCTTCTACTAATAAAAGCAACAGGTTGATCCTGGCCCTCAGAATTAAGTTGTGATAGGACTGCCCCTACTCCTAATTCAGATGCATCAGTTTGGACATAGAATTTTTTAGAGTAACAAGGGCTTTTCAGGACAGGTGCAGAGCACATGGCCTGCTTCAGCTCCTCAAAAGCTTTCTGACAGTTTGCTGTCCATAATACCTTTTTAGGCATTTTCTTGGATGTGAGGTCATTAAGAGGGGCTGCAATGGAGCCATAGTTCTTAATGAACCTCCTGTAATTCCCAGTGAGGCCTAGGAAGGCTCTCACCTGAGTCTGAGTGGTAGGGGGAACCCAATCAATAATAGTTTGGATTTTCCCCTGAAGTGGTGCAATCTGTTCCCCACCAACAAGGTGTCCCAGATAAACCACCTTACCCTGCCCTATCTGGCACTTTGAAGCCTTGATAGTGAGGCCTGCCTTTTGCAGGGCCTCCAAAACTTTCCATCTTTAGAATTGGGTTTTGGTACCAGTACCACAGGAGAAGCCCATGGACTGTCAGAGTGCTCAACCACTCCTAGTTCCAACATTTTCTGAACTTCTTGCTTTATGCAGTCCCTGACATGGTCAGGCTGCCTATAGATCTTACTTTTGACAGGTAAACTGTCTCCAGTATCTATAGTGTGCTCACACCAAGAAGTGGTGCCTGGCACAATGGAGAAGAGTTCTGAAAATTGTCCTAGGAGATTTATGCAATTATCTTTCTGCTCAGCAGTAAGACAATCAGCCAAAACTACACCTTCCACAAGAGCATCTTGTTCTGTGGAAGAGAAGAGATCAGGTAGAGGATCACTGTCTTCTTCCTGTCCCTCATCTGTTGCCATGAGCAGGGTGAGATCAGCCCTGTCATAGTAGGGTTTCAGGCGGTTGACATGGAGCACCCTAAGGGGACTCCTGGCAGTGCCTAAGTCAACCAAGTAGGTGACTTCACCCTTCTTTTCAACAATTGTGTGGGGTCCACTCCATTTATCTTGGAGTGCTCTTGGGGCCACAGGCTCCAAGACCCACACTTTCTGCCCTGGTTGGTACTGAACCAAAACAGCCTTCTGATCATGCCATTGCTTCTGGAGCTCTTGGCTGGCCTGAAGGTTTTTACTGGCCTTTTTCATGTACTCAGCCATCCTTGATCTGAGGCCAAGTACATAATCCACAATATCCTGCTTAGGAGCTTTTAAAGGTTGTTCCCAACCCTCCTTTACAAGTGTGAGTGGACCCCTAACAGGGTGTCCAAAAAGAAGTTCAAAGGGGCTGAAGCCCACTCCTTTCTGGGGTACCTCCCTGTAGGCAAAAAGGAGGCATGGTAGAAGGATATCCCATCTCCTGCGGAGTTTTTCAGGGAGTCCCATAATCATGCCTTTGAGAGTTTTATTAAATCTCTCCACCAGTCCATTTGTTTGTGGATGATAGGGTGTTGTGAACTTGTAAGTTACACCACACTCCTTCCACATGGCCTTTAAGTATGCAGACATGAAATTGCTTCCTCTGTCTGATACTACTTCCTTTGGGAAGCCCACCCTGGAAAATATTCCCACGAGGGCCTTTGCCACTGCAGGAGCTGTAGTGGTCCTTAAAGGAATAGCTTCAGGATATCTTGTGGCATGGTCCACTACCACCAAGATAAACCTATTGCCTGAAGCAGTAGGAGGGTCAAGGGGGCCAACTATGTCAACCCCTACCCTTTCAAAGGGAACCCCAACCACAGGCAGTGGGATAAGGGGTGCCTTTGGAGTGCCACCTGTCTTGCCACTGGCTTGACAGGTTTCACAGGACTTACAAAATTATTTTGTGTCCTCCGACATCCTAGGCCAATGAAACAATGGTACCAATCTGTCCCAAGTTTTCATTTGACCCAGGTGCCCAGCTAAGGGAATGTCATGTGCCAGTGTTAGGAGGAACTTTCTGTACTCCTGAGGAATCGCTAATCTCCTGGCAGCTCCAGGTTTAGGATCCCTATGCTCAGTGTACAAGAGGTTGTCCTCCCAGTAAACTCTGTGTGAGTCACTGACATCCCCATTAGCCTGTTTGACAGCTTGCTGTCTGAGACCCTCTAATGTGGGACAGGTTTGCTGTGCCACACTCAGCTCCTCTCTGGCAGGCCCCCCTTCACCCAAAAGCTCAGCAGTGTCTGCTTCCAGCTCCTCTGGTGTAGGTTCTGCACAGGGAGGGAATTCTTCTTCCTCAGAAGTAGAATCCACTGTAGAGGGAGGGATAGTAGGAAGTGGTTTGCTTCTACTAGCCCTAGCTTTAGGGAGCACTTGGTCCATTGTTCCAGGATCCAAGCTTCCCTGTCCTTTTTGCTTTTTGGCCTGAGCCCTTGTCAAAGCAAAAATATGCCCTGGGATGCCCAGCATTGCTGCATGGGCCTCCAACTCCACATCTGACCAAGCTGATGTCTCCAAATCATTCCCTAATAGACAGTCTACAGGTAAATCTGAAGCTACCACAACTTTCTTTGGACCAGATACCCCCCCCCAGTTGAGATTTACAACAGCCATGGGGTGGCTTTGTGTTATGTTGTGAGCATCGGTTACTTGGTACTGGTGTCCAAGTATGTGTTGTTCAGGGTGCACCAGTTTCTCAATCACCATTGTGACACTGGCACCTGTGTCCCTGTAGGCCTGGACCTCAACACCATTTATTAGGGTTAGTTGCTTGTACTTCTCCAAGTTATGGGGGCAAGCAACCAAAGTGGCTAAGTCAATAGCCCCTTCAGAGACTAAAGTAGCCTCTGTGGTCTCCCTAATCAGACCAACCCCAACTAAATTACCAAAAGTGAGCCCAGCTACTCCCTTGGATTGGCTATTAGTAGGTTTGCTCCCACCACCACTGCTATTAGTAGGGACACTAGGTGTAGCAGTAGGGGTTGTAGTGGTAGGAGCTGTGGTGCCTTTCTTTGGACAACTGGGATCTGTTGTCCAATGGCCTTTTATTTTACATAAATAGCACCATGGTTTCTTTTCCTTGTTCTGATTAAAGGAGGATTTGGGCCCACCACCCCCACCAGAGTGTTTTTGTGGGCCTGATGAAGACTCATTTTTAGATTTGTCCCCACCCTTGTCAGAAGACTTACCATCCTTCTTTTTGTTGCCATCTTTGTCACCCCCTGTATGAACTTTTCTGTTCACTCTTGTTCTGACCCATTTGTCTGCCTTCTTTCCCAATTCTTGGGGAGAGGTCAGATCAGAGTCCACCAAGTACTGGTGCAACAAATCAGACACACAATTATTAAGAATATGCTCTCTCAGGATCAAGTTATACAGGCTGTCATAATCAGTAACTTTACTGCCATGTAACCACCCCTCCAAGGCCTTCACTGCCTGGTCAATGAAATCAACCCAGTCTTGTGAAGACTCCTTTTTGGTATCTCTGAACTTTATCCTGTACTGTTCAGTGGTTAAGCCATAACCATCCAGGAGTGCATTCTTAAGAACTTGGAAATTGTTAGAATCATTTTCTTTTACAGTAAGGAGTCTATCCCTACCTTTTCCAGTAAATGATAGCCATAGGATAGCAGCCCACTGCTTTTGAGGGACATCCTGTACAGCACAGGCCCTCTCAAGTGCAGCAAACCACTTGTTAATGTCATCCCCCTCCTTGTAAGGGGGAACTATCTTATGCAGATTCCTGGAATCATGCTCTTTTGCAGGATGACTATGGGGAATACTGCTGCTGCCACCATGGGTATCTAAACCCATCTTCTGTCTTTCCCTCTCTATTTCTAAAGACTGTCTATCCAAATCCAGCTGTTGCTTCTTGAGCTTCAGTCTGGTTTGTTCCACTCTCAATCTATTGAGCTCCCTTTCTAACAATCTGTCATCAGGGTGGGTGGGAGGGACATTTCTAGATACAGAGGTATGATGGGAATGAACAGAAGGAGACCTGTCCCTTACCAAGGGCACCCTAACAGCTTGGCTACCAGCATAATGTGAGAGCACATCATCAGTATGATGTGATTCAACCTCTGTACCAACTATGCTAGACTGTCTAGTAATGGGCAGGCTGAGAAGTTTCTTTCCTGAACCTTTACCTGGGGGAGTCCCTGGATCAGATTGAGAACCATTAGCTACTTTTTCTACAGATTGGGCACTTATGGCCTTATCCTGTACTCTAAGCATATTAATTAACAGTTCTAAGGAAGGATTCTTCCCTACACTCAAACCTCTCTCTATGCAGAGACTCCTTGCTCCTTTCCAGCTAAGGTGATCATATGCAAGTTTGGACAGTTCAACTTTTTGGCCTGTGCCAGACATTTTTAGAGAGAGTTAAAGTGATAGACAAAGAGAAAAAAGTTTTCAGAACTTTTTGGAAAGACAGAAAAAACTTTTTAAACTTTTAAGAACTTTTTGAAAGTTTAGAAGTACTTTTCAGCACTTAGAAAAGAGTGAAAAGAGGAAATGCAAAACTTTTTGGCTATGTGTATATACACTGAACTTGTTTTGTATATTTTTCTCTTATGAAAAGTACAATGACAAGAGTGGTAAGTAGTCTCAAAGCACTTATCCCACCGCTGCACAACCAATGTAGGAGGCTGGACTGGCTTGTAGTGAGTACCAAGGGGTACTTGCACCTTGCACCAGGCCCAGTTATCCCTTATTAGTGTATAGGGTGTCTAGCAGCTTAGGCTGATAGATAATGGTAGCTTAGCAAAGCAGCTCAGGCTGAACTAGGAGACGTGTGAAGCTACTACAGTACCACTTAGTGTCATATGCACAATATCATAAGAAAACACAATACACAGTTATACTAAAAATAAAGGTACTTTATTTTTATGACAATATGCCAAAGTATCTTAGAGTGTACCCTCAGTGAGAGGATAGGAAATATACACAAGATATATATACACAATAGCAAAAATATGCAGTATAGTCTTAGAAAACAGTGCAAACAATGTATAGTTACAATAGGATGCAATGGGGAAACATAGGGATAGGGGCAACACAAACCATATACTCCAGAAGTGGAATGCGAACCACGAATGGACCCCAAACCTATGTGACCTTGTAGAGGGTCGCTGGGACTATTAGAAAATAGTGAGAGTTAGCAAAATAACCCTCCCCAAGACCCTGAAAAGTGAGTGCAAAGTGCACCAAAGTTCCCCTAAGGACAAAATAGTCGTGTTAGAGGGAGAATGCAAGGAAAACACAAATCAGCAATGCAACAACGATGGATTCCTGTCTGAGGGTACCTGTGGAACAAGGGGACCAAGTCCAAAAGTCACAAGCAGCTCGGAGATGGGCAGATGCCCAAGAAAGGCCAGCGGTTGGTGCAAAGAAGCTCTTACTAGGCTGAAGAACTGTGAATACTGCAGGAACGACAAGGGCTAGAGACTTCCCCTTTGGAGGATGGATCCCCCACGCCTTGGAGAGTCGTGCAGAAGTGTTTTCCCGCCGGATGGACGCCAACAAGCCTTGCTACACGCAAATCGTGCGTTTGGCGTTTTTGGACGCTGCTGGGGCCCAGGAGGGACCAGGAGGTCGCAAATTGGACCTGCAGAGAGAGGGAACGTCGAGCAAGACAAAGAGCCCTCACTGAAGCAGGTAGCACCCGGAGAAGTGCCAGAAACAGGCACTACGAGGATGCGTGAAACGGTGCTCGCCGAAGTTGCACAAAGGAGTCCCACGTCGCCGGAGACCAACTTAGAAAGTCGTGCAATGCAGGTTAGAGTGCCGTGGACCCAGGCTTGGCTGTGCACGAAGGATTTCCGCCGGAAGTGCACAGGGGCCGGAGTAGCTTGCAAAGTCGCGGTTCCCAGCAATGCAGCCCAGCGAGGTGAGGCAAGGACTTACCTCCACCAAACTTGGGCTGAAGAGTCACTGGACTGTGGGTGTCACTTGGACGGTATCGCTGGATTCGAGGGACCTCGCTCGTCGTGCTGAGAGGAGACCCAAGGGACCGGTAATGCAGCTTTTTGGTGCCTGCGGTTGCAGGGGGAAGATTCCGTCGACCCACGGGAGATTTCTTCGGAGCTTCTGGTGCAGAGAGGAGGCAGACTACCCCCACAGCATGCACAAGCAGGAAAACAGTCGAGAAGGCGGCAGGATCAGCGTTACAGAGTTGCAGTAGTCGTCTTTGCTACTATGTTGCAGGTTTGCAGGCTTCCAGCGCGGTCAGCGGTCGATTCCTTATCAGAAGGTGAAGAGGGAGATGCAGAGGAACTCGGCTGAGCTCATGCATTCGTTATCTAAAGTTTCCCCAGAGACAGAGACCCTAAATAGCCAGAAAAGAGGGTTTGGCTACCTAGGAGAGAGGAAAGGCTACTAACACCTGAAGGAGCCTATCACAAGGAGTCTCTGACGTCACCTGGTGGCACTGGCCACTCAGAGCAGTCCAGTGTGCCAGCAGCACCTCTGTTTCCAAGATGGCAGAGGTCTGGAGCACACTGGAGGAGCTCTGGACACCTCCCAGGGGAGGTGCAGGTCAGGGGAGTGGTCACTCCCCTTTCCTTTGTCCAGTTTCGCGCCAGAGCAGGGGCTAAGGGGTCCCTGAACCGGTGTAGACTGGCTTATGCAGAATTGGGCACCTCTGTGCCCAACAAAGCATTTCCAGAGGCTGGGGGAGGCTACTCCTCCCCTGCCTTCACACCATTTTCCAAAGGGAGAGGGTGTCACACCCTCTCTCAGAGGAAGTTCTTTGTTCTGCCATCCTGGGCCAGGCCTGGCTGGACCCCAGGAGGGCAGATGCCTGTCTGAGGGGTTGGCAGCAGCAGCAGCTGTAGTGAAACCCCAGGAAGGGCAGTTTGGCAGTACCAGGGTCTGTGCTACAGACCACTGGGATCATGGAATTGTACCAACAATGCCAGGATGGCATAGAGGGGGCAATTCCATGATCATAGACATGTTACATGGCCATATTCGGAGTTACCATGGTGAAGCTACATATAGGTAGTGACCTATATGTAGTGCACGCGTGTAATGGTGTCCCCGCACTCACAAAGTTCAGGGAATTGGCTCTGAACAATGTGGGGGCACCTTGGCTAGTGCCAGGGTGCCCTCACACTAAGTAACTTTGCACCTAACCTTTACCAGGTAAAGGTTAGACATATAGGTGACTTATAAGTTACTTAAGTGCAGTGTAAAATGGCTGTGAAATAACGTGGACGTTATTTCACTCAGGCTGCAGTGGCAGGCCTGTGTAAGAATTGTCAGAGCTCCCTATGGGTGGCAAAAGAAATGCTGCAGCCCATAGGGATCTCCTGGAACCCCAATACCCTGGGTACCTCAGTACCATATACTAGGGAATTATAAGGGTGTTCCAGTAAGCCAATGTAAATTGGTAAAAATGGTCACTAGCCTGTCAGTGACAATTTGGAAAGAAATGAGAGAGCATAACCACTGAGTTTCTGATTAGCAGAGCCTCAGTGAGACAGTTAGTCACTACACAGGTAACACATTCAGGCACACTTATGAGCACTGGGGCCCTGGGTTACCAGGGTCCCAGTGACACATACAACTAAAACAACATATATACAGTGAAAAATGGGGGTAACATGCCAGGCAAGATGGTACTTTCCTACAGCAGGTTGTCGATGTTGTGCTTGTTTTATGAGAGTGATAAAGCATTTATGAACAGGCAGTTTATAAAAAGTGTGTTAGTGGCAGTGTTGTTTTGTTTTGGAGAAGGGTGATCAGTATATTTTTAGCTTGCAGCAGGTGTGTTGTTAGTTGTTATATCTGTGTGAGGGTCACAATAGTCCTGTTTTTCAATATAGTGTTCCTCTTCCAGCAGGCTTAGGAGGCATTTTGTTGGGTCTGTGTTTGTCAGTGCTGGACTTTGTGGCTGAGAGAGACATGAAGCGTGTACATTTTCTTGTAGGTTAGCCTTATTATGTAATAGACAAGGGGATGCAAAGTTGTTAAGAGTGGCATGTTGTTTATTTTGTTTGCGTCTGTTTAGTGTGGAAGGAGTATGGGTTAGAGGTGGTGGTGGAGTATGTGGATCATTTTGTAAGGCTCTAAATTGTGCAATGGATGAGAGGCGGGTGAATGAATGTTGCTGGGTTGGGGTGTTTGTGGTAGATGTTTGTGAAGATTTAGAATGTAGGGGTAAAGATTTGTCAGGATGTGTATACTTTTTGTATTCATGAGGGTGGGAGTGGGTGTGATGGAAAGTATAATGAAAGTATGTGTTATTTTGATTTGCTGATGTGTATGGTCTATATTGTTTTCGTGGAATAGTGAGAGGGGATATTGATGTAGTGGCTTTCTGTGATGGATTTGAATGTTAGTTAGTGCTGGTGAGTGGTATTAGAGTATTACTAGGGGTGTTGATGTGTTTTGGATATGAGTGTATGAAATGTGTTTGTGTTAGTTGTGATGACCGGAAAAAGTAATATGTGTGATGTGGTGGAGTGGAGAGTGAGGATTGTATGGTTGTAGGTAATTGGTGGAGAGAGGGGGAGGGTGTTTGTAGATGGTGTTTTGGAAGTCTGGGTTTAGGTATTGTCATGATAAAAGGGGGTCTGGCAGGATCAAATAGAGAATAGTGCAGTTGCTTTCTATGAACAGGGAGTGTGTATCTGGATGGCTGAATGTAATGAATAATGTGGTTTTGTGTTGTGTGCTTGATGGTGGGTTGTGTTAGTGGGAATGGACAAAGTAGTATTTGCTGTGAGAATGAAGGTGTTTTACTGTTGTAGTTGTGGTGGATATGTGTATATGTGTGGTATATGGGTTTTGTCAGTTTGTGATGCAAGAGTTGGATGTCTTTGCTGATAATGTGTTTGCATGGTGATTGATGGGTAGGGAGTAAGGTCCTTTCTGCTCAAAGGAGAATTGGGCAGCATTTCTGGCCCTAGGCCTGACCATTCCTGAACAGGACCAAACAAACAACTGCCCTTGTCCTCTCTACCCTTAGCCATGACGCCTGGGCTGAGACGCCCTGAGCCCTAGGCTTAAATAGCCCTACTGGCCAATAGAATTCTAGTCCTAAGCCTAACAAATCAAATTTGTAACCCTAAACCCCACAACTAATGGGAAACCCAGCACTATTCACTAATTATGCCCCTAATCCTGACAACCAATCACAACCCTAACCCCAAAACCAGAAACCAATAAGAATCAAAACCCTAGTACCATTCACAACCCCAACCCAAAAATACAAGAACCAAAAGGAATCTCAACCCTAGTACCAATCACAACCCCAACCCTAAAACGCAAGAACCAATAGGAATCTCACCCCTAGTACCAATCACAAACCCAGTCCTAATCCCTAAACCAATAGGAAGACCAACCCCAACATCCTATCACAACATGATACGCAACAACCAATAGAAACCTATATAAGGGCCAAGTTAACTGAAGCCCCAGCCCCTATGGGAAGGGAGGAGGGAGCTGCTGCTCTATTCAGAATCTCCTTGGATACAGACAGGCTGAATCCACACTTCCAAGCTAGCAGAGGCTACTTTCCAGGTAATGGTGAAATTGTAATAAACACTGAAGTACTGTGTGTTACGCACTTAGAAATTTGGCTTTTTCAATGCAAAAACAAGTTATCCAGACAGTTTTGAAACACAATTTAAATCACAGAAACAGATTAAGCAGTCTCCTAAACACACTGGTTAGCCACTGAGGTGTATGTAGCCTTTTTTACTTTAAAAAGAAAGGGGGGCTTTATGCAGTCTTTTGCCACAAACTAGGAGGGAAATTCCAAACAGTCATGGCTAAAAAAACAGCACTTTAAAAAGGCCAAGCTGCCTGAAACACAGAGAGTCTATATTAAATAGGCACGGGTAGCAATAGAAAACCCTTTTAAACAAATAATACGATTTTCCAGAAAAGTCTGGGGCTCCTTACCTAGGTCTCCTAGGAATCTTTGATCACTGGGCTGTGTTAAGGAGCAGGGAAAAACTGGGCTCACAAAATGGAGGTGGCTGTCTTGGGGTTCCCTCCACAAACTTTAAAGGGCCAGGCCAGGTGTGGATGGAGAGCTCAGGTTGCCTGGGACTCAGAGTGCCAATCAGCAGGCCCCAGCCCCTGTTGGAAAGGAGGAGGGAGCTCAGATACAGAACGGCTGAATCCACTCTTCCATGCTAGCAGAGTCTACATTCCAGCTATGTGACAGTGTGGCGTGAGTCTCATTCACCTTTAGGAAATGCTCAGAAGTCCATATGTTGAAATTATGTGGCCCACATCTAAGGGGTGATCATGCCTTTCCACTAATTCATTTCAATTACTTAATGGTAAAAACAAGTGGACTCTTGGGTCTTTCTCACTATTTCTCCACATTTCCCAGCAGCAAGACATGGAAGGCCAGCAGGACCATGGCAAGTAGAGAAGGACCATAGCTGCAAGGCACCGACCCACCTCTACTGCAATAGAACATGGTGAAAATTGAAGGAAAATAAGGCACACAAGATGATTTAATAAAGGTTTCTGTGAGGGGAACACACAGGTGAACACATAAAAAGAGGTAGAGAACCAGGGCTCCATTATGTGTTAGTAGCACAGTAAGAAATTAGGTCATCTGAGCCAGCCAATAGCACCAGGGGATGAAATCATAAGACTACCTCATCCTGAGTCCACCTCTCCTCTCACTATTCCTCCCAAAAGCAGTGCTTGCCATAGAAAGGACAGCAGTTGAAGATTCATTTTGACCCTAACCTTCTGGAGCCATCATGTTTTCCCACTGAACTAGCCCAACTGAATGTCACCCCCAGAGCCAACATAGAATCTTTTGAGGTAGGTGGCATCTGAGCATTTGGAAAGTCTATGGAATGCTCAACAAGTTTGTCAACAACAATTTTCTTCCCTGCACAATGCCTAGGCGACCTTAAGCATGAAGAAGACCTGCCTCTCCTACTATTGAACTATTTCTAAGACCTCTTGGGGTCAAGCATATTTTCCCGACTGTTTTTGTCTGTCACTGCCCTTGAATGTGCTATTGTGTGTCTTTCCCCTCAAGAAGTGCAGGGCACTGCCTCCATTAACTCCAGTGTAACTGAAAAAGCTGTCACTGTCCACTGCCATATTGCTTGAGGAACTGAACACCTTTGCTTGAATGTCCAGCTTACACATCAACCAGGCTACTTTCAGGCTGTTCTTTCTGAGGCAGTTGAGGCACCCTGATGCAGCCCTCCCTCTGTGGTTGGGCCTGCATTAAGAAATGCAGCAGTTTTCTTATATGGGAATCTGGGTGTTGCATGAACCTAACACCCAATATGACCTAATGTAAGGAAAGTGTTGACAGGTCTGGACCTATTGGTAGTGCTATGGATGGGCCTGCCACTCTCGATGATGGGCCAGTTGACCTAGGTTAAAAGGGTGATTTTGAGGCACTGCCTGTATGTGCTTCAGAACATGGTGTGCCCAGTCCTGAATGTTACATTTGCCCAACCAGACAGATTGGTGGGTACATTGATGTGGACAGGAGAAGGAGCTGAGTACAGCTGGCAACTCTGAAACTTCCTAAGCTTGCAGGCGGGTTTGGTCTGCTTGGTCTGTTTTTACATTATGTCTCAGCTCTGCTTCAACATGCTGTGTCCTGGTTAGATGAGCTCAACTGACTGGCCCCGATCGCGCCTTAATCATTCCAGAGCTCCTTCTGATAGGAAAATGCATACCCAAGAACTCCCTGTGCCTTGTCTGCTCGGAGGTGGATGTGTGGCACAGGATATTTTGCAGAATCTTTTAAATGGCCTTATTTGCCAAGAAACTTCTTGTGTGGTTGTTACAGCCCTTTCATAGACTACAGAGATACATTAATTATACAAAATGGCTGAAGAGAGTCTGCCTGAAAGTGGGGGTCTTACACCTGAATAAGAGATGTATCTACTTTGCAGAGGAGCAGGAGCAATTTGGTTTGGAACATGGACAGTTCTTACATTACACAAGATTAGCCCATACCACCAGAGGGTTTTAACCATCTTTTGCAGATGAGCCAGGAACACATGCCACTAAAACAAAAGTTACTGTGCCCATCTGCAGGACTGGCTAATGTATTTAAAAAGCAGGGCACGACTAGGAATACAAAGCAGCTCTGTCAAACTTGCCAGACCATCCCCCTGACAAGTGGGAAGGGGGCTGGAAGAGCATTAGTGAAGAACTGCTGTTTTTGTTTCTGGAGGCCGCTATTGCAGCAATGCTGCAAAATCGGCCCCAGTAACAAAACCGGCCCCCACTGCTGGAAAACTGGCCCTCTCCCATCCAGCCTCATGGCGAAATGCCGATGCCCACTACAGCCAGTCTGGCCCTGTTCAAAAAGGAGATTCCAGCTGCTTTAAGCAGCCGAATTCTCCATGTGAAAAACTGTGGTCAGCTGGAATAAACTTGTATGGCTACAACTATAAATAGTATAGAATGTTAGGGGGTGGAAGGTTAGAATGTTGGTGAAGGGTGGATTGATGAGCAGTGGACATGGATGGGAGTTAAGCAGCCTATTGTCATACAATAAATCTTAACTCCAACACTTGGTCCAATCTCTTCCTTTTGGATCAGTACACTTAGGGCCATATTTATACTTTTTGACGCACAACTGCGCCAACGCGAGGGAGGCAGGGGTGTCTGTGGTGGCAGGGGAGGGCACCTCTGGACTCCTTCCGATCCCACAGATACCTTAACGCCTGCCTTGACCCAGTTGTTAAAAAACGGCTCACATCAGGCTGTGCACCGTTTTTGAATGCCCACCCCCTCCTGTGCGTCATAATGACGCTGGGGTATAAATAAGGCGCACAGGCCTTACAGTCATTTTTTGGAAGGGAACGCCTACCATGCATATCATTAACGCAAGGCAGTTTCCCGCTTCCCAAAAATTACGCACACAGTGGAATTTTGACGTCCGCGGGCGTCAAAGTTTAAATATGGGGCAAGGTTTGCGCCGAATGTGCGTCAAAATATTTGACGCACATTCGGCACAAACGGAGTATAAATATGGCCCTAAGTTGGTGACGAGTGGGAGACTGGAGGAAGCGTTCATCCATTTATCAGCGCAGAGCATGTTGTTTTGTTGCAGGAGCGGTGACGTCTGACAAAAGAAATCGCTGCAAGTTGCACAACAGTGTAGTTGGAATGGCGCATTGACAGGAACAAGCTTGCAGGTGAGGAGCAGTTGATCGTTCTTCATTTTTGGCTTGTGGAGTGTGTCGGTGTTTCCCTGTGATAGGTGGTAACTGGCAGGCTCCATCTCCTTTAGAAACAAAGAAGAATGTTTCTCAACAAACTCTATTTGGCTTAGAAAATGCACTGAGCATTTCTATATCGCAGCCATTTTTAAAGTTCAAGAAAAATATGCTCATCTCCTATGGAAACAGATCCCATAGCAGATTCATGGTGGCCATCTTAGAGAAGTTTGACATTATAGTTAAGGGACATCTATGGGCCATGTTTTGTTAAAGTATTTGACCAAATTTTCGGCAGCCATCTTGGATTGGGTATTATTCTACATTATTTTGAATTTTTTTATTTCTTGCAATTCATTATGCATGGGATGTATCTACAGCTGTTATTTTTGAAGTGACTTCAATGTAATTCTTTGATTTTCCACAGCTTCGATTTGAGATTATTATTTTAACAACCATTTGTTCGCTTGACTATTTAAATTACTTTCCTGCCATTTTGGATTAGGTCCATATTAATTGAATAATGATATAAGCAAGCTTTTCTTCTTCAAGATGTCAAACATTGTGCCTCCTAAACCATTCTTGCAAGTTGCAGGTGAGCCTCCTATGGAATGGGAATTATAGTTTCCAGTTTTTCAAGCATCTGTGGATGTTTTTGAGGACGAATATTGTTCTTTTCTGAGAAAACTCACTTTACTCAGGCATTGTTTGGGAGAAATGGCTTAAAGGAATTTAATAACCCTCCTCCTTTAGAAAACATAGGTGAAATAGATGTATTCGAGCAATGCAGTTGAAAAAAAAAAAAAACATTTTGGAAATAAATAAATACAGTGATTAAAAGATTAAAATGTTATTCTCATTCTCAAAAAGAAGATGAATCTATTTAAGACTATGGCCCTCATTATGACATCGGCGGTAAGTACCACATACCACCATGCTGACTGCCGCCAACATACCGCCACCGCAGCGGATTACAGCTACTCATATTACGACGCACACAGAGCAATCCGTCACTATACAGCCACACACACAAGTCCACCAGCCCAAAGGTCAGTGATAAACTGGCATTAGCAAAACCCACACCGTTACGCCAACAGAACTCGGCCCACAGCATTATTACCCACGAATCACCACAGTGGACATTCAATGGCGGTATACCATTGGTGCTACATACCGCCGTGCTCAAAATACACACACACTAACAAAACAACACTATATTGGACAGTTCAAATAACGCACACCTGACACCCATACACACACTACACCCACCCACACACACGCACCACTATAAAACACACACCCACATTACCCACAACCCTTTACCAATACAAACCTCAAGAGAGATAGTAAGACCATAGACAAGACCACAGACACACACCACCATCACCTATACACCATCCACACACCTTACATCACACACTCCAACACTTCACCCCACACACCCTCACCCACACCACTCACACTACACCCATGGCACCACAACGACACCTCAGATTCTCAGAAGAGAAGCTAAGGGTCATGGTCACGGTGGAGGAAATCATCCGGGTAGAGCCACAGCTATTCGGATCACAGGTGCAGCAGACATCCATTGCAAGGAAGATGGAGCGATGATGGAGAATCGTGGACAGGGTCAACGCTGTGGGACAGCACCCCAGAACAAGGGATGACATCAGGAAGAGGTGGAAAGACCTACGGGGTAAGGTGCGTTCTGTGGCAGCAAGACACCAAATAGCTGTACAGAAGACTGGCGGTGGACCCTCACCTCCACCCCCACAACTAACAACATGGGAGGAGCAAGTCTTGGCAATCATGCATCCTGAGGGCCTGGCAGGAGTAGGAGGAGGACTGTACTCTGGTAAGTCAAATTTCTATTACTATCACCCACCCTTCCTGCATGCCATGACATACCCCACCCTTAAACTCACTCCTATCACTCCACCACCTCCCACACTCCCTACCATCACAACCCACCCCTCCCAATACCAAGACCTGCATGTAACACCAATGCATGGACCCCCATCACAGACATGCAAGGACACCCATCACTAAAGCATGCACACTAGAGAGAATCACATAGCCCACCAAATAACTACTCACAAAAGTCAAAGTAGCCAGGGCAATAACAACCATTGAGTGCAATATACCCATGCACAAGATGTCACACGCAGAAACAATAACACTGCATTTACATCCCCACAATTCAGCCACCCAACGTCGCTGGAGATAGGGGTGCCAGCAACATCCAGTCCCCCCCAGAAGAGGCCCACAGTGATGCCAGAAGCTCTGACGCCTGGATCTGGATGACCAACCTGGCCCAACATGGATCTCCAGACAGTCGGTTACCCAGGCACAATCCCATACCATCACAGAGCCTCCACCCTCAGGAAACACCAGCACAGTACCCACCCAGCGGGCCCATACCTCTGTCCCGCGGACACGTGAATTAGCAGTGTGTCCACCACTAAAGGGACCCCAGGCCACCCCACAAACTCAGGACGATCATGGACCTGGGGTCAGTGGCAGTGGGCACACGGTTCAGGGGACAGAGGCACAGAACAACAGGGAAGCTGGGAGGACTGCTGTGCGACAGGAGGAGGACAGGCCCAGGGAACTGACTCTCCAGGAGGCACTCACCTAGATCCTGGGAGCATAGCACCATTCCCAGGAGAAGATGGGCCAGATACTGGACAAAATGCCGGAGAACCAGCGGCTGCAGGAGGGACAGTACATGGTGATCAGGGAGGACATGAAGAACATCAACACTACCCTGGTCACCATTGCAGGGGTGCTGGCAGACATGGACAATAACATAAGGGAGATAGTGGCACACAGCCGGGCCCCTACCACTAGCCAAACCGATGAACAGCCCTGCACCTCCGCTGCTGCTAGTGGACAGGAGGCCCTGCCACAGGACCAACAGGCCACTAGCACCCCTCCCCCTGCAGAAGGAGAACCAGCCCGCAAACGGATCCTGCGATCCAGGAAGAAGACAGAGACTATTGCCAAGACTCCCGCCAGGAAATAAGACTCCTGATTGTCACCCTTGTGTCCCACCCTGTCCACATTGAACTGCCATTGCTCCCATTCCTACGCTCCTTTGGACAGTGCACCTGTGATCCACATAGACTGGACTCCATCCTGGACTTTACTCTACCATCACCCCAACCCACTGCACATCCCCCTCTACATACAGTATTAGCACTTAAATAAACACCATTTGAAAAAAATACAAGTATGGAGTCTGTCAAATGATTAAACTATGTATTTGTTTAACAAGCTTTAAACACTGCAATACAACTGTACATAGGAATGAACTGTAGTTGGCTCCAGTCAACACACCAGGAGCGATAGTGAGGCACAAATATCTGCATATAGAGATGCCAAAGGGTACAGTGAGTGGCCATAGAAGTAGGAAAATCAGCACAGTGACAATGTCAAACACAAAATTGTCAATTAAAAGTGAAGTAACACTGTCTTACCTGTGTGTCATTGTAATTATTGTCTAATTACTGCACTTCTGTTGCCCTCATCCTCATCCTCTGCCTCCTCATCTTCACTGACAACAGGGTCCACTGCTGCCACACGCCCATCTCCAACCTCATCCTCCTGCAGAAAAGGCACCTGGCGACATAAGGCAAGGTTGTGCAACATACAGCATGCCACGATTATCTGGCAGACCTTCTTGGGTGAGTAGTACAGGGATCCACCTGTTAGATGGAGGCAACAAAACCTGGCCTTCAGGAGCCCGAAGGTCCTCACTATAACTCTTCATGTTCACCCATGTGCCTCATTGTAACGTTCCTCAGCCCTTGTCCTGGGATTCTGCACAGGGGTTAGTAGCCATGAGAGGTTGGGGTAACCAGAGTCACCTGCAGATATCGAGGGACAACTGTTAGACACGCACTAACCCTTAGGGCCCACAACATATCCATACCCCAACATCCACTGGGTGGGAACTAGTGCTCACCCATTAGCCACACCCGGTGCCTCTGGAGTTGAGCCATCACATATGGGATGCTGATATTCCTCAGGATAAAGGAATCATACACAGTCCTATGATACTTGGCATTGACATGGGAGATGTACTCGGCAGCCAGGCACACTATCTGCACATTCACTGAGTGAAAGCTCTTTCGATTTCTGAACACCTGTTCATTTCTCCGGGGGGACGGGACAAATGCAATATGTGTACCATCAATAGCCCCAATGAAGTTGGGGATAGGTCCCATTGCATAGAAATCAGCTTTAACTGTGGCCAAATCCTCCACCTGGGGAAAAACGATGTAGCTGCACAAGTGTTTAATTAGGGCAAACAGCACTCTGGTCTGCACTATTGAGAACATTGGCTATGACATTCCAGCTGCCAACCCCACTGTCACTTGGAAGAAGCCAGTTGCCAGGAAATGGAGCACAGATAGGACTTGCCCACGAGGGGGTATCCTGGTGGGCTGAGGGATAGCAGATATCAGGTCAGGCTCCAATTGGGCACACAGCTCTGATTGTGGCCCTGCCCATTCTATAGGTGAGGATAATGTGCCTGTCCTCCATTGTTGCCAAGTCCACCAGGGCTCTGTACACTAGGGGATGTCTCCATCTCCTATTCATCTGCAGCGGTTGCAATCTAGGGGGCAAAACGGTGAGCAGCTGGCCAGTATCCCATATTTCCAAACACTAGACTTCATTGCATGTTGTGTCTGTAATAGTATATTGTTGGATAGGCCCAAATTGTGCTTATGTGTATTGTGACGCAGTTAGGTGCCATGGCCTGCCCCCCCTTAAATGGCGTCCGTCTGTCCTGTTAGGAGGGACATGTGGAAATGAGGTAATTCTGCTGATGTTGTGTGCCGTTGTGGGAGGCGGTTGAGAACCGCCGTGGAACTCCTTATTGGTTACCATTGGGCCCTATAGGTTACAGTGGCCAATGGTGATGTACGCCAGCAGTGATGGTACACACAAACGCGGACGTGACCACCTTTTTCTATCTGTTCACTCACTTGCTACCTGACCTTCAACAGGAGAGGACGTACACTGCAATTGCTGCTGTGGCCTGTGTCTGGAACCGACAGTGGCTCGTGTCACTGGGGAAATGGCCCCAGCCTTCATCACGGCAGAGTTGGAGAGACTGGTGGATGGGGTCCTACCCCAGTACCGAATGCTGTATGGCCTCCAGACCAACAGGTGAGTACACTATATGCACAATGCATGGGGCATGAATGCATGGACTGGTGTGTGTGAGGGCCTCGTGTAGTGGGGTTGGTGGAAGGGCCCTTGGCAGCGTGCTGCATGTATGGTGGGCAATGTCTGTGTCTAAGGGGATGTGAGGGCTATGGTAGGCCATGAGTGTAACAGGCAGGACGGTCTGACTGATAACTTTTCCCATGTGTATTTCTCTGCAGATCAGCACCCATCAGAAAATGGTTATATGGTGTGCCATCGTCAAGGATGTGCAGATCCTGGGGTCTACGGCAGGCAGAGCACCCACTATCGCAAACGGTGGGAGGAACTGAGATGCTGGGCACGGAAGATGGCGGAGGCCCAGCTGGGGATGGCCTCCCAACAAGGAAGGGGTGCCTGTCGAAACCTGACCCCCACTGATGGCCCACATACTGGTGGTGGACTATCCGGAGCTGGATGGGCGCTTGGGGACATCACAGCAGCCACAAGGGGATGAGTACAGTGTCCCAATATAGAACTTGCACGTGGTGTGGTGGCATCTGGGTGGGGTATGTGGGCCTGTGGGTGCCTCTAGGCCAGGCCGGACATTGCAGGGTAGGTCCCATGTTGGGCAGGGTTTGATGTAAACTTCTTCCAACCAAGCTAGTAGGCATCCACCACTGGGCAGGGGTCTGTAGGTCTCAGGTATGCTGCAATTGGCGTTAGGTATGACTGTCAAGGGCTTGTGACTAGCATTGTGACTGTTAGTGCATTGCCTTGTGTGTAGGGCTGTTCTCTGTGTGTGTGTGTGGTTTACGCCAACAGTGGTGTTGTTGCTGCCATTGACCAAGTATATCCTTTGTCTATCCCCCCCTTTTTGTTTTGTCATCCTGTCCTTATGTGCATTAGCATCATCTGGTGGAGGAGCAGAGTCTCCAGCGATGGGTAGAGCTGCATCCCACAGGTCACAGGAGGCAGAATCCACTGAGGGTGAGGGCACCAGTGGGACGGAGGGTGAGGGGAGCACAACAGTGGAGACTGGAGGGGACAGTTCGGACAGTGATACCTCCTCTGATGGAAGCTCCCTAGTGGTGGCGGACACCTCTGTGCACACCCCAACTACAGGTACAGCCACCAGCTCCGTACCAGCACTGCCCTCCCATAAGCCCCTCAGCATGTTTCCTGTGCCCGCTCACCCAGGAGGGTGGGCATCTTCTTTGCCCTAGGCACCTCAGGCCCTACCCCAGTTAGCCCTGCTGCCCTGCGTGAGGAGGCTATTGACCTCCTGTGATCCACCTCTGTTGGGCAGTCAGCCATTGTGAATGCCATCCAGGGGCTGGCAGACCATTTGCAACAGACAAATGCATTGCTGGAGGGCATTCACTCTGGTATGGCGGCCCAACAGAGATAAATCCAGGCTCTGGCCGCCTCTCTGATGGCAGCCATACTCCCTGTTTCTAGCCTCCCCCCTCCAACTTCCTCTACCCAATCCCATTCCTCTCAACCCCAACCTATCCCAAGCACACAGGCAGACTAGCATGCACATGGGACAACACCCAGGAGTGGTTCAGGCAAACACAGGCACCACACATCATCCCACATGCACTCACACAAATACCATTCAGATGCAGACATACCAACATCCACTGCCTCTACTGTGTCCCCCTCCTCCTTGTCATCCATCTCCCTCCCAATAGCATCTATACACACACCTGCATGCACTACATCCTCATCCACTACCACCATCATGCCTATCACTACATACCCCTCACTTGCAGTCACCACCCCCACATCCATGCACACATCCCCTGTGTCCTCTCCCACTGCAAGCACTCAGACATGCAACAGCAATCCACCCCACAACAGCATCCAGTCCATGCACCTGCACCCAAAATCAGCAGACAGACACCTCCTGCAACCACTTCCTCTTCCTCCACTCCCAAACCTTCACCCTCTTCCTGCCCCAACGTCCCTAAGAAGCTTTTCCTCTCCACCATTGACCTGTTCCCTACCACTCCCCCGTCCTTCACATCAGGCCAGGGTGGCCAGAACCCAGATGCGCACCTCAGCCACCCAATCCACGGCCACAGTACTGTCGACAGCTACTGCAGATGGGAGAGGATCCCAGGCACCAGGTAGCCACACTGAAAGGGTGCCTGCACCAGGTGCTTCAAGGAAGGGCAAGGAGGCACCGCCAGCTGCTACAGGGAAGAGTAAGGAGGCACCCCCAGCTGCTACAGGGAAGGAGGCACCCCCAGCTGCTACAGGGAAGGGAAAGGGGCAAACCCCAGCTGCTGACAGGAAGGGCAAGGGGCCTGCACCAGCAGGCAGGAAGGACAGGAGGCATGGTGCTGGAAATCATTCTGAGCCCCCACCACCAACCATGGGGGATCAGCCGTCCGAGGCTGCAAGGGAAGGGCTGGAACCTCCCCCCACCACTGGCAGCACCGCCACCAGCACCGCCATCGGCACCGCCACCAGCACCACCATCAGAACCACTGCCAGCAGCAGCAGCCCCAGTGGGCAGCCATCTGAGGCTGCAGGGGAAGGGCTGGAGCCTTCCCCCACTACTGCCAGCACCGCCAACAGCAACGCCACCAGCCCCGCCACCAGCACCACTGCCAGCAGCAGCATCCCCAGTGTGCAGCCGTCCGAGGCAGCAGGGGAAGGGCTGGAGCCTCCCCCCACCACTGCCAGCACCGCCACCAGCACCACCACTGCCACCACTGAGCAGCCGTCACCGCCGGTGGGCAGTATGTAGTCCTTCATCCATGGGTTATTGTGCAGCCTGGGCCCTGTAAATCCTGTGGGTCTGACACCCAGGTGAGACACTGTGACCTTGCACTCCCCAAGATCTGCATCACTGGGCACAAAGCCCCCTCTAGAGCCAGTGGAAGAAGCCATCCACTCACCCCATCCTTCCCAGGATGAAGCTCACTGGGCACAAAGCCCCCTCCAGAACCAGTGGAGAAGCTATCCACTTGAGAGACTGTGGCCTTGCACTCCCCAGGACCAAGCAGTGGGCAAACCACCCACTTGAGAGACTGTGGCCTTGCACTCCCCAGGGCCAAGCAGTGGGAAACCTACCCACTTGAGAGACTGTGGCCTTGCACTCTCAAGGACCAAGCAGTGGGCAAACCACCCACTTGAGAGAGTGTGGCCTTGCACTCCCCAGGACCAAGCAGTGGGCAAACCACCCACTTGAGAGACTGTGGCCTTGCACTCCCAGGATAGAGTAATGGGCATGTTGCCCCCTCCAGGACCAGTGGTGTTGTACCATCTTCCAGCTGAGGTGGCCCCGCCATTCCCCGTCCCCCTGAGGTGCCTGTGTATTTTCGACCTGATGCCCCTGCTGTGTTCTCTCTGTGATGTTGCAGAAGTGAGATTGGGCCTTGGCCTATGTTTTGTGGCCCTGTGGCCCACGGACATTGAGGACTGGGCAATGTCCCTACATTTGTAAATATGTATATATGTTTGTATTTTGATGCACTTATTCATATGAATTTATCGTATTACACTCACTTTCTTCAAATAGTTTTGTCCTTGCATTATTCCTGAGGGGTACGGGATGAATATGTAATGTTATTGCATCTGGTTGTGTGTATGGTGTTGGGGGTGGGTGTGGGTATGGGTGTGTTGCATGTGTGTGTCACTCTCTTTTTCCACCCCGTTCCCTTGTGTGCTAGGCGGCAATACTCACTGTGGTCGTCTTCGCTGGCGTTGATGTTCATAATGCAGAAGAAGGTAGACGAGCATGGGGAATATGTGCATCTCGGGCTCCATGGTGTCGTGGTTGTTCCCAGAATATCCAGAGGTGAGTCCTTTGACTTCTGAGTTCTGTTTCAACCAAGCTTTTGATGTCGTTGGTACTGTCCCGGAAAAGGTGGCGGATAGGCCGGTCATAATAGAGTGGGCGGTACATTGTCTTATGCCTGGCTGTTGGCGGTTACCCCCGTGGGGCTTGTTGATTCCGCCATGGCAGTCGGTGTGTTAAAGTGGCTTTTTGTCTGAGCGGTTTCCTCTGTGGTCATAATTCAATTTTTGTTACCGCCACTTTATCACCCACCGCCAGGGTTGTAATGAGGGCCTATGTTTCAGCATTAAGGGCGCTAGCTGGTATTCACATATGATCAAGTCCTTTGAGATCAAATAATGATGAGGATAAAAAGTAAAAAAATCCAGGAAAGGTTATGGGCTGGTACAGAGACTTCATTGAGCACTAAAATAAATATTGGAAAAGGTTTTGAACAGTCAGAAAAGTTTGTGAGTGAGATCAGAGGCCAACATCATAACGCTATTGATGTCAGTACAGAAGTTGATGTAATAAAAAGCAAGGTCAATGTTAAACAGAAAAAAGACTTAGGGGGTTATTATGTCCCCAGCGGTAGGCGATAATGTAGCAGTAGTATCACCAACAGGCTGGCGGTACATACCTCCACATTATGACATTGGCGGGTTGGCTGCATGGCGTTAGCAATGCTACGAAAACCATGGTGGTAGGCCCTACCAGTGACAGGGAACTCTTTCCCTGTCACTGGTAGAAGGCTGACCCACCCCCCAAACACTCCCCAGTTGCCCCCACCCTCCTCCACCCACACCCCCTTCTCATCCTCCACCCTCTTCACACAGACACGCATCACACATACCCACACTCACGCACACTGGCATGCACGCATTCATTCATGCATGCATCCATTCATTCAAGCACACATCCCTACACGCATTCACACTGACATGCAGACACGCATTCACATTTCCATTTGCACATGCATTCTCACACATGCATAAACCCACGGCAAACAACACTACACACACAGTTGCATTCGTGCACACAACCCCACACACACACACACACAACGCCCCCTCTCCTGTCGGAAGCCAAACTTACCTGCATCCAGCTGGTCTTTTGTCAGGGAACGGGGCACTGATACCGCCAGTAGCGCCCACCAGCAGAACACCGCCAGACCGTCTCATGTGTCATGATATGGCTGGTGGCGGTCTACTCGTGAGGCGCTGCTTGTGGTATAGTGCCACCTTACCACCATCAGCAAGTATGGCACCAGCCAGGGTTCTGCCCTTCTTGTGGCGGAAATCAAGCTGTGGTCATAATTTGGCAAATGGATGGTAGCCGTGGCGATGGTCTTTTGGCGTCCGTCACCGCAGCGGTAGGCAGCTTTTACCGCCAATGTTGAAATGAGGGTCTTAGATTTTAGAGCTATAGATAGGAAATCCAATGGCATGTTATGTTACAGATCTGGTAGTTCTTACCATGTAGGCAATTTTGAGGGGTGTCCAGCATTAGACAAAATCTGTTTCAAATGTACAAAACAAGAACATTTTTGGACAGTGTGCAGAGCTATTACGTCTAACAAAATCAGCTGTGTTACATGTGATGAGTTTGATTCAGAAACATCTAGGCCCTAATTATGACATCAGCGGTCTTTTCCCAAGACTGCTGATGCCATGGGCACCAGGAGACTGCCAGTGCTGGCGGTCTTCCACCCGCCATAATATGGACACTGCCGGATTTCCGCCACAATTAGAGCAGATATCGGCAGTAGCCATGCTGGCGGGTGAGGCGCCTGGGTGGTGCTACCACCTGCACCACACCGCCAGAAGAACACCCCCAGCCATATTATGGCCATTCATATGGCCTGGCGGTGTCCTACTGGCAGGGCAATGCTGGCGGTAGCAGCGCCTCTTCCCATTCCCTGCCAGATGACCTCCTCACCGGACATGGTAAGTCGGAGGTCCGTCAGAGGAGGGGGGTGGAGGATGGGGGTATTGTGTGTGAGTGTTTGGTGTATGCGTGTGTGTATGAATGTGTGTGTGAATGTATCTGTGAGAGTTGTGGTGTATGCGTGGTTGTATGCATGTGGGTGAATGCGTGTATAAATGTTACAGTGAGTGCATGTCTGCATGTCAGTGTGTATGCGTGTGAGCATATGTGAGTGAATGCATGCATGGATGAGTGTGAGCAAATGTATTTATGGAAGTGGTGGTGCATGGGTGCATTCGTCGAGCGTGTGGATATATGTGTGCATGATTGCAGGGGGGAAAAGGTTTGGGGTCAGTGTTTGGGGGTGCAGTGATTCTAGAGGGGGTTTGGGAGGGTGCTGTGATTCAAGGAGGGGTGGGGTGGGGGTGTTAGGTGATTGCTGGGGGAAGGTCAGCCTTCTACCAGTGACAGGGAAGGATTTCTCTGCTACCAGTAGCCTTACTGCCATGGTTTCCGTGGCGGTGGTACTACTGTGAAAACCATGGTGGTAGGCCGGCTCATTATACCGCTGGCAGTCATGTGTTGACCGCCGGGTCGGAGATGCACATCTCCAGCTCGGCGGTTCATACCGCCATGGCAGTATGAGTGGTGATGTGACAGGTTGGCTGCAGCCAACTACCCCACTCATAATGTGGTGGTATACACTAAGGTTAAAATGAGGGCTTATGTGGTGGTTCTGTACTTCATGTTTTTGAACAACTAAAGGATTCCCTAAATGCACTTTGAAATTGGATGGGAAAATAATGTCTTTGTTGGTAGATTCATGCGCATGGTATAGTATAATAGGGAAATCGAAATTCAACAACTTATGGAATGGTTGGGAGTTATATCATCCAGATGTACAACCTGGTGGTTATTCTGGGTACAAAACTGATTTGGAAGGATCCTTTTGGTCTGACATTGAATTTAGTGGTAGGAGAACTAAAGCAAAGATATTTGTGACCAAGAAGGGAGATTCCATTTTAGAGTGGCCACATCAGCAAGATTTGGGAATGAAATTATATTCAAGTGTTTTCCCAGCTGGGTCGGTTATCACATCAGAGGTAGACAGCACTGGTTTTGTGAATGACTTAAAACGTTTGTGCCGGAATCTGTTTAAAGATGAGTGAGGAAAAATTCAAGGATTCAAACATAAGATTTTTTTGAAAGAAGGGGCTGTTCCTGTTAGACATAAAGTCAGGAAGGTGCCTTTGATGTATAGGGACAAATTAAAGGAGATGTTACATGACTTATGCCTCACAAAAGTGATTGAACTGATCAATTTGTCTCCTTGGGTATCTCCTGTTTTGATTTCTGTTAAAAGCTCTGGTGAGTTACGCTTATGTGTGGATTTGCATAGACTAAATAATGAGATTTGGATTGATAGACATCCTTTAACTAATTTGCCTGAGATGGTTTCTACTCTTGCACTGCAGCGGTGTTTTCAACTATTGATTTATCAAGTGTGTATCAGCAGATTGAGCTGGAGATAGAATCCAAGTATCTTACTGCTTTCATAACACCTAAAGGAATGTATCCATTTCTGAGAATGCCTTGGATTAGCGAGTGCGCTTTCGATGTTCCAAATTTCGATGAAGATTACATTAGAGGGGGTCACTGGTGCAGTGGCTTTTCAGGATGTGATATTCCACTGTTTGGGAAAATGTGTAAGGACATGATAAAAATTTACATGTAGTATTAAATAAACTTCAGGAGTAGGGCTTGGCTGCAAGAATGGAAAAATGTTGTTTCCAAAGAAAAGTTGTTGAATATTTAGGCCATGAAATTTCAGAAGAGGGAATCAAACCCAAAATTAATCATATAGGTACAATAGTTAATGTTTCCGCACCTATGACTAAGCAACAATTATTGTCCTTTCTTAGTTTGACAGTGTAACCAGACGTCTCCCGACGCCGGTCTACGAGAAGACGCGGAAACTGACGAGGAATACCCCGGGGGTACCCGAGGAGCTCTGGACGTCATGACGTCGAACGTCATGTACGCCAGAGAGGAAACTGGAAAAGGAGACGCGGAGAGAGACGCGAGCGGCGCGAGGGAGAGAATAATTTGGAAAGCCTCACGGGAGGAAGATGAACGGAAAAACGCGCACCAGACCGAAGCGCGTTCCCACCAGACGGACGAGCGACGTGGACGAAGAGAGACACTTAGGGAGCCTCCCGCCCCTGACCCAGCAAAGTCGGGAGACTACGAGGAAGCCGGCCGCGTCCCTGGAGGGGCGTGGCCTTCAGAGGTACGATCACCCCGTAAATGGGAGTGGGGTGCCGGGTGGTTCTCGGGGCTTTGGGGTAATAAGGAAAAAGGGCTGAGGTCCCATAAGGGAGGGGAAACAGTGTAAAAGGGGAAACGATATATCCTCTAACATCACCGAACCCCATACCTAACTACCTGTCAGCAAATAAAGAAAAGGGGACTTCCACCAACGTGCTGCGAGAGGGAGAAAGGCACGATAAAAGTAAACCCCTCACTCCTGCACTCCCACCGACCCTCACCAACCTACTAAACCTAAATAACCCTATATAGTTATTTAATCTCCACTTACCTGTGTTCTTTTCTTCTTTATTTTTGGGAGCCTGGCCCGCTGACATATGGGAAGACCGGAACTTCTTTAGCTGGACCAGACACCACCAAGAACCTTATCAGAAGCCTAAAAGAGAGGATAAAACAAAAAGGGGACTTTATTATTTTCGTTGAAAGACTAAATCAACCCTGTCATTGGGTGAAGAGGATGAATTCATCCTAGACCCAGACCGAAATAAATTCCTTAAACCCTCGAGCACGCGTCTGTCGCCTTAATCCAATATCCCTTCAACCCGGGATAAAGAACCCTTCACAGACAGAATTTTATGCAAATTTGTGCAAGAGTATGCTACGAAAGTTGATCCTCTCAGAGCTTTGCTAAAAAAAAAAAAATGAAATTTGAGTGGAATGAGTTACAGCAAAGATCATTTGATCTCTTGAAGACGGAAATTGTTTGTGTTCCTTGTTTAAACCCTTACATTGTTGGTAAAGATTATGCAGCGGCTGTGGATGCAAGAAGTGTAGGTTTAGGTGCGATTCTTATGCAAAAGGATAAAGGAAAGGAGTGGATTGGGGCATATGCTTTGCACGCCCTTAAACTATCGGAAAAAAACAATGTAATCGAAAATTAGTTAGCATGTACATGGACTTTTCAAAATTGTATACAATTTTTGTGGGGAACAAAATTTACAATCAAAGCTAACCACAAACCTTTAATTAATATGTTATCAGCAGGAGGTAGAAGAACATTGACAGCACTTCTTGCTCGTTTAGCTGCAAAATTGCAAGAATATCAATGCGTTGTACAATATGTTCCTGGTAAAGAAAATATTTATATGGATTGTATGTCACGCTTTCCATTGACGGATGCTAGAGAAATGGAGGATGTAAATGAATGTGATGTGACATATACTATTGAGGATTTGAAGGATGAGTGTATAACTGGTGAATCTTTGTGTGCAATTTCTGAAGATGTGCAGAGAGAATCTTTACTAAAAGATGAGGTGTTGAAATCGGTGAGTGAATATTTAGTCAAAGGTTGGCCAGATGAGAGACAATTAAGAGAGGATTTTAGCTTCTTTCTACAAGGTCAATGATGAATGAATGTTCAATAAGAGGATTATTTTGAGAGGTGATAAAGTTGTGCCTCCACAAAGTTTGTGAAGGAAAATGTTAACTCTAGCTTATGTGGGACATTCGTGGATGTCTTCTACTAAAAGGAGATTTAGACATTTCTACAGGTGGCCGAAAATGGATGACATGATAGACATTTGGGTAAGATAATGTATTCCTTGTACAGACAGTGCTAAAATTGCTAAAGCATATGTGGTGTGAAATGAATGCATTGAAGTGCTTTCTGGTCCTTGGAGAAAGCTAGGTATCAATATAATGGGTCCATTTGTAGTGGTATCAAAAAAATCATTCTTTGTTCTTGTTTTGATTGATTATTTCTTGAAATGGCCACAAGTAAAAATGGTTGAGAGAGGGGATTCTATTGTGATAATTGAATTCTTGGATAAAACATTTTGAAGTGAAGGTTTACCTAAGGAGATTCTGTCAGAAAATGGTCTGCAGTTCATTATTAGTGAATTTGAATTGTTTCTATCCAGTTGTGGTAGTAGCCACAACAAATACCTAATTACCATCCCCAAGCAAATGGTCAGGTAGAAATGTTCAGTAGAGTAGTGAAGTAATCTATCCAATTCGCTGTCAATATGTCATGGAGAAAGTCATTACAGGCAACCTGGTTAACATATAAGACATCTCCCAATTCTGTCACTGGGGTTTCACCTTTTGAATTGTTACGAGGTAGAAAGCCAGGATGTAAACGTAATTCTTGGTGGTTGAGAAAGAAGCGACAAAACAATGTTCCAGTCGATTTTTCTGCTGTCAGAAGGAAATTGATGGAACACCAAAGGAAGGTGACAGGAGTTAGGAAAAACATTCCTAACTCTAAGTTGAGTATGGGAAACTATGTAAGAATTAAGCTTCCGGATATAGTTGAGAAAGGTTTTCCCAGGTGGTCTGAACCTAAGATAGTGGTGGAAGTTTTCAGCACATCTGTGCATGTGGAAGATGGGAAAATTTGGAATTTGAGAAGAATATCAATATATAAAGGAAACCTGAATAAGGTTATAGAATATCTGCATAATGAGTGTGACTCAAATGTTCATTTCAATAAGGGGAACCATTTTCTAAATAGTCCTCCCAGTGAGGTCATTGATTTTGGTTTGAGCAATGATGTGGAGGAAGAAAATATGCCAAATTGTTCCAAAAACTTGCAAAGAAAATCTCAACAAATGTATAGCAGAAGCCAATGTAATATAAAACTTCCTAAGAAATGTAAGGATTATGTAATGAATTAAGATATTATTTAGTAGCATAATGTTCTTTGGATCACAATTTCTTTAGGATTTATGTAAAACCGTATTTTGTGCAAAGTATAAGGAACATATAAACATATATATTTATATGTTATTCTATGCACTTCTTGAATCTATATTGTATTTGTACATAATTTTTTTACAGTTCATATCATCATCTACGTGGTTATTAATAGTACTTGTGTATAGTCAGGGACTGGGTATTGTTTTTTTTTTAAATGGGAAGATGTGTGATAAGCTTGTAATAAGCTTGGATAGCTACATTTCTAAATGGTATAGAATGTTAGGGGGTGAAAATGTAAAAACCTTGGGGGTGACGGTTGCCGAAGGGTGGATTGATGAGCAATGGACATGGATGGGTGTTAAGCTGCCTCTTTTCATACAATAAATCTTACCAACAACGCTTGGTCCAATCTATTCCTTTTGGATCACTACAAAAACCTAGGAAAAACATGGGGAAATCAGCATAGAATCTCAGTTGTACTCATGTTATTTCTCACAATGTGTAATTCCTGTTATTTACCCACCCTTGGTAAGAGTGAATTCTGGAGAGGGGAAATAATGGGAATTTTACAGTCCACTCAATGTTGTGTCATTAATAAGATGTGCAAAGTTATCTAATGATATTTGATGTTGGAAAAATAAGGGAAATTGTTAAAACAAAGTGAAATTAAGTGGCACAGTTAGAACTGTGACACAGCAAGAGTGAGGTGGGTCAGCATTAAGGGTTTTCGGTAGATGAAAGAGAAGTTTTAAACATAATTTTCAGTTTTGGTAGCTGCTAAACGAGTCTTGCTGAAAATAACACATTAGATGGAAGTTATTTAACACAAGTGGTTGAATGCTGCCTGAAGGATTTGTGGAGTAATGGGAGTGAAACCTCAGCTTGCTGATTTCTTGAAGGTTCAAGACGTGGAGCACTGTCAAGGTTCTCGAACCTATGTCCTTTTTAGAGTATCAAAGAGCACTTAACCTCTTTATTTGAGTTTACCGAAATACCAAAGTCCTGAAGTGATCACCCAACCAACATAATATACAAAAGAGAGGTGGCTGAGAAGGGGCTCATTATGAGAAACACTTTAGTTGGTTTTCTGCCACTTTGAACTGGAGCTTGATTCAGTAGGTGGCTGTCTGCGGTGTTCATGATGGGGATCTGGCAGCGATGAACATGGTGGTAGAGGGCCCTTTATTGGGAGCCCATTTGATTCCAATACCACGGAATTTCCTGGTGTTCTTGTTATCCACTATGCGCAGCTGTCGAATACAGATGCTGTGCAGCTGTCAAGTAAGAAAAAAAACACACACATAAATTGCATAATTAATTAGTTTGTATTGTTTGTACGTGCTGTACAAATATGTATAAATATTTCAGAAGGCTGGCCAAAGAATAATAAAAAATAACTATTTTTTGTTGTTTTAAGTAAAACCGTTGGTGTTAATTATCATTTCTTTTAAATGATAGCAGCGAGCTAGAATCCTCAGAATGTTATGCATTACTCAAAGGAAACAAATGTAATATAACTGTCTTGTATGTTGGCATATGAATCCTGTGGTTGTGTATCTAACTATATTTTGTACCTTTCAGTAAATCCTAGGGACCCATCCCTCTGCTTCTTGATATATACCCAGATGTTCTTTCTATGAACATTGATTAGAGTCATCTTTTTTAAATTGTGTTTCATTAATGTTCTGCACCTCCATTAGCACTCTTTGACCTAATTGTTCTTACTCTGGGTCCCTCGCTCATGCCTAAGGTCTCAAAATCTTGCAAGTTTACATTTTTCAAGTTTACATAACTGCCATTCCAAAAGGGCAATGCGACTCTTGGTAAGCATGCTTTTTATTATCTTAAGCACTTGCAGAATCAGTGTCCATGCATCCTTTCAAGGTCTTCTCAGACATCAATCAAATTGGTCCTGGGCCTGCTGCCTTTATTTGCCTCCATTCAAAATCATTTTACTAATTGGTTAAGGTCACACACGTTGCCAGCCTCTGAAAATGATGGTTACATCTTTTAGAAATATGACCACAAAGTTTGTATTCAGATTTTCATATTGGTGTTAGGTTTTAGTGGCATACAATTGTGCTGTACAGAAACTAAATATGCAATGTACATTGATGAGTAAAATAGGCAGCCCTAAATAAAGGATGAAATCTCTGCATTACTTTATTGAGTGCATTTATAAAGCACACATTAAACCCAAAGGGCAGTGGAGCACTGTGCACATGTAGCAAAAAAGCAAGGATGCAGAGGCAAGCAGTTTAATTTACAACTGGAACCAAGGACACTGTCTCAAATGTTGCTATTTTGTGTTTTTTGCATACAACAGAGTGGTGTTTTGTACTTTTGCTTTCTTCCACTAGCATGCCACATTTGATTATGATTCTCTCTTGAGCTTGCAAACATGGATCGATATTTATCAGTATTTCACACAACACAACACAGGAAGCCACCTTGCTGTGCTGTGTGAAAGGGAGAGGGCAGGGATGTGACATATTTAACATTATACAGCCCATTCCTGCTCTATGTCTTTAATGGCACACAAACTGCTGCCTAGCACCAATGCACAATAGTGCAAGGGTGTCTGCATTGTAGATAGGATTGTTTTTTTGCAGGAATGGGCACCTTCCTGCACAAAAACAATCCTCAGAGGCATTTTACTCTTTCTATGTGTGCTGCATTCTGCAGCACACTTAGACAGAGGAAACAGCAGGAGAAATAAAGATGTATCTCCTTGGTGCGAGAAGAAATAAAGATATTTCTTCTTGCTGCATCTCTGAGGGGAGGCGTACAATTCTTAGGCATCCCCAGGTCTGTCAGTGTTGGTAAATCTGAAAATGTGCCAGAATGCATAGGTGGATACCTGGGAAGACCCACACTCCACCTGTGGAACACCTCCCTGCCACAGAGTAATGTAAGGCAATGATTTACACTGCCTTGGATTAATCTAGATGTATCAAGCTATGCAGGGTCATGCAAGGTGGCATTGCATGGCTTGATATATCTCATTTAGGTTATTCATCACCCTTGCATCCCCTTGTGTGGCACAAGGTTGTCACAAATCCTTGCTAAATATGAGCCGTGGGTTTTGCGTCGCCCTTGCCTTCCATGCATGGTGCAAGGGCAATGCAAACCCTTGATAAATATGGGCCATGGTATATTGAATAGTACAGTATTATGGAATATTACAGAATTATGCACCAAAATAATCTAGGCTCCTGTATGTATTGCTTAGACCCATGGCCTTCATTATCACAGATAGGAATTTATGTTGGAGTTGTTGCTTGTTTCATTGGAGGGACGGTTCTCTGGGTTTGGCTTTTGTGTGTAGAATGGCCTCTTTGGATGGTTGTGGGTGTGGCTATGACATCTGTGTGGAACTAGTGTTGGTATGATATCTTATCACTCATGTACACAAATTAAATACATGATAATTGGCATGTATGCAACAGTCATAACGTGCAATTTTGTTTGACAGTGCATTGTATGGATTGTATCAGCAATGCAGCAACCCTCAAAATGTAGCTTTTTCCGGTCTATACTGGCCCTCTCCATCCACTCTCTATATTCAGGGCCTGCTGGTCAGTTTTATTTTTTATTTGAATTCCCATAGGAATATACAACAATTTTGTGTTGTAATGCATGATCAAACCCCAGTGCAGTCCTGTGTAAGTGATGCTTTTTACTGGTGTAATTTTGTTCAATCTCATTTGTTATCATGTGAGGACAGACATGGTTTATGAACTGGGACGATGTGTTTGTAATGTGTGCAGGTGTGTGTACAATGGGGTTTAAGTCAGTCCTACTGAATTCTTCCACAGGTCTAGGAGTGTGCTAAAGACATGGTTAAGAGGTCCAATGTTTATACCTAGTACCATGCTCTGAAGAGGAGTAATTTTCTAGGCTACCTGCACATCTGGTTCTGGAAAGTTCTTCCCTTCCCATGTTAAGGCTCTAATATGTCTGGGATGACAAAAGACTAGAGTCAGGTGTCTAAGAAGTCTGGAGTGACAAAAGGATAGTGCCAGGATCCGTTGTGTGTGTGCCGGAGGCAGCCCTGTGAAATGTAAGTATTACAGGGAACAGCTCCTGGTACCCTACCTACACCTAGCCCCATTGTCTGACAGGAATACACAAACAAAACAACAGCATGGTCAATCAGAGTCATGTGACCCAAGACACTGGCGGAACCACCAAAATGGTTAGGGCAGGAAAATCCCAACTTTGCAAACAATCCAGAATCAGAATTTTAACTTGAAATCTTACTAAGGGGGTCATTCTGACCCTGGCGGTAAAATCCGCCAAGGCCAACGACCGCGGGAGCACCGCCAACAGGCTGGCAGTGCTCCCTTGGGCATTCTGACCGCAGCGGTACAGCCACGGTCAGAAACGGAAAACCGGCGGTGTACCGCTGGTTTTCCGCTGCCCTGGGGAATCCTCCATGGCGGCGCAGCTTGCTGCGCCGCCATGGGGATTCCGACCCCCATACCGCCATCCTGTTCCTGGTGGTTTTGGCCGCCAGGCACAGGATGGCAGTATGGGGTGTCGTGGGGCCCCTGGGGGCCCCTGCAGTGCCCATGCCAATGGGCCCCACCAAGTAACAGGGCCCCACCGTAACAGGGCCCCACCAAGATTTTCAGTGTCTGCCATGCAGACATTGAAAATCGCAACGGGTGCAACTGCACCCGTCGCACCCCTTCCACTCCGCCGTCTCCATTCGGTGCCGGCATCCTCATGGAAGGGTGTTTCCCGCTGGGCTGGCGGGCGGCCTTCTGGCGGTCGCCCGCCAGCCCAGCAGGAAACCCAGAATACCCACGGCGGTCTTTTGACCGCGCAGCGGTATTCTGGCGGTTCCAGCCAGGCTGGCGGCTCCCGCCGCCGGCCGGGGTCAGAATGACCCCCTAAATCTTTAAAGGTGTTCATAAATTACAGTTTGTTTGGTCTAAACATGATATTTCTACCTGCTCCCAATAAAAAATGAACAGCTTTTAAATATAAAAAGGTAACCTCAATGTTAACCTATTGGAGAGGTAGACCTTACTGCAGTGAAAAGCTAACTAAGGAATTTTTTACTACCAGGACATGTAAGACTTCATAACACATGCCCTAATTCTTACATATGATACACTCTACCTTATGGACTTTTGAGGGCCTACCTCAGGGGTCACTTATTTCAATTAAAATTGAAGGTTTAGGCCTGGCAAAGGGTTGATTTTCACAGGTTGTACTGGAAGTTTTAAAAAAAGCACTAGAGGCTGAAGTGGCAAGCATTTGAATTTATTTTAGGTGCTACTTTAATGGATGACACAATGAGCACTGTAGGCTCACTTGTTGCAGTTCATTTACAGGCCTAGGTACCATGTAGTAACATACACTAGGGGCTTACAGGTAAATTAAAAGTGCCTATCAGGTGTAGGCCAATTTTACCATGTTTTATGGAGAGAGAAGAAGCACTTTAGCACTGGTTCGTAGTGCTAAAGTGCACAGAGTCCTAATTCCAACAGAAACAATTTCAGAAAACAGGAGGAATGAAGGCAAAACGTTTGGGGGTGATTCTGCAGAGAGGTCCAAGAGAAAACAAGACAAAATATGAGGCAGTACATACAATAACATGATAAATAATTACTTTATATGCTTTGTACACTATCACTTAGTGCCTAGTGTGTAGAGGGTATGGATGGAGAAAGAGAAGACAGGAGAACTCAAATGGGCAAGATGGATAACAGTAGAAGAAGGGTCAATGCTTAGTTTCTTCAAGAGTAGTGCAACTTTTCTTTAGTAAAAGTAAAGTAAAAGTAAAGTATTGAAGATATATTTTGCTGTTTATTAACTGATTCAAAGTATAAAGAGAAAACTAAAGATGTGTGATAACATTTCTGAGGGTTTCAGGTTGTAATCAGACAGCTAAATTTACACAAGTTGACAAAGTTATGAGTAAATGTACTCTTGAGATTAGGTATAAGTTTATATTATTGATACTTATCACTTCAGACTTACATGTCTCTAAGCCCTCAGTTCACAGGGTGTCTCCACCACTTTGGAGCAGGTCTCCCTATGGTAAAGTACATGAAAACTAAGATATATATATATTTATATATATATTTTTTTTAAAATATTTATTTACAATTTTATGTAAACAACATACAACAAAAAATAAAGTACCACTTTGGCCCTTACAATAATAAATCAATCAGTTACTTTTAACATATTTTCAGCTCTCCAAGCGTTTGCCATGTCCCACGTCTCAGTAATTCTCAAACATCAAGCAGAGGGAGACCGAAAAAGTTGCCGAATGTCCATATAGCAGTATTCCCCTGCCGAAAGGACCTAACAGGGCATCGAGACCAAGGGCAGGACCAAACATATGTGGCAAAAAAAAAAAAGAGAAGACAAAAAAAAACCTCAAAAAGAAAGAGAGAAAAAGCCGGGAGGAACAAGCATCACTCTCAGCAACATTTCCATACAGCCGCAACCCATCGAAGAGGGAACAACACTCATTATGTCAAAATACACATCCGCAACAGGTCCTTCAGACAGACGCAGATTCAAGGTAGGATCGAAGAGGTGCCCAAATGTCCCTGCGCTTAGCCAACAATAACATCATACCAACCAGGCGATGCACTGTAGTCTGCACTTCATTCACTCCTCCCAGCAGCGCCATCAAGGGAGATGGGGGAATCTCCAACCCAATCATCTCAGAAAGTACACAAAAAACCTTCCTCCAGGAGGCACACACTGCCGGACAGGTCCACGCCAAGTGCAGGAAATCAGCAGCAGGGGCCTGGCATCTTACACATACATCATCCGCTCGCAACACCATAGCACATAAACTTCGAGGGGTATAATACAGACGGTGCAAAAACTTAAAGTGTATAAGGTGCAACCTATAGTTAGGTGACAACTCCTTCATATGCGCACAGCACATCCTCCAGTCATCCTCCGTAATGTTCTCCCCCATATCTTCTGCCCATTTCACCCTTACACACAGCCCCGTCCCCTCTCCCTGCCGCTGGGTACTACCATAGAGCTTAGTGATAAGCCCCTCAGATGACCGCACATTCCACAACACCTCCAATGTGCGACAAGAGGTTGGGGTCGCAGGCAAGCAGGGGTTGCGAGCATGCAGCATAGCGCATATCCGTAACACGTAAAAACGGGGGAGCGCAGTGGCCGCTCTATCCCCAGGATCTCTTCCAGGGACATCAATCTGCCATCCACAAACCAATCATCGAGGGTTATCAAATCAAAGGCCTGTAGGAAACTCCGTAGCCGTGAGTCCTGAAACATCACCTCATCTCAGCAGCCGCCACATGCATAGACGGTGCAAACGGCACACTCATCCCAGAACGCTTCAGCAAACCTGACCAAGCCCGGACCGTGGAGGCCACTGTATCTATGCCTCGAGGGCGAGCTCTGCCCAAATTGCCCAATACTCGCTCAAGCCCATCTGGCCACACCGCATCACTTTCAGGAGCCAGGTGTGGCAGATAGCGTATTGGGGTGATCCAATAATATGCAAACAGAGCCTGTGCGCAGAGATAATAGAGCTCTAGATCAGGGGCTGCAAGTCCACCCAACTCAAATGGCAGCACTAGTTTTTTCCAGGCTATGCGAGGCTGACCCCCTGCCCAAACCAATCGGATTAGCGCGGAACTAATGCGCTGCAAAAAACTAGCTGTAAGCACCAGCAGAAGGTTGAGGAACAGATACAAAAATTTGGGCAGTACAAGCATCTTAGCCACCGCGATCCGTCCAGTCAGGGACAATCGCAAGGAGCGCCATGCGGTGACCCTATCTTCCAGCCAGGCCATGGCCTTACCATAGTTGGCAAGCCAGAGCGTCTCAACATCACACCTCAACCAGATGCCCAAATATTTAACAGGACCATCCGCCCACACAATAGGGTAGCGGGACCGACATATTGCCGTTCCAGACGACAGAGGCAGCACAACGGACTTAGTCCAATTTATCGCCACTCCAGAGATGCCTCCAAACCTGACAATTTCATCCAGCAACAAGTCTAGGTTGCGCACAGGATCTCGCACATACAGCGCCACGTCATCAGCATACATTGAAATCAGAATCGCTCTCTGACGGAATGCCAGCTCCCGCTCACTGTGGTGCTGTCTCAGAAAGGCTGCCAGTGGCTCCATCGCGATCGCAAAGAGCAATGGTGACAGGGGGCATCCCTGCCCAGTTCCACGCGCCACCGTAAAGGGCTCTGACACACATTCATTCACCCGTAGGCGAGCCACTGGCTGCGAATATAGCAAACGTATCCAGTTCACAAAATGACTACTTATTCCCACTCCCTCAAGGAGCGCAAACAGATATTGCCACAGCAATGAGTCAAACGCCTTAGTAGCATCTAGGAACACCGCCACAGCCCCATCATCGACGGGAACTGAACCAGCGACAGCAAAAAACGTACGCAAATTATGTGCCGTGGACGGTCCCGGAATGAACCCCGACTGATCCGGTAGCACCAGTCTCGTCCTAAGAGGCCGTGCCGCGATCATTTTGGCTAATATCTTATTATCAATGTTGATCATTGACAGGGGCCGGTACGAATCACAGGTAACTGCAGCCTTCCCAGGCTTGAGAATCATAACAATAAGCGCCTCGCGCAGAGAGGCCGGGAGCACTCCATTCCGCAAGGCCTCGTCATAAACCTCCAGTAGATAGGGCGCCAAAATGTCTGCATATTCTTTATAAAATGCCAAAGTCAATCCATCCAACCCAGGGCCCTTGTCTCCAGGAAGGCTCCGAATGGCAGCCTTCACCTCTTCTATAGTGAAAGGAGCATCAAAGTATTCCCTAGGCGCCCTGTCAAACCAGAGGAGTTAGAGAAATTTTCCTGAATCACCTCCACAGGCACCACAGAGGGTGCAGAATAAAGATCCTGGAAAAAGGTAGTAAAGACCTTCAGAACCTCAGACGTACCAGCCACTCGCTTCCCGCTTGGATCATCCATTTCAGTCACATAGCCACTAGCCCACGGCCTGCGGAGTAAATTCGCCAAAGTGCGCCCGGCTCTATCACCCTCTCCATATCTCCTGGCACATGGAAATTTCCCCAAATTCTCTCAAAGAAGCCTCTTCATACACAGACTGCAGCCCTCAAGGCCGCCAATGTGTCTCCGGACCAGTCCAACACCAATCGAGCCTCCAAATCCGCAATACGGCTCTCACACTCAGCCAGCTCACGACGCAACGCCCGCAGCACGCCGTGTTGCTTTGAAATACATATCCTGCGTACAACCACCTTAAAGGCTTCCCACAGCGTACCAGCCGACTTCACCATGCCCACATTCTGTTCAAAGTAAAGATTAATATCACGACGCAGTTCCTCACAGAACAACTCGTCTCTAAGTGACCCAGTCGGCAACCTCCACATATAGGCCTGAGCAGGTCCGCCAGGCATCTCTAGCTCTACTCGCATGATCCGACAGCGTGCGTGCCATATGATCAACCGAGCGGGTCCATAAAGCCACATCGCAAGAGCCTATCCAACGGTCAAGGCGCGACCAGCTGTTATGCACATAATTAACACAAGTGCCTTCCCGTACCGCAGGGTGTTTCATCCGCCACAAATCTACCAGCGACGCATCGTCGATGATCGCAGATAAAACGCGAGCAGCAGAAGTACGCTGTGCCCACGCATAGCTTTCTCTATCCAAAATGGGATCAAGGGCCACATTGAAGTCTCCTCCCCAAAGTACAGTTCCTCCCCCCAGAGACTCAATCAGTCGCCAGACCTCACTAAAGAACTCAGGATCATCCGAGTTAGGCCCGTACACCAACGCAAGGCGACACAGCTTATCCATCAACACTCCGCTAAGCAGAACATACCGCCCCAATGGGTCAACAATCACCTTACGAGTACGCCACTGCAACCCCTTGCGTATCAGAATCGCCACGCCTCTAGCATAGCGCGAGTACACAGATCTGTGTCATTCCCCAATCCATCCCGCCTTTAAATAATGCAAGGTACTCTCCACCAGGTGTGTCTCCTGCAGCATACATACATCTATATTCTACCTCTTAACATATGCCGACATAAGGCGCACCTTCCGTCTGTCATTCAAACCACGCACATTCCATGTTAAGCAGCGAATCAGAGACTCTCATCTGTGTCATCTATTCTCCTCAACGAACATACAGCGCAATTCCATCACTCCTCCATCCCGGCTAATCTCCCGAAACCACAAAACACAAAAAGAAAACCAAAAGGGCACGCAATACAACAACCCCAAGAACCCACTCAGCCCCCACCCACACAGACCCCCCAAACGGGTCAAAGGCATACCCCTCCCCCCAAAAAACATAATTACCCAAATATGCAGATAATGGGGACTCATGCAGAGGGCAGAATCGAGCCGCCCAGCCCGCCTAGTATCAGGCAGGGAGGGCAGGCGGGGGCCCAGCACAAAAGGAGTGTCTTCAGGACGAGCAGCACAAAAAAAATGCATCTCACATCTAGCTGCAGCGGCGCATTCTCTGCTGAAAAATGTCAGTGACGATCAGTCATTATCGCTCAGTGACTCTCGCTCTGCAGCACTCTCAGCCACTGGCACCACCTCAGACTTCCGAGGAAGAGACTTGGCGTATCTCGCCGCCAGCTTCGGATCCGTAAAGAACTGAAGGGACCCACCATGTTGCATCTTTAGCTTTGCCGGGTATATAAGAGAGAACCTAGTGGCAGTTTGGGCCAGTGAGCGCTTCACCGGCAAAAACGCCCTGCGCGCTGCCTGTACGCCAGGGGCATAGCCTGGAAAGAAGTTCAATTTAGTGTTTTTATAAATCACCGGGCGGCGCTCCCTGGCCAGTCACAGAAGCGTGTCACGGTCTTGATAATTCAGAAGCCGAATAATGACAGGGCGCGGGGAGCTCCAGGCGGGGGCCGCGGCCCCAGCGATCTATGCGCCCTCTCCACTACCAGCAAACGGGACAGCTGGCCGGGGAAAAGGTCAGACAGCATCTCCTCCACAAAATCTGCCTGTCTATGGACTCGGGTAGTGCTATTAGCCTGAGATTGTTCCGGTGCGACTGGGCTTCCAAATCTTCGTTCTTTGCCTGGATGACCTCCAACACCCTCTCCATGCGCAGCAATCGTTCACTCTCACCTCGCTGCGTGTCTTCCAGACTGGAGGTACACGCTTCCAACTGATCAAGGCGGGAGTCATGTTCGTCCACCCGAGTCTTGATGCGATCAAGTTGCTCTGTCACATGATCTAGCTTCCTATCTATGCCAGCCAGACTGGTTTTGAGGTCCAGCAACATAGCCTTTACCGAGCCATTTGAATTCTCCTCATCCGTCGCAGGCCCCTCCGACTGGGATGCGGGTGCACCCCCCTTCCGTCTACCCTCCTCAAAGGAGAGCTTAGCCTGCCTCTGCTCCGCCTTCCCCATCACTCAGCCAGCAGATCGTCGTCAAATACACCCCACTAACCTCCTTGAGAGTCCAGGAAAGGAGGCCAGATATTCAGTCCACCTTCACAAAGTCCACCAGGCTCCTGCTAATCAGCTTTATCCAGTGCCAGCGGTGCTATGAATCTCGCCAATTTCCGACGACAGGCAGGCCGCTGTACCAACGGCACCCGGTCAGAGCACCACCACACCAGTTTTCACTCCGGTCCCTTCCTTCACCACCACCGCGCCTCCGGGCTCCGGTCACAATCCCACCACCTTCGCTGTCCAACCGTCTCTGACTGTGTCCCCCAGGCCACACAATCAACTCTGCCACACCAGCAGCCCACACAGCAGCGCAGCAGGGGGGCACAGCAGCCTCACCAACCTCCAGAGTCCAGGCCCAGAACACAGGGGCCAAATCACGCCAGTCCGCCGCTCCTTGTATCTCTCCACACCGGCCCCGATAAATCAGGCCCGACACCGGCAGCCAGCCACCAGGCTAGATAGGTCCATTTACAGGGGGGGAGGGAGACCCTCCCCATGGTCCGACCCAACCACCGAACGACTCCCCGGAACCCCCCAGGCTCCAATGACACTCCCCTCCAAAGGCGGCCACCAAGGTCACCAGTCCTTCCCAGCAGGAGGGGCTCTCAGGCCACCCAGCGCCCGAAACCGTCCGCGCGGCTGCCCGGCCTCCAGGCCGCGCGGTCCAGTTCCTCAAGGCACAGCCGCGGTCCCCAGGCCCAGCGAGGGAAGGCCGTCAATTGTAAAGGAGGAGGAGGGGGTGCCCGCAGCACGACTCCACCGCCGTTATGGCCCCCCAGCGCACCTCAGTGAGCGCTGCCCCTTAGGCCCTCCAGGTTCCCCGAGGGAAGCGCAGCCCAGCCCCGTGCAGCGCGGCGGCCGGGAGCACGCTGCGCCACGAGGAGGCCGGTTCAACCTCCTGCGCCGTACGGCAATCTCGCCACTGCAGTGGGGCGAAGCCGCCGATATCAGGCGCTCCCCACCCTCTCATCGCTCGGCTAGCTCTGCCCTGGCCTTTGAATTTTACAAACTGGGCCCCCGCCGGAACAGAGCCTCAAGGAGTGCCGGGCATCTTGCCGCTGGCTAGCTCCGCCCCCCGAGAAATTTTGAAAACTAAGATATTTTAATAATTCTTTAACACCTATGTAAACTATTTAGATGTGAAATAAAGAATACATCAATTTAAAAGAAATATTAGTCTAGAGTTACTAAAGAAAATGTACAGCTCATAATCTCATTAAATTAAATATGTATTAAATAATACATAATTAATGGGCATTTATGCATATTGTGTTCATACATATTTTTTTTTAAACATCCTCACTAGCATTTCAATATATCAAATAATATATTAAATGTAATTAATGATTGTATTTTTGTATTAATTAAAAATACTTTCAATTAGGTAATCATTTATTTTTAAAATTATAAACTATTTAATAATGAAATGAATCTAAATTTTCACACTAAAGCAATTGCATCTATATTTAGTTTTAAAGTCAATATAATTTAATTTAACTTTATTTCCTGTGGGTATTATTTTAAGTCCATGTCTCCTTTATTGTTTATAGGAGTGTGTTATGGTACCTGTGAGTGACCATCTGTGGTGGCAGAAACAATCCAAGACTAGGATAGAGAAAGTAATGCCTATTTTATGTTCTTTTGGGTTTTAGTTACTTTAGAAATGCAGGCCTATATTTATGAAATGTGTACTGATGTATTCATAAAGTAAAGCTGAAGACTGTCATTCTACGCCTTTCACTCAAGCACACTTCATACCTATGTTGGATTTATCAATGCGTATTTGTTTTCAGCATGTCTTTTTAGCTGTGAAGCACAGGGGAAGGGAAAACACTTCAAATCCTGAAACAATACAGAAAGATTTGAAGAGCAAATATGCTTCAGATGTTCATGTTCCTTGCAGACATACCAATCTTTGAGAGACCTTCTCAGTGCAAACACTTTATCATGCTTTCTACAGTCAGCAAATCAACACCTGTGTTCGTACTTTTGTGCTGCATGCTGTATTTCTTCCTGCTTACATTTCTGTGTGCCAATTCACTGAGCAGAATAACACAGTCTATAAAGTGATACAATATGAAAGAACAATACAGCAATGCGTCGTGCCACCATTGAGAATGTCCAAAAATGTTGGCGTGGAGTCTGCACAAGCCTGACACTGCATGCCCTATCCATCAAACCAAAAATCTTTCTTGATGTATAGTCCTATTGCATTTGATGCCTGCTTGGTAAAACGCACGCACTTTTTCTTCGTCTGTGTTTTCTATGAAAGGTTAAAGTTTTCTGCCCATACAATATTACAGTAACATTTTCAATATCCTTTTTTTCTAACAGGATAAAGGTCCTGATTGCAATGGGGGCGGTACATTTCAAACCCTGAACATTACACTGTAACCAAATGTATCGAAATTCCAATATATGTAGTAATGACTGCACTGCAGCAATTTTCACCTATTGAATCATAGTGGGTCAATTATTTTACTGGGAAAAATCATGCAGTGAATTGTGATACATACGGAATTTGGTGCAAACATCACCAAAGTCCAACAATAGGAGATGCTGCTATTTTTGGGAGATCATGAACACGCTACCCACTTGTGTTCAGGTGTTGTCAAGGACATGGCAATAGATACCCTCTTTGCAACCTTCATATATACATAGCTGACAATGATTCTAAAAGCATCAAAAATGTACACATTTATTGATGTTTCTGTACTTCTGTTCCCTTTTTAAATGTTAAACTTAGTTTATGTATTTATTGTTTTATGTTAGAACATGTTTACGTCCTTTCCTTGCAGTGGTATGAAACCATTTAATGTGTGTTTGTGAAATACAGGCTTATCATCAGAAGGACAACCTCAAATCACTGTGCACAGTTCTACTGTTTCCTGTTGTTCCTGAATTCCATTCATGAAAGGTGATCAAAAGATAAACATTCTGTTTCCATTCAGTGCCCATTGTTACCTTAAACTATCAACAAATGTCTTTTTTGACAGGCTAAGGGGTTCATATAGAACGTGGTGGCAACCACCAACCCCGCTTTGCCAGCAGATGTAAACTCAGGCAGGAGATTGCTAGCCTTCAGTGGAACCACTGGTGTGGGCACTTCAAAGAATACACTCGTCTATTGCTGAGCAGATGTCATTTGTGTTATGCTTGATAGTGGTGTTGATCTTTGGCACTGATTTTGATGTCACTCATATTGGAATTTCACAGACTTCTTCTTGTACCTTTCCTTCAGGTATCCTTGCTATGTAGAAATCCCAAGAGCATAAACCTAGAATGTTCTCCACGGAACACAAGATTGCAGAGTTTGAAGGTTACCTTTCTGGCTTCAGATTTGTCTCTTCTTGTTCTGTGAGAACAACTCATTAACTCTGGTATTTTGGTGTTCTTTTCTGTGATCACAAGCTCCTTAGTACCTCCACTTCTTCCTCTTAATTAGCAAATAATGGCCCATGAGCCTCCTTTTCAGCTGTGTCAGGCATAGCTCGACATGGGATTCAGCTATGATTTCCAGTAGCAAAAGCTAAAAACTCTTGATCTTCCAACAATTGTAGATTTGACTTTTGTCTCCAAGAAACAGGCATTTGCATTTCAAATGTAAAAGGATATGTTGTGTTTTGACCAATGTAATAATCAGAATGTTTTTAAAGTTCCCAAAAGTATGCCAAATTCAACAAAATTCTGTGGATTCTACGGGAAGTCTTGCTCTCATTGCACTGGTTCCAATTTGGCAAACTGCCCTGAAAGGTTGCAACTTTGAGGGGAAGCCCTGCTCTCATTGTGATATGTCTGAATTCATGAATGTTTTGCAAAGTGTGCTACCTTGATAGTGCATCCAGCCATTTTAACTACATTTATTAGATCACTAACTTTGCTGAATGCTCAAGATATGTGTGTGATTTTATTTTTAATTGGTGTTGTTAAGGTCGGGTTCTATGTGAACAGCATAGACAGAAAATCCAAACTTTCTGAAACACTGAATTCACTTTTAAAATGAGTTGACACTTGTAATGGCCAAATAACATACCCTCTATTGTAAAGCACATGTACACCATTAGGGGCTATTTGCTACTGAATAACAGAAGGTTACTATTAAATGATACAATGGGCCTAATTTGTTACGAACCTCAGAAGGATGAAGGGCTGAATGGTCCAGTTGGGGATTGTACCTTTGACCATGATATCAAACACATATTCCATGAGTGTCTTCAGTAGTCTACTAAACAACCAGATCTGGTAAAAGAAGGGAAGGGGTTTATGAAAGATGCTGCAGGAAGGAACATTTACACTTTAGTATTTAGTATCAGCAATGTTGGCCTTCTCGTGCTCACATGTCTTAATAACTTTGGCCTTCTCTTGCTAATATTCCTTAACAACTTAGCGTCAATAGTTACTTTGATATAGAGAGCCTATAGGAGAAACTACCATTTACTGTCTATAATCTTAATAAATCTTACATCCTGTGGTATTTACACATTCATATTTCATTGTTTCATTACTCATCCTGGAACCAACAATTCACTTTCACGCATGCTGTTATCATTGGCTCTAGGATCTGAGATAACTACTTTCAAAAGATAAGAATATAGGCGGTCATTCTGACCGCGGCGGGCGGCGGTAGCCGCCCGCCATGCGGTCACCGCCATTTGGCCGCTCCGCTGTCAAAAGACAGCGGAGGCCATTCTGGCTTTCCCGCTGGGCCGGCGGGTGCCCGCCAAAGGAGCGCCCACCGGCCCAGCGGGAAAGGCCCTGCAACAATGAAGCCGGCTCCGAATGGAGCCGGCGGTGTTGCACGGGTGCGACGGGTGCAGTTGCACCCGTCGCAATTTTCACTGTCTGCTAAGCAGACAGTGAAAATCATGCTGGGGCCCTGTTAGGGGGCCCCACGACACCCGTTCCCGCCATCCTGTTCCTGGCGGTAAAAACCACCAGAAACAGGATGGCAGGAAGGGGGTCGGAATCTCCATGGCGGCGCTGCAAGCAGCGCCGCCATGGAGATTCAGCCCAGACAGGGGTAATCCTGTGGGAAACCGCCGGATCCCCTTTTCTGACCGCGGCTTTACCGCCGTGGTCAGAATGGGCATTGAAGCACCGCCAGCCTGTTGGCGGTGCTTCCGTGTCCCTCCACCCTGGCGGTCCATGACCGCCAGGGTTGGAATGAGGGCCATAAAGCAATTATGTCTTTTCAAATGCTTAACACCACTGCATCACACTGCCATAGAATGCAATAGAGGGTCCACAATCCACTTGTAAGAGATTTCCTGTATTAAAACTGAAAAATCCAAAACATCTCAAGAAATATACCACCTAACAAAAATCTCCTACTCACAGCAGACTTTAATGACATATTGATTATTTCACCAACCTGATCTGAATCTGCATTTGGAACCTATCCACTTATGGGAATCATATACATGATTTTCACCTTCAGGAAAAAAAACAGATACACGACACACATTTGGACACAATGCTTTTCTCTAACACTTAAAAATCTAAATCGGAGAATAAAACCTGAAATATCAGCAGAGGGCACACATTTCACTGGAAACATAGAGAATTCAGTAGTTTTAGTCATCCCATCACCTTTCCATCAAGTAATCTCATTTAGTATTGAAAAAAGGAAAGCAACCATATTTCATAATTATTTTATATCTGTAGGCATATAAAACAAGTACCAACCAATAACCCAAAAGGACAAATAGAAGGGATATTAGGCCAGATGTATCAAAGGATTTTGCATTCTCAAACAGTGCAAATTTCACATTGTATGAAAGGCATTCACAGTGCAATTTTAAGGAATCGCTAAAATAGCGATTGTTTGCAACTGCGACGAGATTATGCGAATTGCATACTGAGATTTGCAAATAGTGATGTGAATTTGCAAATCGCATACTGCGATTCGCAACTAGCACCTTGAATTTACAAATCGCATTCTGCGATTCGCAAATTCTGTATTGCAATGCAATACATCAACAAGTCGCAAACTGCGAATATTTGCAGAATGGCTTTTTGCACGTGCAATTTACCACAAATTGAAATCAGATGGTAAACCGGTGCAACCTATATAAAGAGGCCCAGAATGACTTAGCCTCTTTTCCACAATGGCTGCACTCTACGTCATGGCGAGGAGGATGAGGATCCTGGAAGGTCTGAGGAGAGAGAGGAGGAGACAGGAGAGCATTTTCAGAGTGCTCATTACCCTTTTTGACCAGACAGAGGAGGAGATATATGATAAGTACAGGTTAAACTCAGCCCATGATACTTGACCTGATAGCTGATCTACAGCCCCTACTGCAGCGAAACACACACAGGACCAATAGCATACCCACCCATGTGGATGTATCATGCTCCCTACACCTATTAGCCTCAGGGAGCTATCAGGGGGTCATAGCAGCAGCTGGAGGTGTCTCACAGAGTACGCTTTCACGCTTCTTTAATGCATTCCTCAATGCCATGCTTAGCAAAATCCATCAGTGCATAAGATTCCCCAACACCCCACAGGAATTGCTACAAACCAAATACAATTTCTACCAGATTGCCAAATTCCCACATGTCATTGGCTGCATTGATGCAACACATGTAGCTATCTGTCCACCATCGGCCACAGAGTATGTTTATCGGAACAGAAAGAGTACACATTCCAAGAACATACAAGTCATAAGCAATGCCCCCAATGTAATAACAGATCTTGTGGCCAAATACCCAGCTAGCACACATGACTCCTACATCTTCAGGCACAGTGGAATACACACAAGACTACTTGCTGGGGAGTTTGGCAAAGGATACCTACTTGGTAATGTAATAGTTGACAATGTCTCCTTGATGTATATGTGATGTCACGGATAACAAATACTAATTTTACTCTCCTGTCATTCTAGGAGACAGTGCCTATGCAGTGCTCTCCTTCATACGTACACCCTATCTGAATCCCGCCATGCCAGGTGAAAGGAGGTACAATGCAGCATACAGGACAACACGCAGCATTGTAGAGAGGACCTTCAGCCTTCTAAAGAGCCATTTCAGATGCCTGCACAAGAGTGGTGGTGCACCGCAATACAGTCCCGAAAACACCTGCAAAATCATGGCTACATGTGCTATGTTGCACAACATTGCAACAGCGAAGGCCATACCAGTGGGACTCACAAAGCCTGACTCCGATGAGGTTGACAATCCCTTGCCACCCCTTCAGACAGAAGCAGTGCAGCAGAGGGCAGACAAAGATGTACTGAGGTCACGTGCAACTATTTGTAATGTAAGTAATGACAACAGCACGTTAACATTTATGTATTGCTCTAGGTAGCATCTTTATTGCCTTGACTTCAGGTAATATATGTGTGATTAGGACATAGGCAAGCACAATACACAAACAGGTGCTAGTTACAGTGTCACACTATTAGCATCATAGTATCACTGTATTGCTACATGATATGCAAGTCCCCTGTACCTCTCAACATTACTTCCTAAGTCCACGCACTCCACTTGAGTGCTCAGTGGTCTCAGTGGCACCTCTTGTTGCGGGATCCAAGACAATACTGTGTCTAGTACTGCAACTCCTAGGATCCATCACAGGGGCAGTGAGACTGCTGAGGCTAGAGAGCTCCTCACTATCCCCACCACCCAGTTCGCTGTTTGTAGTACTCCGTGCTGTCTGCATTGTCTCCAAAACATTGGTGATTTGCACCAATCCTTGTGCAACATCCCGAATGCAATGTGCCCACTCCACTTGCATGCCCACCGCATGTTGTGATACCAAAGCAGTTGTGGTAGTGAGCCAAATGACAGATCTGCAGAACCCATCCAACCTGCCCATCAATTGGTGATGGCGCCTACAGTGGCTGACATGTTCCTGCTGCATCACTGTGCAGAGTTCCCTAATGGCATTTTTGCTGTCCCTCATGCAGCTTGCACATGTTTTCATTGAGAGACTCCAACTGCTTGAGCACTGATCCCATATTTTTATTGAGTGAATCCAACTGCTTGTGCATTGACCCCACATTGTCATTGTGAACCTCAAAGTGCCTGGGCGTTGCTCCCATGTTAGGATCAATTGACACCAACTGCCTGTGCATTGAACACATGTGTTTACATTTCAGGTGCTGCACTTTCAGCATGGAAGACTCAAGGCCACCAAACAGTAATGGGCCCTCGCCTCTCTCTGTACACTGTCTGCCTTCTTTGCAATTCCTCCTGAGGAGAGTGGACTGACGCTGGGGCAGGGACTGCTGTCTGTCGGTGCATCTAGTCTCTGGAGGTGGTGTGGGCACTTCATCCGGCATTTTATCAGAGTCCAGGTTATACTCAGGGAGAGGTAGCACTCTTGCTCTGCATTTAGTTGGTGCTTGTATGAAGGACTCACTGGTGTATGAGTCGCACTGTGGCTGACTTTTGCTTTCCCCCACATTTCCACCTTCTGCTGCATCATGGCCCAGAACATCTGCAACAACAATGTGCAGCATGTCATTCTTTCATACGTACTCACACAGTTGCATAATAGGATTACATTTACCCTGGCATAGTATCTCTGTGAGTCTTTTGTTTCATGTATCTGTTTAGTCTTACACTATCTCGCTATTTATGTGGTAGTTCCACTTTAGGGGTGTGGACTACCACTCCCATAATCCATTGTTGTGTTGTATGTAAGATGTGGTATGGACTACTTATCCCACTGCATAGTACCATATCTATTTTCTAAGGGCCATTTGTACATGCACATACAGGGAAACACATCATGACTGCCCTTACCTTTGCTGGTGATGGGTGTGCCTGAGGTGTCAATGTCAATGACACCACTGACAGCTTCAGGAAGCAGTGTGGACTCCACCATGTATTCCATTGGTGTGTACGGTGTCTGGTCCTCCTCCGGTGCTGCTTGCCTCCTTCAGCCTGCTTGCTACCCTCTCTTTGGCATGTGAACGCAAGTTGAACCAGCTCCTGGGTATCTCCTCGAAGGAACACTGCCCAACACCCACTGCGCATATTTTGGTCTGGATGTCTGGCCACAATTTTCTCTTCTCACTTTCAGGTACCTGTAGTGAGTGTTTTCCAAATAATTTGTTGTGGTTCCTGACCACCTCCTCGGTGAGCACCTCCAATTCCTGCTCTCTGAATTTGAGTTTGTGCTTCCTCTCTCCTTGCTTCTTCACATTCCCATCAGTAGCCATTATCCTGTTTGGTCCTGGTTGACTCTCAATACTGCCTCCCTGGTGCTTGGCTGTGTCTCACTGCATGCTCCTGTGGCTGGGGTTCTTGAAACGGCATGCACTGACTCACTTCCTGGTTGTGATGTCATCAGGATGTTCCAGGCTGCCAGATTCACAATTTATAATTTGCAAATACCGATTCACTATTTTTTGTGATTCTGTATTTGGAACTCGCAAAATGTGATTGCGATTTTTAAGAAATCGCTATTACCCACTTGCAATTTTCATACATCCCAATTTGCATTTCTTAAATAGCGATTTCTTAAAATTCCTCATTTAATAAATGCAAACCGGGAGCTCAATACATCTGGCTCATTGTCTTTAAAATGGATTAAGTTGTACTAATGGTCAACAGAGGGTCTTGTTGCCTTGAAGATCAACAAGGACGAATAACAATCAGCAAACTGGAGCAGCACTAGATACCTGGGACTGAAATTCTGTCACTTTGGGAAAACTTGCTGAATGGTATATTGGATGTTAGCCATCAAGAACACAAGCAAAAAATAGGTTAGAATATGACTTTGTGTAGTTTCCAGTAGTTAGATTTTTTTCAGGCATTCCTCCTGTCACTTTTCATGTGATTGATGAAATGCTGTAAGTGACCAAGGCTATGCTCAGATGTGGGTCATTTACTAGCTCATAGGATCCAAACTATACCTCACTGATGGGGCCTAACAAGGTGAAAACAAGTCTTGGGTTGCTTGTGTTCCCTTCTGGAGGGACCATGTCTGATAATCTGGGATGGACTGTTCCCATAAGCAGAAGGGTCCTTACTGAATTTCATATGATGGGCCTTTGTCAAGAGTGGCACAGTCGAACAAAAACGAAGGGTTGGAATGTTACCCCGAGCAATTGGCAGTGGTTAGACTACTAAAGGCATTTCTCCCATCACTTTTTGTGTAATTTGTTTCCTACAAAAATAATATATTTGGAAGAAAAGATGCACTCACATTCCATTTGGTTGAGTAAGAGGTTCCAGAATATGGGAGTCAGGTAAGACAAGATCTACATCTCATATTCAGGAGGTAACTCATAGAGATATTTTTAACTGCTATATATAGAGAAGTCACTTGAGTATCCATGTCAAAAACACTTTGCATAATCTAGGTTTAGTTGATCATGACACCTGCCACTAAATAGTGCAGGTTCTTGGATGTGAACTGAATTTATTTCCACAGTAGAGCGAGATGGAAGAAAATAGATTTATTACTTGAGCAACATGCAGTGTTGCTAAGGGCTCACTTCCTTTAAAAGTCTGTGGTATTCTTTCTACAATTTGGATTTTTGACCTATCCAAACAATTGGGACCACGACCCTCCCAATCATTGATCTCCTGAATGATTTCATTTCTAAATCCACACCAGTTCAGTCTTGGCTCCACTGAGTAGAAGAAAGTCTATATTCATCAGGCTTTCTTTCTCAATCAGACATTAATGTAATTTGTAGTATTAGGAGATGGAATCATCAACTTCTTGGCTGGGCACTTGGGAGTGGGAGAGATATTTTATAAACCCCAAAACATTTAGGGACATATTTATATTCTGTTTGCAATGAATTAGTGTAATTTTTTTAATGCTAATTCTGCACAAACCCAACGCCTTATTTGTATTTTGACGCTAGACCCATCTAGCGTCAAAATATTTGTGCTAATGTCATTTTCCGGATGCATAAAACCTCCTTGTGTGAATGAGATGCAAGGTATGCATTCCTGTCCAAAATATGACTCAAACACCCTTGCACCATATTTAACCACCTGAGCAAAAATGACGCACAGTTGGGAGGCGGACCCAAAAAATGACGTTAACTCCGATTTGCATCAAAATGTAATGCCTGGGTCAGGGCACGTGTTAAAATGAGGCAAACACACCACTACCTAAGGAGAACACACAGAAGCAACATTACAACCCGCAGAAAAAGATGGAGGTGATACTGATACAGCTTGCTAGACGGTGCAGGGCACAGCAACAACTCCTGCACACCACCACGACAATGTGGCCCACAAAGGCAACACAGAAAGCAGGAGAGGGTCTTCAGAACCAGGACAACCCTCCTTGGCCTCAGGAACCTGGACATTATTCGGACTTACAAACTCAACCGCCAAGCTAAACTACACCTGCTGCACCATATTGAGCCACAAATTTCAGTCAGTCTGCAGACCCCACACAACATACCACCCATGAAAAAGCTGCTTGCTGTCCTGCACATGCACAACAGGCGCACTGGTTGCTGGTGTCACACAGCCATCGTTCTCTGCATTCCTGCCAAAGGTGTTAGACTCAATCATCTCCCTGACACCCCCTCCACATCAGCTTTCACAACACCCAGCAAAAGCAGCAGGAGAACAAACAGGGGTTCTATGAAATCCATGGCTTCCACATGTGCTAGGTGCAATTGACCACACCCATGTCCGGCTTGTACCACCTGGAGCAACAGAGCACTTATACCGGAATCGCAAGCACACTCATTCCATTAATGTGCAGGGCATAGTGGATCACTGTGGAATATTGATAAACATTTTGGCCAAGTATCCTGGGAGTGTCCATCACGCCTAGATATTCTGGCACAGCAGGATCGATGAACAATTCCAACATGGACAATGGCCTACTTGTGGGTAAGTCAACAAATCTAGTAATGTACACACAACACACCAACCCTGTCGGACACACAAGACATACACCACTACACAAACATATGGCTAGGGTAACACACATGTGCAGGTGATAACGCATATGCACTATGCTGCAGTACAGCACAGTCAGTGCACAATACTAATACATACATCCACATGTACGTAATACACCCACAACTTGACAGGCACACCACAGGAAGGGCAGGTGCAAACATGTACCTTATTTATAACAGCAGAATTACACAGACCATTACAAGTGCCCTCAGGTTGCCCACTATGTACACATCACACACACCAAACAAAAAATAGCACAGACATGTCAAAGGCATACACCATGCCGATGTTATGTAACATGGGAAGCAAAAAAACGATGGATTTAGGCCCGGATCTCTGTACTGGGGGTGAATGTTTGACATTGTTCAGCATTCCGTCCATCACTTGTTCTTTTTGCATTTGCCAAGAAACATGTCACACATGGGGCGTTCTTGCATAGTTGAAATGTTGCAGGAGAGTGCAGCAAATTTTGGAGACAAGTAGTGCATTCTCACTCACCAATTTCAAAGGCCCTAACTGTCACACCTCATCTGCAATGACACATGTCAAAAGGGATGGGATGTCCAGGCTGAGTAGTGCTACCATGTGGCCACCATATCTGACCCCATTGTGTTGTGAGGATGTGTAATGGCCCCGTTAGTGATAGAACACTGATACAAAGGTGCACTATACAACGCATGGTACACACATAATGACTATCAGTGTTGAATCCAAATCATATGTTCCAGGTCCTTGAGCCAAACACAAGATTGTCATGTCCAACAACCTAGTGCTGAGGAAAGATTACTAAAGGATAGGATCTCACACCAAACTACAAAAACATATGAGCCACAACCAAATCTTAATATCAACTGCCATGCTACATGACATACCTGTTACAAGCCCTAACAACAAATTACTCTTTTAATCTTTTTCAGCGGATCAGGGGTATGGCATACAACCATGGATAATGATCCTATTTCCCAACCCAAGCACAGCAGCAGAACGTGCACATAATGAGGAACATCAAAGGACACGGATTATTGAGAAGAGGACATTTGGGGCCATATTTATACTTTTCGATGCAAAACTGCGCTAACGCAGTTTTGCGTCAAAAAAATTAGCGCAGGCTAACGCCATTCTGAAGCGCCATGCGGGCGCCGTATTTATTCAATGACGTTAGCCGGCATTAGCCGGCGGAGCTGCCTGGTGTGCGTGAAAAAAAATGACGCACACCAGGCAGCGGCGGCGTAGGGGAATATGGAGCTTGGGCGCCAAAAAATGAGGCAAGTCAGGTTGAGGCAAAATTTTCGCCTCAACCCGATTTGCGCCATTTTTTTTAACTCCCAACCCCCATTGAAATGACTCCTGTCATAGCAAAGACAGGAGTCATGCCCCCTTGCCCAATGGCCATGCCCAGGGGACTTCTGTCCCCTGGGCATGGTCAATGGGCATAGTGGCATGTAGGGGGGCACAAATCTGGCCCCCCATGCCACAAAAAAAAAAAAAACATTTACTTACCTGAACTTATCTTATGTTCCCTGGGATGGGTCCCTCCATCCTTGGGTGTCCTCCTGGGGTGGGCAAGGGTGACAGGGGGTGTCTCTGGGGGCATGGGAGGGCACCTCTGGGCTCCTTCCGAGCCCACAGGTCCCTTAACGCCTGCCCTGACCAGGCGCTAAAAAACGACGCAAAAGCGGCTGGAAGTCATTTTATTTGACCCGCCCACTCCCTGGCGTGATTTTTGCCCGGGAGTGTAAATACGGCGCACATGCCTCGGAGTCAATTTTTTAGACGGGAATGCCTACCTTGCATGTCATTAACGCAAAGTAGGTGTCCACGCTAAAAAGTGACGCAAACTCCATGGACTTTGGCGCTAGACGCGTCTAACGCCAGAGTATAAATATGGAGTTAGTTTTGCGTCGAATTTGCGTAAAAAAAATGACGCAAATCCGGCCAAACGGAGTATAAATATGCCCCTTGGCATCCTGAAGTTCAGATTCCGGTGCCTGTACATCACAGGAGGCAGCCTCCTATATACCCCAGACATCGTTTGCAAGATAATCTTGAGATGTGCCATCCTGCACACATATGTGTGCAGATGAACGTCCCTTTGTATGAGCAGGTAGAAGACCTGCCTGAGGAAGATGAGGAGGATGGTGGAGAAGAAAATGAGGGGGAACAGCACAACACAGCTGCTGGGATATGTCACAGACTGCACATTGTTGAAAACTTCTTCACTCAATAATCATGTAACTCACCTTGTGGATTTTTTCAATAAACACCTCACTTATTCACACAATACGGCTTCAATCTCTTAAACATATACCTTAGGATTATGAGTCTAACCTCAGGGAACATGTCACAAACACTAATCTGAAGAGTACTGTGGCAACATCACATGTGAAACGCAAGAGTGAACTGCTACCATCACAGACATCACAATTAGCTTAATCACCTGAATGTGTCAACTGAAGGACACAGTCTATGGACCACAACATATTAATTACATCCACGTTGCTAACTTGTATAATAGTAGCTCATCACACACAACAACAACATGTCCAAATATGAGGTAAACAAGGGGCCCAGACATGAGGTAGTGGATGTCAAAATATGCTGAGACTGTAATGTTTGAGCAGACCACTAACACAACTCAGTGTGAGAGTGCATGGAGCATGTGTGACATGGGAGGGATATCATTGGTGACAATGCTCAACATGATTAGCCCAGGTATAACAAGCAGTGTGAGGAATGGAGCCTGCACAATGCATCTATGGAAATCACTCCTGCCACTGCCATGGGGCCCAATCCTGTCACAGGGTACACAGGAACTCACACTTTGGAGGGACACGTCTGTGGAATGAACATCAGAATGGATGAGAACATATGCAGCTAGGGCTGCTGGTCCACCACAAATACATTTTTATTACAATCCAAAATGTTATGATTTTCAACTGTGTATTGCGCTCAATACATGATATGGTTGGAATGTAGGCTGAGTGTGTCAATCACAGTATGTAGCAACTATGTACACATGTCAGACATATGTGTAGTCCACACACGAGTCATCCATATACTCAAGATCAACATATGGAGACATTTGTCAAATAACATTTGCCAGATTGCATTCATCAGCCATCATCAACAATACCTGGGCTGGGTATGTCATCTGAAATGTGATGCTCTGTAAGACAACTACACACAGCACATAAGTGTACACAATTCACAATCACATACCATGACTCTTCCACAGTACTGACTGCCATTCATATGTAGATATACTGTTGTCACACATACATACATACATATGCATGACATATACATTTGCATGCTGTTGATTCTGTGACACACTCATTGGTGTAACAGACCAATCACACACAAATCACATTGTTCAATGGACTACCACATGTGGCCATGCACATAATTCCTTACTGCAGCCCAGCCCATTCAATTTTTATGTTGATATAGGGTGCATCTGTTAACAATTGAAAAATCCCTGAATCAGGAATAGAGCAAAAAAAATGGCCAAACACGTCAAAAACATCTGCAAACTCAAAGTACATGACCCATGGGCCCTCAGCATGATTTCCACCTTTGCACCCTTTGCAATGCTGATTTACTGTAAAATCGACGCATTAAGATAATGCATAAATATACAAATACTCACGTAAATCATGCATCAGAAATACTCACGCACATATCAGATGCGTCAAAACGTGACGCAAGGGCACAGGAAGTGATGTAATAAGATATTCTGTTTACAGGCATGGTACTGTGGTTGTACTTTCATTTTCTCTTTACAGCCTGTGCCTCTTTTGACTTTGCGGTTGTATCTTGGAGTTGGTGGTGTCTTCTTGCTCTTTTTTGTATCTTGTGGTGTCCCTCCTGTTTGTTTCTGTTGTATTTGATTGTTATTTGTCCCAGTGTCTGTGAATTTGTGTGCTAACTGTATTTTACCTTCTACCTGTGCTGTGGTGTGTCTGTTAGTTGTATAGGTGTGTTAGTTGGGTTCGTTATTTTTTGGGTGTTCTTTACTTTCCTTACTTCTGTTTATTACTAGTTTATTTCTCATTTTCAAACTGTACCCCAGTACAATGTCTGGTAGGGGGAGGCAGGCCAGAATGGGGATGGAGGAGCTGGGATGCTTTGTGTGGCAGGTAGCCCACTACCTCCCATTAATGTTGGAGATGGGTGGCGTGTGATCCAGGACTACTGGATGGAGGCGAGGCGGCTGTAGTGGGGCAAGGTGCTCCACCACCTGAAGAGGGTGTACCACAGCAGTCGCAATGACCCCCAGCTCAAGCATCGCTGGGCTGATCTGGTGGCCAGGGAGCAGGAATTTCTGGACCATCTTGGTGTGGCGATTGGTGGAGCTGTCGTTGAGTCTCCCATTGGCAAACTAATTACTGTTAATGTTCACTGAACTTGAATGACAGTAGCAGATGTGTTGGTGTGGTACATGCAATGCTTGTGGACAGGTTGCATCCAACCAGAATTAAGTGTCACTGTGCCAGTGTAGACATAGGGTTCACATAGCCTACCATTTTACCAATGCAAATCAGATGTTAGGTGAGTCATGCACAACCATCACTAAGTCACACATTTCAAGGGCCATGGCAACATCTGTGCCCCAGAATTGTGTCATGTATGATAAGCCAAGACACCGCCAGCATACCATATGTAAGTGGATTGTGATAGCAAAGTAGGACAATCCATGTATGGTGCAACATTGTCAGATTTTCACATAAATCATCCCTGCCATTATGTTTACAAAGGGGGCATACCCGCCTTAGGAGGCACTGGCAATGGGACATTTGATATCATCAGCTAACTGTGACACTTCAGTCATGGATTACTCAATGCATGAAAATTGCAGACTAAAAATGTAGCCGTTTGTCCTCCACAAAGTGCCTCTGTGTGCCTTGCAGGACAAGCCAGAATACCTGAGTCAGTTGTCTTGCAGAGCACAAGGGTAGTGTCATGTATCTGGCAACCAACTCCCACCCATTCCATCGAGTTCCATCTACTACAGGTTGGCCACATATGGTTGTTGCATGGTGTAGCACTACATGAGTCTCAGGCCCAGTGTAAGAGTGCAGGTGTGTGGCTCTCACTCACCTGAGTGTCAGTCTCATTGTGAGTTTGCAGTGGTGTGTCTGTTGCACTGTCCGCAACCTGGATAATTACCTCACTCCTCTGAAATAGTACACACTGATATATGTTGTGCACTAGTAGTGACATTGATATGATACTAACCATGGTTTTCCATCCATATGTTTCAGGTGGACCTGCCCCCCACACCATAGGGTAAATGCCAAAATGTGAGGACCTAGATGTATCCAGTAAGTGTTATTTTGTCTGTCCTGTGTAGTGTTTATGTTTTTTGTGTGAGTGAGTCATGCGTGTTGCACCCAATGCTAGAAGTGATGAGTTGTAAAATTATCAGAAATCAAAGTAGGAGGGATGGTATACTGTGTCACATTTAAGTGGTTCCCGTGCACTTGCAGAGAGTCATATCTTGTGAGGCTTGTGGCGCTCAATGGGCAGCATTGTGTAAACAAGGTGATGACAAGCCACATGTAGGCCCATTTGTGACTTAGATGTGCACCGTTTTGAAAATAATGGCACTGGAACACACTGTCATTCTCACAACACAATGATGCACCATTTTGTGGACAAATTGATGCATCCCTGTCTTGTAATGTACATGTAGGACTGGGTGGGCAATTGTCCCCAGCATTGTGCCACTAAATTTGTACTCCACTTATGTGACACTTATATGGAATGTAAAGGGCGTGCATGCAGGTCAAGTCCAATCATGTGCTGGCATGGTTATGAGTGTGTGAGGAATGGTATTGGTTGATCAGGTATTGATGGGTGTCTACATCTGGACACATGAATGCAGATGTGATAGAACTATGGATACCAGCTTCATTTTTGTCATCCCTTAACATATGGTCCACCCCCTGACTCCGTGTATGAGCGGGTATGCCTTGGTGGATGACCTGGACAGTTGAGATGATGATCTGCATGGCTATACCCCCTGAGGCACGGTGGGTGGGAACAACACATTTGTAGGTAGATGTGATGCTCACAGTGTAGGTGACAGTCATTTTGATCAGGCTTGGATGTGTACCTATCAACACAGAACCGTTATGGTTACCAACTTCATCCTATGCTGCCAAAAACAGATACAAGTTTCTTGTGATGTATGTTTGAAAAATTGACACAGTTGATGAGGAATAGTGGCCCTGATCAATGTCAAGTTGACACTGCCTTTGCATTGTCACACATTGTACAAAATCTATGCAGATCTAATGTCACTTGGTTCATAATCTTGTTGTGGTTGGCTATGGTGTCAAGGAAATGGTGCTAAGGCAGTGTTGTCATTTCATCCATCAGGGCCATTGTATTATCCAGAATGTGAGTAGGAGTGCATGTGCAAATCGATGTAGATAGTAAGGTAATTTTCTGTACATACTCCACACAAGTCAGAGTGTGAGTAAAGTGAGTGAAAGAAAATTTTGACAGAGATTTGGCGAGTCCTATGTGCACCAGGACAGACCCACTGATCGGTTGGGATTAAAATTTGCAGTTCGAATTTTGCTTGCAAATCTGGGAGACCGAGAAAGAAGGAGTTGCTCTAAGTGCGGGAAGAGCCGTCAGTGAAAAATCCAGACGGTTTCTGAAGCGATTGTGTTACCTTTTCTGCATTAAACCAGCAGATTTGTGTTTTTTGGTTTTTGATTAGTGCTCGCAATTTTTGCATTAATTTGTGTGAAACATAGTTCGGGAGGACAAGCCGCAAGATTTTGTCAGCTGCAGTACGTGTGAGTGTGACGTCATTGGAGCTGCGCTGGGGTAGGTCGGTTAGTGAGAAGGGTCGTGCACGGATTGGCAGCCGTCCGTGTGAGGCAATTGGTTGAGAAAGTAGATGAAAGGAACCGTGGGATTAAAAGTCACTTCCTGATTTGATTTTGAATAGCAAAAAGGTCAAAAAGATGACATCTTTCAAAGCTTTAAAAAGGGGAGATACGTATATTACGAGTATAGGCTAGGCTACACCACCAGAAGGTACACCAGCTTACATTGTAATGGAAGAAAAGGGTGATGCGCCATGTCTTTGGATAAAGCAATGGTGCAAATTGACAGAGAAAGATGGGAACTTAGTGTTTCCTACAGATGGTACATTCAATTTGAGGGTTTTGGAACACTTAAGGATGGTGCTATATGAATCGAAGCCCCTCCCGAGACCAGCACAGTTCAAGGCATTAGTGATTTGAGAGCTAGTAGCCAGACAGCAACAGCAACAGAAATTTGAGAGAATGATGAGAAAGGCAGAAAAGACTTTAAAAAAAGGCTAGGTGGGACAGTGCTCAGAGAGTTTGGAGGATGGAGACTTTGCACAGAATTAAGTTGCTTCCGGCAATTATGCAGGACAATGAGAAGGAAGGATGATGAGTTTATTACTCAGTTATTGAGAAACCACCCACCGCTATACACAACACATGAGAGTGGTCCAAGTACCAGTGCTGATGTGACAGCCCGACACAGGTTAATGGAACAATGAGTCCGATGCAGGTTAATGCTAGCCTGACACAGAATGTGATGCAGAGTGGTCTTAATGTGCCTACTACTCCTGTAGTACAAAGTCAGATGCAACCGCCACAGGTTCAGAGAACTTATCCTGATGGGCCCATTATGGAAACAACTTCGAATTTAATGGTGCCTACGGAACAGGTTTATCAGATACCGATGTTGGTTCAGACAGAACCAACTTCACTTTTACTGCCCCAAGTGCAGCCGCAGGTAATGCTGAGATTTGCTCCAGTAACAGGGACACAGTCAGATATGATTCCAATGAAACATCAGAATGTGGGAGTTACTCTCCCACAGAGTGAAAGTGTCAGAACAGATGCTTTATCGCTACCTCTTACTGTTCGTCCAGCTGTACCCTTATTTGCATAGAAGAAAATGACTGTAGGTGAATCATACATGCCTATTATGAGAAATTGCTGCAGGCGTTCAAGCATTACAGTAGTACAGAGAAAATTGAGACAGAAGACATGTTCCATTTTGTAAAACTGATTGATGAGGTGTTGTAGTGTGTGAAATACTGTAGTGATGAGATTGAGTTGATGCAGAAAAAGTTGAAAGAGAAGGCGATGGTGATGCAAATTAAAGCAGCGCAAATGGGAGTGCATGGGAATTTTCCGCAGCAGTTACTGCAGCAGCAGCAGGGAAACATGATGTTTCAGCCTCAAATTATAGGTAGAGGTCGCAGAGGAAATATGACTTGTGGTCCAGACTTAGGTACTTTAGGGGTTCAGAATAATGTTCAAGGAATGAAGAAACTAATGTCATGTCACGTTTGCAGAGCCATTGGACATTGGAAACGGGAATGTCCAATGATGGTGCAGGAAGGTGTCATTCAGCAGAGTAATGACCTCACTTAATTTCAGTATGTGAAAGGGCCGAGAGTGAGAGGTTCTAATACAAATTTTCAGAGCAATGGGAATCAAATGCAGAATTTTCAACCCATGCAGCAGGTACAAATGCCACGTGTACACATGACACAGTTGCAGCCAATGCAACAGTAGGTTCCCATGGTACCTAGACAGCAAATTCAAATACCTCAAGCCCCAATGGAACAGCAACAGATGATGCTTTGTCAACAGGTCACAGGTTAGAGGCTTAACCAAAGTAGTAACACAGTGCACCAATTCCTGTTACACAGTGAGAATGGAATAAATGATGTTTGGACGAGTGACAGTTCAGATGAGGAGCCCTGTGTGCTTGCAACTTACTTAGAAGTAGATCAAAGAGGACCCTCTGTGAAGGGAAAGGTTATGGGTGACAGAGTTTAATTCTTGGTTGACACAGGACCTACGCGCTCTACAGTAAGAAGTGCAGAAGTTCCAAATTTTCCCCTTTCAGGAAGAACAGTCCAGGTTGTGGGAGTAGCAAACCAATATTTGACAAACCCGATTACAGTTCCAGTTCAAGTTGAGATTGGCAACCTTCAGGGATTACACAAATTAGTAGCCTGCGATTCAAGTCCGGTATCCCTACCGGGAAGAGACTTGCTGTGTAAATGGAAATGTTTGATTACTTGTTCAAATGATGGAATTGAGATTCAGACAAATAGTGATGATAAAGATGACCCAGCCCCAGAGATAGAAGGTGAAACTACAAATGAGGAATACCCAGTAATTTAAATTTTCCTGATGTTCACAGTGAAAGAGCTGCATCCTGATTTGCAGGGAACAGTTAAGGAGAAAGTTTGGGATCTGCCAGGAAAAGAAGTAGGTCTGATAAAGGGAGTTGAGCCAGTTAAAGCTACTGTGTAGCCGAATGCAGTTTTTCCTCAACTTCCATAGTACCACATGCAACAAGATGTCCTTATGAAGGTTGCCCAGATAGTTGCAGACTTTGTAAAGCAAGGGGTTTTGAAGGAAGTATTGAGCAGTCCCTGTAATTCACCAAAAATGCAGGAGCCCTGTGAGAAAGTATGAATGGTTCGGGATTTGAGTAAAAGTAAAATAAATTAAATTGTGGTAAAATGTTGTCCTGTAGTGCCAAATCCAGCTGTGATGATGTTTCAGATTCCATGTGATGCCGAGTGGTTCACTGTCATTGATTTGTCACAAGCCTTCTTTTCTGTGCCTCTTCATAAAGATACCCAATTTCTCTTCTGTTTAAAATTTCTGGATCGAGTTTACTGATGGGGCAGAATTCCTCAAGGGTTTTCAGAGTCACCTTCCATATTCAATCAGATCTTGAAAAAAATTTTGGAGTCGTTGGAATTTCCTTTCCAATCGACCTCGGTGCAGTACATTGATTACTTGCTGATTGCGTCCAAGACAAGGGAAGATTGCATGTATGATACAATTGCCCTGTTGAACCATTTGGGAAAGAATGGTCAGAAAGTGTCTTCGCTTAAATTGCAATACTTACTAACAGTAGTGAAATATTTGGGTCACCAGATTGAGAAGAGTTCAAGAAAGATATCCAGAGAAAGGATTACAACCATAATGCAGATAAACCCCCCAACCAAACAGAGAGATGTCAGGATGTTTTTAGGGATGGTAGGCTATTGTCGCCAATAGATCCAAAATTTTCACTCATTTCAAGACCATTGCAGAAGCTGACTCATAAGGAAGTCACAGATCCTATAGTGTTAGACCAGGATGGAATGAAAGCGTTCACTGAGTCTGTGCAAGGCTCCAGCGTTGGGTATGCCTGATTACACGAAACCTTTCACATTGTTTTGTCATGAGCGTGATGCATGTTCTTTGTCTGTCTTGACACAGGTCATGGAGGTGTAAACAGCCTAGTAGCATATTTCTCAGCTACTTTGGACCCAGTTGCAGGAGCCTTAGTGGGCTGTTTGTGTGCAGTTGCAGCAGTTGGTCAAAGCCTTACACAGTGTGAATGCATTGTGATGGGACATCCACTGACTGTAATGGTCCCTCACTCTATTGAGATTGTACTTACAAGGACGAAAACTCAATGTTTGACTGGAGCGAGGTTGTACAGATATGCAACGAGTATTCCAGGGTCACCAAATGTGTCATTGAAAAGATGTACAGTGCTGAACCCGGCAACTTTACTCCCAAATGAAAATGTCGAAATTGAAAAGATGGAAGATGATGAGCATGATTGTCTTGAAGTAACGACTTGTACACTAAACCTAGACCTGACATTACAGAAACCCGATTGGAAAAAAATGACCAAATTATCTTTGTTGTTGGTTTTTGTCTGAGAGACAATGCAGGGACTCTGAGAGCAGGATATGCCGTGTGCACAATTACTGGTATTTTGGAAGCTTCTTGGCTTCGAGGAGTGTATTCTGCCCAAGTAGCGGAACTGGTAGCCCTTACTAGAGCGTGCCATGTTTCTGCTCAGCAGAACGTTAAAATCTATATGGAGAGCCAGTATGGATTTGGAATAGTCCATGATTTTGGCCAGTTGTGGTCCCAGAGAGGTTTTATGACCTCTTCTGGTTCACCAGTGAGAAATGGTGGAAGGATTAAAGAATTGTTACATGCTATTCAAATGTCTGAAAAGATTGCCGTGGTGAAATGCAGTGCACATCTGAATTCACAGGACTTTGTATCATTGGGAAATGGACATGGGGATCAAGTTGCAAGGTTTTGCGCATTGAACTGTATATCATTCAGAGACAAGTGGGAACTGTTATCTGAAGAAGATGAAACCTGTACAAGCTATGCATTGAAAGTAATTGACACCTTGGAGGAATTGAAAATGTTGCAGAATAATGCTGTCAGGGAGAAAAAATATTCATGGAGCAAAATGAAATGCATGCAAAGACAAGATGAATTGTATGTTTCAGAAGAGAGTTAATTGGTTTTGCCAAATAGTCTGTTGTCTCAAATGGCTAGGTACTATCATGGTCAAGCATATATTGGGATGGATGCAATGATTCGATTGTTAAAAAATGATTGGTTTACCCAAAGTTTAGTTTGCCATTGTTGTGTCATTTGCCAACAACTAAACGCGGGAAAAGAGGAAGTGGTTAATTTGAGCCACATTGAAAGAGCGGGAGGTCCATTCAGCAGAATGCAGATGGATTTTATTGAAATGACTGGGTGTGGAGGTTTGATATATGTGTTGGTGATTGTTTGCATCTTTAGTCATTGAATTGAAGCGCACCCCACATGAAAAAATAATAGTCTCACAGTAGCGAAACTACTGCTTAGGGAACTGATACCATACTTCGGGTTTCCAATCTCTTTAGAATCAGATAGGGGAAGTCACTTCAACAATTTAGAAATTAAATTACCGTGTGCAGCATTGAACATTGAGCAGAAGTTGCATTGTAGTTACCACTCTGAAGCATCACGACTAGTGGAACAGATAAATGGTACCCTGAAGTCAAGAGTTGCAAAGATGTGTGCCTCCACAAATTTGAAATGGCCTGATGCATTGCTTTTAGTGTTGATGTCAATGAGAAACACACCCGACAGGGAGACAGGATTGTCACCCCATGAAATCCTTATGGGCTGAGCCATGAGGTTTCCAGCGGTGCCTGCAAATGCACTTGTCATCATTACAGATGATATAATGTTGGACGACTGTGAAGGTCTGGATGATGTGGTTTGCTCTTTTTCGCAGCAGGTGGAAGCCACCACACTGCCACCGATCCATGACCCAGGGCACAATCTGAGAGCTGTAGACTGAGTTGTGGTCTGGAAACATGTGAGGAAAATGTGTTTGGAGCCTCGATGGAAGGGATCGTATCAGGGAGTTCTGACAACTACCAGAGGTGTGAAGTACACTGGAATTCCGAACTGGATTCATGCGAGTCATACGAATAAAGTGGCATATCCACTGGATCATGAGGAAGAAGAGTTGTTGAGAGTACCAACAAAAGCGAAACAAGTCTCATGGCCGGAAAGAGAGCAAGGAGGAACTGAGGCTGGATCTGAGCCCGTTGAGGACGCTTCAGTCACACCAGTGAGAGACTAATGAGAAGACCTCCAGGAGGGTGACGGAGACCCTATCTCATTTGAGGCAGCAGGAGAGCCTAGTCAGAGGAGGGCTTTCCCAGAAGCAGATGATCTTGAGAGACAAACAGAGCAATCACCAGACCCAGAGGAGAAAGGAGTTGAGGTGAATCAAAGCCATTATGATCTAATTCCTCCTGAACCGATTGCAGGTCTGTCAAGAGAAAACAGAAGAAGGAGGAGGTTCAAGTTGAACTCTGAAGAGAACACTGACAAAAGGTCCACTGCAAGGAGATAAGTGGCCGGAGTTGCAAGCAGAAAAAGGAAAGGAAGTAGTTGTTGAGACAACAATTGAGGAAGAAGTAGATACAACAAGGAGAGAAGATCTAAGTGAAGGAGAATTGAATGGTGATCGAAAGTTAAAAAGAAAGAGAATAGCAAATCGAAGATACGCAGGTCCTGAATGGGCGTATGCAACTACAAGTGAATGGCAGCAAGAGTTTTTGTCTTTTTGTTTTGATAGAGACATTGCGGTTCAGTGTTTTGGCACTTGAGGGGAACTGATGAACTGAACTGTTGAAACAATCTGAGAGAACATTTTTGAGAAAAGAGACTGTTGAAAGTAACCGGAAGAGACATTGATAACCTGATTTGACTTTCAAATCCTGATTTTGACAAGCTGCTTGCTGATTTTGACAAGGGATCCTGGAAGTGAGACTGAGAGCTGTAAATAACCGCTGAAAGAAGAGTTGTCTGTTTTTTATTTTTGCTGCAGGTTTCCTAAATTTACTTCTGCATTAGTCAACAGGGTAGGAGTACAGTATTAGGCGCTGTAAATATATGAGTATTGGTTTGGCGCTTATGTGTGGGATATTGTTTGCAGGTTTGATTGTGGGTAACTGTTCTTAATATGAGTAAAGCCAACCATACTTCTGCTTTTGAGACAACTACTGCACTAACAGCAATAGAGAGGTTTAGATTAGATGAGAAACATTTGCATGGGGATACTAATGTGCAAGGAGAACTTTCTTCTAGTTTTTTCTATCGCTTGTTGAGTGACTATGTTGAGGCGATGGATGCAAGGAATTTTGTGTGTGTGTACGCAGATTGCTTCATCAGTTCAGGAAGGAGTTGCTTACCATAGTTTGCCTTAAACGTATGGAACAAGGTGTAGATTTTATAACCAGGAGTACATACACTACTTTTACTCAAATTATGATATGGTGTTTTCGCTTATTCAAAAAATTAGGTACTGGAGTAGAGTAGCTAAGGATAATGACATAGTAATAGAGGTTTCTTTGAACCTACATTGACGTTTGCCACAGCTTATGTGCACAGGAATAATCTGACATGCTTGCTTTCACCTTTAGAGAAAAGCTTCTTAGATCACACAGATGACAGGAGAAAGGCATTGAAATAGAGGTTAGGAAAAGGCTCAGAGAAAAGGGCTTACAGGAAGGATTATGCTTATACTGCAAATAAAACCCAAGGGAAATTAGCTATAGATACACAACATGTAGGGAAACTTTGCATATGCAGGCTTAAATCACGCACTGACACTTTATTTGTGGAAAAAAGTGAATGTGGGCATGTGTTTTTGTTTCAGAGTAAATGGACATTTATGTTGAATGGACAGGACCCAACGATTACCGGAATTGATTATATTTGTGGTCCTAATGCTTATTACCGTCTTCCAAGAGGATGGTATGTGAAATGCTTTTTGGGGATAGTTTTCACAAAGATTTATCACATGGATGAATTGAAGAAGATTCCGAAAATGACTGAATTACATTATAAGAGAGAGAGGAGGGAGTCCTCGTCTGGTATTGTGGGAGATATATTTGGAGCAGTGATTTCTTCAGTGGAAGTCATTCTAAATTTGATAAAGATTCAAAAGTTGTCTTCTATTGTGGATAACAGGCTGATAAATTTTTCAGGAGCCATACTCCTGATAGTTACTGAGTTAGCTGCTGATAGAGCCATGACTCTTCAGAATCGTCTTGCTTTAGACATTCTTTTAGCGAAGGATGGTGGAGTCTGTAGAATGATTAATTCTAGGCATTGTTGTTCATATATTCCTGATAATAGTAGAGAAATTAGATGCTTAATTACTAATCTGACTAATGAAAGAGCTGATTTGAAAGAATTGAAAGAACCAGGTATTTGGGAAAAGATTGGCAAATAATTTGCTTCAGTGTGAAATTGGCTCAGCAACATTTGGAATGGGATACTATTGAAAATATCACAGGGAATATTAATTATTGTGGTTTGTCTAATTGGAATATGGGGATTGTATAAATTATGCTAAAGGATTAAACTGAAAAGTCAAAGAATAATCAGAGGAAGGAAGAAAAGAAAAGGGAAAAAGTGTACAGAGAAAATTCAGAAGGGAAACAAAAGTATAAAGGGATTGAATTGACAGACGTTTAGCTAATGCAAAAAATTGTGAGTGGTAGTTAGTATAATGACACATTTAGTCATCAGTGGCAGGATTGCTAGCACAGGTGTATTAATAACAATTATTAATGAGTGTTCATGTATTCTGAATAAGTGATTTGTGTAGAAAATATAATAATGTAGTAAAATAATGCACGCATTTGAAATGTGATTATGATGAGTGTCCGCCAATGTTCACAAATTGTACTTATTAGAAGAATTATTATTGTGACATGTTGAATATATGTTTGGCTAATGTAGTAGCATGTTATATTAAGGGTTATACATTATGTTTTAGTTTTATTAATTGTAGGCCTTAACTTAGCGAATGGCTTGGTCTACCTGCCAGGCCTCATGTCAAAGCTGTATTTCTTAACATTTAATAAATGGCTGTCCTAGAGAGTTAAACTGTGACTTGCCTTTTTGCATTGTTTAAATGTGCTCGTAGCTGAGAATCCTTTCTCATGAGAACCGACTGCTAGAAGATGCTGTTCGTGCTAATGTAACATTTTATGTGCAATGCGTGTGAGACAGACTTTCTCAGGAGGAGAACAATGGAGATACTAACTGAAGTGGAAGCTGCAACAATATTGTTACCTGACAATAAGGACATTGCAGGACAACCAATCAACAACATGTGAATGGAGTAATAGTAGAATTCACAGATTTGGAGGTTAAGTTTTATTGGACAAAGTGTCAACATGCATTGGGGATTTGGGAAATAATTTTAGTAGTTTTCATTTAATGACACTGCACTGAGAAGAACCCAGCATTCTGCATGTTGCCATTAGCATCATTGCCCATTCTCTTGCTGGCCGAAAGGTCAATATTTCCTTATGCGTCTTGACAAGAGATGTGCTTAACTTTAATGCTAGAGACTTAGCATTTTCTGAACTTTGATGTTGAATCCTGATGCCTTGCTGATCGACTGATGTCCCGACAATGAAGACTGACTCTGCTTGCTAATACACACTAAGGATAGGTATTATGAATTAGACTATTGATCATTATGCATATTTGCTTTTCCTTTCGAGGTACCAACTGCACTGTTTTGATAAAGCCATAGTTAGATGTTTTTCCAAATTTGTGTTACTAAATAATTTTGCATGAAGCCCAACATGCTGATGCTAATCTGATGTTAGTTAAGGATCCTCACTAATGAAATTGTGCTAAGAGGGAAAAACGCTTGATGAATTTCTCTGCTGAATTCGAATGCATATAATCCCTTTGACACAGTTGAAGTTTCTATTAATTTGCACCATGTCTTTAGAATGTGTTGTAGTTCAAGCTTTTGATTAGATTACGTTTCTTCTGCCACTTTGGACATTTATGTTTCATTTGATTTTGAGATTAATCTACATGACCTTAGCATTGTTAATGTAGGGAAATAAATATTCTAACAAAATGTGTGGTTATTCATGATAAAAAGATCATGGTGTGTGACAATTACTGACTCCATTGATTATTGATGTTATTGATTGTTGGTGATTATTGCTATTGTGTATTGGTTATAGAATATGTACTGGAGCTATGGTAAGAACATCTTAGTTGCGAGTCAAAAGGTTCATCAACTTATTTGCGTCCCCTTGTAAGTTTACTTATTAAGGTCAGACGCGTTAACACCCCTCATCTTTGACATCTTCCAGCTACTAATATCGGTTTAACCAGGATGGGCTGGAGCTCCAGATGAACCTTGTGCTTGGCAATTATGTGGGCTTTTCCCACTCATCCATTGCTCAGGACTGGAGAGAAGCATGAAGGAAACGAATTAAACTTCACAGCAGGAATCCAAACCAACAGTTACACTTGGGCTTTAAAACTGGACCATGAAAGACAGTAAGGTAGTAATATTTCAAAAACGTGTTTTCAACATTTGGGTTAAAGAGCTATGTTTACCTGCAGTTTCATTGTCTTTAATTAGTAGAATGTTATAAGAATGGCATCACAAGGCACTTACAAACCAAAGGTTCAATAATGTAGCTGTTGAAAACTCCTAAACATGCCAGAATAATGCTCTGTTAAGTCTCACATGACGGTCAATGTACAGGTACTAAGCATGGTCCAGATTTACTATTGTTTGGTGTAATGCAGTGCAGCAAGACAGCTTGCTTCACTGCGTCAAATGGAGGGAACCAAGAATGCACCATATTTAATAATACATGGCGCATTCCGACAGTCTGTTCTGATACACACAGTTCAGCGTACCCCAGTGCCAACTCAGACACACTGCCATGGAGCAAGGGTACCTGCATTACAGGCAGGATTGTGTTTGTGCAGGAAAGGACTCCTTCCTTCACAAAAACAATCCTCATAAGCATTTTCCTCTTTCTGTGTGTGCTTCAGAATGCAGCATACATAGCAAGAACAATTAACAAGGAGAAATAAACATATTTTTTCTAGTTATGCCTCTGTTGGGAAGGCGTAGCATTTTGATGCAAACTCAGGTTTACTAGTCTTAGTAAATCTGGTAATGTGTCTAAATCCATAGGTGGATGCATGGGAATACCTACACTTTACCCATTGAACGCCTTCTCAATACAGAGAAATGCAAGGCAGTGACTTAAGCTGCCTTGCGCTACTCTGAATTTAATAAGCCACGCAGACCCATGCAAAGTTGCTTTGCATGGTTTCATATTGTGCTGCCTAGGGTACATACAGAATATTTCAGAAATGAATGTAAGCATTTTAAAATGGCCACAGGATTTGGCCATTTTCAACAAATGCAAATTGAAATCTGTTTTACTGGGAGTTCCTAAGCGTTGGTATTTTCAGATTTATGTTAGAACACACTGTCTTCTTTGTATGTTTCCACCTAATCAGTTTCCGTTCAAAGTTGCCATAATGGAGTCATTGAAATTCAGACAAAAGCTACACTTCTAGTGAATTACATTAGATCACTGAAAAGAATCTCTAGCTACAGTTTATGTTAGCTTATATGTGCAGATATTTCTAAATGTAAAATTCCACTGAACAATATGATTCTTTACTGACCATTTTTACTGGAACTATTCCTTCCTACATAACAGAAGTGATCTTGATTTCTCATATGTGATCGTATTGTGCATATTTGTGTTCATCTAAATATTTGCTAATTTGGGCTGAAGACATGTTTGTTCATATTCTATTCAATAGCACATCGTGTAGTTTAACATCTAGAGTCAGTCAAATGAATGTTTAAATTAGGGGCTGGCATTATAATTTGAAAAACTGCACACCATCAAGAGGCATTTGAGAGTGTTCTTTGGGTTTTGTTTCTTCGAAGAAGACAAGCCACACAGGATAAGAGATATGGGGCCAGCTGTATCGTTAATTCCAATAGCGATTGCCAAATTGCGATTTGTTGCAAATTGCAATTAAGTAATCGCTATTGGAATGTATGAAACTCTAGGAGTTTCATGTAGTAATTTGCAATGGCTCACAATATTCATGAGGTAGGTCGCAATTTGGGACCCATTGCAAATGGCTACATTCACAGGGATGGTGGCCTGTTGGGCTCAGCAGACCACCATGTCTGTGATTGCTTTTCGATAAAGCAATCTTTTTTTTAAAATGCAGCCCATTTTCCTTAAAGCAAAATGGGATGCGTTTAAAAAAGAAAAGTGAAACCATTCACAAAGGGAAAGTGGTTCCTAGGGAACCCCTCCCCTTTTGCGAATGGGTTACCACCAAATGTGGTAAATGTGATTGTTTTGCGACCGCATTCAGGGTAAAAAAACAATCATACATACCTCTGCGATTTGGTATCAGGAAGGAATGCCCTTGACACGCTCCTTCCTAATACCGAATTGGTATGTAGTTGCAAATCCAATTTGCAATTAGGTAACAAGTTACTTAATCGCAAATTGAACTTGATACATCCCAAAATGCATTTTTGCGATCACAAACGGCCCGTTGGACCACTTTTATGAAACCCTTGAGTTCTTATAGAAAGAGGGATAAAGAAAGGTAAAGAATGATAAAGAAAGCTGAAAATTGGACAATAGTAAAAGTAGATGTTAGAGTGGATGAGATTGACAGAAAGGGTGAAATGAACATGAAGGGAATAATAGTAAGCTCCAATATAAGGAAAACTTGACTAAAGTGCTAGCCCAGGTGAACTAATGGTAAATGTACATTGAAAGACATGGGTCGGGTGTGGAAGGCAGCCAAGATGGCTGATGCACAGTTTAGCATCTCCGTCACCTTCACCCCATCATCCGTCAATATCCAAAGTTCACAGCTGCAATACCCATTCCTAAATTCCTGCTCTACTTGCGGCTCAGTAGTGGCAGTGCTGGTGACCCCTGAGAACTGATTGAGATAAACCAGCGGCTGTGCCACTGAGACTTCACTGCTGAATGCTTGACTCCATGACTGGGGAGACCAAGGTGGTGGAGGAACTGCACGGCATACAACAGTTCACCCAGCACTTTTTCCTTTGTTCTGTTGATTACACCGCTGAACCCAACCCTGCCAGTTGCCCTGCCAGTTGACCAGCTGATGCTGCCCATAATAGATGATTGGAGAGTGCCTTGATGGCTCAGTCATAGAGTGTAGCAGATGAGTGTGAGACATTGCTGCCTTTGGTCACATGTTTACCCACAGCTCCCAAGACTTTCTAGCCCTACAATGAGGAGTGGGAATGGTGACTGTACTGGTGGAGATGCAGTAGCAGTGACTGCTCTCTCTCTATTATTACACCTCCTGCCTTGTCTGTCTGAACCTTTAGCAGCAATGGTCCTACCAATATAGAGGTGCAACGTTAGAATATAAATTTAACAGGCAGAGAGAGGTCTAACAGATCACACCGTATGCACATCAGTGGGCACGCACACACAAGTAGTTCATTCTCTCCCCTCTCAGCTTAAAATTAATTGAGTTGACCCACTGCTGAGCCAAGTGAACCACAGGGCATCTTGGTTCCACTTTGACACTACACATACTGTATTTTTTGTGTTACTCACTTACTGAGGGTAAATTACTTTGAGTGCCACTCTGCATAATAGAGCTATGCTTGGGTAGCTGGGTAAAGATGGCAACTCCTAATTCACCACTCTCCATGGTTGGCAGACCCAGCTACTAAATGAAGATTCTAAAGGAGAAACTCAATCCCAAACAACAGACAAAAGTGGACTGTTCCATGAAGAGGGTTGGCAGGGAATGTGGCAATGCTCCCAGGGCTCCTGATCAGGACTGGAGAGAACAGCTGCTCCAGCCACAGAGTTGATATTGCAAGCTATCAGAAACACCAGGTTAGCACTGGATAGAAACATAGATAAAATCCGAATGGATGCAACACTACTGTGGCAAGATCTCTGCAATACTGCAGAAAAGGTCAAAGATGTGGAAACCAGTCTGTTGGTGGTGGAAAACCCTGCTCAAGTCATGCAAGTGACTCTGACCCACTTACCTGTCACCTCCAAGACTCTGGAGGAGTGAGTGGAGGATGCAGAGGGAATGCCGTGACATAGTAATATTGCAATTGTAGGAACCCCATAAAGGGGTCGAAGGCCAATTGATGAACTCACTAACTGGCTGCTGACCTGGGTACCCAAAGACAGCACAAATTACTGTGCTTTGTCCTTAAGAGGATGCATAGAGCCCTGGTGAGAACCCCCACCAATACCTCCCTATGACTCACCATAGCCCGACTTCTCAATTGCAAGGACCACAACGCAATCATCTGTGCTGCGGGAGTAGCAGCCACTATTCTCTTTGAGAACACCAAAATTATGCTCTTTCCAAACTTTATATGAGACATACAGCAACAATTATGCACATTTGTAGGAGTCAAACAGAAGCGCCAAACTATGGAATCTTCGTATGTCCTAATAGTCTTTGGAAGCGGAAGAATATTGTAAATGGCAAATCCTTTGTCTCTGAAATCCAGGAGGAGGCATGGGAATGGGTGTAGGAATGTAAAATCCTACAGAAAAAATCGGAACAAACTGATCTACCTCCAACTACCCAGAGCACCTTGAGGTCATTGAGATCGAAGGGGAGACAGGCTGGGCGACATTGGCATAATCAACTGGGAGGCACATCACAGCACACGGTGCATGTGGGCAAAAAGTGTGATTCGGGTGTTCTTGTGATAGTGAAGGACAAGGAGGATCAGAGCAGAGATTTATCCCCATTGCCCATTGCCATTGTCCTGATGGCTGGTAGCCCCTGGGGAAAGATTCCTTTGTTCACGTAAACTGACAATAAGTAATAGGTGGACCTTGGCAACTCACCCTCTCCACTTTATTTCTTTTCTTGCTTTCTCTCCATTTTGCCTACTGTCTTTCTGGTCCATGCAGGTCCAAGGCCAGCTCTCTCCTGCTGCTTGCTGCCTGCTGCATTGCTCTCTCCAGTTTGCTTCCTCACTCTCACTACCTTCTCCTCCTCTTCTCCTCTTCCTCTGTTTTCTGAGCAATTTCTTGTGCTTTTTGACTGTTTTTCACTACTTTCTCCCTCCTTTTCTGAGTGCTTTCTCCTGCCTTCTGCCTCATTTTCACAGCGTTCTCTCACCTTTCCCTCTGTTTTTCTGAGTGCTTTCTCCTGCTTTCTACCATGTTTTCACTACTTTCTCCCGCCTTTCCCTCTGTGTTTATGAGTACTGTCTCCTGCTTTCTGCCTCATTTGTACTACTTCTTCCCTCTTTCCCTCCATTTGCCTGAGTGCTTTCTCCTGCCTTGTGCTTCATTTTTACTGCTTTCTCCCTCCTTTCCCTCCATTTTTCTGAGTACTTCCTCCTGGTTTTTGCCTCCTTTTTTTCTCTGTTCATTCCTTTTTTCCCCACTCCTGTCTGCCGCCCGTTTTGCTACCGCCAGTCTAGCCCCACCCACCACCTCCATGCAGCCCACCCTCCTCCCATGAGCTACTTGATGGACTGTGCCCAGCGCCAGGACCTCTGGATCTCCAATCAATGCAGCCACACATTGACCAAAACCACCAGGGCAAAACTTTAGTGCATCCTACTCAACACACGTTCATTAGTTAAACACGCCACCGAGGTCTCCTCCCTCACCCTGGACGTAATCTTCCTCACAGAAACCTAACTCAACCCTGCCTCCACACCAGACATTGCCACTGCCATCCCCAAAGCTTACAAGATATCACACTGGGACTGAATCAACAAGCACAGAGGCAAAATTGTCATCATCAACAGGAACACCATCCGCTGCACAACATTCCGTGATGCCCCAACAGTGGTAATGGAACACCTCAACTTACACCTCTACACAGATGGAAAAAACACCATCCAAGGCACCCTGGCCTACAGACCACCAGGACCATGCCCCAGCTTCTACAACACCATACAAGTATTCATCAACCCAACAACAATCATACCTGAGCACTACATATTCCTAGGGGACCTCAACTTCCACCTCGAAGACCCCAGTGACTTCAACTCCACCGACCTCTTGGAAAACTTGAGCAACATCGGCCTCAAGCAGTTTGTCACTGGCCCTACCCACATCGCTGGACACACGCTTGACACCATCGTCACCTCCAGCGACAGAGCCAGGCACATTCACACCACCGCAACATTCATTATACCATCTCCGGACCCACATACCCCCTGCACCGTGCCCCCCAGATCCGCACAAAGAAACTTGAAAAAGCTATCAGAAGATCAGTGGAATGACAATATCCGCTCCCACCTCCCAAACTCTATGCATGACCCTGAACAAGCATTAAAGAGCTTCCCCATTGGATCACAGAATACACCAATGCCATCATTCCTGCCAAGGCAGCCAAGTTCAAAGAACCAAGCAAAGAGCAAGCTGGTTCTTGAAGGAACAGCACTCCTCTAAATGCAACTTCTGACAACTTGAATGGAAGTGGCACTTCAGCAAGAAAAGAGAAGACTGTGCCACCTCTAGGACCATCCTCAACCAGTATCACCACCTCCAGAAAGAAACAAAGATGAACACACTAGCAGTTTGCATCAAAGCCAGCACAAACCACAGCAAGAACTCTTTGCAACGGTGAAGGAGTTCACCAATCCTGCAGCCAAGAGAATTACATTGCTCCCTCCTGGGAACTGTGCAATAACCTTGCAGACTTCTTTCACGACAAGATCTTGGCTATGAAAACTTTGACTGCCAACCTTCCACCGCAGACAGCATCAACCAGATCACATGTACAAACGCAAACCCCGAACACCTCCTCACCCACTGGGAACTCCTCACCACACGAGACAATATCCTCATCACGAACTCTGTACACTCAGGAGCACCCACAGACCTTAGCCCTCACCACGTCTTCAACCTCGCCAGCAAGAAAATTGTCGACAAGCTCAGGAGGGTCATGAATACTTCCATCACCGTGGCCTCATTCCCGGAGTTGTAAGCATGTTGAAGTGAGACTCCTCCTGAAAAAAACTTCCGCCAACCCAGACAAATTGAAGGACTACTGGTCCATCTCTCTGTTCCCCTATACAGCAAAAGAAAGTGATCAGCCTGGAACTCATCCAACAACTAGAAGACCACAACCTCCTGGACCACTCCCAATCTGGATTTTGAGCTAACCACAGCACACAGACAACCCCGATTGCAGCCACAGATGACATCAGAGCCCTCCTAGACCATGGAGAAACAGCAGCCCTCATCCTCCTGGACATGTCTCCTGTGTTTGACACTGTCTCCCACCACATCCTGATCAACAGCACCTCTAGACCCTCAAGGGTGATTTGTTGCACTCTATAAATGTTTGATAGATTGATTGATTTACCAAGCTCTTCTAGATTATACAATGGTAGTGCGGCAGATGCTTCGGATACAGAAGTTTAGGGTCGGGGAGTTGATGAAAAGCAGGTCACTGAGTTGTTTTTAGGAGTCTTAGGGGCCTATGTATAGGCCCCTAGTTCCACAGGAGCATCCCTTTTTTTATGTGGTGCTAAGCAGTGCGCCCTATTTACAAGTTGGTGTTAAGCCACTTTTTGTCACTTACTGTCACCTTGTAAGTACCTCCCCTTCCCATGCAACACTGCGTGTGGAAGGGGCATGTAATGGGTGTTGCTGTGGGTGCACCACAGCAAAATCCATTGCATTTTGATAATGCCTCAGATTTATGAAAATTTGTAAACCTGAGGCACCTCCAAAATCTAACGTCACCCCAAGGGGTGGATTTGGCAGGGTGCAACACAGAGGAATATTTTTATTCCTCCTCATTTTTTGCTTTTTCTATGCCTGCTGCAGTCTGCAGCAGCCATAGAAAGAGCAAAATGCCAGAAATGTTTGTTTAGGTGTAGAAAGGTGTCCCTTCCCGCATATAAACAATCACATCCATCAATGCAGGCATCCTTGCACAATGGTGCAAGGATGCCGGTGTTGGCACTGGCAGCTGAATTTAGCGTCAGCGCAGGGGACAACACAGGCGTGCACTGTATTCACTTAAATATAGCGCATCCCTGCATTTCTAAAGTAATGCAGCGCGGCGTTGCCAATTTTGGAGCAGCACCACGCTGCACCATTTTTCTAGAAATCTGGCCGTTAGGGCCTGACTTAGATCTCAGTAGATGGAATACTTCATCACAAGTGTGACAGACACAGTATTACGCTCTCAATAGGGTAGATTGAGACGTAACACAGTGGACGGGCTATCCATCACATTTGAAACAGAGTATTTCCCTCCAACAAGATGTAAATCAGACCCTTACTCTTGTATGCTTGTTTCTTTTTCATTTGGTTTATCACATACATACACAGCAAGGCCCATATCTACAAGGAGCTTGTGCCATTGCTACGTCATTTCTTTATGCCGCAATGGCGCAGGCTGCTGACACATAGCTACAAGGCCACTCAGTGTCACTTTGCATGGCTTTACATGGCCTTGTAGATATGAAGTAAGTCAATGCAGCACAAGTCGCTGCGTTTACTTAGCTTGAGTCAGAGAAGCATTTCCATGGGTGTTGCATTTGTGTTCCCACGCAATATCCATGGATTTTGATGCATTCCTAGATTTACAAGGTTTTGTAAACCTGGGAATGCGTAAAAAACCTATACCCCACGGGTGGTCTAAGACCAAAGCAACGGGGAGAAATATCATCATTTCTCCCTGTTGTTTTCCTCTTTCTTTGTGTGGGGCATTCTGCAGCATACATAGAAAGAGGAAATCACATCCATTGAGTGTTTTTGTGCAAGAAGGTGTCCCTTCCTGCACAAAAACAATCATCCTTCATAACACAGGCACCCTTGCACCCTAGCACCATGGTACAAGGGTGCCTGCACTGGCACAAGGCAGCAATTTCCGCACTAGCGCAGGGCGAGAGGACAGAAATGCACTGTATCTTGTAGATCAGGTGCATTTCTGCCCTTTTTCGGTGGAGCAAGTCCCTTGCTGCGCTGCCATGGGCCATGGGGCCTTGTAAATATGGCCCTAACTCCTTAATAAATACTGCTCCTCCATGGTTCATTGCAGCTGCAGAAAAAAGAAACAGAGTCCCAAGAGGAAATAATAACCAGTCAATACACCCTTACACTCCAATGGCTATTCTCAAGTACACCCACTCAATAACTCCAATGATGAATCTCAAATAAAGGAATCGGTAAAAAATCTAATTTAATTTAAATAATTCCCCAAATATTTATTTTTTTATATTCCCATAAAATTACCCATAGCCAATAAAAACATGATTAATAAACGCACATTAAAAAGACACCATACACATAAGAGAGACAAAAAAAGACATACGTTTTCATCTATTGTCCAGAAGCTGTCCAACTTTTGGTAAATGCAGGCCTATCAATTTCTGCACACAGTCCCTAATTAAATCTAGGCCCATTCCAATGGGTCCAGCAGTCCAATTAGCGTCAACGCATTTCGGTGGACATATGACAGTTCTTCCACCACCTTCTTCGGGACAAATAAATACACTCCCAACGTAGAATATTCAAATCTGCACAAGGATAAACAAAACAAGTACCTAAATTTCCCATACATTTTACAACCCCATATTTATTCCTAAAACCCATCAAGTCAAAAATACACCACATTAAAATATCTTCCCCCTCACATTATTAAAAAAAACAATTCCTTTATAATGAGAATCTCATAAAAGTAATCACTGGAAATAATCCCCCATCTGGGTTAAACTTTTAAAAGCAAATATACTCATAATCATACCTACACAGTCACCTGCACCCAGCATAAATCAGACAGATCACTGCTCACAAATCAACACAAATCCATATTCAAATCTTTGCCTTACGCTCGATCATATTCAGAACAATAACATTATTTTTTCTATACAAACAAGAACACAATCAGACAATCGGTTATTAAAGTTCTGTTTTATGATAATTTCAATTTACTCATAGAGTCAGAGACAATCTGTCATGCTGTTTTCTGTGACATCTCCACAACATGCACTACACCATATATTCCACCCTTAGAACGTGTGTATAAAAATATACGGAGTGTGACAGTGTGAATTAAACTCCACATGCATCACTTATTATAAATCACTATTATTAGATACTTCTAGGGATCCAAAATGAAAACCTTTTTATATTAATAAAAGAACCCCACCAATGTTTGTACCAATATTGTCCATAGGACTTACCATGGAGTCTTCTTGTTTTTATATAAAAACCTTTTAATGGTATAAAGAATCCAATATTCTCCAATTAGGAATTCATCCTTAATCTAGATATAAAACATATGCATTAACCACTTATTCAAATTCAATTATCCATCCATTCATTTTATCTAAATGGAGCTGGAAATCCTAGACGGCCCATTCCTATATTTTTTAATCCACTGACCGGGCTCAAATGAGCCCCCATTTTTTCCCCAAACCCTGCTTTTTCTTAAATTAGTTGGGGCGTAGGCCGTATAAAACATAGGTAAGATCATTTATAATTTCGAACGACAACATAAATCATTATATGTATCCTCTTAACTAAATATAATTGTGCCCATCCCGGCACCTGCACACTCCCTTCCACTTGGATCTTCATTATCTATAATCAAAACCCAAACCTTCCCAGTTATGCAGACAGCATTGATTGTTTAGACCATCACACATTATTATACACTTCGTTTCATGGCACATAGCCTGAATTAAGTAAGAATGTCCAGTTGCTACAGCTCTCCCTATGAATTCCCCCTCAAGGACCGACAGTGCAGAAATCTATTTCCATATTACTGAGCAGGAGATACAGTGTGCTGTCCCTGAGATGCAATTGGGTAAAAACTGCAGACCCAATACCTTCTCCATTTTAAAAAATGTACTTCATTACCAACCTCACATCTGCTATTGGTATTTGAAAATATACCAAAGAAGGGCAAATGACCATATGATGTATGAGGAGCCACCATCGCAGTTATTCACATTTGAGGGGACCCATCACATCTTTGCTTACCATACTGGCCAATTTCACTTATAAACATGAAAGACAAATTATTTGTGACAGTTTTAGCCAATAGGCTGATTCTGTAAATTCAGACATTAATTAGTAATGATCAAAATGGCATTATGCCAAGTAGAGGTATAAGACACTGCTTCCACCACGTACAGGTTGTTTGACCCAGACACGTAGATTAAATGGACAGGTAGCTCTACTCTTTGTCAAATTCCCCAAAACTTTCCACAATGCATACTGGCTCTTTGTTTCAAGTGCTCATTAAGATGTCATTTGGTAATCGCTTTATGGCTATGTGAAGGCTTTCTAATCCTTTCCATGGGTTGAGGTCCATGTGAATGGCACCAAGTCAGAGATGTTCAGCATAGGCTGTGGCATGCAGCAGGACTGTGCTCTCTCCCCCCTCCTTTGTTTGGCCTGATGGTGGAGCCCCTGGTGGAGTGGGTGAGATTAGATGCAAGAATTTGGGGGTTGCAGTGGCCGGGTTGTTTTAGAAAACAGAGTATGGTTATACAGAGATAGGCCCTTAATATGACATTGGCGGTAAATCCTGCTTACCGCCGTGGTGACGGCCACCAACATACCGCCACAGTGGCGAGTATCCATTTGCCATATTATGACACACACACACCAGTCCGACAGAATACAGCCACATACACAAATCCACCAGCCCAAAGGTCACTGATAAAGTGGCGGTCCCAACACCCATGGTTACGCCAACAAAAACAAGGCCCACCAAATTATGACCCACGAATCACCACAGCGTACATTCACGGGCGGTAAACCATTGGCAGTACATACTACTGCACTCAGAATGTACACCTACATACAAAACAACACTACATTGGCCAATACTAAAACACACACACCTGACACTCATACACACACCACTCCCACCCACCCACAGTACTATAAAACACACACCCACAGTACCTACAACCCTTTACAAACAACAATTATTGCCAGGATATTGACATGAACAGAACAGAGACAACTAGACACACACACCACTTACACCCATTCATCCCTAATGCACCCCACATAACACACCCCACCACATTACCTAACACACTCTCACCAACACACACCACACAACACCCATGTCCCCACAAAGGCACCCCCGTTTCACTGATGAGGAGTTAAGCGTCATGGTGGAGGAAATTGTCAGGGTAGAGCCACAGCTGTTTGGAGCACAGGTACAGCAGATGTCCATTGTAAGGAAGATGGAGCCATGGCGGAGAATAGTGTACGGGGTGAATGCCATGAGACAGCACCCAAGAACAAGGGACGACATCAGGAAGAGGTGGAACAACCTACAAGGGAAGGTACGTTCCATAGCAGCAAGGCACCCACCTCCTTTCCCACAGTTCATAGCATGGGAGGAGCAAGTCTTGGCATTACTGCATCCTGAGGGACTCACTGGAGTAGCCAGAGGACTGGATACTGGTAAGTCAACATTTACTGCTCATCAAGCCCCATACCTGCATGCCATCTCACACTCTCACTTTCACTCCAACCACTCCACTCCATCCCACACACTGCACCTGCACATGCGCCAAGCCCTGCATACCATACCAATGCATGGACAGCCCTCCCCGTCCTGCATGGATACCCATCACCAAAGCATTCACAGTATAGGGGAACTAACAATCACACAATACATCACTATATACAAGCAAAAGGTGGCAGAGCACCAGCAACAATAGAGGTGCTCCAGCCAATGTCAGCAGAGAGGAGGTGCCACGACAAACCAGTCCACAACAAAGGATGCCCCCAGTGATGACAGTAACTCTAGACCTCAGGATCTGGACCAACAACCTGGCTCATCAGGGACCACTGGACAGCCAATCCCCCAAGCCCACTCACAGTCCACCAAAGAGCCTCCCCCATAAGTATCCAATGCCACAGCACCCACCCAGCGTACCCACACCTCTATACCCAGGACATGTCAATCAGCAGTGTGCCCACCTGTACAGGGACGCCAGGCCACACCTCATACCCAAGACAATCAGTGACCCAGGGTCATTGGTAGTGGGCACACCATTCAGGGTTAGAGGCACAGGGCAATAGGGACACTGGGAGGACTGTTGTGTGCCAGGGGGAGGACAGGACCAGGGAACGACTCTCCAGGAGGCACTTTCCGAGATCCTGGGAGCCTACCAACATTCCCAGGACATGATGGGCCAGATCCTTGACAACGTGCAGGAGAGCATGGGGCTTCATGAGGGACAGTGTCAGGGGATCAGAGAGGACTTGCAGGTCATTAACACCACCCTGATCTCCAAAGCAGGGGGGCTGGTAGACATGGCCAACATCATGAGGAAGGCAACTGCACAGCAGCGGCCCCCTACCACTAGCCAGTCCATTGACCAGCCCCCCACCTCTTCTGCAGCTAGTGGGCAGGAGGCCCCACCACAGGCCACCAGCACACCTCCCCCTGCAGAAGGTGAACCACCCCACAAACATTCCCTGCAAACCAGACAAAAGCCAGAGACACTTGTCAAGACCACTGCCAAGGAATTAGACTCTCCTGATTGTCCCCCTTGTGTTCCACCCAGTCACCTTGTCCACTTTGAACTGCAGTTGCTCCTCTTCCTCTGGCCACTTGGGCACTGGACCTGTGCTACAAACAGACTGGAACAATACCCTGGACCTTCCTCCATCATCACCCCATTCCATTGCACTTTTCTCTCAATTTCATAGTACTACAATAAACACCCTTGAATACAACTTGAGTACTAGCATTTTGTGCTTTGAAAATGTGCATTTATGGAAAAAGTAACATTTTGTGTAAATGATCTGCACACTATGAGAGCATAGAAGTAAGGACCTGTAGCTGTCTACAGTCAGCACATCAGTACACAGTTGTTATTTCACCAACATCTGTAAAACGACAAGCCATAGGTGACACTAAGCTGAGATGCAAAGGAAGTTAATGTCATAGGAATGGTCAGTTGCACTATCTCACCTGTGTATCATTGGAAGTATTGATGGATAACTGATGTTCTGTTGTCTTCATCCTCATCCTCAACCTCATCATCTTCACTTTCCTCAGGGTCTACTACTGCCACAGGGGCATCTCCAGTCTCTTCCTCCTGCAGAAACGGTACCTGCCATCATAGGGCCAGGTTGTGCAACATGCAGCATGCTACTACTATATGGCAGACCTTCCTGGGTGACTAGCACAGGGATCCACCTGTCAGATTGCGGCACCTGAACCCGGCCTTTAGGAGGCTGAAGGTACTTTCGATGATCCTTCTGGTTTGCCCATGTGCCTCATTATAACATTCCTCTACCCCTGTCCTGGCATTCCTCACAGGGGTCAGCAGCCGCAATAGGTTTGGGTAGCCAGGGCCACCTACAAGTATTGAGAGATAACATTTAGCCTCACACAATGCTATAGGGATGACTCCTGAAGGCGTACACTAACATACAGTGGGTAGGGACCAAGGCTCACCTAATAGCCACACTCTGTGCCTCTGTAGTTGGGCTATCACATTTGGGATGCTGCTATTCCTCAGAACAAAGGTATCATGCACTGACCCAGGATACTCATCATTGATGTGGGAGATGTACTGATCCATCAGGCACACCATTTGCACATTCAGGCCCATATTTAAGCTTTATTAGCACTGCATTTGCGTCATTTTTTGGTGCAACAGCAGCGCAAACTTACAAAATACAATTATATTTTGTAAGTTTGCGCTGCTTTTGCATCAAAATATGGCCCAAATGTGGTGCTAAAAAAGTAAAAATATGGGCCTCAGTGAGTGGAAACTCTTACAATTTCTGAACACCTTTTTATTCTGGAGGGGGAGTAAACACAATATGTGTACCCTCAATCGCCTGAATAATATTGGGGATATGTCCCATTGCGTAGAATCCGGCCTTCAAAGTGGCCAAATCTTCCACATGTGGGAGAGAAATGTAGCTGCACATGTGTTTTACCAGGGTGGACAAGACTCCTGCCAGCACGATTGAAGACATTAGCTATGACCTTCCTGCTGCCAAGCCCTGTCACTTGGAAAGAACCATTTGCCAGGAAATGGAGAACTGATAGCACTTGCATAAGAGGGGGGATCCCAGTGGGATGACGGGTAGCAGATATCAGGTCTGACTCCAATTGGGCACACAGCTCAGTTATTGTGGTCCTGTCCAGTCTGTAGGTGAGGATAATATGCCTGTCCCCTAGTGTAGCCAAGTCCACAAGGGGTCTGTACACAGGGGTATGTCTCCACGTCCTATTCATCCACAGCAGTAGGTATCTAAGGGACACAAGAGTGAGTAGTCTGTCACAATTTGACAATAGAACCACAACTTCAGTGTACATAGTGCATTTATGTTATGGGACAGTGGGAATGGTGAGGTATGTGCTAATCTAGTCTGTGACCCATTTAATGTTCATATGACCATTGTCCTCCCCCATGAAACGGAGACCGCCTGTCCTGTATGTAGGGACAGGTGGAAGTGAGGTAATTCCGCCAACGTTAGTCATTGTGGTGGAAGACGGTCTTCCACCGCCATGCAATTCCTCATATGGGGCTCTGTGGAGTACAGTGGCCAATGGGGATCTGCGCCCGAGGTGACGGTGTACACCAGCGTGGATGTGACCACCATTTTCTATCTGATTCCAAACTTGTTTCCTGACCTTATACAGGAGAACACCTATACTGCGTGTGTTGCTGTGACCCCTGTCTGAAACCTACCATGGCCCGTGTGACTGGGGAAAGGGCCCCTGCCTTCACTTCGGAGGAGTTGGAGCGACTGGTGGATGTGGTCCTTCCCCACTATGGACAGCTGTATGGGCCTCCAGACCAACAGGTGAGTACACTTTGGGCACAATGCATGTGGGAAGGATGCATTGAGATGTGTATGCTAGCATTGTGTCATCGGGGGAGTAGGGGAAATGTCTTGTGGAGGTGCACATGGTGTGCACCAGGCGATGTGTGTGACAATCTGTGTGACAGTCTGGATTATTTGGTTAATGTTATTCTCCTGTCTTTATTACCTCTGCAGGTCAGCACCCATCAAAAGAAAGGATTATGGTGTGCCATCGCCAAGGACGTGCGGACCCTGGGGGTCTATGGCAGGTGGAGCACCCACTGTCGGAAACGGTGCGAGGACCTGAGACGCTGGGCACAGAAGACCACAGAGGCCCATCTCAGGATGGCCTCCCCATGAGGAGGGGGTGCCCGTCAGAACTAGTCCCCCCGGTTGGCCTGCATACTGGCGGTGGCCTACCCAGAGCTGGATGGGCGCTTGAGGGAATCACAGCAGCCACAAGGGGGTGAGCACAGTGGGCATTATTAAAACATTTGGATGGTGGGGTGGGATCCAGGTGATGGATGTGAGTTAGCGGGTGCCCCGAAGGCCAGGCCAGACATTGCAGCGTGAGTCAACTCTAGGGTATTAGGTGTATGGCAAATGCAGGTAACCTAGCTTGTTAGCATTCCATTTCAGTCAGGGCTTTGTGGGTACAAGGAGTAGTGCTGTTGGCAGTGTGTGGCCCTCATCTTGCCGTGGCATCTAGCCAAATCACTGGCAGTGCCATGCATAGTGCTCAAGCCTGATCCTTATATGTAACGGTGCTGTGTATGCCAAATGTGGTGTTGGTGCAGTAACTGACCCAATGTTTCCTTTTTCTCTCTGCCCCCCTTTTTTCTTCTGTCATCCTGTCCATGTGTGCATTAGCATCATCTGGCGGAGGAGCAGGGGCACCGCATTCCACAGGACCCTGGAGGTAGATTCCACCGACACCGAGGGAACCAGTGGGACAGAGGGTGAGGGGAGCACCATTGCGGAGAGAGGAGTTGACAACACAGACTCATACCTCCTCCGATGGAAGCTCCCTGGTGGTGGTGACTCTTCTGTAACCACTCCAACTGCAGGTACAGCCACCACCCCCTGTACCAGCATCGCCCTCCCAGTAGCCCCTCAGCAAATTGCCTGGCCCGCTCACCCAGGAGGGAGGGCATCTACTTCGCCCCAGGCACCTCAGGCCCTGCCCCAGTGAGCCCTGCTGCCCAGAGTGAGGAGGCGATTGATCTCCTGAGATCCATCTCTGTTGGGCAGTGAACCAATGCGAATGCCATCCAAGGGCTGGCATCCCAGATGCAGCAATGCAATACATTCCTGGAGAGCATCCAAGGTGGATTGGCAGCCAAACAGAGATCGATCGAGGCTCTGGCCTCCTCGCTGATGGCAGCCATTATCCCAGTTTCTACTGTCCCCCCTCCAACTATCACTTCCCAGTCCCAGTCTCCTCATCCCCAAACCATCCCATGTACACATACAGATGAACATGCAAACACCTCAACACCCAAGAGTGTCACAGGCAAACACAGGCACCACACTTCATCCCACAAGCACTCACGCAAACACCAGACAGTTGCAAACATAACTACATCAATTGCTTCCACTGTCTCCCTCTCCTCCTCGTCCTCCACCTCCCTCACAGTCACGTCCACACTCACACCTGCATGTACTGCATCAACATCCACCATCAGCAGCACCACACCAAACAGCACACTCACCTCATTAGCAGACCCCTCCACAACATCCATGCACACTTCCCCTGTGTCCTCTCCCACTCTGTCTGTCCCCCCTCCTAAGGAACACAAACGCAAGCACTCACACACCCAACAGCCATCCACCTCACATCAGCATACTGCCCATGCACCTGCACCCAAATCTAGCAGACATACACCTCCTTCAACCACTCCCTCAACCTCCACTCCCATCCCTCCTCCCTCCTCTCGCCCCACTGTCCCTAAGAAGTTTGCTTTCATTGCCCAACTTGACCTCTTCCCTCCCCCTGCCCCTCCCACCATCCTACCAATAAGAGCAGGGTCCCAATGACCCAGCCCAGCACTTCAGCCAAAAGGTCCACGCAGAGAGTGGTTGCACCACCTAGTTGTGGTGGCAAGTCAGTGAAGTATCCCACACCACCAGCCAAGAAGGAGTAGGATCCCACATCTCCTGCCATGAGGGGAAAGGAGCCTGCACTTCCTGCTTTGAAGGGGAAGAAGCCCTCAACCCCTGCCAGGAAGGGTAAGGATTGCACACCTCATGCCATGAAGGAGAAGAAGCCCTTGACTCCAGTGGAGGCTGTCAGGGTGACACCTCCACCACCACCAGTGGTCATGGGGCCCCCACTGCCAGCGGAGGGAGTGCATCCCTCACCACCAGCAAAGGCTGCCCAGGAGGCATCTCCTTCTGCCACAACAGTGAAGCCATCACCACCAGCAGAGGCTGCCCAGGAGGCACCTCCATCTGCCATCACAGAGCAGCCCTCACCACCAGCAGAGGCTGCCCAGGAGGCACATCCATCTGCCACCATATTGCAGCCATCACCACGAGCAGAAGCCATGTAGGCCACCCTCCAGGGGCTGCTGTACAAGGGCCCCCCTCCAGAACCAGTTGGAAAGTCATCCACCTGAGAGACTGTGGCCTCTCACTCCCCAGGACAGAGAAATGGGCATGCAGCCCCCTCCAGAACCAGTGGGAAAGTCACCCACTCAAGAGACTGTGGCCTTGCACTTCCGAGGACAGAGAATTTGGGCATGGACACCCCTCCAGAACCAGTGGGAAAGTCACCCACTCGAGAGACTGTGGCCTTGCACTCCCCAAGACAGAGAAATGGGCAGAACGCCCCCTCCATAACCAGTCTGAAACTCACCCACTTAAGAGACTGTGGCCTTGCACTCCCTAGGACAGAGAAATGGGCATGGAGCCCCCTCCATAACCAGTGGACTTTTTTATGTATTAAGCTGAGGTGCCCCCCACACCCCGATCCCCCTGAGGTGCCTGCCCACTTGCAAACTGATGCCCCTGCAGAGTTCTGTCTGGATGAAATCAGGATTCGAGTTGGGCCTTGGACTGTGCCCTGTGGCCATGTGGGCCCTTAGTACACTGGACTGGGCAGTGGCCCTTTGTGTACATTTGTACATATCAGTTTGACGTACTATTGGATTATTTATAAGCTGTTAATATCAATACATTCTCCTTAGTTCATTCTTGCTGTCCTTGAATTATTCTGCTGTGTATCATGTTCCATTGTTTTTCGTGTGCAGCTGGATGTCTGTAAGGTGTGTGTGTGTGTGTCATGTGTGTGTGTGTCACTCTCGTTTTCCTCCCTCCCTCCTTCCCTTGTGTGCTAGGTGGGTGTACTCACTGTCGTTGTCTTTGTCGGCGTTGGTGTTCCAGGTGGAGCATGACGTAGAAGAGCATCAGACAGACTTGCAGTTCGGGTTCCATGGTGGCGTTGTTCTTCCCTGTGTCTCTGATGGTGAGTCCTTTCTCTTCTGTGATGCATTTCCCCCAGGCTTTTGATGGCTTTGGGACCACCCCAGAAAATGTGGCGGATTGATGTGTCAAAATATGGTGGGTGGTATTTTGTCTTTAGCCTTTCTGTTGATGGCTATAGCCATGGTGAGTGTTGTTTCTGCGGTGGTTGGTGTGGTACATTGGCTATCTATGGAAGTTCTCACCGCCATGGTCATAATTTGGTGGTAATTATCACCAGCCTGTTGGCGGTATTACCGCCACTTTATCACTCACCACCAGGGTCATAATGAGGGCCATACTCTTCTCTTGTTCATACAACATACCGCTAAAGCCTTATATATATATATATATTCACTGACAAAACAGGTTACAGGGCTGTTATAGTTAGGTTCTGAATTTACTCGCTCAAAACAACAGAAATTCAGCAGTTTGAGTTATTTCAAGTAACTATGACTTGCACCCTTAGGATAACTATAACTCACCCCCCGCCAGGCACAGTTTTCTCTTTAATAATTTGATTGCTAATGGTTCATTGATATTTTTAATGATGTTATAAAAGTTCTCATGAGTGCTGTAATATCTGCTGTAATTAGCAGTGGATGACAAGGGCACAAGTTATAGTTACCTTAGGGCATAAGTTATGGTTTCTTGAAATAAATCTAACTGCTGAATTCTATGGTTTTGTGTGAGTAAATTCAGAACCTACCATTAATAACTCTGTAGCCTTTGTTTTTTTCTGTGAATGTCTATGTTTTTTTAATGCAAAGTAATTTAAATAACTATACATTAATTCAACCACCGCTGGATGCAGACTTTGGCAATGTCTGGCAGAGGTTGCCTGCAGGGCCCTGTGGCCTACCCTGTATAAGTACCCAGCCCCATGCTATTCACGGCCTCTGGCCATGCACAGTGGGGGCTGACCGCAGGGCCTGTCCTGCTAACCTATATAACTACTCAACACCACGCCACTAAGAATGACAAATATTCGGAGAAACTGATTTAAAAAGAGTGAGACCACCCTTCTGTACATACCTTAATGTAGAGAGAAACCTAAAGCTGAGGAAACACAGCTGACGCACCAAGACTGGAACCCTCAACCTTCTGTGGAAAGGTCTGAGAACTTAGCCATTAGGCTACAGGTTACTCCTTGCTACTCAGTCTCCAGACATCTCTATGACATTCAATCCAAAGATGATGATGGAAAAAAGAGGTAAATGTTCCATCACTAGATATGTTTAACATTCAAATCACCAGTGCATAAACATAACGCCTTGGGATACCAGGATTTGAACCTTCAACCTACTGAGTTTCAGTCATAAAGCTTTACCAGTAGGTCAGAGGTGACTCTGTTCTGCTGTACATCAAAATGTAACTATAACATTCCTTCCAAACATTATGCTAGTATGACACTTTGACGTCATTGTAAGGGGAGACCACTGTAATAGCAATCTCTCTCTCTCTTCCATTCCATTACAGAATGGAAGTTAGTGAGAGAGAGAAAGTAACAGTACCATGGGGGGAGCTTCAATGCCCCTGCGATCCTAGCTTGCTCCCCACCTCCTGGGGGAGCCGGCATTGCTCATGCATGCAGGGAGCTGCTGGAAATGTAGATCCATGCGTGTGGGAGCAATACTTTCATCTCTTTTCCTTCCCAAACATCTGCAGCCGGCGAAAGAGATGACTACTCCGCTTCCAGCAAGCGGGAGTATTTTCACAGCTCCCCCTTGATGGAAGTGGAGTGTTTGCTTTTTGCCTAGCGGGAGGTGTCAGCTCCCACCTAGCTAAAGTAAACAGCTACCTCCTGGGGTTGGGCAACTTAGGAGGTAGCAAGAGACAGCTCTGCAGAGGTGGTGGTCCATGGTGCTGGGGGGGTCCACATGGAACCCAGCCTGAAAGTTCCTTGAAACCCTGGGGAGGTGGGGTCTCTGGTGCCCCGGGGGCCTCTGCACCCACCCCACTAATATAGGATATGTAGCCCTGGTGAGGTGGTTGTCCGGAGGGCCTGGAGTGGTTGGCGCAGCACCCTCCTGTTTTGAATATTGTAGCGCCGAGGAGGAGGTGGTCCCCAGGCCCAGTGGGGTCCACGCAGCCCCCTGCACTGTTACTCCCAGACCCAGGGCGTGGTGACCTGGAAGGGTCTAAAGGACCCCCATTCTTTGGATTTGTAATTTCCTGGGAGGTGTTGTCCCCAGGGTGCAGAGGGTTCTGCACAGTCCCCCACATACATTCCATATATAGCCCTAGAGAGGGGGTGGCCCCCAGGGCCCATGGGGGTCCACAGGACGCCCTTTTTTTATCTTTTATACCTGTAGTCCGGAGGAGGTGGTGGTTACTAGGGCACAAAGGTGCGACTCATCCCTGCATAATCAACACATTTAGCCTCAGGGAGGTGGTGGTATCTGGGGCCTCTAAAAGACCTAGGAGAGTGGCCCCGTACTCCCCCTCCTATTTTTAGCCCCTAATGCCCCTGGGACCTGGCCCACCCAGGGGCCAGATAGATTTGGAGCACGGACAACCATACTTCCATACTTTAAAAAAAACAAAAAAACTTTTCTGCCCTGGCTGGTCCTGGGGGACCCCTGGACCAAGGCTAGGGGCTCAGGATATTCTTACCCTGGCCCCTTTTCTTTTAGTTTGCATTTCTTCTTTGGGACTCAGCTAAAGCCAACCTTCCTTGTTGAAGTGTTGGCAGCCATTCAGATATTAGTATGGGGACAGTTCAATCTGTGGAGGATATGCATCCCTAGATATCTATATTGTTTAACTTTTAATATGATAGAAACTACTGAACAGATTTACACCAAAGCACAATCTGTGCACCAGGATCTAGTTTCCTGCCAATTCTGGTGTAAATCCGTTCAGCGATTCAGACTGTAAGCACATCAAAAGACCCTATAGGAAAATGGTTGGGGAAAATGCATTTTGGGGCCTGCTGCTTTTCTAGGCCCCCCTTCTTGACTTTCAAGTCAACAGCTGAACCAAGTGTTGCATATGTTTTGAAATGTTTGTGAATATTTACAAATGCTGCCAACGTTATTGACAAAATAAAAAATATTCTTCCTATGGTAACCAGGTCTTAACAATAACTGTTAGGTTGACATTTTACCCATACAAAGCCACTGAAATTCAGCAGTTATAGTTATACTTATGTAAATAAACTATAACTCGTGGCCCAAAGTTACTTTCTGGCACAAGTTATGGTTTCTTCAAGTATTACTATAGGTATAACTGTAACTGCTGAATTTCTATGGCTTTTATAAATCATGTGTTATTATTTCGGTCATGTTGTGGCCAGCTAATCGGGCCTTGTTTTTCCTCCAAATCCAGTGAGGATATGAGGAATATCCTCATCCCTACATATGCAAATTTGGTTTTCATTTAATAACTAGAAAACTGTTGAACGGACTTACACCAAATCATAAAAAGGGCACTTTCTAGACCAAGAGCTAACTTTCTGCCAAATTTGGTGAACATGTATCCAGGCGTTCGGGCTGTAGTCACATTCAAAATCACTTGGGAAATTAACATGGGGAAACACGTTTTGAAACCCCCTCTTTCTCAGCCTCCGCTTGATGGATCACCCCGAAACTTTCCAGAGAACAGTTCAACCAGCACCTGAGATATAGGGAAGTCTAAAAACGTTTTTTCAATGTAAACTATGTCCTAACTATACCTACCTACTGGTAACCACCAGTAGGTAATATCTATCTAGCTATATATATATATATATATATATATATATATATATATATATATAGTTAGGACATAGTTTCCATAGAAAAAGTTTTTTTTTCACTCACGTTTAACTTTGGTGCCAGTTGACAAATCTTCACAAAATGTCCCCAAAAAAGTGACACATATAAATATATATATATATATATATATATATATATATATATATATATATATTTATAGGAAAGCCAAATGTTACAGGTACTTTATAGTTAGGTTTCCATTTTAAACATACCAAACCATAGATATTATATTATTATAAATATAGATGTGTATATACAGGATAAGGTAGTAATGGCAAAGAATTATGCACCTTCTTGTGGTGTCTACTTAAGTAAATACACTAGTCCAAAACGTGGTGCAAGTGGTCAGTTGCCCTACTACCCCAAGGCACATGAATAGTGTATATGGCGATACACAATGTACAATGAACAGATACGACCTCAGCACACAAAACATATGTGGTAGTACAATAAAAGTGCGAACTCTGGCATGACAGATCGGTTGATGAATGGTACAATACTCTCCAACTGGCATATTTTGGGAATACTTAGCTACTGTTTGTGTCGTTATTCAATAACTGTGGCTATCTTCTTATATTTAAAGTCATAATATTCATAGCTCTATTACTACAGTAATATCTGTTTGTCCACGACCCCTTGGTGCTAATATAACCCTCTTTTTTCCTCAGCCCACCGCTCACTGCTCTACAAATTATTGTTTTTTCAGCTTGGTCACATCCAACTAACTGGTTAAATATTAATACCAATGTTTTTCACTTTTTAATTCATTTAGCTTGATGGGTTTATCATGGCCTGTCTTTGCATAACTTGACCAAGATATTTGACTTCATATACAACCTTTTCCTACTGTCACTGCATCACAACAGTTTTTGAACACTTACTTTGGACTACTACAGGATACCCTGGATCACCTAATTTCACAACATTTTACATATGAATTCCTATACAAGCACGTATTCGGTGTGTTATACCTCCTATTTTAAATAAATTACAAGTAGACGTCATTCTTTTTCACATCTCTTTTAGAAACACTTGTCAATTCAGTTTTTGGTCTCACTAACTTCCCATATATCTCTCACAGTTTTTTGGATTACTTGTCTAGGGTGTGCCCTTACTTCGATCGCGTTTAAATAGAGGCAAGTCTATTTCTTGAGCACATATTATCTCCTGGGGACCTTGCTGTTGACTATTGTTTACGTGTTCACCAACTATGGGGATTTTCAATCATTTCTCCAGTCTATACACCTAGGCCACTTCTTTCCAATCTCTCTTCTCTTTTATATTATTTACGTTACTGTGTCTTGTCTGACGGATTCACATATGATATATCTCCACCTGCCCCTGGTTACTAATTTCATTATTTTTGCACCATCACTCTCTCTTGTATAGTTTTTAAATGACCGTTCATTTCCTCTTTTAAGAGTATCTCCAACTCTTCTTAACTCTGTTCTTTTATGCACCACTACATGCAATGTTTGATTTCTGTTTTGCAGCCTTGAAAAAGTCCCTTGGACGCAACACGTGTTGGCTGTTTGAAGAACATGTACACCTACGACTGTTTTGTTGAATTTTGAATTACACAAGAAATTAAAGCCTAACCGGTTTGAATAACAACTCTGATTGATCTTTGGACTTCTTTCTCCACTTTGGATGATATTATTTGGACTGTTTTTCTGGAGTGCCCTGGTACCATTTTCCAAAATACTTTCCAGCACAGTCAGAAATGTTCTTTTTGAACAGTGCCCTATAATACCCTTGGTGGTTGGGTATTACTACCAGGTTCAGCATCCACAAGAGCTCTAATGAATTTGGACGTACTATTCAATTGTTATTTTGTGTACGGATGTGCGAATATTAGTCATTAACCACTGTTTTGTTTCCTTATCTAAGTATATAAATATATAAATAACTGCTGAATGTTATGTTTTTTTATGGGTAAAATGTCAACTATGATTTGTTTTTTTAGAATATATATATATATATATATATATATATATATATATATATATATATTTTTTGTAATTTATTTATACTGGCAGTCACCGGTAGGTAGTTATAGTTAGGACCATGTTTCCATAGAAATAGCATTCTTTGACTTGCCTATATCTTTAGCACCATTTGATGAATCTTCATGAAATGTTCCGAAAAAGGTCCCCCTGTGATCCTTGTTGTGCATGGAAAGTTTTGTGATGATCTGTCAAGTGAAGGTAAAAAAAAAAGGGTGTAAAAAAAAAAACAGTTTTATTTCCCATTTTAATTCCCATAGGGCCGTTGCACACGACTACAGCCCGAAACACTGGATGGAATTACACCATATTTAGCATAAAGCTAAGTTGTTAATCTGTTCAGTAGTTTTTGAGATATTAAAGTAAAAATACATATGTATATCTGAGGTTGTGAATAATTTGAGAATATGCGCAACTTTTCATTAATTCATGCACTAATAGAAGCCTGGTAATTCGTTGCAGCTGCCATTTTAAGGTCCCCGGAGATTTTTTCTAAGCCTGGAAAACAAAATAATAGGTAGCATAAGCGATCATGGTGGAGGTACTCTAACCCCAGGGGTGTAACATAGGAATAGTTGAGGGTCACATTATGGGTTTTAAATGAATTTTATTCACCATGCACAATATTCACGATTAATCAAGATTAATTGTGGGCAAGCAAAAAAATAAACATTCATAGACTCGTTTATACACTAATTCATTCACTCATACATGCACTCAGAGACTCATGCTCCCACCCACACAACCACTCAGACACTCATGCACCCTCTCAGACCTATTCATAGACTCACACACCCAATTTCAAGCTCACTCGAACACTCACGCATCCAATCACAGATACACTAACAGAGACAGGCTCTGTAGACAACCCCCACTGCGCACGGTCAAAGGCCATTTGCAGCCCTGGGATGGGTGTTTACAAGGGTTTGGCTGCAGGGCCTGGCCACACCCTGTGGTTGGATTAACGTATGGTAATGAAAATTACTTTGCATTAAAAAAACATATAAATTCACTGAAAAAAACTAAAGGTCACAGGGGCTTTATAGTTAGGTTTTGAATTTACTCGTACCAAACCATAGAAATCCAGCAGTTATAGTTATTTCACCTAACTATAACTCACACGTTAAGGTAATTATCACTTGTGTCTTTGCCATGCACAGCTAGTTTTTCCACATAGTATATCATTGATGACACCTTCTATGGATCTTTGATATTATCACTGCAACATTTGCAATAAAATTGTTGATGGGAAAACTGTGCGTCCATAGCAAGGGTATGAGTAATAGTTACCTTAGGGCACGATTTGTAGTTAGTTGAAATAACTTTAACTATAACTGTTGAATTTCTATGGTTTTGTATGAGTAAATTCAGAACCTAACTCCCTGTTTTGGTGAGTGAATATATATATATATACATATATATATATATATATATATATATATATATATATATATATATATATATATACATATATATATGTATATACATATTAGGTATGTACATAAATGTGGAATAAGATATAGAAAATCTATAACTACTTACCTGTCACTACTTTGGATTTCATATTCTGTCCTCCATATTCTGTGCCATCCAGATTCTTGTGTTGATATTTTCCACAATCCAACTTTAAATAATTCCTAAATGGGGTTCAAGTTAGAGGAATGTAAAATTGCAAAGTCAGCTGACACAACTTTTTGTATTCTCTAAACTGTTCATGCTTTGTGAAGTACAAAGCATATGAAGTTCTTTTTAAAACAAATAGGGTGGCCTCTGTTCAGAACCCTTCCTCCCACAGCTCGTATCTCAGGTGGTGGCTATCCAGACTTCATGTGCAACATTTTTTCCTGGAGGATGTCCTACATGGGAAATTATGCCTCAGGATATCTGCACACTTGTAAGACCTGATAGGATAAACCTCACCTCATGTAAAGTTAGGAAGCTTTTTCTATTTCATAAATGTGGTGTTCATTAATCCGCCTAATTTCATAAGAGAAGTTTTAATTTAACTCACAATTTAAATAATTTAAAATATCTTTACAGAGAGCTTGTAGCATATCCATCAAGGACATGTTGGGAAATGAGTGATAAGCAGTGTGCCTTAAACATTTTAGAGGTGCAATAATTGTAAATACTAAGTAGAATTTAAATGTAATTTTACAGGGGAAGTTTGTACTAAACATTTCTGACAAAAGATGGATAGTTCCATGACATTTGATCAAAACCACCAGGACTTGAGGCAGGCTCTGTTATTGGCTTAGGCTCCGCACAGTTACAGGCAGGTCCTTCAAAAGATTGTTTGAATGAGGGGACCTTCCACGGACACTGGCCAGCAAGAAGGTAGGCATGGTTATGGATAGGTATTTATGGGAGACTGAAATGGATCTATCTGAGGCCTTTGGCCTGGTTGAGGACAGTAGTTATATCTCCAGTTAGACGAGCCACATATGAGAAGACAGCAGCACTGCCTCTAAGACTTTGAGAGGTGATTTCACAGTTTGCATCTAGGTGGATAGGTTGTACTTCCGGAGACCATTTCAGCAAATGTAGACATGGCTAATATGCATCAAAAGGAAGGAGTTAAGCACTTCTCATCAAGAGCATGTAGTAACAAAGAACAAGGGGGTGGTCTTTGTGAAAAGCTATGCAGATCAAGTAACAATGATTAGACCATAGTAGAAATTCAAAGTGCACTATGCAAAGTGATGTTTGTCTCTTACACTAAGATCCTTTTTAGAAAATAAGTCTAAAATTGTGCTTTGAATTCATATTGGGCTATATACACTCGTCACAGCATGATAAGCTATAAATTCCACTTCACATCTCCAGTCACATTTTCCCCATGTGCATCTATCTCTTAGTTTGCTCATTAAGGCTCTATTTTACTTCCCCTCTACCCCATTAATCTCCTAATCTCTATCCCCACTGATTCTCTCACTCTTTTCCTCATCACCTTTTTCTATTCGCTGCTGCACTTCTCTACCTTCCCTTTCCTGTCTCTCCTGCTCTCTATAGCTTTGTCTATTTAATATCCTTTCTTTCTCTCCTTCTCCTCTCATTTCCTAGATCCTCTTCTCTCTATCTTCTCAGTACTTTTCAATACTTTTTCATTCTCTCTCTAGCCCTCTTCTCTATAGACCAAGTATGGCAACTGAAACTTTTTATGCTGTGCATTGTCATGAGCAGCCACTGCCACCTTTTTTGGTCACTGTGCTTTTTGCTGTTCCTGAGTCCCAGAAGTCTACTATTCTGAAGGTCATCTGGAAATGGAGAAGTGCACTATGAACATGGAACAAAGAGGTTAGTGCAATGTGACATTATATCACTTAAGGGAAGAGGATGACCTGTTGAAATCAACTACACTACTTTCACACTGCAGGGGACATCCGCAGTGCTGGAGAAGAGAACATTCCTGGCAAAAAAACAAGAAACATTTTATTTTCCAAAATCGATGTCGGCCACAAGCAAAATTCTTCAATTCCATTGAATACGGAGTCTGATTTTTTTTGTTGACTTTGCTTTATTGTGCAGCATGCTGTGCAAGCCGGCGTTACAGTAAAACAAAGGTGAAAGCAGCCTGCACTTATGGAATTCATGGGGATCCGCAAATGTTATACCACACAACATTGCTACACTCCTCCCAATAAGTATAGAATACCACTTATGTTCCTGGGCCATCACCCATGAAAGTAAAGGCCCCTAAATGCAACAAGAAGACTCAAGAATTTTCCTTGAAAATGTACACACATTTTGGTGATATGGTTACTGATGGTATTTAGGCCAGGGCTTAATCTGCAGCCATGGAAGCATGCCAGGTCCAGACATTTCTGGAAAAAAATTATTATCTAGATGTTAAACCATTTTTGACTGATAGACATTACATTATATTAGCTCTTTGTGACAATGCAGACTATACTGCTGTGTCATAACAGGCATTGTGCTGCATACCAAGCCCGCAAAGGAAACATCTGTGACTTTGCTCGGGCACAAGGTCCTGACAGCAGATATGGACAAAAAGGAGACCACCACATCAGCTTTGACTAGAGGACCAGCACCAGTGCCCATCAGCAGGATTACATAGATCAATTCTCGAAAGTCATCCTCTCCGGAATAGGAATCCTCAAAGCAGACTTCAAACTGTGTCTCATGGTATGACATTTCCTAAAATAATTGGGTAAATCAATGCTCTGGAGCTAACAGCGGACTCCCAGGAAGAGGATCAGGAGGGTAGCAGCACCTGAAGGAACAGCAGGTGGAAGTGCAGGCTGAGCAGGACACTTCGTGGGTCCCCAAGGTGCAGAGGGCAACAACATCATGGCTTTCACCACTTAGGTCCTACAGATGATCCGGGGCGATATGGAAGTCCCCCTGCCACCGCTGGACAGAGCCCACCAGGTGTCCATGGCCCCAGGACATCCAAATGCCATTCTCGACATCCTCACGAGCGTCCATTTTGTCACTGAAATGAAACCATTCTGCAGGCATCTGTGATAAAGCAGACTTGGACAGGATTTTTCCTAGAGGCACAAGAGATATGACTTCAAGCTGATCATTGATACCTTAAGGAAACTAAACATCTGTTAACAGTGGGGGAACCCTTCATTCTTATGTTTCACTGGAAGAGAAAGCAGAGATCCTTACACGTTTTGGTTGAGGTGAAGAAATTATTATATATCCCTGATGAAACGTCTAACAGAGATACATCCCCATCCCTAGCGATGACCGGGAGGGGGGCACGGGGTCTGGCACACATTACGCTCTTGGCCTAACCACAGGCTCAAAAAGGAGAATGCACTCAAGAGGTCAATCAAGACATCATCACTCACCCGCAGAGCATGGGGAAAGACTCCTCCCGAAGCACATCCATAATTGGCTGACAGTGACACTGACTAGATTATGCACTTCCTCAAGGAGGAAACTTGTGAGCTTTCTTTTGCAACCTCTGGGCTTTGAACCCCGGGTGAAGCAGGTCATGGGGATCTAGAGGAACACCCTTGTTACTCATGCATGTCCACCCCAATGCTACTTCAATTGTCTAACTCTCTACCATTAGGAGAGCAATCATTCCCTGAGGGCCACCCACTTCGATTTGCAACTCAGGACAGTGTCACCTCCTGCGGATCTGTATGCACAGCACCAGTCTTCACAAGGGCTGAATGGTGTTTTTAGGCCCTGTTGGCTCACTGTGGTTTGTTTTCTGTGTTTGTTACTTATTCTTTCTTGGTCAGGTGCCAATTGGTGAGCCCTTTTTCCCTGGTTGGGGCTCCGTACCGCCATATATAGGCTTGCACTGCATTAGTGGTAAAGCTACCTTTTTTCCCCGTCCTCTGGCAAGATCCTTGCCGGACACTCAGCCTTCCGACTAGTAACACCTCAGACATGAGAGACCTCCATCTAGTCCACTTTAGCTGTGCCCTGCCAAGCACTCACTTACACAACAGTTACATACACTCATACTTGTAATGGGCCGTGCACAGAAAACTAAGCTACTCTCAGAATTCAGGGCCTGAACTCGCCTAACAAGTGTAAGCAAGTTTGATGATACCTTCCTCAACAGGACCCGGACTTCATCTTCCTCCAGGAGACACATCTCCTGAGGGAGGACTGCCACCGCATGTCCTACCCAAAATAGCTCCAACATTTTTGGGTCTACGCTTCTACTAAAATGTTGAGAGTGGCCATCTTGTGCAAGGCAGGCTACTGGTACATGGTCCTGAAGTCTATCAAGGACAGGGAAGGACGTTTTTTTGTTTAATTGAACACCCTAAGTGGGCACATGCCCTCTAACCTTGCTTAACATTTACTCTCCCAACTACATTTAGGGAACAGTTTGAGACCAGCTGACAGATGTGGTGGCTGACATTATAGTGAGAGGCAAATTTAACCCGGTCTAAGACTCAGATTTAGATCGAAGCATGGCATCCTACCAGGGCATGGGTGTAAAACCTGCTCAACTAAAATGCAACATCACAGACTTGGGGTTGGTGGACTCTTGATGCTACAGGCACAATGACACACAAGATTACTCACTCTGCTCTCACGCCCACACCTCTCACTCCCAAATTGAAGATCTCTTCCTCACGCACTCCCTACTCCATCACCTTGATTCTGCGGCCATCTCAGACATCTCAATCACAGACCATGCACATTTGGAGCTCATGTGAGTCTAACACAGGCCTATTCCAGGGTCTTCCACAGTGGGGCGTTCCCCCACATTTACTTAGAGAACAAGCAGACCCCGTGGAAATACAAAAGGGAATTATAGATTACTTCTAACCCAATGCCTCCCCGGAACTATTGCCTCACACAATTTGTAATAGTTTTAAAGCTACCTCAGACGGGTGAGCTTCACTATTGCCAGCGCTGGAGCGAGGAAGTCCCGTTTGGTGGAAATGGGCCTGGTGTCAGAGATTAAAACTCTTTAGCGACTTGACTAGATGGCCTCCATCAGACAAAACAAGAGACAGCTTGCAATTCTATGGGGACAATTGAGAGTCCATAGGTCCAGTAAGGCCTAACACTCCCTGCTGGCTTTGAAACATAAATACTATGAAGTGGGGACAAGGTTTCCCCCTTACTTGCTCGTAAACTGCGCCATCATCAAGCGAAGGCCCATATTACTAAAATTTGAATGGGAGACACGACCTGGGCGTCCACCTAAAGAGCAAAGCAACAGGCATTTCTGGATACTACCAAACTCTCTTCAAGCAAGATAATATCCCTCAGGCCTTGATCGATGCCTACATATGCAACTGCAACTGGGATCCCCTCGACACAACAAACCTCTAGACATCCCCATTATACCTGCAGAGCTTTACTGGGCTCTACGTGAGGTCCTAGTTGGGAAACGACGAGGTCCTGATGGGCTTCCCATTAACTTTTACAGGGCATCCCTCCCCAGCCTCCAAGATTGACTACTGACACTGTTTAATTCCTTCACCCTGAACAGAAGCCACACCCCTACCATGGCTGCTCCAGAGATCACCCTCATTCCCAAACCAGGAAAAGACCACATGTCCTACAACTCTTCTGAACGCCAACACCAAGGCCCATATTTATACTTTTTGACGCACAACTGCGCCAACGCAGTTGTGCGTCAAAACTTTTAACGCCGGCTAACGCCATTCCAAAGCGCCTTGCGGGCGCCTTATTTATTGTATGACGTTAGCCGGCGCTGCGGACTGGTGTGCGTCAAAACATATTACTCACACCAGGCAGCGCCGGCGTAGGGGAAAATGGAGCTTGGGCGTCAAAAAATGGGGCAAGTCAGGTCAGAGGCAAAATTCTGGCCTCAACCCGATTTGCGCCATTTTTTTTTACGTCCAACCCCCATTGAAATGACTCCTGTCTTAGCAAAGCAGCCCTTGTCCAATGGCCATGCCCAGGGGACTTATGTCCCCTGGGCATGGTCATTGGGCATAGTGGCATGTAGGGGGGCACAAATCAGGCCCCCCTATGCCACAAAAAAAAAAAACGAAAAAAATACTTACCTGAACTTACCTCAACTTCCCTGGGATGGGTCCCTCCATCCTTGGGTGTCCTCCTGGGGTGGGCAAGGGTGGCAGGGGGTGTCCCTGGGGGCATGGGAGGGCACCTCTGGGCTCCTTCTGAGCCCACAGGTCCCTTAACGCCTGCCCTGACCCAGGCGTTAAAATACGGTGCCCATCAGGCTGGGCGCCGTTTTTTAAGGCCTGCCCCCTCCTGTGCATCAAAATGACATCACAGTATAAATAAGGCGCACAGGCCTTAAAGTCCTTTTTTGGAAGGGAACGCCTACCTTGCATATAATTAACACAAGGCAGGTTCCCCCTTCGAAAAAATGGCGCACATGGTGGAACTTTGACGCCCGCTGCGTTGGACGTCAAAGTATAAATATGGGGCAGGGTTTGCGCCGAATGTGCGTCAAAAATTTTGACGCACATTCGGCGCAAACATAGTATAAATATGCCCCCAAGATTTTTACGAACATGTTGGAACAATACCTCCCCGGCTTTATAGACCCTGGCCAGTTTGATTTCATTGAATAGGCAAGGTGTGGATAATATTCACCAGATTGAGTACCTGGAAGAAAATCTATCCTGACTTGTCTTCTCTTGCTCAGTACAGAAAAGGCTTTCGATAGGGTCACCTTGACCTTTCTCCATGCAGTCCTCAGTAAGATTGGTCTAGACCTGGGTATGATCACCAGATAATGGCATCCTATGTATGCCTGACTGCCTCAATTTGTATTAACTGACAGCATATGAATTAATCTTACTAGAGGCACCTGCCAGGGGTGTCAGTTATCGGCTCTGCTCTTTGCCTTGGCTGTGAATCCCTAGCCATTACGATTCAACAGAGGGTGGCCATTGAGGGCATTCCTTTTGGTGGTCAGTCCCACAAAATGTCTCTTTGTGGATGACCCTCATCTTACTTTCACTCAGCCTGCTATCTCCCTGTCACGATCTGCATGATGCTTCTCACCTTTGATTGAAGAATTTGAAAGAGCACCCGGTCTTCTGATGGTTCTGGACTGACCAAGATAAGGGCGGCCTTTCTAGTAGCCACAATGTTGCTTGACAGAAAATGCCAAAGCAGGCCATACCCTCCAGAAGGAGTCCCAGAGGAAAAATAAAATAAAAATGGGGGGAAAACCTCAAATAGGAACTCCTGAAAAAGAGGAAAAAACAAGAGTGAAAAAAAGGGAAAAATTGGGAAAAATCACAATCAGAGCACCAGGAACTGGAGAAAACGTGACGAACAGGAGCGAAGATCACCACCAAGAGGAAGTGTTTGCAACGCAAAGAAGACCAGGACTGAAAGGCTTATATATTAGAAGACAGGAAGTGCCAAACAGGAAGAAAGAGTGACACCATCTTGGATTGGGAAAGCGACATAGGAAAGAATGGGAAAAAAGGAGCAGTATAAAAGGAAAAAGAAAGAAGGCATGCTGGGAAAAAGGAACACCAAGAAGAAAACAATATGGACACCAGAACAAGAAGAAGAAGTAAAGGTGGAAAAAAAAGAAGAAAGAATAGGGTCCAGACCAGGTAAGTGAGGGAAAAAGGTATCAGTTGTGCAGGCAGAAAGAGCGGTGCGACTGGGAGCACGATATGTGCTTATCCGACAGCGCTGAAAACAAAGAAAATCAAAAAGGCAGGCTATGGCGATGCCACCGCTCTGACTATCGGAGCGTCGGCTCGACCGCGGTGTACAGGAGGGACGCAGTGGTAGAGCGCGGCATAACACCTACCTGCCCATGGTTGGGCACTGTCTTTCGTTATTGAAGACATATTGGGTTTTAAAGTTGAGGCACATGAATAGTGTATATGGCGATACACAATGTACAATGAACAGATACGACCTCAGCACACAAAACATATGTGGTAGTACAATAAAAGTGCGAACTCTGGCATGACAGATCTGTTGATGAATGGTACAATACTCTCCAACTGGCATATTTTGGGAATACTTAGCTACTGTTTGTGTCGTTATTCAATAACTGTGGCTATCTTCTTATATTTAAAGTCATAATATTCATAGCTCTATTACTACAGTAATATCTGTTTGTCCACGACCCCTTGGTGCTAATATAACCCTCTTTTTTCCTCAGCCCACCGCTCACTGCTCTACAAATTATTGGTTTTTCAGCTTGGTCACATCCAACTAACTGGTTAAATATTAATACCAATGTTTTTCACTTTTTAATTCATTTAGCTTGATGGGTTTATCATGGCCTGTCTTTGCATAACTTGACCAAGATATTTGACTTCATATACAACCTTTTCCTACTGTCACTGCATCACAACAGTTTTTGAACACCTACTTTGGACTACTACAGGATACCCTGGATCACCTAATTTCACAACATTTTACATATGAATTCCTATACAAGCACGTATTCGGTGTGTTATACCTCCTATTTTAAATAAATTACAAGTAGACGTCATTCTTTTTCACATCTCTTTTAGAAACACTTGTCAATTCAGTTTTTGGTCTCACTAACTTCCCATATATCTCTCACAGTTTTTTGGATTACTTGTCTAGGGTGTGCCCTTACTTCGATCGCGTTTAAATAGAGGCAAGTCTATTTCTTGAGCACATATTATCTCCTGGGGACCTTGCTGTTGACTATTGTTTACGTGTTCACCAACTATGGGGATTTTCAATCATTTCTCCAGTCTATACACCTAGGCCACTTCTTTCCAATCTCTCTTCTCTTTTATATTATTTACGTTACTGTGTCTTGTCTGACGGATTCACATATGATATATCTCCACCTGCCCCTGGTTACTAATTTCATTATTTTTGCACCATCACTCTCTCTTGTATAGTTTTTAAATGACCGTTCATTTCCTCTTTTAAGAGTATCTCCAACTCTTCTTAACTCTGTTCTTTTATGCACCACTACATGCAATGTTTGATTTCTGTTTTGCAGCCTTGAAAAAGTCCCTTGGACGAAACACGTGTTGGCTGTTTGAAGAACATGTACACCTACGACTGTTTTGTTGAATTTTGAATTACACAAGAAATTAAAGCCTAACCGGTTTGAATAACAACTCTGATTGATCTTTGGACTTCTTTCTCCACTTTGGATGATATTATTTGGACTGTTTTTCTGGAGTGCCCTGGTACCATTTTCCAAAATACTTTCCAGCACAGTCAGAAATGTTGTTTTTGAACAGTGCCCTATAATACCCTTGGTGGTTGGGTATTACTACCAGGTTCAGCATCCACAAGAGCTCTAATGAATTTGGACGTACTATTCAATTGTTATTTTGTGTACGGATGTGCGAATATTAGTCATTAACCACTGTTTTGTTTCCTTATCTAAGTATATAAATATATAAATAACTGCTGAATGTTATGTTTTTTTATGGGTAAAATGTCAACTATGATTTGTTTTTTTAGAATATATATATATATATATATATATATATATATATATATATATATATATATATATATATATATATATATATATATATATATTTTTTGTAATTTATTTATACTGGCAGTCACCGGTAGGTAGTTATAGTTAGGACCATGTTTCCATAGAAATAGCATTCTTTGACTTGCCTATATCTTTAGCACCATTTGATGAATCTTCATGAAATGTTCCGAAAAAGGTCCCCCTGTGATCCTTGTTGTGCATGGAAAGTTTTGTGATGATCTGTCAAGTGAAGGTAAAAAAAAAAGGGTGTAAAAAAAAAAACAGTTTTATTTCCCATTTTAATTCCCATAGGGACGTTGCACACGACTACAGCCCGAAACACTGGATGGAATTACACCATATTTAGCATAAAGCTAAGTTGTTAATCTGTTCAGTAGTTTTTGAGATATTAAAGTAAAAATACATATGTATATCTGAGGTTGTGAATAATTTGAGAATATGCGCAACTTTTCATTAATTCATGCACTAATAGAAGCCTGGTAATTCGTTGCAGCTGCCATTTTAAGGTCCCCGGAGATTTTTTCTAAGCCTGGAAAACAAAATAATAGGTAGCATAAGCGATCATGGTGGAGGTACTCTAACCCCAGGGGTGTAACATAGGAATAGTTGAGGGTCACATTATGGGTTTTAAATGAATTTTATTCACCATGCACAATATTCACGATTAATCAAGATTAATTGTGGGCAAGCAAAAAAATAAACATTCATAGACTCGTTTATACACTAATTCATTCACTCATACATGCACTCAGAGACTCATGCTCCCACCCACACAACCACTCAGACACTCATGCACCCTCTCAGACCTATTCATAGACTCACACACCCAATTTCAAGCTCACTCGAACACTCACGCATCCAATCACAGATACACTAACAGAGACAGGCTCTGTAGACAACCCCCACTGCGCACGGTCAAAGGCCATTTGCAGCCCTGGGATGGGTGTTTACAAGGGTTTGGCTGCAGGGCCTGGCCACACCCTGTGGTTGGATTAACGTATGGTAATGAAAATTACTTTGCATTAAAAAAACATATAAATTCACTGAAAAAAACTAAAGGTCACAGGGGCTTTATAGTTAGGTTTTGAATTTACTCGTACCAAACCATAGAAATCCAGCAGTTATAGTTATTTCACCTAACTATAACTCACACGTTAAGGTAATTATCACTTGTGTCTTTGCCATGCACAGCTAGTTTTTCCACATAGTATATCATTGATGACACCTTCTATGGATCTTTGATATTATCACTGCAACATTTGCAATAAAATTGTTGATGGGAAAACTGTGCGTCCATAGCAAGGGTATGAGTAATAGTTACCTTAGGGCACGATTTGTAGTTAGTTGAAATAACTTTAACTATAACTGTTGAATTTCTATGGTTTTGTATGAGTAAATTCAGAACCTAACTCCCTGTTTTGGTGAGTGAATATATATATATATACATATATATATATATATATATATATATATATATATATATATATATATACATATATATATGTATATACATATTAGGTATGTACATAAATGTGGAATAAGATATAGAAAATCTATAACTACTTACCTGTCACTACTTTGGATTTCATATTCTGTCCTCCATATTCTGTGCCATCCAGATTCTTGTGTTGATATTTTCCACAATCCAACTTTAAATAATTCCTAAATGGGGTTCAAGTTAGAGGAATGTAAAATTGCAAAGTCAGCTGACACAACTTTTTGTATTCTCTAAACTGTTCATGCTTTGTGAAGTACAAAGCATATGAAGTTCTTTTTAAAACAAATAGGGTGGCCTCTGTTCAGAACCCTTCCTCCCACAGCTCGTATCTCAGGTGGTGGCTATCCAGACTTCATGTGCAACATTTTTTCCTGGAGGATGTCCTACATGGGAAATTATGCCTCAGGATATCTGCACACTTGTAAGACCTGATAGGATAAACCTCACCTCATGTAAAGTTAGGAAGCTTTTTCTATTTCATAAATGTGGTGTTCATTAATCCGCCTAATTTCATAAGAGAAGTTTTAATTTAACTCACAATTTAAATAATTTAAAATATCTTTACAGAGAGCTTGTAGCATATCCATCAAGGACATGTTGGGAAATGAGTGATAAGCAGTGTGCCTTAAACATTTTAGAGGTGCAATAATTGTAAATACTAAGTAGAATTTAAATGTAATTTTACAGGGGAAGTTTGTACTAAACATTTCTGACAAAAGATGGATAGTTCCATGACATTTGATCAAAACCACCAGGACTTGAGGCAGGCTCTGTTATTGGCTTAGGCTCCGCACAGTTACAGGCAGGTCCTTCAAAAGATTGTTTGAATGAGGGGACCTTCCACGGACACTGGCCAGCAAGAAGGTAGGCATGGTTATGGATAGGTATTTATGGGAGACTGAAATGGATCTATCTGAGGCCTTTGGCCTGGTTGAGGACAGTAGTTATATCTCCAGTTAGACGAGCCACATATGAGAAGACAGCAGCACTGCCTCTAAGACTTTGAGAGGTGATTTCACAGTTTGCATCTAGGTGGATAGGTTGTACTTCCGGAGACCATTTCAGCAAATGTAGACATGGCTAATATGCATCAAAAGGAAGGAGTTAAGCGCTTCTCATCAAGAGCATGTAGTAACAAAGAACAAGGGGGTGGTCTTTGTGAAAAGCTATGCAGATCAAGTAACAATGATTAGACCTTAGTAGAAATTCAAAGTGCACTATGCAAAGTGATGTTTGTCTCTTACACTAAGATCCTTTTTAGAAAATAAGTCTAAAATTGTGCTTTGAATTCATATTGGGCTATATACACTCGTCACAGCATGATAAGCTATAAATTCCACTTCACATCTCCAGTCACATTTTCCCCATGTGCATCTATCTCTTAGTTTGCTCATTAAGGCTCTATTTTACTTCCCCTCTACCCCATTAATCTCCTAATCTCTATCCCCACTGACTCTCTCACTCTTTTCCTCATCACCTTTTTCTATTCGCTGCTGCACTTCTCTACCTTCCCTTTCCTGTCTCTCCTGCTCTCTATAGCTTTGTCTATTTAATATCCTTTCTTTCTCTCCTTCTCCTCTCATTTCTTAGATCCTCTTCTCTCTATCTTCTCAGTACTTTTCAATACTTTTTCATTCTCTCTCTAGCCCTCTTCTCTATAGACCAAGTATGGCAACTGAAACTTTTTATGCTGTGCATTGTCATGAGCAGCCACTGCCACCTTTTTTGGTCACTGTGCTTTTTGCTGTTCCTGAGTCCCAGAAGTCTACTATTCTGAAGGTCATCTGGAAATGGAGAAGTGCACTATGAACATGGAACAAAGAGGTTAGTGCAATGTGACATTATATCACTTAAGGGAAGAGGATGACCTGTTGAAATCAACTACACTACTTTCACACTGCAGGGGACATCCGCAGTGCTGGAGAAGAGAACATTCCTGGCAAAAAAACAAGAAACATTTTATTTTCCAAAATCGATGTCGGCCACAAGCAAAATTCTTCAATTCCATTGAATACGGAGTCTGATTTTTTTTGTTGACTTTGCTTTATTGTGCAGCATGCTGTGCAAGCCGGCGTTACAGTAAAACAAAGGTGAAAGCAGCCTGCACTTATGGAATTCATGGGGATCCGCAAATGTTATACCACACAACATTGCTACACTCCTCCCAATAAGTATAGAATACCACTTATGTTCCTGGGCCATCACCCATGAAAGTAAAGGCCCCTAAATGCAACAAGAAGACTCAAGAATTTTCCTTGAAAATGTACACACATTTTGGTGATATGGTTACTGATGGTATTTAGGCCAGGGCTTAATCTGCAGCCATGGAAGCATGCCAGGTCCAGACATTTCTGGAAAAAAATTATTATCTAGATGTTAAACCATTTTTGACTGATAGACATTACATTATATTAGCTCTTTGTGACAATACAGACTATACTGCTGTGTCATAACAGGCATTGTGCTGCATACCAAGCCCGCAAAGGAAACATCTGTGACTTTGCTCGGGCACAAGGTCCTGACAGCAGATATGGACAAAAAGGAGACCACCACATCAGCTTTGACTAGAGGACCAGCACCAGTGCCCATCAGCAGGATTACATAGATCAATTCTCGAAAGTCATCCTCTCCGGAATAGGAATCCTCAAAGCAGACTTCAAACTGTGTCTCATGGTATGACATTTCCTAAAATAATTGGGTAAATCAATGCTCTGGAGCTAACAGCGGACTCCCAGGAAGAGGATCAGGAGGGTAGCAGCACCTGAAGGAACAGCAGGTGGAAGTGCAGGCTGAGCAGGACACTTCGTGGGTCCCCAAGGTGCAGAGGGCAACAACATCATGGCTTTCACCACTTAGGTCCTACAGATGATCCGGGGCGATATGGAAGTCCCCCTGCCACCGCTGGACAGAGCCCACCAGGTGTCCATGGCCCCAGGACATCCAAATGCCATTCTCGACATCCTCACGAGCGTCCATTTTGTCACTGAAATGAAACCATTCTGCAGGCATCTGTGATAAAGCAGACTTGGACAGGATTTTTCCTAGAGGCACAAGAGATATGACTTCAAGCTGATCATTGATACCTTAAGGAAACTAAACATCTGTTAACAGTGGGGGAACCCTTCATTCTTATGTTTCACTGGAAGAGAAAGCAGAGATCCTTACACGTTTTGGTTGAGGTGAAGAAATTATTATATATCCCTGATGAAACGTCTAACAGAGATACATCCCCATCCCTAGCGATGACCGGGAGGGGGGCACGGGGTCTGGCACACATTACGCTCTTGGCCTAACCACAGGCTCAAAAAGGAGAATGCACTCAAGAGGTCAATCAAGACATCATCACTCACCCGCAGAGCATGGGGAAAGACTCCTCCCGAAGCACATCCATAATTGGCTGACAGTGACACTGACTAGATTATGCACTTCCTCAAGGAGGAAACTTGTGAGCTTTCTTTTGCAACCTCTGGGCTTTGAACCCCGGGTGAAGCAGGTCATGGGGATCTAGAGGAACACCCTTGTTACTCATGCATGTCCACCCCAATGCTACTTCAATTGTCTAACTCTCTACCATTAGGAGAGCAATCATTCCCTGAGGGCCACCCACTTCGATTCGCAACTCAGGACAGTGTCACCTCCTGCGGATCTGTATGCACAGCACCAGTCTTCACAAGGGCTGAATGGTGTTTTTAGGCCCTGTTGGCTCACTGTGGTTTGTTTTCTGAGTTTGTTACTTATTCTTTCTTGGTCAGGTGCCAATTGGTGAGCCCTTTTTCCCTGGTTGGGGCTCCGTACCGCCATATATAGGCTTGCACTGCATTAGTGGTAAAGCTACCTTTTTTCCCCGTCCTCTGGCAAGATCCTTGCCGGACACTCAGCCTTCCGACTAGTAACACCTCAGACATGAGAGACCTCCATCTAGTCCACTTTAGCTGTGCCCTGCCAAGCACTCACTTACACAACAGTTACATACACTCATACTTGTAATGGGCCGTGCACAGAAAACTAAGCTACTCTCAGAATTCAGGGCCTGAACTCGCCTAACAAGTGTAAGCAAGTTTGATGATACCTTCCTCAACAGGACCCGGACTTCATCTTCCTCCAGGAGACACATCTCCTGAGGGAGGACTGCCACCGCATGTCCTACCCAAAATAGCTCCAACATTTTTGGGTCTACGCTTCTACTAAAATGTTGAGAGTGGCCATCTTGTGCAAGGCAGGCTACTGGTACATGGTCCTGAAGTCTATCAAGGACAGGGAAGGACGTTTTTTTGTTTAATTGAACACCCTAAGTGGGCACATGCCCTCTAACCTTGCTTAACATTTACTCTCCCAACTACATTTAGGGAACAGTTTGAGACCAGCTGACAGATGTGGTGGCTGACATTATAGTGAGAGGCAAATTTAACCCGGTCTAAGACTCAGATTTAGATCGAAGCATGGCATCCTACCAGGGCATGGGTGTAAAACCTGCTCAACTAAAATGCAACATCACAGACTTGGGGTTGGTGGACTCTTGATGCTACAGGCACAATGACACACAAGATTACTCACTCTGCTCTCACGCCCACACCTCTCACTCCCAAATTGAAGATCTCTTCCTCACGCACTCCCTACTCCATCACCTTGATTCTGCGGCCATCTCAGACATCTCAATCACAGACCATGCACATTTGGAGCTCATGTGAGTCTAACACAGGCCTATTCCAGGGTCTTCCACAGTGGGGCGTTCCCCCACATTTACTTAGAGAACAAGCAGACCCCGTGGAAATACAAAAGGGAATTATAGATTACTTCTAACCCAATGCCTCCCCGGAACTATTGCCTCACACAATTTGTAATAGTTTTAAAGCTACCTCAGACGGGTGAGCTTCACTATTGCCAGCGCTGGAGCGAGGAAGTCCCGTTTGGTGGAAATGGGCCTGGTGTCAGAGATTAAAACTCTTTAGCGACTTGACTAGATGGCCTCCATCAGACAAAACAAGAGACAGCTTGAAATTCTATGGGGACAATTGAGAGTCCATAGGTCCAGTAAGGCCTAACACTCCCTGCTGGCTTTGAAACATAAATACTATGAAGTGGGGACAAGGTTTCCCCCTTACTTGCTCGTAAACTGCGCCATCATCAAGCGAAGGCCCATATTACTAAAATTTGAATGGGAGACACGACCTGGGCGTCCACCTAAAGAGCAAAGCAACAGGCATTTCTGGATACTACCAAACTCTCTTCAAGCAAGATAATATCCCTCAGGCCTTGATCGATGCCTACATATGCAACTGCAACTGGGATCCCCTCGACACAACAAACCTCTAGACATCCCCATTATACCTGCAGAGCTTTACTGGGCTCTACGTGAGGTCCTAGTTGGGAAACGACGAGGTCCTGATGGGCTTCCCATTAACTTTTACAGGGCATCCCTCCCCAGCCTCCAAGATTGACTACTGACACTGTTTAATTCCTTCACCCTGAACAGAAGCCACACCCCTACCATGGCTGCTCCAGAGATCACCCTCATTCCCAAACCAGGAAAAGACCACATGTCCTACAACTCTTCTGAACGCCAACACCAAGGCCCATATTTATACTTTTTGACGCACAACTGCGCCAACGCAGTTGTGCGTCAAAACTTTTAACGCCGGCTAACGCCATTCCAAAGCGCCTTGCGGGCGCCTTATTTATTGTATGACGTTAGCCGGCGCTGCGGACTGGTGTGCGTCAAAACATATTACTCACACCAGGCAGCGCCGGCGTAGGGGAAAATGGAGCTTGGGCGTCAAAAAATGGGGCAAGTCAGGTCAGAGGCAAAATTCTGGCCTCAACCCGATTTGCGCCATTTTTTTTTACGTCCAACCCCCATTGAAATGACTCCTGTCTTAGCAAAGCAGCCCTTGTCCAATGGCCATGCCCAGGGGACTTATGTCCCCTGGGCATGGTCATTGGGCATAGTGGCATGTAGGGGGGCACAAATCAGGCCCCCCTATGCCACAAAAAAAAAAAACGAAAAAAATACTTACCTGAACTTACCTCAACTTCCCTGGGATGGGTCCCTCCATCCTTGGGTGTCCTCCTGGGGTGGGCAAGGGTGGCAGGGGGTGTCCCTGGGGGCATGGGAGGGCACCTCTGGGCTCCTTCTGAGCCCACAGGTCCCTTAACGCCTGCCCTGACCCAGGCGTTAAAAAACGGTGCCCATCAGGCTGGGCGCCGTTTTTTAAGGCCTGCCCCCTCCTGTGCATCAAAATGACATCACAGTATAAATAAGGCGCACAGGCCTTAAAGTCCTTTTTTGGAAGGGAACGCCTACCTTGCATATAATTAACACAAGGCAGGTTCCCCCTTCGAAAAAATGGCGCACATGGTGGAACTTTGACGCCCGCTGCGTTGGACGTCAAAGTATAAATATGGGGCAGGGTTTGCGCCGAATGTGCGTCAAAAATTTTGACGCACATTCGGCGCAAACATAGTATAAATATGCCCCCAAGATTTTTACGAACATGTTGGAACAATACCTCCCCGGCTTTATAGACCCTGGCCAGTTTGATTTCATTGAATAGGCAAGGTGTGGATAATATTCACCAGATTGAGTACCTGGAAGAAAATCTATCCTGACTTGTCTTCTCTTGCTCAGTACAGAAAAGGCTTTCGATAGGGTCACCTTGACCTTTCTCCATGCAGTCCTCAGTAAGATTGGTCTAGACCTGGGTATGATCACCAGATAATGGCATCCTATGTATGCCTGACTGCCTCAATTTGTATTAACTGACAGCATATGAATTAATCTTACTAGAGGCACCTGCCAGGGGTGTCAGTTATCGGCTCTGCTCTTTGCCTTGGCTGTGAATCCCTAGCCATTACGATTCAACAGAGGGTGGCCATTGAGGGCATTCCTTTTGGTGGTCAGTCCCACAAAATGTCTCTTTGTGGATGACCCTCATCTTACTTTCACTCAGCCTGCTATCTCCCTGTCACGATCTGCATGATGCTTCTCACCTTTGATTGAAGAATTTGAAAGAGCACCCGGTCTTCTGATGGTTCTGGACTGACCAAGATAAGGGCGGCCTTTCTAGTAGCCACAATGTTGCTTGACAGAAAATGCCAAAGCAGGCCATACCCTCCAGAAGGAGTCCCAGAGGAAAAATAAAATAAAAATGGGGGGAAAACCTCAAATAGGAACTCCTGAAAAAGAGGAAAAAACAAGAGTGAAAAAAAGGGAAAAATTGGGAAAAATCACAATCAGAGCAACAGGAACTGGAGAAAACGTGACGAACAGGAGCGAAGATCACCACCAAGAGGAAGTGTTTGCAACGCAAAGAAGACCAGGACTGAAAGGCTTATATATTAGAAGACAGGAAGTGCCAAACAGGAAGAAAGAGTGACACCATCTTGGATTGGGAAAGCGACATAGGAAAGAATGGGAAAAACGGAGCAGTATAAAAGGAAAAAGAAAGAAGGCATGCTGGGAAAAAGGAACACCAAGAAGAAAACAATATGGACACCAGAACAAGAAGAAGAAGTAAAGGTGGAAAAAAAAGAAGAAAGAATAGGGTCCAGACCAGGTAAGTGAGGGAAAAAGGTATCAGTTGTGCAGGCAGAAAGAGCGGTGCGACTGGGAGCACGATATGTGCTTATCCGACAGCGCTGAAAACAAAGAAAATCAAAAAGGCAGGCTATGGCGATGCCACCGCTCTGACTATCGGAGCGTCGGCTCGACCGCGGTGTACAGGAGGGACGCAGTGGTAGAGCGCGGCATAACACCTACCTGCCCATGGTTGGGCACTGTCTTTCGTTATTGAAGACATATTGGGTTTTAAAGTTAATATGACCAAATTGCAGCCCTGAACCTCACTATACCCATATAGGATCTCCCCACCCTTCAACTACTAGCTCTATTTCAATGTGCCTCCCACAAAATTCAATACCTGGATCTTAGCTTAACTTCTGTACTGACATTATGGATGCACGCTAAGTGGTCTACATATCAAAGGTCCATCTTGAAAGACCTCTGCCACTGGAAGCCATTGCATGTATCATGGCTGGGCTGACATTGTTATAAAAAAGAATGTTCTCTACAGAATTCTGTATCTTTTTCAATCCTTACATACCTATATCCTCCGATGATATCTTGCGCCAACAACAAAACATACGCTCCTTTATCTGGCAAGGCCCAAGTCTATCTAACTCTTTCTTAATGCTGCCTAGAGGCATGGGCGGTCTAGCTTGTCCTAACCTCCTCAAATACTATTGGGCGGCCCATCTATGATGTATCTCCGAATGAGCTGTCTGCGAAAGCGATAAACATTGGTTCCGCGCAGACCGAGAAATGGCTTGTAGCTCTGTATGGGACTTAGCCTGGCTCTCCAAAAAATGCGAGACCATGGAGTGCATATTTAGCTACCCCCACAAGGACAGTACTTGAAATTGGGGACAAACTAACACTTAGAAGGGGTCTTACCACTTTCCCTTCTTCCCAACACGCCAATTGCCAGTAATATCTACTTCTCTTTGACACCCATACATTCCCCAGCTGGGAGGCTGCTGGATGGAGAACCTTGCATTAACTCTTCGGAGGAGGCACTATCAAACCCTTTGATCAATGCAAAGTGGACAATGGTCCCAGAATCAATGCAGTTGAAATACTGTCAACTACTTAACTGGTTGCTGCACCCCTTTAATGCTCAGGGAGCCTTGCAGGCTTACACACCTTCTGGAAATTAGTCAGGGCATGCGATGGGTCCAGGGGGCTTATATCTAGAACTTACTAAGTATTTCAATACTTTATGCCTTCCCACACCCACATATCAAACACAATGATTATCTAGCACTATAGAGAGCATCTCACAAAAGCTATAGGACTCACTTTTGCATGACGTCCCCAAAACCTATAGAAATATACCCCAATGTGAGACAGCGTATAAGGTCATGACACAGTGGTACTATACTCCAATATGTATGCACACTATTTATCCTACTGCTTCAATGCTTTGTTGCTGAACAGAGCCGGGGCATTTCTGCCACATCTAGTGGTCTTGGTCCCTTATCACTACTTACAAGAAGGGGATTCTGGGACAAATAAATGGCACTATAGAATTTCCAATCCCTGCCTCCCATACCACTATCATACTGGGTATCCGGCCCCTTGAACTGGAGTTGCTAACACACACTGACTGGAGATGACTGTGGCCCCAACCATTGCCCTATGGTTCATGCACCTCTGGCATGTTATTCAATGGAGCTTCTATTCCACAAGCTGACCTAGACTGATGCTAAATTTGCACATGTCTGGCAACCACTCATTGATTATTTTTTTTTGCTTTGAATATGCTTCCTTCACAACACCCAAGCTGAAAGAACTACAACTCTTCGACTAATGACCTCACCAGATCCTGCAGAAGTGACCTCCACACTCGGCTGTTGCCCATTGACTCTCTACCCCCTTATTCTCCCACCAACACTATTAGAGAGGACCACTCACTTGCCACCCAAAAGTGATTTGTCTGCTTTGAGGGTGAATAGGGCACATCATTGACCTGTACCAGTTGTATTTTTTGTTTAAATGTTTTTAGATATATGGCTTGTATATCTTCCTGTGGAGCCCCCTTGTTGTGTAGCCTGCATCTGTAACAGGTCTAGCGATCTTTAAAATCCTTGTGTTACTATTTGCAACTGGTCTAAAATGTCGTACTATCTTTATTAAACAGATTTCAAGAAAAAAGAAAAGAAAAAAAGAAGCAGTTTGTCAGTAGGCGTAACCTGACATTTAACCTTTGTCCTTGAAAGCAAAGCAAATGTGACAAGATAAAAACAAATTTTAAAGACATTTGTGTTGCTTATTCATCTTCTGAACTACCTCTGTCCCTTTACACAGAGTTTTCCACAAATACTTAGCCAGCTGCATGGGTCATTTGGAGGTGGGCAAAGATTAATATGGGCAGGCGCGGCTCTCTAATGACCCCCTTGGCTAGACCCTGACATGATCACAATATTCGGGCACAGTACTACTGTAGGGCAGGGGCAGCTCTCCATTAGTGTGGAGAAACGTAGTCCCCCTACCAGCAGCAGAAGCTGCAAACCTTTCACCACGAAGGGATAATAAAATAGGTTTATTATCCCTTTGTGTTGGAAGGGGCAGGGCCACAGGGGTGACAAGCATCGAGGGGAGTGCACTTCCCTCAGAGCGCATGTGTTTTTGGCCGGCCGTCTCGGGCCGGCCAAACACACATGCCCTGTAGGCTCTCTCAAGCCCAGTAACACAGTTGCAGGACTGGATGGGCCAGGGCACTCCTAGACAATCCAGATGCTGCTATGAACAGTGTCAGGATTGGCCGTAGGGACGCTTGGAGTTTTTGCCTGCCTGCAGCCTTAGGAGAAGGAGGAGAGGTACAGCGAAGAGCAGTTACATTTTTATTTTATTTTAATTAATTTTTTTAAACCCGCTCCCGCGTGCTGACCCCTCCCGCGTGCCACCCACACCCCGCTCCTCATTAAAGATAGGAGCCACGACTGCTGTAGGGGATAGTCCGATCCCGTATTCTTTTTCATTTATCATGAGAACGTCAGATATATAGAACCATCTATGTGGTTTAGATGCGGAACTGTGAGATAACGTTTCAAGTTAATAATGCCCTCCGCAATCGTTTGAAGCAATTGTCTTAAATGTCCAAAAAATAGAGAGACATGGGTCATGGTTTGAGGATCAAGCAGAAGTAATTGATGTAAAATACGCTCAATCTCTTACCAAAAGCCTTCATTTCAGGTATTTTACCACAAAATGTTGTAGATCTAAAAGTCTAACTTAGTAAACTTGCTCAGTTGAAATAGCCATTTGAAGAAATTAATTCCAATCGCCAACGCTACTGAGTATGATATTAAAAATGAACACGAATATAAGAATCCATAATGTAGTCTAACCAAAAGCAAATTAAATTGTACATATTTCCTTGCTCAGTGTTATACTGAAACGATCAGTGTCGCATTACACTGTAATACTTTGGAGGCAAGCTCTGCTACTGCTTCATTTTTACATAAATCTTAGAAACCAATACTCATGCAAATTATGCTTCCTTACAGCTGCCTTTAGGTAGCAATCAGTTTTATTTTATCAACAAGAATTCATTTTAAAAGGTCACTGATTTAATAAAACAGTTTGAAATGTACATCGTGAACTTTCTATACTATGAAGCAAACACGGTATTCGTAAGTAGGTTTCCATCACTACAAATGGCAAGCAAATGTGTCATAAATAATAAAGAAATTAAATATATTTGCAATTTCAAGTGGGAACAGTCAGCCAAAGTGAATTCCATTACGTTGTCTGAAGAATTAGAGTATCTATCTATCTATCTATCTATCTATCTATCTATCTATCTATCTATCTATCTATCTATCTATCTATCTATCTATCTATCTATCTATCTATCTATCTATCTGTCTATCTGTCTGTCTGTCTGTCTGTCTGTCTGTCTGTCTGTCTGTCTGTCTGTCTATTCATCTGTCTGTCCAACTAGCTAGCTGCCTGTCTTCTGACTCTTTGCTAGTCTTTCTGTCCGTTTTCGGTATGTATTTATGTCTGATCCTGTGTCTGTCTGATTCTAGCTGCATTTCTCTCCATTCCATCATCATCGTCATCAATATACTTTATTGGACTCTATTGAGCCATAGAAATCACGCAGAAAAAAAAACTTATTACAATAAACAATAAACACCTTTCTTAAAAACATCTAAAAATGCATAAAAAGACAGGGGCTACAACGGTAAAAGACGGGATTCAGTATTTAGAACGAGTTCTTAGTGCACTTAACATATAGTTCAGCACAGCATGATTAACACTTTCATTACCCAAATGATGCAGATAATCAAAGGCAGTTACAAGAGATCAAGGGCCACATGTACAAAATAATTGTTTTGTGACTCGCAAATTGCGAGTCAGAGCGACTCGCAAATCAAAACCTCATGTTGAACAGTGTCAATGACACTGTCTGAGATTTGCAAGGGGGTCGCAAATGCACTACCTCATGAATATTCATGAGGTAGGTCGCAATTTGCGATCCCCTCATGAATTACCACCCTCACAGGGATGGGACCCTGCTGGAGACAGCAGACCATCATGTCTGTGACTGCTTTTAAATAAAGCATATATTTTTTTTAAATGCAGCCCGTTTTCCTTAAAGGAAAAACAATCTTATATGGGACTGAGACTCGCAATAAAGAAGGGAACACCCCTCCTAATTGCGACTCGCAATCCCTTTTGCGATTCGGTAAATAGTTTACTGAATAGCAAAAATGGGTTTCAACATACCAAAGTGCATTTTGCACGTCGCAAATGGCCTGATTGGCTGTTTGCGATGTGCAAAATGCTACGTAAATGTAGCCCCTAGTTTTTAGAGCCTGTATATCGAAGAAACTTCCTCCTTTGAGGGGTATAAAATGTACAAAATAAAGTTCATGGTGCTTTGATCTGTCAGGGCATCACAGTGACAACAGGGAAGGGTTTAGAACCAGGGGCCTTTATTTGAAAAAGCAAGTAAAAAATGTACAGTTTTAAGGTGAAACCTGGCCAGCAGGAACTTCTGCCTCTCATTTTAATTTATGTGCAAATGAAGTGCAGAGTATGCAGGTAAATGCTGAGTGTTAGAAATGGGGTCTTTGATTGGCAGTCAGGTTGCCCCCTGTCCAAATAAGGACCCTCACTCTAGTCAGGGTAAAGGGGAATCACACTCAGTTAACCCCCACTCACCCCCATGGTAGCTTGGCACGATAGTAAATAATTTATCTAAATAAACAAGACCAAATATGATAAAAATCCACAGTACACCATTTAAAAATATAAGCTCTTAGTATTTAATAACACAAAAATAGTGCCTAGAGGCACAAATACTGCAATTTGATGTTAACCGGCGTCATGACAGAGTTGTTTCCCACAATGAGACACCACTGGAGCCGTTTACGGAGTAATATGGACCCTAAGGTACAGTAACTTTGTAAAACAAGTAGAAAACTGGCCCGTGCACAGAGTCGGGGCACGAGACGTCGCTGGAGCCAATGTGGCATCAGTTTCGGTGCCACGGAACAGAGGCGTCACACAGCAGGGTTGGGTCCTTATTGCATGGCAGTGGAGATGAGGTGGCATTGGTTGTGAGATGTCTGTCCCTTAGTACGTCCGGCAGAGATGAAGTCTGACGAGGTCACGATGCTGCGTGCAACCTCACGGGGTCGTGCTCACGTCACGGGGTCACAGGCGCTGCAACTGAGTCGGGTGCCACGAACTTTAGTGCTACAACACTCCAATCTCAGCGAAGTCGTGCAGGCTCAGTGGCTGTGGTGATGCAAGGCCTGTGGAGTCGTTGGGGTTGTCGCGCTTCTGCGAGATCCACGGCTTCAAGTGCAGGTGGTGTCAGGAGTTCCATGCAGCAGCATCCTTAGTGAAGCCGCACAGCGTCATCTGGTGTCATTCACAGGGTTTTACCAGAAATTCACTTCTAGGGGCCCAGGAACTCAAATGGCACCATCTGGCAAGCTAGAGTCCAGAGCATGTAGAATCAAAATTGGGTGGTAAAGCCTTTGCTGTCCCTGAGGCTTCAAAACAGGAGGTAAGCTGTACTCCAAGCCCTCTTAAGATACCCCTCAAGCAGGAATGCACAACAAAGTCTGGTCTTTGTCCCCTTTCACAGAAAGAAGCAGCAACTGCAGGATAGCCACTAAGGCACAATCACAGGCCAGGACAGCACTTATCCTCAGATCTTCAGCTCCTCTCCTTGGCAGAGGTTCCTTTTAAATCCAGAAGTGATCCTGAGGTGATCTAAAGTCTGGGGATTTGAGTCCACCACCTATACCTCTTTCTGCCCTTGAAGTAGGCGAACTTCAAAGGAAAGTCTTTGTTTGTTACTGGATCCGGCCTTGCCGAGGCATGGCCCCAGGCACACACCAGGGGGTTGGAGACTACATTGTGGGAGGGCAGACAACCCATTCAGGTTTAAGTGACCACTCCTCCCTGCACTCCAGCCCAGATGGCTCATCAGGATATGCAGGCTACTCCCCAGCTCCCTTTGTGTCACTGTCTAGAGAAGATTCACAAACAGCCCAACTATCAGTCTTACCCAGGCAGGGAATCCACAAACCGGCAGAGTCACAGGATGGCTTAAGCACGAAAATGCCTGCTTTCCAAAAGTGGCATTTTCAGACTAACAATCTGAAAAAACAACTTCACTAAAAGATTTATTTTTATATTGTGAGGTTCAGAGACGCCAAACTCCTTATTTCTATCTGCTCGCAAAAAGAAACTGACCGTTGAGGCTATTTAAAGGCAGCCCCCATGTTACTCTATGAGAGCGATATGCCTTGCAGCATTGAATAATGAATTTGGTAGTATTTCACTGTTTTGACATGTAAAACACATCAGTACATGTCCCACCTTTTACCAACACTGCACTCTGCCAATGGGGCAACCTAGGGCCTGCCTTAGGAGTGCCATACATGTATGAAAAAGGAAGGCTTAGGTCTGGCAAGTGGGTACACTTGACAAGTCAAATTGGCAGTTTAAACTGTACACACAGACATTGCAGTGGCAGGTCTGAGCCATGTTTACAGGGCTACTCATGTGGGTGGCACAACCACTGCTGTAGGCCCACTAGTAGCATTTGATGTACAGGCCCTGGGCCTCTCTAGTGCACTTTACTAGGGACTTACAAGTAAATAAAATAGGTCAATCATGGATAAAGCAATCACCAGTACAATTTACACAGAGAGCATATGCACTTTACCACTGGTTAGCAGTGGTAAAGTGCCAAGAGTCCTAAGGCCAATAAAAACTGGTCAGAAGAAATAGGAGGAATGAGGCCAACAGTTTCGGGATGACGCTGCACAAGGGAAAACGTCCAACAGAGTGTACCTCTGGGAAAAACAAGAGAAGGCCACAGATTCCTTAAATGTCAAACTCCAATTGCCCAAATGTGTTGAGGTGGCCAATTTGGTATGTCAGAGAAAGAAACCCACAAGAGAGAGACTTTTTGGTATGTCAGAGAAAGAAACCCACACGAGAGAGACTTTTCTTTGAAGTAAGCCTACTTCAAAGGGCAAAATGGGTATAAGAAGGGCACCCAAAACCACAGACTTTAGATCACTTCTCTGCCTAGAGAAGAGCTGAGGAAGGAGAGATGCTCTGCCTGTGACTGTGCTTTGTGGAGCTATCCTGCAGTTGCTGTTTCTGCATGGGGAAAGGGGACAAAGACTGTACGTTGTTGTGCATTCCTGCTTGTGAAGAAATCTCCAAGGGCTTGTCCTGAGCTTGCTCTTGTTGTTGAAGTCTCAGGGCCATCAAAGACTTCCCCTGCCAGCACCTGGACTCTATGCTGACACTCCTGCCCTGCCAAATGGTGCCCTATCCAGTTCCTGGGGTCTTGACAGGTGAAGCTGGCATATAAAGCCTGAAAAATCACGCACAGACCGCCGTGCTGGGAAATTTCCTACACAACCTCTGAGAGCGGCTAAAGAAACAACGCACCGCCAACTCTGTGGCTGAAATCGATGCAGCACTTGCAACGCAGCTGAGAGATCGTCGCACTCGGCTGGAGAAACGACTTGCTGTGTCCTTGACGGAGGCTGGTAATGTCACAACCCACACAACGCGGTTTTGCTATCACCGTGCAGCAGGATTTATGATGCAAGCCTTGCCGGGCAAGGAAAAACTACCCAACGCCTGCCCGGACCAGAGTGCTGCCTGGATCGACGCATTGCTCCCCTGTGGGGAGAAAAAATGACGCATGGTGGTCTGACCGGAGAAGGAGAAACGACGCACAAGCTCGCTTGCGGGTGAGAAATCGACGCACCGCTTACCTTTTTCTCCACACACTTGCCCATGCGTGTTATTTTGACGCGACCCAGGTACTTTTCAACACTAACAGTGTTTTATCTGTTTACCAAAGGATTTAAGACTCTTTTTGCTTTTTAATTAATAACTTGACTTGTGTCTGTTGGATTTTTGTCATTTTGGTCATGCTTTGTTAGATAAACATTTTCTATTTTTTCTGAACCTGTGTTGTGTCATTTTGTAGTGTTTTCATTGAGTTACCATGTGTGTTGGTACAAATACTTTACACTTAGCACTCTGAAGTTAAACCTGCCTGCTTTTGCCAAGCTACCAAGAGAGTGGGCAGGGGTTAGCTAAGGGTGATTCTCCTTAATCCTGACTAGAGTGAGGGTCCTTTCTTGGATAGGGGGTAACCGGACTGCCAACCAAAGACCCCATTTCTAACACACTCTCTCCACCAATTTCTCCTGGGTTAACTGGATGGAATCTAACTGTCCTTCAAACGAAGCTAGTTTTGAAATGACTAGAGAGCAAGTTTGGGCTACGCTATTAAAGTGATTGCTCAGTTGGTCCAATCTTACTGAGCAGTTCTGAACACATTTCTTTAAGTTAGACTCAACAGTGGGAGACTTTATTGCTTGTTTCTTGCCCAAAATTATTTTACCACCTGTACCTCGTTTCTGTGTAAGATGGGTGTTGGGGTTCAAAGAGACTAGGGTAAAAGTGTCTACATGTACCCCCTCATGTCTGCTCCTTTTGGCAGGAGGCTTGTCCAGACCAGGTACTATTTCTATCCTATCCAATACCTGCACATCTTGAGCAACACGTGGATTTCAGTGACCAGATGTAGGGGGGAGGTCTTATTAGCTGGTAATAAATCCACAGGACTTTGAGTGTCATGAATGTTCTGACTAAGGGTCTCTTCTTGTGTGGATTCTGGTAAAGTCCCTAATAACGGTCTGAGTTTCAGTCTCAGGGGTGATAGTTTTCTTCAAGGCTGAGTCCATCTTTGCCTTAACCCACCCAATCTCTGTATCAATGGCACCAATAACAGAGGGCAAGTAACTTGTAATTGATTTAGATGCCTTCTCCCCACTTTTTGAGCATATGGACAGGTGAGTTCAAGTTGGAACCACATCTTTGTCACTGAAGATTTAAAACGTTGAGCCAAGAGAAAGTGCCCAGCCCAGCCTCCTGTGCGCTCTGAGGGGCGCAGATGGGTCCGCTATGGGCATGTCCTGCACCGGTCTTGCAATGCAGGGGCACATGTGCGCCCTTTAAACAAGCACCTCCTGGTGCACAATAGCTGCGGGCAGTCTACCTGGAATAGGGTTTTCTGGAGGCTAAAGTCAGCGGCTCAGCCATGTGCTGCTTCTCACCCTATGTTTTGAGAGCACCAGTGCGCCCTTTAAACAAGCGCCTCCTGGTGCATGATGGCTGTGGGTGGTTTCCCTGGGCTAGGGCTTTCTGAAGCCTGATGTCTGCAGCTCAGCCCTGTGCTGCTGCACACATCACTGTGTGGGAGCACGTGTGTGCCCTTAAAACAAGCACTTCCTGGTGCACAATGGCTGTGGGCGGTCTCCCTGGACTAGGGCTTTTTGGAGCCTGAAGTCTGCGGCTCAGCCATGTGCTGCAGCTCACTATCCATTTATTTCTCATTGTCCATTACTGGCAATGGGTTTGACTCAGACGTAGGACCTCTTTGGCAGGTCTATGAATAGGGTGGATACTTATAACACCTATCAAATACCATTAAACCAGTAAGGTGTTCATCAGCAGTGGCAAATACCTCATATTTTAAATTGTTTAACGGGAATCAGTATTTAACATACCAAATTTACCACTTTTGTAATTTTCCAAGATTGTTCCGCTCTTAAGAGGCTTGACCTACTCAAATCACACAAGGGAAATTGCAGTGTTGTGATAATTATCGCCCAATATGTAATTCTGAACTCATGTTGGCACACGGACCGGAATTTACGTCATGTAATGAGAGCGTTACTCTTACAACCTCTTAGAGGCACTGGTAACAAGCTGTGAGCAGTGGGGCCTTGTATTTATCACAACCAGTCACTGATATTATCTTACGGTAAGGTATTTGTCATTTGTGGTAAATACCTCCTGTTCCAAGTTTATAACTAGGAAATGAGGCATACTCTGCAGATTTTTTAATTAACATATCAAATTCTGTATGGTTTTTTCCAAGCCTTTTCTCTTGAAAAATTTCAGAAAGTTCGACCTGCTAGATATTTCAATGAAAACCTGTGACGGTGTGATATATATCATTTAGCTCAAAATTCCAAACCCTGTGCAAACGTCCATATCGAACTTGTAATTAATGCCTAGATATTTATACATGGCCATGTGTATCCGTATTTTTTAATGTAAATTTTGGTCTCTGTATGGGCCCTAGTCAGTGTGACTTCGGCGGTCATTCTGACTTTCCCGCTGGGCGACCGCCAGAAGGCTGCCCGCCGGCACAGCGGGAAAGCCCCTTCAACAAGGAAGCCGGCTCCGAATGGAGCCGACGGAGTTGAAGGGGTGCGACGGGTGCAGTGGCACCCGTCGCGATTTTCAATGTCTGCTTTGCAGAAACTGAAAATCCTTATGGGGCCCTGTTAGGGGGCCCCAGGACACCCATTCCTGCCATCCTGTTCCTGGCGGTAAGAACCGCCAGGAACAGGATGGCGGGAAGGGGGTCGGAATCCCAATGGCGGCGCTGCAAGCAGCGCCGCCATGGAGGATTCCCTTGGGCAGGGGTAAACCGGCGGGAAACCGCCGGTTGCCCATTTCTGTCCGCGGCTTTACCACCGCGGTCAGAATTGCCCATGAAGCACCGCCAGCCTGTTGGCGGTGCTTGCGCGGCCCTCTGACCTGGCGGTTTCAAACCGCCAGGGTCAGAATGAGGGCCTTAGTCTTGTAGACAAGTAAAGTATGTGTCGTAGCAAAATGGTTCAGAATCAGACAAAAATGATCTTTCTGTTTGACTCTCTGTACCTCTTTGACTGTTTCTGTATCGTTATTTTTCTCTCTGCCTTTGTCTCCTGTATTTCTGCCTCTGTCCGTCTTTCCCTCACTCTATTACTCTCTCTGTCACTCTTTCTAACACTCACTTTCTCATTCTTTCATGTTAGACTTAATTGACTTTTGGTTAGCTCATAATCAGTAACCTGGTCACCTGTAGTTTTCTTTGCAAAAGTGGTTACTAGCTAGGGGATAACGTATCTTTACAGATGCCACTTCATACATGAACCACCAAACTTATGTTTTAAGCCAATGTTGTCTTTTTCATGCCCCTCATGCTGAGAATTTGGATGGCAGCATGTTAGATGCATGTCCAGCTCTCTATCACATAGAATTTATTATGCATCTGACGATTTGAGAAACAATGAGATGCTGCAACTTGTTTTTATTTCTATATGTATTTTGATTGATTACTAGAATATTGTTTTTTTGTTAACCAATGAATATTTAATATTTCAAATCAGGACGTGGTATCAGTATCGTCCCTCACCAATGAGGATAGTTGGAGTTTAAAGCTTGGGCTCTGTGCAAGTGGAAGATAACACACCCGATTGCACATTGGGACTTACACATTGGGACTTAGAATTGGAAATGATTTTAGGTGACCAGGTTTAGTGTCAAGTGATCTTATAGATAGAAAATGATGATTGATTCCAAACAAACTCTTATAACTAATAGATGTGTAGGGGACAGAAGCAGACAATCCTTATTATGGGGAGCATCTTTTATTTTTAGTCCAATACCAGCCTATTTTTGTTTTACTTTTCTTTTAAGTAAATGATTTAGGTTTCATTGGTGCGGACCTACAAGTGCGCAAGTACTTTTTTTATTGTATTCACTGAGACGTTTTTATGTAAGCATACAAGCCTCGAGACTATCATAGCTTTTAACGAAGTACAATTTATTGTGCCCAAAAACAAGAAAGCAAGCTAATAGTTAAGGAAATGGAAATATCCAAAAAGAAGACAGCGCCGTTACATCAATGAGCATAGGACCAGAGATAGGGCACATCCCTGGCCCAGTCGAGAGCGAGTGCAGTGAAAATACGAACATATATTCATTTTCAAGTGGATCAGTATTCAGCAGAGCAGCCCGTCGGCCTATAGAGGTGTAGCGTTGGGGAAGAAAATGTTGAAGGGAAAGTCTTTTAATTATTTTTTTTTGCAGCTTGTAAGGAGGTCACGGTCCATTTTTTAGGCATGATGGAGTCCCTGAATTTAGGGACATTTCAGGAGAACGGTGGGTCAGGGTCCGTTTCTTTCGTTTTAGTAATAAGAAGTCAATGCTGCGGAGTTGCAGGAGCAACCGTAAGATTTTAATTTCCGGGCGGGATAATGTGATTGATCAGAGTGAATAATGTTGTGAACTAGGCAACACATTTTGAACATATACATTCCTTCTACTGGAAGCCATCTAAGTGGAGGCAAGATGGGAGTGACTCAGTCAAAGTGGGAGATCCTCTGAGCCCAGTTAAGTGGCTGCATGGATCGAAGCCTTCATTTGTGCAAGGTGTAGAGAGCCACCCGGGCTCTCCTTTTCTTTTGTATCAGGTCCTGCGCGTCCAGACGGAACGCGGAAACGAGCTTACGTAATAAAGTTGGTGCTGCGCTGACGCAGTTCCCCTTGAGACCGCAGTCCTGTGTGCATGTGATTCATTTCATCCTCTATATACCGTGTGGCCCCACGACCCTACAATGGCGATGAGCGGGTTCCCGATACTCCCGCGTCGCAGATGAGCTGCCTGAACATCGGAAAGAAAATAAGAACGTGACCGGCACAGTGCCCGCGCGCCGTGCAAAGAAAAAGCAGAAGAACGCGTGGCCAGGACGGCGCTCGGCCGCATATGGAGGAGGCGCGCACCCTGCTTTAAGAAGGTACGCCCCGCCTCCCTCCCGGGGAGAGCTCCCAGGCCGAGTCCGGTGCCCTGTGAATCCTTTGCCGTGGCCCACGTGCAAGAAAGGAACTAAAAGTAGCCTCACCTCTGTCGCTGGTCTAAACACAGCGTCTTCGCTGGGAGGCCCTGCAGCACCACGTGGGGGATGTGCCCAGTACTAGGCAACCCAACACTCATGCTGTATTCCCCAGGGAGGGGAGCGCAGCACAAGAGCCAGAGGGGCAGGAGCCCTGAGCAAGAAACGAGGAAGGGCAGAAAGCCCTGAAAGACCCTGGAAAAGGGTGTGGGAAAAAAAAGAAGAAAGACAAAAAAAAAAACAAATAAGGACTGTATAACAAAGAGGCATAAGGGGAATGAAGAAAGAGTGAAAAAAAAGAGAGGATTTTTTTTATCTCCTCTCTTGAGAATAATAACTACAATTAAGAGTGGCCCTGGAAGAAAATAAAAGAGGAAAAGAAAAGGAGGGAAGTACCTTGAAAAAAAAAAAAACACAGATACCACGAACGTTAAAGAGAAACTATAAGAAAGGAACCTGCAATACAACAACGAAGCGCCTGCAGACCGTGAGACATCATGAGCGCCCCACCGCAAGAAAACCCCCAGCTGCCTGCGCCAGCGGGCGCCAGTGCTCATTCCTCAGTCACTGCGCTGCCCCCATTTAGCCAACTGATTGATCCGGCCACAGCTTCGCCAAGATGGCGCCTATGGTTAAACCGATTAGAAAAGTACTTCTGCGCCACAAGAGAGAAAGACGGGGCCGTGCGCAGATCTCTCATGCTGCTCATGGGGGGTGATGAACTGCAAGAACTGTTCGATGCACTCCCAAACACAGGTGATAAGTCGGATTTCAATGCGGCAGTGGAAGCCCTGAACAAGCATTTTGAACTCAGACTTTGAACGCTTCAAACTCCGGCAGGCTCAGCAGACGGATGTTGAGTCAATGGACATGTTCAATGCACGACTAAGGAAGAAAGCAAGCTCGTGTGTAGGCCTCAATCGATAAGAGGAGATTAGAGCACAGATTAATCAAGGATGCCGATCGAACGCACTAAGGAAGCTCATCTTACGCAAGCAAGGCATGCCCCTCGACGCCTTTTTGGTTTTGGCACGTTCGCACGAACTATCCACAGTGCAGGCGGATGCCATGGCGGCAGTAAGAGGACAATCACTGGCCGCTGCATCAACCACACATCCAGTCCAGGTGAAAGAAGAGCAGATAGACGCCATCCAGACTCGTCAACCGCCGGGACGAAAAACAAACTTTGTCAGACAGAGCGTGCGCACCTGCAGGAGCTGTGGGTACGAACACAAACCACCAATGGTGTGCCCGGCAAAAGGGCAAATGTGTGATAAGTGCGGCAAAGACAATCATTTTGTGAAAGTGTGCAGGTGAGGAAGGGGCTGGCAAGGAAACCAGAAAGGAAGGGACACCAAGGTTAGAAGCGTAACCAAAGAGACTGATGAATCTGGTGAAACCGCGGCTCAGAGAACTCCAGTCTTCGAGTCTTTGTGATCTCGTTCACCGGTGGGAGACAGCAGAAAAAGCGACCACCACCTATGAGCAACATCCAGGTCAATGGCAAGTCGGCGACGGTGCTCATAGATACAGGAGCATCGGTGAATGTGATGGATGAGACTCTATTCAAGCAATTGACCGCAACACCATTGCTCGCCCAAACTACCACTAAAATATACAACTAAGGGGCCCGAGAGCCGCTTCCTCTAAAGGGCACGGTCGAGGTGGCAGTGTCCAGCAGGCAGGTGTCAACACAGGCAGGGTTCTATGTGGTGACTGGAGACCGAGGCACTCTGTTGGGGTGCCACACTGCGGAAGAGCTAGAACTAGTATTCTTCACGCGACAAGTATATGACTCCCACGCTGAACACCTAGTTAACGAATTTCCACAGCTCTTTGAAGGGTTGGGGCGACTCAAAGGTAAACGTGTCAAGCTACACATAGATCACCGAGTTACGCCCGTTGCCCTTAGACACCGACGCGATCCGTTCCATTTGCGACCAGCAGTGGAGAAGGAGTTACAGCTACTTGAAGACCTAGGAGTGATTGAGAAGGTCGAGGGGCCTACACCATGGGTGTCGCCGTTGGTGATAGCACCAAAGCCCAAGCAACCTGGCGCTATCCGTCTCTGTGTCGACATGCGCCTTCCCAACAAGGCCATTAAAAGGGAGAGGCATATAACACCTACGATGGATGACATCATAGCGGATCTGAGTGGGGCACAGTGGTTCTCGAAATTGGACCTCAATGCCGGGTATCATCAGCTGGAGATGGAACCCGACATTAGGAACATCACCACCTTTTCAACACACGTGGGGCTTCGACGATACAAGAGACTGAGCTTTGGGGTATCTTCGGCTGTCGAAGTATTTCAAAACATGATTAGGGAGACGCTGTCAGGACTGCAAGGGGTGATCAATTTGAGTGATGACATCCTCATTTATTCCAAAACTAGAGAAGAACATCACCGACATCTTAGGGCTACGCTGCAGAGGTTGTCGGAGGCATGGTTAACTCGTCACAAGAAGAAATGTGCGTTCTATCAGACGTCAGTGGAGTTTTTTGGCTATGTCTTCTCAAAAGACGGTCTACAGGCGGACCCTCGTAAAGCTGATGCCATCCGTCAAGCACCGATTCCAAAAAATCCCACAGAAGTAAGAAGCTTCCTGGGCATGGCAATCTATTGTGGAAGGTTCATTCCGCAGCTTGCGACCATGGCGCAGCCTCTCAGACAGCTCACCAAAGCTGGTCATCAGGGCGTTTGCTGACATCAAGACAGCGCTACTAGACAAGTCAATAATGGCTTATTTTAACCCTCACAGACGTACTGAGGTGGTGGTGGATGCAAGTCCAGTAGGTCTTGGCACTGCTCTTCTCCAGGAGCAGAACCCACAGGAGTGGGTTCCGGTTGCATATGCCAGCAGAGCATTGTCTTCAGTTGAAACACGATATGCCCAAATAGAACAAGAAGCTTTGGCGATTCAGTGGGCGTTGAAGCATTTTCACCTGTATCTGTATGGCCAAGAATTCCAGGACTGTTCTGCTGCAACCTTACTGTCATCTATCAACCGGGAGCGAACAACCCTGCAGACCTGCAGACTACTTATCTCACCACCCATCCCCAATCACGACGGATGACTCTCAAGAGAACGACGAGGAGAGCACGGAGGTGTTCGTTAACATGGTGGTACAATGGTGGTACAATCGGCATGTCCCAATGCCCTAGGTATAAGAGACATTGTTGATGCCACTAAGGTGGACACGGTACTCAATCAGGTCAAAGAAGCGATGGGTCACCGGAAGTGGAAGTTTTCTTGGAAAAGACTAAAGTGGCCAATCATGAATGCAAATTAGCGATGCAGGGGATGTGGAGGGTGCGAGATGAGTTGTCCACAGATAGTCAAGGACTAGTTCTTCGAGGAAGGAGAATTGTACTGTCTCAGAGCTTGTGGGCCAGAGTAGTAGAACTAGCACATCAGGGCCATCAGGGCACTGCGAAAACCAAGGCAAGGTTGCGGGCCAAAGTGTGGTTCCCTGGCATGGATAGTCAGGTGGACGAATTGGTGGGAAAATGCCATTCATGCATCATCACATCAGGGGAACCACCCTGCTGTCCAGTAGTCACTGAACCGGCTAGCACGAAGCCCTGGACAAAAGTGAGTATGGATTTTGGGAGTTTCCCGGATTGGCGGCTGACCGTCGTCCTCATTGACTCTTGCACCAAGTTCCCTGTTGTTGACGTTGTGTCATCCACGGCGTTCGAGAATGTGAGGCCAGTGCTTCAAAAGGCGTTTGCCATGTTTGGGCTCCCTGACGAAGTCAGAACAGACAATGGCCCACTGTTCAATGGACAGGAATTTCGGTCTTACCTGGAAGGGCTAGCCATACATCATCGCAAGGTCATGCCCTACTGGCCACAGGCTAATGGGGATGTCGAGAGATTTATGCGAACTTTAAACCGAGACCTCAGAATAGGTGTTGAACAAAGAGCAGACAGTGAGCAATGTCTACAACAATTTCTGGGTGCTTTTCGCCAGACACCTCACAGTACTACAGGGTGTGCCCCGGCCGCACTTATGTTTAAAGTTTTGCCTCGGGATTTCATCCCGTCTGGTCCTCAGTGGACATCCCCAGAACTGGATGTCAAAGCCACTCAACGCAGAGAACACACAAATCGGAAAGCTGCAGAACGACGGCGAGGTCGGTACCGGGGCTTTCAGGAAGGAAATATGGTGGTAGTGAAGAACCGCCGGCCAGGCGGAAAGTTCCAAACTCCATTTGAGCTTGAACCCTGGCAGGTCGTCAGTGTGCGGGGTGCCATGATAACTGCCGCACGAGGCAGGCAGAGAGTAACTAGGAACCTATCACACTTAAGGAGAACAGGGGTTTTGGTCACATCTGAGGAGGAAGGAGAGATCGATGACTCGATGGTTGAGCCCCCGGCTGCTCAGGTGCAGACCGAGGGTGCTCAGGTAGCGGCGTCCAGTGCACGACACCCTCCGGGTGAATATGCCGACCGGAGAGAATCACTTCCCAGGGGTGGACATTATCATCTACGCCACAACCCGGTGCCGAACACTGCCAGTTCAGAGACTTTGTCTGTACCCTGGATCCCTAGGAAGCAATGTTAGAACATCGCCGCCTGCTCACCAGCGGGGCGTTGTCCCCAAGACTTTGTATCCTTTTGTTCTGTTCTGTTGTTATTGCGTTTCCGTCTCATTTTAGGTTTTCCTGTATATTTCTCTTCTCTTCTGTGTGAAGTAAAACATGGGAGGGATGAAAAGAGCCACCCGGGCTCTCCTTTTTTTTTTTGTATCAGGTTCCGCACATCCGGACGGAACGCGGAAACGAGCTTACGTAATAAAGTCGGGGCTGCACTGACGCAGTTCCCCTTGAGACCGCAGTCCTGTGTGCATGTGATTCATTTCGTCCTCTATATACCGCGTGGCCTTTCGACCCTACACAAGGTGTCTTGGGAATTCCAGCAAGAAAGACATTTTCATAGTCCACTGTATACGTAGGACCTATGTTTGCATCACTATTTTTGGGTCATGAGCAAATAGGAAGGGTTTGTTCTCCACATAAGTTTCAGTTGGTAGCAGTTACATCGCGGTATTTGTTTAATATCCAATATATCTAAGAACTGTGTCAAGTTTTTACTAATTACTTTAGAAAATCATATATTGGCAATGTTTCTTCTCATTAGCTTTTTTAATTCTTACAATTTTTAGATTTTTAATTTTGGTTTTCAGCAACGGTATTCATATGTTTGCCCCTGGTCATAATGGACTTGCAATGAATGGAAATGGATGGAGGTAAACACATCAGCAAGAGGCAGAAAAAAATTGTGATGCATAAAAGGCTGCGTTCTACAATGGTATTTGTTCTAGAAAAAAATCTGAATCAGAGAAAACCTGAAAAAATTGCTGAGTCTGTGAGTTGAAGAGGAATTTCAATTATCCAATGAGAAAAAATTCTGATGACCGCCTCACAAAAATATGAAATGTTAAGGGCTGAATAACAAATCGCCTAACATTGTTTACACACTGGCAAATGCGCAGACACTAAGGGCCATATTTATACTTTTTGACGCAAAGCTGCGCCGCCGCAGTTTTGCGTAAAAATGTTTACCGCCGGCTAACGCCATTTCGATGCGCCGTGCGGGCGTCAAATTTATACTTTGACGCACGGCGGCGCAATTAACAGGTGGGAGTCATTTTTTTTACGCACATCGCGGCGTCAAGTCGTAAAGGAAAACGATGTTAACACGACTTAAATGACTGTGGGTCGATTTACGACAGCGCAACCCGGAAAGCACCGTTTTTTTGACGCAATAGCGTCAAAAATACCCGCAAACACTGCCCTTTCAGCAGAGGAGAGCCAAAATGGATCCCAGATGCCACTACAGACCCCAGGAAGATGACAGCAGACCAGGAACCAGCCAGGATGATCCATACAGGAACCAGGACATATATAGAAAAAAAAGAAAGTGTTACTTCAGTGCAGAGGAGCAGGAAATCCTGGTTAAAGAGGTGACGGAACTCCAGCACCAACTGTTCATCACCTCTAAGTTGCCAATCAGTAGGAGAAAGGCCATATGGCAACAAATTGTTGACAAGATCAACAGTGTGGCTGAAGTACGCAGAACAGTCACCGAGTGTAAGAAACGCTGGCATGACTGCAAACGTAGGAAAAAGGAAAAAATGGCCAGGAACAGGAAGGCAGCACTGCAGACTGGAGGGGGGAGTCCAGCACACCAGGAGGCCCTGGACCACATGGAGGAGATGGTCGCAGCCGTCATCCCTGAGGAGATCGTCACAGGGATTCAAGGACAGGACAGTGCAGACTACCATGAGAACACACACATGCAGGGTAAGTCGCATGGGGAATTAAAATGCAATAATGTTGACTGTAAGCAGGGGGGGAAATACCACTACACATTGCATGTAAGTCAGCATATACACGGAGTGGCATGGGTAAAGGGGCACGGCAGGGGGGCATGCCCTGCACATACAGAAGCTGGGGCACAACATTACACAACACCAACAACAGACCCATGGGGGCATCCTGTCATGACAACAATGGAGCTAAGGGAAAGCCTCGACAGGAGGGAAGGCCACTACTTCAAACTTACATCCTGGCACTCGTCAGCCAAAATATCTCCTACATCACCTAGGGCCCTATCAGCAATCCACTAGCCAAAACAACAACTGCAATGTAACTGCAACAACAGTTGACACTAACACCTCTGATCTCTGTGCAGCTCAAGTAGCCAATGGCAGTAACCTCCCCATGGAACATACATACCTAAATTAGGGGGTGAGGATGACATCTGCAACAATCTCCTGAAACAAGACAAAGGCCCCAGTACACTCATATGTCAATGCCCATAGTTGTCACATACATCACCCAAAGTAAACAGCAATAGGAGCGACACAGCACTAAGGACACACACATGCTGCATATGTCAGGGTCCTTCACGTGCCTGGCTATCAAGGCAACATCACAAATGTCATACTGCTCAGACAACAGCATTGAGGAGGGGACACATGGAACTGGTCACTGAAATACACCTGCACAGTCAGAGGACCAAATAGGACATTGATACGATAAACAGGGCAATCCAATTAACCACATATTACCCAACATCAGCTGGACACATTAACAATGTCTACATCCATATCACATCAAAACATTGCCATGCATAGGATATGCCACATGTCAATTACAATTAAGTCAATGTGAACAATCAGGGATTGGGGCAGGTCCTGAGAGGCAAGTGTGCTGCCAGGGCAATCAGAACAACCACAGCCAGTGAAAGGTCTCACCATAAGAATAGATATACACGGAGGGTCGAGTAGGACAAAAAGATGGCTATTCCCTATTTGGTACAAAGCAACACCTAGAGGCGATTAGGCAGAAAAGTCTGATAACTCTATATCATACATGTGACACACAGGTGGGCCATAGGCCTATAACAATGCCCATATAAAGGACAGCAGATACCAATACCAAACAAGATCACAAAGTAAATCCATCAAAAGGCTGGCATGTTACGTCAAAATTGTCACAACACAGACACACTAATTCTACCCTGTTTCATTGCAGAGGAACATGGATCTCCTGCCGATATGCCTGTCCCAGATTTCCCTGATGACATGGATGACGAGCCCATAAACATTCCCCAGGAGACCATCCAAAAGGTCCTTGAAACCCTCCAGACCCCACCTTCAGTCACAAGGAGGAGCACAGAACAAGCAGCCATCACAGAAGAACCACCCACCACCCCAATTGCAAGACCTGCCAGCTCCTACACAGCTGAGGACTCTGACGACACTGGCACCAGCTTTGAAAGAACTGTAGTTGGAGTACAGCGGGAGCTGGCCAAGGAGGTGCGGGTGGGGATGCAAAATATGGCAGCCAGCCTTGAGGGGGTGCGCTCGTGCATGATGTCATCTGCAGATCAGGCAGCAGCCATGCAAGCCCTAACATCCATACTGCAAGGACTACAAGAAACTATAAAGGAATTCACCACTGCAGTAAGGGAGTTGCCACAACACCTCGCACCCCAAACTTTCCACTGCATGCACGAATGCAATCATGACTCCCTCAGGGCCGACCTGGCTGCCTATCATCGTGATGTAGCTGCTATTCGCAAGAACCAGCAGACCCTCCTTGCTGCAGTACTGCCCTTAAGACCTTCACAGGGAGCAGCCACCGGGATGTCTGACTCCACGTCTTCTAACACTGAGTTGTGTGTTGCCCCTTCACAACCAACAACAACAAGGACAAAGCAGGCAACATACACATCAGAAGAAGAAGACATGGAACAGATCACATTCACACGGAAGAGTACCCGGAAGCACTAGTCCCTGCACCATGGCCTAATTTGACCAAGGTTCTACGTTTTGTCAAATGCCAGTCTCACTACAACTATACTCAATGACTGTTCTGCTAACCACTGTATAACTTGTCAGCATTGCCAGTGAATGTCTTTCTCCTACTAATTGGCAAATCTTGTCCCTCTGCACTGTCTGTAACATCACCCCAGCATGTCAGGAGCATCATCCACACCCCTTCTGTAGGATCACCATGTAAGAATGCACTAGAACGGACTCAGCAAACATGGACAATGTACATTTTGCACTACAGCACCTATCAATAAATAGCACTTGCCCACCTAATATGTCTCTGTGTTATTTGACACATCAACTGTGCAGTAGATAACTCTAAAGTGCCTGTGAGACAACCATGTAGCTTGTCAATACAACTGTCCTGACATCATGTAGTCTGATACATCTGTGCAGTGGCCAGGATTGCATCATAGCCTGCCCATCCTGAGGAGAATAACTGATGAAGGGAGAAACCACACACAATCATGCTGTGTTGGACAGAATAATGCTCCATCAATAGCAATCAAAGTCAACTAATGGTGTCTGATAAATGTGGGCACCATGCAATACTGAAACATTAAATTATGCAGTATAATCTATACAAACACAACTAAACACAGCATCATATCACCCTTTCTGAGTATACTTCCATGAAGGGAAGTCATGCTGAATTTTTGCACACATGATCTATGTCAGTAATGAAGACAACAAGACAAGAGTGTTAACAACACCTCATCTACAAAGATGTCCCTGAACATCACACTGCAGTCCGACCTAATAAATTACCCTCAATACCAAGTCTGGAAGCACACTTTGTGATGTAGAAAACATACTCATCAACACAAATCCTTGGTGATCCATGTAAACTCCAAATGGGGGTTCTATCAAATGGTGGATACTTACCAAGTTAGCACAGTGGTAGCTGCCATTTTAAACCTCTATTTTCTTCGGTGTGTAGCATAGGACACAAATGTCATAGAACAACAATCACCTACACTGATGACAAGGCCATGATCAAGTAGCAGTTAACACATAATGCAAAGGGTTAACTATATATTTATTCATATGTATTCACACCAGAGGCAACTAAGGGAAAAGTCATACCTACACTAATCTAACCTGACTAGTCCTAACCCATAACTGTCCCTAACTAACCTAAGCTAAACTTACTCTACACATATAACGAATCGATCTAAACATCAACCCCCCACCCACCATTATGAGACAGGACACATGCAGGACAACACAAACTAACCCACACACATACTATACTATCCTAAACAATCATATATTTTTTTGTATTTTTTTTATATATATATTTTTATTTTTTTCTTCTAAACAGACAGGAATCCCAACATTGACCCCCACCCACCCACACACTCAAAAATGAAAAATAGAAAGAATAAGGACCCCCCACCCTCCTCCCTAACACTAACTAAGCTAACAACCTATACTAACCTAACACTAATCCCCAAAACCCACCTATCATGATAAAAAGGAAAGAGGAGAGAGGGGAGGGATAAATTAAAATAGACCAAATAAGTCCTAGAGGTTGGCCCTCTGTAGGGTCCGCCTGATGGACCTGACCCGCTTCTTTATGTACGCCACATCCTGGCTCAGCTTGTCCACCTTCGGAATGAACTTGTCCATTTTCCGGTCTAAAGCCTGGAATGCCGCAGGGTCAATTGGAGGTGCTGCTGCTGTCTGTGTGCTGGCAGAGGTGCTCTGTGTGGGAGTTGTTTGTAGCCCACTGGACTGTCCTGCAGCTCTGATATTGCTGGGTCCAGGTCGTGCTGCAGAGGCAGGGACAACTGTCCCCGCCATTGCTGGGGCCACTTGGGGAGAACTGGTGGATGTGGTGGTGGTGGTTGTAGTGGGCAACGTTGGGCCACCCTGTGGTGAGGCCCACCATGCTCCGGAGGCCCGATCCGCCTGGTATTTTCGGGCCATCCGTCGGAACCCCGACTGCACCTGCAGGATGTGCCGGTATCTCATGGCCTGCCTTTCAAAATCATGCCTCTGTGCGGCACTCATGTTTGCAGCTGTGAAGAGAAAGGGTAACTATTTACCATAGGAAATGCCTTGGGTGGAATAGCACAATGGGTCAATTGGAAATTACTTTTACTGTAGTTGTAACAGCTCATATCACCACATAGATCATTGAAAGTCTCAGAGGAAGTACATGGGAAGCCTGCATACAAAAGGGCATCTCACACCTAGCATATACATGTCTATACATGATGGGTGACATCAGCCTAAACTTCTCATCAAAATAATTAGTAATGCAGCTGACATTATGGCTGCACCTCCTCCGCCTATTGCCTTGACTGCATATGTGAGTGTATGTGATAACAATCACAACCCTCAATATCTGCGATTTGTAATTGTTTTTGCTAGTATAGAACTCATGTGCCATAACCGAGTGTGTACACTAGGTTCAAAACAAAGTTTCAAATGGTCACAAGTATGTGTGACATACTGGTTGCTACAGTCCTAGGTACCCTATTCCCAAACACATGGCAGTCTTTGAGGGTGGGGTGGGAAGAACCTCAAACAATCCCATAATCTATGCACACCCAGGAGTGTATAGAAAGCTCAACAAGTTTTTGCCTCCACACACACAACACCAGTGAAGGCCTAGCAACAAATTTGAGTCAGCTAAACCTTGTCCTATCCAAGGTCCACACATGTCCAAATGTACTGACTTAGGCCAACATCACATACTAACAGTGAGGCATATTTTACTACAGACACAGAGGAGCAAGAACACCCATGATCATGAATAGCATGTACACCTAGGCCATTGCACTCTAGTCCCACACACTTCTAAATCAACTTGTGGAAGTACATGCCCCCGGAAGATCCAACCTACAGTGTACTCAGTCCATCGTTAACTAGGGAAGCAGCAGATTTCAGTCAAGCCTTTTGCAGAAGCTATCTGGGAGAATGTCAGTCTGAAATGCAGACTCAGTCCGAGACAAGTCCCAGAGCAACTCTTACATTAACCAGTGTATTCCACATGACTCACCCCATTCCCCATAGCGGGCCCTACTGGAATGGCCTACAGACCCAAAATCTGAGAAATGGCTAAGCATAGGTCAACTCAAAATGAAGTGATAATTGAAATCCCACTAATGGAATAATACTAATGAATGGGCAGCGCATCAAACCTTGAATTCTGTTGAACACATAGTAGTCCATCATGCATCACCACCAAACATCAAAAATAGCACACATGCAACACTCACTGTAGGTGTCGTGGTCCTCAAAATGAGCCACCTCTCCCACTGTGTACGGTGCAGGTCCACCTGTAAAGCATGGAAGGAAGAATACACTCAGAATCCGTGCACTGACAAACAATTGTAATTACAAAGACAATGTGAGAATATGACATGAGTAATGAAACCCTTTCACACATGCTCATACTGCATGGAATTATTCATGAGCAACATTTACATTGGATGAGTGTCCTGCTACAGTTACACACCCTACTACACACATGCAGTGGCCTGGACAGTCATGTGTTGTCAAAGAAGCACCTCCATTAGTATGCCCCAACAATATAGGGGTGCATTCATCTCATCATGTGCATCCAAGAGAGACATCCAAAAGCTGGTTACTTGAGGACTGCATGACCTCTCAAACTCAAACAGCCTATGTGGTCATTTTCCCTACACACCAACCAGTCACACATGTGACATATGTGTGGACAACATTGCTAACTTCAATTGACGTGAAGGCAGCACTCATTTATAGCATCATGTAGGGTTTACAAATGTAAGTCTAGCTATGGCGTATACATATGTAGGTATGATGTTTCAACATCCATTTTTCACTGGCTATTGTGAGCTGTAGAGTTCTAATTGAGTCATTAATGTGTTGCTTGTCTGACACAAAGGCAGCACTACATTACATACTGCTACAGGCAACCAGTATGTGTAGAAAACATGAGCTACCTGACTGCTAGCATTTGTCTTCCTTCACATTGTGCATCATTTACCCAGTAGGTTTCCCTAGCATTACACACAGTCAGCTACTTATAGGGCAGATTGGGTAACAATCATCACATGTCGCCACACAGCTTTAAATTGTGCACATGTAATTGATGTGTACTCACCAACATGGCCACCAATCCTGATTCCCAGGTGGTCCAGCAGATCTTGCTCCCTGGATATCAGATCAGCCCAGTGGTGCTTCAGTTGATGTTCATTCCTTAGGCTACCATATACACGGACCAAGTGATGGCGCACCTTCCCCCACCGGACTTTACGGGCCTCCGTGTGATATCCCTGTATCACCCTACCCCCAGCCTCCAGCATGAGTGGGGGGAAATGGCAAACAAGCCATATAAATCCACCCAATTCCTCCTCACCCATCCTGACAAGCCGTGGCCTACCCGACATGTCAGCACTGACAAAGGGGAAAAAGTTGTAGAAAAAGGAAAAGGGGGAAATGGGGAAAGGTAGAGTGGTGAAATACAAAAAAAACTTAAGAAGAAGAGCCCAACTAACCCCTATATTACAGTACCCACAACAGACTCCCACAGACAATAAATGAAACACTGGACTTGACAAAAAAATACAACACAGACTCAGACAGTATTCAACAACAAGACAATGATGACAAAAGCACAATTGAGAAGGTACACTGGACCCAAAAGCACTAATACACAGGACAACACTTTCCACACAGCCACACAGTCTAGAATAATCTGAGACTGCAAAGTGAAAGTGAAAGTACACCCACTGTACAGATTCTGTAAACAGGATATCCTATTACATCACATCCTGCATAAAATGGCCGCCGTTTTTTCCCCGCTATGCGTAATTTTTTCACGCATACAGCTTGTGCGTCATATTTTTTGACGCATAGGAGTGCACATAATGCAGAGTCAAAAAAAAAATCTTCATTGGTCCATTATATTTGTTTGAGGCTTATTTTACAGTTCTAGAGTTGAAAATTAAGCCGCTGGCAATTATGATATCTAAATATGAAAAATAATTTTGACTCTGCATTATCTGCACTCCTGTGCGTCAAAAATTATGACGCACAAGCTGTATGCGTGGAAATATGACGCATTATGGAAAAAAATGGAGGCCATGTAATGCTGGATATTATTATATCTATTTTAAAAATAATTTTTTGACTCAGCATTATCTGCACTCCTGTGTGTCAAAAATTATGACGCATAAGCTGTATGCGTGGAAATATGACGCATTATGACAAATATGTCTTTCATTTGTCAAATTGTAAAATGAATTTTGTCATGACCAAACGGTGCTAAGTGATACACATTTGGGGTTAGCTATGGCAAATGTCCCTTATAGGATGTATAGAAGGTATTCACAGTGCAATAGTAATGATTGGTCAGAATGGATATTACTCATAATTGTACACAAATGTGGGTAATTGCTGATGGCTATTTTCAAAATATGAATGGGATACCAGGATGTATTCCTTAGCAAAAATGTGTCCACATTTATCACGGTAATCAAAATTATATAAAGGCCAAATAGGTAGTGCAATTGTCGCCTACACTTTTTAAGGGGGTAACCATGTCCTAATTACGAGTTAATGTATCTTAAATGTGTTTTACTTTTGACATGTAGGCCACACATGCGCCTTATGCATGTGTTTGCTTCACACACCTGGGGGGCAGTAGAGGTGAACTTAGGCCCCCAGCACCCTAGGGTTTGCTCTTCCAGACTTGCAAATTTATCCAAGGGTTTCCCAAATTCAGGAGTGCTAAACCTTCAGCAGCAGGCTCATGGAAGCAAATAGGGTATGATTCACTGTTTGCCATTCTGTAATCCCATTTGCCCATTTTACGTTTGCCCTATTGATTCTTTGGAGAAATCTGACATACCATTTTGCATTGATATTTTTTGCAAAATCTCAACGTTCCTCATGTCCTGATAGCAAATAGGTTGTTGATGTATGTGGCCCTTTATGCATTACCTGGTTTAGTGGCATGTTTCATTCTTCCTGCTGGGTTACAACTGGGACACTACTGTGATCGGCTGCTTGCAAATATTTTGTTGATTGGATGGTACATGTACATGTGTGTGGTCCAATATTGATCCAGTATCAACTGTCAGGGTGTATGTTGTCACTGTAACTTCCAGGTCTCCTCATGAGTTAGTGGCAGCTAATCTTGTTTCTATTGGGTATTGTTTGTAGCAAAATTTGAGAGAAGCCATTGAGGACATGGTCACCTACACATGGATGGTCCCACCCTGTCACTGAAAACGTGTAATGAGACTTTCAACTGGGCAACCTTGGTGTGCTGAGTGAGAGAATGTCTCAGGTGTCTGGATCCGGCATGTGTCATTGCAACATTTGTACTCCAGTTGGCCTCTGTGGACGGTAATGTATCAGGAAACATCATAGCCTCTGTGCAGAAGTAAATGGCTGGTATTCAACACACACAACTCATCTTTATCATTTGAACAATGTTACTCAGGGTTTGAACAGTCAGGGTCCTCATATGTGTTACCTTTTCATGGACATTATCTGAGGTTGCTGGCTTTGATGGAGGCCATTTACACCATCATACACTATGGTCCTGGTCCACTGTCACACTTTGTAGTTTAGGCATTAATGAGGGCCAGATAACGGAAGGGCCAAGATTTGGCTATTCAAGGGCACTGTCACAAATCGGATGCAAATAACAGTCAGATGATGTTATACTATGTATTTGAGTATACATTGATGAGGCTAATGACAAATTAGTGTCTGAGGTACAAGAGGTTTTGGACAGCACGTGTGGTCCATAGGTGGACCCCAGGTATCTGTAGAGTGACCCACGGACAGGTGCCAGTCAGGCTGACAGGATGCTGGGTCAATCAGGAGCAAGTTCTTTCAGTAATTACATGATCACGTGTTCTGACTAGGACTGGTCAGAGCGAGCAGTAGACAGTTGAGATGTCACACTGTGTATGTCCTGTGCTGTTTTGAAGGTGACACATGAACCCTGATAAAGTTTTCTATGGCAACATTAGTGTCAAAGCTTAATGATGTAATAGCTCAAATTCTAACATGTATGCAGTAGGAGGCATCAGCAGGGACGGGGCATGTACATTTGGGTGGTGTGCATGGAGGGGATCACTGGTGTGGCCTCCATCTGTGTCGCACTAGTCCTGTCAGATGGGATTTGCTGATAAATAGCCTACAGTACCTTTCACAGAAGAATCAATCTACAGGTGATACCAGGCCTTATAAACTCAAAGCCAGTGTATTATATGAGCTGAGTTCCATGCAGTGAGATGGTAGTATGACAATGGTAGGCATAGGAAAGGGTGTGGCACACTGGATGACTCTTGTGAGTGTGTGTGTGTAGATGAGGGAATCTCAGTGTACACAAATCAGCATTCCAGGGACCTCTTCAGACAGGTGGGGTGTGAGCAGCTGCAAGTGTGTGTAATGTTTTTAGAAAAGGGCTGACATGTAGATGGGATGTGATGTGCTGGATGATTGTCGTAGGTGTAGCACTTGTGCTGTGTATGTTCTGCTTATGTGTAACTCTAGTGACATATAGTCATTGCAATGATAGTAAGTAGTTGGAATTACTGTTGGCAAGAGTCTAGTACTACATTCCTGTTCCTGAAGCATTAGCATGTGAACTGTCTGATGTATGAGGCCTGTTTTCCCCTAGATGAGTGATGGTGTTTTAGTTGTGTGCCATCTGCTGCGATGATCCATCTTTACTACATGTATGTGAGTCATGTGTGTGGTCCTCAGCTATTGCCCTTCAAAGGTGACCTGTACAGGATGTCTGTCATATACATTGTGTGTGTATTTGACCATTGTATGGTGGCCATTACATTTGTGGTGTATTTTTTTGTGTCATGATTGTTATATCATTATTGCTCAATGAGACGACATTCTTCTTCAGATATTTCAAGCTAAAGGTGGGCAGAAATGAATAGGCCAAACCATGATGTGGTGTTTGTTATCAGTGTTTATTTACAATAGTGCATTAAGTGGTGATGGTGATAATTATGAAAATAAATTATTTACAATGTGTTGGCGCCTCCGCACTGCAGCAGCCGTGTTTGGTTGTTCCCCCTCCTGTTGCAGGCCAGCATCCTCCTCTTCGTCGTCTTCAGGCATTTATGGGTCTGGTTCGAGGAGGGGAATGTTCCTTTTTACACAAATGTTGTGCAATATTGCACATGTGAGTATGATCCTACAGACCATCTCGGGGGAATATAGTAGGCTACCGCCAGTGATGTCAAGGCAGCGGAACCTTGACTTGAGGATCCCAAAGGTGCGCTCGACAATGCTGCATGTCCTCTTATGGGCGTCGTTGTATGCCCGCTCTGCAGCAGTACTCGGGTTCCCAAATGGTGTCATTAGCCATGGCTGGATACCATACCCCTGATCAGCTGAAGGAAAAACACAGAATGGGATCATGTAGATGTAGCTTGCATTATTGAAAAGACCTTTAATGGCAGTAGTTGTCTTGTGTTGTGTGTGACTCTTTTGTATACTGATGTGACATCCTATACTTGTAGGCTATACCATCTGCATTGTGTTGTTTCCTTGGCTGAGCAAGTGTTTGTCTGCTAACCGTTTGTCAGCAGTATGTTTTGGGATTTGCAGTACAGTGTGCCCTCCCTAGCATTGTGACTTGTGATACAGGTGTCCGTGTGTCTTCACTGAGGGTGAGATGATAGTTCCATGCACATTTAAATTTGGAAGTGTTGTTAACACGTTCATATCAAAGTACCCTGTACATCCCATACCTTGAAACTTATGCAATGTTTTAATGTACAGGTCATTGTGACACCTACAGTTTGCAAGGTGACATTTAGGCAACCACACTCATTAATGTCTTCACATAAGGCTGTACGGTAAATTCCAATGTGTGACAGGTTCAATGGTGACTTAAGAAACATGGCTAGTGATGTAAGGACCTCAGTGTGTTCCTGTCTAGATGTTGCTGTTGTGGTGTATGTGTTGTGTGTCCTAGAGGGTTGCTGTGCAGTGTGTATATAATTAGGTTTCTGTTCTTACCAACAAGTAGTCCATTGCCATACCGTCCATCCTGGAAGTGTTGGTTGATGGTGCAGTGACGGAAGATGAAGGAGTCATGTACACTCCCAGGATATTTAGCCACGATGTTGGTGATCAATCCCTGGTGATCGACTATGGCCTGCACGTTGATTGAATGTGTGTGCTTCCTGTTGCGGTAGAGGTGTTCTGTTGCAGCAGGTGGCACAAGGCGTACGTGTGTGCAGTCGATTGCACCAAGGACGTGTGGTTAGCCACTGATTGTGTAGAACCCCTGTTTTGTTTCCTGCTGCTTCTGCAGTGTGTTAGGGAAGCAGATGTGGAGGGGTGCCAGGCGAATGATGGCATCCAGTACTTTTGGCAGAAATGCGTAGAATGATGGTTAGGATATTCCGCCAACCAGGGCACCAGTTGTTTGAAACGAGCCACTTGCCAGCAGGTGAAGTACGGCAAGCAGCTTTGTTTCTGTTGGGATGGTGCGGGGTGTCACTAAAGTGGGGGCCAACTGCGGTTCAATGTTTTGCAGCAGCTGCTGAATGGCCTGCCAGTTCAACCGGTACCTCTGTATGATGTCGTGTTCCCTGAGGCCATGCAGGGTTGTTCTTGGGCGGAATATCCTCTCCTGCCTTCTGCGCTGCCTTTGGGGTCCCTGCTGGTGTTGTTGTAGCTGCTGTTGTTGTTGCTGGGCTCTGCGTCTGCGTGCACGCTGGATAAATATCACCTCCATGTCTCCCTGTTGCTGCTCTGCTGCTCTGTTGCTCTGTTGTTTGTTCTGTGTGTTCTGATTAAATACAGGTGTGTTTGCCCCATTTTAACGCCTGCCCTGACACAGGCGTTAAATTTTGACGCAAATCAGACTGTGCGTCATTTTTTTGCTCCACCTCCTGGCCGAGAGTCATTTTTGCCCGGAAGCATAAATACGACGCACGGCCGTGTGCGTAGTTTTTTGGACGGGAACACCTACCCTGCATTTCATTAACGCAGGGCGGGTTGCCGCATCCAAAAAATGACGCACACAGCGGAATTTTGTCGTCCGCGGGCTTGGGCGTCAGAGTTCAAATATGGGGCAACGTTTGCGCTGATTGTGCGTCAAATTGTTTGACGCACAATCGGCGCAAACGGAGTATAAATATGCCCCAAATTGTAAAATAGATAAAATATATAGGTGGTCATTATGACCCTGGGGTTAACGTGACGGTATCACCGCCAACAGGCTGGAGGTAATGAACGCCTAATTATGAACATGGCGGTGATCCCTCCCATAGACAGCCAATGTACCACACCAACCGCCAGTGCAGTACGAACACCGAACACGGTGGTAGCCATCTACAGGCATGTGGAAGACAAGGATCCACCCACCATATTATGACATAGCACACTGCCATGATTTCCAGGGCGGTAGCAACGACACCAAAAGCCTGGCGGGAATACATCACTGAAAAGTAGCCACTCACCACCAGGGTCACACAGGTGTCCGCGTCAGCCAAGGAACCTAAACTGCAAGTATTCCTGATGCTATACCACACCATGGCCATCCTGGAGCACTAATGCCGATGAAGACCACGATGTTGAGTACAGCTGTCTAGCACACAAGGCTGGGAGGGGGGACAGTGACACACACACGCACAACATACACCAAAGGCCAATCCAAAGTCACTAATGCCCACAGGGAAAAGTCTTAGCCCCACTTGACTCCTGACAACATCGGGACTCCACTGTTCAGGGGCATCATGTTGGAAATGGGCAGGCACCTCAGAAGGTGTGGAGGTGGGGTCGGTGGGGGTTGCAACTCATTGAGAGGGGGCTCTTAGCCCACTGGTTCTGGATGGGGCTTCCTGCCCACAGGATGTGGAGAGGGCTGCCTGCTCACGGGATGAGGAGGGGGCTGGCTGCCCACTGGGTCTGGAGGGGGTTTCGTGCCCACAGGATGAGGAGGGGGCTAGCTGGCCACTGGTTCTGGAGGGGGCTTCCTGCACATAGGATGAGGAAGGGGCTGGTTGTCCCAGGATGAGGAGGGGGCTAGCTGCCCACAGGATGAGGAGGGGGCTGGCTGCCCACTGGTTGTGGAGGGGGCTGGCTGCCCACTGGTTCAGGAGGGGGCTTCCTGCCCACAGGATGAGGAGGGGGCTGGCTGCCCACAGGATAAGGAGGGGGGGGAGGCTGTCCCCTGGTTCTGGAGAGGGCTTTCTGCTGTCAAGATGAGGAGGGGGCTAGCTGGCCACAGGATGAGTAGTGGGCTGCCTGTCCACTGGTTCTGGAGGGGGCTTCCTGCCCACAGGATAAGGAGGGGGATGGCTGCCCACTGGTTACTAATGGTGCCCCTTGGCCTCATTGTGAGGGGGCTCCTAGCCCATTGGTTCTGAATGGGGCTTCCTGCCTGCAGGATGTGGAGTGGGCTGCCTGCCCACAGGATGAGGAGGGGGCTGGCTGCCCCCTGGTTCTGGAGGGGGCTTCCTGCCCACAGGACAATGAGGGGGCTGGCTCCCCACTGGTTCTGGAGGGGGCTTCCTGCCCATAGGATGAGGAAGGGGTTGGATGCCCACAGGATAAGGAGGGGGTTAGCTGCCCGCAGGATGCGGAAGGGGCTGGCTGCCCACAGGATGATGGAAGGGCTGGCTGCCCACTGGTTCTGGAGGGGGCTTTCTGTCCACAAGATGAGGAGGGGGCTCGCAAGCCACAAGATGAGGAGTGGGCTGCCTGCCCACTGGTTCTGGAGGGGGCTTCCTGCCCACAGGATGAGAAGGGGGCTGGCTACCCATTGGTTACTAATGGTGCCCCTTGGCCTCTGGTTCTGGATTCTACATCCTTGGCCTCTGGTTCTGGATGCTGCTCCTTGGCCTCTGGTTCCGGATGCTACTCCATGGCCACTATATTGTGGGCCTCATGGTCCAGGGTTATCTGTGGGGCCCCCTTGTCCAGGGGTTCCTGGGGCTCCTACTTGTCCAGGCATATCTGGGGCCTCCTTCTCCATGGATTTCTGGGGCTCTTCCTTGTCCAGGGATTCCCGTGGGGCCTCCTTCTCCAGGGATTTCTGGGGCTCCTCCTTGGCCTTTGATTTCAGGGGCTCCTCCTTGGCCTTGGATGTATGGGGGGGCCTCGTTGGCCTTTGATTTCTGGGGGGCCTCCTTGGCATTGGATGTCTGGGGGCTTCCTTGGTCTTTGATTTCTGGGGCTCCTCCGTGGCCTTGGTCGTCCTGGGGGGCCTTCTTAGCCTTTGATTTCTTGGGCTCCACCTTGGCCTTGGATGTTTGTGGGGTCTCCTTGGCCTTTGATCTCTGGGGCTCCACCTTGGCCTTGGACGCCTGTGGGGCTTCTATGGCCTTTGATTTCTGGGGCTCCACGTTGGCCTTGGATGTCTGGAGGGGGCCTTCTTGGACTTTGATTCCTGGGGGTTTCCATGGGCAGGGACTTCATTGGGCTGGTCCCAGAGGGGTCCGCCACCACTACGTAGCTCCCATCGGAGGACAATTCAGAGTCAGTAGTGTCACCTCCTGTCCCCGTTGCGGTGCTCCCCTCGCTCTCTGTCCCACTGGTCCCCTAAGCATAGGTGGACTCTGCCTCCTGGGTCCCGTGGGCTGCAGCTCCCTCACTCGCTGGTCCCCCTGCTCCTTCACCAGATGATGCTAATGCACACATGGACAGGATGACAAAAGGAGAGAGAGGGGAGAGAGAGAAAGGGCGCACAGGTTCAATCTCAGCACCAACAGCACAGATGGCAGACACATCACTGTCACACACTGAGACTGAGAATGGGCAGTATGGACTACACTGGCATACCATTGTCTAAGTACCACAGGAGGAAGGTGCCAAACCCTACAAGCAACACACCAACTGGGACCAGCAAAGCCCTGCCTGACTTTGGATGTCACCTACCTAGCTATCTAATACATGCTTTCTACCCTATTATCCTGAGCTCGACCACGCACAATATCTGAACTGGCATTTTGGAGCATCCACTGACTAGTACCCTGCACCCAAATCCAATGCCAGCCAACGGAGATGGTTGACATACACACTGTACTCACCCCTTTGTGGCTGCTGTGATGCCCTCAAGCGCCCATCCAGCTCAGGGTAGGCCACCGCCAGTATGCAGGTCATCAGGAGATCAGGTCCCGACGGGCCTCCCTCCCTCATTGAGAGGCCATCCTCCTCTGGGCCTCTGCGGTCTTCCGGGTCCAGCGTCTCAGGTCCTCACACTGTTTCCTGCAGTGGGTGCTCGGCCTGCTATAACCCCCCAGGGTTCGCAAGTCCTTGGCGAGGGCACACCACAATCCCTCCTTCTGATGGGTGCTGACCTGCAGAGGAAGCACAGAAGGTGGGACACCATGAACCTGACAATCCAGCCTGTCACACATATGGGCCACAAAATGCACTTCCCCTCATCAAGCACACACATGACCCATATCCCTGCATTGACACTGCCACCAGCCATTTCCCCCCACCTGACACTCTGCCAGCACGCACACACATCTCATGCAGTCATATTGCATGCAACGTGCCCATGGTGTACAAACCTGTTGGTCTAGAGGCCCATGCAACTGGCCATACTGGGGTAGGACCCCATCCATGAGGCATTCCAACTCCTCCGATGTGAAGGCTGTGGCCCTTTCCCCTGTAGTATGAGCCATGGCAGGTTCCAGACACAGGCCACAGCAGCACACGCAGTGGAAATGTCATTGTGTGGAATGTCAAGAATCAAGTGAAGTATTAGAAAGAAAAACGGCGGTCACGTCAATGGCAGTGAACACCGTCACGGCTGGTGTTGCTCATCATTGGTCCCCATCCTCCATGCAGGACCATGTTAACACATGAGGAATTGAACAGCAGTGCGGACCGCTTTCCGCCATGACATCAACACCAGTGGTGTGAGGTCACTTCCACCTGTCCCTGAATACAGGACAGGCAGGTGCCATTTTATAATCCTGGTACACATGTACAGATTAAGGAGTTCATCAGTGTAGTCGAATGTACTCACCTACACAGTTCCAGTGTCCAACATACAAACATGCTCTGTGTACACTGCTGTAGTGTGTTCATGGTTCCTGTTGACAGTCCTTTTCTACATTTGGGTCCCTTCAGTACCAACCACTGCGGAGGAATAGGAGGAAGCAAAAACCGGTGTACAGACCCCATGTGGGCTTGGCTACACTGGAGGACCGGCACATCATATTCACCTATGTCCTGGACAGAGCAACAATCACAGAGCTGTGTGCACAATTGGAGCCTAATCTGCTACCTGCTATCCGTAGCACCACAGCAATCCCCGCTTTGGTACAGGTACTCTTAGTGCTTCATTTCCTGGCAACAGACTCCTTCCAAGTGATAGTGGGCTTGGCTGCAGGGATGTCACAGTCAGTGTTCTCTATTGTGCTTGCAAGGATTTTGTGTGCCTTGCTCAAACACATGTGCATGTGCATCGCATTCCCTCAGGTAGACAACTTGCCCACTGTGAAGGCTGGATTCTATTCAAAGGGACATATACCTCATGTAATTGGGGCCATCAACAGGACCCATATTGTCTTAGGGTCCCCCAGGACAAATGAACAAGTGTACAGGAACTGGAAGAGTTTCCGCTCAGTCAATGTCCAGATGGTGTGCCTGGCTGGCAGTACATCTCCCACGTCACTGCCAATTATCTAGGGTTAGTGCATGATGCCTTTGTCCTGAGGAATAGCAGTGTCCCACAGCTGACGGCACAACTACTGAGGCACAGAGTGAGCCTGAGTCCCAACCCAATGTATGTCAGTGCATGCCTTTAGGAGTCATACCCCATGCCACTGTGCAAGGCTAATGTGTGTCCCTCACTTCTTGCAGGTGATTCCAGCTACCCAAACCTGTCCTGGCTCATGACCCCTCTTAGGAATCTGAGAACATTGGCTGAAAATAGGTATAATGATGCCCATGGGTGTACCAGGAAGATTGTCGAACGGACCTTCGGTCTCCTGAAGGCTAGGTTCAGGTGCCTCCATCTGACATTTGGATCCCTGTGCTACTCCCCTGAGAAGATCTGCAGAACCATTGTTGTGTGTTACATGTTGCACAATTTGGCCCTCAGACAGCATGTACCCTATCTGCAGGAGGACAGGGGTGACAATGCAGCTGTGGCAGCAGTGGACACTGAGGACAGTGAGGAGGAGGAAAAAGAGGAGGATGTGGACAACGGGTCACATTTGACCCAGCAGTACTTCCAATGACACTCAGGTAATACTGTTGAACTAAGCAAAACTATATTTTAGTTTTGTACTATGTGACTGCAGCATGATGCCAGTCATGCCCTTTGCATCCCACCTGACTGTCACCTATACCTTCCCTTACTGCAGATGTTGGTGTTGTTCCAACAGTATACTGCTGTGATGTGTACAGACTTCTAAGACACATTTGTTGGATGGGTCAACATGTGACTGGACATTTACACAGGATCATGCAGTTCATTACAGTTTGTTACATTGTACGTTACCTGTAGATAAAGCACTATCACACAAGTTGTGTCCAAGTATGTTCATTGAAAATTGTTCTACGATGGGAAGTGCAATAGAGTGGGGTGATGGCTGGGAATAGTCCAGGGTAGTGGTCCAGTCTGTTTGTAGCACAGGTTCAGTGTCCATGGGGCCATAGGAAGGGGAGCAATAGCAGTTTTAAGTGTACAAGGTTATACAGTGGAGCACAAGGGGGACATTCAGGTGGGGCTCATTACCTGGCAGAGGTCTCGGTCTTGGCAAGTGTTTCTGATGTATATCTGGGTCACAGGGAATGTTTGTTGGGTGGTTCACCTTCTGCAGGGAGAGGGGTGCTGGCGGCCTGTGAGTCCTGTGGCAGGGCCTCCTCTCCACTAGCTGCAGCAGATGTGTAGGGCTGGTCAGTTGACAGGCTAGTGAAAGGGGCCTGCAAGTGTGATGTGTACTCCCTCATGATGTTGGCCATGTCGCCCAGCACCCCTGCTATGGAGACCATGGTGCTGCTGTGGGTCTTAAATTCTTTCCTGATCTCCTGGTGGTGTTCCTCCTGCAGCCACTGGTTCTCCTGCATGATATCTATCACTTGACACATCTTGTCCTGGGATTGTTGGTACGTCCCCAGGACATTGGTGAGTGCCTTCTGGACAGTCAGTTCCCTGGGCCTGTCCTCCCCCTGGCACTCATCTGTCCACTGAGTGTCTCTGGCCCTGTGTGCCTTTGTCCCCAGAACTGTGTGCCCACTGCCACTGAATCCAGGACCCTCATTGTTTTGCCTGTGAGGTGTGGAGTGGGGTCCCAGTACAGGTGGGCACACTGCTAATTGATGTGTCCTGGGGACAGAGGTCGGGGGACATTGGGTGGCTTTTGTGATGCTGGATACTGAGGGGGGAGGTTCTGTGGTGGACTGGATGTGCGCTGGGGTATCCGACTGACCAGTGGTCCCTAGTGGGCCAGGGAGTTCATCCAGATCCAGAACTCCAGAGTTGTTATCATCACTGCGGGCATCTTCTGGTGGGAGACTGGGTAGTTGTGCCACCTCCTTGCCACAGACAGTGGCTGAGGCATCTGTGGAGATGTAAGTGGTGTATTATGCTACATGTCGATGACATAGTCTACATCCGTAGCTTCCCCTATATCATTGCTGTAGCCCTGCCACCTTTGTTTGTGTATGGTGATGGATTGTGGGATTGTTAGTTCTCCATACTGTGCATGCATTGGTGGTGGGTGTACATGTGGGGCTTGAAGGGATGTGCATGCTGTGGGTATGGCATGCAGGGCTTGGCATTTGGGTTAGTTAATTGTAGTGGTGCACTGTGTGGGATGGAGCAGAGTGATGTGTTTCAGGGTGAAGGGTGGTGGTGGCATGCAGGTATGGGGGGATAGGTAGTAAAATTGACTCACCAGCGTCCAGTGGTCCAGCAGCTCCAGTGAGTCCCTCAGGAAGAAAGATTGCCAAGAATTGCTCCTCTCATATTGTCAGCTGTGGGGGAGGAGGTAGGGGTCCACCTCCAGTCCTCTGGATGGCGAGCTGTTGCTTGCTGCTATGGAAAGTACCTTCCCCAGTAGGTCGTTGTTACCTCTTCCTGAGGTCGTCCCTTGTTCATGGATGCTGTCCTACAGCGTTCAACCAGTCCATAATCCTCCGCCATAGCTCCATCTTCCTGGCAATCGATATCTGCTGGATCTGTGCTCCAAACAGCTGTGGCTCTACCCTGACTATTTCCCCAACCATAACCCGCAACTTCTCATCAGTGAAATGGGGGTGCCTTTGTGGGGACCTGGATGTTGTGTGGTGTGTGTGTTGTGCACAGGGTGTAGAGTAATGTGGTGGAGTGTGGGGTGCATGACGGATGAATATGTGGTTGTGGTGTGTGTGTGAAGTTGTCTCTGTGATTTGCATGGCTAGCTATTGCGGTCTTTTTGTGTTAGCAAAGAGTTGTGGGTAATGTAGGTGTGTGTTTTATAGTGCTGTTGGTGTGTGTGTGTGGTGTGTGTCAGGTGTGCCTTTTTTGGTCAGGCCAATGTTGTTTTGTTTTGTCGTTGGGTGACCTTAGCCACCGCAGCGCTGTTCACCGTCAATGGTTTACCATTGTTGAATTCCGCTGTGGTGATTGGTGGGTCATTATTTAGAGGGCGTAGTGTTGGTGATGTGATGGTATGGGTAATAGTACCGACACTTTATCACTTTCAGTGGGTCTGGCAGATTTGTGGTTGTGGCTGTTTTCGGTCGGTTTTGAATGTATATGTCATAATGCGGCAGACGAATATCCGCCTCCACTGCAGAATTTTGGGGGCACTCAGCACGGCGGTATTCGGTTTTTACCACCAATGTCATAATGAGGGCTATAATATCTTAATTATTCTCTCTCTCTAGTTTGCAGTGTTGTATCAAGAGACACCAGTAAAGATTCAGGTAACGTATCAATTAGTTATCTATGTCAGAGATACAAAATAAGGCTTTCACATCTTCCTGTTGTTTTTCAATATAGAAACTATGGTCCTGAATTCATTTAGCTTTGAGAGAGGAAATGAAACATAAGGGGTTTGAGATATCAGAGAGGATCTAAAAGGGACACTTACATGCAGATGGTATACTTTTCCTGCTACCTGATCTTTGGGAATATACTCCTGTGGTATTGCATTTTATTAATGTTTTTTAATAAAATGTATTGTATGAACTATCCTAAATGTACAATAATGTGCATGAATGGGGATTTATTTTGCCAAGGCGGTGAATGTATGACTAAAAATTCCTAAAGAGTCATACTTTTATGTGTTTATCCAGAGTCTAAGGACTTTGGTTGGGTCAGTTATGAAGCATTTATTTTAATTGCTTTATAGGTCAGTTACCCACAATATGTTCAGTTGTGGAACAATTAATTTAGGTCTAAGGTGCTAGCGACATTTGCAAAAGAAGAACTTATTAACAAAAATCTATATTTATTTATTAAGCTTATACTATTACCTCTCAAAAAATATGATAAGCACATTTATTTATATATGGAATGGGTAAAGTTATGTTTTCATTACCAAGATTACAGACAACTACAAAAAAGAGAGCATTTGCGTTCATTAAGATATTATTGGCGGAAACCTTATGGTGCTGACTAGCATTCTGGTTCACACCAATAATGAAGTGCTAACACTTTAGATATGCTGCACACGATTATCCTGGAATGGGCCATTATGAGTTGGGAAATTAAGCAAAAACAATTATGAAACTTGTTGTTGGAATGCGAAGCCTGCAGGCAAAATGCAGAATGTTTTGTGGGATAAAACTAGATTTTGACATTGATAACTCATATGTATGTGGGCATTAAATGTTAGCCAATCATAGAAATGCGTGGGAGAGGACATTATGATACTTGAACAACTTATTGCAGCAGGACAAATTGTGTTTTTAGTTTCATTGAAACTAAGGCCCAGATTTATACTTTTTGTCAAAAAGCATAGCGCCGGCTAGCACTATTCCTGGACGCCAGCTGGGTGCCATATTTAAGGAATGGCACAAGCCGGCACTAAGGCCCGATAAGCGTCAAAATAAATGAGACTAACTGGGTAGGGGAGGCGTAGGGCAAACTGGAGGTTTTGCTGTAAAGAATGGAGTAAAAAAATGACTCTAACCTGACTAGCGTCATGTTATTGATGCACAACCGCCATGGACAAGACTCCTGTCTTAGTGAAGACAGGAGTCGTGCCCCCCAGCCCAATGGCCATGCCGAGGGGACCTGGGCCCTGGGCATGGCCATTGGGTACAGTGCCCCCCATGGCACTTTAAAAAAAAAATCTAAAAACTTACCTGGACTTACCTGGAATGGGTCCCCCCATCCTTCGGTGTCCTCCAGGTGTGGTTGGGGGTGGGGGTGGAGGTGCGTGGGTGTGTCCCTGGGTGCAGGGAAGAGCACAATGGGCTGTTTCCATTGTCTCTGACCATGGAAAATGGCCCACAGGCCCCCTAACTCCTGCCCATAACCAGGCATTAAATAATGGCGCAAAGCAGGCTTAGTGCCATTATTTCAGGCCCTCCTCCTCCCGTGTGTGGTTTTTGCACTGGAGGATAAATAAGGCACAAGGGCCTTAGAGTCATTTTTTGCCCGGGAACGCCTACCTTGCATCTCACTTTCGCAAAGTAATTTTCCGCAGGCAAAAATTGATATTAACTCCAATACTTTGACATTAGACGGGTCTAGCATTAAAATATAAATATGGAGTTAAGTTTGCGCCGGATTTGCGTTGAAAAAAATGACACAAATGCGGTGCAAACAGAGTATAAATATGCCCCTAAGTGACATATGGAATTGTTTTGCTCTTCTATGATTGGTGCCAAAAGAAAAGATAATGGACAGAATGCTGAACAATGCAAACATTCAACCTCAGTCACAAAGATCTGGGTTTAATCCATAATGTTTTTACCCATTATGACACCCCAATTTGGACCCAACCATATACAAATCAGTCTTGACCGTGCTCCACATGGAGTCCAGTCCAAACTGCCAGGCCAGGTCCTCCCTGTTACAGTGATATTATCAGTGATGCTATAAAAGATGCCATGAGTGCTGTAATATCTGGGGTAATTAGCAGTGCATTTCAAAGGCACAAGTTTTAGTTACCTTAGGGCACGAGTTATAGTTACTTGAGGCAACCATAACTACAACTGCTGATTTCCTATTGTTTTGTGCTAGTAAGTTTAGAGCCTAACTATACTGTCCCAGTAACTTCTGTTTTTTAAGTGTTCTAATGTTTTTTAATTTATGTCCTAACTATGACGTCCATGTAACCTTTTATTTTTTCAGTTAATTTCAAAGTTTTTTTTAACGTAAAGTACATTTTCATTACTATAAATTAATCCTACCACCGCCATGTACAGCCTTCGGGCGTATATGCCAGGGGTCGGCAGCTGGGCCAGGCCTTTGGCTGGGCCCTGCAGCCAAGCCCCAGTAACCACCCAACCCTGCGTTGTACATGGCTTTCAGCTGTGCAGTTCCAGGGTTGGCTGCAAGGGCTTTGCTTTCACCCAGTCCCTGCAGAGAACCCCTTAAGCAGCGAACCTCCAGCGTGAATTGGCTGCAGGGACTGGCTCTCTGGGTGTCAGAATAGGCATGAGAGGGTGTCTCTGGGTATGATAGTGGCTACAAGATCATCTGTCTGGGTGTGAGAGTGGATGTGATAAGGTCTATGTGGGTGTGAGAATGTCTGATTGCAACACCAATAGATGAAAGATGCATTCACCTCCATGAAGGACTCCGTGTGTCCCTCCTCCCCTCGATGAATTCAGCCCCCGGGACCTCATCCCCTGGCGCCTTGCCTCATTAAAACATTTTTTGAGGGGTGAGGGCCTCACCGTCCCTCTCCCAAGCTGATTTTGGCCCCAGGGACCCCATCCCCTGGGGCCTGGCCATCACTCCTAGGTGCCTTCTAGGGCACTGAGTGTGCAATGGGACTATGGGGGGGGAGTCTCTAGGCCCCCACTGTCCCAGCCATCTCCCCGGCTCCTGTGGGATCCAGCATTGGTGTCACAGACAGGAAACTGCTAAACATGCAGCTCCCTGTCTGTGAAAGCAATTGCTTCCTCTGTGTCCCTGCCCACATATCTGCTGGCAGGGTCCCCGGTTCCTTAATTTTGAAGCATATAAAGATGGCATGTCCTAAAGTGCAAATCTATCACAGTATTAAGTTGGCTAAGGCATATGAACGTGACATGTCCTAAGGTACAATTAAACTATAATTACCTATTCCTTCGAGGCATTCAAGTGGCATGTGCTAAAGTGCAAACATAGAACAGTACTCCTACTGTCTATCCATTTTATTCCTATATTCTGAGAGCAATGTGTACTACTGATTGCTGTGGTCCATTGAATGTTCACATTATGACTGAGCTTCTCAATGAACTCCTACAGATGCGATCTCTCTGCTTCCCAAAAGATAAATTGGTAATCTACAAAGTGAGATCAAAGTATGACATTCTCTATGTATACCTCCTTCTCCCACCACCCCATGATAAAGTTCAACGAAGTGGGGGCAAAGGACGTTCACATCGCCTTCTACTGTTGTTGCAGGTATTATTGGGCATTAAAAAAAATTAACACACTGTGCGTGAGGCAGTATCTCAACGTGTCCACTATCATCTGCATGTGTTGAAGATATTTGATTGACCTGTCCCTCAGGAAGTACTTCCATGCTCGAACACCATCCTCATGATTGATTGAGGAATAAAGGGATACCACATCAAGTGTTGCCATGATGTCCTCAGGTTTCCAAGAAATCCCATCAAGTTTTTTCAAGAAATTGGTGGAGTCTCTCAGGTAAGATGGCAGGCTAGTTACATAGAATTGAAGGAACAAATTAAGATGCCTTGAGCAGTTCTCCAAAAGTGATCCACACAGAGTTAACAATGGATCTCTTTAGTGGCATTTTTAAGTCCTTATGGATTTTTGAGTGAAAATAAATTGTAGCAACTCTAGCATGCTCAGCTTGTTTATATTGGTACTCATCCCAGTCTAGCAAGCCAGTCTCATGCCAAGCTGCTAGTATTTGATGGAATTTGTTTTCCATGGTTTTCATAGGATTAAGGGGAAAGCGTTCATAATGAGAAACATTAATCAATGGGCACTTTTCCATTAAATAGGCACTGGGCGCCCATGTGTACTGTGATCCCCTTTGCCCAATGGTTTCATGATGAGGGAGGTGAATTCTTCAACATAGTTAGGTCAATCCAATCCTTTGTTGTGAAATTTCCCCTATCCTTGTTATTATACCATTTCTTTCCGAATTTATGCAGCTTGTCAATGACAAGCTCATGAAATAGGTCGATCTTGTTGCCTAATGGAAGTTGGGGGCAAAACTCGGATATGGTTTTATTTCCACTTGGCACGGTTGCATCTGTGCTAAATCCCATTTGGTTCAAATTCGTAATGTCAGGTATGTTGATGCTAGTGTTTACCCTAATGGGGATGATGGTCTCTCCCATTTCCTACTGTATAGATATATCATAGTTTATTATTTTCTCTGTGTCAGAGACTCCTCTTACATTCTCACAAAGCAGAAACTTCACTTTTTCGGTTAGATCTAGGAGCTCTGGTAATTCTATGACATCTATTATCCTGTATCGCAAGGTCTTTGTCCCATATTTTTAGTAGTCATGGCCATCTTTGGTTTCATTTGGAAGTACTTGCACAATTTATGTTTCCTGATGGTTTTGTATACCTCAGTTCTAACATCAGTGAAATCAGGGGTGGTTATGGGGCAAAATGTGAGTCCTAGGTTCAGGGTTCTGTCTTGGTTGGGGTTCAGATGTGTTTTTAAGATCTTTATAACCAGTGATTTTATATGTTCATTGTCTTTATAAGTTCACAGTTAACATTCTTTAGTAGTTTTCCTATTTTTCCCTCTGCACCTCCCCCTTCCTCTTCCTATTGCCCCTTCTTGTCCAGCATCATCTTTTCAGTTGTTTCTCTGTGTAGCATTCCCTCCTCCTTATCCCGTGGAAATGTGGAACAAATGTAACTCCATGTGAAAATCCACCGGTTCCATGGATGCCTCGTCTGCAGTAGAGCACTCATCGAAGCTCTACTCACTCCCGCTTGGTCTGTCAGTCACAGGGTTATACATTATTAATTTCATCATGAGGTGGTCACTTTTTTTGGCGAAGGTTTAAATGCTGCCATATTGATAATTAAGCCTATCACTTGTGAACTTACAGACTTTTCTCTCTGTTATTTCCTCTTCGTATTCATGTAAACTCTTCTCCATTTTTGTTAATTGATCTTTTACTGCTGTGTCATCTTTGTATTTCTACATGTCTTTCATGATTGTTTCCACTACTGCAGCTTGCTGTTCAATCTTTCTTTTAGCATGTCTAATTAACATATGCATTAATTTTATTGAACACTCCTCTGTATTGTTGCACCATTCTTTAATGAGGTCATCATCCATGTCCTCATATGTTGGTAACAGCATTATTCACAGACCCGTGGGAACTCTTTTTTGCTCAAGGTACTTCATTAAAGAAGTCATTTCCCACCATTGTTTTAATTCTATTTTACTCACTTTTCCCAGTTCCCTCATCAACTGCATTGGTGTTTTGGCTCTGGGTTCCTGTTTATTGCTTCTTGTGTGTCCAGTAACAGTCTCACTAAATATACGTGCTACTGTCTGTTCCCACTTTGCCATTCTTCCATCTCTTATTCCTGTATTGGTGGTTTTGTTACCTTGTTCTAATATATTAATCTGATAGAAAAGAGGGGGCGGCTTGTCTATAATTTATTGGCCGTGTGTAAGTGGCTAATATTTAATCTGTATTCTTGCACTTAAGTTGACAATTGCTGGAATCCTCCATATTAATTATATTTTATTCAGTGGAGTTTGTCTTTTCAAGTACTCTTCTCCCATCAATTCCAATTCCCTGACACTTCCTCGTGCATGTTTCTTTATATGTTTCAATCCGTAAAATTTGAACCCAGTCAAGGAGCAATTGTGATATTTCTCAAAATGGCCAGCCATTGGGTATCTCCTATCCCCATTCTTTATTGTCTGTATTTGCTGCAAAACTCTGGTCCTCAGTCTGTTGATGGTGCTACCGATATTCAATTTATTACAGTCACCTTGAAGTGTATGTGGCACATAATCAGTGGGGACCCTATACATATGGTTACTGAAAAATACACAGGTTACAGGGATGTTATAGTTATGATGTAGAATTTAAAAAATACACAGAAATTCGCTTAAAACTTTTACAGGGACATTATAGGTTGGCTCACATTTTAAATGTACCAAACCATAGAAATTCACCTGTTATAGTTAGAGTTATCTCAAGTAACTATAACTTGTGCCCTAAGGTTACTATAATTTGCGCCCCCACCATGCAGTTTTTTTGTTCAAAAATTTACTGCAAGAATGTTATCAAAATCTCATGAGTGCCATAATTTGTGAGGTAACTAGCAATGCATGGCGAGGGTGTGAGCCTTAGTTATAGTTAAGTTACAGTTAAGGCCCTGCAGTAACCCCTATAACCACCCAACCCCAAGCTGTGCATAGCCTTTGGCCATGCACAGCAGTAGTGGGCCGCAGGTGCACATGCCCCCCCCCAGCCCATTCCGGCCCCTGGGACCACATTCACAGGGGACTGGCTTTCTATTTTGTTTTTCGGGTAGGGGGGCCACGTGGTCCCCCAACCCAGGCTTATCTCACCCCGGGGACCCCATCCCCCAGGGCTCTGCCTTAATAACTTTTTTGGGGGCAAAGTGGTGCCATGCAGCTCCCCTCCTCAGGCTGATCTCAGCCCCAGGAACCCCATCTTCTGGGGCCCAGCATAAATATGTAATATTTGTTTGAGGAGGAAAGCTGAATGGATCCCTCCCATGGCCGATCTCGACCCCGGGAACCCCATCTCCTGGGGCTCGGGCTAATTATTAAATTTTTTGGGGGGGAGGGCCATGTGGCCCCCTTCCTCTGGGCCAATCTCAGCCCCGGAGACCCTGTCCCCCAGCCCTTCTAATATGTATTTTTGGGATAGACATTAGACGCGCAGCCACCCTCCCTAGGCCTATTTCAGCCCCGGCGAGCCCATCCCTCAGGGCCCTGTCATGTGATCTGGGTTACCTTCTGTGGGAGTCAGCATTGTTTTCACAGAGAGGGGGCTGCCTAACTGTGCCTTACTGTAATAGTAGCTTCCTCTGCATCCTTCCTGCATCCTTGCAGGCAGGAAAACAGAGGAAACCTCTGCTGTTTGACAGCTGTCCCTCTCTGCGAGCAGACTGTTTGCTGTGATTTGGCAGCAGCTGTCCAAGCTTCCGCCAAGCCACAGCAAACTGTTCTGGTCTGGGGTATATATATATATATATATATATATATATATATATATATATAAATATATACATATATACCCTACACCATGCATGGTACACCATATTTAAAATATGGGTGCAGGCCACTTTTCTTAAGTCTGCCCCACAGTACTTCAAATTGTAAACATAACTATTACATTTAACCCGACTCATTGCTAAGGTTGGATTTAAAGTTATTTTTAATAGTAAGGTGACCTTAGAAAGTCATCGCTTTCTTGCACTAATGTTCTAGTAGCCATTTCTTATTCACTGCAGCAGTTATCTCCTGAGACAACCTGCTACCCTATTGCTAGGAGGTGTGAATAGCTCACCGGCCTTGTGAACAAAATGCCTGTGTACCTCATCCTGATATGATGGCTCATGGCTGTGACCACAGATGGTCCATCTTCATAGGATCAGTCTCCTCTGATAGGCAAATGCGAGTCACACTGTAGCCTGTCCTGTCCTTTCTTGAGGTAGACAGGGTGACATCTCCACCTAAATGGGAAAAACCTGATTCAGAACTGGTTTTCAAAGGATAATTGCTCATTATATTGGACTCACCTCAGGAGAGGTCCCACAGCTCTGACCCAGGGAAGAGCTCTAACAATTGGATATGCACAGGGGGTTAAACTGCTGGGTTGTTTAGTGACAACCCTATGGGTAGTGATGTTAGAGTTGGTAGGTTTGCCCCGATTTGTCCACATACTCTAAATCAACATTAAAGTGGCAACCTGGACTACTATTGTGTGAAGATTTCTGGACTTGGAAAGAAGAGATGAAGAGCCCCACCTCCTGAAGCTCAAAAATAAAGACTGCTCCAAGTAAAACTCTACCTTCTGAACCAAGACAGGACTTTAGAAAGAGATGGCTGTTCTTGCTGCTTGTGCTGTTGAAACAGTGGGGAGAAACCCCCCATGGCTTGGCCTGCTCCCACTTGTGAAAAGGACCAGTACACAGACTCCAAGGGCTAATTAGCTAGCCTCCTGTTAATCTTCCAGGGCACAAAAGCTAAATAATTCCTGCAGATGCAGCTTCAGCTGCACAGGGCTGAGATGGCCATTTGCCACTAGAATAGCCCTGGACTCTGCTGGTGTGACCTTGGAGATTGAGTCCTAGCCCCTCAGATGATTTAACCTTGTCTGACACTCTTTCCTCCCCAGAAATATAACTTGCTAGTCTAAAGCCAAACATAACGTTTTTAGAGTGCAGAGACCGAGGCTCATGAATTACCACTACTTGCTGGTTTGTGGATAGTCTCAAATGCCCGCTGGGCACCAAGCCTTTTACTGGACCCTGGATTTCATCTATCCCACAATGTTGAACCCAAAGCCACAATCAATCTGCAGAGGACCCCGCCAACATCACAGTTGACAAGAAACAAAAGGCACCAGAAAAGTTTCTAAGTGCAAAGGCATAACCTTGACAGGGAGCCCCATAGTTGAGGCTCATAGAGTATGGCTTGTAGTGAAAAGCATTGATTTACACAACCTTTTTGAAACTTTGAAACATTTTTTGTGAAAAGCAGTGATTAATGACAATCTTAAACAAATCATAGCTCTAGTACCTTTCATCAGATCTTTGTCATTTTGTTGTCTATTTAAAGATAGAAATAAACACTTGTATTGTGTTGTGTTTCCTACTTATTGCTAACAAATGCTTTCCACTTCTTTTCCTGTGAGTTAAGCCTGCCTTCTATGTGCCACTGATCTAGGTTTTAAATTGAAGTAACCTAACTAAACCTGATACAGAATAGTGACATTATTAATTGGAGAGCTCACAACCACTCCAACAAATAATTCACTTTGTCACAGTTATGCTTTGGTTCAACATGTCACTTGTGCCCTTGTAGTCAATGTAATTCTCAATAGGAAGTTAAGTGTTTGAGCCTTTCTGTCTCAATTGGCATGGATGTGGTAAATTACAAAATGTTACCATAATCAGTTTTCATTCACAGTCAAACATTATTCTAGGAATATGCATTTATTATTTTGACTCTCTCTCTGTCTCTCTCTCTCTGTCTCTCTCTCTCTCTCTCTCTCTCTCTCTCTCTCTCCGTCTCTCTCTCTCTCTCTTTCTCTTTCTCTCTCTCTCTCTCACACACACACACTCTCCCTTTCCTTTCTCCTGTTTATTAAATGATACAGCTAGCAGTGTATACACACCTGTGGCTCATAATCGACTTGTAATTCAGAGTGTTGTGACTCAATATGCTAAAGAGTCTCTTGTGGCCTACTGGTTAAGTTCTCAGTGTTTTAATGTATAGGTTAGGTGTTTGTGCCTTGACTTTCAATTTAGAGCCAAACTATGGGTGTGATCTAGATATTGGCGGACAAGTTACTCTTTCACAACGGTGATAAATATCCTGTCAGACAATTTCTAAGTCCTATTCTATTCTACAGGATTTAGTTATTGGCAGGTACGTTATCTGTCACCGTTGTGATGGAGTAACTCCTCCGCCAATATCTAAATCAGGCCCTATGTCATCATGGTCCTGTGCCTGGTCTGTTACAAAGAGGTTTGATATCAATGAATAACTTAAAAAGTTATATTAATTCCTATTGATGGTCAAATATTATTCTTTGCACTATGAAAGTTTTGTTTTTTTCTCTCGCTTCACTCTTCCTTCCTCATTTTCTATACATGATACAGCTAGCAGTGTTAACCCACCTATGGCTTCACATTGATTAGAATTTTAGAGTTGAATGTCGTATTTATGTTTTGATTGACTGTTGTAGAAATCACGTGTGGCACAGTTGTTAAAATCTTAGCCCCTCAATGTAACTGTTGAGTGCTCAAGTCTTTATTTCTCCATGGTCATGTGTCTGATTTGTGTTTCATTTTCACTTTCACTCTCTTCCTTCTTCCCATTCTGTAAATGATACAGTTATCAGTGTACACTCACTTGAGCCTCCACATTGGCTTGAATTTTAGAGTCAGGTATCATAGTCATTTTTTGGTTCTATATGGGAAAAAGTCACTTGTTGCCTAGTGGTTACAGTGTTAGATTGTCAATGCAAACTTAGGTATGTGCTCCTTGTTTTTTTCATGGTCATTTGATTTATCATTCAAAAAGGGCCATGATAATCAATGAGCAATTTTAAAATGTTTTTTCTTGTTATTGATGGTCAAATAATATTCTTGGAACTATGTGTGTTTTTTTTTCCCTCTCTCTCTTCTATTCTGCCAAGACTGTAAATGATACAACCAGTACACTCTTCTAGGCTTTGCTAGAGATTTTAATAGAAGTAAATGCATTAAAATATTAAACTGTATGAGTGAATTATAGGCCTAAATAAACGCTGCATTTTAAAAAGCAAATTTTCCCTTTCTAAAGCCTGCATGACATGCAGATGACAGAAATGCTATAGCTCAGCTGACATTGTTAATTCTGAAGTTAGTCATGGCCATTCATGTAATATTTCATGGCTCAAACTTCCTATGGTAACATAGAAGTAATATTCTTCTTTTCTGTTTAACGGCTTGGCCTATAATGGAATTGCTGCTTTACTTAACATGTGTTTCTTTATAAATAGGGTGTGATGATGTGTGGGAATGGAATGAGATGTATTTGTACCTAAAACAAACATGACTGTCTTTTCTTTCAGAAACCCAAAGCAGATGTGAACTTAAGTAGATGTTTCAGAGTTAGTTAATTGTATTGTGTGTTTAAAATATTCTTTGCTAGAACTTACCTTTTTGACAGAAACTGTCCCTGTCTCATGGAAATCCTGCATTCTGATTGGATGAAAGAAGAATTGTATCTGTACAATTGTTAATGTTTTGTTACATTGTATAATGTATAAAGCGTGTCCCAGGGAAATAAGAAGAAAGGCAAATAGAAAAGATAGATGATGCTCTTGCTCACATCCCTGCCACTTGCATAAGCGCTCTGAGCCAGAGACAGCTTTAGTGGCTAGACAGACTCTCAGGTGCTTTTTCCTTTTAGCTATTTTATATTTTGATAACTTTTTGACTCAGATTATTCTTTGTTGCTGAGCTTTCTAGAACTACTATACAAGAGAACTCTTCAAGTGTTATTCAGCTAAATACATTTTGCTCTTAAGAATTTAGACTAAGGATCAGATTTAAGGGACACGCTTCATGCTGTATTCTGTAATCTGTACTTGACTCGATAATAAAGAGAATTACAAACTAATGATTGAAAAAACTTTAATCTAGAAATGAAATCTCAATATTGACTTCAGAAATGAATGTAATTGAGAGATGTAAGAACTGAATGCTAGGTGAGCGGCTTCTTCCCTTCTCAATTGTCTCCAAGGTCCATTGCCTGGGTGTCCAGTGATTAGTGGTGATTGTGAATTGAAGATTCTTAGATCTCCTCTCTCCCAGCTCCATATTCACTTGTATTTTATAATTGAATGACATTACTATGTTTTGATCCTACATGGTAAGGAGTGATTTGTAGCCTAGTGTTTGAGGTTGTAGCTTCTCAGTGTGAAATTTAAGCATTCAAGCATTGGTGTCTCTTTAGTTATGTGACCGATCCATTACAAAGACTTGTGCTAATCAGTGAGCAATTGAAACATTGATTTATATTTCTACACATTGTTAAATAGTTTTCTTAGATATGTGTATGTTTCATTCTCTCTCTATTCCTTCCTCTAATTTTTATAAATGATACAGCTAGCAGTATACATGCACCTATGGCTCCAGATTGACTTGTATTTTAAAACTGAGTGTCATAAATATGTTTTGATTCAACTTGGTAAAGAGTCACTTATGGCATAGTGTTTGAAGTCTTAGCCTCTTAGTGTGATCATTAATTGTTTGATCCTTTTTGTTTCTATTGTCATGTGTCTGGTCTATTGTGAAGAATTAGAACAGTCAATGAGTAATTTATCACTCTTTATTTGTAACGGGGAACCTGTGCCTAAAAAGACTACACCTCCCAGGTATCCTGGTGGAAGGAGGTCACCAACGCCATTCTGCACGTCCAGAAGCGCATAAAGCAGCACTCTTACTTCCTCTGCATGGAATACTATGCATTTGTAAAGGGGGACCTGGGCCTGAGAGGACTACACCTCCCAGACGTCCCGGTGGAGGGAGGCTGCCAATGCTATTCTGCTGTGCCCTGAGTCGCATAAAGCAGCACTAATGCTTCTGCAGGGCGGAACACTCTGCATTTGTAACGGGGACCTAGAACCGGGAGGACTACCCAACAGAAGGAGGCCGCCAACGCCATTCTGCTGTGCCCGGAAGTGCATGAAGGAGCACTCGAACTGCCACTGCGCAGAACACTCTGGATTTATGATGGGGGACTTGGGCCTGAGAGAACTACACCTCCCAGCCATCCTGGCGGAAGGAGACCACCAACGCCATTATGCACATGGAGGTGCATAAAGCAGCACTCATGCTTCTGCTGTGCAGAACACATCCGGGTGCATGCCCGGGTGAAGAGCGGGCCAAGAGCGGGCCCGTCTGCTCTCGTATGTGGCCGGCCAAGGCTGAGCTGGGCCTGCTCTCTTGGCTTCTGGCCATGGTCACCGGATCTTTACTATTATTGCTGTGCGAGTATACCCCATCGGACAGCAAATAAGAATAGCACAGTAAGTGATTGTGCCACCATATTCTGTAATCCCTCCAACATTAATCTGCATGGTTAAACACTGGGTAACCCAAAATATAATACAACTCCCACTGAGATTATCTCACTTCAGCCTTGTAACAGTTAGGATGCTGGGCCTGCCGTTATGCCCCCCCCCCAGGGGAATCTCTCACCTTTGATCTACCACCAGCCTGCTGCCCTTATGTAATCATTTTGGTTTATGTTCCCTCTTTGTGGCCAGGCCAGATTGAACCCCCTGAGACCTAGAAGAATAAAGTTATGCACTGGCTGGCCCTAAATACCCTATAATCACTCGACAGTGCTTACCAAATCCTTTTAATTAGGAGAGTGTGTTGGCTTGGCCCATCTGCAAAAAACTTTGGGGTGATTGTCTAGTTATTAACTTTCAGAACCTTAGACTTGGGAGGGACATTTCATCAAGGGCAGTTTTACGCCTACCATGTGGTACTTCCCCAATATTGTTCCCGCTGGGTTTCTTTTATCGATATCTGCAATCTATACATCCCTTGGTTCATTCTAACATTAAGCACCTTAACATTCTACCAGTGTCTATAAGTAATAGATATAAAGTCCTGAGCTCACTATCAGATAATGATTGATTTACTTTGTAGGGGCCTACAAGGGATATGATATCTAGCTATCATCATAGTGCCCCCACAATGACTCTTGGATCAGCTGGGGCTGCTAATATGACATGTAATAATAGCTTTGATGGAGAAACACTAGCGGGAAATTACATACCACTAGTCCACCTGAGGTGGCACCTGGGGCAATGAGTGTAGTAAGAGCAACAACGAGTGCTATAAATTTGCCATGTGGAACGTATGAGGTCTATGCAACAAGATTGAGGTAGAGGAGTGGCCTTGATATCATATGTATCCAATAAACATGGTGTTTTGCCCCTCCCCATGTACAAGGATTTGCCTCACATTTCCTATGCACCCCCACTTTCCAATCAGGGAGGGTTAAGGGCAGGCTCCAGGTACTTATCTCTAATAAACTTCCTGTAGTAGGTAAAAAACCTCTTGGGAGACCCTTAACTTTTAACTGCTGTGGCTAACTTCTAGGAACATGGCAGATGTGATGCTAATCAACTTTTATAACAATGTCTGAAAAGTTCTAGAGTAGCCCATGCCGTGGATCATAAATGTTTATGCCCAATCCACTGAACTTTTATTACACTATGGCCAGAGATTTTAACATCCAACCCTGTTTCTTGCCAGCATCCCAGGAATCCGAGTTCAATAGTCATCAGGGGGTAGATTATGACCAGTTTTGCCACAATGACTACGGAGAGGTTTTTAATTTAATCTTAGCTAAATATGACCTGATGCTATTGAGATGTAAGCATGGAGATAATCGGGAAGAGATTCCATCCTTTGGAGGCAATAACCCTTATCCATTGTTGATCACATCTTAGTGTCTTCAACTGCTATTAATTAATATTACACCCTCTACATTGCCCAATCATCACTGAGTGACCATGACCCGATTATCCTTCCGACCCTACTTGGGGCCCCTAGGCATGAGTCTCATAGTATTATGAATCAAGTTGATGCATATAGGACTAATGGGGTGAAATTGTAATGGAGAGATATTGACCCAAATGGCTTACTGCAAAACATTGTACGGGGGTGTCTGCTCAAGTTTAACTATTGCTTGCAAGATGAAATCAGCCTATAAGGTTGCTTAGTTGTTTCAATCATGTTATTTCTAGTATCAAGGTAAGGTCCTTTTGACATGCCAACTAAAAGTCAGGCAGCCTGAAAGGAAAAGAGGTTGGTTTGACCTTGCATGCACCAAAGCTCGGGGGGAACATAGGTGAGCTCTCTACATCTCCCCTAGAGACGCTGTGGCAATCAGGCCATTACTTGATAAATATAGTGAAGCCCTGGAACGCAGAAAGAAGTTGCTGAAGGAAGAGGCGTGGTCAAAGTTAGTCCTGGTCATGAAAAAAAACAATAGCAAACTGTTCTGGGAAATAGTAAATGAGCCCTTTTTGCCTAATGAGGCATTTCCTGAATTAGGCTCCAGCGTGTCCTGCTCAGCCTGGGTAGCCCACTTCTCTGAGGTTTTAAAGCAAACAAGAGGAGTTGCAGATATAGGTGGACATGATGAGCTGCGGTGTGGGAACCCCTTAGTATCACTATTGAGAATGTTCTCCTGGCCATTTCAGCTAGTGCTCGAATTAGGGCCCCCTGGTCCTGACGGGGAACTGGTGGGTGTTTTCAAATCCAATATTAACCTCTGGGCCTACTAGGATGTTTAACACGGTAGTGACTGCAGATATCCCGTTATCCTGCAATTCTTCTATCATTGTATCCATTTATAAAAAAGGAAATAAATCAGACCCTAAAAACTACCGGCCGATATCATTGCTGGACTCATCTGTGAAAGTCCTAAGTAGGGTTGTATTGGCCAGACTTGACAAGTAGTTATTGGATAATAACATTCTTTCTCCTGTTCAATTTCGATTTAGAAAAGGATTAGGCAGAATTGAGCAATGTGTAAATCTAGACCTGCTGATAGGAAATATGCGAGGGCTGCACTTGGGGCTTTATACCTCTGTTTTGCGGATCTCAGTAGTGCCTTTGATTTAGTAGAGCATGCACTTTTGTGACCTACACTACTGGAAACTAATGAATGGCTTTGAGGAATTTATAACACTAACGGGTATGGTGATTAACAAATCTAAAACTTTTGCTATGGTCTGTGGACAAAAGGCACAGAAACGTAGAACTTTTTTCACCAAGAACACACAAAATACCACAGTTAATTGGTGTCCTATTTTCAAGCAAAGGGTCCTGGGAAGAGTATATTTACATGGGTAGAAATAAAATGTGTAGGAACTCGCATGGCATCTTTAGATTTGCTAGTAAACTGGGAAGCCGTCCTATAACAGCTATGGTGGATATTTTTAGGGGCAGAATTTTATGTATGGCAAGAGTATGGGGTCATACTAAGAGCACTCCCCTGCAAATAGTGGAAAATGGTTTCCTAAAATGGTTGCTATGCTTACCTACCTCAGCATCTAATGGATTGTACCTCAGGAGGTAGGCCAGTTCCTGAAACTGTTTTTACTAAACAACTTATCTTAGAAATTGGACAATGGCTTGCTTATATTGATTCCTCTATTAAATCTTTGTTTAACATAACTATAAATTCAGACCCAGAACAAGTGTTGACACTTTCAAAAAAACTTATCAAGGATACGTTCCTGCAATATAGGTTGGACAATATAGGTTGGATGACAGGAAACCCATTGAGGGGTCGGTGCAGGAGACCTCTGTGGGCCACGCTGCTGCCTGGGGATGGACTACGTCCCCCAGGCTGCCCTGCCTCCAGCAACTGCCTCCTGTGACTCGTGCAATTTAAAGCACCACTGTTCCCCGCAGTGTGGGACTTGCCACTGCAGGAGACCTCTTTGGGCCACACTGCTGCCTGGGGTGGGACTACGTCCCCCATACTGCCCTGCCACCAGCCACTGCCTCCTGTGACTCGCATTATTTAAAGCGGCACCGGTCCCCCCAGCGTGGGACGCGCCCTGGCAAAGTTCGGGCCAAGACGGGCCTGTCTTCACCCGTCATTGCCCGGCAGAAGCTGGGCGTCCCCATTCAGCTGCTGAGAAGTAAGTTCATGCTCCAGAAATTGGCTTCAAAGAATTTGATCCACCCTATTCCCTACGTTAATTAGGAAATTGAGAAACCGTAAAGCTGTGGATTCCCCTGCACATATCAGTAGTTAAAAAGAAAAAGAAAACGGCCAAATAACAAAACCAGCCCCTTGGGCAACAAGGGAAGTAACACCCTAGAGGATATTGAAGAACTAGAGGCCATTTTGAGAAGTAATTCAAACTTATCACCCACAAACTGTGGTAACCCTGGCAAATAAATCCTGATATGTTTAAGAAAAGGCTGCAGTTGCCCAAACTCTATAGGGAGCCTGAACAAAAGTTAAAGTCTCAACCCACAAGATTTGATTTATCCCCTGTGCTGACTATTACCCAGTGCAATGGCTTGGACACATCGCCATTGGCGGAGAATGGGGGGCCTTGTGACACTGCTACTCGTGCATGCACCGAAGTATGTGCTGATGACAATGCTTTGGCCAACACATATTTGGGCACGGGAAGGCCGTCGTCGCTGTGTAGCAATTTTGACCTGGCATCTGTTCACCAGAAACTGAATGAAGTTAAGAGCCTGGTGCTGATACTGTTGAACATATTAATGGGGGAATTTGGTCCGATGTGTGGGTGTAGGTGCTCTAGGTCAAGTAAGGGTGGGACCTTGCCTGTCTCAGGGGGAATGTCCATTGACACTGCTGTGTCTGAGCCTAGGTTACAAACAAACAATCAACACTTACGGTCTGCCATTATCCCCCTCCTACTAATTCATCTGTTCTGTATATAGAAGGCACACAGGCCCCTCTTAAGGCCGGCAGGCGTAAATGCAGTCTTGATGGCAAGGGTAGGCACCATGCCAGGTCTGACCGCCCCGACGAAAGTCCAACTCGTCGAGCATACAAGGGGCCCGGGGGGGGGGCAGCACTTCTACAATACCCCAAATTAGGTCACTAGATTGTGCCTTACAATGGGTTGAAACAAGATGGCCAAGATCGAAGAAACAGGCCCAAGGTTTGGGGAGAATAGGAGGCACCATCTACATGGTTGAGGTACCTAAGTTGCCACTAGGGTCTTTGGAAACACAGGATTCTCTGATAAACAAGGTCATCTATTGATCGAGAGCTCAGCATAACTGCCTTTCTGTTATTCGAGCAGAAATTTTAGAGGTGGGAAGACATAGCCAGTCAGGATCAAATTTTGAATTTATTTCTATTTGTCTTGTGGATAAGTTGTTAGTGGATTATCTCATTGATTTCGAACTGCGTACTTGTTACCTTAGGAATCCTAGGGGTTGGTATTAGGCTTAAACTCTCCCCACCCGCCATTAGTCCACCCACAATATGTAGGGGCCTAGCAGGTGAGAAGTGTGAACTTAGCCAAAATCATGCCCGGCCTTGGCAGCAAACAACCCTCACACACTAATAGATGTTGATAGACTATTCACTGATTCTTATCCAACAATCCCAGTTTCGGTCTCTGCGGGCAGGCGTCGGGTGTTAGATGGGTCCATCAATTGCAGGGAAGCTCAGAGTCACAGGTCGAGAGACATGGAAAATAGCACTGAACTATCTATTATGTCATGGAATTTGGCTGGGCTAGGTTGTAATTTGCTGGACCCGAGTGGACCACCTACTTAAACAAGCAGGATATATGCATATTCAAAGAGACTTGGGCTGAGGGCCCAGTTTTCCTTGATGGTTTTTTATCCTAATATGGGGTGGCCCAACCTGCAGATGGGGCACTGGTCGGGCAAAGGGGGTCTACTGATATTGTTAAACAAGAAACTGCAGTGCGATCACTCAGCACTAAAAATAGATTCCCCTGATATATTAGGTGTCCAGCTTGAATTTAATTGAGATTTTAAGATAACAGCTATCAATGTATATGCCAGGACAGTGTGGCTGGGAATAGAGCCTCAGACTTTGTTTCAGCAAGTTGAATTAACAGATACTTTGCATTTTTCTACTAATTTAGTGGTTGCAGAGGATATGAATTTTCCATTTGAACCCTCTCTTATAAGCAGCGATCTAACGACGGAAGAGGATGAACATTGGGGCATCCCAGTTGACGAGTGAACAATTGTGTATTCGCTCCCATGCCACCCTTCAGTTGACATCCCTGTGTTTTAAGAGTGGGCTCAGGGCTTGTAACGGTCGTAAGCATTCTGATCCAAGTATCACTCCCACCTTTAAGCGTGGTCAGTCTACTAGTGTTATTGACTATTTTCTAGAGGATGTCATGATGTGGCCGAGGATGGAAGACATGAGGGTTGACTTTCGCCACTACAGTGATCATAATCCTTTGCTCCTTACCTTACTCAGTGCTAAATTTAGGAGGTCTCGGAAAACCCACTATACTATGGTCCCAGAGCCACTTGTGGCTAATAATTATAAAGTGTTAGCTGGCCAAAAGTGATGTCTAATCCGTATTTGATCAAGGAGATTTATAAATTGTTTATTGACGCCATGGCTAACTACGAAGAGCATGAGGTCAGAAATATCCGAATTCTCAGCATCCATGAGATGCTGGTACATGAACTACAGAATATTTTCTATAGGAAGATTACCACCAAGCAAATTGCTGTCACATATAAAACAAGGGAGTGGTTCAATATGGATTGCTCTAAGGCTAAATTAGCATTAAAGTCTGCTATTGTGTCTCGTTCACACGGGGCGATGGGAACAGCCAGATTAGCCTTAATAGGGCTATAGCTCAGGCAAAGAAAAGTTGGGAAGACTCAATCTGGCAGAATCTGCTTGATGCAACTAGACATAATGATAATGTGACCTTTTGGAAGTTACTTTCTAATAGACATAAAGAGGGTGGGAGCACTATTTGTACCCATATTCAACCAGAGAGTTGGGTGGATCAGTTTTCTAATCTTTATGCTCTGCTTTGCAATACTTCAACCCACAACTCCTCCCCCAGCAGCTGGCTAAAACGCATTTATTGACTGATGACCCAGGAATGGACACCCATAACTATGATGACCACATTGCCTTTACTCTCGAGAAAACAATTGCTGCAATCAAATCCCCAAAACCTTTTAAAGAACCAGGTCCAGATAGGATACGGGGGCATTTATATAAGTCTGAGCCAGTAATCTAGTCCAGTTATATCAATATGATATCCAATGCAATAGCAGCTGGGGACCCACTGCCCAGTACCTGGAAAGGGGCCGAAATAATACCTATTTACAAGAAGGGTGTAGTGAGCTCTCCTGGTAACTATAGACCCATCAGCCTTACCGATAATCTCCAAACTTTTTTTGCTACACAGCTTTTGGGTAGGCTGTTGGATTGGGCTGATGCCCATCATGTGATGTCCCCACTTCAGGCGGGCTTCCGCTCCAAAACTAGTGCGGTGGATCAAGTTTTCAGGTTGGCGCTTCTTTATTGAAAATATGAAACCCTTGCCAAACAAAATCTATATGTTGTTTTTGTGGCTCTTCGGTCTGCTTTTGATTTGGTCCAGAGAGAGAAATTGTGGGGTGTTTTACAAAAACTAGGTACTGCAGGGAATATAATCAATCTTTTACAGAGACTACAAGAGGGCACATATGCTCAGATGAGATGGGGTAACAACGAAGAATTAACAGACCATATCGCCATCCAGCACGGTGTTCGCCAAGTTTACGTCCTGGCACCAACACTATTTACTTTATACATAAACAAGGTGGTTCAAGCAGTGTCTCTTTGCCAGGATGATGCTCCCTCCCTAAATGCTAAAAAAAATCCCTATGCTAATCTTTACGGATGAATCCATCCTCATCTCTAAGACTCCAATGGGGCTCCAGACCCTTGTTAATAAGTTTAGAGCATTCTGTGCAGATCGTGGGTTGGAAATGAATGTCCTCAAAACCAAATTAGTGGTGTTTAGCCCAGGACCAGCCACGAGATGCCCTATCACTATAGCTGGGGTTCCTTTGGATAAAGTCAGCTCTATAGTCTATTTGGGCGTGAGGATTTCCAATAAGTTACATTGGGAAGATCAATCCAGTAAAAGTGTGTCTCTCCTCCAACATAGATCAGGTGCCATTTTGTGCTTGCACAAAAATACTGCAGTGAAAGCCATCTCTCCGGCTCTTAAGATCTATTTGGCAAAAGCACAAAATGCTTCTACCTATGGCGCTGAGGTGTGGGGATTTTGCAAAACCCTCAAACTGTCTGTGAGTGAAAATTGCTTTGCCAGAGCACTACTTGTGTGTCCAGGGAGTACCCCTCTGATTACCATCTTTCTGGATCTTGGTTTTAATCGTATCTCTGATATGTTAGCTTTAAGACCATTACTTTTTTGGGTAAGGATTTGGATCACACCAGAGCTCACTATTTACAGAGACTCACTTCTTGATCTTTTAAAAAGACCTAATGCAGCCTCTATCCCATGGTACAAGCATGTGTCAAACTGGTTTCGCATTTTGGGTCTCAGGAGCTATTGGAGGAATCCACAGGATCTAGGGAAGGCCCAGAAACAATCTTTGAAATTAGTCTATTGGTCTTATGTTAGGAATAATTATCTCCTTTACACATCCCATGGGCGGTTGACCAATCAATTTCTTGACTTTAAAAGGTACCCCCAGTACGAATCTTTTTTAGATCTTGTCACCAATTCCTTAGGAAAGAGCCAGTATGCCCGTTTTCGCTATGAGTGTTTGCCGCTAATGTCTTTTACTAGTAGTTGGAGGGCACCGTCAGTATCCAGTCTATTCCCAGGCTGTAAGGATGCCCTTGAATCAGTTGAACACTTTTTGCTTTTTTGCACAGCTTATGCTTCTCCACGATGCAAATAGATCCGTCCAATTTGCCAGAATCTGGGCATCAGACAATATGTTCTTGCCCTCAGGATTTTAAAGAGTGACGCTTCCACTGCTCTGGTCCATGCAGTTAGCAAGTTCCTTGTGGCTGCATGGCAGATACACACTCACCTTTTAAACTTCAGTAATATGTAAATATATATGTTATAGGGCAAGGACTTGGAGACCTAATTAATTTTTTTATTGTCAGTATGGTATGATGATTTTTTAACTGTTTCTATTTATTTTTTAATCTAACTTTGTATTTATGGTATTGTTTGCTTTTATGGTTTTATGACCCAATAAAGCTAGTGTTTATGACAAAATCTACAGTTAGTGTATATATGTCCTTTTCCCTTGAGGAAGGTAGTAAAGGGCATTTAGCAAGCTGTTAGAAATGGGGTTTCTGGTTGGCTATGGTATGCACCTAAGCCAGGCAGAACCCACCCACTCTAGTCAGGGCAAGAGAGTCACACATCCAAGATAACCCCTGCTCACCCCCTTGGTAGCTTGGCACAAGCAGTCAGGCCTATCCCGGAGGCAATGTGTAAAGCGTTTGCACAACACACACAAAACATGTGACACAAATTGCAAACCACAAAAGTAAACACAACACTGAGCTATGTAATAAACTGTATTGCACAAAATATAATTAGACCAACATTACACATTAGTAATACCCTGCTACTTTAGCAGTTGTCAGAATGTTACACAAGTTACTAATACTCCGCAAGAATAAGCAGTTGTCACATTCGAACACGTAAGTACTCAGGATTCTGCAACATAAGCAGTAGTCAGGAATCACATTACAGAGATAAATGCCCTTGACATAACCTTATGAGTAAATGCCTCTAGTAAGACCATAATAACACCTATGACAAGTCAGGGGCAGTAAACAGAACATCAGAACGTACATTCAGCATCCCGTCCATAAGCAGGTTACCACATTTCTTCCCCAAGTCCATACCTTAAAAAAGAGTATGTCCAAAACGAGTACCTGGTCTTAAAATGCGAAGGCACGCCCCGGGCCTAGAAGCCGATAAGAAGGAGGAGCCCCAACTGTCAGTCTGCCCAGACGTGGATCGGAGGCAAGCTGCAAAAACACCAGAGTCATAAGTACAGATAAATGCACACTTTCTAGAAGTGGTATTTCTGTAATGGTAATAAAAAATACACCTACACCAGTAAGCAGCATTTCTTATCACTATCACAACCATACCAAATATGCCTATGCTACCCCTCATAAATCAGACAATACCCCTTACACATAAGACAGGGCATTTCTAATGCAATCCTATGAGAAGGCAGCAATCACAGCTGTGAGACACCAAGTGAGGCTGTTTGCCACTACCAGGACAGGTCACACAACCTGGCACATGTCCTGCCTTCTACATACATGGCACCCTTCCCATAGGGCTAGCTAGGGCGTATCTCAGGGGTGACTTACATGTAGTAAAAGGAGAGTCCTGGGCCTGGCAAGTAAATTTAGATGCCAGGTCACTGTAGCAGAAAACTATGCACACATGCCCTGCGCTAGCAGGCCTGAGACAGGTTTGAAAGTCTACTTCAGTGGGTGGCGCAAGCAGCGCTGCAGGCCCACTAGTAGCATTTCATTTACAGGCCCTGGGTATAGGGATACCACTTTACAAGGGACTTATAGGTAAATTAAATATGCAAATTAGGTCTAAGCCAATCATACCAATTTTACAAGGGAGAGCACATGCACTTTAGCACTGGTTAGCAGTGAAAAAGGGCTCTGGGTCATAACGTCAGCCAACAAAGGTCAGAAAAGTAAGGAGGCAAAAGGCAAAAAGTCTGTGGAATCACCCTGTAAAAGCACCAAATCCAACACAAGCATTACTAACATGCAGCATTGTTTCATCCTGATAAGATTTAGACTGGGAATTGTCCATCACATAGTAGCATTCCCTAAAAGGAGGACTTGCCCCAATGAAACAGTGCACCGCCCTTGTGATGGGGCTAGCAAACACAGCACTTTCTGCTATTTTGTAAATTTTATGTAAACCTTAGGATGTTTTTATCTTAAACCTCTTTTATTTGCCCATGATATAAGAACTAATCAGCCGCAATGGAATTTTTATTAGACCTAGATAATCCCCACTTGTGCTACAAGGTGGCACTATACATTTTAAATGCCATTTATGTAAGGAAAAGCCTCTCTGTTGAGGCTGTATTGTAGAGATATGAGTAACTGTATGTACTGTGTTTTGTTAAAACTGTATTTACTATTTATGATAACCGATATTATGATTTTGATTGGGATTGTGCACAATTATTTATTTTTTTATGTACTTTTATGGCTATTTTGTATTTGCCGAATATAGTTTATAAACTGAATTGAGTAACTTAAAGAGTAATTGTCATGTTCATTGTTGGTCAAACATTATTCTTGTACCTGTGTATCTTTCATTTTCACTCTCTTTCTCTCTATCTCTTCCTTTCTCTTATCCTGTAAAGACGGAGCTAGCAGTTTATATTCACCTTTGGCTCCACACTGACTTATATCTTAGTTCCAAATGTCATAGTTATATTTTGATCAAACATAGCAAAGCATAGGGGTGGGTTTATCTTGCATAATTTACTGTTGTTTAACAATGCAAAATTACAGAATAATTACAAGAGGTTGCTTTGAATTATATGAGGGGTGTAACCCAGCATTTTAGCATGTTTCTTAGTGTACAATTAACCACACACCAAAAATAGATTTGAGGATGCATTTTGTGCTATGAAAGTAATGCTGAATGCAATAGAACACAAAAGAGTAACATGAAATTACCACAATCAATCTGAATACTCCTGCATTAGTTACACTTTGGTCAGGCTGATATTGTGATGAGACATGTGGTCCCCTTTGCCACCCTTAGTTCTGAACACAGTGAGGACCAATACTTACAAGTTCCAAACATCATTGACTAGCTAAGTTACGCTATATGACCAGTAGTCCTGGATTTGGTTTGGAATTGAGACTTATTTTGTGATCAGGATATATTGAACATCTTCAATGAGTGTCCCTTTGATAGTTGGAGGTGTGTTTGTTTCCTGATAGGCAAACATGAATACACTTTACTTAATAATTCTCCTTCCAGGGAGTTAATTTGTATAAATTGTGGAGCCATATCTGTAGTTACACATCAGACAGGTATGTGTAGAGATTGTGATATTAGATGCATGCTATACTCGCTGTGGATGGGGTAAGAATGTTGTACATAAAGGATGAGGATCATGTTGTAAATAGTGTTTTTACCTTAAATGTTCTGGAGCTCCTTTGACTGAAATTATTCTATGCATTTTTTAGGTTGTTTGAATGCTTCAGTCCCTTGTGTTAATATTTTGAGAAGGCCTGTTTGACATAGGCTGAAACACAACCACAGTCTAGGGAAGAGAGCCTTCATTCAGAAAAGTAAATTAGATAATATAATCACACATATTAAAAGTAATGACCACAAACAAGATCATCAGAACAGACTGATTAGAACATTCTTTGAGTGCACTAGGGACTTTATATAAATCTGCACAACTTGATTTAAAAAGGAGTGTAAGGGCTGTGCAATAACATGTGATTGTATTAATAAAGTTATAGATCTTTGTGAATACATTGATTTATTGAGCAATTTTAAGCATTCTCCATGTTCCTGTTTGTGACAAGAATCCAAAGGCAACACATTTGATTTTTCATAGTAAGTATTCATTGATCATTGATCAGCTAATAAGTAGGAATAGTATCTGGGGGACATTTATTAAATGTCATTTAACATTTTCTGATATCTCAAATGACATCATTGATTACATTACTGACAACATCATCCAACTTACTGCTGTTCTATAAACAACTACACCATTTCAGATATTAAAGTAAGTACTAAATGGCACAGAATCATGTAAAGCAGAGATTACCCTTCAGACACACAATCCCCATTGCTTAAAGCAAGCTTCTCCTACTTCACTCTGGATGAAACCCTTTGTGAACTACGGACGTCTTGTGGACAATCAAGAAGACACAGGTGGGCAAGTCCATGCAGCCCACTGTTTTTTCCCTTTGACCTACTCTTTATAGGCATCCAACTCCCTCCAGAGACTCAAGCCCCATTTCATGCCAAGCCCCTACTATGTACAGCCTTTGCTCTGTACTGAAGCATTCACAGATAGCCAATTCCTGGGGGGCAATCAGACCTAACTAGAATGTCACCTTAGTTTTTCCCCTGAGTTTCTAGGGCTTTAATATGCAAGCTAAAATCCTTGTACCTCATCTAACTATACAAACACATTAGCCTTCAGTTTTTCCGGTAAATATGTATACCCACTCACATGCACATCCCCCACCACACACACACACAAAAACACACACACACATTGACACAAACTTGCCGAGATGGTTTCTAAGGGACTACAACACTCAGCCAAATTTGTGGTGCCTACTTCTTAGGGGAACCACTTCTGTCACATCTCAGGTCAAACCAAGGGACACTCTGTGTTGATTAGTCAGCCAATTTAATGCATATTGGGTGCAATAAACAGTGTTTTAGCTTTCACTTGAGGACTGTCAATAGGGCTGAAATGGGCCATGGGAAATATATTTCACCCCAAGGCTAAAGTTTAAATGGTCTTGGAGATGAACAAACACCTTACAAACCCAAGGCTTTGGCTAGGTCAACATGGGGGGGTTCTCACAGGACAATGACAAAAGTAGGGCACCTTGCAAACGAGGGTCACAGTAGAGAGAGAGAGGATAGAAGCAGGAATTACGGCACCTGGGCCTGACAGAGGATCTCAGTACCAGGAAAAAGGGTTACAGTGTATCAAAAACATGGTTACTCTTCACTATCTGAGGATCTAATGGGCCTTGTAGGAAGGGGGCATGAAGTGCTGTCTGACATTCTCATGGACCATGTGGGAAGGGGACACCATGCACTGACAGAGGTTCTTTTAGATAACGTGGGAAGGGCCATCATGTGCTGTCTGATGTTCTCATGCGCCATGTGGGAAGGAGGTATTGTGTTGACGCTCTCAGGGAATCACTGAGAAATGGACACTGTGCACTGTTTGCAGGTATGGTGTATCTGGTGAGGAAAGGGCCATCAGCAATGTCTAAGAGTCTCAATGGCCTGTTGGGAATGGGGTACCATGCACTGCCAAGGAGTCTCATGCCGCTGTTGAGAAAATGACACCAAGCGGGTCTCATTTGTCTGTTGAACAAGCAATGCAGTGCCTGAGGGTCTAAGGTGATTTCTGGGAAAGGAGAACCTGGAATGTGAGGTTCGCAAGGGTCCTTGAAAACAGAGCATCACACAATGTCTGAGGGTCACGCTGCTCTGATAGGTAAAGAGCACCATGCACAGTATGAGGGTTTTTGAGAGAGTACTTGGAATGGGGAATAGAGCACTGCCAGAAGGTCTCGGGGGACTGATGAGAATAGGGGATCATGCGTTACCGGAGGGACTCATGAGCTGTTGACAAATGAGAACTGTATATTTTTTATGGTCCCAGGTGTCTACTGGGAATAGGCTTGCTCCACCCTCTAAAGGTGTAATTTGGCCTGTTGAGAAAGGAACACCATGTGCTGTTTGAGGGTCGCAACTGTCTGTTGGGGGTGGGATACAGTGAATTGTCTGAGAGTAACAGGGCTTCCTGGGAATAGACTCCCTCCACTGAGTGTCTCTGGCACATGTTGACAAAGAGACACCTTGCTCTCAAGGGCTCCATAGAAGGATCAATAAGGCAGTAGACTCAGCCTGGGGTTACCTGGGACTAGCCGAGGGACACAGGTCCTCATAAAAAAACAGCTCATAGTGTAAAGGGCATTCCTACACACACTGAGTGCCATTGTTAACTGTTCATTGTACAACTAAAATATGAAGGGGCACACATCAGCTTCCCTCATATTGTCCTGGGAGAGAGAGAGATGCAGAATAAATTAAGTTGTTTTACATCTTCTTGTGACAAAGTATGGTTACCCTACAGCTTATATTTCTTCTTTAGTTTCTAAGATAGGCAGGCACACTAATGAATGTAAGAAAAAACCTAGGTGTTGTAGAAAACATATCTTTTGGGTAAGACTGCCTAGTTGTAGGGCGGTGGCATCATCAAGTGTGGGTGACTGAGTGACTGAGTTAGTCCCTCACTGTCTGGAAACTGTCAGCCTGACTTTTTCGGCAAGCTCGCACCACCTCACCCAAATCTAGAAAATAAAGGTGATTTGTGACAGCCTGAAGACATGACTCTCCTCAGGGAGGTTGTGGTGAACACATTGTACCCGTTCCCTCAGTTACACAAGTCTCATACATGCCAAGGCAAACAAAGAGATGCAAAATAGGTTTCAATATATTTATTGAAACATTTTAATTTAATTATGAAAAACATGGGCTGCGATAATAAGGCAGATGAATCATAATAGAGTGATTATGGTTACTGTTAAAAAGAAGAAAATAAACAATCCCCCCATTCAGGTATGATTATAAAATTCAATGTTTTCTACCTACTCCTTAATGTTTAAGCCCTAAGAGCCTTAAGACCGTCTGCTTATCCCAGTCTGTGGAAGGAGACCCTAACCCTTGCTCAAAGATGGGAAAGGGGCTGCCTGTTGCCTGGTGGCAATTCTCCAGGTTTGCTGAAGAGTCAGTGCCAGGATCAGCAAACCTGTCAATGAAAGGGTGTACCTTCCCAGACGGCCATGACTGGAAGCCCCCTGCCCTCCTTATGCCTATGTGGTATTTATATAGCAAATAGAACAGCTGTATGTGGTATGTGGTAACAATACCACAGTGCTGTAAGATGACTTAACAAGGGTCGGATCTGTGCGCCCCAAAACCCATTGTAGAGTTAATTAAACATACAGGAGAACCATTTGTGTCCACTGGCAACCAAAACCACCCATTACGACATTCAGAATATTCTGCCAATTTTCAAATTTTGCTACAGAGGGAATACTGGGCTCATTCATTTCTTTCATTTTTGCTAACCCTAGGCAAGTACAGTGTAATTTAGACAAATAATTTGCAATGGAATTAAACATGCTCTAAGTAAATCCTCCTTGCTTTGTATTTGCCAATCTTTTGTTCTCCAAACACTTTTTGAATCAATCAATTTCTTCCAATATTCATAGTTTTTTATGGCCAACTGGGAAACAAGGGAATCCGCATAGATTAATTTGGTATCAGTCAGCAATATTTTCCTTGCTTTTGAATGTGGTAATTTGAAATAATCGGACTCAGCATTTGTAACGAAAATAAGTAATCTTTTCTACTTACGTCTTAGAACTCCCCACTGCTGGAGTTGGACAATATTTCTATTGTGTATAATTGAAAATTGAAAATGAGAGCGGTAAAGGATCTACCCAGGACTCCTCGTGGTCCACTGTGCAGGATCAGCCAATTGATGCAATCTGACTTTGGCAATGGAGATAAACCAGTTGTCTTTAGAACCAGTCAGAGGTGGTAGATTAACAGTTCTGATACCGTGTATTCCTAGAACTGGAACCCATGCTCGGTAGGAAGGGCCAAACTCCTTCTTCACAGGAATCTTCTCTCAAACTAGATCCCCATCTTTAGAAATACAGCTTGTGGATGGTGGCAGATCCCTCATTCCCAAGGTGGTGGCATGTGCTGATTAATTTTCATCAGAGAATTGTTGTATTTCCTGTAAAACAGTACCATATTCATTTATGTCAAAAGTTATTTTTGCCGTCACCACACCAGGGCCATCAAGATCTGGCACATGCATGGGGATGCTGAGCAGGATTTCATAGGGAGTTTGTCCTCCCAAAGACCTTCTAGGCAAATTGTTTATTGGTCCCTGGACTCAAGGTGATGGAACCAACTACAAATTGAACGTTGTACCCTATCTGTTAAGGATTGCTTTAAGTCTTGGTTCTTCTTTCCTCAACCAAATTTCCCTCTGGATAGTATGGTGAGGAATAATGCACCCCAAAACACATCATTTCCATGGTATCTCTGAATGCCCAGGAGGCAAAAGTAGGGCCTTGGCCCAAGTAGAATGCTGCAACTGTATATGTACCAATGAAGACTTGCAAGTCTTTAATACCAGTTTAGGTGTCAGCCGATCGTTGTGGCTACACACATTGGAATCTAGAGCATGAATCTACAGCAAGTAGAATATATTTGCATGCACCATCTGGTTGCAAGTGACAGCAATGTTCCTGGTACACATACTGCAAAGACTTGCTGGAAGTTAAGAGGGGTATCTGTGGTGGGCTTTTAATAGAGGACCCTTTAATTTGTGTCAAATACCATAACTAAGAACATACTGGTTGGTCTGTTTTTATAGACCAGGCCACAGTAACATTTCTGTAATAGTGAGATGACAGCCACCACACCAGCATCGGAAGAGGCAGCACCCTTATAAACTTCTTTAATCAGATCTAGGCTGTGGTCTTGATTGAGGTTCACGGGATTATACACCCCTGGTATTTTAGCAAAGGGGATGTTTTGGGCAATTAAATGGTAGAAATATTTAGCAGGATATGCTTTTGGTAAGGGCTTGCCACAGGACGCATCTTTCACAGCAGCCAAACTTTCATCATCTGCCCTTGTATGAGAATGGGTTACTGCAGCAACAGAAGCTGTAGCAGCTGCAAATTTGGCTGCTTCATCAGCCAAGAAGTTTCCTACAACATGTATTCCATAATGTTGGGGACCCAATATATGTACTACATGAGCCCCTGGCAGCTTGTCTTTAAGATCTGCTACTTTCCCCCACTGAAATCTTTATTTTATGCTGTTTCCTTTCGAATCTCTGAACCCATTAAGGCACAAGTAGTGTAAGAATTAATTGAAGGACTGGACACAATAGTACAAATCACACACAATCAGTATAGGCAATTCTGGATCCATGTGTTCCAGTACCAAAATCACAGCTTTGAGCTCTGTAAGTTGTGTTGTGTAGTCCCCTAGGTTCTGTGCATACGTTTGCTGAGGGAGGAATTTCCCAACCCTCATTACCACACAAACAGCTGTGCAAGCTGTGGAGTACTGATCTGGGGTAGCTACAGCTAGTTGGGCTAAACCATCAGTGTAAATGATCATTCTGTATTGATGAAGAGGAAGAATGTTGGTAGACATGTGGTATTCCAGTATTAGGTCTGGCAGTCAAGGAGGTAGCCCTTTGTATCCAGCGTGTATGTCACTCTTTTTGATTCGGGATAGTTGCTTTTGTGACTAACTCAAGCGCTGGTATTGGGTTAACAACAATGATGCAGTTCCCTTGGGATAAGGGTCTGTCCTTTATGACCATTATCTTGACAGCAGTCAGAATGTTTTCTGTTAGCACAAAACACATTTATGCATTTGAGTATGGATCTGATTTGTATGCTATTTAGGAACCAGGAAAGATAGAATCCCCACATGGGGTCTCCTTCCCAGCGGTGGAGGGACACCCTAGTCCTCAGGGTCCGTTTAGCAGAGAGTACACAAATCAAGCGGAGTCACCAACTGGAGGAATAAAGAGAAGTTTATTACATGGATTATAGCTCGAGCTAATACAGAGTCCCAGGACAGTCAAGTGACTATCCTACGGAGGCTGTCCCTTCACTCTGGGGCACCCAACCTTATATACGCACAAAACTGCTTAGTCAGAGGACAACTCCACCCCTAGCGTATTCAAGGTCCTCTGCGGCCTTCAGAATATTTCAGGGATACACGTGTGGTGGGAGAAGGTACAGATGCAGCTGGCAGGAGGTGGCAACGACCTGTACGAACCTGTTCTGGCAGTTACTGATTAAGCACAAAAATTCTCGGAACTACGGTTAGAACAAGTAAATTACAGCGATAAGCATATTGCAGCCCAAGGCTGCGAGCACAAGGTCAATCATCAAAGTTCAGGAGGTTTGTCGAGCACATGGCAACATAATAAAGATAAACAGATGCCTAGCAGCTATGGTGTATGATTAAGTTTATGTACATTTTCTCAATCCCTCCTTTTGCCATTGTGAGGCAAGTTTGAACGTCATTCAGTGTCTATGTTAATGGACATAAGGTCTTTTATCTCCTGCTCAAGGGACAGCATAGCCATGTGTTGAGGAGGGCGAACAGGCCAGGGGGCAAGGGATGCCATACAGCAACCGCACAAAGCAGGTAGGCACTGTACACAAAGACAACAGGTGAGGAATACAGCAGCGAACACAAAAAGGAATATTAGTATCTTCCAGCCCCATTGGGAAATCAAGCCCCAAAACCAGTCGGTCAAGGACCATGTTCCTTCATCTTGGTGTATTGTGGAAGCTATCGTATGCAACCTTTGAATAGCTTTATACACTGACGGGGCATTGTCTGGAATATAAACACAGCAGCTCGATCCGATCAAAGTACAAACACCACCACGGTCCGCCAAGATGATGTCAAGAACCATTCTGTTTTGAAGAGTAACAAGGCGGTCAGCAGCGAGCTCTGCAGTGATGTTACTCAGAGCTCCTGCTGTTTCATTTATTGTTGCTTCCACGACTCGTGTAAGATGTCTGATATCCCTACTGTTAATCATAGGGCCCCAAAATGGAAGGACTCCTTTAAAGTTGTCCAATGCTTCTTGTGCTGAGGTATCTTCTGCCGATATTACCCCTCTCCGAGTCCTGTGGTGTTGAGGGCCAGCTGTGTAAGTTGGTGGTAGTAACCAAGCAATGTAACACGTGCCGGTCGAGGTGGGTACCAAGGAGGTGTAGGCATTATTACCACAAACAAAATACGAGATTCGTGATCGTATCATGGTAGGCCAATTAGTTCCATTCAATATTACTGTAGCATTACAGTTACTGGCACCTACACTTCTATTACCACTTTTCTGAAAACAAAGTGGAGCCTTGACCTGTGTTACAAAAAATCTTCAGCCAATCCGGGGTGTGGTATTAAAGGATAAAAAATATATGTCAGTAGACCTATTTCGTCGGTCAGCATATTCTGACTTTTCTTCCTTTGTTCCATAAACTCTCGTTCCAGTGGGCCAGCATAACCGGTATAGGTGGGTGACCAATAGTCCGGAATTAGTAGCATCCATTGAGGTAGCCCAAATGGCTGATAGTTCATACCAGGCACTGCAGGAGCCATCAAAAGAAAAAGGGAATGAAATATATGGCAACCTTCTTTGCACGGAACTCGGTAGCAAGCCACATATCCAACAATTTGTTCTATTTACAGCCAGCTGATGTTGATGTAACATAGATATGAAGGTATTGTTTTCATATTCCTTACGTCGTCCTTCCTCATGGGGTGGTAAGGAAACATGGCTGTGTTCTGAAGGCGGTGGCGTAGTTGGTGAGACCTCTGAATCAGAATCATGTATTACCCACCCAATGCAGGACAGAAGTACCAAAAATAGTATTGTTATGGTGAGACAAGCGATACGTGGGCCTAATAATCTTTTTAAATTACTTATTTTCTTCTTTTTCCTCTTGTCTTCTTGTATAACACCCATTTCTCTTTATTGCTTGTCCCACTAGCAGTTCAGTCCGACCTAAGTGCTTCCCGTGACTGGTGGTTGCTTCACTGTGGGGTGATACCGGCAGTCCTATTGACATACTCTGGTCCGCCCCGACAGACAAAATCACGGCCCTGCAGCTATCGTCAGACTTAGTACAGGGGACAAGCAATCAGTTCATTGTTTATTTTCTTATTTTCGTGGGCGGAAATCGAATCTTGTGGACTGTGGTATGTTATGGTATGGTATGGTCAGGAAACAATTGTTCAGTGTGACCAAAATCTGAGGGAACCTCCTGCAGCACACTGCCGTTCTGTTTTTCATCACTCCGCGTAGTGTTGCTGAAATGGTCCTCAGTCGTCGGGTGGTCACCACTTTTTATTTCATCAGAGGGTACGAGTAGGGGTACTTTTTTACAGTGGGATGCATGTATCCAATTCTTAACTCCCTCGACTTTAACTGCTGTTCGAGTAGCAAGAAGGACCTGTCGCGGACCTTTCCATCGAGGTTCGAGACTCTTTTTCCGCTGGAAATTCTTTGTGAGAACCCAGTCACCAGGTAGTATCTTGTGACCTGGATCAGTGGATACAGATGGGAGTGCTTCACGCACCTGTTGGTGAATAGAACGCAAAGAATTAGTGAGTTCATTTAAATAGTCCATCAAAACAGGATGTTCTAGTTCTGAGTACTTGTGAGTTCGAGGGGCCCCCCCAGACATTTGCTGGCCTTCCCATCACTATCTCATGGGGTAACAACCCTGATCTAGAGTGAGGCGTCATCCTGACATACATTAAAGCCAGGGGCAACGCGTCCGGCCACCGTATACCGCGTTCTGCGCATACCTTTGACATCTTCAATTTAACTGTGCCATTATATTTTTCAACTAGTCCTGCTGACTGGGGGTGGTTAGCTGCATGAAACTTCTGGTGGAGGCCCAACCCTTCACACACCCTTTTCATCACCTGCCCTACAAAATGACTCCCATTATCTGACCAGACACACCTTGGGACCCCAAACCGTGGGACGAACTGCTTCAGAAGTACCTTTGCGGTAGTAAGGGCAGTATTATCTTTAGTAGGGTAAGCTTCTCCCCACTTACTAAACATACAGACCACAACTAGGACATATTTCAAGTTGTTACACCTTTCCATCTCAATATAATCCATTTGTAGTACTTCAAAGGGATACGTTGGTGGTGAAAATTGACCAGAGGGGACTGAGGCACCCTTCCCTATGTTATGTTGTAAACAAATCATGCAGGATTGAACCAGTTGGTCAGCTACTCTTCTGATATTTTGATTAGACCAAACCGGATCAAGCAAATCACAGATGCTTTTTGCACTAACGTGTACAGGACCATGGGCCATAGTCACTACTGGCAGAACGAATGCATTGGGTAACATCCATCTTTCCCTCTGTGACAGATCTGTCCAGCACAGCGTATTTTCATCTAACTTGGCCTTCCCTTCTTCCCATTCCTTTTTCTCCTGTTCAGTTGCCTCATCCTGTATCTTCCTGACACTCTCTACCGTGTTCCCAAATATTTCATGGGGACAAACCTTCTCTGTACTATCTACCACATACATGTGTCCTGTCTTTGCATAAGCTGTATCTTTTGATGTCTGATCGGCTAGGGCGTTGCCAAATGCATACTGACTGTCCGTGTAAACATTCACATTAAGTCCTTTACTTAACTCACAGGCTCATGTTAGAGCTATTAATTCTGCGGCCTGAGCAGAGTTATGTGGTATTCTAGCTGTTTCAACTACAGTGGTAGCTGTTGTAACTGCATAGGCTGCAGAGGTAGTGCCATCGGGTAGCTTGATGCATGAGCCATCTACGTATAATATGCCATCAGGGTCTTTCAGTGGAGTGTCCTGTAAGTCCATTCTCCCTTTTGTTTTATCCTCCGTCCGGAGAATGCAGTCATGTATGTCATCATAAGAATCTTCAGTTTTTTCAGTAATTGGCAATAAAGTGGCAGGATTGAGCGTGTTGCACCTTTTTAATGTTATATGACTAGCTAAAAGTGTCAGTTCATAAGTAGTTAATCGTGCATTAGTAAGATGCTGTGTTTTTGTTTTGTTTAATAGTGCGTCAACAGTGTGTGGGACCAACAGGGTGAGGGGTGAATCCATGACTATCCCGGCCGACTGGCGCACTGCGACCGCTGCAGCGGCTACTGCCCGTAGACAGCTCGGGAGTGCACGGGCCACTGGATCCAGGAGGGCCGAAAAATAAGCACAGGGGTGTTGTTTGCCGCCATGCTCTTGGGTTAACACTGATAGTGAACATCCATTTCTCTCGCTCACATATAACTGAAATTCTTTACGATAATCAGGCATACCCAGTACAGGTGCTGTGCAGAGTGTATTTTTCAATTCATCAAAACCAAACTGAAAATCGGCATTCCATTCAATTGTTTCAGGACAATCTTTGTGGGTGAGATGCAAAAACGGTTTTATCAAAAGAGAATAATTAGGAATCCATTGACGACAGAAGGAGGTAATACCTATAAAGGCCCTAACTTCTCTCTGTGTCCTTGGAACCGGTATGTCTCGTATAGCTTGTATTCTCTCAGCCGTCAACGTACAACCCTCCTTACACAGGAGGTGTCCTAGGTATATAACCTCCTGTCTACAATATTGCAATTTGGAGAGGGAGACCTTATGGTGATGGTGTGCAAGATGTTTCAATGAGGTTACAGTATCTGTTTTACAATTTTGTTCTGAAGTGGATGCTATTTAAAGGTCATCCACATATTGAACCAGTGTCGAGGAGCAAGGAAAAACAAGGGTATCTAATTGACCCTTGAGGGCCTGGATAAAAATGCTAGGCGATTCAGTATAGCCTTGTGGAGCACAACAGAACCGGAAACTGCGACCACCCAGTGAAAACCCAAAGATGTGTCTGCTATATGTATGAATTGGAATGCTAAAGAATGCATTTTTAAGATCGATAACAGAGAACCAAGTAGCGGAGGCAGGTATCATTGTTAATAATGTCGTAATGTCAGGAACAACAGGGAACTGGGGTATTACAATCTTATTGACCGCCCGTAAATCAATAACTAATCGGAGTCCTGGAGACGCAGTGCCATCAGATAATTTTTTATGAACAGGAAGAACAGGACTGTTACAATCATTACTACGTGTTTCTTCAATGACACCCAAATCAATCAACTGGGTCACAATATTTTTGAGTTGTTGTTCAATGTGTTGGGATAATTTGTATTGGGAGAGACGAGGTAATTTGGCATTGGCTTTCAAGCGTATGACATATGGTGGTATGTCCAGACATCCAACATCGTCCTTATGTGTGGCCCATAAAATGTCTGGCAAATCTTGAAGTTCGGGTGGAAGTGGTTTTGACAAAAATTGTGACAGGGAAATATTTGGATCTAAAGTGACATGAACTCCATCCGGAGAGCAATAAATGGTGGCGTACAATTTCTTTAATAGGTCCAAACCCAATAAATTCTCACTACAGGCCGAAGTAAGAATGAGAGGGGAGCTAATGGTGTAAGGACCTATAGCAACATGCAGCGGCTGGGAGACGGGGTTGCCACCGGAACACCAGAAAAACCCATAGAGACGTTAATATTGCCAGACAGAGGGACCTCTTGGACCTCTTCCTGTTTAACAGAACTTTCTGTGGCCCCAGTATCTACCAAAAAATCATGTGGAGTACCGTCTTATTGTATCTCAACGTGAGGGCCATTCTGCCTAACAGGAATAGAAACTGGTCCCACCCCCCTCTGTCGAAGGCTGTCCTAGTCAAAGGAGGACCCCTGACCTTCACACGCATCATAGTCGTCATTAAAATATTGACTCTGGGATGAAGCATCAAAATAATTCGGGCGGGGGTACTGTGGGACCGTGAAGGGGCCTGCTGGCGGGGTCCGTCTGCAGGACCAGACCTACCGCGTGGTCTGTAGTTCTGTTGCGGTGGGGGCATGGGGCGGCCTGTGGAGTTGTCCTTATTGGGGCAGTCATTCTTCCAGTGGCCCTCCTACTTGCAATAGGCGCACTGATTGTAGGAGAGGGAAGAACGGGGAGGGTGTTGGGACTGCCTTCTGTCATTGGGAGGTCCTTGTGACCTTGATCTGGACTGCTGTTGACGGGGCTGAGGGTAGGCCTGCTGAAATAACACCTTCGTTTTCAACTCCTTCATTTTTTTCTTGTTCTTTTCTTCTATCTCCCTGTTCTCATAATATTGTCAGTATTCCAGTGGCAGTAGAGACTGGCCACGTACTTTCACACAATTTAAATTTTCACTTTATGTCTGGTAATAAATTGTCCACGAATTTGTCAACTAAGAGTCTTATCCCCCCTTCAGTAGTCATGTTTTGGCCGCTGTAATCAGAAAAGACACCCTCAAACCTTGTATAAAAGTCTGAAACACCCTCGTCCTTTTTCTGTTTACAGGCGGCCAATTTCTCCCAATTTATCCTGTGTGGTGCAAGTATGGTCTTCATTAAATCCAAAATACGCAGTGGGAGAGCGAATATAAGTGGGTCTGGTTTCACTCCCCCAACCCTGTCCCTTTCTGCTGCTTGCAATTGGTCCCACGTGCCCCCTAGTTCAGCATGGTTGTGCCTCCGTATTTTTGACCATACTTCCTTCGGGACTACTGCTGCCATTAACATGTCAATATCGGACAACGTCATAGTACAGGATTCAAGAATTTGTTGCAGTTCTTTATAATATCCTGCAGGATTCTTATGGGGGTCAGGTAGGGCGGCTTTTAGGGTATATGTTTCAGATCTTTTGCATGGGGTGTGTACCCACATTTGTTGAAAATGCCCTGCGGTAATAACTTGGCCAGCGTTATCCATCACCGGCTCTCGCCAAACCGGCGGAACCTCTCTCATGGGAAACATGGAAGCCCTTATAGAAGGGCTACATGTCCACAGGCGGTCCCTATATATGAGAAGAGTAACAACATAATCATGTAGACCAGAACCAAACGGCAGTCCAGTAGAGGTGCGTTTTCGGAGGTCCACTAGTCCCGCGGGAGCTGAGGAACCATCATCCTCGTATTCTTGTATTATAATGTTGCACATAAGGGTGGCTGCATGTAACTGAACTAAACTATCCCATTGTTTCATAGTGTGGACAATGTCCCTGACCCCATAGTCATTCCAATTAGTCATCCACCTCCGTGTCATTTCTTCAATTACATCTTCTCTTGTGAATTAGAGAACAAGTGTCCGTGGAGGGTGCGCTTTCGCGGGGTCATGGGACGGGGGTATGTGTGGTGTCTAAACAGGAGTCAGGGGTAGGCCAAACGGGGGCCAGTCGAGGGGTGGGTACAGTCGGGCGGGGTGTATCCTCTATAGGTCTGGTGACAGGAGGGGTGGTGGTGGGTGGCGGAGCACTCGCCTGAGATACAACCGGGGGTGGCACAATAGGGTCACCTGGTGCAGGTTGAGGATGTAGTGTAGGATATATTGGTGGAGGATATAACGGGGGTTTATTTAACATATCGTTTAAAAGGGGGTCTTCCTCTTGTGGCTTATCCACTACTGTCCTGGAAGGGTAACACTTATCAGTTTGTAAGTGAAGCCTTCGGTCATGTTCTAAAATTTTCTGTTGATGTTCAGCTACGTCAGAGTCATATACCTTTTCAGTCACTGTCCTGGTCTTATGTCTATGTAATTCTTTCTCTGCCTTCCTACGTCTTTGGTCTGCTTCTTTCTGCCAAGTCCGTAGTGAATCAAACATCCCTGGTCTACTTTTTGTCACAAACAAACGTTCCTGTAAATAGTCTAATTTATCTTTATCAAATGTCCTGTTAATAGGCCATTGTAAATCAGAACTACCTTTGGTTCTTTTTCTCCATATATCAGACCAGATAATCGGACCTATGCCATATTTAACATATATATCATGATTCGGAGTCCCGGCCGGAGGAGCGGGGCATGTTTCCTCCAGGCGGGAGACCGCACTGCAAAGACAACAACACAATTTCCTAAAACAACTGAACGCTGGCATTCTTCCAGTATTTTTTTAAAAAAAAATTCTTACACCAGTGGTTTGAATACACCAAATGAGTGGCAAATATGCCCTTTGCTTCCTATATACTTAAATGACAACTGAGGTCAGTCTTACCACTGACGTCGATCTTTGCAAAGAGCGATAGAAACCGTACAATACTCACAGACCTATTTTTAGACAGGAATCTTTCAACTCCGTCCTTACCTGACACTTCTGTTATAGTCCGACAGTTGGGGACTCCAGTAGTTCACGGAAAACAGAGACCCAAATTCAGACAGCGCCAGGAGAAGTCGAGCCGGATGGAAGACACACAGTGGAGATCCGCAGGTCCACTACAGAGAACGAAGCTCAGAATCTGGTGTGGGGCGCCTCCCTTGGAAGTCCAATCGTGAGTCCTCCGTCACCTGGTCGGTCCCCTGGATGCCTGACTCGGGTCCCTGTTCGGGCGCCAACTGAGGAACCAGGAAAGATAGAATCCCCACCCGGGGTCTCCTTCCCAGCGGTGGAGGGACACCCTAGTCCTCAGGGTCCGTTTAGCAGAGAGTACACAAATCAAGCGGAGTCACCAACTGGAGGAATAAAGAGAAGTTTATTACATGGATTATAGCTCGAGCTAATACAGAGTCCCAGGACAGTCAAGTGACTATCCTATGGAGGCTGCCCCTTCACTCTTGGGCACCCAACCTTATATACACACAAAACTGCTTAGTCAGAGGACAACTCCACCCCTAGCGTATTCAAGGTCCTCAATATTTCAGGGATACACGTGTGGTGGGAGAAGGTACAGATGCAGCTGGCAGGAGGTGGCAACGACCTGTACGAACCTGTTCTGGCAGTTACTGATTAAGCACAAAAATTCTCGGAACTACGGTTAGAACAAGTAAATTACAGCGATAAGCAGATTGCAGCCCAAGGCTGCGAGCACAAGGTCAATCATCAAAGTTCAGGAGGTTTGTCGAGCACATGGCAACATAATAAAGATAAACAGATGCCTAGCAACTATGGTGTATGATTAAGTTTACGTACATTTTCTCACTATGTGTACAATGTCACCTTCATTGAATGTGACATATGTGAATCCGATGGCAGCCAGAATGACACATATTGCCAAATTATTTTGTTTTCACTTGTATGTAAGTGTTTTGCTTCTAGGATATCTGTCTGTAAGGATATGATAATCTGTGTGTGTTGTGGTGTTCAGTGTTTGCATGCAAAATCAGGAAGAATTAAGCCATAAAGTGGTCTGATGCATTGTGCATAGTCGGGAAAGTATGTTCTGCCAAAGTAAAGAAACCAAGCAATGATTGCAGTTTGTTGATGGAATTAGGTGGTTGTAATTGCACACATTTCTCAAGGAATTGTGGGTCCAGACATTTGATAGTTCATATTCTAAGAATAGGACACTGATAAAAGCAATTTGTGTTTTCTTAAAATTGAATTTGGAGCCTTGTGTGGCAAATCCCAAAACTATGTTGTCCACCCTGGCTAAATGTGCGTTGAGGTCGTCATTTGTCAGATAGATATCATCTACATAGGAGAACAACTACGGTTCAATATCATGCAATATTGATGTTACCTGGACGGAGAACAATCATGGACTATTGTTATATCCTTGAGGGAGATGACAAAATCTTCTTTGTGAACTAAACACAGAAAATGCACTTAGATCCCATCTTTCAGGTGCTAGATTTGGCAGAAACAATGTTGGGAATATCCAGGGTTGGTTTTTAGTTTTTGCATTCTATGGCCCCCATTATGACTTTGGCAGTGTTTTCACAAGAAGCCACGGGCACCAGAAGACTGCGAATGCTTGGGTCTTCCGACCACCACATTACAAGTACTGAAGGATTTGGGCGGAAATCCTCCACTAATCGTTCTGGCAGTCGGAGGCACAGGTGCAGTTCCACCTCCGTCCCCGCCCTGCCAAAAAGACTCAGCCATCCATATTACGACATGTAATATGGCCTGGCGGTGTCCTGATGAAAGGGTGCTGCCAGCAATGGAAGCCCCTGTTTCTGTTCCCCTGCCGGACAACCTCCTAGCCTGACAAAGGTAAGTCGATCGTCTGACAGGGGATGGGTGGGAGTATGGGGGTGCTGTATGCCCATGTGTGAGTGGGTGTTGTCTGCGTGTGTTAATGTAAGTGTGTATGGGATTGTGTATGGGTGTGTGTATCGGTGTTTGAATGCATGTATGATTGTTGAAGTGAGTGCATGTTGGAATGTTTGTGTGAGTTCGAGTATGGATGTGTTTGAGTGAATGCGAGTATGGATGCATGTGAGTGAATGCTTGTATGTAATTGTAGGTGAATGAGTGTATACGGAGTTCGAGTTGGTGTGTGTGCCTGTTTGTGTGTATGTGGGGAGGGGGGTGCTGTTCTGGAAGGGGGAGGGGGAGAGGGTGGTGTTCTGGAAGGGGGATGAGGGGTGCTGTCCTGGAAGGGGGGTGGAGTTGGCAGTGCTGGTATGGAAGTGGGGGTGGTATTGGGATTGCAAAGGGGGTTGGGGGAACCGTCAGCCGGTAACAGGAAATAAATTTCCTGTCACCGGCAGCCTTTCCACCAGGCTTTTTGTGGCAGTGCTGTTGCAGCGGAAACCCTGGCAAAAAGCTGACTTGTTATACCGCCGGTGGTATTCAGTGGACCACCAAGTCAGAGATGCTAATCTCCAGCCCGGCTGTCCAACCTCCCTGGTGGTACAAGCGGGTGTAGTGAATCCTAGTTTGTTTTAACGGGATAACAGAAGTTAGCTTAGCCGTTGGCTTGTAGACTCGTGCCCCCGTCACCTAGTGACTTTTAACCTACTTAGCTTGCTCTGTCTTAGTCCATTTAATTATTTATTTCCTTTAAGATGGTGGCCTTACTTATAGTTAGGCCACTTGTTATGAGTCTTATTATCAGTGTCACTGCGCCAAGGCGTCAATATCAAGCACGAAAGACAAACAAACAGTAGGTGTTCACACTTAGGGATTTTCCTTCTCTATACTTTCGAGGGATTGTTGATATTAATTGCCGTTCCAAGCATGTTTGTTATCTATTGTTTTGAATTACCCCTATGTCAGGGGACCTTGTAGATCTGTATAAATACATCACACTTTAGATAGATAATCAGAGGGATTCTGACCAGAGGGCATCGCCACCATCGCTGATACTGATGCTGCAGTCGTCTTGACGCTGACCCAGTCTTCGTGTCCCTACAGAGTCTGAGATAGAGACCTCATTCCAAGGTAACGAGGGTTGGGGGCTCCTCTCATGGACACGGCTTTGGCAGATTAGGTTTAGCAAACCCAGCTCTCCTTTAGGTAGGAGGTTAGGCCTATTCTCATTAGGGTATTAGGGCATATTCCATCTCATATATACATATATATATTTCTTTCATATATTACAAAAATGATGGGGGTCTTTATAACCATGACTCTCTTCTTCACAATACTGTTGCTTGGTGTATTCATTATCCTAACCATTGCAGTTCATGCAACTTATCGCAAATTGCAGTTATGTTAAATAAAAAACTATTATAACTCTACTGCATCTGTGTCATTGCCTTTGTTTGTATGAGACATAATATATCTGTGAGAAAAGGGTAATTTCCGTTTAACCACGACAACCCTGAGATATCTTACTTTGAGTCCATGCGTAAGCGACTGCTACAAATCACCTTTTACTATTGTGTTTCTGGTGAGGTACTGCTAGTGAGCCGGTACGGTTTGGACAACAGTTACAACTAGTTGTAGGAAGAGACTTAGGGCAAGATGTAGCAAAGGTTTTTCCCCATTCTGTGTCTATGGGAAAAAGTGTTCGTACATATGGCTTTGGTCACCTACAAATGAAAGTACTCTCATCCTGAGACCAGCAGTCTTGCTCAGAGCAAGAGTCCAAACTACGACATGGCGCCGCCAACGATGGTGTTTAGGCACTAATTTTCGGTTACCCTGACTATCACTGTCTCACAGACAACAGGTACCCTAAGTACCATTATACGGAGACGTCCGTGTTCTTTGGGAGAATCCTCCTCGGCTGAACAGGTAACACATAATTAAGCTGTAGGTTGTTCGAGCTCGAACTAAAAAAAAGGAAAAACGTCCCCTATTTTGGTGTTCCGTTTCTCTAACTAACTATGGCTAATACCATAGACATTCCTGCAAATGCTAGACATGCACTTACACAGCATTTATTAGCGCATGGCCTTACAGAAGAGGGCGGGGATGTTACGCTGATAATAGAGGCCACTGAAGCATACCAAACAGAAACATTTAACTATTGGGTCACCTTTCCTGAGGCTGACCAACGAACGCATACATTTCACACATATGAAATTGCAGACGTACCTGTACGATACAAAGCATATCAGTATCATGAAAGATCGCTCACATATCAAGAGCATCAGAACTGGTTTGAAGGCGCCCTACCACATGTACTACGACGAGTGAGGCTAGGTCCTTTAAGTAATGAGGGACCTACATGGCCTATGTTTGCCACATATACCCCTCACCCAGGCATACAGACAATGCTGATTGCGGAATTATGAATATTATATAATGAATTAGTGGCATTGTATAGACGATTGGTTCAGTTCGTAATGCGGACATTGAACACTACACCAGCGCGTCCAGCACCGCCAGTAGCTGGTGGTTATCAATTGGCTACTGGGATTAATCCACAAACAGTGCATACTATTATGGGTAAAGTGCCCCACGGAACGGGAAAAAATACCGTTCTGGATTGCCCAGAAAACAAATCAGCTGGAAGCTGTGTTCCCCCATACGGGCCGCAGGAAAAACAGAGACTGCTCACTATGTGCTTGCCGTTTGGGATGGTTCCCTCGGTGGATGACTGTGCCACATGGGGTACAGTCTTCGCTGCCGTTTATACTACCACACATGGTACCCCGACACTTACCAATTTACCGGAAGTGTTAAAACAAATACAAAATGAACATGGGGCTGCACCGGCCCTGGATCTGGGTATGAAATTGATGCGTAACTTTGACGCCGTCTCCTCGATAATACTGAGTAATATTAAAGGGGAAGTGGTAGCACTGGCAATACGCCAGCGTCTCTGGGAAACTCCAAATATGGAACAAGAGAGACACCTACCGAAAATAATTTCCGATACCTATACTAGTATATGACGGGATAGTTTGGGAGCCAAACCTAAAAAATTTGAATTACCAAGTACCACCCATAAGGAAGGTAGAAAGCAGGCACAAGAGGGCTCTAAAAAGCGCTGGGACAAACAAAAAGATTTCAAAGACAGGAGAAATAAGGGAGCTGATTCTCACATCCGGAGTACTCCGAAAGGAGGTATAACCTCAGAAATAGGGAAAACATTACAGATATACTGATTCACGTCCTTCTCGTTCCTTTCAGGACGCACCGGATAAACGTAGCGAGAGAGGGGGCCGTCAAGATCGACGTCTGGAATACGTGAAAGAAAAGAAAGACTTGCCGCAGTCTACCATTAAAAAAGAAGAAAAGACTCCTCAGCAAAAGCCACAGTTTAAAAAGAAGAAAGTGGCAGCACTGACAATTAAAAATGCCAGTAGTATTAAGAACACTGTTGAGGAACAAGAAGTGGGCCGTGACTCTGTTGGACAGCGTGGCAGAGGTCACGATATGTCGCCAGAGTCTGAAAGATCATCTGGATGCAACAGCAACTAGCGATTACATCGCAGTTGAGACGGCGGATGGCCGCGTTCTCCCAACCGATAGGGTTTATGATTTAACAATTCACATAGAGGGAGACGTGGAACTAATTATTAGTGTAATATTTTGGGATGAACTTACTAGTGATTTCCTATTGGCCGAGAGAGACTGGCCCCCTGAACACGTCCGCAAGCTCCTGCATGCTGAAGATGTCATTTTGCCTTCTTTCTCCGATCTTGTTCCGGAGGCAGATAAAAAAGCCTATGCTGTTGAATGGGCTTTAGCGCAGGCACCTGCATTATACCGTAATCATGTAGGTTGGGACAAGGTCTCGCCTTGTCATGTTATTCCGATTAGGTCTAAGCCGCACCCGCAACCACAATACCCTGTTAAACATGAAGCGAAAGCTCCGGTGACGGAGATACTGTCACAACTTGAGTACCAGGGAGTGATTGAGCCCTGTACATCGGCAATGAATAATCCATTATTTCCCGTTGCAAAACCAGATCATTCATATAGAATAGTGGTTGATTATAGACACTTGAATAGTCATACAAGCACATATGCTATACAAAATTCGCACAGCAGAGCACTGATAAAAAATATAGTGCGTAAAAAATATAAAACTACATTGGATATATCTAATGGGTTTTTCTGCCAGAATTTAGCACATGAAATAGGGACCTAAGTGCATTTTCATTTGCCTCTCAGAAACGCTTTTGTCGTTTACCTCAAGGCTATAAAAATAGCCCAGGACTGTTTTCAGCCCGTGTGACATCGATTTTGCACGGGCTTGATTCTGATGCATTGTCCTATGTGGATGATATCTATCTCACTGACGACGCCCTCGACATTCATCTTGCGAGGGTCGATCGGATCATTTTGGGATTTGCAGACCTCGGTTATAAATTTAATTTTAAGAAAAGCAAGATAGCCTTTCTTAGTGTATTGTTCCTGGGATATGAGCTATCAAACGAGGGGAAGAGCCTGGCCCCACAATTCCTAGAAAAGTGTGCTCAACTACAGCCACCGAACACACTTAAGAAATTACAGTCATTACTGGGTTTCTTCAATTTTGTCAGAACATACATTCCGGATTATGCAGAACGCATCAAACCACTTTATGATTTAATTCAGCCCAATTTTTCAAGCAGACGATGGACGATAGAACACACACACATCCTTAGGGACATGCAACGGGACATGCTAGAAGCTAAACACTTACACACACGAGACAATCAGACAAATTTATTCATCAGAATAATTGCTGGTGCCCTTGGGTTTACCTATGTCAACTTTAATGAGGGTGACACAGTGCTGATAGCATACAAATCACACTTATACTCCAATGCTGAAAAACGTTTTGCACCTACAGAAAAGATTCTGACAGCAGTTCAGATGGCCGTCATAAAGGAGAGCCCACTTGCCCAGGGGAAAAGCATTATTGTTGTCTCCCCGGTGCCGGCCTTAGAGGCTGTCACTAAAGCGAGCGTTCCAAACGCTAAAGCATTACATCCACGCTGGATTCAATGGGCAACGTCTCTGACCGCCACTGATGTTGATTATGTGTTTGACCCTAGACTTCAGACACAAGAGTTTGTCCAGTATGAACAGGAGTACCCTGCTCCTCTACATATCTTGCCTATACACAGTTATAATACCATCATTTATACTGACGGGTCGGCACAACCGGCTGTAGGTACTCAACATCAATACTCAGCGGCTTGCGCAGCCGTGTGTGGGATAATGGAAGACAGAGTTTTCCATCCTCACAATACCTACACGCAGAACTTGGGGGACTGCACAGCCCAGTTTGCCGAGCTTAAGGCTCTTCTTCTAGCGCTCGAACATGCTGAGCCAGGAACCCGGACTCTGATCATCTGTGATTCATATTACTGCGTCCAGTCATACAATGATTATCTCAATCATTGGAAAATGAAAGGGTTTAGAGATTCTAAAGGGAACACCATTAAACATAAAATGTTGTGGGGAAGGGTGGCTGATCTTAAGGATAAGCTACCATGTATCCATGTAGTTCATGCATTAGGACACCAACGTGTAGGAATACATGTTGCCGGCAATACATTGGCTGATGAAGCAGCCAAAGCATCAGTAGCTACGGCTTCTGTGGCTGCTGTGACTCGTTCTCGGACGAGGTTGGATAATGAAATACTGATTGCCGTTAAAGCTTCGGCTGCAGGCAAAACCCTTCCGAAAGGATACCCTTCCAACTATACTTACCATATCAGTGCACAGAATGTTGCTTATGCAACGATTCCTGGGGTAGGTGATCGAGTAATCCCCATTGAAGACCAGAGATTAGAGCTGATTACAGCTGCACACGAGGGTGTCGCTTTGGCACATGCTGGTATACAGGCCACTATAACGATTCTACAACAACGATACTGGTGGCTTGGTCTATGCAGACGGACTAAACAGTCAGCAGATTAAGGGCTCAAATATCAAACGCCCTCCGCAGACATCCCTCTTAGTGTCAGACAAGCCATTCCAATGTGTGTACCTGGACCATTGTGGTCCCTTACAGCCTGATGGTGCATACAAATACATTTTAGTGGCTGTGGATTCCTGTTCTAGATTCCTGTGGGTATGGCCACAGCGGTCGGCTGACGTCCGGACTGTTATAAAAGATTTGCTGATCTTTATCAGTACATATGTGGTTGCGGCATTCCATTCGGACCAGGGCCCTGCATTTGCCTCTAAGGCATTCAGGGACACCATGGGGACCATGGGTGTTGAACTCCATTACTCCTCACCATACCATCCCGAGGGAAATTCGGTCGTGGAGAGGCGGAATCGTGATCTAAAGCAGTCCTTAACAGCTCGAGTATTAGATTCAGGCCGCAGTTGGTTACACCATCTGTATGGAGTCCAGAGAGCACTGAATAATCTGCCAAGACGGTCCTTGGGGGGAAGGTCTCCATATGAGGTTCACTTTGGGATACCTATGTATGTCCCCGATCTTGATGCCCCTGGTATGGTGGCGTCAGAAACACCATTTGACTTAAAAGAACGTCTCACTGTTTTACAGGAGCTTCAACAATTTCGTGATGATAAATCGTCTGCAAGTGCTGCCACCTTAGGAATAAGGGAATTGGTGAAAACGTCGACTGGCTGGATTCCTAACGTTGGGGATCTGGTTCGTGAGAAGATCGCTGTGAAAAAAGAGTTCGTCCATCATACAGAGCACCTGTACCGGTTTTGGGAATAAAAGGCACCAGGACTGTCATCCTTCCACCATTGTCTGGTTCTAAATCGAATAGATTCATCTCCATTGATGACATCAAATTACACCATGTGGCTGATTCTTCACAGTAGACCTGGAGGTCCCTTAGGTGGTTCCCGATCCCCTCTCACTACCCAACAGGACATCCATCTACATAATAGAATGAATATCTCTGCTACTGACTATGCTACTATGTTCACTGCTGAGCCTGACACTTCCTCGACCATGGTGAGGGCGGAACATGAACTTTTGTTAGTTCCGGTCACTACTTCAGTGGCCACTCCACTTCAAGATTTGGCTGTGTTTTACACGAATACTTCCATGACTAATGATGTTGTCTATCAGGACCCTCCACGAGTGGTGGATCAAAATTCAGCGGGTCCTGTGTTTGCAGAGACTTCCTCTGGCTATTTCGTTGACATTGATGATTTTTCTTCAGATTCATCCTCAACTGTGACTAACGAACTTTCAAAGACTAGTAATCTATCTCGATGGCTTAAAAAGAACTATTTGATCTACCCATGGAACTATCTATGGTTCTGTTTGACATTTATTGCATTATTTTTATGGATTGGTTTTGTGACTGTTTTCTTTTTGCTGATTAATGGTCACTATATTGCTGATCGCTCCTCTGTGGAGCCCGTTCATGAAATTTTAACACCACATCATTCTTCCCATAAGGTCCGACGAGACTTGTCCCCTGTAAATATCACAGCTATACCAATTACCGATGGGATTGTGTGGGACAAAGTTCCGTTCGATATATATGGGCCTACAGAGATTATTCAAATACCATATGTGTTAAAAATGTCAATGTCTGATGTTATTACACCTCATGTTGTCTCTGATGATTGGGATGTCCAAACAGTTGATTCAATGCTGACTGAAATGAAGGACTATTCCGCTTTTGGAAGTGATGATGTATATGTATATGTTCATACAATGAATTATGGGGAAATGTTCAGCTATAACAATTGGGGACATCACTACCTACACCGTGCAACTAGATATAGGCCTCTCTTGAACTACACACAATGGGAACACTGTTCAACACCACAGGTGGGGAGTCCAAAGTATTACAGCGATAAATTTACATACTTTTCTGGGCATGATACAAAGAAGGCAGAGTCGTATTATTTTAAAATACCTCTGGCACAAATTAGAAAACTTTTGCTAACAGATACGAAATTGATTTATTCAGATCCCTTTGTTTCCTGGCTCTCACTTGAGGGTTATGAATATTGGAAAGATACTATTGACTTGAAAAGTGTATGGGGGACACAAGATTGGCAGATACAGGGTAGGGAGGCTTTGTTTCGAGCATGCCTGATTCCTGTGCAAATGATTTTCTTAAATGACAGTATTGAGCAGACATCTTGTCTGGGGTTAGCAAACATTAAAGAGCTGAACACACCCAGTATCCCTACTCCGACTAAATTTAAAGATTGGCAACACTTTCTTAATGTCTCAGAAGACAAACTGAATGCAATGGTTAAGGCTGGTACCTATAATTCTTCACTTTCCCGTCCTGGCGGGTGGTTGGTATGGCCCACCGACACTGATGAGTGTCAAAAGCGTTTCTTGAACTCTTCAGGGGTTTTTTCCATTCACAGGCCTGACCCTCGCTTTCTATCAGGTCAACATACAGGTATAATTACGACATGCAGTGTGGGTAAGCTGTGCCAGCAATGGGTGCAGACGAACACTTTATCAGCGGTTAAGCAACACCTGAACACTCTTTCTGACAGTGTAGATTTACAGGATTTCCTGTTAGGTCCTAGGAAACAACGCTCAAAACGTTTTTTATATGCTGTGTATAATGAAATTTGGAAACTTTCCCAGATTGAGGCTGCTGCACGTTTACGGCAACTAGATAAGGAGAATTTAGAAAGAACTTTAGCTGTTGTCGACAATGGCACCAACACGCTGTCCAACAGGATTTATTCACTATCAAATATAGTGTCGTCTGCTATTGATATCACTCAGACTGACTTGTCCCGGTTATATCATGGGCTAACACAGCTGCGTTCCATCATGCAGCTGGGTTGGACATTACAAACACTGAAAAGTGGCCACATTCCATGGAAGTACATTAATGGGAGTGAACTATTCACTGCTTTGAATTTTTCCAGGGAACAAGAGACAATGGCTAAAAGGGAGGCTCGTTTCACCCTGCTTCAAGTAGAGAAATTAGATAAGTTGCCCTTCACGGTAGCAGAGAGTCCTTCAAATATCTGGCTCTTGCACGGCATTAATTTACTGATTTCGACTTTTCATTTCTCGAGCTGCCTGAAACATCTTGCGGTGGGATGATATGAGCAGCTAGGAGATAGCTTTATTAAGGAAGAGTGGGAGTTGCCCTTTGACTATAAATGTCTGAACGGTGAACAGGAGGTCTTTCTTAGCAGAAGTAAATGTGAGACTGCTGTTCGTCATTCTATGATATGCAAACAGGTGTCTCTTCACGGTCTTTGCAATGCGGGGGTCACGGATTTGGCCTGTTTTCTGAAGGGTACTCCCGTCCCCTTGATTCGTCCAGTGTTTCATGTACTTTCCAATGGAAGTTATGTTCTACTGAACGATGACAGCTGTTGCGGCTTGCGACCTGGAATTGCTTACGCAATCTCAGTCACGAAGGTCGCTACGTGTTGTGGACATGTTTTGTTTCCCCCCTCACGAGAGATAAAAGTATCTGAAAAGTGGCCCCACATAGATACTATTAATGTGAACTATGACAAGTTGAGTAGACTAAAGGCGCTATTGTTTCAGAAACAGGTCGCCTTGACATCCGCAAAAGAGACGTATGCTCTCCAGATTGCGAGATCATCAGCTGAGATACAATCCCTTTTAAATACCGATTTCCCCAAGCACTTTGGAGAACTGGTATCCAGAATATTCAGTGCTTCAAGCACAACTGGGATTGTTCATGTCTTTAAGGCTGTTGGGTCTGGTTTCGTGTCCATCTTCCAGACTGTCTTCAGAGTCATCCCATCAGCCATCCATTCTCTCTTTTTCAGTGTGTTTGGTGGATTTCCAATTATTTTGGCTTTAATTGGCGGACTACTACTGCTATTTCTTCTGATTTGCGGTGGTTGTTTCTTTCCAGCGACACAGAGCAGTGGAGCCGCCCCCGTCAACCCCACTGTGCCGTGAATGCATGGTTCGGATCTTCGGTACACCTTTGCTGGTGGAACTGGAGTTTGATTGGTCATTGTCATTCCGGCCTCTACTCTGGTGTGTACAACCGGTCTTCCGCTGCATATGGTGTCTCTTTGAGCATCTGCCTATGGTCTGTCTTGCTGTTGCACCGACATCTCCTGTGGACCACGAACTGCTGATGTCCCCGATGAGGGTTCATACACGGTCATGCCCCTTGAGACTGAGGTTGCTCCGCGAGGCCACCTATGAGCCTTCCGTTATAAGATCTAACATGGATGAGGACAGTGCAGCGAGTATCGATGCACAGGTGAATATGGCTCACTTCTGCTCTGTGGATCCGTTTGTCCGTCCAGCAATAGATTTCACTTCAGACGATGTTGACTCGTTTTTGAGGTCATTGCCTGGTGACTTCGATGACATTCTTCAAGATCCTGCGTATAACACTTAATTTGATTACCATTTCCCGGTTCCAAAATATGCGATTATACTGAACGTTTGCCGTACTTGTCATAGTTGATATTAACATCTCAATTTGTTTTAACATATTTTTAACATACAGCAATTGTTTTCTTATTATCTACATTTATTAGCTTGTTTTGTCTATTTTGCCTTTGGCTTTTATTTCAGAAGCAGCTTTTTTAGCATTTTGGTGCCTGTACCTTCTTCATACCTGTTACTGCAATGGGGAGGGTGTAGTGAATCCTAGTTTGTTTTAACGAGATAACAGGAGTTAGCTTAGCCATTGGCTTGTAGACTCTTGCCCCCGTCACCTAGTGACTTTTAACCTCCTTAGCTTGCTCTGTCTTAGTCCATTTAATTATTTATTTCCTTTAAGATGGCGGCCTTGTTTATAGTTAGGCCACTTGTTATGAGTCTTATTATCAGTGTCACTGCGCCAAGGCGTCAATATCAAGCACGAAAGACAAACAAACAGTAGGTGTTCACACTTAGGGATTTTCCCTCTCTATACTTTCGAGGGATTGTTGTTATTAATTGCCGTCCCAAGCATGTCTGTTATCCATTGTTTTGAATTACACCTATGTCAGGGGACCTTGTAGATCTGTATAAATACATCACATTTTAGATAGATAATCAGAGGGATTCCGATCAGAGGGCATCGCCACCATCGCTGATACTGATGCTGCAGTCGTCTTGACGCTGACCCAGTCTTCGTGTCCCTACAGAGTCTGAGATAGAGACCTCATTCCAAGGTAACGAGGGTTGGGGGCTCCTCTCATGGACACGGCTTTGGCAGATTAGGTTTAGCAAACCCAGCTCTCCTTTAGGTAGGAGGTTAGGCCTATTCTCATTAGGGTATTAGGGCATATTCCATCTCATATATACATATATATATTTCTTTCATATATTACAAAAATGGTAGGGGTCTTTATAACCATGACTCTCTTCTTCACAATACTGTTGCTTGGTATATTCATTATCCTAATCATTGCAGTTCATGCAACTTATTGCAAATTGCAGTTATGTTAAATAAAAAACTATTATAACTCTACTGCATCTGTGTCATTGCCTTTGTTTGTATGAGACATAATGGGGGTCATTCTGACCTCGGCGGTAAAAGCCGCTTACCGCCGGTCAGAAGACCGCCACAATACCGCCGCGGTCAGCTGCCACGGTCATTCTGACCCACAACTGCCAAACCTCCAAAAATCCGACCGCCATTGCAGTCCGCCACATCAGCGGCCCGCGATAAACTGGAGATGACCAAACCTCCACCGCCACGCCAACAGAAATACGCCCAGGCCATTACGATCCACAAATCCACGCGGCGGTCTTTCAAACGCGGTAGTCTATTGGCGGTACACACCGCCGCGGTCAAAATACCAACACCTTTACAAAACACTACCACATTGGACAATTTGAAATACACACACCTGATACACATACAAACAACACTCCCACACATCCAATACAATATTAAACACACACCCACATCACCCACAAACCCCTACGACCAAAAATCCGAGACGAAGGAGAGAGAGACACATCAGAGAATAGAGAGCCAGACACACAGAGGCACACTACAACATCACACACACCACATAGTAGCACAAAGCACCACACACCAACACACTCATCACCACATACACCACCCCACACCTCATCCACATCACCCCATGGCACCACAAAGACACCCACGCTTCACGGACCAAGAACTCAGGGTGATGGTGGAGGAAATCCTAAGAGTGGAACCCCAGCTCTTCGGCTCGCAGGTGCAGCACACCACCATAGCAAGGAAGGCGGAACTATGGCAGCGGATCGTGGACAGGGTCAACGCGGTGGGACAGCATCCCAGAAATAGGGACGACATCCGCAAATGATGGAACGACCTACGGGGGAAGGTGCGCTCGATGGTGTCGCGACAGAACATCGCGGTGCAGAAGACTGGCGGAGGACCCCCACCCACCCCACCAGAATTCACATCATGGGAGCAAGAAGTATTAAACATCCTGCATCCTGAGGGCCTCGCTGGAGTACACGGAGGAATGGACTCTGGTAAGTCCTATCTCATATACTTCATCCCCCCCACCCCACCAGCATGCCAACCCACACCCCCACCCTCACCCCCAACCCACCATCACACATCATCCCTGAGAATGTATCCCTAGCACAACCCACCCAACCCCTCACCAACCCTTGCATGCCACCACAAACATTGGACACCCATTACCTAAGCATGACCACTGCACATACCCATCCCCCCCACAAACCACCCTCACAACACCACCCACAAAGGAATGCCTGCACTGGGGGACAAGGGCACCCATAATTCGCACGCTTTTTCACACACAGAAACAATAACCATACTCTCTCACCCCATGCAGGACCCGAACGCCAACACACCGGTCAGGAGGGTCCTCAAATGTCCATCCCACCCCCGGAACAGGCCCCAAGTGAGGACAGCAGCTCTGGCGACCTGGAACCTGATGACCAGCCCGGACCATCGGGGACCTCTGGGCAGTGGGTTCCCCAAACACAGACACAGGCCACAGCAGACCCAAACCCCCCTGGGAACAACAGCACAGCTCCCACCCAGCGGGCCCATGCCTCTGTCTCTAGGACAGGTCAAGCAGCTGTGTGTCTGCCACTACAGGGCACCCAGGCTAATCCAACACCCCAACAACAACAGGGACCTGGGGGCAGTGGTAGTGGGCACACCATCCAGGGGCAGAGGCCCAGGCAAACAGGGCAACTCGGAGGGCTGCCGTGCGACAGGGGGGGGAGGAGAGGCCCACGGAACCCACTCTCCAAGAGGCCCTCACTACCATCATGGGAGCATACCACCACTCCCAAGAGACGATGGCGACGGTACTGGCCAGGTTCTCCGAGATACAGGCACAGCAGGAAGAACGCTACATGGGGTTCAGCAACCAACTCACCACCATCGCTACCGCCATGGGGAGCATGGTCCAGGCCCTCAACAGGATAGAAGACACGCTGTGGGACCATGTGGCACCACACAGGGCCACTGTCACTAGCCAGGAACAGCCTACCACCTCCGCTGGCGCTAGTGGACAGGAGGCCCACACACAACGACAGGCCACAAGAACCCCACCTCCTGCTGAAGAACAACCACCCCGCAAGAGGAGCCTAAGACCCCCAAAAAAAACAGAGTAGGATGCCAAGACCACCGCCAGCATGAGATACCCCCAGAAGTCATCCCACTGTCCCACATTGCCACCCTGTCCAAACTCAAACAGCCCCTGCTCCGTCCTTCCACAGGCATATGGACAATAGACCTGTCAGACTGAGAACTGGACTCTGCCATGGACATCACTCCACCCCCACCCATCACCGTCATCATATAATGTACCATTATCTGAGCACACAAAATAAAACAATTATTGCACAGAAAACCGTTTGGAGTCATGCTGTATTCTCAAAAAATCGTACAACACATAACAGTTCACAATATGTGATGTCACTTAGTGATGACAACATACCAATGTCAATACGCTGTAGTACATGGCCAAACCAAGCAGAAGTCGGGCTATGAGTCATTAAGCACTGAGAAGGGAAGGGAAAAAGAATATGTTATTTAAAAGAGCTGGGGGGAAATACATAAAGTTGAGATGCATGAGGCTCTAAGTAACTGGGAAATGGCGTGGCTGAATCTTACCTGTGTGCTACTGAAAATACTGTTGCATGACAGCTTCCCTGTTGTCTGTTTCCTCACCGTCGTCTTCCTCCTCTTCACTCTCCACAGGCTCCACGGCTTCTACGACACCACCATCTGGACCATCCTCCTGCAGGAAAGGCACCTGGCGTCGCAAAGCCAGGTTGTGAAACATACAGCAGGCCACGATGATGTGGCACACCGTCTTTGGTGAGTACATTAGGGATCCACCTGTCATATGCAGGCACCTAAACCTGGCCTTCAGGAGGCCGAAGGTCCTTTCAATGACCCTCCTAGTACGCCCATGGGCCTCATTGTACCGTTCCTGGTCCTGGGATTCCTCACTGGGGTCAATAGCCACGGCAGGTTGGGGTAACCAGAGTCACCGATTAGCCACACACGCTGTCTCTGTAGCTGTTCCATCACATAGGGGACGCTGCTATTACGCATAACATACGCGTCATGCACTGACCCAGGGAACTTGACATTTACATGGGAGATGTACTGGTCTGCCAAACAGACAACCTGCACATTCATAGAATGGTAATTTTTCCGATTTCTGTTCACCTGTTCATCGTCATTTGGGGGTACTAATGCCACATGGGTCCCATCAATGGCACCAATGATGTTGGGGATATGTCCAAGGGCATAGAAATCACCCTTCACTGTGGCCAAATCAGCCTCTTCTGGGAATATGATGTAGCTCCTCATGAGTTTCATCAGGGCAGACAACACTCTGGACAGAATCATTGAAAACATAGGCTGAGACATTCCAGATGACATGGCCACTGTTGTCTGGAATGAGCCACTTGCAAAGAAATGGAGGACTGATAGATCCTGCACTAGAGGGGGAATCCCTGTGGGTTGGGGGATGGGTGACATCAGGTCTGGCTCCAGCTGGGCACACAGTTCATGTATAGTGGCTCGGTCAAGTCGGTATCGGAGTATTATATGGCGTTCTTCCATTGTCGACAGGTCAACCAGCGGCCGGTACACGGGAGGATTCCTCCTTCTCCTCGCAAGTCCCTGCGGACGGTGCCGCTGTACGAAGTCTCATTGGTTAACATTGAACCCTATGGGATTCAGGAGCCAATGACGATGTGCGCCGGCGGTCGCGGTACGCACCGCCGCGGTACGCACCGCCGTGGGCGTGACCGCCATTTTCTATCTGATTAATCACTCGAGACCTGATCATCCACAGGAGAGGACCTATACTGCAAGTGCTGCTGTGAACTCGGTCTGGAAGTGACAATGGCTGCTGCGACTGGGGAAAGGGCCCCTGCCTTCACGTCTGAAGAGTTGGAGAAACTCGTGGACGGGGTCCTCCCCCAGTATGCGCTACTCTACGGTCCTCCAGACCAACAGGTGAGTACACTGAGTGCACATTGAATGGGTAATGCCTGTGTGGAGTGGGGTGGCTGTCAGTTGGTGGGGTGGGGAGAAAATGAGGAATGCAACGCACGACTGATGAGAGTATGGGCCACATGGCAAGGGTGGGGAGGGGGGGCATGTACTCCAAACATGCAGAAATGTGACGTTTTCTCTTTCCCACCCTGTACATGTCAAACAGGTGAGCGCCCATCAGAAAATCGATATTTGGCGTGCCATCGCCAAGGAAGTCCGGGCCCTGGGGGTCTACACCAGACGGGGCACCCACTGTCGGAAGAGGTGGGAGGACATCCGCCGCGGAACCCGAAAGACCGCCGAGTCACTGCTGGGGATGGCCTCCCGACCTAGGAGGGGTGCCAGTCGTACCCTGACCCCCCTGATGTCCCGGATCCTGGCGGTGGCCTACCCTGATTTGGATGGGCGCTTGAGGACATCACAGCAGACACAAGGGGGTGAGTATCAGCACATTCTCCTATCTATATGCGCAGTGGAGGCGTCTGGGTGGGGGAGGAGGGCTGTGGGTGACAGTAGGCCAGGGCGCTTTCTGTAGTGTAGTCCCCTCCCTTAGACATGGCCCTGTGCCCCCGCCCACCTCCTCTGTAGGGTGCCAAGTGCAGCTATCCATGGTCCAACATCACCCATGAGCGCGTCTGTTGTCCCTAGACCTGTTGGCCTAGTCAGAAGTACAAAGTAGTGTACCCCAAGTTTGCGGCTTAGTGCATGAGGCACCTGTGTCTGTCCTCTCCGCCAAGGCTATTGACAAGGCATGCACTCAACTTTGTTTTCTTTCTCCCCCCACCCTTATTCTTTGTTTCTTGTGCATTAGCATCATCAGGCGGAGGAGAATTGGCGTCGGAGCACGAGGGAGCTGCAGGTCACCAGGCCCCGGTGGGCACTGACACAGACACCGAGGGCACCAGTGATCTGGAGGGCGAGGGGAGCACCACAACGGGGGCCGGTGGAGACACCAGCGACACGGACACGTCCTCGTTTGGGAGCTCCCTAGCGGGGGCGGCAACATCTGTGCCCCCAGCAACAACAGGTACAGCCGCCACCCAGCGCACCAGCACCGCCCTCTCAGCAGCCCCTCAGTCTTCGCTCCGTGCCCGTTCGCCCGGGAAGGCGCGCGTCTCCTTCGCCCCAGGCACCTCAGCCCCTGCCTCTGTTACCCCTGCTGCCCTCAGTGCGGAGCTCATTGACCTCGTGAGGACGCTCATTGTTGGGCAGACTACCCTTTTGAATGCCATCCAGGGGGTGCAAAGGGAGGTGCAACAGAGCAATGCCTACCTGGAGGGCATTCCTTCGGGTCAGGCTGCCCATCAACGAGCTTTCACTTCTCTGGCCTCAGCACTGACGGCAGCCATTGTCCCTGTCTCCAGTCTCCCTCTTCTAACTGCCTCCAGCCTTTCTCTGTCTCCTGTTCCTCAGCCTATCCCATCCACACCATCTGACCAGCCTGCACACACCTCAACACCCAAGGCCAGCTCATCCAAACATAAGCACCACAGAACACACAAGCATTCACCCAAGCAACACCCAGTTGCAGACATACCAACAGTCACTGCCACCTCTGTGTCCCCCTCCTCCTCGTCTCCCTCCTCCCTCCCTGTGATGTCTACACTCACACCTGCATGCACACCAACATCAGCCAGTTCTTCCATCACCAGCACACCCTCCACTACAGTCCTCACACGTGCAGTCACCACCCCCACTGCCATGTACACGTCCCCTGTGTGCTCTCCCACTGTGTCTGTCACCCCCTCTTCCAAGACACATAAACGCAGACAGACACCCAAACAACAGCCAACCACCTCACGACAGCCTACGTCTCAGTCACCTGCACCCAAGGACAGCACACCTGACTCTCCTACAACCACATCCTCTTCCTCCACTTCTATCTCCACTACTCCTACCCTTTACCCTGGTCCAAAGAAATATTACCTCACAAATGTTGACCTCTTTCCCTCCCCTGACCCACCCCCTCCATCTGGGAAAAGTCCCAAAGGCACCTCAGCCACCACCAGCCCAGCTTCCAAGGTACAAGTGGTGCATGGAATATGGAGTCCACCCTTTGGCGGCAGTGACACTTCACTGAGCAGCAAGGGGACTGGCAGCCCCCCCCCAGGCAAGAGGACCCGGAAAGTGAAGGGCCACCATGAGCGGACTGAGACGGCTGCCCCCAAGGAGGTGACTCAGGCCACTTCACCTGCCACAACAGCCAGGGGAGGCAAGGGCCCGAGAGCCCCATCTAAGGAGCGGAAGGGCAGCAGGGCGGAGAGGCCAGCCAGCAGGAGCGCGGAGCAGGAGGGCCCCACACGCCCCATCCCGGCTGCAAGGGACGACACCAAAGGGCCCAGGACTCCGTCTCCGAAGGGGCCTGACACTGCACGTTCGGAGGGCGAGTGAGCAGGTTGTCCAGGCCAGGTCTGACTCCCTACACTGACTGGAAGAGCACCGCTGAACAGGGCCCCGCCGTGCAGAAGAGCACCGCTGAAGAGGGCCCCGCCGTGAAGACAAGCACCACTGAAGAGGGCCCCGCCGTGAAGACAAGCACCGCTGAACAGGGCCCCGCCGTGCAGAAGAGCACCGCTGAACAGGGCCCCGCCGTGAAGACAAGCACCGCTGAACAGGGCCCCGCCGTGAAGACAAGCACCGCTGAACAGGGCCCCGCCGTGCAGAAGAGCACCGCTGAACAGGGTCCCGCCGTGAAGACAAGCACCGCTGAAGAGGGCCCCGCCGTGAAGACAAGCACCGCTGAACAGGGCCTCGCCGTGCAGAAGAGCACCGCTGAAGAGGGCCCCGCCGTGAAGACAAGCACCGCTGAAGAGGGCCCCGCCGTGAAGACAAGCACCGCTGAACAGGGCCCCGCCGTGCAGAAGAGCACCGCTGAACAGGGCCCCGCCGTGAAGACAAGCACCGCTGAAGAGGGCCCCGCCGTGAAGACAAGCACCGCTGAAGAGGGCCCCGCAGTGCAGAAGAGCACCGCTGAACAGGGCCCCGCCGTGCAGAAGAGCACCGCTGAACAGGGCCCCGCCGTGCAGAAGAGCACCGCTGAAGAGGGCCCCGCCGTCTCAAGCACCGCTCCGCTGGGCCCCGCCGTCTCAAGCACCGCTCCGCTGGGCCCTTCCTGTCTGGCACCGCTCCGCTGGGCCTTTCCTGTCAAGCACCGCTCCGCTGGGCCCCGCCGTCTCAAGCACCGCTCCGCTGGGCCCCGCCGTCTCAAGCACCGCTCCGCTGGGCCTTTCCTGTCAAGCACCGCTCCGCTGGGCCCCGCCGTCTCAAGCACCGCTCCGCTGGGCCCTTCCTGTCAAGCACCGCTCCGCTGGGCCCCGCCGTCTCAAGCACCGCTCCGCTGGGCCCTTCCTGTCAAGCACCGCTCCGCTGGGCCCCGCCGTCTCAAGCACCGCTCCGCTGGGCCCTTCCTGTCAAGCACCGCTCCGCTGGGCCCCGCCGTCTCAAGCACCGCTCCGCTGGGCCTTTCCTGTCAAGCACCGCTCCGCTGGGCCCCGCCGTCTTAAGCACCGCTCCGCTGGGCCCTTCCTGTCAAGCACCGCTCCGCTGGGCTCCGCCGTCTCAAGCACCGCTCCGCTGGGCCTTTCCTATCAAGCACCGCTCCGCTGGGCCCCGCCGTCTCAAGCACCGCTCCGCTGGGCCCTTCCTGTCAAGCACCGCTCCGCTGGGCCCCGCCGTCTCAAGCACCGGTCCGCTGGGCCCCGCCGTCTCAAGCACCGCTCCGCTGGGCCCCGCCGTCTCAAGCACCGCTCCGCTGGGCCCTTCCTGTCAGGCACCGCTCCGCTGGGCCCTTCCTGTCAAGCACCGCTCCGCTGGGCCCCGCCGTCTCAAGCACCGCTCCGCTGGGCCTTTCCTGTCAAGCACCGCTCCGCTGGGCCCCGCCGTCTCAAGCACCGCTTCGCTGGGCCCTTCCTGTCAAGCACCGCTCCGCTGGGCCCCGCCGTCTCAAGCACCGCTCCACTGGGCCCCGCCGTCTCAAGCACCGCTCCGCTGGGCACCGCCGTCTCAAGCACCGCTCCTCTGGGCCCCGCCGTCTCAAGCACCGCTCCGCTGGGCCCTTCCTGTCAGGCACCGCTCCGCTGGGCCCTTCCTGTCAAGAACCGCTCCGCTGGGCCCCGCCGTCTCAAGCACCGCTCCGCTGGGCCCCGCCGTCTCAAGCACCGCTCCGCTGGGCCCCGCCGTCTCAAGCACCGCTCCGCTGGGCCCCGCCGTCTCAAGCACCGCTCCGCTGGGCCCTTCCTGTCAAGCACCGCTCCGCTGGGCCCCGCCGTCTCAAGCACCGCTCCGCTGGGCCCCGCCATCTCAAGCACCGCTCCGCTGGGCCCCGCCGTCTCAAGCACTGCTCCGCTGGGCCCTTCCTGTCAGGCACCGCTCCGCTGGGCCCTTCCTGTCAAGCACCGCTCCGCTGGGCCCCGCCGTCTCAAGCACCGCTCCGCTGGGCCCCGCCGTCTCAATCACTGCTCCGCTGGGCCCCGACGTCTCAAGCACCGCTCCGCTGGGCCCTTCCTGTCAAGCACCGCTCCGCTGGGCCCTGCCGTCTCAAGCACCGCTCCGCTGGGCCCCGCCGTCTTAAGCACCGCTCCGCTGGGCCCCGCCGTCTCAAGCACCGCTCCGCTGGGCCCCGCCGTCTCAAGCACCGCTCCGCTGGGCCCCGCCGTCTCAAGCACCGCTGGGCCCTTCCTGTCAAGCACCGCTCCGCTGGGCCCCGCCATCTCAAGCACCGCTCCGCTGGGCCCCGCCATCTCAAGCACCGCTCCGCTGGGCCCCGCCGTCTCAAGCACCGCTCCGCTGGGCCCTTCCTGTCAGGCACCGCTCCGCTGGGCCCTTCCTGTCAAGCACCGCTCCGCTGGGCCCCGCCGTCTCAAGCACCGCTCCGCTGGGCCTTTCCTGTCAAGCACCGCTCAGCTGGGCCCCGCCGTCTCAAGCACCGCTCCGCTGGGCCCTTCCTGTCAAGCACCGCTCCGCTGGGCCCCGCCGTCTCAAGCACCGCTCCGCTGGGCCCCGCCGTCTCAAGCACCGCTCTGCTGGGCACCGCCGTCTCAAGTACCACTCCTCTGGGCCCCGCCGTCTCAAGCACCGCTCCGCTGGGCCCTTCCTGTCAGGCACCGCTCCGCTGGGCCCTTCCTGTCAAGCACCGCTCCGCTGGGCCCCGCCGTCTCAAGCACCGCTCCACTGGGCCCCGCCGTCTCAAGCACCGCTCCGCTGGGCCCTTCCTGTCAAGCACCGCTCCGCTGGGCCCGCCGTCTCAAGCACCGCTCCGCTGGGCCCCGCCGTCTCAAGCACCGCTCCGCTGGGCCCCGCCGTCTCAAGCACTGCTCCGCTGGGCCCTTCCTGTCAGGCACCGCTCCGCTGGGCCCTTCCTGTCAAGCACCGCTCCGCTGGGCCCCGCCGTCTCAAGCACCGCTCCGCTGGGCCTTTCCTGTCAAGCACCGCTCCGCTGGGCCCCGCCGTCTCAATCACCGCTCCGCTGGGCCCCGCCGTCTCAAGCACCGCTCCGCTGGGCCCTTCCTGTCAAGCACCGCTCCGCTGGGCCCTGCCGTCTCAAGCACCGCTCCGCTGGGCCCCGCCGTCTCAAGCACCGCTCCGCTGGGCCCCGCCGTCTCAAGCACCGCTCCGCTGGGCCCTTCCTGTCAGGCACCGCTCCGCTGGGCCCTTCCTGTCAAGCACCGCTCCGCTAGGCCCCGCCATCTCAAGCACCGCTCCGCTGGGCCCCGCCGTCTCAAGCACCGCTCCGCTGGGCCCCGCCGTCTCAAGCACCGCTCCGCTGGGCCCTTCCTGTCAGGCACCGCTCCGCTGGGCCCTTCCTGTCAAGCACCGCTCCGCTGGGCCCCGCCGTCTCAAGCACCGCTCCGCTGGGCCTTTCCTGTCAAGCACCGCTCCGCTGGGCCCCGCCGTCTCAAGCACCGCTCCGCTGGGCCCCGCCGTCTCAAGCACCGCTCCGCTGGGCCCCGCCGTCTCAAGCACCGCTCCGCTGGGCCCTTCCTGTCAGGCACTGTTCAGGGTTCACTGTGCCCACCATGCATCCTCCTTGTCCAGTGGGGACATTTATTCCCCTTGATGGACTGTGGCTTTGCACTCCCCAGGATGGCACAGTGGGCAAGCCACCCACTGTAGAGACTTGAGAGACTGTGGCTTTGCACTCCCCAGGATGGCACAGTGGGCAAGCCACCCACTGTAGAGACTTGAGAGACTGTGGCTTTGCACTCCCCAGGATGGCACAGTGGCCATGGTGGGCCCCTCGTGGATCTGGCGTCGTGGACTCATGTGGCTGTGGTGCCCCCCCCTTCCCTTCCCCCTGAGGTGCCTGTAGTTTTGTCACCAGATGCCCCTGCAGTGTTCTCTCCAAAGGACTCAGGTCTCCTGTGTGGGCTTTGCCCTTGTTTCGCTACACTTTGGCCCACGGACATGATGGATTCGTAAGATGTGCAGGACTACTTGCTTCAGTTATCCACTGCTGTGTAAATAATTTGTTTATCAGAAGAACGTTTTGATGGATGATAATACTTTTCTGAGACTATTTTGTTCATAAATATTTATTCTCAATTTGGTTATGTGATTGTATTTTTTACGGGTGTTTGGGTGGTGTCACTGTGACTTGTTGCTCATCATTGGTGTGTACATCTTGGGGGGGGGGGGGTCGCATATGTGTGTGCCCGTAACCTTTCCTCCTCCCCCCCTCCCGTGTGTCGTAGGTGCAGTACTCACCGTTGACGTCTGCGGCGGAGTTCGTACTCGTGGTAGATGAGCAGGTAGACGAGAGCAGGTATGATGTTCAATTCGGGTTCCATGCTGTCCTCCGTCCTCGTGGAGTGCGTAGAGGTGAGCGTTTTCCCGTTCGTAGTCTGTTTCCGCCGTGTTTTTATCGGCGGTGCTCCCGCCCCGGAAAAGGTGGCGGATTGGTGAGTTGTGATAGGGTGGGCGGTACATTGTCTGCCGCCTGCCTGTTGGCGGTGACCGCCGCGCTGTTTGTTTGTCCCGCCGTGGCGGTCGGAGTGTTAAGTTGGCGGTCTCTGTTGGCGGTTCCCGCCAGGGTCAGAATTCCATTTTTTTCCGACCGCCAGCCTGTTGGCGGGTTGGCCGCCGCTTTATCACCGACCGCCAGGGTCAGAATCACCCCCAATATATCTGTGAGAAAAGGGTAATTTCCGTTTAACCACGACAACCCTGAGATATCTTACTTTGAGTCCATGCGTAAGCGACTGCTACAAATCACCTTTTACTATTGTGTTTCTGGTGAGGTACTGCTAGTGAGCCGGTAAGGTTTGGACAACAGTTACAACTAGTTGTAGGAAGAGACTTAGGGGGTTATTACAACTTTGGAGGAGGTGTTAATCCGTCCCAAAAGTGACGGTAAACTGACGGATATACCACCAGCCATATTACGAGTCCATTATATCCTATGGAACTCGTAATACGGCTGGTGGTATATCCGTCACTTTACCGTCACTTTTGGGACGGATTAACACCTCCTCCAAAGTTGTAATAACCCCCTTAGTCACCTACAAACGAAGGTACTGTCATCCTGAGCCCAGCAGTCTTGCTCAGAGCAAGAGTCCAAACTACGACACGGGGATGTGGTGGGTTGGCAGAGTCCAATCTGCTACACTCATAATGAGGCGATCTTCACTGCCGGCCCATCGGCGCCACCAAGACCCTGGCAGTCTTCGGACCACCAGAGGCAAAATGAGGGCCTATGTTGTTGATTAGTGCTGTACTATGTGAGTTTTGCAAATGTGCAAGTGTGACTATTTAGGTGTCTGTAATCTAAGACTATTCTATTTGAATGGTCCGGCTTAGCCAGGGGAAACAAAGAATTATTCATAGGATATACACAGGTTGCAATTACACCCTTGTACTCAAGTTGTGGCAGTATTTCCCTCCCTGGGGCTTTAGCTCATGCTTAAAGGGGCATTGAGGTTGTATTTGCGGCTTAGACCATATTGATATGACCTAGTAAGGGGAATCCCTATCTGAACCCACATGGTTGCAGTACGGTGCTGGTGCCTGGGCCAGGGCCCAATTCGTGGCATAGGCTTTTTTTTTACTGTACTGGGAACAAGGACTGAGAAAGAAGGCAAAATGTCATTTTTCCTATATGGCTGGACACATTTTGGTGGCCAATCTTTTTCTGCCATTAGAATATCATAAATGAGGGTTAATCTTCCCAAGAAGATTACTTTAATTATGTCCTCAATCTGCATTTTTAGTGTGTAGACCCTGTTGGGTGGTGAGACACTCCGGTCTGTGGTTTCAACTTCAAGTTAGTCATTAGGTGCTATCACACTAGAAGCTCTCAAAGATTCTGGTGAACTATCATGACCTCTGCATCGATGTCTAGCAGAGACTCTGCCCACGTCCTGTTCTTCAGCAATATTCTCAGTATGTGTGCCATATTTAGCCAAAATTTCTACAACCTTTTTCTTTTTGAACTGGGATTTTTGTTGTGGAAGTTTCTCTTCCTTCTTAATCTTGATTCCCGAAGAGCATTGTGAGTCCTTTTTTTGTTTCACATACTCATTTCAGTGTTCTGACCGCCCTCTTCTCTCACTTCTTTTGTGAGGTGATTCCTGTCAGGAGCTTTTAAATTGTCATGATTTCTAAGACCGCATCGTTTTTTTAGGTCTCCGAATGCTGAGAGTCTCCTCATGCTTTACTTTATCTGTATTGTTTTTCTGTTTATCCCCACATTTTTTAGAACCCTCTTGTGCTTGCTTGGTATTATCCTTACTAGATTTACCTTGTAATTGTGGTTTACCTGGTCTAGCCCCCAGACTATCCCAACTTATACTAGGATATGTCTCTGTAGTAATTTTTGGCGACTCGTGTTCTTGATCTTGTGAGGGAATGTCCTGTAGCTGCTGACATACTGCCAATGCTACTGCTTCCCATTTAATATTACTTACTCTCCTAGTGGTCTGGTGGTAATCTAACAGTGGCCAAACTGTTCACCTTATTCTAGTGCCGATTATAGGTGCTATCTTCATATGGAAATAATGTTTCTGTCTACAGGCCTGCAGCCTAAAATGGCGTGCACGTTTTCCTTTTAAATGGCTCTCTCCTTCCCTTCCATTCTCTGCATGCCTCTTATCTCTGAGAACAGCCTTGTTTAAGTCACACAAATGTTTGCTGTTAGAAATGGGGTCTCTAGTTGGCGGAGACAAACACCCTTTTGCAAATAGGGCCGACAATCCTAGTCAGAGTAAGTCACACACAATTCAAATTATCCTGTGCCTACCGTCTAGTAGCTAGGCACTGAGCAGTCAGGTTTGATGTAGAAGGCAATGTGTAAAGTAGTTGTGCAATAATTCATACAGTAACGCAGTGAATGCACCACAAAAATAGACCACACATCCAAAATATATGATATTCATTTGATTGAATTAATGTCAAAATTATAAAGATTCAATAAGCACGAGTTGAGATATCACTTTTGTAAGATTAAAAAGAGTCTTAAGTCTTAGAAATCAACAGTTGTCCCTTGGTTTCACAAAGAACCTGGTTTGCGTCAAAAATAACACACATGGAGACCACACCAGAGGAGATGTGTGGAATAAAAGGATGTGTGTCGGATTTCCCGGCGTGGCACAGATGATCGTCATTTCTTTCCAAGCTGCAAGGGGCTTTGCTTTGAATTCTGGTGCGCAGTCTTGGTTCCTCACCGCGATGCCGGGATCTTTTTGACACCCAGGGATCATGCAATCTTGCGAGGAAATCCTAGGCCTGCAAGACGAAGTCACAGGTGTTGCGTTGATCCTGTTTAGTGATGCATCAAATTTTCTGTCGCACGGCAGGTGCTGTATCGATTCTTCACTCGGGAAGTGGGGCTGCGTCGTTCCGGTTCAGCTATGCATTAATCCAGTAGTGCTGTGCATCGAATTTCCAGCCACAAGGCAGGGGCTGCGTCGATTCTTCAAAGTCAGGCTGTGTCGTTCTGGTTCAGCTGTGTGTCGTTTCCGGCAGGCTGTGCATTGATTTTCGCTGCACAAGGAGTTTCCTGAAGAAATGAAGGCCCTTATTATGACATTGGCGGCAAAAAAACAAATACCGCCGCGGTGACTGCGCCAACATACCACCGCGGAGGCGAGCATCCGTCCGCCAGATTATGACACAAAACTGACAGAAAACAGCCATTACCACAAATCCGCCAGACCCACTGAACGTGATAAACTGTCGGTACTACCACCCATACTCTCATGCCACCAAAACAACACTCTTCAAATAATGACCCATCAATCACCCCAGCAGACATTCAACGGTAAACCATTGGTGGTGCACACCGCCAAAGTGGATGTGACCACTCAAACACTAAACAAGACAACAGTGGCCAGAACAAAAAACCCACACCTGTTACAAATACACCCACCCGACACACCCACCAACATTACTATAAAACACACACTCACATCACCCACAATCAGTTGGAAACACAAGAAGACTGCTTCACTTTGCCACGCCAATCCCAGAGAGAATTGCACACACATATCGCAAATACCCATTCATCCTTCACACACCACTTACACCACACACCCCACCACGTCACACATCACCTTCTGCACAACACACTCCACATAACACCCATGTCCCCACAAAGGCACCTCTGGTTTACTGATGAGTTGAGGATCATGGAGGAGGAACTAGTCAGGGTATAGCCACAGCTGTTTGGAGCACAGGTGCAGCAGATCTCCATTGCCAGGAAGATGGAGCTATGGTGGAGGATTGTGGACAGGGTGAACGCCATGGGACAACATCCATGCACAAGGGAAAGCATAAGGAAGAAGTGGAATGACCTATAGTGGAAGGTGCATTCCATTGCAGCAAGGCACCAGCTTGCCATCAGAAGGTCTGGCGGTGGACATTCACCTCCTCCCCCACAGCTGGCAGCATGGTTGGAGCAATTCTTGGCAATCCTGCATCCTGAGGGACTCACTGGAGTAGCCAGAGACCTGGACATTGGTGCGTCAACATTTACTGCCTATCACCACCCAATGCCTGCATGCTATCTTGACCCCTCACCCTGACTCCCATCACCCCACTCCATCCCACACAGTGCACCACCACAATTAACAAACCTAAATGCCAAGCCCTGCAAGCCAAACCCACTGCATGCACATCCCTCCCAGCTCTGCATGCACACCCACCACCAATGCATGCACAGCATGGAGAACTAAAAATCCCACAATCCATCACCATATACAACCAAAGATGGGAGGACAACAGCAATAACATAGGGAAAGAAAGTAATGCGAAATATGTCACTGACACATACCATAATACATCACTTCATCCCCAGCCAATGTCAGTGGCGAGGAGGTGCCACGGCTACCCAGTCCCCCATCAGAAGATTCCCCCAGTGATGACAGCAAATCAGGAGCTCTGTTCAACGGTCTTACCTGAGGGTCATTGGAAGTACTGCAGCATCATATGCATCCCGTTGTCCAAATCCTCCTCTTCTTCATCCTACTCACTGTCCCCTGCTGCCACAGGTGCATTGTCACCCCACTCCCCCTGCAGATAGGGCACATGGAGGCTGAGGGCCAAATTGTGCATCATGCAGCATACAACAACAATCTTGCAGACCTTCTTAGGGGAGTAGCATAGGGATCCACCTGTCAGATGGAGGCGCCTGAACCTGGCCTTCAGGAGACCGAAGGTCCTTTCAGCAGTCCTCCTGGTATGCCCATGAGCATCATTGTACCTTTTCTCAGCCCCTGTTCTAGGATTCCTTACAGGGGTCAAGCGCAAGGAAGGTTTGGGTAGCCTGAGTCACCTGGAAGAAGTGAGGGACACACATCATCCTTGCACAATGGCATGGGGTATGACTCCTGAAGGCATACACTGACACACATTGGGTGGGAACTCAGGCTCACCTATAAGCCACACTCTGTGCTCTGTAGTTGTGCCATCAGCTGTGGGATGCTGCTATTCCTGAGGACAAAGGCATCATGCACTGACCCAGAATACTTGGCAGTGACGTGGGAGATGTACTGGTCAGCAAGAAACACTATCTGGACATAGAGTGAGTGAAACTCTTCCTATTCCTGTACAACTATTCATTGGCCCTGGGGGGTACTAAGGCAATATGTGTCCCTTCAATGGCCCCAATCACATGTGGTATGTGCCTCATTGCATAGAATCCAGCCTTCACAGTGGGCAATTCATCTACATGGGGGAATGCAATGTAGCTGCACATGTGTTTGAGCAAGACAGACAAAACACTTACAAGCACAATAGAGAACACTGACTGTGACATTCCTCCAGCTGAGCCCACTGTTACCTGAAAAGAGCCTGTTACCAGGAAATGGTGCACTAATAGTAACTGCACAAGAGGGGGATTACTGTGATGCAACGGATAGCCAGTAGCAGATTAGGCTCCAATTGTGCACACAGCTCTGTGATCTTGGCCCTGTTCAGACAATAGGTGAGTGTGATATGCCTGCCCTCCAGTGTAGCCAAGTCCACAACGGGTCTATACATGGGTGCATGTCTTCTCCTCCTATTCATCCACAGTGGTTGGTACCTAAGTGAACTAAAAGTGAGAAGGAAGTGACAAAAGGAACTACAGAAGTACAACATCAGTGTACACAGAGCATGTTTGTATGTTGCACACTGGAATTGTCTAGATGAGTGCACTCAACACCAATGACACACTATCAAATCTGTACATGTGTACTAGTAGTAGAAAAAGGCAACCGTCTGTGCTGTATGCAGGGACAGGTGGAAGAGACCTCACTCCGCCGGCATCATGACGGGAGGCGGTCTGCAACACCGTGCAATTCCTCATTGGCTAACATAGGCTTCTATGGAGTACAGGAACCAATGATGATCAATGCTGGCAGTGACGGTGTTCACCACCACAGACATAACCACCATTTTCTGTCTTTCATTTCACTTGATTCCTGACTTTCCACAGGACTACATCTCCACTGCATGTGCTGCTGTGACCAGTGTCTGAAACCTGCCATGGCCTGTGCAACTGGGGAAAGGGTCCCAGACTTCATGTCGGAGAAGTTGGAGCAGCTCGTGGATGGGGTCCTACCCCTGGATGGGCATTTTTTATGGGCCTCCAGACCAACAGGTGAGTACATGATGGGTACGTTGCATGCGACATGGCTGCATGTCGATGTGTGTGTGTTTGCTGTGTTTGCTGGAGGTGTGTCATTTGGGGGGTATGGCAGGTGGCAGTGTACATGTAGAGGTACGGGTCATGTGTGTGCCTCATGAGGGGCAAATGCAGTATGTAGGCCACATGTGTGACAGGTTGAACTGTGTGGTTCATGGGGTCCCTCTGTTTGTGTGGTGTGCCATCGTCAAGGATGTGTGGACCCTAGGGTCCATAGCCAGCGGAACACCCACTGCAGGAAACTGTGGGAGGACCTGAGATGCTGGGCCTGGAAGACCGCAGAGGCCCAGCTGGTGATGGCCTCCCAACAAGGGAGGGCTGCGCATCGGAACCTGACCCCTCTGATGTCCTGCATACTGGTGGTGGCCTACCCAGACCTGGATGGGTGCTTGAGGGCATCATAGCAGCCACAAGGGGTGAGTACAGTGTGTGTGACAACCATCTTTGTTGCCTGATATGGGATTTGGGTGCAGGGTTCTAGTCAGTGGATGCCCCAATGTGCCAGCTTAGACATTGCTGCATTGTCCATCTTAGGGATTTTTGGTGTAATGCATATTTGTGATAGCTAGGTAGCTGGCTTTCCATGTCAGACAGGGCTTAGTTGGTCCCTGTTGGTGTACAGATGGCAGTGTTTGGCTCCTACCTGCTGTGGTACCTAGCCAGTGGTATGCCAGTGTAGTCCTTTCTTCCGATTCTTAGTCTCAGTGTGTGACAGTGATGGGTATGCCATCTCTGATGCTGTTGCAGTGATTGACCCTGTGCTCCCTTTCTTTCTCCCCCCTCTCCTTTTGTCATCCTGTCCATGTGTGCATTAGCATCATCTGGTGAAGGAGCAGGGGCACCGGTGAGTGAGGGAGCCGCAGCCCATGGGATCCAGGAGGCTGTATCCATTGACGCCAAGGGGACCAGTGGGACGGAGGGCGAGAGGAGCACCACGGGGGGACAGGTGCTGCTACAACTTACTCTGATTCCTCCTCCGATGGGAGCTCACTGATGGTGGCGGACCCCTGTGGGGCCACCCCAGCTACAGGTTCTACCGCCACCCCCATACCAGCAGCACCCTCCTGATAGCCTCCACCGAGTTGCCTGTGCCCGCTCACCCAGGAAGGTGGGTGTCTCCTTCACCCCAGACACCTCAGGCCCTTGCCCAGTCAGCCGTGCTGCCCTCAGTGAAGAGGCTATTGACCTCCTGAGATCCATCTCTGTAGGGCAGTCAATCACAGTGAATGCCGTCTAGGGGCTGGCATCCCAGATGCAGCAATGCAATGCCTTCCTAGAGGGCATCCACTGTGGCGTGGCTGCCCTACAGAGATCGTTTCAGGCTCACGCCTCTTCTCTGATGGCAGTCAGTGTCCCTGTTTGTTCCGTACCTCCAACTACCACTTCCCCAGTCCCAGACTCATCTCCCCAAGCCCATCCCTTACACACATTCTGACAAGCATGCACCCAAAACAACATACAAGACTTGCATAGACAAACACAAACAGCACACTTCAGTCCACAAGCACAAACGCAGCCAACACTCAGATGCACACACAACATCTTCCACTGCCTCCACTGTCTCTCCCTCCTACGCCTCCCTCACAGTCAAATCCTCCCTCACACCTGCATGCACTGCATCAACATTACCGGATCCTGCCACTTGCACAGCCTTGCCCACAGTCACTACAACAGCAGACATGCACCCCACACACCATATGCGCAGTCACCACCACCTCATACAGCACACCCACCTCACTTGCAGACATCACCACACCATCCATCCACACGTCCTGTTTGAATCCTCCACTGCCCTGTCTAGCCCCCTCCAAAGACACACAAATGCTCACACTCAGACCCCCAACAGCCATCCACCTCACACAACGCACACTGTCCATGCACCTGCACCCAAGTCCAGCACACCTCCTCATCCTACAACCACTCCCTCTACCTCCACTCCCATTCCTCCTCCCACTGCCCACACATACTTCTCCCTTGTCCTGCCCATAAGAGAAGGGCCCCCAGTACCTCCAGCACCAAGTTATTCCACCCCAAGACTTCAGCTGCCTCTAAAAGGCACAAGAGTGGAACTCCAGCCCCCCGCCCCAAGCCTACTCCTCCGCCCCCAAAACCGAAGGTTAAAGAACTGCCCCCTCCCAAACCCAAGCCCAAGGACCACTTCCCAAAAAGAAGCCCCTCAACCCCCGCCCCCTCTCACTGCCCCCTGCCCCCTGAGGTGCCTGCCTATTTCCAACATGATGTAATTGCACAGTGGAGTCCTGTTGTTGTCAGGAGTCAAGTTGGGGCTTTGACTTTGCTATATGGGCATTAAAGACGTTGAACTGGCCAATGGCTCTGCCTGTTCACATGTTTTTCTATTTTGATTGGATCTGGGCTACTCATCCTACTGGATTACATTGGTTGGAACAGAGGTATTTGTCCTAGCTTTCTTTGCTCCTGGGTTCTGTTACTGTCGATTTACTGTGCAGATAGTTCTGGGTGTGTTATTTGTGGGTTTGTGTTGAGCGTGTGTATCACTCTCACCTCCCTCCATCCTTCCATCCCTTGTGTAGTAGGTGGCTGTACTCACCGTCATCGTCTTTGTTGCCGTTGGTGCTCCAGGATGGCCATGGCGTGTTACAGCATAGGGAAGAGTTCCAGTTCTGGTTCCATGGCGGCCGCAAACTCCTCTGTGACCCTGGAGGTGAGTGTCTCCTTATATATATAATGTGTTTCTGCCAGGCTTTTGGTTGGTGCCGTTGCTACCGCCCCAGAAATCCTGGCTGTGTACTGCGTCATAATATGGTGGGCAGATCCTTGTCGTCCACCTGCATTTAGGTGGCTACCGCTGTGTTCATTGGTCATATTGCACTGGCGGTTTGGGTGGTACATTGGCTGTCATTATATAGCAATCTTTACCGCCGGTCTGACGGCGGTACTACTGCCGTCACCGGTGTGGCGGTCAGCTGACCACCAATGTCATAATGAGGACCAACGTCTTTTTGGCTCTGAGACTTCAGAAAACAGGAGGCAAGCTCAATCTAAGCCCTTGAAGAACACTTTTCAGCAAAGTCAGAGGGCAGCAAGGCAGCAGGGCAACAGCAGGGCAGCAGTCCTTCTCAGAAAAACAGTCCAGATGAGTCCTTTGGGCAGCCAGGCAGTTCCACTTGACAGGTTGCAGATTCAGGTCCAGAAGTATCTGATTTGGTGGGGTCAGGGACCCAGTTTATATACCCCAAAATGCTTTTGAAGCAGGGAGACATCAAAGAGTGGTTTTGAAGTGCACAGTTCCCCTTTCAGTACAGGTCTGTCTGCCAGGGTCCCAGTGGGGGCTTGGCAGTCCATTGTGTGAGGGCAGGCCGCTAGCCTTTGAAATATAAGTGTCAGGCCCTCCACCCTTCCAGTCCAGGAGGACCCATCCAGTATTCAGATGAGTGCAGGTATGACTGAGTATTCTGTGTTTGTCTGGGTGAAATGCACAAGAAAGCTGTCACCCAACCCAGCCCATGGATTGATTGGAGACACGCTGTAAGGCACAGATGGACTTTAAGTGCAAAGAAATGTTCACTTTCTAAAAGCGACATTTCCAATATAGTAATATAAAATCCAACCTCACCAATAAGCAGAATTTCCTATTACCAATCTGACCATACTAAATATGACCTGGTTACCCCTTTCTGATCAGAATCGACTACTCAAACAGTATATGAGGGTAGCCCTAATGCTATCCTATAAAAGGAGCAGGACTCACTGTAGTGGAAAACCAATTTAGGAGTTTTCCACTACCAGGACATATAAAACACACATGTACATGTCCTGCCTTTCACCTACTTAGCACCCTGCCCTATGGATTACCTAGGGCCTACCTTAGGAGTGACTTATATATAGAAAAAATGGAGGTTAAGGCCTGGCAAATACCTCTAAATGCTAAGCCAAAGTGGCAGTGAAACTGCACACACAAGCCTTGCAATGGCTTGCTTAAGACATGGTTAAAGGGCTACTTATGTGGTTGCCAGAATCAGTGTTGCAGGCCCACTTGCAGCATTCAATGTACAGGTCCTGGGCAGATGTAGTGCACTTTACTAGGGACTTACAAGTAAATCAGATATGCCAATTGGGGAGGAACCAATGTTACCATGTTTAAGGTCCTAAAACTAGCTAAAAAAAAGGGAGGCAGGAATAAAGTTGGGGGATGACCACCCTAAGGCTGCCAAGTTTAACACGCTGAAAGTGGGGGGAGTTACCCAACCCCTTAGGAGCTTTCATTACTAAGGCGGAAGTATCTGGAGAGAACATCAGCATTGGCATGGTCTTCCTCTGGGTGATGATCCACCGTAAAGTACATCCCCTGTAGGGAAATGGACTACCTCAAGAGTTTATGATTTTCATCCCTCATCTGCATGAGCCATCTGAGGGACCTTTGGTCTGTCTTAACCCGGACAAGAGTCCCAAACAGGCAGGGTTTCAGCTTCTTCAGTGCCCAGACCACAGCAAATGTTTATAAAGACTACTGGTTAACCTAGGCCCTCCTCATTCAGCTGTGCAAGAACTTCCCCTCTGCCATGCTCTGAAGCTTCTGTCTTTACAATGAACTCCTCAGTGTAATCAGGGGCCCTGAGCCCAGGGGCTGTGCACATAGTTTCCTTTAGAGAGTCAAAAGCTTTCTGACAATCCTCTGACCTATTCACCAACCTAGGTTCCGTTTTGGAAGTAAGTTCTGTTAAGGGACACTATGGTGCCATAACCCTTAACAAACCTATGGTAGTATCCAGTGAGGCCTGAAAATGATCTCACTTCTGTTTGGGTCCTAGGTGGTGGCCAGGCTGTGATTGTCTCAATCTTGGCCTGGAGGGGCTGCACCTTGCCACCACCTTCTAGGTGTCCCACGTACAGCATGGAACCCTGCCCAATCTGGCACTTCCTGGCCTTGATTGTTAGGCCTGCCTGTTGTAGGGCTTGGAGCACCTCCTGGAGGTGGAGCAGGTGTTCCTCTCAGCTGGGACTGTAGATGGCAATGTTGTTTAGGTAGTCAGTGTAGAACGCATCCTTACCAATTGGGACCTCATTAACCAACCGGTGGAAGGTAGCAGGGCATTTTTCAACCCAAAGGTCATCACTCTGAACTGGTAATATCCCTCAGAAGTAGAAAAAGGGGATCTCTCTTTAGCCTCCTCAGTCAAGGTGATCTGCCAGTACCCTGATGTGAGATCAAAAGCACTTAGGAATTTGGCAGCACCTAGCCTGTCTATGAGCTCATCAGGTCGGGATGTGGTGAGCGTCTTTCTTTGTGACAGAATTGAGACCCCAGTCATTCACACAGAACTTGTGGATGCCTTTGGAACAAGCACCACTGGGATGGAACAGGAACTGCTGGACTTCTCAATCACCCCAAGAGCAAGCATCTTGGCAACTTCCTCCTTGAGGCTGGCCTTCACCCTGTCTCACAACCTGTACATTTTGTTCTTTACAGAGGGACTGTCTCCCTTGTCAATATCATGGACACATAAGTATGTGAGTCTAGGGGTCAGGGAAAACAGGGAGGAGTACTGTTCCAGTAACTGGTAGTAGTCACCCACTGGTCCAGGGTCAGGGAGTCAGAGAGATTTTGCGGGATACGCCGAGGCTGCACCGGGGGCCAGAGCGAGTCACAGCCATCACAGCATCAAAGGGCAGGAGCCCTTTAAATTACAACTAGCGTTCCCGCCTCGCGGGATATGCCGAAGCTGCACCGGGGGCCAGAGCGAGTCACAGCCATCACAGCATCAAAGGGCAGGAGCCCTTTAAATTACAACTAGTGTTCCCGCCTCGCGGGATGCGCGCGGGCGCGCCCGGGCCAAGACCGGGCCAAGACGGGCCCATCTACGCCCGTCTTCGACCGACTGAGGCCAGGCTGGGCCCAGTCCCTTTATTCCTTCTCCTGGTGCCTGATTGTATCATCCGTTTTTAACTGAATTGCGGGAAGCGCGTCTCAAGTGCCGGGGACCAGTGAGAAGGGCAGGAGCCCTTTAAATCCTAACAGCTTGCCCGTCATTGGCAGGAAGAGGCAGGGCAGGGCCACCCCCCTGACACCCGTCTAAAGACGTCTGGATTAGGCAGCCCAAATGTACATGGCTACCTGAAGGTACTGTGCCGGCGATTATTCTCCAATAAATTAAAGGGGGTCTTCGGGAAGTGCGTATTTGGTGCCGCTGTGAAGGAGGTTTGAACTCTAAATTGAAGGACGCGCTCCCGCCTCGCGCAAGGACTGACATAGGCGAAATACGCGCAACGTGCAAGGCGTAAGTCAGGCCTACTTCTCTACAACTGCAGGGGGTTCGGTCTGGCAAAAGGTTGTGGCTGGACATTTGAACCAAGCAGGATCTGAGTATAATCTGGTTCTATTTTTCCCCCAGTCAGGGGGTCTGAGTCTGATATATCCTTTAAAGAAATATACGGCGCCCTATCTTGGATAAAGGGACTAGCCTGCCAAAATGGGAAAGCGTAAGGGAGACAATGGGGGAAGGGAACCCACTCAGGAGGCCCCCCCACCTAGGTTAATAACAAGTTACCTAACGTCTGTAATGGGTGCCATTGACACAGAGATAGGGAGAGTAGAAGCTACTCTAGAGTCGTCTCTTGAGAAAGTAGGAAAGGTTAGGGGGGGGAAGGACTCTGCCGGCAACATCGCTATTGAGTAAGACTAAGAAAGGAAACCCTTGTGTAATAACAGAAATTGATTTAATTACCCCTACAACTCCAGAGAGTCCACCCTCAAAAAAAAGCAGGCAAATAATTCCCCCCCATACGGCAGTAACCCCCATACACCAAGTGGGATCCCCTGTAGATATGGATGGCTTTGGAGAGTCCCTAACAGGAATCAAGAAGATCAAGAGTAAATGTCTTTCTAAACCCCAAAAAACAAAACAAACTATAGGGAAACAGCCAAAAGACCGTAAAAATTCGGATCCAATTAAAACTTGTTTTTTACAAATTGAAGATCAACTTAGAGACATTAAAAAGCTGTGTTCATCGGTTCTGGAGAGAGTGGCCATTCTCGAGCAGAAGGTTGAATCTATAACAAATATAAAACCTATACCACAGAGGGCAGAATCTCAGAACATTCATTCTATTCCTGAATGTTTACCAGCTCCACCTATTTATCACCATCAGAACTTTAGAATACCTCCTGCCCAGAACCCAACCCAAAAGCCCCTGAATATAGAGGCTTCACAGGATTCTACAAACCTATAGTCTCAGTGGGATACAAACAAACGGGAAGGCCTGTTGGGCCAGAAGACTATAAGTACTCAGGCAGCCTGCCCAAGGATACCATTGGCATGTGCCCCCTATATTTTAATCTTGGAAAATGCCCCCATACTGGAAAGCATCCGTCGAGTCCCACATGTCACTGCTGAATAAGGTGACTCATTGGGTAGGAAAACACACGGGAGGGCGGGTTGATTTCCACAGGGACATTCTAACTGTAAGAAGGGTACCTTGGCTTGGCTCATCCCCTAAAACATCACCTGGGGACTGTATTATAATAAACTTTAGGACCCCCTGGACTGTTAATGCTTTGTATCACCACCTCTCAACTATGAGATCATCTGTAGGGTCTATAAGAGTCCAACGTCTGACCAAGTTTATCCCTCCGTTATCAAACCCATGTTATTCTGATCCAACCTACTCTGGGAATCAGAATCCCAGCAACCTTGGTCTCTCTAACCCCCTTGACATTGCTTTGACACTGTCTAATAGGTATGAGACCCTGACCTCACTAGAGAAGTTAGATTGACCATTAGTAACTGAGCCATCCTTGCAAGGACCTCTGGAGAAAAACGTACTCCCACAGTCCCCCTTAGAATTTAAAGGAGTCCCTGATATATATGATACACAGGGTATGACACCCCTAGGAATTATTTCATGGAATGTTGCAGGTCTAAAAACAAAAATTGGAAACCCTGATTGGATAGAATTAGTGATGGGAAACCTTATTATTTGTTGTCAGGAGACCTGGCTCACAGAATCACCACATATTAATGGTTATACCACATATTGTGTTCCTGCGACCAAGGCCCCCACAGGTAGAGCTAAGGGTGGTCTGGCCACCTTCTTATCTGTGGAGGCTGGGGGGATGGAAGCACGTGTTGTGGGTATATCCCCTTTTTTCTGGCCCTATCTCTGAAATTAGCAGAGCCATTCGATATACTATTGATCAATTACTATAACAACACCTTTGATAATTCGGATATTAGCGTGGCAGGTAGTTTGGAGACCTTAATACATAAGGTAACAATCTCCAGTGAGAAGGACCTAAGAATAGTCTGGGTTGGTGATTTTAATGCCCATCTGTGCGAGCCAGAGTTCTTTGACTGTTGTGGACTCCGGGACGAGAATGACAATCCCATTCAACACTTTAAACACTCCCCGTATGGGAACGCCCTTAACTCTCTGATAACAGTAAATTCACTTTTGTTTCCCACACCAGCTATTAGAGGGATACCAACATTTGCAAGGGGGGACACTCATACCACTATTGACTATATTATTTACTCCAGAGAATTGGCCCCTATTATAGGACAATTCAGGGTTACCCCAACCTGTTTTAGTGACCATAACCCCTTGTCCATTGTGATTAATTTAGATCTGACAAGTGACTCAAGAAGAGGGAAGCAATACCCTGCTATGAAGCTCTCATCCCAAAAAGGGCTTACAATTAAATGGGGGAAGATAAACAGTAATATTTTTTTTAGAGATTTATTTCTGAATAAATGGCCAGATGTTATGACATCCCTGGATGAAGATAAGGCCCCCCATGAAATTATTCGTGCATTCTCCTCTCTGACAAAATATATGGCGGAGAAATTACAGCCTCTACGAGCTAATAAAGTCCATGGCCCAAGATGGTTTAACCACGCATGTACCACATCCTTAAGCAAGCTAAAAAAAACAATCAATGCATTTCCCAAAGATCGACAAGCAATTAAGATTGCCAGGAAAAACTATAAAGAAGTTCTTGCCAAAAGGAAAGTTGAACTAAGTGAATCTGCGTGGGAGGAATTGATGGCTGCAAGCAAAATCAAAGATACAACTGCATTTTGGCGTGTGGTTAACTCTTTACTATTGAGCGATAAATATGAGACGCCCATGGACACTGTCATTCCAGCCAAGTCTTGGGTGGACTATTTAAAAAAAACTTTCGCCTTAGAGACAAATATCCAATCAGAAATGCTAAATTGTTTGAAGCCTGCAGGAAATGATCAGCTAAGTTTGACTTTTAGTAAAATTATAAGCGTGGATGATGTTAAATATGCAATTCAAGATAGTCCATCTGAGAAAGCCCCTGGCCCAGATAGAATTCCTGCTGACTTATATAAAACACTTCCAGATTTCTGGGGACCACTGCTAACCAATGTCATGAGATCGGCTGTGGTAGGCCCTCTAGTAGACTCTTGGAAAGAAGCGATCATCGTCCCGATTTTTAAGAAGGGAGACAGGGCAGACCCCCTGTGCTATCGCCCAATCTCTTTGCTGGATAGCTCAGTTAAAATTCTAGGCCGAGTGATTTTAAATAAGTTAGAAGAATGGGCGACTGATTCTCACTCCCTCTCAGAAATACAATTTGGCTTTCGCCCAGGGGTGGGCACAGTCGAACAAACTCTTAATCTGACACTTATAGTCCAGAAATATACTAAAGCCAAAAGGGGCTGTATACACCTAGCATTTATGGATCTCTCCTGCGCCTTTGATACAGTTAGCAGAGAGAAACTGTGGAAGGTAATGCTGGGTATGGGCGTGGATAAAGACATAGTTATATTACTTAGTAAACTTCATGCCTGGACAGAGGCTCGGGTCCGTTACTCCCGGGAGGGAGGCCTGACAGAGAAATTCCCCTCACAAAAAGGGGTCAGACAGGGTTGTGTTCTTGCCCCCTTTCTTTTTCTCCTGTATATAAATGGGCTGGAGAAATTCCTTTGTGAATTAGGGAAAGATTCCCCAGTTATCAATAATTCTCCAATCCCTGTACTCTTATATGCGGATGATGCAGTACTAATTTCAAGGACAGCAAATGGCCTTCAGATCTTATTGGATGTTTTTAATACTTTTATTAGGAACCTTGGTCTTAAAATTAACAGAACTAAGTCATTTGTTATGAAGTCCGGTCCTAAATTAGCAAAAATGAAAACATTTACTCTAGATGGGCACGAGATACTTAAGGTCCCGCATTTTACGTATCTGGGGTCCCCATTGATGTAGATTTTAACTGGAAGTTTTTAGTTAATATACGCTCAATACAATTCCAAAAAACCATTGAAGCTGTTTTTAGATTTGCAAGAAGACTCCGGCATATACCTGTTAAGGAAATGATGACTGTCTTCACTTCTAAGTGTCTCTCTGTCGCGACATTTGGAGCTGGGGTTTGGGGGCTTGCAGACTGTACAGGACTCCAGACTATAGAAAATAAATTTCTAAGAAGGCTTCTATCAGTCCCTCAATCTACATCAGTAAAGTTCTGTCATAAAGAAGTAGGTTTGAGATACATATCTAGCTATATAAAACTTCAACCTCTCATTCTGTGGGTGAAAATCTGGACTAAGCCTGAAGCGCTTCTATGTAGAAAGGTGATACAGGACTGTCTCCTTCTGTCACGATTTCTAGATATACCCTGGCTTAGATATGTTTATCTCTCTCTCTTATCATTAGGATTAGGAGATTTTTTCCTCAAACCAGATACTTTAACAAGACAGGACATTAAGAAGGTTAAAGACATATTCTGGCAGAAAAATCAGGATATGGACCCAGCCTCTAGTTCAATGAGACTATGGACGAGTTACGAGACACAACAACTTCAACCAAAGCTGTATCTGACCATTATTAATCATGAGCAACACAGGTTTTTACTCACAAGACTACGTCTAAGTACCTTACACTATTTGGTAGCATTTCCAGTTGCTGGAACCCGGTTTAAGAACCTTTCTCCTTGTTGTTGCGATGGAAAGACATCTCAAAGTACATTACATTTTATGCTTTTTTGCACTCTATATACTGCTCCAAGAAAAAGGTTTTTACGTGTGTTATTACAGTCTAACAGTATTAGAACTAGCCAGCTTGCTTATTCCCACTTACATGATTTGGGAAACATGTACGTAATTCAGGCTGTGCTAAATTTTATATATGCTGCTTATGGTGTTCGGAAAATGCATTAACAACGTTTTTAGAAATTTTTTATGATTGTGAAATTTGTATGTTATTTATTTATTTTATGTCTTTTATGGTCTTTTTGCACCGAATAAAGTAAAGTAAAGAAAAGAGTCAGAGAGATTGACACCCTCCACTGACCCATCACCTTCCTTTCCACAGAGGAGGTCGGGGAGAGGTTGACTTTCCTCCTGCACACCTTCATCTGTCACCAGAAGCATGCTGACCTCAGTCCTCTCACAATGAGGCTTCAGCCTATTTACATGGAGCACTCTTAGGGGGATCCAAGGGGACTGGAGGTCCACTAAGTAAGTGGCCTCTCCTTTGCGCTCCTTGATCTCAAATTGGCCAGTCCACCGCTCCTGGAGAGCCCTAGGTTCTACTGGCTCCATTACCCAAACTTTGTCACCAGGCTGAAACTTCACCAGGGTGGCCTTCTGGTCATACCAGAGTTTCATGACCTCTTGACTGGCCTCGAGGTTGTTCTTGGCCTTCTTCCAGAGTGGGCTAGCATATAGCTGACCACATCCTGAGGGGGTGACTTGGGAGCTTTCTTCCTTCCCTACTTTACAATGCTTAAGGGTCTCCTGACAGTGTACCCATAGAGAAGCTCAAAGGGACTGAACCCTACCCCCTTCTGGGGTACCTCGCTGTAAGCAAAGAGAAGGCATGGCAAGAGGACATCTCACTTACGCCTCGTGGCTTCAGTGAGGCCTGTGATCGTGCATTTCAAGGTCTTGTTGAATCACTCCACAAGACCATTGGATTGAGGATGATAGGGGGTGGAGAACTTATAGGTCACCCACACACATCCCACATGGACTTCATGTATGCAGACATGAGGTTTGTGCCTCTGTCAGTCACAATCTTCTTTGGGAATCCCACATGTGTAAGTATCCCCATCAGAGTCCTGGTCACCACCAGTGTAGTCATCGTCCTCAGAGGCATTACCTCTGGGTAGAGGGTGGCATGGTCCACCAAAACCAGGATAAACCTGTTGCCAAGGGCAGTTTTGGGGTTCAATGGACCAATTACATTGATGCCCACCCTTTCAAAGAGGGTGCCAATGATGGGGAGTGAGATCGGGGGGGTCTTGGGCCTTTTCCCTGTCTTCCTACTGAGGTCCTGTCCCTCCTGGCAGGTGGGACAGGACCTACAGAATGCATCTAAGGTCGTCCCCATTTGGGGCCAGTAAAAGTGGATGACAAGCCTGTCAAAGGTCATGTCTTGCCCTAAATGTCCTGCCAGGGGAATGTCATGAGCAAGGCCCAATAGGAAGGCCCAATAACACTGTGGGACCAACAGCACACATGCTTCAGCAGCCTCTGGAGTAAATCAAATGTGCCAATTGGGGATGAACCAATGTTACCATGTTTAAGGGAGAGAGCATATGCACTTTAGCACTGGTTATCAGTTGTTAATGTGCAGAGTCCTTAAAACAGCAAAAACAGTGTGAGAAAAGTGGAGGGAGTCAGGCAAAAAGTTGGCGGATGACCACCCTTATGGCTGTCAGGTCTAACATTTGCCTTCAACCCTTTTCATGTATTTCTGAAAATTGCCCAAACTTAATTCAAAGATCATGACTGCCATTTTTTATGTAAGTGATACCCCTGAAAGCTAGCACTCTCTAATCTTTTTTTGCTCATCTAATAGTCCCACCAAACAACTTCATGAATTCACACACACTCATTTTCCCACTAATGATCTTACCTAACTTCTGATACTTCAATATTCCTATATGAAACTGCAGTGTATGCATGGAATTGTTTGCTTGAGTGCACAAGACTAATCCCAATTCCAACAATAAGTAATAACATTTGCCTAGCCACTAACTGTGGGTTCCGGAGCAGCATGCTGCCCAGCATAAACCACTTCACCACCTCGTTAGAGGAATTAAATGCTATATAAATTAAATTACAATTATATATATTTATAGACATAATTGGAACAAGAAAAGAAAAGGTTCACTGTGAAGAATCCTCAAAGAGTAAGTAAATACGTGATAACGTGTGAAGAAAATAGGGGGTGGTTAGATGAGGGGCAGCAGTATCCATTTTCCTTGATATTGTTTACAGCTCCACAAAACCAAAACCTATTCCTGTATATATACACACTTTACCCAGACCCCAAATCATGTCAAACATCGCAATTCGATTAGTGGAGGGAAGAGAGTTCATGTCAACAACATCTCAGTTCACTGCCAGGATTCCACTCATACTTTTCAATCAGCTGATAATCCTGTGTTTTGTACACAACGGCAAACAGTAGTTTGGCTGCCAACTCTATATTCTATATATAGACACTCTTGTCGGAAAACAGAAGGCACTAGGACCTCAGACTGGTCTTACACTTGAATGTACATATAACTTCTCCTGGGAGTTCTAACCACTGGGAGACTTGGTGTTAAACTCAATTATGAGCGCAGATTCCAGCTTACTCAGTCTACCTATTCTATTCCCTCCTCTGGGGTTACATGTTCCAATCCAAAAAATGTAAGGTACTTCCTGTTGATAAAATCAAAAGTGATTGGAAGCAGGATCATGTTTGTCAACATTTGTAATAGCTCTCATATGTTCCAATACCTTTTTTATGCATCGGGTGAAGAGTGCTCCCCTCATAGCACAGGCCAAATGGGCATTCCAATATGTACACCACACGGGTATTGCTTCATGTAATGAACTGAGTAATATGTTTCTGTTGGTTAGTCAGGGGTAGTGTTTCAGACCTAACATTAGAGGAGTACTCACATGCTTTATAAATATCACAGATATAGACAACCTTAATTTCCTTCACACTTGGTCAAACTACTGTCTGGGGTTTCACTTCACTTTTCACTAATGGATCTCCCAGGGATTTACGTCTGTGGTACATGATGTATCCTCTATAACTGGGGCACACTTTAAAAGGCTCTAGTTCTTCTCCAAATGGTTCTAACCCTACCAGACTCACTGTTAAAGGAAGTGATGAGTCTGCTTGAGTCACCATCATTATGTATTGTAATATAATGTAACATTCATTTAGATAGTGCTCTGTTACTCCATGGAATGTACTGGCCTCGGGTGTGGACTGTCCAAGGAATCTCACAATTAATCTTGATTAAAAAGCCAGGATTTTAGTTTCTTTCAGGACTGGGTACTTCAGAGAATTGGGGTGGTTACTGTCGACATGAAGCAAACTGTTCCTTGCTGTTGGCTTTCTGTTTAAAATTGTGAGGACCATGTTGTGCTTGATCATCGCCTCAACATCAAGAAGCACAATCATCTGTTCTGTGCGTAAGTTGCATGAAAATTCAAGATTAACAGTGTTGTGATTCAATTTTAATACAAAAGCTTTGGCCTGTTACTAACTCCCTTCCCATATGAGGAAAAGATTATCAATAAACCTTAACCATAGAACAACATATTTCATATCCTCCTAGAACTCAGCTGTGGTGGACACCTGTTCCTCCCACCAGACCATGTACAAGTTTGCATAGCTGGGGGTGAAACAAGTGTCCCTTGCAGTCCCCTGGAGTTGACAATACAAGGCTTGATTGAAGATGAAGATATTTTTCAGCAGACAGAACCACATAATTTCAAGGAGCATATGAGTATGAGCACTATAAAAAATGGCCCTGGCTCTGAAAAAGTGTTCACATGCGCTGAGACCATCCTTGTTTCTGAAACATGTATAAAGGGGTTTTACATCCAGTGTCATCAACAAATAGGCACGTTCCAATTCTATACCCACAATCCTCTTCAAAAAGTCTCTAGTATCAGCAATATAGGAGGGAAGAGAGCTCACAAAAGGGCAGAGGAAATGATCAACATATCTGGAGGTGTTCTCTAGGTGGCTGTCCCGAGAATAGACTGTAGGTCTTCCGGATGGGTTGATGAGGGATTTGTGCACCTTCCGAAGAAGATACAAATTAGGTAGACAGGATGATCATTCTGGAGGAAGCTATATTCTTCATCCTGGATAAGTTCCTTATCCTACCAATTCTTGAGTTTATCCCGAAAACATGTAATTCAGGATCACAATAGTATAGCAATTCACATAACCCAGCTGTCCACCAGCCTCACTCAAATACATTTCAACAGGCTGGATAACAACATTTGCACCCTTGTCAGAAGGATGAATAACAATGGTGTTGTGATTGGAAAGAGATTCTACTGCTTTTCTTTGGCACCAAGTGAAATTGGTTTTGGGTTTAAAGCTTGTAGGTATGTTCAAATCAAAATCAATGCTCTGCTCAAGCAACAGCTGATCAATGTCAGTAGCTTTAGATTGGTTCATCTGAATTTCAACTAAAACAGTCAAAAAGTCAATGTCACCAATTTTCAAATCCTCAAGTTTATGTGGGCTACGTTTGGTCACCCTAGTTGGGCCCAGCATTGCACTGGTCTTAAAAAACATTAATCATTTCAAACGTCTAATGAACTTGAATGAATCAATTCTAATAGTCAAATAATCAAAGGAGCCTATGGGTCAAAAAGGCAAACCATACCCAAGGATGTGTAGTTTAGTGGGAGTCAGAATTTAGTTTGAAAGGTTTATGATGGAGTTTTTACCTATATTCACTGTTTTGTGGACTGGGCTCCTCTGTGTGTTCCCATGGGAGTGTTGGCTGTTCCTCGGTTGTTTCTTTTTCTTCTTCTGCAGCCTTCTCCATGGCCCCTTGTGCTTCCTTGCTATGGTTGTGGATTTGCTCTCCATCCCCACCTCAGGAGAAGGTATTGGCATAAGAAAGTCTTAATTCTATTGTCACCTTCTGATGCTCTTTAATCTCCTGTCACAGAATTGTCAGAAATATTGGGGCAGCCTTACACAAGGCCTGTAATAGGTGCTCTGAGGGCCTCAGCGTCCCCAATGATTTGTTTACTTTTGATATAGATATAGTCCAATCTCTTGTTGAAAGTCTGCATCTGTCCCATCTGGTAATCTCCAAGGTCTCTTGAAAACTTGCTCAGCATTCTAAATTTAATCTCTTTCTCTAACTTGTCAAGGCATTGTTGCATCTTGAATTTGGTAATGAAGTCCTGTTCTTGTTGACCAGTACGCCAGTGCCTTCCTCATTGGGCAGCATGGAATGTTGCAGACTATTGGTGTTGCTTAATATATATATAAAGTGCACAGAGTCCTAAAACCAGCAAAAACAAAATCAGAAAAATGGAGAGAGGAAATAAAAACTTGGGAGTAGACCACCCTAAGGCTGTCAGGTCTAACGTGTGTCCCCCCCCCAGGTGAAAGTGGGGAGAGCTACCCAACCCCTTAGGAGCGCTCTTCACTAAGGCGGAAGAATCTAAAGAGACTGTTTGCATTGGCATGGGCAGTCCCCAGGCAATGCCCCACTGTAAAGTCCATTGCCTGTAGGGAGATGCCCATATCAAGAGTTTAGGATTTGCCTCCCTCATTTGAGTGACCTGTGGTCAGTCTGTACCCGGAAATGAGTCCCATACAGATATGGTCTCAGCTTCTTCAATGACCAGACCACAGCAACTGCTTCTTTTTAAATGGAACTCTAACGCTGTTACTGTGGAAGTAATCTCCTACTAATGAAGGCTACTAGTTGGTATAAGCCCTTGTCCTTGTCCTGTGCAAAAACTGCCCCAGGCTATACGGTGAAGCTTCCATCTGCACAACAAAATTCCTTGGAGTAATCAGGGGCCTTGAGTACAGGTACTGTGCACATGGCTTCCTTGAGGGAATCAAAGGCTTTCTGACAGGCCTCTGTCCAGATCACCAGCATGAGCTCCTTAATAAATGTCAGCTCAGTTAAGGGGGCACTAATGGTGCCATGGCCCTTAACAAATCTTCTGTAGTATCCAGTGAGGCCTAGAAACATTCTCTCTTCGACTTGGGTGTTAGGTGGTTGTCTGGCCATGATGGTTTCAACCTTGGCCTTGAGGGATTGCACCTTGCCACCACCTACCAGGTGTCCCAAATACACCACAGACCCCTGCCTAATCTGGCACCTGCTGACCTCGATTCTCAGGCCTGCCTGTTGTAGGGCCTGACGTACCTCTTGGAGGTGATGCAGGTCCTCCTCCCAGTGTCAGGAATCACCAAGGTGCCTCCTGCATTATATGTCAGCATCCCCAGGGATTAGGGTTAAATCATATCTCTGTTCCTGGTTAAACCTTCATGTTTCTAAGTAAACATAATGTGCTGTGTTACACAATTGGTTTTAGCAATGCTTGTTTACCAATGCTTGTTTGCTAATGTGAGCAGGTTTAGACATGTGCTTCTAATTGGATGTGGTGACTCATCCACATGTGGTAACTAAACTGCTTTCCTTATTGGCTATAAATAACAGAGTGAAGCATGCCTCCCTGCTTGGCTTTGTTTTGCTTCCTGATCTCAGCACCTGATTTGGCAGTCCAGCCCCTGCTGTCATCCTCGTATTCAGGACTTTTGAGGCAATTCGTTTCTCCGTTTCTGTATAAGCTGACACCAGTCATTCCTCCAGCACTCCGGAAAAGACTGCAGCTCAGTGACTAGTATTCTCCAGGGAGTTTGTTCTTTGAGCGCTGTGCTTTCCTAGAACAGCTGGTGTATTTCAGACCTCATATTTTGGCAGAGTGCTTATCTTGAAGAGAAAAATGCATTTCTGAACATTCTACATTATTATTACAGTTACTTGCCTAAATGTGCTTCAGGAAATCTGCTTGAGCTCAAGTACTACAAAAAGTGACAGTGCAATTTTAAAAGAGCATTTATCTGACTTTTCTTTCTCTAATAGCATAACTCTTGGATTTAAATTGTGTCATTCATTCCTGTGTGTCAGGTTTGAGGAATTTGCTTTTAAAGGGTTTTTCACACATACAGTGAAACCAAACTAAACTGTGCCACCCTAACTGTTTAAGCCCAGAGTGAACATTTGTATTTATTGGATTGTTTTTGTTCCTTTTAGTTTAACCCTATGCATGCAGGAAAGTTCTACGTGATATCATTAATACCCTTGTTTGCCTTTCTTGTGCATGATAAGTCCACCCACAGTTCTAATTGTAGTGTGCAACAGTTAATCTCTTTGAAGCCAGCCTGAGTGTCTCAGTACTTATTGTTATGGTACTCAGTTTGGGGTTTTGGTAATGGAGGGTTAGTAATTGTGCCAACAGTTATTATTATCCAAGAAAAGTGCTAGAGCATCCCGGTGTTCTTCTACCGCTCCTGTGCCCATATCAGAATGAGAGATTCAGTTTCAAGGAAGTTGAGTGCACTAACTCTACTATCACTCTGTCAACAACAACCTGCCCCCCGAAGATACAGGGTGCCTGGCTGGACCGGCAAGATGTGGCAGTGTTTGTCCTTTCTCTTCTACTCCCCCTTTCCTATTGGGACACCTGCCGGGGTTTCTGTGTCCACCAGGAAGTGCTGAGAGGTGTTCCCGGAGGTCGGGGGGGCATACCATCACTCCTGCAGACATCCTGCTTTTCAGATGAGTGGCCCCGTCTCGTCACCCAGATGGCACTGTAGACAGCAATGTCATCTAAGTAGGCTGCACAAAAAGTCTCCTTGCCATCCAGGACCCTAGTAACCAAGCTTTGGAAGCTAGCAGGGGCATTCTTCAAACCAAAGAGTATCACCCACAAGTAGTAATGGAGGTTAAGATGGCTGACCTCCCATTTTCTGCCTCAGTCAAGGTGATCTGCCAGCACCCTGATGTTAAATCAAAGGTACTGAGGAATTTGGCTGTGCCTAACCTGTCAAGGATCTCATCAGCTATGGGGAATGAAGTGTGCATCAATCTTGGTGATGGAATTGAGGCCCGTGTAGTCTGCTAGCACAGGTGTTTTAATTAGAAATGTATTAATGAGTGTTTACGTATTTTGAAAAATTACTTATGTAGAAAATGAATAACGTAGAAAAATAATGCACGCATTTGAAAATGTGACCTCGAAGAATGGCCATCAGTGTTCACAAAATTGATGATTAATACTTTTGAAATATTGAAAATGCATTAGACTAATGTCATGTCATGATAAGTGTTATGAAGTGTGCTCTAGCTTTATTAATTGTAGGCCTTAACTTAGCGAGTGTCTTGGCCTATTTTGCCAGGCCTCATGCATGTATTTCTTAGCAGTTAATAAGAATGTTGACCGGGTGAATTCAACTGATAAATGTCCATTGTCTTGTTAAAAGTGCTTAACAGAAGCTTTTCGTGAGAACCGACTGCAAGGAGATGATGTTCCCGCTGGTGTAACAACTTATGTGTAATGTGTGTGAGACATACTTTCCCAGAACGAGAAAAATGAAGATACTGACTGAAGCTGAAGATGCAACAATATGGTTACCTGACGAGCCGGATGATGAGAACATCGTAAGGCTGACCAATCAACTGCATGAAAAGAGTTAAATATTAGAATTCATAGATTTGGTATAGGAATATTATTGGATAAAGTATAAACGTACAATTAACTGACCAATAGGGAATTAGGGGATAGTTTAGGTGACTTTGATAGAACAACGCAATAGAGGAGAATTATTCAGAATTACTATGACTTTGAGAGAAAAAGAGACTTTAGGAGAGATTCAAGATTCATTCTGTCATTGGGCTCATTCTCTCTGACTGAGAGCCTGATGTTTTGCTGATTGATTGATGACCTGAGGACGAAGACTGATTCTGCTTTGCTGACCCATACCGAGAATAAGTAGATATGATGACATGTGACTATTATGCATTTTATGCCTTTTCTTTCTAGGTACCAACTGCACTGTATGACAGATCCATAGTTAGATGTTTTCCAAATTCGTGTTTCTAAATTGTTTTGTATCAATCCCAACATGCTGATGCTAATTTGACATTAGTTAAGGGCCCTCACAAATGACTGACAAGTACAGAGACTAATGATTGATAAATTACCTTACTGAATTCCATGTACGTTATAACTTTGTCACAGTTGACTTTGCTATGGATTTGCACTGTAGCTCTAGAATGTGTTGTGATTCAAGCTTTGATTAGATTGCATTTCTTCTCTGCTTTGGACAACCAGTATTATTTTAACATGTGTTTCATTTGATTTTGAGATTAATCTACATGACCTCAGCATTGTTAGTATCAGGGAAGTAAACTTACTAAACTTTACTAAAAGTGTGGTTATTCATGGCTGAAAGGATCATGGTGCGTGATGGTTACTGACTCCATTGATTATTGATTGTTGTGTATTGATTATTGATTTATATACGGGATCTATGGTAAGAACTTCTTAATACGAGTGAAAAGGTTCATCAACCTATTTGTGTCCCCTTGTAAGTTTACTTATTAAGATCTGACACGCTAACAAGTCCATACAGAAATGGAGTTCTAGTGTGGCACCTGGTGGGGTGGCCTTTGGTACCAACACCAAGGGGCTCTGCCAGGGAATGCTAGAGGGCTCAATCACCCCTAAGGCTAGCATCTGGAAGACATCCTCCTGGATGCTGGCTCTCACCCTTTCAGACAACCTGTACATTTTATTATTTAAAGGGGTACTGTCTCCTGTGTCAACATCATGGACACACAGATGTGTAAGTCCAGGGGTTCATGGGAACAGTGAAGCAATCTGTCCCAGCAACTGGTAAAATCAACCTTGCTGCTCTGGGTCAGGGTGCCAGAGAGGTTGACACCCTCCACTGACCCATTGTGTTCCTGTGCAAAGAAGAGGTCAGGAAGAGGTTCACTCTCTTCCTCCATATCCTCATCTGCCACAATGAACATGCTCACTTTGGACCTCTCAAAGTGAGGCTTCAGTCTGTTGATGTGAAGTTGATTTTATGTGGACCAGTCCAGTGGTCATGGAGAGCTCTGGGATCTACTGGATCCATGATCCACACTGTTTGGCCAGGTTGATACTCTACCAGAGTGGTCTTCTGGTCAAATCAGTATCTCATTACATCCTGGCTGGCCTCAGGGACTGGTTTCCTGCATCCCTTGCCCTCTCCTCAGGAGCTGTCTGGGCCATTGTTCCAGGCTCTAGGCACCCTTGACTCCCTTCCTGGGCAGCCATGGGACATATGATTATACAGCCCCACAATCCCACAATGTTAAAGTGAGACCAGAGCTCTACCTCTGTTCAGGTAGTGTGTTCCAGGCCATTGCTTAACAGACAATCTACAGTCATAGGAGGGCTTACAGGAACTTTCAGAATACTAGAGACCCCCCCCCCCACTCGAAGAGGTTCAGAGCCACTGGTAGATGGCTCTCACAATTGTCAGTGACTCTGACTTGGTGGAATGTGTTCGGTAGGACCTGCTCTACTGACACCAGCTGACACTTAACAGAGGTCATGCTGGCTCCTATGTAATGCAGAGCCTTCATCCATTGCCCATTAATGGGTCCACTACCTATACTTAGAAGTATTAGCAGGCATGTGGTCTTTTGACACTATTTCTGCATTCCCCTAGGGGTATCCCTGTCTGTTCCCCAAAATTAAATGGGACTATCTACTCCCCGGGTGTTACACTAGCCAACTCAGTTGCATGCCTTCCAGTGGGAGGCTGTGCCCCATTAGGAAATTTGAGGTCACCCATAAAGTGATCATACATGGAACACTCTGTACATTGGGGTACAAACCTCACTGTCTTATGGTCAAAGAACCCTTTATTTTTAAGATCAGACTGGTTACCCCTACTCACTTGGGAACTATTTTGGGGGCCTTTAGAGATCTCCTTATTTTTGTTATTCTCACCCTCTTTGTTCTGATGGGAACCCTGACCACATTTGTGGGTTTCTCCACTAGATACATTTTTAGACATTTTGGTACTAGCCCAATGTTCCGCTTCCTCAGCAAGCTTCCTGGGATCAGTCAGCTTACTATCAACTAGGTGCAGGTACAACTCTGTAAAACAGGTACTGAGCATGTGCTCTCTTGAAATTAAATTGTGTAATCTACCCAGGATTGGTTGGGGAACTTCTGGCAGTCCCTGAATTGTTAGTGATACTTCTCAGGGGTCAGTCTAAATTTGGCAATCAAAATGTTTTTTATAGGAGTATGATTGGTCTGGCCCCCAACCTCTAATATTAGAAGTGTGTCCCTCCCAAGTATTGGCATGTGTTTTTACAGACCCACCCCAGTGCTCTTCAGGAACTCTATGTACCCTCAGTTCAACTTCATAAGCAGAAAACCACTTATCATTGTAATCTCTTACCACATAACTGGGCACCGAATCCTATGGGTATATAAACCTTCTTGTCTCTATCAGGTACTGTGTGTATGCTGCCACCATCACTGCTGGACTCAGACTGTCTAGTCCTGAGGTCCAGCTCTTTAGACTCAATTCATGAGCCAGAAGTATAGTCTTTTCTGCTAAGGCTGTTTCAGCTTCAGCTCGCTTGGCTTTCATTTTAGCCTTCCTCTCCTCTGCCTCCGTTTAAAATTTTGCCATCTGCAGCTTGAATTCTCTCTCCTCTCTCCTTTCCTCTGGGGACAAGCCATGGCTAGAGACACTGCTTCCTGCCCTCACAGACAGCACAAATCCAGTGATGTCCTTCTCAACTGCTTCAGGTAGCTTCTCGGAAGAGCCATTCACAGGCTCTTGGGAGCCCCATCCCACAGTGTCATTTTAAAATCCACCTTCTTGGTGGCTCCTCAGATAGGTACCCCATCCCTTTGCAATCATTTTTCAACTGGTTAACTGTATATTTCTCTAACTTAGCCAGCTCAAACCAGTCAGAGACATGATGTATACCATGTATTAAAAATGCAGAGCAAGCAAAGTTGCAGAAGAAGAAAAACATTCTAAATGATCTTTAAATGTGGGTAGGTAGTGTACACGTAGTTATTGTATGGCACTGCACAAACACAAGTCCTATCCTCACAGATGATCACCAATGTTAGAAATTGGGTCTTTAGTTGTAAGAGATATGCACCCTGTCCAAGTAGGGACCACAATCCTAGTCAGGGTAAGTAACAACACAACCTAAATTATCCTTTGCTCACTGTCTGTTAGCTTGGCACAAGAGCAGACGGGCTTAACTTAGAAGGCAATGTGTAAAGTATTTGTGCAATACCTCATACTGTAACACAGTGAAAACACCCCAACAAGTACTCCTCAACAGTTTAGGAAAATAGATATTATTGTTCAGAATAGAACAAGACCAAAAACAACAAAAAATCCAATATGCACAAGTTAAGAGAATCCAATATGCACAGGTCAAGATATCACAGGTTAAGTAAGTCTGAATCCATAGGAATCAATGGATGTATTTCTTTAGCACAAAGTACATGGAATGCATAAAAAATAACGACGCTGCGGGTGGATGAAGAGCTGGGGCATCAGAAAGTAAAGCAATGCATCAATTTTTCCAGTGTGGCAGAGGTGGTGCATTGATTATTTCCTCGCAGGCAAGATGATGCATTGATTTCCAGGTACGCAGCCGCGGTTCCCTACTGCGGTGTGGAGTTTGATGACAAATTGATGCCCAGGGAAGATGTGTGGAACCTCCCAATGTTCTGTGAGGATGATACAGGTGCACCATCAATTCTGTAGGTACTGCAGTGATTATTCAGTCGCGAGACAGGCGCTGCGCTGATTGTGCAGGCATCGCATCACTTTTTCTGGCCTAGTAGATTTTTTTCCTTAGGTAAAGTCTTTGATGGCCATGAGACTTCTTAGCAGAAGGCAAGCTGACAAGCCCTTGTAGATCACTTGCGAGGGGGAGGCAAAGTCCTTCCAGCAGAGTCAGGGAGCAGCAGGCAGCAGGCAGCGGCACAACAAACAGGAGAGCAGTGCTTCCAGAAAAGCAGTCTGAATGAGTTCTTTGGGCAGCACTGCGGTCCTTCTGACAGAGTCCAGTGGTTGTCCAGAAGTGTCTAAATTGAAGGGCTCACAGACCCAGTATATATACCATAATGTGCCTTTGACATGGATGAGTCTTCAAAGAGTGTTTTTCAAGTGCACCGGTTCCCCTTTCAACCCAGTCTTGTCTGCCAGGAGATCTGTGGGGTGGGGGGTATCAGTCCTTTCTGTGGGGTCAGGCCACTAGCTTTGATGTGTAAGTGAGATTCCCTCCACTCTCCTGCTGAGGAAGACCCATCAGTATGCAGATGAATTCAGATGCAGCTGAGTGTCCTGTGTTTATGGCTGTCTGGGTGTAGTGCACAAGAGAAGCTCTGAACCAGCACAGACCAGGCATGGATTGAAGACAGGCGGTATGGCACATAGAGCACTACGTACAGCGAAATGCCTACTTTCTAAAAGTGGCATTTCTAATATAGTAATGGTAAATCTAACTTCACCAGTAAGCAGAATTTCTAACATCATGCCAACCATACCAAACATGACAATGCCACTCCTTTTTGATCAGAAATTACCACTTAAAAGTATATTAAGGAATTCCTAATGCCGGCCTATGAGAGGAGCAGGCTTCACAATAGAGAAAAACGACTTTGGGTGTTTTTCAATATAGGACATGTAAAACTTTCAAATACATATGCTGCTTTTCTTTACATAGTAGCCTGCCCTATGGATTAGCTAGGGCCTACCTTAGAGGTAACTTATATGTAAGAAAAGGTAAATTTAAGGCTTGTCCAGTAGTTTGAAGTGCCATGTCAAAGCGGCAGTAAAACTGCACACACAGGCCATGCACTGGCCGGCCTGAGACACAGTTAAGGGCTCCTTATGTGGGTGGCACAATCAATGCTGCAGGCCCACTAGTGGCATTTAATTTACAAGTCCTGGGCACCTCTAGTGTACTTTACTAGGGACTAAAAGGTAAATTAAATATGCCAATTTGGTAGGAGCCAATGTTACCAGGTTTAGGGGAGAGAAAACATGCACTTTAGCACTGGTCAGTAGTGGTAAAGTGTGCAGAGTCCTAAAACCGGCAAAAACAAGATGAGAAAAATGGAGGGAGGCAGGCAGAAAAGTGTGGGAAAACCACTATATGGCTGTCAGGTCTAACAATATATATATATACTTATATTTATCACTCATGCACCGTTTTCTCATCAGTAATTTTACTGCAAATATTACAGTGATATTGCCAATGATATCCTAGATGATGTGAGTGATGTAATATCTGGGGTATTTAGCAGTGCATGATGAAGGCGCCAATTATCGTTACCTTAGGGCATGAGTTATAGTTACTTAAAATAACTTTAACAGTTAAATGTCTATGGTTTTGTGCATGTAAGATCTGAACCTAACTATAACGTCCCTAAAACCTTTTGAGGCAGATTTAAGTAAAGTGACACTGACCCCAGTGCATTCCCACTCCTCTTGCACCCCTTAGCCACCCCACTGCCACCATGTTTGCACTGCTTTTAAAATACGGCGCACCATTGTGCAGGGTAGGGGGCAATAGTACCCATTTTAATGCCTCTTCTGAGCAGGCGTTAAAAAAGACTAGAAAATGGTGCAAAGAAATCTTTTTGATTTCTTTGTGCCATTTATTTGGCCCCCCTAACGGGGGAACACTCCCCTTTCATACACTGGGCCTGTTGCAGGCATAATGTGGCACAAGGTGTTACAAAGTGGCACAATGCATGCATTGCACCACTTTGTAAATCTGGCAAGATGACTTTGGCCTCATTGGGCCACATTAGTGTGAAACAAATTATGCTAATGTGGTGCAAGGGGGCACTAGCCCCTCTTAAATCTGGGCTGTGTTTCTTTTGCGTTTTTCTAAGGTTTTTAAATTTTATTTCCTAAGTGAACCGTTCCTGTAAGCTTTGTTTTTCAGTGAATTTCTTGTTGTTTTTTTTTTAACGTTAAGTAAAATGCCCATTGCAGTGCACAGTGGGGGTGCACTTAAGGTCTCGCCTGGCTTTGTGCTGCCCACCCAAGCTTGCCGCTCCTGCCCCCACTTCCTCCTTGCCAAACATTGCCTTAGTTTATGCCCCTGCTGCCTCATAACAACCCTGTGTGGCTGTTGTTCTGCCACTGCCCTTACAGCCTGCCCTGAACCGTTAGGGCCATAGTTATACTTTTTGACGCAAAACTGCGCTAACGCAGTTTTGCGTCAAAAAAATTAGCGCCGGCTAACGCCATGCGGGTGCCGTATTTAATCAATGATGTTAGCCCGCGTTAGCCGGCGGCGCTGCCTGGTGTGCGTGGAAAAAAACGACGTACACCAGGCAGCGCCGGCGTAGGGGGATATGGAGCTTGGGCGTCAAAAAATGGGGCAAGTCAGGCTGAGGCAAATTTTTCGCCTCAACCCGATTTGCGCCATTTTTTTCGACTCCCACCCCCATAGAAATGACTCCTGTCTTAGCAAAGACAGGAGTCATGCACCCTTGCCCAATGGCCATGCCCAGGGGACTTCTGTCCCCTAGGCATGGTCATTGGGCATAGTGGCATGTAGGGGGGCACAAATCAGGCCCCCCTATGCCACAAACAAAATAAAAAAAAATACTTACCGGAACTTACCTTAATGTCCCTGGGATGGGTCCCTCCAGCCTTGGGTGTCCTCCTGGGGTGGGCAAGGGTGACAAGGGGTGTCCCTGGGGGCATGGGAGGGCACCTCTGGGCTCCTTCCGAGCCCACAGGTCCCTTAACGCCTGCCTGGTCCAGGCGCTAAAAAACGACGCAAAATCGGCCGTACGTCTTTTTTTTGACCCGCCCACTCCCGGGCGTGAATTTTGCCCGGGAGTGTAAATACGGCGCACATGCCTCGGAGTCAATTTTTTAGACGGGAACGCCTACCTTGCATATCATTAACGCAAAGTAGGTGTCCACGCAAAAAAATGACGCAAACTCCATGGACTTTGGCGCTAGACGCGTCTAACGCCAAAGTATAAATATGGAGTTAGTTTTGCGTCGGAATTGCGTAAAAAAAAACGACGCAATTCCGGCGCAAACAGAGTATAAATATGCCCCTTTGTTTGCTGCCCCATCTACCTCCTCCGTACTCTCTCTTGTCTGAATCAATGAAAAAGCCCCTCCATCCTGCCCTGCCAGGTCTGATGCACTGCTACTGCCCTCTATTTAGCTTTGTGTCCCTGCCCACTTCTCCTGCCCTTTGTTGCCAAATTCTATGCCCCATCATTGCCCCTCTGCTTAGCCTCTGTGCTTAGCTTGCTGCCCCATCCTCCTTCCCTTGCCCTCGATGTATGTGTACATGCCCAGCTCTCTCCTTTTTGCCCACCATGTTCCATAGAACTGCCACTGCTCCTCCAATCTACTCTGGGTGTTCTGTTGAACTGCCTTTCCCCGCCCACCTGCCTAGCATGGTCAGATGGCTTCCACCTGTCCCTGCCACCTCTACCCTGCCTGTCTGAGTTCTATGCCCCTTGCCCCTCTCTTCTGTACTTCATGGTCCATTTTACTGCAACTCTCTTCTCCCCTCCATGCTCTGTTGTGTTGCAACTGCTCCTCTTGCCTGCCCTGCGTGTTCTGTTGTGAACTCAGTTACCCTTCCCTGCACTCTCTTGTCTGTGTCCAGACCCTATTCTACCGTTCTGTCCTCAATAGTCCTTGTGCATGCTCCTAACCTGCTCCCTCTTGCCCACAATAACCGCTATTGTGCTACTACCCCTCCTGCTTGCCATGCATGGTATTCTGTGCTGCCACAGCCCCTCCCACCTGCCCTGTGTTGTCAGCTTGCTGTCCCTGACCCCTGATCCCTCTCACCTTCCCTCTGTTGTCTGAGTGTCTGCTATTATAGTCTCTCTGTTGCCTTCCAAGGTGTGTTGTACTTTGAGTGGCCATCCCACCTGCCCTTCATGGTCAGTTGGCTGTTCCTGTCCCTTTGCCCCTTGCCCTCCATTTTCCATGGGCAGGCCCCTATCCCCTCTGTCCTGCCTTGTCTGGTCCATTGCTGTGCCCCTGCCTCCTCCCTTCATCATTCATTATGCTAAAGCTGTCACTCCTGTCTATCCGGTATGTTCAGCTTGCTGCCCTTGCCTCTTTCCCCTCTGCTCTTTGATGTCCATGTGCATGACCCTGTCCCCTCTCTATTGTTTTCCATGGTCTGCTGTACTGCATTATCATCCCGCTTGCCCTGGGTGGTATATTGTGCAGCTGCAACCCCTGACACCTGCCTTGTATGGCTAGTTTGGTAACCCCTGCCAAACTCCCTCCAATCTCCCTCCTGGTCTCTGTTATCCAAGTCCATGTCCCTATTCCAATCCTCTTGCTCTTTGTGATTCAATATCCCATAGTTGTCAGCACTTTGATCTTGGTAAGAGGGACATTTTGAAAAAGAAACCTGGAGAACTGATTTTCCCAATTGACTTACATTGAAAAAGAGGAGATTTTAGGAAGGAGACTGATAAAATAAAGCCCTTTTGCACTGAAGAACATGGCAAGTCTCTTGAATGGTTTGGGTCTGTTGGCATGTATGGTTGTACTGCTACTTCCTCTTCCTTCTGCCCTCAATGGTATGTTATACTGCGCAGCCTCTCTTGCCTATCCTGCATGGGTGTTTTATTGCCCCTGAACCTCTTTCTCCTGCCCTCCATGGTCCATTTGGTACCATTGCCTCTCCCACCTGCCCATCGTGTTCAACTTGTTTCTCTACATCAATTATCAGAGTCCATGCCCCTGACTTCTGCCTCCCCACAGTACTCTAATGAACAACTAGATTGCTTGCATCCTATATTTATTACAAAAGTGACATCATCTTGATGTATTCAAAACTGTAATATTTCAAACATTTCTTCTAGAAAATATAAAAATTAAAGGGTCTTAGTTTCATAGAAACTATGGTTGGGGCTCTAAAAATCTAAAATGAGGACATATTGTTTGAGTTCCTAAATAGTGACAAAGTACTTTTAAGTTATTTGCTATCCTTATGTTTTTTATCCAGTTGATCACTTGATTATATGTTTCACTTAAGGGAGAGGATGTGGTGTTCAGGCCAGAGCGGCAGACCAGGTTCAAGTTTCAGTGTCAGCTCGACATCCTGTGATTCTGGGCAGATCACTTAGGACCTGATTTAAAAAAAAGTTGTGCTCATCTAGTGCAGTGACATTTTTTTTGCGCCCTTTACTGCCCCCCTAACACCACCATGTGCATTCCATATCTAAGATACAGCGCACCATGGTGGTAGTTAGGGGAACTAGCATCAAAATGTTTGACGCTAGTTCAGAGCTTTCCAGGATTTTAACTCTAAACCTGCAAAGCCCGTTGTAATCAATGGTGTGCCTTCCTTTAATGCCGCTCTGAGCAGACATTAAAAGTTCTGAAAAAAATGATGCAAATAAATCTATTAGAATTCTTTACTCCAGTATATCGGCCCCCTAAAGGGGGAATGCCCCCTTTACATACATTATGGTTGGCGTAGGCATAATGTGGTGCAAAGTGTTACAAAGTGGCGTAAAGCATGCATTGTACCACTCTGTAAATTTCACGCAGCGATTATGGCCCTGTTGGGCCACTTTACATAAAACAAAATTACACTAATGTGGCGCTAGTAGGTGCTAGGGGCTTTCAAATCAACCCCTTAATCTCCCCATGCCTAAAACCAAAATGAATACGCCCTTGTGTAGTATAAATGATGTGCACGTGAAGCACTCCAGTACTTCGTGTCAAGTCTGCGCTATATAAAACTGCAAAAAAACACATATTAACTGTTTTGCACACTACTATCATTGGGCTATTCCTGGAATACATTTGGGTGATATTTGTTGTACATTTGGGCTCTAGACCTATGTGTTATGAAGCTGCCTAATCACACATTTGCTGCAGTATGCTCATTAGAAAATTCTTTCAGTTTTTAACTTCGATTCCATCAAGATGGTGTTCAGATGTGTCATACTTTTGGCAGAAATTCAGAATCTTAACACTTTAGTTGCTCATTAGAACATTATAGTAAAGCCAGTGATAACCAGGGAATTAAATGACAGTCTGCTGCTAGTGTTGAAAGTGCATGTTTCAGTCTGCTTGTCAGAATGTTCTCATAAAATAGAAGAGGAAGATATCTGAGAACTCATTTAAAACGTGTCATATTTTTTATTTGTATCAGCACTAAACTTAATTTCTGTGACAAATGGAGCCTACAAATGTTGTTCCTTTCTGAATTAAATGATTTAGGTTTTAACAGTTTGATTCAATCAAAATGGCTTTAGGTGTGCCACACTTTTGCCATAAGAAAGACTGCTAGCACTCTGGTTGTTCTTCAGAAGACTCTGGAGGCTGCAGTAGATCTCAAGGGAATCAACTGACATGCTGCTCCTATTGGAAGTACATGTTTTACTGAGAATGTCTTACTTCCTTCTCATATGGCTGAGAAAGATAGTGTGAATTTACAGAAAATATGCTCTCATTTTAGCTTCTGGAGCAGATTGCATAACCTCTATGGGAAAATCATGAGAAAACTGTTATCTCTCAAACCTGATTCATAAAATCCCCACATGGTAACATCGCCTTAGAACACACTACAATTCCTAAAATTAGTATGGTATCATCAACAAAAGATCTATATTGTAACTGAAATTTATTACCCTTTATACGTTCCCTTTTTTGTGACCTTCAAGACCTGCCAATCACTACAATGCATTTCAATTGGATGCTATTGTGTATATTGGGCCCAAGATGGCTGCCATCACTTTTTGTTTGAAGTGCTGACAGCCAATCAGATCTTACCATGAGAATTGTGTTTAGGCTCCGCCCAGTAACATACATTTGGATTTCCTTTAATATCTTGAAAACTATTGAATGGATTTACATCAAATAAAAGAAAGCGTGATCTCCAGACAGACCAAAAGCTACCTTTCAGCCAAATTTGGTGGAATTCTGTCCATTGGTTTGGGCTGCAGGCGTGGCTGAAGACTATGTGGGAATTAACATGGGATACACACATTTCTTTTTACCCCCTTCTTTTTCTCAGCCCCTGCTTGATTGATCATCCTGAAACGTTCCGTGCACATCAAGACTCTGGAGAACACTTAAGATTCAGCAAATGGTGCCAAAGATATAGGCAAGTCAAAAAACGCTTTTCTATGGAGACTAGGGGCCAGATGTACTAAGCTTCTTTCTATACACAAACGACCTGCAAAATAGGTTTGCGAGTCAGTATTAGTAAGGGGCGTGTCAAGGATGTCACTATCTAATAGCGAGTCACAAGGGGATATAAGAATGTTTTGTGACTGGAAATGCAGCTGCAAAACAGTTGCAGTTACCACCAACTTCAAGTTGGTGGTAACCCATTCGCAAACGGGAAGGGGTCCCCAAGGGGCACTTCCCCTTTGTGAATGGGGGTGCAAACCTTTTTTAAGAGCAGGCAGTGGTTTTTTTTGTTACACATCCCGTTTTCCTTTAAACACACTGTTGTACGTAGCATTTTCCGATTTCCTAATAGTGAATCACAAAAATTCACTATTAGGAAATCACAAACTTGCTTTCTCATACATCTGGCCCTAGGTCCTAAGTACAACTTCTTACTGGTGACTGCCAGTAGGTAATTAATGTCCCAGTGCTGCAGATCAATGTATGTTCTCAATCTGCAATGTTTTTGAAAATGATCTGCATGCTTTCTGCATGGTGAGTTTATTTAACCAATTGCTATTTAACATTGCATTTGATGCAAAGGTCAGAGAAGAGAGTACTCCAAGACCTGAACATTGAGATGTATGCAAGTGGTCACCTGAAAGCTGCAGAGGGTTCAGAAAACAAAGGCGGATCATTCTCTCTGAGCAAATTGCCTCAGGGGATACTACTGATGATGCTTGACACTTAAAAGTAAGTTGGTTAAAAAGCTGAGTCAGCACCTTTAACCTCCTACTTGCAAAAGGTGCATACATTTGTTTTCTGTTACCTACACCACAGTGCCCACTTAACAGACAGTCCTTTTTGAGGGTTTTAGACAGTAACTGTCTCAGCATTGTCCTGAACAGTACTCACTACACTCAATGGCACTATGAAGGGGCGGACACATTTTGGCTATATTAGGATGAAATAAGGGTTTTAATGACTATTTCATGCTAGGGCAGTCTTTTTTCTTATGATTTCTTTTTTATTTTGTAAAAATAATAAACACAACGACAACCAAAACCCTATGTCAGCACTTTTGTATCATGCAGGACACCACAACAATATGCTTGATGAACCCCTCCACTCTTCAGACCTCCCCTCACAGACAAATGACATACTGCATCCACAATGCACCAGAACCAACAGACCATCATTCATCATCTATGGGTCATCAAGTAGGACCTTGTAGCTCCACTCCATCCGCCAATTTTTCTCACTCTCGGGGGCATCCCCTACCCTTATAGACCTGGTGTACTGCTGCTTTACCAGGGCAGTCCTAATAAAAAGTATAGGGCTTACCCCTTATGCAATTTTATCACCTGGCAACCAAACAAAGTGGCAAAAAGCACTTTGAAAATAGACAGGATGCATCAGAAACAAGCAAACATTATTCTTTAAGATCTAAAGGTATGCCATCTTTGAAGAGGATGCCATGATGAAACATGCCACCATGTGTGAGTGGCACTAGCATACTTTATTAAACAGATTCCCTGGGATTTTACGGCATGGGTTAGCTAATTTTGCGGCACAGATATGGACATTTTGTGAACAAATATGGAAATTTTATTTTGATATTTGCATTTATTTTTATCAGGTTTTGGGCATCTTGATAAAAATAAATGCCCTTTGGGCCAGCCATGTTCCCCGTGGGCCCTAATCATTAAAAAAAAAAAATGCCCCCCTGGGCCCACTGCGTGCCAGTTGCAAAATCCTGAAGGGTCTCTTAGATGTTCATGTGTCTCCAGCCCCAAGCCTCTTACCCTAGCTGCACAGTAGAAACACATTATCTTAAAAGGCAGACACTGGCAGTTTTCCCTCTCAGTCCATTTCCACAGAATTTAACTGTGAACAAGACTCAACTGGTGAGACTCATTCACACTCCAACTCCAAAAACTGGACAGTTAAAAGTGAAAAATCCAGGGGTATTAAAAACATGGGACCTACTCTGCTATCATAACCAGCTACAGAGTGAAGCTGTGTGGGAGAGAATGCTTCCAGGGTGTGCATTGCAGCAGCAGGCATGGGAAGGAGCAAACTTACAGTGACAGGAACACTGTATGCTCCCCACGATACAAATTTTGCTTTGTGACGTATTTTCTTTCAGTATTGTACTCTCTGGTATATAACAACATCAGTTTGAGTATGTGCAGGCATGGTGCCTACAATCCCTGTCAAGCCTAATTCTATGCATTTGCAGACACTACCAAGAATTCACAGAGGAAATTCTACCACAAATGCAGGACCTCTGGAATTATGCGGCAGGGGAAAGTCAAATTATGTGACATAGTTGAGTAAATTATGCGACAAGAAAACGCAAATTATGCTAAATTATGCAGCATACTTTATGATAGCATTACTTTGTTATTTTGCCATTTTTAAGCTTGTTAACACTGTCTAGGCATTAAGGGTACCTCTTGTAGGAGGCTGGCCTGGCTTGTAGTGGGTACCAAGGGGTACTTACACTCTGTACCAGGTCCAGTTATCCCTTATTAGTGTAGAAGAGGTGTTTCTAGCAGATTAGGCTGATAGAAGGTAGCTATAGCAGAGGAGCTTAGGCTGAACTAGGAGACATGCAAAGCTCCTACTATACCACTAGTGTCACATGCACAATATCATAAGAAAACACAATACACAGATATACTAAAAATAAAGGTACTTTATTTTTTATGACAATATGCCAAAAGTATCTCACTGAGTACCCTCAGTATGAGGATAAGTTATATACACAAAATATATGTACACAATGCAAAAAATATGCAGTAATAGAAAAAGGAATTAATGCAAGCAGTGTAAAGTTACAATAGATTGCAATAGGAGCACATAGGTATAGGGGCAACACAAACCATATACTCCAAAAGTGGAATGCGAACCACGAATGGACCCCAAACCTATGTGAGCTTGTAGAGGGTCGCTGGGACTGTAAGAAAACAGTGAGGGTTAGAAAAATAGCCCACCCCAAGACCCTGTAAGGTAGGTGTAAAGTGCACCTACAACCCCCAGAGAGCACAGAAGATGTGATAGGGGGATTCTGCAAGGAAAACCAACACCAGCAAAGCAACAACAGTGGAGTTCCGGACCTGAGTACCTGTGAAACAAGGGGACCAAGTCCAAGAGTCGTGACAGTGTTGAGAGTGGGCAGATGCCCAGGAAATGCCAGCTGAGGGTGCAAAGGAGCTGCCACCTGATGGAAGAAGCTTGGTGTTTTGCAAGAACTGAGAGGACTAGGAACTTCCCCTTTGGAGGATAGATGTCCCACGTCGTGAAGAAGCTTGCAGAGGTGTTCCCACGCAGAAAGACTGCAAACAAGCCTTGCTAGCTGCAAGGGTCACGGTTAGGGTTTTTGGATGCTGCTGTGGCCCAGGAGGGACCAGGATGTTGCCACTTGGATGAGGAGACAGAAGGGGTACCCAGCAAGTCAGGGAGCCCTCACACAAGCAGGCAGCACCCGCAGAAGTACCAGAAAAGGCACTTTGAAGAGGAGTGAACCAGAGTCCACCCGAAGTCAGAAAAGGGAGTCCCACGATGCCGGAGGACAACTCAGAAGGTTGTGCACTGCAGGTTAGAGTGTCAGGGACCCAGGCTTGGCTGTGCATGAAGGAAATCCTGGAAGAGTACACAGGAGCCGAAGCAGCTGCAAATCACGCGGTACCCAGCAATGCAGTCTAGCGTGAGAGGCAAGGACTTACCTCCACCAAACTTGGTCTGAAGAGTCACTGGACTGTGGGATTCACTTGGACAGAGTTGCTGAGTTCCAGGGACCATGCTCATTGTGCTGAGAGGGGACCCAGAGGACCGGTGATGCAGTCTTTTGCTGCCTTCGGTTGCAGGGGGAAGATTCCATCGACCCACTGGAGATTTCTTCAGAGCTCCTGGTGCAAGAAGGAGGCAGGCTACCCCCAGAGCATGCACCACCAGGAAACAGGCGAGAAAGCCGGCAGGATGAAGCGATACAAGGTTGCAGTAGTCGTCTTTGCTACTTATTTAACCACTTAGGTTCTGGTTAGCAGAGCCTCAGTGAGACAGTTAGGCATCACACAGGGAACACATACATATAGGCCACAAACTTATGAGCACTGGGGTCCTGGCTAGCAGGGTCCCAGTGACACATAACAAACATACTGACTACATAGGGCTTTCACTATGAGCAATGGGCCTCGGCTAGCAGGATCCCAGTGAGACAGTGAAAACACCCTGACATATACTCACAAACAGGCCAAAAGTGAGGGTAACAAGGCTAGAAAGAGGCTACTTTCTCACAACTCTGCAGCACCAAATTAACACCCAAATATAGCAATAAGCTGCAGAAAGTTGACCGGTCAACCTTTGCAAGGAGCCTTCAATTTTACAACAACATGTGTCTCTGCATGTTTACTAACTTTGGAACTGTTTGAGCTAGAAGCATTTTTTTGTTAGAAACTGCAGATTATTTGGCAGATGATGGCTCATGTGGCAAATCTAAAATAATGCGAAAATCGCCACGGGTGCACACTCACATAATTCTAATGACCCTTCACATCTGTATGGCTTCTTTGCATTGCAACACATTAGTGTACTTGAAATCACACCAAGCTTGACTGGTTCACCTTACTGGCAGTGCACTGCACAAACAGTAGTACGCCTTGACATAATCAATCACACATCTGCCCCACAGGCTTGATGACAAAAAAAACTAAGAAACACAGCTCTAGCCAGCTAGCCCGAGGATCTACGACTGAATTCTTTGGTGAAAAACTCAGGTCCTCAAAATCACACAGGTGAAGGCAGATACAGTTTTCAGTGTGCCTATGCAATACCTGGATTATTGGTGGCAGGATGGTCCATGTCCATACAGCTTTTAAGCTACAAAAAAATGCTTATTTCTCAGGAGTACAATAACATGCTCAGAAAAAAATGACCCTGTCTGTTATTGTTTACATTGGGCCTCACTGTCAATGAGTAATGCATGTTGCTAAAGATACAAAAGATGACTGCAGCTCTGCTCTTATGTACATAGATTGATATTTAGATTAATTTTGTGGTCTCTGAATTTCAGTTCATTGGAGATACTGTTATGTCCCATTTGTGTGCCCCAAAGCAAAGCTGTGCACATGATAATCCTGCCTTCTCAGACCCCTCCCAAACGCCCTCACCTGCCCCCTTCACATAGGCTCTGCTACTGCCACCCTGATTGCTCTTTTCTTCAGGTGTATGTTGCTTGTGTGAATGCTGGTGGTGTTTCTTGTGGTGCTTTGGTTTGTCTGCACTACCCTTGGATGTTGAGGTGGATGCATGCCTGTCTGTTTGTGTGCTTTGGCTGGGTTGGGGAAGGGAGGATTGGGATTTGGAAAAGGAAGATGAAGGGGATGATAGACAAAGGGTGACTGGCTGCAATCAGTGTGGAAACCAGAGCATGAACTGATCTCTCTACAACAGCCAGTATTCCGTGAATGCCCTCCACTAATGCATTACTCTGTTGTATCTGAGTTGCCAGTCCTTGAACGACATTCATGATGGTCGACTGACCCACAGAAATAGACCTCAGGAGGTCAATAGCCTCCTCACTGAGGGCAGCATGGCTAACAGGGGCTGGGGCAGAGGTACCTGTGGCAAAGTAGACTCCCAGCATGCACGGTAAACTGGGTGGGAAGCTACAGGGAGGGCAATGATAGAAAGGGCGGTGTCAGGCTAGGGTGGTCATGATGGGTCTGCCACTGCCAGGGAGTGTCCATTAGGGGAGGATTACGAAGATGATGAACTCAATATAGTCTCGCCTGTGGCATTTCCTTCGCCCTCCGGGCCATTGGGTTTCTCAGTGTCCGTGTTCTCGTGACTGAAGTTCCTGTGGCAAGAAACTTCCCCACTCGGCTGTGAAATGTCTCCTTTTCCTCCTAATGCTGACGCTGGGAAACAGAAAGGGACGTAGGCTCATCACATTCTTTATATCCCACTCACATCATGTTGTACAAATTAGTAACATCATATCTAGTTTAGTGCCAAAATCATGTTACAACAAAAGACAATTTACATTCCTTAATCATAACATAGTCACACACCAGCTAGGCTACCTATCTCACACATACAATACCATGATATCAGTAGAGCTATCACACTAACCATTCTATGACAAGGTGACTTGACCACATGATACTGGGTCCCTATCCAGAGCAACATGGTCAAACAACAGCCAAGCTCAGGGAAATATATGTAATATAGATTTCAACATATCACGTACACAAACTAAACACATACTAATTGACCTGATGTAATGTACCAGACAGAGATACATATAGCATTGTAAACCCAAGACAGTATGTTGCACACAAGCCATACCCACTTCATGTCACTGAGTTCACAACATTCACAATGGAAATTTGCAAAGATGCAACAACTCGAATTGGCATGACCAATTATTAGAAGATGAAGGAGTCCCAACACGTCACCTACACGTGTAACAATTATGATGTAGGAAAGGATTATACATACTTTGTGACCAAGTTATCAAAGTCATTGTCTTCCTGAAAACAAAGTTTAGCACTCATATAAGGGTCTAATGAGCTCTGAGCATGTACACACACATAACCACAGGTAGTATATCTGCTCTTTTAAGTCAATTGACACTTGTCATGTCCATGAAGGCAACATACTCTTTAACATACCATTAAATGATTCCATCAATAGCCCAATGACTGAGTGGCAACATGACTATCCACACATCAGAAGTGACTAGCCTTACATCTGATTGGGGAACAATTCAGAGAGACATCCCACTTCTGAGGATACCACGACAGGTACATCCACCATGATGCAAGCCAAATGCCTGAATACACATATTTTACCCTCACATGTGTATGTGGACTACCACCACTGCACAACATTGGTGTCAGTGAAAACACTTCCATATGACCAGGACTCAAAACGTATCCAAAAATGCAAAAGGAAGTATGTTCACAATTCATCACAATGTGCATTTAACAAATAACCTTTCAATGTGCATATGATGTTGGCTCTAAACAGTTTAGATTGTAACTGTGATTAATATATATTGGCCTATTTATCATGCCTACAAAACTATGGCTAAAGAAACAGCTATGTAACCACTTCTCAGCTACAGCACATGACCATGGTACTAACATTCGTAGTCCTGACACCACTTTATGGACAAGAAGAGTATGTCATGTCCACATTCACAATACCAAAACAAGCAGGGTGAAAATACAGGTTAGTGCAACTAGCCATAAACACACTGCCTACAACATCCGCTTCAATGAGAGATGGTCATCTGCAGTCAGGCCATGTGTGCTGTTGACATAGGCATACAGCATGTATATCCAGTAGCAGTTGTCAGCTTGAAGCCAGACCAGACCGCAAGCATATCTGTAAAAATGCTATATGTTACCAAATATGTTTCACACCAACTTCAATGATCATGTATTACAGTCTGCGGTTGGGTTAGGGTACATACGTCACACAGTTTCTACTATGTCTCATCACTCAAAATCTAGCTGTACACATATGTACATGCCCATCAACCCACACACTTTACAACAATCCTTCCTTCCACCACATTTTCTGGACATCATCAATTGCAGTGCAATGACCTGCTCCTCTGGTGCATCATAGAGCTGTCCATGCATGGTTAGGACCTCCCCCGTGGCCTTTTCAAGCTCCTCAGGAGGCAGGGGCCCTATCACTTGTAAGACGTGGCATGATTGCTCCCTGAGGCAGTAAACAGCAGCTCAGATCATGGAGGGCTTGCTGACAGCAGTGTCAGGAGTCAAGTGAGAAATGAAGTATGAGGTGACGGTCATGTCCGCAACTTAAAAGACTGTCACCACCAGCGGACATCGTCAGTGGCCCAAGACCGCCAAAGCAGCAAGGTGTTCCAATGGCAATGTCCACCACGGTTGTCTCTGCCTACTGCCATGACGACTTCCATTGGTAGACTTAGGTCACTTCATAAGGAAGCTGGCATTTTAAGACTCATATATAAATGGAAAATGTATTAAAAAGTTTTGTCACAAGTTGTGGAATGTCTACGCCATTGTGTTCACTGCTGGCTTTGAGCAAACATGTAGTAATGAGCATGATTTATGTACAGGATATAAAATTGTTGTGTTGTAAGTAATGTAAATGTAGTAGCATTGTTAACAGAGCAATTACAATCTGACATATGGTATATGTGCCCCATATGTGTGCAACATGTCAAGAATGCCAATGTCACATAACATAAACTGTCAGTGACATGATTTTCCATTTCTAAAATGTGATTGAGTAAAGGGGATGTGAATGTACTAATAAGCCATTGTTTGTCTAGCTATGTTCAGGGCGTCATCCAGAGGTGTAGTGGCAGTCTCTGGTGTGCTCTCCATGGTGCCATTGCCTAGGTTACCTGTAGGAGATGTGGAACACACAGTTGCCTAAAGTAATTCAACAAGTGATGTCAACGTTTGAGCACAAGACATGCTATGTGACATGCACACAAAGCCTTTACTTGATCCACTAATATGACAATGACACCTGCTTCCAAATCTAGGCTATGGCTATATGGGACACAGAGATTTCCAATTGCATTCACCTTGCTACACGGTGTTGGAGTATCTTGGTGGTTTGATGACTGATCATTAACTCATATGTTGTCTGAATGCTGACTTAACATTTTAAAGTGATCTCCAAATTAGGGGCCAGATATATCAAACATTTTTTAGATCGCTTACAGCCCAACGGGCTGTTTGCAATCACAAAAATGCATTTTGGTATGTAACAAGTCCAATTTGTGATTTGATAACTTCTTACCGAATCAGAAATTGGATTTGCGACTACATACCGATTCGGTATTCGGAAGCGGCGTGTCTAGGGCATCCCTTCTTAATACCGAATCGCAGAGGAATGTATGATTGTTTTGTGACCATGAATGCGGTCGCAAAACAATCACACTTACCACTAATTTCAAATCAGTGGTAACCCATTTGCAAAGAGGAAGGGGTCCACAAGGGACCCCTTCCCCTTTGAGAATGCATGCAAAAATGTTTTTTAAGAGCAGGCAGTGGTCCCACAGACCACTGCCTGTTTTAAAAAAATGAAAAGAAATCTTTTCATTTTTCATTTTTAAACGCATCCCATTTTCCTTTAGGGAAAACTGGCTGCATTTAAAAAAAGAAGATTGCTTATTTGAAAAGCAATCACTGACATGGTAGTCTACTGAGACCAGCAGGCCACCATCCCTGTGATTGTAGCCATTCGCAGTGGATCACAAATTGTGAACTACCTCATGAATGTTAATGAGGTAGATTAATTTGCAAGCCCTTGCGAATCACAGTATGAAACTCCTGGAGTATCATACATTCCAATAGTGATTACATAATTGAGATTCGCTAACAATCACAATTAGGTAATCCCCATTGTGAAGAATGATACATCTGGACCTAGGTGTATAGTATAATTGAATTGACTAACAGCTGCACTATGTACTATGGTAACAGTGCTGGCCAACAGTATAGTTGTGACCATTATACCTAGGCCTCTGTATGGATGTACTCCAAGAACATCCAGCTTCCTATACTGGTGTTCCCCCCCCCCCAAGTGAGTACATGACATTGTTTGGATGTTGATTTAAAGACCAGTTCACTGTGGAACACAGCTGCAGCTATGTATTGCTTGTAATTGCACTGGCAGATGGGCATAGCATTGATGTCATTGCCATGGACAGTACAATAGTGGTGAAGTTAGGTGGGTTGAACTGATTGTTAGTTTCACATGGAAGGCTATTTCACTTGTAGTACTATGTTCTGGTTTCCTTAATGATAGAATACAGCATGCTGGTAGTTGTAGTGCTATCAGTCCCTGTACTACCCATGCCATACACAGACAGGGTGCCCCCAGGTGAGTTTACTTGGCATGTTGTGTGCCACATATTCAAACATTTGGATACACGGGTGGTGAGTGGGTTGGTTGTTAAGGTGGCCAAGGGATGCTAGTGAGCATGCAGGACGTTGCAGTTTGGTAACAGTTGTTGTACTATGACGTGCCCAACTCCACTCCCCCAAACATTCCTGTCAAGCCCTGAGGATGCAGGATGTCCAAGACTTTCTCCTCTCAAGATGTGAATGTCGGGGGGGATGGGTGTCCAGCGCCAGTCTTGAGGACCACCAGCTCGTGCCTAGCAGCCATGGAACATACCTTCCCCATAAGGTCATTTAACCTCTTCCTGATGCCCTCCCTTGTGCACCGGCAGCTGCCTACTGAATTGACCCTCATGACTTTTCTTTGCCTTATCTCCATTTTCCTGACAATAGATGTTTGCTGGACTTGTGCTCCTAATAGGTGTGGCTCTACTCTAATGATTTTATCCACCATGACCCTCAATTCATCATCTGTGAAACGAGAATGATTTTGTGGGGACATGGTAGTGGTGGACTAGATGGTGAGGATGAATTGGGTAAGGAGAAAAAACTATTGGTGATGAGGTGTGGCTGCTGTGATGTGAGTTGTTGACTGATGGTATTGAATGTGTGAGGTACTAATGTAAGTGTTGGGTGTGTTATGTAGGTATGGGATGAGTGCTATGTGAAGTGTGTAGGGGTGCCTATTCTATGGATGGTAACTACTTTATTTTGTGTGGCCTCTATCTAGCAGTGTTTGGCATTCTGGTTGCAAAAGATTGTGGGTTGTGAAGGGGTGTGTTTTATAGTGTAGTGTATAAGTGTTTCGGGTGTGTGTATGCTTGTAAGGTGTGGGGTTTTCAAATGATCCAATGTGGTGTTTTACTGATGTGACCGCTAACCTTCGAGGTTCACACCGCTATTAGTTTTCCGCCGTGGAAGAACTGCTATTGTGATTTGTGGATCGTAATAGGATCAGAAGGTTTTTTTGAGAGCTGGCTGTGCTGGTGGTGGGACTGTCTCTTTCCCGCCATTCAGTGTCCTGGATGATTTGAAACATTGCCTGGATTTTGGCAGACTTTGCTGTGTGAGTCATCATACGGTCATCAGATTACTGCCAACATGGCAGTCTTTTTACATCTGCCACCATGGCGGTCTTGCCAAAAGACCACCAAACTCGTAAGGAGGTCTTGTGTTTTTCATTATCAATTTGTGTATGAGCTTTCAATGTACCTTGGCACATTAAAATATATTTGTCACTTAGAGTTTCCTCAAAAATACATTGAGGAAGACTGAAGAACTGCACAAAGGAGATACATCAGGGTTAGAAAAAAATATGTTTTATTAGATAGCTCAAAAAAGCAGAAACCAGAGGAATGAAGAGTGGCTAGCTAATAAAGTTTGGGACATTTGCTTATTGTCAAACAATTCTATAGACTGCTATTATGTAGCCATTTCCTCTGAAAGAACAATATTATTTCACCCTTAAATAGCAATATCTAAGGGGGCACATTTACAATTACAAATGAAAGGGCAGGAACAGAAATGTTCTATACATAGTTAAGAACTGTACACCTTTTCAATTCCATATTTGGGGACCACAGGATGACCGTTTCATAACGAGTCAGCCTGACACCTGTAAGTTACTGCATTTTGGTTCATGTAAGTAAAACGTCAATGGAGTGAAGGACCATGACCTTTAAAGTATGTCCCATCACAATGCTCTCACTTTGGGTGAGGCTCAATCCAACCATACCTACTGAGCACAGACAACCTGGTATAGCTGCTGCAACTGGGTCCAAAGTAGCTCAAACATATGCTACTGGGTGGTTTGCACCACCATAGGATTGTGTCAAGACAGACAATGAGCATGCATCACACTCATGACAAAACAAAGTGAAGGGTTTTGTGTAGTCAGGCATTCCCAGAGCCGGGGCTTTGCACAGACTTTCTCTCAACTCCAAAAATGCTTTCATATAGGCTTGATTTGACACTAAGGGATCAGTAACTTCCTTGTGAGCCAGCAATATTTTCGAAATTGAAATGACTGAAAAGTTGGGAATCCACGGACGGTAATAGCTTACCATTTCCAAAAACATCCTGACATCTTTCTGTGTGACTGGGGGATTTATCTGCAATATGGCTGTGACCCTTTCTCTGGATATTTTTCTAGTTCCTTTCCCAATTAGGTGACTCAAAAATGTTACAGTACTGTAATTTTGCTGGGGACACTTTGGCCCTCATTACCTGGCGGTCGGTGATAAAGTGGTGGTAATACCACCAAAAGTCTGGTGGTAACTACAGCCAAATTATGACCGTGGTGGTGAGAACTCAGACACCGACAGCCAGGGCAGAAACAATAGCCACCACGGCGGTAGCCGCCTACAGCCAGGTGGAAGTCAATGTTCTGCCCACCGTATTAAGACCCTTGAAACCGCCACCTTTTCCCAGGTGGTACCAACAACATCAAAACCCTGGCGGAAATACTGCACAGAAGGGAAAGGACTCACCTTTGGAGACACAGGGAAGATCCACGCAGCCATGGAGCCCGAACTGCAAGTATTTCCAATGATTATCTACATCCTGCAACACCAGGCACACAAACGACAGTGAAGACTACCACAGTGAGTACAGCTGCCTAGCACACAGGGGAAGGAGGGAGGGAAAAGAGATTGACACATACACGCAACACACACACCCTCACCCCCAACACCATACACACAATCAGCTGCAATAATAAAACATTCCCCTGAGGAATAATACAAGGACAACAGGAATGTGCAAAAGTGAGTGTAATAATAACAACACAGCAGAAATGTGAAAATGCGATGTAATGGTGTATACATATGTACAGTTCAAGGGACACTGCCCAGTCCTCAGTGTGCATGGGCCACAGGGCCACAGGCCAAATTCCAAGGCCCAACTTGTCACCTGCACCAACATGGAGAAAACACTGCAGGGGTGTCAGTTAGAAAATAGGCAGGAACCTCATGGTGAGCAGGAACGGGAGGCACCTCAACCGGCAGATGGAACAACACCACTGGTTCTGTAGGGGGCAACATGCCCCATGCTTGATTCTGGGGAGTGCAAGGCCACAGTCTCTCAAGTGGGTGACTTGGCCACATGCTCTGGAGGGGGAAACATGCCCTGTGCTTCTGATCCTGGGGAGGCTGGGGTTGGTGGGTGTCTTACCCACTGGTTCTGGAAGGGGCATTGTGCCCTGTACTCTCGATCCTGGGGAGTGCAAGGTCACAGTCTCTCAGCTGGGTGTCATACCCACAGGATTTGCAGGGGTCAGGCCGCACAGTAGCCTATAAAGGCAGAACTATATACCGTCCACCGGCGGTGACGGCTGCTCAGTGGTGGTGGAGGTGCTGCTACAGCCGCTGGTGGGGGGAGGATCCAGCACATCCTCTGCAGCCTCTGATGGCTGCTCAGTGGTGGTGCTGTTGCTGCTGGTGGGGGGAAGCTGCAGCCCATCCCGTGCAGCCTGGGATGGCTGCCCACTAGTGGTGGTGGTGCTGCTGCTGGTGGGGGAAGCTCCCGCCCATCCCCTGCAGCCTTGCACAGCTGCCCACTGGTGGTGGTGGTGCTGCTGGTGGTGGGGGGAAGCTCCTGCCCATCCCTGCAGACTCAGACGGCTCTCCACTGGTGGTGGTGCTGCTGGTGGTGGTGGTGGTGGGGGAAGCTCCTGCCCATCCCCTGCAGCCTCAGACGGCTGCACAACCATGGTTGGTGGTGGGTGCCCCGTCTGAGTCCCTGCACCAGGCCCCTTGTCCTTCCTGCCTGTTGGTGCTGGCTCCTTGGCCTTCCTGGCAGCAGCTGGTGCTGGCTCCTTGCCCTTCCTGGCAGCAGGTGGGGCAGGCTCCTCGCCCTTCCTTGCAGCAGGTGGGGCAGGCTCCTTGCCCTTCCTGGCAGCAGTTGGGGCAGGATCCTTGCCCTTATTGGCAGCAGCTGGAGCAGGCTCCTTGCACTTTCTGGCAGCAGCTGGGGCTGGCTTCTTGCTGTTCCTGGCAGCAGCTGGGGCAGGCACCCTTTCCTTGATGCTGCATGGTGCCCTGGATCCTTTACTACCACAAGTTAGTGTGGAGACTACTGGGCCCGTGGACTAAGTGGCTGAGGTGCTTGCCTGGATTTTTGCCACCCTGGCCAGATGTGAAGGATGGGGGTGGGAGGGGTAGGGAAGAGGTCAATGGTGGAGAGGAATAACTTCTTAGGGACATTGGGGTGGGAAGAGGGAGAAGGTTTGGGGGCGGAGGAAGAGGGAGTGGTTGTAGGAGGTGTCTTTCTTCTGCTGTGTTTGGGTGCATGGGCTGGATGCTGTTATGAGGTGGATGTCTGTTGAGTGTCTGAGTGCTTACGTTTGTGTACCTTGGGAGGGGGGTTGACAGACACAATGGGAGAGGACACAGCGGACATGTGCATGGCTGTGGTGGAGGTGTCTGCCAGTGAGGTGTGTGTTCTGCTAGAAGTGGTGGTGATGCTGGTAGTAGATGAGGATGTAGTGCATGCAGGTGTGAGTGTAGATGCAACTCGGAGGGAGGTGGATGAGGAGGAGGAGGGGGACACAGTGGAAATTGTGGATGTTGGTATGTCTGCATCTGGATGGTGTTTGTGTAAGTGCCTGTGTGATGATGTGTGGTGCTTGTCTTTGCCTGTGTCACTCTTGTGTGTTGTTTTGTGTGCATGCTCGTCTGCCTGTGTGCTTGGGATAGGTTGGGGTTGAGGGGAATGGGATTGGGAAGAGGTTGTTGGAGGGGGGAGGGGGGAAAAAGGGACAATGACTGCCATCAGAGAGGAGGCCAGAGCCTGGATTGTTAATGCCCTCCAGAAATGCATTAGTCTGTTGCATTTGGGCTGCCAGCCCCTGGATGGCATTCACAATGGTTGACTTCCCTACATAGATGGATCTCAGGAGGTCAATAGCCTCCTCATTCAGGGCAGCAGGGATAACTGGGGCAGGGCCTGAGGTGCCTGGGGCAAAGGAGATGCCCACCCTCCTGGGTGAGCTGGCACAGGCAACTCAATTAGGGGCTGCTGGGAGGGTGGTGCTGGTACGGGGGTGGCACTCGGATGGCTGCTCAGTGGTGGTGGTGTTGCTGCTGGTGGGGGGCGGCTCCAGACCATCCCCTGCAGCCTCTGATGGCGGCTCAGTAGTGGTGGTGGTGCTGTTTCTGCTGGTGGGGGGAAGCTCCAGCCCATCTTCTGCAGCCTGGAATGGCTGCCCACTGGTGGTGGTGGTGCTGCTGCTGGTGGGGGAAGCTCCTGCCCATCCCCTGCAGCCTCAGATGTCTGCCCACTGGTGATGGTGGTGCTGGTGGTGGTGGTGGGGGAAGCTCCTGCCCATCCCCTGCAGCCTCAGATGGCTGCACAACCATGGTTGGTGGTGGGTGCCCCGTCTGAGTCCCTGCACCAGGCCCCTTGTCCTTCCTGCCTGCTGGTGCTGGCTCCTTGGCCTTCCTGACAGCAGCTGGTGCTGGCTCCTTGACCTTCCTGGCAGCAGGTGGGGCAGGCTCCTCGCCCTTCCTGGCAGCAGGTGGGGCAGGCTCCTTGCCCTTCCTGGCAGCAGCTGGGGCAGGCTCCTTGCCCTTATTGGCAGCAGCTGGGGCAGGCTCCTTGCACTTTCTGGCAGCAGCTGGGTCTGGCTTCTTGCTGTTCCTGGCAGCAGCTGGGGCAGGCACCCTTTCCTTGATGCTGCATGGTGCCCTGGATCCTTTCCTACTACAAGTTAGTGTGGAGACTACTGGGCCCGTGGACTAAGTGGCTGAGGTGCTTGCCTGGATTTTTGCCACCCTGGCCAGATGTGAAGGATGGGGGTGGGAGGGGTAGGGAAGAGGTCAATGGTGGAGAGGAATAACTTCTTAGGGACATTGGGGTGGGAAGAGGGAGAAGGTTTGGGGGCGGAGGAAGAGGGAGTGGTTGTAGGAGGTGTCTTTCTTCTGCTGTGTTTGGGTGCATGGGCTGGATGCTGTTATGAGGTGGATGTCTGTTGAATGTCTGAGTGCTTACGTTTGTGTACCTTGGGAGGGGGGTTGACAGACACAATGGGAGTGTTCACAGCGGACATGTGCATGGCTGTGGTGGAGGTGTCTGCCAGTGAGGTGTGTGTTCTGCTAGGAGTGGTGGTGATCCTGGTAGTAGATGAGGATGTAGTGCATACAGGTGTGAGTGTAGATGCAACTCGGAGGGAGGTGGATGAGGAGGAGGAGGGGACACAGTGGAATTTGTGGATGTTGGTATGTCTGCATCTGGATGGTGTTTGTGTGAGTGCCTGTGTGATGATGTGTGGTGCTTATCTTTGCCTGTGCCACTCTTGTGTGCTGTCTTGTGTGCATGCTCGCCTGCCTGTGTGCTTGGGATAGGTTGGGGTTGAGGGGAATGGGATTGGGAAGAGGTTGTTGGAGGGGGGAGGATGGAAACAGGGACAATGGCTGCCATCAAAGAGGAGGCCAGAGCCTGGATTGTGAATGCCCTCCAGAAATGCATTAGTCTGTTGCATCAGGGCTGCCAGCCCCTGGATGGCATTGACAATGGTTGACTTCCCGACATACATGGATCTCAGGAGGTCAATAGCCTCCTCATTCAGGGCAGCAGGGCTTACTGGGGCAGGGCCTGAGGTGCCTGGGGCAAAGGAGATGCCCACCCTCCTGGGTGAGCTGGCACGGGCAACTCATTGAGGGGCTGCTGGGAGGGTGGTGCTGGTACGGGGGTGGTGGATGTACCTGTAGCTGGGGTGGTCACAGAGGTGTCTGCCACCACCAAGGAGCTTCCATCAGAGGAGGTATCTGTGTCCGAACTGTCCCCTCCTGTCTCTGCCGTGGGGCTCCACTCGCCCTCCGTCCCACTGGTGCCCTCAGCGCCAGTGTCTCTGCCTCCTGGGTCCTGTGGGCTGCAGCTCCCTCCGTCATAGGTGCCTCTGCCCCTCAGCCAGTTGATGCTAATGCACATGAGGACAGGTCGACAAAATAAAAAGAGGGGTGCGAGACAAAGGATACACTGGGTCAATGGCTGCACCAACACCACCGTTGGTGTAAACACCACTGTCACACAAAGGGAACAGCCCTACGCACTATGCATTGTACTACCAGTATGCGGGCCATCAGGGGGGTCAGGGTTCGACAGGCACCCCTTCCTCATTGGGGGGCCATCCCCAGCGGGGCCTCTGCCGTCTGTCATGCACAGCGTTTCAGGTCCTCCCACCATTTACGACATTGGGTGCTCCGTCTGCCGTAGACCCTCAGGGTCCGCACATCCTTGGCGATGGCACGCCATATATCCTTCTTTTGATGGGTGCTGACCTGCAGAGAAATACACACAGGAAATAGTATCAGTCAGATCTTCCTGCCTGTTACACTTATGGCCCACCATACCCCTTCACATCACCATTTACACACAAATGGCCCAGCACACAAGCTGTACCCCTCCCAGGGGACATCCACCCACCCCCCCTACATGAGGTCTTCACACACACCACTCCATGCATTCATGCATCATGCTCACAGTGTCCTCACCTGTTGGTCTGGTTGCCCATACAGCCGTCCGTACTGGGGTAGGACCCCATCCACCAGTCGCTCCTCTGAGGTGAAGCAGGGGCCCTTTCCCCAGTCACTCGAGCCATGGTAAGTTCCAGACACAGGTCACAGCAGCACATGCAGTGTAGGTCCTCTCCTGCTGAAGGTCAGGTAGCAAGTGAGTGATCAGAGAGAAAATGGCGGTCACATCCGCAGCGGTGCATACCGTCAATGCCTGCGTACATCACAATTGGCTACTGTACCCCATAGGGCCCAATGTTAACAATTGAGGAGTTGCATGGCAGTTCCAACCGCCGACTGCAACGGCGCACAACGTCAGCGTAATTACCTCATTTCAACCTGTCCCTCCACACAGGACAGGCAGACGCCAATTCCGGGGCAGGGGGCAGGCCCTGGATGAGAACTGGGTCACCATTAAAAATAGGACATACAGAACAAATGCCACTAAACCATTGCAAATTAACATCATGCATTGTAAAGTTGTGGCAATGTTCAGTTTGTGACAGCCTCCTCACTCTTTTGTCCGTTAGACCTCAACCACTGCGGATGAATAGGAGATGGAGACATGCCCCCGCGTAGAGACCGCTGGTGGACTTGGCAACAATGGAGGACAGGTACATTTTCCTCACCTATAGACTCGACAGGGCCACAGTCACAGAGCTGTGTGCCTAACTGGAGCCTGACCTGATATCTGCTATCCGTCACCCCACTGGGATTCCTCCCTCTTGTGCAAGTCCTATCTGTGCTCCATTTCTTGGCAACTGGTTCTTTCTAAGTGACAGTGGGCATGGCAGCAGGAATGTCCCATCCAATGTTCTCAATAGTGCTTGATTAAACACCTGTGCAGCTACATAGTTTTCCCCCAGGTGCAGGATTTGGCCACAGTGAAACCTGACTTCTATGCAATGGCACATATTCCCAACATAATTGGGCAATTGATGGAACTCATATTGCATTTGCCCCCCCCCCCCCTCGGCAAAATTAATAGATGTTCAGAAATCATAAAATTTCCACTCCATGAATGTCCAGATAGTGTGCTTGGTGGACAAGTACATCTCCCATGTCAATGCTAAGTATCCTGGGTTGGTGCATGATGCCTTTATCCAGAGGAATAGCAGCATCCCAAATGTGATGGCCGAACTACAGAAGCACCAGGTGTGGCAAATAGGTGGACCCTGGTTCCCACCCAGTAGATGTTGGTGTATGGGTACGGTGTGGGCCATATAGGATAGTGTGTGCCTAAATGTTGTCCCTCGATGTTTGAAGGTGACTCCAGTTACCCCAACCTATCATGACTACTGACCCCTGTGAGGAATGCCAGGACAAGGGCAGAAGAAAGTTACAATGAGGCACATGGGCGAACAAGAAGAATGGACCTTTGGCCTCCTGATGGCCAGGTTCAGGTGCCTCCATCTAACTAGGGGATCCCTGTGCTATTCACCCAAGAAGGTCTGCCAGATAATAGTGGCATGCTGCATGTTACACAACCTTGCCTTGAGATGCCATGTGCCTTTTCTGCAGGATGAGGAGGCTGGAGATGGCCGTGTGGCAGCAGTGGACCCTGTGAACAGTGAGGATGAGGAGGCAGAGGATGAGGACAACAGAACTGCCATGCTGTTATTTCCCACTTCTATGCCCACTCACTGTACCCCTTGACAACTCATTTTGCAGATGTTGGTGCCCCACTATTGCTCCTGGTGTGATCACTGCAGCCAACTACAGGTCTTTCATATGTGAATATTACTGTACAGTTGAATTCCAATGTTTGAACCTGGTTAAACAAATACATACTTAAATAAGTTTGACATACTCTATACTTGTATTTTTTCAAAGGGTGTTTATTGAAGTGCTAAGAAGAAGAGGGGCAAGTGCAATGGGATGGGGTGATGATGGAGGAAAGTCAAGGGTATTGTTCCAGTCTGTTTTTAGCACAGGTGCATTGTCCAAGGGGACAGTAATGGCAGTTCAAGGTGGACAGAGTGACAGAGTGGAACACAAGGATGACAATCAGGAGAGTCTCATTTCCTGGTGCGGGCCTTGGAAATAGTCTCTGTCTTCTGCCTGGATCACAAAGAACGTTTGCAGGGTGGTTCACTTTCTGCAGGGGGAGGTGTGCTGGTGGCCTGTTGGCCCTGTGGTGGGGCCTCCTGTCCACTAGTGGCAGCGGAGGTGAAAGGCAGTTTAGATGTCTGGCTAGTGGCAGGTGCCTGGTGTTGTGAGACTGCCTCCCTCATAATGTTGGCCATGTCTGCCAGCACCCCTGCAATGGTGACCAGGGTGGTTTTGATGGCTTGCAAGTCCTCTCTGATCCCCTGGTACTATCCCTCCTTGCAGCCACCTGTTCTCTTGCACGTTGTCCAGGATCTGGCCCAGCGTATCCTGGGAATGTTGGTAGGCTCCCAGGATCTCTGCAAATGCCTCCTGGAGAGTCAGTTCCCTGGGCCTGTCCTCCCCCTGGTGCACAGCACTCCTCCCAGTTTCCCTGTTGTCCTGTACCTCTGTCCCCTGAATCATCTGCACACTGACCCCAGGTCCCTGATTGTCTTGGGTATGAGGTGTGCCTAGTGGTAGACACACTGCTGATTGATGTGTCCTGGGGACAGAGGTATCGGTACGCTGGGTGGGTGGTTTCCAGATAGGGGAGGATCTGTGGTGGTGTGTGACTGTGTCTGGGTAACCGACTGTCCAGAGGTCCCTGATGGTCCAGGCGACCAGAGTTGGTGTCATCACTGTGGGCCTCTGCAGGTGGGGGACTGGATAGTGCTGGCAACTCTTCTCCGCTGACATTGGCTGGGATAGCTGTGGGGATGTGACATATTGTGCATCGTGGGTTGCCCTCTTTGTTGTTATTTGCCCTGTAGCTTTCACTTGTGTACGTTGGTGTATGGTGGGATGATTAGTTCTCTCTAGTGTGCATGCTTTAGTGATAGGTGTCCATGCTGGTCTGTGAATGGTGTCCATGCATTGGTATGGCATGCAGGGCTTGGCACTGGGATGAGTGAGATGTGATGGTGGGTGGTGTGGGAGGTGGTGGAGTGATGGGAATAAGGTGAGGGTGAGGGTATGTGATGGCATCCAAGTAAGGGGTGATAGTAGTATAGAATTGACTTACCAGAGTCCAGTCCTCCTGCTACTCCGGCCAGGCCCTCAGGATGCATGATCGCCAAGACTTGCTCCTCCCATGTTGTTAGTTGTGGGGGAGGAGGTGGGGGTCCACTGCCAGTCCTCTGTACAGCGAGTTGGTTTCTTGTTGCTATGGAACGCACCTTCCAGCGTAGGTCATTCCACCTCTTCCTGATGTCGTCCCTTGTTCTGGGTTGCTGTCCCATGGCGTTGACCCTGTCCACGATCCTCTGCCATAGCTCCACCTTCCTAGCAATGGATATTTGCTGCACCTGTGGCCCAAATAGCTGTGGCTGCACCCTGATGATTTCCTTCTCCATGACCCTTAGCTCCTCCTCCTGAGAATCTGGGGTGTCTTTGTGGCTCCATGGGTGTTGTGTGAGTTGTGTAGGTGAGGGTGTGTAGGGTGATGTTTTCGGGTGTGTGATGTGGGGTGCATGGGTGGTGTATAGGTGCAGGTGGTGTGTGGCTCTGGTTTTGTCTGTAGTCGTGGTGTCTGTCTCGTGCCAATGGTTTGTATTCGTAAGGGGTTGTGGGTAATGTGGGTGTGTGTTTTATAATGGTGTGGGTGTGGTGCGTGTATGGGTGTCACGTGTGTGTTATTTAAATTGACTAATGTAGTGTTGTTTTATACGTGTGTGTGTATTTTGAGCACAGCGGTATGTACGGACAAAGGTTTACTGCCATTGAATGTCCCCCATGGTGATTCATGGGTCATAATGTGGTGGGTGTTGTTCTGTTGGCGTAATGGTGTGGGTTTTGATACTGCCAGTTTATCACTGACCTTTGGTGTGGTGGGCTTGTGTCTGTGGCTGAATAGTGACAGATTGGTGTGTGTGTGTCATAATATGGTGAACGGGTATCCACTCCGGCGGCAGTATGTTGGCGGCAGTCAGCATGGCAGTAAGTGGGATTTACCGCCAATGTCATAATGAGGGCCTATATTTGTTAGGGAATAAATACTTTTGGACAGAGTGTTCATGCCGTTATCACCAACAGTTAGAGCCTTTTCTAAGTTTTCCTTGTCTTTCCTCCTTAAACGTGCAGCAGCTTCTATCTGAGAAAGCTTCAAGATCTCATTATACATACCATAGATTAATCTTTTAGAACGTGGTTTTCTAGGACCTAGCAAAAAGTCCTGTAAGTCTATATCCTCAGAAAGAATGTTAAGATGTTTTTAAACTGTGGCTTATATGTTAGACTGTACCCATTGTTGGCACAGTTTACCCACACTTTATGTTGTAACTGTACCGTGTGTTGACCCCAGACGAAGCAAAGGTCTGGCCAGCTAATCTTGAAACCCTCTGAGGAATTAAAAAAACGTGCCTGACATCCATTGGTGTCAATTAGCCAAATCAACCACCCGCCAGGACTGGAAAGTGAAGAGTTATAGGTACCAGCCTGAACCTTTGCATCTAGCTCTTTCTCTGTGACATTCAGGAACAATTGCAAATCATTAAACTTTGCCAGTGTGGGGATACTGGGAGTGTTCATGTCTTTGATTTTTGTTAACCCCAGACAGGATGTCTGTTCAATGGTGTCATTTAAAAAGATAATTTGCACAAGAATCAGGCATGCTCTAAATAAAGCATTCCTACACTGTATTTGCCAATCTTGTGTTCCCCGTACACTCTTTAAATAAACAGTGTTCCTCCAGTATTCGTAATCCTCAACTGTAAGAGGGGATACAAAGGAATCTGAATAAATCAGCTTTGTATCAGTTAGCAAAATGTTCCTAATTTGTGAAGGAGGAAATTTGAAATAATATGATTCTGGATGTTTTGTGTAATGCCCAGAAAAATAAGTAAATTTATCTCTATAACGTTTTGGTCTCCCCACGGGTGGTGTTGAACAGTGTTCCTACTGTGTGCAGTTAAGTACTGGTCTGTGTCTAGTGGCATGGTGCAGGTAGTAATGTCCCAGTTATTGTAACAGAACATTTCCCCATAATTCATTGTATGTCTATATAAATCATCACTTTCAAACACTGAGTAGTCCTTCATTTCAGTTTACATGGAATCAACAGTCTGGGCATCCCAATCATCAGATACAACACCAGGTGTAATTAAATCTGTCATAGAAATTCTGAATACATATGGAATTTGAATGACCTCATTAGGCCTGTATATATCAAATGGAATGTTGTACTATACAATCCCATCAGGATTTGGTACAGCTGAAAGGTTCACAAGGGACAAGTCTCCTAGGACCTTATGTGAGGAATGATATGGAGTTAAGACTTCATCCACAGGTGCAACAGAGAAGCATTCAGGAAGGTAATGACCATTTATGAGCAAGAAGAAAACAGTCACGAAACCAATCCATAGAAACAATCCAAAAAATGTCAAGCAGAACCATAAATAGTTCTTTGAGGGGTATTAAATTGTTATTTTTAAGCCACAAGTACAGCTTACGTGTCTTTGAAACATTTTCAATCACTGGAGTGGTTGAATCTGAAGAAAAGTCATCAATATTGATGAAATAACCAGAGGCAGTCCCTGCAAACGCAGGAGCAGGGGCATTACTGGTGGATAGATCCACTTCGCTTGGAGGCTCATAGTAGACGGTGTTGACAGTCTGTGTAGTGTTAGTGTAGAAAACAGCCAAATCTTGGACATGTGATGTTGTTGAAGTGGTAACTGGAATCAGCAAGAACTCCTTTTCCCCCCTTCCCACCATCAAGGAGGTATTTGTAGCATCATTGGATATTGTTGTGCAGTCTGAAGTAGTGTTGTTATTTCTACTTTGAAGAGGTATGTTCTGTTGGGTAGTGAGAGGGGACCGGGAACTACCCAAGGGACCTCTGGGTCTACTGTGCAGGATCGGCCACATGGTAAACTTTGATGTCATCAATGAAAATGAATCTGTTTTCTATGGAACCAGGCAGTGGTGGTAAGATGACAGTTCTAGTACCTTGTACTCCCAGGACTGGTACCGGTGCTCTGTAGGATGGACCGAATTCCTTCTTCTGTCCATGAGAAGAGTCCCCAACCCTCGATACCTTGTAATTAGGTCTCTAGCTCAGACTAAGAAGGGACACGAAGACTGGGTCAGTGTCAAGGCGACATGCAGCATCGATAGCAGCGATGGCATCTGGTCGGATTCCTTCTGACTATCTGTTTAAGTGAGAAGTATTTATACAGATCTGCTTGGACCCCTGACGTAGGTCTGTTACCAAACAATAGATAACAAGACATACTTGGGATGGTAATTTATATAAATAATTCCTTCAAAAGCGTGAAGAGGGAAAGTACCTACTGTGAACACCTACAGTGTGTTTATCTTTGTCGCTTTATATTGACGCATTAGCACGGTGGCACTGATAACGCAAAAACCAAAACATGGCCCTAACTGAAAACAAGGCAGCCATCTTAAAAGATTTAATTAAATAAAAGTGCTAAAACAGAGCAAGCTAAGTAGGGTAAAAGTCACTAGGTGACGGAGACACGAGTCTGTAAGCCAAAGGATAAGCTAACTCCTGTATCCCATTAAAACAAACTAGGAGTCACTATATCCTCTTCAAGTGCTTTGTTTTCTCAGTCTCTATGTCATATTTCTCTGCTAAGTCTGCTAATTTCTGATGCACTATTCCTGCTTTGTTAGTAATCAGCTTACATAGGTTACGCAACTTGCATTCCTTGAATGTATCAATCCTGTCTAAAACCATGGTTCCCTCAATTAGGTCTTCTGCCTCTAGCCTAAGCCTGGTCAAATTCAGGGCACTTTCTCCATTAGGATGTCCTTGTGTAGTACTCAACCTCTGAATTTGGACCTATGTATGACCTCACTTCATTATTTGGAGGAGTCCTGAAAGGACCTAAATCAAATAACGACCCTGTTCCATCAAACGCCGGTCTCATTGGAGTTGTCATTCTTGCATTCGCATTATATCTCTCCCTTTCTACACCCGGGTTCTGAGATTTCTGCTCACTGTTCTCGTTATTTCCCTGGGTGAGCAACGGTTTGACTGGACCTATGGTAAGTGGTACTGACACTGCATTTGGACTTGATCTGACATTAGGGTCTCGTGGGTTCACTATTCCTGTATTCTGATTTGTCAAGGTGAACATTTCTGTCAGTGATTCTGTTATGTGGGTATATCTTGGTACTGTCTGTCTTGCGGACATCAAACTTGGGGTGGACTCTATCTGGACCAATGTTGGCTTCTGGTAAACTTGTCCTGTTGGTACTATCAAGTTTTTTGCAGTATCTATAATGGGTACATCAGGGTAAATTCTTGGAATATCCATTTGCAGCTCAGGCTTTTGAATTGCCGATGTAACTCGAGAATTATGGCAAACCTGTATCTGGCTCTGGGTTTATTAGACTGATATCGAGGCTGTAGGATCTGCACTGGCATTTGAACTTCTCTCATGTGCTGCATATGTCGGGGGACGATTTCTCAATAACTGTAAAATGAGTTAATCGTCATCTGACTCTTCATTGTGTGTCAATGACATTGTAGATTCTGTGGATTCCTGCTCTTTGTCATGAGAAGGATACAAATCCCTCTTTTTGGTGCTTTTTCTAGCTTTGATCTATTTTTCTTGTGTAATTGCAGGAATCAACTTAATTCCCTGTAAAGTCTCAATTCTCCAAACATTCTGATCACTGTCCCATCTAGCCTCTGTTAGTGTCTTCTCAGCCTTTCTCATTCTCCTTTCGAATTTCAATTGATGCTGCTGTCTAGCCACTAGTTCCTAAATTGCTAATGCTTTGGACTGTGCTGCTCTTATATGAGGTTTCAAATCATACAATACTCTCCTCAAATTCTCTAGGGTCCTCAAATTAAATGTTCCATGGGCAGAAAACGCTAAACTCCTATCTTTCTCTGTTACTTTGCACCATTGTTTCAGCCAAAGACATGGCGTGGCATCCTGCTCCTCAAATACAAAATAGGCGGGTGTAAATTCTGGTGGTGTAATGTCCCCTATTCTTATTGGAATATACGTATCTCCCCTTAGGGCACTCTTTAAAGCTTTGAAACATTTAATCTTCAGTTATTTTACACTATTCTCAATCAAATCAGGAATTGACTTTCAATCCCAAAATCCTTTTCGCTGACCTTCCTGATTCCCTCAGGACACTCCGCCAGCACCTACCTGCTACGCTAACCAAACCCACACAATAATTGACTGTACTGTGGTCTCACTATTTCTGCTTACTTTAATTACAGAACTTTGTTTTTTTATCATAAAATCAGACATGAGTGATCATGGCCAGCAATGCCTGGAAATAGGATATGATCCTCCTACTCATAACTCTGCACAAACCATGCCAGGAGACGTCACAACAATAAACTACAAAAAACTCAGATGGTCCGAAAAACTAAAGGAATCTATAGGGGTCCGATCAAGGGCAATTCTTGCACAATGTAACATGGACATAACCAGGGACCCAAAAGAAACTTGGTCACTCTTCCTAAACAATTTTGTGCTTAGTCTTCTTGTAGATCAACCACAAAAGAGATATTGAAATAAGGCGCGGGGTGCAAATACAAACATAAATATAAATTATTCAGCGCATATTATTAAATTAAGGAAAGAAAGAAATACAGTATTAAAATTATACAATAAAGACCCGACAAATGGCTGTATTAAGGCTGACTTAAAAAATCTAAATAATGCATATCGGAAACAACTATGGGAACATAAACACCAGAAACATCAAGACCTCTGGGCAAAAGCCCTATTTCTAAGTAAAAAACTAAATACTCAGGGTTTTTGGAAAATGGTCAATGATTTAAATAAGCCCGAGCACTTTGTTTAGTTCAAATATCCCAGAACCTGTCTGGGTTGACTATTTAAATCAACACTTTGATGAATCCAAGCTAGTTGATAAAATCTTAGAAGTGGCTACAGAAAAATTAAGTCCAGGGAAAATGATATCAAAATCCCTTTTCGTCCAAAAGGAAAATAAAGAAATAACTTTCTCAGCAACAAAAGTTAGCAATTCAATTAAAAAAAGTAGAAATGGGGGTGCTCCCGGCCCCGAATGATCTGTTTAAACTAGATTCGACTTACTGGGGTGAAAATATTGCCCCTACTTTCAATCATTGTATATTGTCAAGAAGTATTCCCAAATCCTGGAAAGGAGCGATAATTCACCCAATATTTAAAGGAGGTACCAAAACAAAACCTGAGAACTACAGACTAATAACTCTAATAGACATAGAAGCCAAATACTATGCAGGTCTCTTACTGGAACACCTCTGTAGCTGGGCAACGGAAAATAGTATTATCCCTCCTAATCAGACAGGTTTTGTAAAGGGCCTAGGCACTGCTGCAAACATATTAACCTTATCAATGATTATTGACAAATGCAAACACAAAAAACAGCCCTGGTATCTGTGTTTTGTGGACTTTAAATTGGCTTTTGATCTGGTGCGGCGACCTCTCTTATGGGAGAAACTAGCTTCCTGGGGAATACCGCAGACTTTATTAAAAGCCATACAGCAGCTACATACAGACACGTGGGTAAGAGTCAAGGTAGGGGATGGCTCCTTCCTTTCAAGGAAAATAATGACAAAGCAGGGATTGAAACACGGCTGTGTGCTGGCCCCATACCTTTTCAATCTCTTCTTATCTGATTTATCTGTGGAATTAAACAGGGTAATGGGCACTCTCCAAAGCTCGGCGATATGATTATTTAAAATCTCCTATACGCCGATGATGTGGTTCTCCTGAGCCAAACTAAAGTAGGACTACAGCAACTTATTGTTAAGATATTTGAATACGCAGAGGAGAGTAGAATGGAAGTTAACCAGGATAAAACTAAAGTAATGAGAATCAGTAAAAAATCCTTAAAAATCAAATGGAACTCACAAAGGGGCCCTCTGGAACAAGTAAATCAGTACAGATACCTTGGTGTACTTTTTGACGAACGCGGCTCCTTTTTTCCCAGAAACAGGAGTTATATAGAAAAGGCCACGTGCTATTATTCGCTTTCCAAACTTTAAAAAAATTCCTAACCGGCCCTAGCTATCGGCCCCTGCTTAAAGTCATTGCAACCAAGCTAATTCCAACTCTAGGATATGGAAGCGAAGCTCTGTGTGGGCAAGACGCTACTATCCTAAATAAAATCATTGGAAAAGTCTTTAGGTCCCTATTTCAGCTACCGGGATACACCTCATTAGCAAAAATTAGGCTGGAGTTTGGCTATGTATACCAAAGCATAGACAGAAAAGCCAGCTACATCAAAGCCTGGAAACAGTTACAGCTGGCAAAGGAAAATCCGCTCTGTCATGCCCTTTGGAAAGAGATCAGCTCAAACACCGCAGCCACTGGGCGCCGGTACTTAGACCAGGCGCTAATCGACCTAGGGGCAGTGGAGTTATGGGACTCAAATATCTCTTAAACTTCTTTTAAACATTTTTTTAATTGGATTGCAAAATCACTAATCATGGACAAGGATTTACTAGCTACTAGATCACACTCGTGGATGATCATCAATGATTACAAACTTTTAAAGCTTCAGCCATACCTGGAGGCAGGGTGGACCAAGACAGATAAAGATCTTTTTACTAAATATAGATTTGGGATTATTCCGGGCAATGCCCACCTAGTCCCATGGGAATGCTCTCTAAAAATCCCACAGTGTAGGCTATGTGGTAATGGACATGAAGATATAATTCATTTAGTTTGATTTGTAACATTTAAGAACAGAACGCAAACTTCTATTGAAGTCATTATTTAATCAGAGGGGTATACGGTCTTGCCGGCAAGCAGTGATTGCCTGCCTCAAACCCCAGGACATTGTTTTAAATGCTAAATTTTCAAAGTTTCTACTCTTCGTATCTCGAAAACTTCTAACGTTAGAGGACAATTAATATAAAACATCTTTGCACAGGAGTGTGGAAACCCTTTTTAGATAACAATAGGGTTTGGTATGGTTTTTATCATCTAGATTGTAGAATATAAAACTGATATTTTGTATTGCATATTTATTATTTTTTATAGAATAATGTGATGCATCGATGTATTGATTTTTATTAATTACGCATCAAGAATAAACTTGTAACTTAACTTCTCAACCAATGACGCTTCACGGTTGTCCGCCAATCCGTGTGGGACCCTTTTCACTAACCAACCTATCCCAGCGTGGCTTTAATGACATCACACTCACATGTACAGCGGCTGACAAAGGCTTGTCCTCCTAAACTCAGTCTCACGTAAACAAGTGCCAAATTACTGTGAGCACTAAACAAAATCAAAACCCAATTTGCCTTTTCTAAGACAGGAGTCATGTGGTATCAATTTGATTCAGAAAATTATACTAGACTGGTTAGAGGAATTTGTTTTTTGCCTCTAACCACCCTAACGTCATTTTTTGGGGCTAAACCCCCTTCTCCCATACCACCAGCCCCACCCGGCGAAAGTTTTCTTTTTCGCTAGCCCACCCCGTGAACTGGCTTGCGCCATTCCATAAATATGGTGCCCGGCTGGTGCTCAGGAATGGCACAAGCCGGTGCTAAACTTTTTGATGCAAAACTGTGTTAGTGCAGTTTTGCAACAAAAAGTATACATATTTCCCCAAGAGTCTCATACCATTTTCAATATACTCCAGAGTCTTAGACCTCTCAGGGTCCGTATACCAACAACCACGTGGACAATTTTTTAGCACAAAGCGCAACACACATGTGAAGTTTGACGACTTCCCTACTCTCACACTTCGGAGTACGCAAACTACTTCAACAACTTCTTTGAAGTACACAAACTCCCTAAACCATCAAAAACATTACAATTCACCTGCGATTTGCTTAGGCTGTGCAAGTGCAAAACACATTCTATTCATACTTTCATGAAAATGCCGAGAACATCTTTAAACAATCATTGGCAAGCTCAAAGGTTCTGGGAAAGTCATTCTAAATTTTTCAGGACACATTTTCTCCCCACTTTGTATCATCGAATCTGAAAATCCTAACTTTCACCAATTTCTATTACCCTATCTGAGAATTATTTTCTCTCTATAGGGGACTAACCATTACCTCACTACCATCTCTGAGGACTAGATATTTCTCAAGGGGAAACTTTTGTGGTGGCCTCTTAAGGAGACCTAACCATCATACTCTCTTTCCTTCCCTGGAGGGCAAATGCAAATTGGCCTTCTGATGATGGACTCTTATGGAGACAAACCATTTACCGGGCCTATATTATGGGGTCTTAAGGAGACTAACCATCATGCACTGCTACCATCTTTATAAGCACGTCTGATCCTATTTGGTTTCTTATCTTTACTTCACAAGGGGACGAGTTAGCCGTTCGATGGACTTTTTGACTGCTCTTGGAGTAAATCCCACCATTGGACTCAACTTCAATACAAATCATTAACAATATCAATCAATAGTGGCAATAATCTTTGGAGTCAGCAAATTCACACATCATAACCCCCTTGGCCATGGATAACCACACCTTTTTGTAAAAGTTAGAATGATTATTCCCCTTTATTAACAATGCTAGTATCACATAACTTAGTTTAAAAATCAAATGGTATACATACAGAAACAATGCTGGTTGACCAAATCTTTCAAAGAACCTCAATTTAACCAAAGCTTGAATTATTGTGCATTCTAGAGTTACAGTACAATTCAATACCAAGAACAACTGTGCAATAGAAATAGCATACATTTAGATTCAGCAACTGAGTAACATCAATTATTTGTTCATAGCAACCAACTAGCATTTACAGTCATCCCTCACTAACCTTGTTGATAGAAAAGCATGTTTGGACTTCATGCAAAACATTTTAGTCAACACAAATTTGAAAAAACTTCTAGCTATGGCTCTATCACAATAGCAGTTGGCACCTAGGAACAAAAGACACATTACATAAAAACTATAACATTTGACTATACCTCTCTTCAATATGGTTCAGCAAACTGCAACTGACTTTGTCAATTGGACATCTGTTCGGTCAACATCAGCATCGGAACCTGAAAGGGAATGGTTCAGAACAGGGACTATAAGCTATCTGAACCAAATGTAAAACACAGTCTAAAGGATCAGCATTCAGCATTTGAAGTTAAGCAATAAAGTTAAAGATAGAATTCTCTAAGTAAGAGAATCAAATAGGAATGAGCACAGAAGGTGGGAATGATCGAAATGGCAAGCTTCTCTCTGTGCAGTTGGGCTAATTTAAAATTGTCTAAAACATTTCCCACGTTGTCATTGGTCAAAGAATCAAACGTTTACATTTTGTCCAATGTAAGTAGAATTTCAAACCTAAGATATACCTAAACTCTCTTTTACATGTCGATGATTGGCTGCTTTTCTCCTGTTCCCATAGTTGGACTCTTCAGGTAACAATTTTGTATCTCTCTGTCCTTCAGTCTGTGCATCCATTGTTAGCTCCTGGAAACATCGCTTTCTCACACACTAAACTTTACATTGCATCAGTAACTATTACATGATTTTCTTACAAGCAGTTCTCATGGGAAAAGAAAGCATTTGCTAGCATTTGGTCAATTCAGTGGAAAAGAACAATTAATGTATTAATTTCTTCAAACACATATTTTTCATAACATTTCTTAACAGTACAGTTTAACATGAGACTGTGCAACTAGGCCCAAGACCTCGCTAACTTAAGGCCTACAATTAATAAAGCAAATACATAATAGGTAATCATTAATATAACATAATAGTACATTAATATAAACATGAGCACATCAATGCATTTGAATAAACAATTAATAATGACACTTTGTGATACATGGCGGTCACTCAAGTAGGCACACTTTCCAAGTTGTGCATTATTTTCTATATTAAGTCAAATTCTATGCAGATTCAACATTCAGAATAAATGAATATTTATTAGTAAAAATTCAGCGTTCACAACTGTGATCTCTGGGTGACAAACGGGGAGAATGAAAAATGGAGGGATAATGGAACCAGCAAATGGGAAGCCTATGAGTGGGATATAAGCACATAAAGTATATTCAACATGTCTCAATTTAAGGCAGTACATGCATGCCTTCTAGAGATGAGACCTGAAAAGGAAATAAAGAACAAAAGAATTTGGAAAAATGGCATCTGGGGCAAGATGAAACTAACTGAAGTTGGCAAAACGTAGGTAAAAAGAAAAGGTGTCAGCTTTCAGAAGCTCAGTCAAGAGTTTTCTCAGGGTCAGGAGAAATCTAAGGGACAGTTGTAAGAGCCCTAGCAGCACCTTAGCACTGCCATAGTGTCATTTTTTTCACGCTAAGGCAGTGCTGAAGTGACATTTTCCCCACAGCATATTTATAAAGTGTCACAATGCATGCTTTGCGCCACTTTGTAAATATTATGCCTGCGGCAAGCGTAATGTATATAAGGGGTCATTCCCCCATTAGGGGGGCAAAAAAAGGGTGCAAGGAAATCTAAGAGATGTCCTTGCGCCAAGTTTTTGGCACTTTTAACACCTGCTCAGAACATGCGTTGAAAGGTGACTTCCATTATTTAAAATGGCCCCTATGTAATGTGCAGGAGTAGTGCCAACATTTTGGTGCTACTCTTGCAGGGAACATCGATAGCATAAAAATGTGTCACTATTGCCCCTACCCTCCACCCTGGTGCACCGTATTTTAAATACAACACACACATTGTGGTGGTAGGGGGGCGCTAAATGGAGCAAGGAAGGTGGCGCTGCACTAGGTACAGCATCACTTTTCTTAAATCTACCCCTAAGTCTCCTAAGCTAAACATTAGGGAAAGCAGTGTAAGAGCAAAGTGGTCTGTACCTCTCAAAATCCAAAGAAAGACACTGATTGCCCTAATCCAACAGGGGAATGGTAAATTAAAGTCCAAAGTGAACGATGATTTGTCCTTTGATCACATTACATGGATTGGAAGGTTGAATTGTCCAGTCATAGCGCATCTTATGACATGCATCTGAAACATCAGGAAAGATTCAATAGTCAGTCATGGGAAACCATCCATCTTTGCTCTCCTGCACAACTTTGCAACAAATAAATTGAGTCCATATTTACATTCTTTGGTCCTTGATGTTTCAGTTTCAATGTTACTTTCTCAGGCTCTCCATGAGTAAAACAATCTGTTTCCAAAGTAAGATTTCACGTGAAAGAAGTCTCAAAACAAATGTTAGCAAGAAGAAAAACAACTTTCTCACACAATTATGAAACAGGGCCATAGATGCCTAACAAAGGTGTTCAAGCAGATATGCTAATTAAAAATTATTAATGAATGTTTATATGTTTTGATTAACAAAAAGTTCATAGAAAAAAATAATTGTAGAAAAACGAATGTGCACGTTTGAACATGTGCCCATGGAGAGTGGCAGTCACTTATGCGAAATTGTACTAAAATGATTTAAAATGCGTGAAATAATGAAAATATATAATAACGTAGTAATGTGCCATACTGAGATGTATAAGCTATGTTTTGTATTATATTGTAGATGATAACTAAGCCAAAGTTGTGGCCTAGTTGCCAGGCCTTATGCAGAAGATGAATTATTGGAGCATACTGGAGGAAAGCAAACATGTTGAACTAACCTTGACCACTTGTGTCAATAAAATCTGCTTTGCTAGTGTTTTCTGCAATGTACCGAAGAACAGGAGATGATGGAACTAAATATGTTACAATTTGGTGTAAGACAGACTCGGGCCCTCATTACAACCCTGGCAGTCGGTGTTAAAGCAGCGGTAATACCACCAACAGGCGGGTGGAAAAAAAAATGGAATCACGACCATGGCGGAAACCGCCAACACAGACAGCCACTTTAACACTCTGATAGAAACAAACACCGTGGTGGTAACCACCAACATACAGGCAGAACACAAGGTTCTGCCCACTGTATTACAACACGCCTTTCCGCTACCTTTTCCGGGGCGGTATCAACGCCATCAGAAGCACGGCGGAAAGAGGACTTGGAATGGAAACCGCTCACCTTTCGACACTTTACGAACAGCCTGGGCGCCATGGAGCCCGAACTATAGGTCCTGCCCATGCTGGTCTATCTCCTCTTGTATCAGGAGCAGCAAAGACGCCAGCGATGACCACAGTTAGTACTGCACCTAGCACACAGGGGAGGGGGAGAAAGAGAGTGACACACACATGCAACACGCAACACCCCCACCCTCACCCACAACACCATACACACAAATACATGCAGCAACATTACATATACACCCCTTCACCGCCTGGAAGAATGTAAGGACAAAAGGAAATGATTGTAACAAGTGTAATCAATTAAATATCAGATAGGCCAAATTCAAAATTCAGTATATACAAATATGTACACCAACTACACAAGTCCGGATATTAATGAAATCATTGTCCGTGGATCAGTGGCCCAACATGAGAAACGGAGAGAACGCTGCAGTGGCATCAGATGAAAAATAAACAGGCACCTCAGGGGGAGGGGGGCACCTCAGCCGGATGAACGGACAACGCCACTGCTCCACGAGGGGGCTCCATGCCCACTGCTTGGTCCTGAGAAGTGTAAAGCCACAGTCTCTCAAGTCTCTCCAGTGGGTGGTTTGCCCACTGCTTTATCCTGGGGAGTGCAAAGCCACCGTCTCTCAAGTCTCTCCAGTGGGTGGTTTGCCCACTGCTTTATCCTGGGGAGTGCAAAGCCACAGTCTCTCAAGTCTCTCCAGTGAGTGGTTTGCCCACTGCTTGGTCCTGGGGAGTGCAAAGTCACAGTCTCTTAAGTCTCTCTAGTGGGTGGGTTGCCCGCTGATTTATCCTGGGGAGGGCAAAGCCACAGTCTCTCAAGTGGATAACAGTCTCCACTGGTTCTGGAGGGGGCATTGTGCCCAGAGTGCTTCATCCTGCCAAGGACTGAGGTAGTGAATGTGAATCTCCACTGCTTCTGAAGGGGGCTTTGTGCCCAGAGTGCTTCATCCTGCCAAGGACTGAGGTAGTGGATGTGAATCTCCACTGGTTCTGGAGGGGGCATTGTGCCCAGAGTGCTTCATCCTGCCACAGACTGAGGTAGTGGATGTGAATCTCCACTGGTTCTGGAGGGGGCATTGTGCCCAGAGTGCTTCATCCTGCCAAGGACTCTGGTAGTGGATGTGAATCTCCACTGGTTCTGGGGGGTGCTTCTTGCCCAGAGTGCTTCACATGCAGTGTGGCAGGTTCCATTCCCTCACCTGGGTGTGTGTGCCACGAGATTGCTTGGGAACAGGTAGCATGATACTCCATCGAGGTAGAGACACACTCCACCCTGCTGCGACTTCACCTGCCACCTGCTGGTACAAACAGTGATGGGAGTCATACCTCACGTATGCTGGTCAGGGTCCAGGACGTCTCCTGCAGCCTCGGACAGCTGCCCACTGGGGATGATTGCCATGTCAGCTGTGGTGGCACTGTCTGAGCATGTTGCGGGGCTGGTGGCAGTGGTTGTGGCAGTGTCTGTGGCGGAGTGCTGGCAGTAGTACGTGTGTCTGCACCTGTTGAGGGCCACAGCAGGATGTCTCCTGCAGCCTCAGATGGCTGCCCCCTGGGGATGATGCTGGGGACTGTTGGTGAGGCAGCAGACATGCAGGTGGCGGTGTGGTGGCGGTGCAGGTGGCGGTGCAGGTGGCGGTGTCCACCGCCGTACAGGTTGGTGTTGTGGTTGACAGAAGGGGTGACTCTGGTCCCTTAGCCGTAGCCTTTGTGCACTTTCCTGACCAGGTCTTCGGCTTGTGTCCCTTCCCCACCTTTGATGTCGCTGTTGGTGCCTTGCCACTGTCCCCTTTTGCCTTGGAGGAGCCCTTGTTTGCTGGTAGGTGGGGCTTCTTCCTCCGGCATGTGGGCACCTTCTTCACCTTGGCAGGTGGCAGAATGGCCTGCTCCTTGGCCGTGCTAGGTGGCACACTGGCAGCCCTGTTGGGTGGTGCCCACAATGTGACCGGACTTGCTGAGACCAATGTGCAGGAGGATTTGGTGGCTGAGGTGCTGGGCTGGGATCTGAACAGCCTGGCCCTAGGGGAAGGACAGGGGGGAGGTGTAGGGAAGAGGTCAATGTTAGCCAGGAAAAGTTTCTTAGACACACTGGGACGGGAAGATGGAGGGGGTTTGGGAGTGGAGGAAGAGGTATTGGTTGTAGGAGGTGTACGTTTGCTGAATTTGGGTGAAGGTGCATGGGCTGGAGGCTGTTGTGAGGTGGATGGCTGTTGGGTGGGTGTGTGCCTGCGTTTGTGTAGTTTGGGAGAAGGGCTCACAGACACACTGGGAGAGGACACAGGGGATGTGTGAATGGTAGTGGGGGTGGAGATTGCACATGAGCGGTGTGTGGTGATGGGCGTGCTGGTGATGGAGGTAGTGGATGAAGATGTAGTGCATGCAGGTGTGAGTGGAGACAAGACAGGGAGGGAGGAGAAGGACGTGGAGGAGGGGGACACAGTGGAGGCAGTGGATGTTGGTGTGTCTGTATGGGGATGGTGCTTGTGTGAGTGTCTGTGGGATGTGTGGTGCTTATGTTTGCCATGTCCACTCTTGTGTGATGCTGAATGTGCATGCTGGTCAGATGGTGTGCTTGGGATAGGCTGAGGTACAGGGGATTGGGTCTGGGTGGAGGAAGTTGGAGGGGGGAGGCTGGACAAAGGGACAATGGCTGCCATCAGTGCTGAGGCCAGAGCCTGAAATGCTCTCTATTGGGCCGCCTGGCCGTAATGAATGCCCTCCAGGTATGCATTTGTTTGTTGCAAATGCCTCTCAGGACCCTGGATGGCATTCAAAATGGTAGATTGCCCAACAGTGAGGGATCTCAGGAGGTCAATAGCCTCCTCACTGAGGGCAGCAGGGCTGACTGGGGCAGGGGCTGTGGTGCCTGGGGTGAAGGAGATGCCCACCCTCCTGAGTGAGCGGGCACGGGAAACTCGATGAGGGGCTGCTGGGAGGGCAGTGCTGGTAGGGGGGTGGCGGCTGTGCCTGTTGATGCGGTGGGCACAGAGGTGCCTGCCACCGCAAGGGAGCTCCCATCAGAGGAGGAGTCGCTGTCGCTGGTGTCTGCTCCTGTCCCCGTCGTGGAGCTCCCCTCGCCCCCCGTCCCACTGGTGCCTTCTGACTCCGTTACTGCACCCTCCAGGGCCATGTGGGATGCAGCTCCCTCCTGCTCCGGTGCCACTGCTCCTCCGCCAGATGATGCTAATGCACGCAAGGACAGGGTGACAAAACAAAATGGGGGGGAGACAGAAGAGACACATGGTCAATGCATGCAACACCACTACTGTTGGCGGACACAACACACAGGGAGCATCCTTATGCACTAGCCATGCACTGACAGGGCAGGGGAAAAGCACATTCCCATAGGGGACTGTGTTGAGAACCATATAATGCACAGCTGGAAGCCATAGGAGCCTGACTAGGTGTAGAGGACAAATACCACCTTTGGGGTTGGACAGGGAATGAGGCTGCAAATCAATGGATCTGCCTTTGTGCGTCTGCCCTGGCCTAGGGGAACCCACAGCCCACCTCCCCCACCCAGACACCTCGTAATGCATGCAGAGTCAGCTCAATGAGAGTGTACTCACCCCCCTGTGGCTGCTGTGATGCCCTCAAGCGCCCATCCAACTCCGGATATGCCACCGCCAGGATCCAGTACATCAGGGGGGTCATGGTGCGACTGGCACCCCTTCCGTGTTGGGAGGCCATCCCTAGCTGGGCCTCCACCGTCTTCTTGCTCCAGCGGCGCAGGTCCTCCCATCTTTTCCGGCAGTGGGTGCTCCGTCTAAGGTAGACCGCCAGGGTCCGCACTTCCTTGGCAATGGCACGCCAAATCCCTTTCTTCTGGTGGGCGCTGACCTAGAGGAAAAGTGAAGTTATAATGGATGTTACTCTCCCGTACAGTTCTTCTCACACATTGCCCACAAACCTCCCACCCTGGCCCAAACATACATACACACACCATTCTCACATGCTGGCCTGTCCCCCCCTCCCTGTCTCTTCCATCCACGACACTCCATACAATCATGTGACATCCACCATGCACACAGTTGACTCACCTGTTTGTCTGGAGGACTGTACAGTTGCGTGTACTGGGGGAGGACCCCATCCACCAGTTTCTCCAACAACTACGCAGTGAGGCAGGGTCCCTTTCCCCAGACACTGTAGCCATTGTCACTTCCAGACACAGGTCACAGCAGCACTTGCAGTGTAGGTCCTCTCCTGTTGAAGGTCAGGTATCAAGTAAGTGTTGAGATAGAAAATGGCAGTCACGTCCGCGAAGGTGCGTACCATCATCACCGGCATACATCGTCATTGGCTTCTGGAACCCATAGGGCCCAATAATAACTAATGCTGAATTGTGCCGTGGTCGTCGACCGCCTACCGCGAAGGTGTACAATGCCAGCGCAGTTACCTCATTTCCACTTGTCCCACCTTACAGGTCAGGCAGCCGCCATTTCAGGGGGCCACATGGCAGGCCAAATAACTATGTCACACCTATTTAGGCCAGGAATACGGATAGACAAAGGCACATAGAGAAATTTTAACTTTTGTGCTAAACAGCCTTGTGAAACCTAAGTGTTGTATGACCCTCTGCTCACTGTTCTCCTCCATAGGGCACGTCGTTGGGGCAGGTGATGAGATGGCAGCATCCTCCGGTGTACAGACCCCTGGTAGACGTGTCAACAATGGAAGACAGACACATAATCATCACTTACAGACTTGATTGTGCAACAATCCAGGAACTGTGTGCCCAGTTGGAGCCTGACCTGATGTTAGCTATCCGCCATCCCACAGGAAAAGCCCCTCTAGTGCAGGTCCTGTCTGTACTACATTTCCAGGCCAGTGGGTCTTTTCAGACAACAGAGGCCATGGCATCAGGGATGTCCCAGCCAATGTTCTCTAACGTGTTGTCCAGAGTGTTATCTGCCCTGCTGAAACACATGCGCAGCTACATCGTTTTCCCTCAGGTGGAGGATTTGCCCACAGTGAAGGGTGACTTCTATGCCCTGAGACATATCCCCAACATCATTGGTGCCATTGATGGTACACATGAGGCATTTGTTCCCCCCCCACAGGAATGAACAAGTGTACATAAACCGGAAAAGCAATTATTCAATGAATGTGCAGATGGTGTGTTTGGCAGAGCAGTACATCTCCCATGTGAATGACAAGTATCCTGGCTCAGTGCATGACGCTTACATTTTGAGGATTAGCAGCATCCCTTATGTAATGGGGCAACTCCAGAGGCACCGTGTGTGGCTAATAGGTGAGCCTAAAGTCCCCACACAATTCCATTTGCTGTCTGGGTATGGGAGATTCCCTAATGTTTGGAGGATGTCTAACTATTGTCCCTCGATATTTGCAGGTGACTCTGGTTACCCCAACCTGTCATGGCTACTGACCCCAGTGAGGAATCCCAGGACAAGGGCAGAGGAACGCTATAATGAGGCACATTGGAGAACTAGGAGGATAATAGAGGGCACCTTCGGCCTCCTGACGGACAGATTCCGGTGCCTCCATCTGACAGGTGGCTCTGTATACTACTCACTGAAGAAGGTGTGCCAGATCATTGTGGCATGCTGTATGTTGCACCACCTAGCTTTGCGTTGCAAGGTGCATTTTCTGCAGGAGAATGGGCCTGATGGTAGACTTGTGGCAGCTGTGGAGCCTATGGACAGTGAAGAAGAGGAGACAGAAGAAGAAGATGTAGACAACTGAAACAACATCATCATGCAATCCTTCCAGTGAGACACAGGTAAGAGGATGGAGCTGCTTTCTACATCTCATATTATTGTAGGACCTAGCATAAGTCTGCCTTTTTATCTCTGTGTATTGACCCTGACTTGTCACTTTGGCTTTCCATTTCACAGATCTGGGTCCCAATTTGTGCCATCTGGTATGTTTACTCCTGGCCTACAGCTGTGTAACATTGGTATGTGAAAAAGTACATTGACATTGCTATATTTCAGAGATGTTGCAATTACACATTTGTGAAAGCACAGAATTACTCCAGATTGTTTGGTGATTCAAGGTTGCTTACTTCAGTGTTAATACGTGGAGGGGGGGGTGAAATGGGCTGGGGTGATGGTGGAGGAATGTCCATGGCAGAGTCCAGTCTCTTGGTCTCACAGGTGCATTGTCCAATGGGGCATAGGAAGGGGAGCAATGGCAGTTTAAAGTGGACAGGGTGACAAAGTGGGACAGAAGGGTGACATTCAGGAGTGTCTTATTTCCTGGCGGGGGTCTTGGCAATGTTCTCTTGTTCCTGGATCTCAGGGACCATTTGCAGGCTGGTTCTTTTTCTGCAGGGGGTGGTGTGCTGGTGGCCTGTTGGTCCTGTGGCGGTGCCTCCTGCCCACTAGCTGTTCATCGTCCAGGCTAGTGTCAGGGGCACGTTTGTGTCCCACTGTGTCCTTCATTGTGTTGACAACGTCTGCCAGCACCCCTGCAATGGTGACCAGCGTGGTGTTAATGGACTTCAGGTCCTCCCTGATCCCCAGGTAGTGTTCTTCCTGCAGCCGCTGGGTCTCCTGACCTTTGGCCAGTATCGTGCCCATGGTCTCCTGGGAATGGTGGTATGTTCCCATGATGTTGGATAGTGCCTCGTGGAGTGTCGGTTCCCTGGGCCTGTCCTCCCCCTGTCGCACAGCAGTCCTCCCAGCTTCCCTGTTATCCTGTGCCTCTGTCCCCTGAACCGTGTGCCCACTGCCACTGACCCCAGGTCCCTGATTTTCTTGGGTTGGTGGGTTTGCCTGGGTTCCCTGTAGTGGTGGACACACTGCTGATTGATGTGTCCTGGGGACAGAGGGATGGGCCCGCTGGGTGGGTGCAGTGCTGGTGTTTCCTGAAGGGGGAGGGTCTGTGGTGGCTAGTGACAGTGGCAGGGTAACCAACTGTCCAGAGGTCCATGATGGGCCGGGCTGGTCATCTTGATCTAGGTGTGCAGAGCTGCTGCCATCACTGTGGGCCTCTTCTGTGGGGGGACTGGATATGTCTGGCACCTCCTGTCCGGTGACTTTGGGTATGGGTCCTGTTGGGGTGTAAATGCATAGTTTTAGTATCAGTGTGTGCCATCTTGTACATTGGGTGAGGTACCCTCTACTCCTGTGCTTGCATCATTGTGTTTGCTCTTTTGTGGTAGTTGGTTTGGGGTCTGTTTGGGTATCTGTACTGGACATGCTTTGGTGACGGTGGTCCATGGATAGGTGTTGCATGCAGGGTCTTGGTATTGAGATGTGTGGGTTGTGATAGTGGGACATATGTGAGATGATGGAGTGATGGGAGTGAGGGTAAGGGTGGGGGTATGTGATGGCATGCAGGTTGTGTGTGTGGGACTTGGTAATAAAGATATGACTTAACAGAGTCCAGTCCTCCTGCTACTCCTGCGAGGCCCTCAGGATGCAGTATTGCCAAGACTTGCTCCTCCCATGTTGGTAGTTGGTGGGGGAGAAGGTGGGGGTCCACCGCCAGTCCTCTGTACAGCAATCTGGTGTCTTGAAACCACATAATGCACCTTCCCCCGTAGGTCATTCCACCTCTTCCTAATGTCATCCCGTGTTCTTGGATGCTGTCCCAATGCATTCACCCTGTCGACGATTCTCCGCCACAGCTCCATCTTCCTCGCAATGGAGGTGTGCTGCACCTGTGATCCGAAAAGCTGAGGCTCTACCCGGATGATTTCCTCCACCATGACCCTGAGCTCCTCCTCAGAAAAGTTGGGGTGTCTTTAAGGTGCCATGATGTGGTGTGGGTGATGTGTGAGGTGCTGTCTGTTGTGATGTGTGGGGGGATATGCTGGTGTGTGTTGTTTGACGTGCGTTTGTGTTGTATGGGTCATGGTGCTGTGTGTCTGTGGATGCTGGTGTTGTGTTTGCTAATCTCTCTCTCTCTGCTTCTTCCCAAAAATGTGTTGTAAGGGTTTGTGGGTAATGTGGGTGTGTGTTTTATAGTGTTGTGGGTGTGGTGTGTGTATGTGTATCAGGTGTGTGTATTTTGAATTGTCCAATGTAGTTGTGCTTTGTAAGTGTGTGTGTATTTTGAGCGTGGCGGTGTGTACGGCCAATGGATTACCGCGGTTGAAAGACCGCCAGGTTAATTCACGGGTCGTGATAGTGTGGGTGTATTATTGTTGGCGTGACGGTGTAGGTTTTGGTATCACCAGTTTATCACTGACCTTTGGTGTGGCAGACTTGTGTGGGTGTCAGTATTGTGGCTGATTCCAAGATGTGGGTCGTAATACCTGTAGTGGAATTCCGCCGCCGCAACGGTATGTTGGCGGTCTTCAGCACGGCGGAAAGCGGGATTTACCGCCAGGGTTGTAATGAGGGCCTAAATGTACTTTCCCAGGACTTGAACAATAGAGACGCTGACTGATGAAGAAGATGCAACATTTTCGATACCTGATGAGCTGGATGATGAGGATATCGTACAGTGAACCAATCAATGAACTGAGAACAGCAAAATATTAGAATTCATTGATTTGCAAAAATAATATTACTGGATAGAGTCATAACTGGTAATGAATTGACCAATTAGGAATTAGGGGGATGGATTGGAAAACTCTAATAAAAAGTCATGACAAGGGACTTAAACTTCAGATGTGAGAGGAGAATTGATGACGTCAGGAGACGCGATTCGAGATTCTGTCATTGGACTTATGCACTTGTGAGCCTGATGTGTTGCTGATTGAAGACGAAAACTGACTTTGTTGCTGATCGATTCTGTGGATAGGTAGCTATGACAATGTGACTGATTAACCTTTGTGCCCTTCTTTTTAGGTATCAACTGTGCTGTTTTTATAGTTTTTCTTCTAGTTAGATGTTTTCCAAATTCACATTTCTAAATTGTTTTCGCATGAAGTCCCACATGCTGATGCTAACTGGGTTAGGTAGGGTTCCTTTGGGTTGCTGAACTTTGGAATTAATGTCATTATATTACTCTTTGTTGGCTTATGCTGAAGCATTCGAGCATATGTTTTCTCAAGTTCTGATTAGATTATGTTATTGGTAGTCATTAATAAACTAATTCTGAGCTGACTGAATAAAGTTTGGATTAATTGGTGCCGTTAGAATTGTAACTAATAGGGAAATAAAAATTGTTAAAACGTTTATTGAGTTGTGGTTATTCATGAAATGATGATATATTGTCTAATGATTAATGATTCACTTGGTAATTATTGATTGGTTATAGTGCATTTCAATAACATTAGTCACTACATGGCTAGGATACTCCATGAGATCCAAAAGGTTCATCGGCCTATACGCGTTCCCTTGTAAGTTTTCTTACTAAGGGCCAGGCGCGTGAGCAAAGGCTAACTAAATCCCATTAAAATGTCACATTAATTTATGTTAAATAAAGCACATATAACACTGGAATTCTGAATTCATCATTAAAAAATAGTGATGGTTCCAATGTTACAGTAATTCCAAAGGCAAAATGACTTGTTAATACATTTAGAAAACTATAATGGAGAACTACATTTTCCACAGTAACACATGATATTTAAAACATATTCTTCTAGAAATTCATTATTGTTTCTATGAAAACTATTTCTTAACCACATAAAGAAACATATGGAAACAAAATATATGACTATTCTTCTGCTATAGTCTCAATACCACATCACATTAGATCTCTATTCTACAGTGAATGCACTTTAAAATAGGCTTTCACTGCACAACTTAAAAAGTAATGTTAGTATTTTATACCCTATGATGTCGACATCGTCACTTATAGGTCAACATTGTGACTCAAAGATAACAGATTAATCTCCCACTGTATCACCATGAAGGAAAATTCCAAAATAATTTGTGAAAAAACATTCCAAATTTGAATTGCGCTCTGTGCATTTCCGATAGAGCATATGTGTTTGTTTGCAAAGTTTTAGGGTGAACCTTCAAATGTCATTCAGAAAAAAAATGCATAGTACTTATTTTGTGCCAGTGGGTGAAAGAGGGGGCGCAGCTGCTTAGTTTTCGAGAAAGCGGAGTTCCACCTAGGGCAAAACAAAGAATAGGAGAAAAAAGACAGATCAGAAGTAATTGAAATTTACGAACAGAATGATTTGAGGAAGAGCAGATATGAAAAATAACCTAGACGCTCGCGATAAAGAAACAAGAAGTAAAGGAAGGAGAGAAAAAGGTTTGAGATGGAATCAATAGAAGGCAGCCTTGGTATTCAGGATTCCAATGAAAAACTCTGGGCGCCTGCGCTTCTTCTTTTTTTTAAATTTTTTTAACAAAGGAAGTATTATAAAATGATTGGTTGTTGTAGGCACAAATACTTCACCAGCTATTGTGTATCAAATTTCTGCAAGACCTAGAAAATATTCCTGAGCAACACATAGGACACGTAGTCATAAAGGACAGGCTTGTTCCACAGATGGCAATAGAGACAAATCCCAGGGAGTGCTTCACTCTGACAAGCACATGCAGGCTGCTGACAGAATAGACAGATGCCTGTGTCCTGGAAATATCGGGTCTGGTGTGAAGAACTGACAGGTCACTTGATCCAGCAGATTTTCGCCAGACATTTGTTCCTCAGGGCCAGAGTACACTCAGCAGGACATTGGCTTTTCTGAAATTCCAGCTGTTAGGCACATCACGTGTTACATCGCAGACAGGTGACGCACCAGACATTTCATCTGTATAGCAGGATTAATTTGTGCTTGCATAATAATACAGCAATAATGCTTTACATTTGATTGGAAACAAAAATGTGCCCTCTAAGCAAGGCACCACATTATATACTCTATTGAAAAAATAAAGAAATAATGTGTTTCATCTAGTATCTAACAATTTATTTAACGATTGGAATTTAGGCCCATATTTATACTTTTTGACGCAAAACTGCACTAATGCAGTTTTGCGTAAAAAAAATTAGCGCCGGCTAACGCCATTCTGAAGCACCATGCGGGTGCCGTATTTATTGAATGGCGTTAGCCGGCGTTAGCCGCCGGCGCCGTCTGGTGTGCGTTAAAAAAAACGACGTACACCAGGCAGCGCCGGCGTAGGGGGATATGGGGCTTGGGCGTCAAGAAATGGAGCAAGTCAGGTTGAGGCAATTTTTTCGCCTCAACCCGATTTGCGCCATTTTTTTTCACTCCCAACCCCCATAGAAATGACTCCTGTCTTAGCAAAGAAAGGAGTCATGCCCCCTTGCCCAATGGCCATGCCCAGGGGACTTCTGTCCCCTAGGCATGGTCATTGGGCATAGTGGCATGTAGGGGGGCACAAATCAGGCCCCCCTATGCCACAAAAGAAAAAAAAAAAAAAACACTTACCTGAACTTACCTTAATGTCCCTGGGATGGGTCCCTCCAGCCTTGGGTGTCCTCCTGGGGTGGGCATGGGTGACAGGGGGTGTCCCTGGGGGCATGGGGGGGCACCTCTAGGCTCCTTCAGAGCCCACAGGTCCCTTAACGCCTGCCTTTTGCAGGCGCTAAAAAACGGCTCAAAAGCAGCCGTACGTCATTTTTTTTGACCCGGGCGTGAATTTTGCCCGGGAGTATAAATCCGACGCACATGCCTCGGAGTCGATTTTTTAGACGGGAACGCCTACCTTGCATATAATTAACGCAAAGTAGGTGTCCACGCTAAAAAATGAGGCTAACTCCATGGACTTTGGCGCTAGACACGTCTAACGCCAAAGTATAAATATGGAGTTAGTTTTGCGTTGAAATTGCATTTAAAAAAAACGACGCAATTCCGGCGCAAACGGAGTATAAATATGCCCCTTAGTTTCATTGTGTTTGAACAAACATATCACTGTGCATACCTTATAACATCAATGAGGTGCTTTGGCAGCGAGGAAGGACCATATTGGCCCTGGTAGAGGGAAATAGGAGTGGTGACAGGACCACTTGGAGAATGGGCAGGAGTTCATACGAGAGGGGTTGTTCAAACCCGTCAAAACTGGAGGTAATAACATCAGTCAGGCAGTGTGCTTCGAGATTTTGTGATGGGTAACTTTGGGGTGAATTTAAAAGACCAACGGCTGTCGTTAATGTAAAGGGATAGCATTTGTTTGAATAACCTCACAAGGAGAAGAAACATTTGGAAACTAAGTTATCATTCAATCAATCAGGATTCATAAAGTGCGGGTAATCACACAACAGGATATCCAGGTGCTTGCAAGTTCTGGAGAAAGCAGTAACAACGAGGGAAAAGTAAGGAGGAGGCACATAAAAACAGTGGAAAAAGCAAGGAGAACGCAATGAAACAAGGGTAAAGCAAGGAGAAGGCACACAAAAAAGAGGGCAAGCAAAGACAAAGCAGTGAGAATGAGAGAAAAGGAAGAAGCAAGCTCACAAAAAATGGGGGACAAAGCAAGGAAAAAGCAGTGAAAATGAAGGGAAAGAAAGAAGGAGGCACACAAAAAAATTTGAGGAAAAACAAGGAGAAAGCAGTGAAAATTAGGAAAAAGAAAGAAGCAAGCTCACAAAAAATGGGGGAAAAGCAAGGCGAAAGCAATCAGAATGAGGGAAAAACAGAGAAGGCACCCAAAAAATGGAATAAAAGAAAGTAGAAGACAGGAGCTATTGAGATACAGCAGCATGGGGAGAGTTGGGCTTGAGATGCAATCACTTTTTAATATTGAGCTTGATGTTTAGAGATAAAAAATTAAATGCAATGATGACCATGTGATTATGTAGTAAAAAAATAATTAAAAAATAACTAGCAGTCCCCTCGCCAGGCAGCCACTGCAGCTTGGAACACACATGGACCATGCCAGTACTGCCAGTGACAATACGACACAACTACTTGCCATTATGCTCCTACAAATGTAACAATTCAGACTATTTCAGGCCTCCAGAGCTATACAAATGGCTTGGACAACAGGTGTTAGCCATTTTATTGTATATTGAATTAATACACAACTGTTGTTGTGCTCATCTCTAAATTAGAGAAATAGCACAATCAAACTATCCTAAGAACCAGAGTTGACAATTAAGGCCCATATTTATACTTTTTTAGCGCCGCATTTGCATCATTTTTTTACTCAAAAGCGGCGCAAATTTACAAAATTCAATTGCATTTTGTAAGTTTGCGCCTCCTTGCGTCAAAAAGTGGCAGAAATGCAGCACAAAAAAAGTATAAATATGAGCCTAAGTGTCAGCGCTAAGCAACGGAAACCACTGGCTCGAATTAAGCACTGCGGTGAACTCTTTTTTGCACAACATTATGTGGTGTGCTTTATAATTGGAGATTACAAAACAAGGACTCGCTAGCATGTCATTACTTATCTTCATGGTATACCTTGAGTCTATTTAAGAATTCCAACTGTAACTATGGTTCTTTGGCTTTAGAACAACTTTATAATGAATTATGAGCTCTGTTCAAATCTTGAATTGGGGGCAAACGGGTATTTACACTGAAATCCGCGATCATGAGTGTGGAGGAAACCACAGTCTCCTCTGGTAATTTCACCTGTAACATCTGTAGGAAAATATCTGGTGAAATGCGATTGGGAAGACAACAGCACTTATCACTAATTCCCAGCAGCTATGTTTATAATCAGGAGTGAATTTCAAAATTACCTCCTCATGGTATCAGTTATTAACAGATGCATGATTTCTGTGCTGAAATCGAGGGCCGTGAAACAAGAACCTAAAAATTTGTTTGTGCAAAACATGTGTCCAAGACACTTTTCAAATGAAAACAATCTTGCACTGGGGCATTGCTATAAATATTATTGCACACAAATATTTGCAGACACTGCCTATCTCTGGGGACCTCCTCTGTGAGACATTTTGTAGATAACTGTGTATATCTCAATAAGAATATGCTGTCCAATACAGCAGAGGAAACTGGTGTAGGAGGCTGGCCCTCTATGTAGTGTGCAAAACTGGGCACACTATGTAGGGGGCAACACAACCACACATTGGTTTGCAGAGGCAAAACCTAGATCACCTAACGAGGTAGCTTGGTTGAGCAGTTAGGCTAATCTTAGATAAGTGCAAAGCATTTACTGTACTCACAGTATCAATCTTGCATCTCACGCAGTCAAAGGAATAACTCGAGACCAATTTAGAAAACTACTTCAGATTTTGATATATTATTTAAGGCCAATGTCATCAAAATTAGTTAAGTACTTTTTAAGATATGCATTTACATTTTTTTAATAAATGCAGTGTTTATGTGCATAATTACGCACCATAGGAACCAAAAGACAGCCACTTTTAAAAATGCATATAAAATGGCACAGTTATGTTACCAGGATCTGCTTTTGCAGGTTGATCAAGGCCATTGGTGGGCACACCGTGCCAGCTGGAGAGGCTCGGGTGGCTACCGGTTACAGCAGGAGCAGCGCTGAAAAGTCTCTTGGAGCAGGTCCATTACCACTCAGGGGGACCACTTGAAAAAGGGTGCTGTTTGCAGATTTAAAGGTTTTGTCTTGGTATCCCCTTGGAGTGTTGAGGTTGCAAGGGGTGTGGGACCCTGTGGGCACAGGTGGTTCCTTGTTGCAGGGTGCTGTTCAGCAGAGTGCAGGGCGAGTTGTAGTTCCAGGAGCTGTACACACCGGAGCCCCTTGGAGCTGGAAGTGAGTCTCTTGGAGGGCATCTTACAGGACAATGGGGACACTCTGGGAGGAGGTCTGAGGTGTTCCTGAAGTCCCTTGACCAGGCCTTCCTTCTGATCCATTTTCAGCTCTGGAGAGCTGATTTCTGGATGTCTGATATCAGCGGACCAGTACTCAGGGTATTGGCATGACTCAGCCACTGGACGGTGCAGTGCCACCAAACTTGGGAAACTTTTGGGGTTTGTCCTGATGGATGTCAGTGTGCCTTTGGGTTCAGCTTCATCTTCCGAATCAGGAGATATCAGCCGGTCAGTGAAGGAGTCCTCACTGACTTGTTGGTTCTTACTTAGTTGTAGAGTAGTACCTCCACTCTGGAGGGAGATTTCAGGCTGTTGGCAAAGCCTGGAGGTCCCCAGGATTTGTAAAGGTCAGTCCAGTGGTCAGCTTCTCTGCAAAGGCAATTGTCAGGTCCCAGATGCAGCAGGCAGGGTTTGGCACATTTTCTTGTGCAGCAGGTCCACAGTTCTCAGGCATTGGTTCTTCTTGGTCTTCTCTTCTTCCTTTTAAGTCTTATTTCTTGGTCTAGGGATGCCCACTAAATGCTGAACTTAGTGGGCGTTTTAGGGGGAACCTATTAGTGTCCAATGGGACACTTATCTCTGGGTGGCTACACCTACTATAGTGACCACTTCTGATAGAAAGGGTCACTGCCCTAAACCTAATTGGTTATTTTCATTCCATTCAAGGTGGAGGAAAATGAAAGAGAGGGTCCACCTCACAGGCAACACCTTAGGGATGGTGCATTCCAGGTGGGGCCACTCCCCATACCCTTTGTTAGGTTTCCCACATTTGCTCCCACTAAAAGTAGAGGTTTCCAAAGGGAGATGCCAGCTGCTGCTAGCAGCAGGCTTGGTGGTCAGGTTTCAAGGGCAGTAAGCCCTTTGAAGCTCACTGCCAGGACAGTGCACATTCCTGAGGGAAGGGGTGTTAGCTCCTCCACCCAGGAAGGGCATTGTCTTACAAACCCAAGGGGCAGGGTTCCCCCCAAGGTTTGTATTTTTGGCTATCTGGAGGTGCCAGCTGGATAGGACCAGTCAGCAACCATGCCAGGATAGTTAACTTCTAAGGTGGCCCCTGGGTACTTTTAGGGATAAATCCAAGACTGGCACCAGTTTGGATTTATCATTCTGAGTTGTTTGATACCAAACAACCCAGGGTTCAGAGTGGTCATCATGTAGCTGGGAAACTCAAGTTGACCAGTGCCCAGCACATATATTAAAATGGCTGCTCTGTTCACTCACTATGTCCCAGGTTTGGCAGGGACACAGTGGGGGCATATTGCTCATGCAGCTATGCCCTCACATATAATATGGAACACCCTGCATTAGGGCTGTAATTTCTGCCAGAGAGGTGTTTTACCCATAGTAAATGCAGTGTATCGTAGGCAGGGCAAACAGGCAGTGTGCCATGTCGAGTTTGTATTTTAGCTTTGCACCTGAGCACTCAGCCTGAAATGTCATTGCTGGGTGTATCTGGATGCATGGCCCTAGACGGTGGCACATTCAGTGCTGCTGTCCCAGAGGCCTACCTATAGTACCCATGCCCTGGGCACATAGGTGCCGACTTACTAGGGACTTATAGTGGTAGCCAAAGGTGTATCCAATTGTGCCAATACATCACAACAGATTTAGGGAAGAGCTCTGGCCCAGGGAACCTGGTTAGCAGAAGCCCTGGGCATTACAATATCTAGGACACATCAACATTAGGCAAAAAGAGGGGGATAACCGTGTGAAAAAGAGGCCCTCTCTCACACTACCCCCCCAAACGAAAGAGGATGAGACTACCCTTTCCCGAGTGAGTCTTCTTCTTCGAAGTGAAACTACTTGGAGAGACCATCTGCATTGGCATGGGCAGTCCCAGGTCTGTGTTCCACTTGAACATCCATCCCCTGTAGGGATATGGACCACTTAAGCTGTTTGGGGCTTTCACCTTTCATTTGTTGTAGCCATCTGAGAGGCCTGTGTTCAGTCTAAACTGTGAAGTGAGAGCACATAGCTTTCTTCAGAGTGTCAAAGGCCTTTTGACAACTCACTGTCCATTTAACCTTTTTTTGAAGAGCCTCAAGGAGCTTTCCAAGATGGATCAGGTGATCCTGCCAGGTCGTACTATATGACAGCTATGTCATCTAAGTAAGCTGCACTAAATGTTTCCAGTCCAACAAGGACTTGGTTCACCAACCTCTGGGAGGTAGGAGGTGCATTTTTAAGCCAAAGAGCATAAAAGTGAACTGATAAGGCCTACTAGGAGTAGAAAAATGCTGACCTCTCTTTTGCTCTTGGGGGCAGGCCAATCTGCCAGTACCCAGATGTTAAATCAAAGGTAATCAAACATTTGGCTGACCCTAATCTGCCTCTGAGCTCATAAGCTCTTGGAATTGGGTATACATCTGTTTTTTTTCACAGAGTTGAGGCCCTACAGTCCACACAGAACCTAATTTCCTTTTTCTCTCCCTTGGAGTAAGGTTTGGGGACTAAAACTACGGGGCTCACACAGGAATTTTCAAACGGTTCAATGACAGCCAAATCAAGCATATTTTTAACTTCTGCTTCTATGATCTCTCAGATATGGTCTGACTGTCTATACATCTTGGTTTTGACAGGCAAGCTGTCACCAGTGTCCACATCATTGTGGGTTGTTGGAGAGGAGATCAGGGAGAGGCTCAATCTCATCTTCCTGTCCCTCATCTGTAACCATGAGAATGGTCACATCAGCTCTATCATAAAAAGGGTTTTAGGTGGTTGACATGGATTATTCTTTTAGGGTTCTTGCAACTGTCTAGGTCAACTAGATAAGTGACCTTCTCTTTTCTCTCAAGTATGAAGTAGGACCCAGAACATTTGTTTTGGAAGGCCCTTAGAGCAACAGGCTCCAACACCCAAACTTTCTTCCCTGATTGGAACCCCACCATACCAGCTTTCTGGTCATACCAAAGTTTTTGAAGCTCTTGGCTGGCCTGAAGATTTTTTGCTGGCTTTCTCCATGTACTCAGCCATTCTGGAATGTAGGCCAGGCACGTAGTCCACAGTATCCTGTTTTGGCTCTTTGAGAGGTTTCTCCCAGCCTTCGCCAGCAAGACTTAGTGGTCCCCTTAACAGGTTGCCCAAAAAAAAGTTCAAAGTGAGATAAACTAATGCACATATTTATACTTTTTGCTGCAAAACTGCACTATTGCAAAAATACTTACCTATACTTACCCTACTTAGCTGGGATGGGTTCCACCATTCTCCGGTGTCCCTCTGGTGACGGCAGGGTGTTCCTGGGGCTTGGGGAGGGCACCTGTGGACCCAGACCATGGTGTTTAACCATCAGAATGGGTCCACATGCCCCCTAATGCCTGGTCTGACCCAGGCATTAAATATTGGTGCTAAGCAAGCTTAGCACCATTATTTAGCCCCTCCTCCCACTGGTGCATCATTATAGCAAGTGGGGATTAATAAGGGGCTATGGGAGTAGCACCATTGTTTGGATGGGAAGGCCTACCTTGCATCTCATTGGCGCAAGGTATGTTCACTCATTCAAAAATGGTGCAAACTCATATATTTTGATGTTAGACGTATCTAACGTCAAAATATAAATATTGAGTTAAATTTGTGCCAAATTTGCATCAAAAAATTACGCAAATGCGGCACAAAAAAGTATAAATATGGGCCTTACTCCCTTTTGTGGCACTTCCCTGTAGGCAAACAGAAGGCAAGGAAACAGGACATCCCATCTCCTTCTGAACTTTTCAGGGAGTCGTCCAATCACACCTTTTAGGGTCTAGTTAAACTGTTCAACCAACCCATTGGTTTGTGAATGGTATGGGGTAGTGAACTCATAGGTCACCCCACATTCCTGCCACATGTATTTTAAGTATACAGGTGAAGATACCCAGGATGGCTTTCGCAACTGCAGGTGCAGTAATGGTGCTAAGGGGTATAGCCTCTGGATACCTAGTGGTATGATCCACTACCACTAGTATATATCTGTGTCCTGACGCTGTTTGAGGGTCAAGGGGGCCAACAATGTCAACCCCTACCCATTCAATGGGTACCCCAACCACTGGAAGTGGCATTAGGGGGCCTTTAAGTGCCCACCTTCTTTGCCACACGCCTGGCAGGTGGCGCAGGACTGATATACGTCCCTCATTTTTTGGAACATTCCTGGCTAATAAAATTAGTTAACCAACCTACTCCAAGTCTTGCTTTGGCCAAGATGCCCTGCTAGGGGAATGTAACGGGCTAGAGTGAGGAGCAATTATTCTCTGAACTTCTGGGGCACTACCATCCTTCTGTTTGCACCAGTGATGATGTCTCTGGCCTCAGTGTACAGGAGCCCCTCTTCCCAATAGACCATGTGGGTACCACTAACATTTCCAAGCTCCTCTTGAGCAGCTTTCTGCCTCAGGACCTCCAGGGTGGGGCACGTTCTCTATCCCTGGCACAGCTCTTCCATAGAGGGTCCCCCTGGGCCCATGCGTTCTGGGTGTTAAGGCCCAAGTTCTTCAGGCTCAGTTCCCTCCAAGGTGGGTGACTCCTCCTCCTGAGAAGATGGGTACTGTCTTGTGGTCTGTTTTGGAGCTGGTCCCCCAGTCTTCCTGCCTTTTCTCTTGGGAGGCTGGCCCAGTATTTCAGGATCCAGCCCTCCTTTTTCTCTCTAAAGTTTGCTCTGTGCCCTTGTCTTGACACATGCCCACTCAGGGATCCCTAGCATTGCTGCATGGGTCTTTAGTTCTTTTTCAGCTCAGGGGGGAATGCTCCAGGTCATTACCAAGCAGGCAATCTACAGGGATGGATGAGGACACAACCACTTCTTTTCTACCCTACAGCCCACCCCCATTCAAAGGTTACCATGGCCATGGGATAGAATGTTGTTTCACTGTCAGAATTGGTGACAGGATAAGACCTCCTTACCAGGAAATGATTTGAGTGGATCAGGTGCTGAGTTATCATGGTAATGCCAGATCCTATGTCCCTCAGTGCTTCCATTGTCTCCTCATTAATCAAAGGATGCTGCCTGTATTTTTGTATATTACTTCGGCAGGCAGCACAGGATAATTCTACCCCATCCTCAGTGACTAACATTGCCTCTGTGGTGACACTGACATGGTAAGGACACACCTCTGACACCATCTGTATATTGGCAACTACATTTACTGCAGGTTGACTAGAGGCATTTTCTTGTTTTTGCAGCCAGAGTCTCCAGTTCGGTGCCCTTTGGTTTTGCAATCCTGGCACCAAGCCTTGCTGGGGTCAAAGTGTCTCCCTTTCTATCGACCCCTGGACTGTGAGAAGTCTCTGGGCCCACCCTATTGTGCAGATTTTTGGTGGCGTTGAGAAGACTCTTTGTTATTTTTACCCTGGCTCCCATCCTCCCATTGGCGGGAACTTTTTGGCCCCTTCTTTTGGTCTCCTCCAGCAGTGGTAGATTTGGTAACCCTTGTTTTGACACAGTGGTCTGCCTTAC